>NC_071355.1:104143448-105533448 GCF_943734655.1 Sabethes cyaneus
AAAGAATATTAGAATTCTACACCGAAATCATCTTTTATGCGAGGCAATATTGTCATATTCTAGTATTCTGTTTTAGCTCGCAAAGATTGCAATTGTGTGATACGCGCATTTCAAATGTAACACAAGATGAGCTTTTTACGCCATATCAGCCACCCATGGTGTTCACGGTTGTCTATGCTATGTTATACTATGGATCACGCTATGTCCGAAGCAGGGTTTGTTCGTTCACTTTGACTCAATTTTGATTCATTTGACAGTACCGTCTCAGCAAAATTTGACAAAGTTGTGTATGGAACATTTGTAGAACTAGTTATCATCTTCAATTTTGCTGAATAAAGTTTTGCTGTATCTGTAGTAGTTACGATGCTACAATGCTAGTACGTCATTAGTAACTAAATGAGCATTCATTTAGTCAGCAGTAAGGTACTAGCATTGTAGCACCGTAAATACAAAAGATAGAGTAAAACCTTTTTCAGCAAAATTGTAGATAATAACTGGTTCTACAAATGTCCCATATATAACTTTGTCAAATTTTGCTTGACTGAGACGGTACTGTCAAATGAATCAACATTGAGTCAAAGCGAATGAACAAGCCAGGGGTCAGTCCCGGCGTAGTGGTTATCATTCACGCCTCTCACGCCGAGGACCCGGGTTCAAATCCCAATCCCGCAGAAGTCACGAATGACATAAGCTGTTAAAGTGACTATAATCACAAAAAAAAAAAATCAGAGGGGTTGTGTACAAGACACGACCGCATATATAGGTGACGCAGGACTACGTAAGTCTCTTTGTAGTGATAGTAGCATGTATTCATGCTTGTAATCATTCGATTCTTTATGTATACATGCTATATGCAACATATATTCATGCTACATGCGTTGTATGTAACATTTATCAAAGTAGTAACATTGCATACGTTCAATTCTCAAAAGATTGTGCATTTGAAAACAATTTAACAAAATCAAGAATACAAACTATTGCTTTCCTGCTACCTTACTGAAATTAAAGATTGTATTTATTACCCATGGTTACCCACATTGAAGGGATTTTACCAATTCAATCCTATTTTATCAACAGCACATCTTTTCACTACACTTCTAATGAAACGGCAAGCATGCATATTCATACAGAGTCGTATTATAACCGAACACTACAGCTGTAGCACATTTTTCCAACACAGATATCAAATTCGCCGAGCCTTAATCGTCTCACAGTAAAGAATTTGCGATCTGTTGGGACAACAGATGTTGTGTCTTTTTTTTCTGGCACACTTCCCTAACACAGACATTAAAATGGTCTAGGTTTAACCGCGGTGTTAAGAAATCTTGTTGAAATGAGGTAACTTTGTCACTTGTTTTAGCTTACTTCCCAAGCACAGATATCAAATTGGTATAGGTTTAGATTATCGTAAAGAATCTTTCAACCAATCACGAAGCAAGAATTCTGGTAAAACATAGGTTCATTATTTTTAATTTTTCAATAGTTCAACATCAAGAATCCATACTTTTCTTCATTTGCATCAATTCTTAAAAGATTTTCCGATCGATTGGTGTAAGTATATTGAAAATCGATCTGAAAACCGCTGAGCTATTAGCGCTCAAAACCTTTCATTTTTCGTGACGCTCGCATTTTTCGATTTTTTGGAATAACACCCTATCTCAAAACTTGCCGTAAGACGTAGTCCTACGTCAAAAAAAAATGAACAAGCCCTGATCCGAAGGCACTTATTATTTAACTTTCATGCACCTCAGATTTTTCTTCACAGGATGTTAGTATTGGCCAAAACGATTAACTTAGAAAGGGTCTTAAAATATTTTATCTTGGGTTTTTAAAAAGAATCAATTTTTAAGTTTATAAGGGGGTTATTCCCTCTCAAGTGATCTTACCCGTTGTAATCGACCATCTCCAATTGCTCATCTGGTATAATTGCTCATTCCAACCCCACATTCAATTTTTCAAAGTTTGGTACGGATTGATTAATCCCCCTTGCAGTGCCGCTTCTCTATTTTTCTACTATTCCATCATATTTTCGAAAAAAACAACGCTATTTGGACGATATACACTCAAGTCGCTTTTTACGCGAAGGATACGTCCCGCGTAAATCAAAACCGCGTAAATTCCGAAATTCGCGTAAAAAACCGCGTAAATTCCGAAATTCGCGTAAAAAAAACCGCGTAAATTCCAAAAATCGCGTAAAAACCGCGTAAATTCCAAAATTCGCGTAAAAAAAACAAAATTTCGTGTAAAAAAACTTTGTGGATTTCAACAGTACGCGAAAAAATAGACGTTTTGAACACATCCGCGTAAATTCCGAAAATCGCGTAAAAAACCGCGTAAATTCCGAAATTCGCGTAAAAAACCGCGTAAATTCCGAAATTCGCGTAAAAAAACCGCGTAAATTCCAAAAATCGCGTAAAAACCGCGTAAATTCCAAAATTCGCGTAAAAAAAACAAAATTTCGTGTAAAAAACTGTGGATTTCAACAGTACGCGAAAAAATAGACGTTTTGAACACATCCGCGTAAATTCCGAAAATCGCGTAAAAAACCGCGTAAATTCCGAAATTCGCGTAAAAAAACCGCATAAATTCCGAAATTCGCGTAAAAAACCGCGTCAATTTCGAAAATCGCGTAAAAAACCGCGTAAATTTCAAAATTCGCGCAAAAAAAACGCGTGAATTCCGAAATTCGCGTAAAAATAGTCGCGTAAAAAGCGACTTCAGTGTATTGTCAACCATCACTTTGCTTGCAGTTTCAATAACCATAAGTTCAGGTAGCGAACGGTTGCTAGTTTTGTTCGAGTTCGCCAATTGCTTGCTTTTGTGGCTCGTTCATCACAAAAACTTTTACAACGTTTTTTACGAACTCGTGATAATTACGCAGTTGTAAATTCGTGCCAGCAGTTTTCAATAATAGTTTGTATCATTGAGTACGTAAACTAACGGCATGATGTAATTTACAATAAATTTATCTCAAATGAAGACCGAATATATGAGTTCCATGTCGTGGTGACCGGTCGCACAGATACGTTATTTGCGTGATTTTTGTCTGAAACGGTAAACACGCGAAGCGGTGACGTTTTTAACGAAACAATTCATAAACGAATTCGAACGCGTTATTTTGAGCGTGAGTATCGCGATATCGTTATCTTGAATCCGCGAGAAAATGTTAAAATAAATCAAAACATAATCTAGTGTTCAGATACTGCGAAAGCTAACTTTATTATCTAATGTGAGAAGTTGTTAACCTTATCTAACAAGACGTGTGCAATATTTTCCACTTTAGCACAGTAGAATCACGCAGGAGTAATTAATATATCTTACTTATAGAAATAAATATACAAATCATAATATTTTTGGCCGGTATAGATGCAATGTGGTTTATACGTGTCGAATTCAGGCTCAAAAACGTCGCGCGCGTTTTCTAAACAAGAAATTATAATTACTGTCGCGCGCGTTGTTTCGTTAATCATATCATCTACGAAGATGAACCCTGATCTGCACCTTCCCCTATTAACACAAATCCTGTCCCGGAGGGAGATGCAGTGGTACCCGCGGGCTCTACTAACACCAAGTGTCGGACTAATATTCGGACTAAACACCCACATGCCCTGGCGGGTGTTGTGGGTTCGAATCCGGGTATAATCTCAGATTATAACCTGGTTCGACCCATGTACCTTCCAGCATTGGACAAAAGGTAGGAGTCACAACGACAACTTGTTAAGCGTAGCTACCTATTACCCCCCTCCTTCCTTTCCATTCTTTCCCCTCCATTCCCAAAAATCCTTCTTCATTACTTTCCCTTACCGTCCCTTCATCAATTGTAGAACCATCGTTAAAAAAATATTAATATACGCCTGAACGCATTTCAAGGCCATGATTAAAATCATGAGGTTTGGTCAAATGTTTACAAATGTTTAGTCATAACGCTATCTGATCGTCAAGTGAAAAATATATTTGTTATATTAAAAAATTTAATTAAAATCAAGTATAATTGAAAAGAATATTAGCTGGAATAAATTAGCAGTAAAAGTATATTTAAAAAAGTTTAGCAAAAATGGTAACCCATTAGAATAAATCGTATTTAAACAACGTCAATAATTTTTTATCCTTTTCACTTCTAATTTGACTTCTTAAAAGTGCAAAAAGGCTCATAAAATTATGGCTGTTTCAAATTGTTTTGAAATACCAAAGTGATACAGGGTGTCGATTATCTAGCGAAAATAAAATTCCCTGACTTTTCCAGGTTTTTCCAGAAATATTTCGAAAAAATCCAGAAGCAAAATATCTCGTTAATTTCTATTTTCAAAGTGTTTATTTATTTAAATTGGTTGTGTACTCTTCAATTTTGATTTCTTGATGAATACATTTTTCGTTTTTAGTTCAAATTCATCTTTTATGAGAAATTTCTATGTGCAAAGTGAAAATTAAGCAAAGCTACTTCGTTCTACTATTTAAAACCTGACGTCCTGCTTTTATTCGATCCACTTGCTACTTCGGGTTTCTATCTCCGAGTCGAGTCGAGTTTCAAACAAATGACGGTCTGATCTTGGTTCAATTTGATTCGTCTTCGTTACAATACGACAATACGTTACAATGCGATTTCGGTCTGGAAATCCGGAATTATCTGAATGCAAAATTGGGCAGTTTCAAGTAATGGTCATTTGCTAAATGAAACATAGGAATTTTGCTAAATTGGCCGCTAAGAAAACAGAGAAAATATTGTTCAAACAATAGTCCTGTATAGACTAAAAAATATGCGCTTGGCGTGTCAACATTCACCAACCTAATACAGACTTTTCATAGAATTTTCCATACAAAATAATTAAATTTTTATGCACAACTTTTGAACTAAATATCCAATCAACTACGAAGAACTTTCAGACAGTAAATAATGAACAATTAGGCTGTGAGCTCTTCTAGTTGAAACCTTAATCGGTCCAGCCATTGTTGAGAAACGTTGTTTGGTTAGGGGGGTCAGAGGTATATTCATGAAGTTCTAAATTTCGAAACTCTTTGAAATATACACACAGCAAATAGGATGCACATGAGTAAAAATAACGTGTTATATTTTATTTCATTTGGACACACGCGGAGGCATTGAACAAAAAGATGCCAGAGACTTGAAATAAATATTATCCTTGCAGACTGTTGCTAAGCGCCGGCATATTTTCTTCCAGTGACAAAAATCCCTGACTACAAATGAAATTCCCTGACATTCCCTGACTTTTCCAGGTTAAAACGAAATTCCCTGACATTTCCAGGTTTTCCCTGATTTTCCAGGTAATCGACACCCTGTGAATGGTCAAATAGGTATGCCCCCTTAGGATACACCCCTTCATATATCTCCCCCTTGTTAACCATAGAAACGTTACTGGCTATATAAAGGCTGTCCATTGACTACGAACTCATTTTTAGTTATTTCAGACCTCTCCGGGTTATTTTCGTTCATACTTTTTGTATGATGCGTTGTTTTTGGCCGACCCCCTGCCCTTAATAGTCCACTTAGTTCATGGACGGCCCCATGTTAACTACTTTATACTGATATTTATGTGTATTGTTTATAAACATGCTACTGTTTACTGTTTAGGTTTTTAGCCTAACTTTATGTTTTTGGCACAATGTCACCCCCTAGAAGGGGTGAGATTGGGCCAAAGTTCATGCACTTCCAGTAAAATTAGGTTTCATTGTAACTAAACCATCTCTACGGTAGTTGTTAATTGAACAATTTAGTATACATTGACAGGTTTGAAATCAACTTAGTTCCTAAATTGTGTGCATACTGAGCTAAGGAACAAAAATATATGCTTTTTTGCCACAATCTCGCCCCGGATGACGGTACTACAAAAGTATTAAAAACATTGTAATACATATTCTGGAGTCTAGTTAATAACGATATGTCATGCGATATTTTTCTTATCTTGATAAACATGATCATAGCTTTCATCACTGTTTTCTCCGATTGATGAATTTCCATATGGGACTGATATGCGATTCACGGCAGTAAATGAATATTGACATCGGATACATATTAGAACATCAAATTTAAATTAAAAAATCACCGCGGAAATCAAAACAACGCTCTGATTATGATAGAGGAAATGTGCTCGAAAGTGTCAAACAGCTATTTGTTTTATAAACCAACAATTTGCGTAAAAAACAACATGCAACATTTCAAATCAATAATGGGCGAATGCACAAAGGAAAAAAGAAAGCGTTTGAACAATCATAGATATCGGCGGAATGTTGGTGCAATGCTTCTGGTCTCAAAAAGTTTTGAATATATGACTGAAATTTTTGGAGCGTCTTAGTAGAATACGAAACCTGCTAATTAAATTTAAAAAAAAACTTATTCAGTTTAATTCTACTATGTACCTGAAAGCACCTAATTCCGATCACCTAAGGCATGATTCATCTTTGAGTCCCCACTGAAATTTGATATTTATTTACACGGTATGTGCCTTTAGCAAGTTTTTTCAATTATGTTTCATGGAAAATACTAAAATGCTTAAATTATTTACAGTACAGTATGATGTATCAGTGCACCTAATTCCGATAATCAATTATAAGCGGTAATTCTAATTCCGATCACAGGTGAATCTATTTCCGATCATGTCATGATGAGCTGTTAAAGTATAAAACTATTGTCAACTCGTACCAAATGGATCTGAAATGTATTGCATTTATGTAGTTTGACCACAATCCCCCTACCAGTCAACTTCTGCTTGCGTTAATGATCATTATTATCATTAGCTTAATATTCATAAAATTTGTGTTCTCAAAAACTAGACAAGCGCATTATGAAATTTTCCTCTTCTTTTATTTTTGTTCAACTGTTACAATTACAATAAAATTGGTATTTTTTTGAAACGATGGTTCTACAATTGATGAAGGGACGGTAAGGGAAAGTAATGAAGAAGGATTTTTTTTCGGGAATGAAGGGGAAGGGCGGAAAGGAGGGGGGGGGGGTAATAGGTAGCTATGCTTAACAAGTTGTCGTTGTGACTCTCTCCCTTACCGTCCCTTCATCAATTGTAGAACCATCGTTTCAAAAAAATATTAATATATGACTGACCGCATTTCAAGATCATGACTAAAGTCACGAGTTTGGTCAATAAAATTGGGCCACATTCGACGTTTTCATAAAGCTTTGATCATAAATATTAGTAAAAATGAAATCAGAAAGGTTGTGTTCCAGGCATGACCGCGTAGTTGGCGTTGAACTACGTGAGGCTGGTTTTCGCGAAGAAACCTCGAATATTCACTAGATATACCAGCATTTTAAATATACCTATTTATACCAAGACTAGTCAAAATGACTGGTGGATAAGAAAAGGTTGGTGAACGACTGAATAATGTGCAACACATACCCCATAGTGGTCCTTAGCCTCTTATCCAGCAACTTCTATCTCCACCTCCTCGTGGTAGGGTAACCAACCTGTTTTGGACCCCATCTGCAGCTGTACATAATTTGGACACTTCCATTTGATTTTGCTGTAACTGTCCAAATTATGTACAGCTACAGATGGGATCCAAAATAGGTTGATTACCCTACCAGCCGGAGTACGAGCAACCTTAACGGAAGTGTGATAAGCAATCCTGGTGGAAACTAAGGTTGTATACCGACAGGCAAGGAGGCACTGTCTTGTCTCGGCACTATACGATGGCAGCCCCATCATGAGACTCGGTAGCATAACCCTAGTATGGCAAGCTATTTTTATCTAAAATATTACGAAAGATCAAGAAAATTCAAGTCGGAACATTTAGCATGGATAAAGGCAATGCAACAAGGATTTGGAATGGATGCTCCCTACCTGGAACTGTAAATCACTAAATTTCGTTCAGTTAGAACCGCAAAAGTTCGGCATTGTGACACTACAGGAGATATGTCGCAAAGGTCGGAAGGTGTAGGGGATCCATGGCGGCAAGGCCCAATTTTGCCAGAACGGTGGAGCAACTAACGAGCTGGAAACGGGCTTCGTAGTGATGGACAGAATGCAGGATCACGAGAGGATGTGTGTGTTGAGGATAATAGGCCGTTTTTTCAACTAAACCATCATAATCGTGCACTGGCCACACGAAGGTAGACCTGACGACGAGAAAAAAGCGTTCGAAGTCCAGCTGGAGGTAACATACGATAGCTGTAGAGATGGTCGGGTATAAAAATTTGAATACCCGAACCCGACCCGTACCCGATTAAGAAAAAATTAAAAACCCGTACCCGACCCGAACCCGCAAGTTTATTATTTTTGATACCCGAACCCGACCGCAACCCGTCGGGTACGGAACGGGCCCGGGTACCCGACCATCTTTAGTGTTAAATGTTGTCAATAGAGATACCCGACCCGACTCGTACCCGGTTTCAAAAACAAAAATTAAGAACCCGTACCCGACCCGAACCCGCAAATTATTTTTTTTCAATACCCGAAAAAACCCGGTACGGGTGTGGGTTTCGGGCAAATTTTCCGCTACCCGATCATAGCTGCTCGCCACGGGATATAATCATCATTGGGGACATGAATGCTCAGATCAACAGGGAAACAATGTGTAGTGATAACGGCCAGCGATGCATCAACTTTGCAACTTCCCGAGGCCTGGGGATCAGAAACACATTCTTTCTCCGCATAGATCTACAAAACCATCAGGTGATCATCTGACCAACTAACATTCAACCTAATCGACCATATTCTCATCGAAGGCCGAGTTTTCTCGAACATCACCAACGTACGCTCCCTACGGGGTACGGATATCGACTCAGATCATTACCTAGTAGCAGTACACGTGCTCTCAAAATTATCGACGGTATATACCTTGCGATAAAGCCACCCTCCTCGGTTAAACATTTGGTAATTAGACAATCCGCAAGGTGCTGAGAACTACGCACCTTCCTCTGTGGTCAGGTGCTTCGACCCTCGAAAATAAATGGAGCAGGATACGTTCGGCCATCAGTGAGGCCGCAAAACGCCAGGAGAGGAGCACCACTATCTCAGGCTAGTGAGATGCACAAGTTCTATGAGAAGGTTAACCCGTCTCGTAAAGGATACACACCGAGGCCTGATATGTGTAGGAACGAGCAGGGAAACCTGGCCACAAACCAGCGCGAGGTGGTTAGTGAGTGGAGGCAGTTCTTTGATAGGGATCTCAATTGCGATATAGCAAAAGGAAATGGAGCAAAAGTCAACGTAGGAGAGCCTATATACTCGAGATCCGGCGAGAAATCGGTCAGTTGAAGAATAGAACCGGCGAAAAGGACCGAGTCTTGACAAAACTCTACAAAAATGGCCAAGAACCATTTTGACTGGTGCTGGTATAAATGGCAAAAGTAAAAATTATATTTGTTACTAATATATATAAAGTAACATTAAGTTCATAAAATGTATTCTTTACTTATAGCTACAAAAGTCATAACATCGTTTCTGAAAACAAATGTTATATGTTGTAGAAATTTCAAATTGAAATTGCACGACCAGTCATTATCTAGTGTTAAAGAAAAGTTTTTACACAATATTGGTATATGTGCAGTGTAAAATAGCGTAAAGTGAGAAAAACATAATAATAATAATAATAATATTATCTTGCTGTACCGTATTTATGGTAGGTGAGCTATTTTGTGATACCAAAAACGAATATTTTTACCACTGCCAAAATCGAAGTATTTCAGTATGTATAGAAATCTGCCTCATGCATCCAGTTATTCACAAAGTTCCAGGAGAAAACTTAAGTCCTCAAAATAATATGTTATTGTTATATTAAAAGAACACGCATTTATAAGATAGTTCATAACTGCGCTGTCGCTGTCGCTTGCTTGCACCGTTAGAAAAGCAAAACGTCTGAGCCTTTCAGTTGGCCTCGAGGTACAGCACTTTTCTAATAACCCGATATATCATGAATATATCAAATTTATAACAGGATGAGTTCTAATTAATAAGCATTTTATTACAAAGTCTCTTTCGCATTTTGTTATAAACTTGGTCTGGTTAGCAGTTAAAATAATAAAAATTGTAATAAAATTTGCTCTAGGCATATCACAAATATATCAAATTATGATATAATTTGATCTAGTTTATATCCACAAATATCAGTATTCTGTCTTGCTGTATAACCAAATTGTAACAAAGCAATTTATAAGTAATAGAACGAGATAGAATCTTGGTAGAAAATTTTGTGCGTCGTAAGTTTTTCTATCACATTTACAACAAAGTTTGATAGAAATGACAACTTGAGCAACAATTCTGTAAGATATTTGTTAGAATCGTCTGATCGGGAAGCTAGACGTCACATATTCGAAATTCGACTGAAAGAGTCAGAAGAATTTGTAGCACTAGTCCTATAATTGTCCCGTACTCTTAAAGGCTGCGCAGTCTGGTCTGTCGTATAAAAACAGAAGGTCAAAATTCCAAATCGGAATGTAGCACCTAGGCTATACTGTGCTCTGTAGTAAGCAAAAACACGCAAGTTTATTTTGCTTCTTTGTCTTGAATTAGCAGCAGCCACAAGCTTAGTGTATGTAATGGTCGTCCGTACCTGAAAAGCAAGACGAAAATGTATGTATGAAAATGTATGGAAAATTTTTAACTTGAAAGCTTTCGTCACTATTTAACGATTGGCAAACAATCTTTTCAAGAAATCCATTCAATTGCTGCATCGTTAATGATCAAAATCCGTTTCAAATTGGAAGAGCAATTAGCGTTCAAAATCTTTCATTCATTCGTGACGGTGGCTTTTCTCCACATTTTGGTTGACACCCAGCCGTAAGACGTAGACGTAGTTCTACGTCAAAAAATTTCGATAATCCGGTAATTCGATAATTCGATAATCGACCATGTAATCATGTTGCAATTATTCCTAAAATCCAAAAAGCAACTTTGTTAGCTTGCATTTTGCTAGTTTATAACTTTGATATAGTGATCGGAATTAGAAGCAGAAAAAAACTTATGTTCATAATTCCGATCAATCACTTTAATGGAATAAATTCCGCAAATTCAGCATTTTTTCAGCCAAATTTGATAGAGAACGGTTACATATGCTTGTATCTATTTGTTATCATAGAATACCGACGAAGGTAATATGTTTTCACGCTGCTATGATCTTAGCAAATTTTATCGTGCGCTTAGCACTTCGGCTAAGAAAATACATTTTGATGGCGTTTTTTGCAACTGCTTAAGCATGATCATTTACTACAGATTTTCGCTCTATTTTCTAAAAATAGACCATTTAAGGTTGAGTGATTGGAATTAGGAGCTGATCGAAATTATGTGCGGTCACGGTGTATTTTATTCTTTACAGATACGTATTACGCCTACGACTGGCAGGCTTCCTCAGTGTCTGTTCGAAAACGGTTTTCTTTTGACGCAGCACTACGTCTTACCGCAGGGTGTCAATCCAAAATTTGGATTCAACCCAGCGTCACGAAAGAATGAAAGATTTTGAACTCTAATAGCTCTGCTAATTATGAATGGATTTTCATAGTTTAGATACCGATCGACTCATAAAAGATGTAGCAATTATGTGATTTCTATTGTAGCATTCTTTTTCAATCACTAATTAGTAAAAATTACCGAACAGTTTTCAAGGTCAAATTATCCCATACATTTTCTTTGTGATCGCCTTGCTCCACAGGCAGGGACGACAGTTAAATACACCATCTGTTTACTGTGATTTCGATTACTTTATGTTTAGAAAAAAAAGCAACAAATCCCTCCCGTCCCAATAGGTCGAAGATTCTTTACGACGTTTACTGCCGGTGGAAGCATAACTGTGTGTTTTGTCATTTTCGACATTTTGTTGTCTAACGTTATAATTATATATATATTTTTATAATATGAATCGAAAACATGGTGTTTATAATAGAAATACTCGAAAAAATTTGAAGTCAATTTGTCCCACTGGAAAAATGGACGCATATTTGTCTCGCTGCATATACCTTTTCATATAAAATGGTTTCAAGTTGTATACAAAATTTAGTGAAGTATTTCAACATTATCTCAAAGAGGGGTGAATAATAACATGAAAACTAAGTAATTTTATAAAAATCAGTTTTTCAACTTTGAGTGCGATTTTCTCATTTTCGTGTTTTGTAACATGGGACAGATATACTTTCGGCGGCAGTTTAGACTTATACTAATTTGATATATGTGCTTGGAAAGTATGCCAAAAAGAGTGATAAAGTCCTCTCGTCCTAACAAGATTTCTTAGGACTGCAACAAACTTAGTCCAGTTTGATGTCCTGAAAGTAAACAATTTCCTTCCTTTCAACCTAATTTATTTGTAAACATTGAATCTAGTCCAAATTGATGTCCTGAAGGTGAAACGTCACAGAAAAGTGAGCAACAATCCTTTCCATTTGCCAGATTGTATCCACATTCGCGACTACGAAGTTGCTAATATTTGTTTGGTTTTTGCGTGAGAAAAAAGTGAAGGAAGTATTTTTGCTTTTGTTTTCACGCAAGTTTTGACAATGGGTATTCGTGTAAGTGCTAATAGGATTAAAAATCTCTTTAGCTTTTACAGTCGCGAATAAGTACTGCACGATTTTTTTCGGAAATGTTGTCTTACAAGGAAATACAGCTGAAGGAATATTTGTGCATGTGAAGTAACGCAGCAATTCTCAAAGTGAGAAAAATCAGCGACTCTTTTATCCGAAAATAGTTTTGAATGTTTCAATTGCTGCTTTGCGTCAGTTAATTGCCTGCAATTCTTTACTATTCAATAGTCAAGCATTAATTTCTTTCGGAAATAATGGAGAAGACAAAGCAGAAGGGATCCGTAGTGGTGCTAATGTTTATTTGACCGTCAACTTAGTATAAGGCAGTAGGATACAAAACAACTTTAACTTACTTAGTAGCCTTCAATCATTAAAATGAATAAAACGATCTGAAAAATTATTGACTTGCAAAAATTGGATTGGCGTTGGATTTCTCAACGTGTAGCGCAATCAAGCCATTTTAACATAACAATTTTTTGATATCATGAAAATACATATATATGTGAATAGTGTTTGATATTAACCAGAGAATTTGGTTAATAGCTGGGTGCGTGAGGGAGATACGGTTCGTTAATTCGGTGTTGGTTAGTTGGGCCATGTTCCAACTTGAATGTCAAAATTCTATTGAACTTTTGAGTTCAAAAAATTCAAACAACTGGTCTACCCAATTAGCGAATCAGCTGAAGTGCAGTCGTGACCCAATTAACGGATTCAGGCTATACTTCGATTCTGCCACTGGTAAAAATATTTGTTTTTGGCATCACAAATTACACAAAATACATACCAAAATACAATACAATTATTTAGCACTATTATTTACTTAACACTATTTTACGCCACACATATGTCAATATGGTGTAAAAGACAAGTCAAGGTTTCATCGCAAAAACCCGCTTAACGTAGTTCTACGTCAGCTACGCGGTTGTGTCTGGAATACAACCTCTGATTTTTATTTAATTTCCAGGGTTGAATATATGTTGCGTATCATTAGATGGTTAACTGCAGTAGACAGAACTAGGCACTATCTAACATCATCGAGTCTACTTTTACAAAAAAAATTGATACCTGGCACCAGTGGTTGAAGAATTCGCGAAAAAGTGATCATTTGAATCGATGAACATGCCTCATGAACATACACTATTCGCCTGCCTCGCCGATAATGCACGCATCAGCTTTGAATTTTATCATGAACAGAACCTCAATGTGAACATCAGAATTCGTTCAAAAATTGAATATTGAACATTGAGTGTGTTCGATTTTTCGAATATAGAATGCCCGGGGACGTCGGAAAGTATTCAAAATAATATTACCACGAAAAGGGAATAGTTTAAAGTAGTGTTAGTCGCTGTACAAGTAGCAGAAAACGGTACATCGCACTTTTGCGTTGCTCACGATGTTCGTTTATTCAGCGATGCTACGAAGCGTGAGTGTATGTTGCTCATTGTTATAGGCGAATTGAACCACTCGCGTAGCTGTTTTATCATGATAAAAACCGTTTGCCGATGCTCGGCGTATTTATTCATTTAGCGAGTTTTCCAACCTCTGCCTGGCACAGATGTTGGGTACTTTTGGATATACATGTTTTCTACGGATATTTAGCAATAAATTTTACGATTTCAGAAAGATTGGCATTTCTAACTAATGGTTTCGCACAGTTGTAACAGGGTGGCAACTGTATACGAAAAACCAAATTCCCTGATTTTTCCAGGTTTTTCCCGGTGTTTAATAAAATTCTAGGTTTCATATTGCGATATAATTTTAACTGAAAATGTGTTTGGATCATTGATATTTGAATTGTTTATCAATCTACGAGGTATTGAGAAAAATTTCCCCACCTACTCTATTTCCCTAGGCGAATTCTTCAATCACTTTCTCTTATTCTGCCGACCAGCAAATTACACTCCTCCCGTAAGTTCCTCATCTGTTCTTTTTCCCGCGCAAGTTTATTCGCAAACTCAGGCGCAAGCGGAGTTTTAGTGCCCATTGCGGCTAGCTCTCGAACCCGCCGTGGTACTTTTCCTGCCAGCCATGCGGAAATGTTCGTATGTTTAATGTTCGTTCTTCGAGCCATAAGCCATGCAAAACAGCAGTTTAATTGAGCTAATTTTTAATTTTGCTTTACCACTGGTGGCTGTTCTACTTTCTGACCAGCGCGGTTTATTTCACTTTGCATGGTTTGAACGGGATTTACTCTTCCGTGTCCAAGATAGAGCCAAAAATTCGTAACGTAGAAGGTAGGGTCGCTACACCCGCATTTCGGTTACAATTTGTTACAACAGTATGGCAAGTTTATGTACTGCCGTGAGTCAGTGGAATTTCTCAGACATTTTTCTCGAAAACCGAATTTCGCTGCGGTGCCACTGGCATTTACTTCGATGTTCTGCGAATTGTGTCGCATGTCGCGAAATATCTGTCCTGAAACTTCAATGTCATTCGATTCGACTTGACTAACGCCAAACGAAACGCGCGGAGTGAGTGCAAACTAAATTTGTTAATCACTTCACCTGCCTCGCAGAATAAGGCCCTTTGCAAAACACTGAGCTAATTATCGATAACCCAATCTATCGCTTGTGTGCCGTACTTCTTTATCTATTTTTCTAAGTGTTCTTGACTACTCAATGAATCGATCATTGGGGTTGTTTGAAAAATTCCCTGATTTTGTTAAAAATTCCCTGATTATTCCAGGTTTTTCCAGGTAATTTCAAATTCCCTGACAATTCCAGGTTTTCCAGGTTTTTCCAGGTAGTTGCCACCCTGTGTAAGAAACAGACGTTCTATTTAAAATTTATTACGTTGATAGTTTTAGCAGATTCTTGAATACGAATCAAGAGGGAAGTTTTCCGTTTTATTCTGCTACTAAAATGAAACTAAAACCTACACCATATTCACAACAAGGATAATTACAAAATTTCAATATACTATAATTACACTCCAACTATAACATAGCTAACCTAACTATCCACTAACGCAAAGATTCCGCAGATACGTATTTCGACTGTAACTTACAGCCTGCTTCAGTGCTTTTGTTCTATGAAAATTCGGTAGTCAATTAACCATTCCCTCAAAGCCTACACCTACACTTTGAGCATATCCAAAATTTACAATTTACACCATTTAATTCAATTGGTGGCAGTATGAAGTTTGCCGGGTCAGCTGGTAAATAAATAAGAACTGATCGACGCTTAAAAATATTCAGAATTAAACAATATTGTTGGTTGCAGTAGAGAGAACAGATCATACTGCTAGGTGAATTCATTCAGGTTTTTGATTTAGGTATGGTTTCCATACTTAGGTATGACGGGTCGGTGTGGTCATCGGCGTTAGGATCCAAAAGCTACCTAGGAAAGCTGGAAAGTACCTATCGTCTCATGTGCTTGAGAGTGGCGAGTGCGTATCGCACAGTTTCATATGACGCAATCTGCGTCTTAGCGGGTATGATGCCTATTGTCATCATCAGCGAAGACGTAGAGTGCTTCAACCAACATGGAACTAAAGGCATACGGAGTACCACAAGATCGGCCTCGATGACCACATGGTAGCGGGCATGGTCTGATTCCACAAAAGGCCGGTGGACACATCGACTTATCCCGGAACTATCCGGGTGGATCAACAGGCGCCACAGCGAAGTCATCTTCCACCTGACACAGATTCGGTCAGGGCATGGTTGTTGTGTGTGGATGTAGAGGAAACAGCAGAACATGCTTTCTTCATATGCCCCCGTTTCGCGGGCGCTATATGCAGTGAGCGGACAGGACACTAGTCCGGGTAACTTAGTCCAAAGGATGTGTTCTAGCTCGGACGTCTGGGTAGCGGTCAATGCGGCAGCTATCCAGATTGTACTTGAGCTACAAAACTGCTGGAGAGCCGATCAACGGCGAATAAACAGCCTAACTACCATAGTCCAGTAGTTATCTAAGAGTGTGCGTTAAGCACAATAGCCCCTTCCTGAAGTAATATCGATAAGGTGGTGCCAGGGGGGATTGAGGCTGGAGACTCGAGTAGGGTTTTAGTGGGTCTGGATCCTCACGCCCCAGTAGGGGGGTCGGGATACCAAACCCCACTCCCTGAGTTGTCTTCTCAGATGTCTGATAGCAGATTTCCCTACTCGTTAAAAAATATATATATATATATACACCCAAAACTCGGGGAGAATATTTTGTTGTTTTTGAGCAATAATCTATTATTTTTTCGTCTTATGACCGTACATTAGACGAAAAGAGTAACAACCTAAAAGTAACAAGAAAAATGACAGCTACATCTATGTATGCGTTTTTGCAATGAACCACACATTCGCAAATTGTACTATATGTGTTAGTTAGAGATTAGTTTTTGTAGCTGTATTGATGTGATATTCGCTCATTACTCTATTCTTCACTAACTAAATTTAGCGCTAGCGTATGTAAGCAGTTGTGATTTTAGAAACCTGTTCCCAGTTTTCAAACCACTCTTCATGGATCCATTCGCAGATCGACGCCACTTTTGTCCGTTTGCATCTTATAGGGTATAATAACCAGAAGAAGACATTTTTGTACTTGAGTTAATTTCTCTTATGAGCAGTGGTTGGAGAATTCGCGAAAAAGTGATCGTTTGAATCGATGAACATCCCTCATGAACACACACTATTCGCCTGCCTCGCCGATAATGCACGCATCAGCTTAGAATTTTATCACGAACAGAACCTCAATGTGAACATCAGAATTCGTTCAAAAATTGAATATTGAACATTGAGTGTGTTCGATTTATCGGATATAGAATGTCCGGGGACGCCGGAAATTATTCAAAATAATATTACTACGAAAAGAGAATAGTTTAAAGTAGTGTTAGTGGCTTTACAAGCAGTAGAAAGCAGTAATTTGCACTTTTGCGATGCTCACGATATTCGTATATTCAGCGATGCTATGAAGCGTGAGTGTATGATGCTCATTGTTGTAGGCGAATTGAACCACTCGCGTAGCTGTTTTATCATGATAAAAACCGTTTGCCGATGCTCGGCGTATATATTCATTTTGCGAGTTTTCCAACCTCTGCTTATGAGTGAAAAGTTGATTGTTGGTAGTTAATTGATTACCCGAAATGCCCAAAAAGTAATGTTTACATGTTTAACAATATTGTTATATCATATTGTTGAGCTGTATTTTTCACATCAATCTTACAAACAGAATCTGTTACAAGAATTCTAACGTATTTACATGGAGAAGATTTGCAAAATGTGACATCTTTTGCATTGTAAATCGTTTAATAGGTTTTGCTAAAAATACAATGATAAATCGCTTAGAACACTATGCACCATATTCGTGCTAATTTTGTTTAAATTGTAGCTTATTGTGTCGGCAAGATTCAGATCAGTTAAAACTTGTGCTCGTTTGTTCAGTACGACAATGTTAAAAATTGGCAAAGCTGCTAAATTCCAAGATTTTAAAGTTTAGGTGTTAAAAAGGTGTCATTTGAGTGCACAGTGTGCAACAAATTGTGCAACGAATGTAGTGCAATTGTGATTAATGAGCTGAATTATGTAAGACATCGTTCCTTGGAAGGTGCCTAGTATAATGTTCTCAGCGACTTTCCCCTTCTAAAAGTATTCGTTTGGTGAAAATATTCACATTTATACATTGATTATCGAACTAGGAAAATAAATAAATTATTAATAAATAAATTTATAAATTAAAGTGTATTTGATGTTAACTTTATCCTGTTTTAAGCCGAATATATACAAAACTAATTATAAGCTAGAAAAAATTATATGCTTGGGTTCATAATATGAAAAGGGTCCATAACTGGTAGATGAACCCTATAATTGAAACCGATTACATGTTTGTCATGACCAGAGCTGCTAGTTTGTTTAACTTTTGGAAATTAATATTCGTTTGCATATCAATTCATTTTTTTCAGAGCGGATGATTGAAAATAAGCTCTATAGTTTATGTTTTCTAAGCAGAACTATAATCTAGAATTCAATGGCCGGTAAGAATAAAATAGTTTGCTTTGTTTCTTCCGTAAGGCTTACACAATAAAAGCAATGCAAACTGTTTTATTCATATGGCTCAATAGAACAATTTCTCGTTTACTCGTTTAACGTTGTACTTTAGCTGGATAAATATACTGCAATTCAGTAAACAACCATGGTTTTCAAAATATCCGATAATGGATAATTAGTTGCTTTTTGCCCAGAAATTCTGGCCGCGCAGTTTTGCTCTTTCGTATTGGAATACGCAAACAAAACTTACCAACACGCCCACACTTTACAGATGCAAAGCAGGGAGCTAGCAGGCAGCCATATTTTGCAGCTAACATCGCACATATTGCTAGTCGGCAACAACTTTTCAAAGGACCAATCTGCAAAATGTAAACAAACCGAGTAAGGGTTATCTCTACTGGGCTAGCATTGGAAAAAAACCCCACACGGTTTAATTATATTCTTCAAATTGAAAAGTTGGTGCCAAAGTGTTTTCAAATGTCGGTCACGTTGCACTATGTTATGTCCCATCTGATGCTTCTGTCAGTACCAGTAGCACATGGTTGCTTAAGCGTCGATGACACTGGGCGAGTTTTAAGGTTGCTAGTCAGCGATTTCACGAGTGGGCGAGTTAGCGAATGCGCGAGTCATGATGACACACAAATCGGCAAGTAAGCTAGTATGCGAGGGGTTTTGATAAATCTAAAACGTATTCGGCAGCGATGCCGTACATACAAACAAATCGTTGCTAGATCACGTTTAACGTACACAATGTACAATTTACATAAGAGTTATCTCATATTATTTAATTCTAACTTCTTCATAGATGTTTAATTGGTAAATATGAAGTATTACGAGGAATTACTTCAATTAATTCACATTGCATTTACAATTTCAAAATTAGTAAAAATATTTGGCATTTCTGGTGCTATAAAATTAATTAAATTAAAAACACCCTCGCTGCGTCGCTAGTTACTCGCAACTATGATGCCACACAGCTAGTGTGCTAGCCAACAAGCGCACACGCCATCGCGTAGCGAGTAAAGTTGAGCAGCATTCAACTTTACTCGCTACTAGCAAACAATCTGCTAGTCAGCTAGTGTGTATGATGACACAGGGCGAGTTCACGACCTACTCGCCAACTCGCTTACTAGCAACCTAAAAACTCGCCCAGTGTCATCGACGCTTTAGATGTTTTGATGATTGCACAAATGGTAATGTTGTCATCATCTTTACAATAAAAAAACAACAGACAGTTCCGGATGATAGTTTTCAGCCGAATAATTTTCGTTCGAATACGGCCCGCGGTTGCTGTAATTTGTTATAGGAAGGAATAGGGCTGCTAGTCCTCCGATGCAAACGGTAACGGTTAGCAAATTCAACTTACAACGCACATTCACATTCAGCGTTTTTGTATTGAGTGCTATCCAATAGTCATGCTATGAATGTAAATCAAAGCGCAGGCGCAAACAGCAAACAGTTTCATATGACGCAATCTGCGTCTTAGCGGGTATGATGCCTATTGGCATCATCATCAGCGAGGACGTAACCACCGCAAACAGTTGGGCTGTATAATGTATACAATATGCATTAGTATATGTTATTATTCAACCGGCGACGAACGCTATTACTCTTTAAGTAACAAAGTTGTTACTAAAAGAATTTTTCGTTATTCCTTTTAAAGTAATAGTTTCAAGTTTTGGGTGTATATATATATATACTAGCTGACCCGACAAACTTCGTATTGCCACAAATTAACCTGTGTTGTACATAAATCATGAATCTCGGATGATCTTTGTCATAATCTCGAGTTTTGCAAGTTTCTGAGGAGTTCAACCTTAGATGATTCATTTTGGCAGTTACGTAACTATTAAAGCATCCCAGGTAACCAACAAGCATCACCAATGCTATTCAAATGTAGGCCAATAAGAATTTAAGTCGCCTTATATGCTACTTAAATGCTATTTTGGCAAAAATATGCTGATAACCTTCTTATAGTGCTGACAATGCTAATTTACAGCTAATTACCGACACGAATAATTTGAATACAATTTTGGATGCCAATTTACAACACCTATGCAGTCAAAAAGCTAATACAATACAACAACGTGCAGTATAAAATGCCAGATACGCTGATTTGCTGCTTATGTTAATGCTTATTAGTTACCAGGAATGGGTAGTTTAATATACAAATTTACAATTTTTCCTCACAATAAAGTAGAAAACAACTCCCCGGTCCCCTCATTGCATAGCCGGAATGCGGATAGTAATATTCGCCATGATTGTACAACATTTCGTCGAATATCATTTTGCGAAAAACCTTAAGCGGAATGTACCATTTCACGGAAATTTTTTTTGTGGAAAGTACTATTTCGCGATCCTCTCCTTACTCGACAGCGAGTTCCAGGAAACCCAGGTAGACCTAGGAAAACAAATAAACCTAGACAGTAATGATTTCGTGATTTCTGCGGGGAGTTGCCTCCCCCCAGTAGCTGGCGCTTCCGACGGCGAGTCACCGGCAACACTCGCGGCCATCTCGTCCTGAATGATCTAGTGTTACTATAGATAGCTTTTGTGGTCTTGTTATTGACTAATGTTTTATGGAAGAGTCTCGAATTTCTCGTGTTCGATTAGTTTTTGAGTTTCGCAAAAATTTCTGTTTTATTTGTATGAGAATCCATATCCCCCTACCACAGGGGTGAGAGGTCTCTAACTATCATAAAATAAATTCAAGACTCAAAAATCTCCCACATGCCAAATTTGGTTCCATTTGCTTGATTAGTTCTCAAATTATAAGGAAATTTGAATTTTATTTGTATGGGAGCCCCCCCTCCTAAACAGGGGAGGGGTCTTAATTCATCATAGAAAAAATGTCTGCCCCCTAAAAGCCCCACATGCCTAATTTGGTTCCAATTACTTGATTAGTACTCAAATTATAAGGAAATTTGTAGTTCATTTGTATGGGAGCCCCCCCTCTTTAAAGGGGAAGCGGTCGTAATTCACAATAAAAAAAATTCTGCCATCTAAAACTCCCACATGCCAAATTTGGTTCCAATTGCTTGATTAGTTCTCGAGATAAGAGGAAATGTCCATTTCATTTGTATGAAAGCCCACCCTCTTAAAGGGGAGATGGGTCATAACTCGCTTTCTACAGAGGAGAGGGGTCTCAATTTACCATAGAAAAAAATCTTGCCTCCGAAACCACTTACATGTCAAATTTGGTTCCATTCGCTTGATTAGTTCTCGAGTTATGAGGAAATTTGTTTTTTATTTGTATAGGAGCCCTCCCTCCTAAAGTGGGGAGGGTTCCTAATTCACCATAGAAAATATTCTTGCCTACAAAAACACCCACATGCTAAATTTGGTTCCATTTGCTTGATTAGTTCTAGAGTTATGAGGTAATTTGTATTTCGTTTGTATGGGAGCCCTCCCCCCCCTCCTAAAAGGTAAAGGGTCCTAATTCATCATAGAAAAAATGGATGCCTCCAAAAACACCCACATGCCAAATATGGTTCCATTTGCTTGGTTAGTTCTCGAATTATGAGGAAATTTGTATTTCATTTGTGTAGAAGCCCCCCCTTCTTAAAGTGGGGGGGGGTCTTAATTCACCATAGAAAATATTCTTGTCCTCGAAAACTTTCACATGCCAAATTTTGTTCCATTTGCTTAATTAGTTCTCGAGTTATGAGGAAATTTGTATTTCATTTGTATAGGAGCCCCCCTCCTAAAGTGAGGAGGAGTCTCAATTTATCACAGAAAAAATTCTTGCCTCCAAAAACACCTACATGCCAAATTTGGTTCCATTTGCTTGATTAGTTCTCGAGTTATGAGGAAATTTGTATTTCGTTTGTATAGGAGCCCCCCCTGTTAAAGTGGGGAGGGGTCGTAATTCATCACAGAAAAAATTCTTGCCCTCGAAAACTTTCACATGCCAAATTTGGTTCCATTTGCTTGATTAGTTCTCGTGTTATGAGGAAATTTGTATTTCTTTGGTACAGGAGCCCCCCTCCTAAAGTAGGGAGGGGTCCCAATACATCATAGAAAGAAATTTTGTCTCCAAAAACACCCACATGCTAAATTTGGTCCTACTTGCTCGATTAGTTCTCGAGTTATGAGGAAATTTGTATTTCATTTGTATAGGAGCCCCCCCTCCTAAAGTGGGGAGGGGTCCCAATGCATCATAGAAAAAACTTTTGTCTCCGAAAACACCCACATGCCGAATTTGGTTCTATGTGCTTGATTAGTTCTCGAGTTATGAGGAAATTTGTATTTCGTTTGTATAGGAGCCCCCCCTGTTAAAGTGAGGAGGGGTCCTAATTCACCATAGAAAATATTCTTGCCCTCGAAAACTTTCACATGCCAAACTTTGTTCCATTTGCTTGATTATTTCTCGAGTTATGAGGAAATTTGTATTTCATTTGTATAGGAGCCCCCCCCTCCTAAAGTGGGGAGGGGTCCCAATTTACCATAGAAAATATTCTTGCCCTCGAAAACTTTCACATGCCAAATTTGGTTCCATTTGCTGGATTAGCTCTCGAGTTATGAGGAAATTTGTAATTCGTTTGTATAGGAGCCCCCCCTCTTAAAGTGGGGAGGAGTCCTACTGAACCAATCGGCGTGAAATATTGCATGTAGAGGTTTTTGGGGCCAGGAAAGGTTTTAGTGATGGTTAGAGTCCCCTCCCCCCACTAAGAGGGGGGGCTCCCATACAAATGAAACACAAATTTCTGCATAACTCGAGAACTAATCAAGCAAATAGCACAAAATTTGGCATGTGGGTGTTTTTGGTGACAAGAATTTATTCTATGGTAAATCGGGACTCCTCCCCTCTTTAGAAGTAGAATTATGACTCCTCTCCCCTTTAAGAGGGGGGGGGCTCCCATACAAATGAAACACAAATTTCCTCATAACTCGAGAACTAATCAAGCAAATGGAACAAAATTTGGCATGTGGGTGTTTTTGGTGACAAGAATTTTTTCTATGGCAAATTGAGACCCCTCCGCTCTTTAGAAGGGGAATTGTGACTCCTCTCCCCTTTAAAAGGAGGGGCTTCCATACAAATAAAATACAAATTTCCTCATAATTCGAGAACTAATCAAGCAAATGGAACCAAATTTGGCATGTGAGGGGTTTTGGAGGCAGGAATTTTTTTTATGATACTTTTAGTCGCCTCACCTCTGTTGTAGGGGGATAAGGACTCTCATACAAATAAAACAGATATTTTTGCGTAACTTAAAAACTAATCGAACTCGAGAAAGTTTAGACTCTTCCATAAAACATTAGTCAAAAACAAGATCACGAAAAACTATCAATTATGTTTATTTTCCTAGCTCTACTGATCTCTATTACTTTCTTTCAGTTGGGTCCGAGCGAGCGACAGCGAGTAAGGAGAGAATAACCCCTTCGAAATGGTACTTTCCAACATTTTCCGTGAAATGGTACGTCCCGCGTAAGGGTTTTCGCGAAATGGTATTCCGCGTAATGGTCAACCGAGAAGTGGTGTTCTGCAAAACGGTATGCGGCGAAATGTTATATAGTCATGGCGAATATTTCAATGCTATCCGCTTTATTTTATCAGGCTAAGCAATGGGGGGAGTTGTTTTCTACTTTACTGTGAGGAAAATTTGTATATTAAACCACCCATGAACTCCTCAGAAACTTGGAAAACTCGAGATTGTGACAAAGGTCATCCGAGATTCACGATTTATGAACAACACAGTTTAATTTGTGGCAATACGAAGTTTGTCGGGTCAGCTAGTTTAATATATTTTCATGTTATTTTGGAATTTTTCAATTAAGGTAAGCCCCCCAGCGTCAATAATCCATGTTTTTTTGAATGACTATCTTGAAGGAGCCGCAGGGGAAAGGGGAAGAAGTTCCCATATGAAAAAAATTGTAAATATTAGTATAAAATACAATGTTTTGAATGCAAAAAACCCGATTCGATTGGCCTTTCGCGTTATCGAGAAAAAAATATTTGAAGTAAGGCAAAAAATATGGTGTGAAAGGTACTATGCCCCCTTAAAGTAAGACGTAGTCCTACGACAAAAAATATTTGGAGAAAAATGGATTTCCAGACCATTGCGCGGCGAGAGCGAATAGGAGTTATCGGAAGCAAAATAACAATTCCACATTTTGAAATTTGTTAGAATATTTACTGATTGAATTACATCGAGTGCAAAATGATCTAAGCTACGGTCGAAAAATTACACTTATTTAGAATAGCAGAATGAATAGCAAAGCCATTTACGGGTAATATAACACAATTTATTGATAAATGATTTCGATTAGCACTTGCTTACTTACAAAATCTTGTATATTTTTCTATGCTATTTAAAACACAGCTACACGATTGTCTGGTGGAGGTGCACGGCACCAACGTGATGTGACGGCTCCTAAACTTATAAGTAACAACGTTAGTGATGAGAGTCCCAATATGATTCCAGTTGTAACGTCATGTAAAGGTGTTCCCGGAAATGGATGTATTGTCATCAGTATCAGCTGGGCACAGCAGTTAAGCAATGAAAATATCGTCACTAGGATATAACCTGATTAATAACGAAGAAATTGATTTCCGCTGTTCATTAACAATACATTGTCTTAGGCAACATTTTTTAAATGAAAACAGTTTCTAACGTTAAGTTATTTTTAAAATGTTTACTCTTTTATCGATAATTTATTTCAGAGCTTCAAGTGTTCTGCTGATAGTTGAATATCGAGTCGCATAATGGCGTATAATGTTAAGAAAGTAAACTTTACTTAATGATATAAATTGATTAACAAATCGTCTTATTTGCCTAAGACTATGCCGTACATTTTTATTTTTCTGCAATTTTATATTACCTGAAATGTAATTCCTATTTGGAAGCCAATCACATTGACGTGATTTAAAGCCCAGGATTCCCAAAGCGATAGCCGCAAAACCGGCAAAAATTGTTACATCAAGATAATACTCTCTTCCAACTTTTGACGTGAAATAAAGGCTTAGACCAGAATTTAGAAATCCACATAGAATCAACATAAGTGACACTGCTCCGATTGTTGCTGAAGTATGCGCGATTTTTTGAAAACTGACATTCTGCCATGATTTATCCGTTAGTTCTTGTGATGTTGTCGTTTCCCCGTATATTCCATTGTCATTCACATTTAAGCGAGGGGTAATAACAGCTGTTGTTCGGACGGCTGACTCGTATTGAATTTGCTGCTGCTGCTGCTGCCGGGCGCGTGCCTGCTGCAGGCACGGGTCATACTGTAGCTTTTGTGGTTTAAATTCGTTGCGCTTTGGAGTGCTAGAAACAATTTTCGGTTGGCTTTCGAGTCGTTGTGGTGAATTGCTAGGTGTAATATCAGTTCGTCTTGGAGTACTGAGCAATTCGTGTAACTTCTGTGTAGCAAGGGCATGTCGTGTTGGTGATGATGTTTCTCCCGAGCTCAAAGTCTTATGAGGTCCAAGATTACGATGTGTCATTTTTCCGATATCATGCAGATTATTTCTTTGTGGAGTTGGTGGTTGCTTGAAGTCTTCTTTTGTCTTTTCGGTAAGGGATGTTTCATCATCTTCGGTGGGAATTACAGCGTAACGGTGAGCCCTTCCATTGTGCATTTGAATGATTTCGTGATTTGGGTCCACCAATTCTTCATTATCGTCTGTACGAACAACTTCGTATCGTTGATTGCTTTTTTGGTCGAACAAGACAAATGATTTGCTACCAAAGTCAGATGAAAATGCATTTTTAAGTTTATTTGGTGTCACCAATTGCGGAGCTGTTAATAGAGGCGGTAAACTGCAAAACTGATCGGACGAATTTCCCGGATCAATGTTTAACTCAGATGTACTTGAAAAATGATCCAAGTTCTCTTGGCTCTTAACAGCTCTGGTAGACTCCTTCGACAACGTGCTTTCCATTGGTAAAATAGTGTATCTACTTTTGTCGTTTACAGGAATTTCTTCAACTGGAACCAGTGCATAGCGTCCACTCAACTGTTTATTACTTATAGAGGTGTCTAATATGGAGGACACAGAGCCGTAACGAGCACTCACAATTGATGTGTTTGAGGCATATTGTTCAGTCGCCCGATTACCATTTGAATCTGAGATTGGGGGTAATATGTTTCTGTAAGGTTTTTCCATTCCATGGCAAGCAAAACTGTTTTGTCGCACTATTCCCGAACCAATGCGGTTATATGATCGTGTTAAATCATTTCGCTGAATTTTTCCTGGAGAATTGTAAACACTCTTTGCACTATTCTGAGCCACAAATTCGCTCTGCTGACAAAAGGCTGGATTGGTATAGTTGTGCCTAGACATATTTATTAACACCGCTGCCTTTAATCCACAATTATAATCATTAAAACACAAATTAAGTATAAACACACTATTTCAAACATTGATACTATTTCCTGGCAGATCATGAATATTACGAACGTTACGAACCCGTCGAAGTCCTGCGCACATCTGCGCAACGGTTTCAAACTAGGAATACCTCCCCCTAAGCACTTATGTACCACCACTATGAACAGCAGTGTTTTCTTTTGACGAGGGAAAAAAGTCCGTTGAAATTCAACGATTATAAGAACAGCGCTTATATTTACAGTATACATCTAATGTTGTAAGAGCTACATACAGTGTGCAGAGCACGAACCCGAAAGGTGTGTGGTAGCATATAAGGGACAAACGGAAGGAAGGTTAAAAAGGAATCAATGAATTATAAACATCATGTACATAATAGGGTGCTGCGACCCATTATAGACTAACTTTACCGCCATTAATCTGCAAGCCGGTAACTTTAGATATAATTATGAACTAGTACATTAATTATCTGCAAATATACAGCTTGAACAGCTTATTTTGGATAACAACGATATAATCATAAGAAGAAATTAATACCGGATATTATTAGTTCTTATCGTAATTCGCATTCGGGTGTATTATTGGATGATATACCCTTCGAAGTGCAGTTCAAGGCAGCTGTGAAATCGACTAGCATGTAAAAAAAATGGCACAATTATGCTACGACCGGAATCATTCAAAACTATCTGGAGAGTTGAATGATAGAACGGTTCATCATTTATACGTTAAAGAAATTGGAAGAATACTCATTTGCAGATTGAATAAAATTTAAACTTATAATGCGTATCTACCTTTTCCCTTTTTTCTACAAAGCCCGTATTTGTATTCAAATGCAATAAGAATCGAGATTGAACCATTTTAATCCATCCAGACTTTTGGCACGCGTCATTTTCGCCGTTCAGATAGACATGGAGAAGGCAACGTAAAAATTTTCGACAATGAAATAAACTAGTAAAATATGAAACTCGATTGTGGTAGTAAATGCAACTAGTGAAGATGAGGTTTGTGTAAGCTAAAAAAGTTTCAATGTTTACTGCAGCTGGGGAATTTTGTCCCGCGTAGTTAAGAAACCTGGAATTTAGTCGACGTTAACCCGTTAAGCCCTACATTTTTTCCAACAGATGTAAAAAGCTGAAATTATTAGGAAAGTTTTTTTTAGATCAACTAAGAAAAACCCGATTTAATCCACCTGTTGATGAACCTTTGTTATACCATTTAATTTGTCATTTGAGATAGAATTCGACTGGTCTTCAAACATAATTTAACTGTTTGAATGTGTTAGTTTTCATCTATATGCATGTGCATATAATATGTCTACTGAAAAAATTTGTAGAATATTTGAAAGAAATTAGAAAAATCGTGTGCAAAGTTCATGAGCGAAAGTGATATTTAAGGGGGATCCTACCGTGGAAAGTCGAAAAATCGAATTTCTTTATCAGTTTCCGGGAGGCTAACACCTTCAGACATGTTGTGCCGAAATGATTTTACGATATCTGATGTTGAAAAATAAAAACCCGAGTTAATCCACCTAGCGGTATGACCTAGCCTTTCTACTACAACAATTATTTTTCAATTTCTAAAGAACATCTATAATTATCTGAAGTTTTTGGGGGCTGGTACCGAATGGCCGAAACACAAATGGCTGAATCACGAATGGCCGAAATCCAAATGGCAGAATTTCAAAAACAGTCACAGAAGGCCGAATCATGAAAGGCCGAATCACGAAAGGCTGAATTTTTTCGGAATGCCTAAATAACTATTCAATAAAAACATGAATTGGCAAGCAGTTAACTACTAACTTAAATCAAACAAAAAACAAAATAAGCAACACAACTATTTACTATAGAGTATAGATGATTGAAAGTTCTTTCTTCCCCTAAGCGCAAATGCGAGACCTATTTACCGTGTAAGTGGCAAATGTTTCCTAGATGATTCGAGGCGAGACGGCCGCAGGCCGCGAGTTTGCGCCGGTGACCCGCCGTCGGAAGCGCCGGCCACTGCAAAATACATTGTCGTTTTTGTTAAATTATACTAATTTTTCAAGTGCGTCAAATAAGGACCATTTTGCGTCAAATAAGGCACATTGCAAAATTCAAGAGTCAATTTAGGAATTTGTTTATTTTGTACATATTCTTTGCTAGTCTAACTATTACTGTGCAAAACCTTGACTTTATTGGCCGAACCGTTATTTTGTAATTAATGTTAAAAATTGGAAATTTCTTAACCGCATCAAATTTGGTGCTTCTACGGTAGTATATGTACCATCAACTCATTTGCACTTTCAATCCTCTAAGACACTATATATGTTTAACTTTTTACAGATAAAATTTCAATCTTCAAAATGAGCAAAATGACTCATGATTTCAGGATTTTTGCTTATTTTTTTATGAAAATACACCATTAATAATAATTATGATATCACGATCTTCTTGTTGTACAACACATTTATTATTCATGATTTTGTGCTGCTTGATATGACAGTTCAGTCATGATTTCACAGCAATTCAAAATTTTTGATTTCATGACTTTATTCATGGTATAATAAAACAAAACTTTTCCGTATATAACGCCACTTGGTGAAAAACTTATGAAACTTTGTTCACTGATTGAAAGATCTTGGTCTACTGATCAACCTTACTGAAAACAGTAACTTTCTTTATTGCTATAGTCCCGAGGTATACCGAGATAAAGTTATCGTTTCACAGGCGTTGTATAAAATACAACAGTGCGAGTGCATGTGGATTGAACCCACTGCTTTTCTTCGTATGTTCGACCGATTGCGGATAACAGCAAATGGAGAAAATGACGACTGAAATGTTTCATCACTTTTCCTGTATTTCAATGCAAATTGTAATAGAGTCAATTGTGCACACATACATGATACATACACATATACATAGATACATAAACACACATACATACATACATGGATAAATACACGCATACATACATAGATACATACACACATACATACATTGAATACAATCGACCCTAAATCGATTAATTTTGGTTTTAACCGTTTTAACCGTTTAATATGCGGTGTTTAAGTGTTGAAGTTTGTATAATTTTGGAATGAATCGTCCGATTTTCAATAAGTTGGTCTCGTTTAATAGCTCTGAAGAGTAATTTTCAAATAATATTAAATCGTAGAATGTTTCGCATTGAAATAATTCTTATATGTAGCAAAGACATGTTTCAAATACTTTTTTTTCACACTTCTTCAAGTAACTTTCAAATCACAAGCCCAAACATAATGAAATTTTAAAGTTAAGGGTTTGAAAGGCTCCCCTTTCATATGCAATTAATTCCGTTCAAATCGGTTGAGGGGAGGTATCGGTTGAGGGAGGTGGTAAATGAGGTATCGCATTTTTCATATTTTTATACCTAACTTTTAAACTAAAATTTCGATTAATATGAAATTCAATAGCGACTTGTGAGGCCCTAGACCTTTCATGTGACACTAAGATCATTAAAATCGGTCCAGCCATATTCGAGAAATGTTGGCTCAATCACAAGCGTTACACACACACACACACACACACACACACACACACACACACACACACACACACACACACACACACACACACACACACACACACACACACACACACACACACACACACACACACACACACATATACACACACATACACACACACACACACACACACACACACATACACACACACACACACACACACACACACACACACACACACACACACACACACACACACACACACACACACACACACACACACACACACACACACACACACACACACACACACACACACACACACACACACACACACACACACACACACACACACACACACACACACACACACACACACACACACACACACACACACACACACACACACACACACACACACACACACACACACACACACACACACACACACACACACACACACACACACACACACACACACACACACACACACACACACACACACACACACACACACACACACACACACACACACAAAACGTGGATGAAACGCCGATCCGGCATTGGCGAGATGGACAGAGTGCAAGCAGCTGAGGAAGTCGATTCGCGTATCGGTACACTATGGGGCAGAACCCGAAAAAGCTCGGACAAAACCTCAAAATTTTTATTTGAGATATTCTATCAAACTTAATATTCTACGTATAGTAGACACATAATCTATAAGAAATATACATAAATTGTTTTAATAAGTAGTTTTTCAATAGGCATTAAAGAAGGTGAAACACAGTGTAAAAAATTTTTGGAAAATGAAAAAATAAATTTCATTTAATCTTTTAGTATCTGGCTACCATGCTGCTTAAAATTCTATACTTTTAAAGGACAATTCACATTAAAGGGATTATAAACTAATAGTTTAGGTGATATTAAGACAGATTTTTTACTAGTAGGCTTTGTTCTGACGAAGTGTTATAGAGCAAAATATTTGTTATTTTTGTCAATTTTCAATAGCATGTAGAAAAAGATTTCCACAGATTTCCGCTCTGTCACTACCATAAAATCAACATTAAGGGTGTTAACTAGTAACAAGCAAAAAATTAGCTGCTACTAGTTGCGATGTTCGGAGATATTCAAGTTTTTCGAATGCATGTTTTCCGGCATTTTAGGATACAAATTAGTAAATGCGCGCGTCAGTACGAAGTTCATTCCTGCTGTACGTTAAATAGTCATGCTTGTGTATGTAAGACATAGCATTATTATCGTTATGAGATACATCGGAGTCGATAAGGGGAATTCAGGACATTGTAAAGGCGACTACTTAACAGCTTTTTCCCAATTAGCTCTGTTTCAAGTCAAGTTGGCAGTAGAATATGTTCGATTGGACTTTCAGCTCGATTCAACTAGCCTCCATTTTGTTTATTTAGAGTCGAACATGTTGATACGTGTTTGCAGGATAAACAGATTGCTATACTCTGTCAGTTACTCGTTATTTTAGTGCCTTCTGCCAGGATTTGGCTGAGGCCGATGACAGCCTATCTCGCCACTCATATCCTTTGGCTGCGTATGGCCAAACTAATGAATTAAAAAAATTACATGAATGCACTAAAGCAGATAGTAGGGTAAGTTAACCTATATAGTAAACCCTCTACCTGTAATGGACACTTGGATAAAATTTCGGTATTTATTAGCTTATACTTATATTTCTGAGGATATATAACATGAAACAGACCGTACTAAACATAACACACATTTGAGTTGATAAAATTTTAGCTGCATTTCATTATTAATGCTTTAAAATTGACGTTTTCAACAAGTGGGTCCATTATATACAATGCAAAAAATGTCGCCATTACCGGACTCTCTCCATGCAAAATACACTAAAATTCCTATAATGGACCCGGTCGTTATTCTATTGTAAACCGCAAGGGTCCATGAAAGGAAAATGGACATTCCAATCTGTTTTAAAAAATCTGTAAAATATAGATTTGCATCAGAAATTGATATATTTAGGTTTATTCGAAAGTTACTAATATTGTAAGTGCCATTAGTTGGGTGTTTAGCGTAACGAGTTCAAAATAATGTATAGAAAGGTCCACAAATGGTTGATTATACCAGAATAATAATACTAAATTACTCTTGATATACAGATTGTGATAATTTGTATAGGAGGTCGTTAGACTACCAATTTCGACTACTTAAAAAATGTGTTTGAGTATTTAAAATATTTATAACTTGATTCCGGTAAGTCCTACAATTTTGGTTTGTTCAGTAACTTTACGTAACTTTACAGGACAAATAACTTTCCTGAAGACACAATATTTCTAAAGTCATTATTTAAAAAGTTAGATCTCAACGCCATCTATAGGAATAAAAATACAACTACTTAAAATTTACAGAAAGATGCGCAATTTTATTACAAACAATGTTGCTGAAGACAATAAAGCTTTACGAAGCATATGAAAGAAGTTATGAGGTTTTGTCCGAGCGCCGGATCAATCTGCCCCACTGTGCGGTGTCGGGAGATATTCCATCGTCGGGGAAATCTCTGACGGAGTAGAATAAATCCATCGCCGGGGATTATTCGAGCAACTACAAACGCGCGCCATAGGAAGAAATCCTGCGAGGGTGGCCGTGAAGGGACGGAAGTCAAGACGGTCGCCGTCCCTACATCGGTCCACGTCTCGACAGGTGAAAGGAAAAAGGAAAGTGGACGGTGAAGGAGCATGAGTAGCATCACGGATGGCAGAACCCTCAGAGGGTGGCTGAGAAGGAGTGGACATTATGACGGTCGCCATCTCGGGATCGGCTCACAGGTTTTGCTTCAAGTTTTGCCTTCATATCTCGATAGGTTCTAATGTTCCTCGATTACATAAGAAAGTACTGTATCAGACTGTAAAATAATGTTGAAGTATAATCTATTTCTAGAACAGCATAAATTTTTTGATTATTTTCGCTATAAATGACGATTTTTGTAATTGGAATTGAGTGGCTCAAACAACAGCATTTTTAGAAAGGCTAATTACTTTTTTCAGCTGATCGGAATATTTTAAAATTGTTTGACCGTTTGAGAAACCGTTTTGAGGTCTTGATAAAGATAATTGTTCAATTCAAATAAATTAAGCTTAGATCGTTTAGAAATGGAGCAATACATTTTGGCGATAGCGGTGCTCTCAGTCGGATATGCAAATTTTTGACTGCGTTATGTTGCTTGTAAACAGTTCTGCTTGATTTATATGTTTTGTAGTCTAAAACTAATGTGGTTCCGAAATATTTATCATGCAAGAGGAGAAAATAAAAATGATTGACACAGTCAATCCCAAAATCCATTGACGTCAACTCAGGAGTATGCAAAACTGCTGGATTTATCCCAAAGGTATAGCGGCGTGAGTTATCAAAAACTTTTTAACAAAATATGTTAGAAAATTCTCATGACTGCCCGCAAAGTGCAAACCAAACGTCGGAGTGAAACCCTTGATCGTAAACTGCGGGTAAAGATCATTCGGAAAGTTTTTTTTTCGGAAAGTTAAGGCTAATCCCAATACATTTCCAATTATGAGTCTATTACGTGTTATTCATAACGGCGTTTTTGTTTCAGTGTTTGAGAAGTTTGACAACTGCGGGGTTGCTTCTTCTTTTTCGTTCAAAATCGCCCGATGAGAATTTTTCTCTGAACTGACAATATATAGTACTAGTAGACCCGACAAACTTCGTATTGCCACAAATTAAACTGTGTTGTTCATAAATCGTGAATCTCGGATGACATTTGTCACAATCTCGAGTTTTGCAAGTTTCTGAGGAGTTCATGGGTGCTTTAATATACAAATTTTCCTCACAGTAAAGTAGAAAACAACTCCCCCCATTGCTTAGCCTGATAAAATAAAGCGGATAGCATTTAAATATTCGCCATCATTACAAACCATTTTGCCGAATACCATAACGCGGAATATAGTTTCGTAGAATGCCATTTCGCGAAAAATCTTACGTGGGGTGTACCATTTCACGGAAAATCTTTTCGTAGAAAGTACCATTTCGTAGGGGTGACCCAACTGAAGGAAAGTAATAGAGGTCAGTAGATCTAGGAAAATAAATAAACATAGATAGAGGGGGGCTGCCCCCCGCAGTGGCCGGCGTTTCCGACGGCAGGTCGCCGGCAGCACTCGCGGCCTGCGGTCGTCAAGCGCTGAATTATCTAATGTTACTACTGATAGTTTTTAGTGGTCTTGTTATTGACTAATGTTTTATGAAAGAGTCTAAAATTTCTCGAGTTCGATTAGGTTTTGAGTCACGCAAAAATTTCTGTTTCATTTGTGTGAGAGTCCTTATCCCTCTACCACAGGGGTGAGGGCTCTCAAACCATCATAAAAAAAAATCCGGCCTCCAAAACCCCCGACATGCCAAATTTTGTTCCATTTGCTTGATTGGTTCTCTAGTTATGAGGATATTTGTATTTCATTTGTATAGGAGCCTCCCCCACTATTGACGAGAGAGGGGATATACTTTCCCTCCTAAAGAGGGAAAGGGACTCAATTCACCATAGAAAAAATATTTGCCTACAAAAACACCCACATGCTAAATTTGATTCCATTTGCTTGATTAGTTCAGGAGTTATGAGGAAACTTGTATTTCGTTTGTATGGGAGCCCCCCCCCCACTCCTAAAAAGGGGAGGGGTCCTGATTCATCATAGAAAAAATTCATGCCTACAAATACACCCACATGCCAAGTATGGTTCCATTTGATTAATTAGTTCTCGAATTATGAGGAAATTTGTATTTCATTTGTATAGGAGCCCCCCCCTCCTGAAGTGGGGAGGAGTCCTAATTCACCATAGAAAAAATTCTTGCCTCCAGAAATCTTCACATGCCAAATTTGGTTCCATTTGCTTGATTAGTTGTCGAGTTATGAGGAAATTTGTATTTCATTTGTATGGAAGCCCCACTCTCTTAAAGGGGAGAGGGGTCATAATTCCCTTTCTAAAGAGGGGAGGGGTTTCAACGCACCATAGAAAAAATTCTTGTCTCCAGAAACACCCACATGTCAAATTTTGTTCCATTTGCTTGATTAGTTCTCTAGTTATGAGGATATTTGTAGCCGCCGGAAGTATGCTTTAGGTGCCAAGAGTTCGGCCACATTGCAAGTAATTGCAATGGACCTGATAGGAGCAAAGTATGCAGAAGGTGCGGTGAAGATGGTCATAAAGCTCATGACTGTAGGAAGCCACCGAAATGCCTGATCTGTCCAAATGAAGATGGCAATAAACACGTGACAGGAGGCCAGAGATGTCCGGCCTCTAAACAGGCGGCGGCTGCTAGATCATAGTGCAGGTGACGCAAATAAACTTGAATCACTGCGATACAGCACAACAACTGCTCTTGCAGTCCATGGTGGAAGCACTGAGTGATATAACTATTATCTCGGAGCCATATCGAGTCCTATCTGGTGATGAGAATTGGGCAGCGGACAAGGCGAAAACGGCGGCAATTTGAACGGTGGGAAGATATCCTTTACAAGAAGTAGTCTATTCTGCAGAAGAAGGCTTCGTGAACGTTAGAATTAACGGTGTTTTTATCTGCAGTTGCTACGCGCCTCCACGATGGACAATAGAGCGGTTTAACCAGATGCTGGATCAGCTGACGGAGGCGCTGGTCGATCGGAGACCAGTTGTTATCGCCGGTGACGCCCGGGCAGTTGAGTGGGGAAGCCGCCTCACCAATCCAAGGGGTCGCAGCAAACGAAGTCACTACTAGCGCATACCCCAGGGAAGACCGGGAGTCCATCATCGATGTCACCTTCTGCAGCCCTGGTGCGGCAAGGATTACGAACTGGAGAGTGTGCGAGGAATATACCCATAGTGACCACCAAGCGATTCGGTACCGCATTGGAAACGGGACGCAGATGGAATCATATGAGGGACAGATAAGCGAGCGGAGGTGGAAAACGGCGTGCTTCAACAAGGGTGTATTTGTTGAAGCGCTCAGGTTTCAAAGCATTCCTTCGAACCTAAGTACGAAAGGGTTGACAGCAGTATTAACACGAGTGTGCGATGCCACTATGCCGAGGATAAAGAGACCGAAGAACGGTCGCCGCCCAGTCTACTGGTGGAACACGACGATCGCCGAACTACGGGCAAATTGCCTTCGTGCCAGAAGGAGAAGTCAGCGGGGTCGCAACGATGCCGATAGAGGAGAAAGAATACTAGTGCACAGGATAGCAAGAACCGCACTTAACAAAGCGATTAAGCTCGGCAAGAAATCTTGCTTTGAGGAACTTTGTCGTAGCGCCAACGCGAATCCTTGGCGAGATGCTTACAGAGTTGCCATGCCAAAAATTAAAGGACCTTTCGTACCACCCGAAAGGTGTCGGGAGAAGATGAAAGCCATTATCGTCGGGTTGTTTCCGCAACATGAAATAACACCCTGGCCAAGCCCACCGTATGTCGAGGAGACGGAGCACGTATAGGAAGCTCGAATCACCAACGAGGAGTTAATCGAGCTGGCGAAGGCCATGAAGGGAAAGAAAGCCCCAGGTCCAGACGGAATTCCAAACCTGGCTTTGAAAGTAGCAATCATGGAGAATCCAGATATGTTTAGGATCACACTGCAGAAATGCGTTGACGAGGGTAACTTTCCTGATACCTGGAAGCGCCAGAAGCTGGTGTTGCTGCCGAAGCCGGGTAAACCCCCCGGTGATTCCTCAGCGTATAGGCCTATATGCCTACTGGATACGGTTGGCAAGCTGCTAGAGAGAGTAATACTGAATAGACTCACCAAGTACACGGAGAGTGAGAACGGCCTGTCAAACAAGCAGTTCGGCTTCCGGAAAGGCCGGTCTACAATAGATGCCATGGTAGTGGATGCTGCGGAAAAGGCCCAGAAACAACAAAGAAAGGAAAATTGCTATTGTGCGGTGGTCACTTTAGACGTGAGGAATGCTTTTAATAGCACCAGCTGGGAAGCAATCGCTCGTTCGCTGGTTAGCATGACGGTTCCTGTGTATCTCTGCAGAATTTTGAAAAGTTACTTTCATAATCGTACACTGGTATACGAGACAGACAGAGGGGAGAGAAGGTTACAATCACGGCAGGCGTTCCCCAGGGCTTCATGCTTGGCCCAACGCTATGGAACGCGATGTACGATGGAGTATTGAAGCTGAACCTCCCCAGGGGTGTGGAGATTGTCGGCTTCGCTGCTGATGTGGCGTTGATGGTAACTGGTGAATCAAGAGAAGAGGTGGAGGTACTCGCCATGGAATCCATACATATGGTGGAAGATTGGATGGGAGAGAATAGGCTGGCAATAGCTCATCATAAAACAGAGGTGGTAGTGATTAGCAACCGAAAGGCAGTGCAGCAGGCAAAGATCATAGTTGGAGAATGCTGACTCTAAGCGTGACGTGAAGCAGCTGGGCGTGATCATCGACGACCGACTAGATTTCTATAGTCACGTAGATTATGCCTGTCAGAAGGCAGCAAAAGCGATCACAGCGCTAACCAGAACCTTGCCGAACAATTCGGCGATAAATAGTAGCAAGAGGAGGCTCCTGGCTAGTGTAACCACGTCAATACTTAGGTATGGCAGCCCTGCATGGATCTCGGCATTAAGAACGAAAAGAAATCTATCGCGTTTGAATAGTACGTACAGACTGATGAGCATGAGAGTAGCGAGCGCCTACCGCACCATATCACTGGAAGCGGTCTGCGTCATGATTGCCGGCATGATTCCCATTGGATTGGTATTGGAGGAGGATCTAGAATGCTACAGAAATAAAGGCCTCAGAGGAGCTCGAAAACGAACACGGGTAGATACATTGCGTAAGTGGCAAGTGGAATGGGACAACGCAATCAATGGAAGATGGACTCATCGGCTGATCCCGAATGTGTCCACGTGGATGAACAGGAAACACGGGGAAGTCGACATCCACCTGACTCAATTCTTGTCAGGCCATGGTTGCTTCAGAAAGCACCTGCATAGATTCGGTCACGCAGAGTCACCTCTCTGTCCGGAGTGCGCTGAAGTAGAAGAAACACGGGAGCACGTAGTGTTTGACTGCCCACGATTCGGGGCAATGCGAAGCGAAATGTTTGCAACCAGCGGTGAGGATTCCAGCCCAGATAATGTAGTCCAAAAAATGTGTCGCGACATTCACACGTGGAATATAATCAGACGAACCATCACACAAATCATGTCGGCGGTGCAGCGAAAATGGCGCGAGGATCAACAGTCGAGTCCTTAGAGTCTCATGTAATCGGTCTCGGGAAATGTTTCACCGCCGGGGAACTTCTCGTCGGAGTAGGGTAACTTCACCGCCGGGGACCACTCGAGTCGACGATAGCAGAGTTGACAAAATAACAACACTCACGGAAAGAAATCCTGCGAGGGTGGCCGTGAAGGGATGGACGTTAAGTTGGTCGCCGTCCCAGCATCGGTGCGCGTCTCGCCAGGTGTATGGAGCAGTGCACAGACAGAGTGTACAGAGTATGTTGCAACTGCAACGACAGTGAAGAAACGATCAACGAATTATCCATCCCGATTAGCATTGTCTCGACAGACGCATCGGAGGAGTGACGAGCGGGACGGAGCAAACCAAGCTTGGACAGAAACATTACAAAGGCGGATCGGTTCGCGTCTCGACAGGCGAAGTGGAAGTGCAGTGGCGAACTCACCCGAGTAGTGCTGAGCCCAATAAGAAACCCTGCGAGGGTGGCCGTGAGGAGATGGAAGTCGTGATGGTCGCCATCTCTGGATCGGTACACGTCTCGACAGGTGCAAGGAAATTGGACGGTGAAAGAGCAGGGGTAGCATCAAGAATGGCAGAACCCTGAGAGGGTGGCTGTGAAGGAGTGGACGTTATGAAAGTCGCCATCTCCGGATCGGTTCACGTCTCGACAGGTGTACGGAGCGGTTTACAAACACAGCCCTCCCCCGAAGTAATACTTAACGGTAGTTCCGGGGGGTTAAGATCAGACGCCCGTGAGGTTTTTAGTGGGCTAGAGTCCCACTCTGTGCCACATACATCATTAGTGTGCCTGGCATAGAGCGTTTCCTCACATAAAAAAAACAGACAGACAGACAATAACAAAACAAAAAAAAACAAAAGACAGACAGACAGACAGACAGAAATCCATTTTTATAGGTATAGATTTTCGGTGGTTTTACTAGGCCATTGCAAATTATTTTTAATGTTTTTGAAATTGGCTTAAAAATCGGAGCTAAAAATAATTTGTGGGATACAAGTCTATTCTTTTTAATAAAATCAATTGTCAAAGAACTCGAAAAATGAGTAAACGGTGTGTTAACGTGTCTAAGACCAAACAGAAATGGAAATTCAAACAATAGAATTTGCAAAAATCGCCATTTTTTTTCTTTTCGTAGGTTTTTGCATCGTAAACATATATATGAAAAGCAAGAATAGATTTGGTTTTCACGTTTAAACTTTAAGTAAAAATGCATTATTTTTGCACGATTAAAAAATTGTTTTTCGCTTCAGAGTAGAATGAAATTCCTGAAGTAAAAATTAAATTTTTTAGTGGTCATCTTGGATTTGGTCACTTTATAGGATTTTATGACAAAAATCGTCGTTTTCACCTCGACCGATTTTCATTTTAAGACCACCATTGGAAAGCTGAGAAAAAATGCTATTCGTAGCATAACTACTTCTATCACAGAACGGTTGCGACTGAGAAGAGCTGAGACTGATATGCGATTATTTAGCTACTCGATGGCCTAAGTAATCGCATATCAGTTTCTACCTTATTTTTCATTGCAATTTTCACAAAAAATGCAATGTTTTGATAAAGAAATTATATTAAAGGTCTATTTCATTATATTATGTCGAAAAAATAGGAATAAACTGCGCTCAACAGGTGAAATAACCAAAACAAGAAAAATACCTTCAAACGCTGTTTTCTCAACTCGATGATATTGCAGATGGGACTGATATGCGATTATAGGCATCAGTTTCCCAACACTGCACTATGGTCCAGAAAGCGATTTTAGACGGACAAAAATGATTGCGCCTTAACGGGATATTCTAGCTCAATGAAGTCTTCGGCAACTTTTTGAATGAAAACATGACGCATCTTTTGAAAGGGTCGTCCAATGTTCAGATGATACCGTAACAACAAGTCAAGTAATAATTTTTTAAATAAGTTTGTTATCTATTTTTTAGTTCCAAAACATTAAAGATAGATTAATTTCACGTAACTTTTCTAAACATTCCAAATTTCTAACTCTTACGTATTGTCAGCAGTGGACCTTTGTTTATGGACGACCCGTAAAATCATATTTCCTCTTATAACTCATTTATCTCAACAGATAGCTCAATATTATGTTCTACAAAAATTTGTATACGTAAGAGAATAATATTTTTGCAGAAGACTATTTTGCTTTATCTTTATGAGTTAATAAGTTATAGCCGAATTCAGGTTAAAAACAGACCAATTTTACTAAAGCATAACTAAAAAAGCGGCAAACGGATCTTGATGAAACTTTGGCGATTTAATATACACATATGCATACAGTTTTTAGCAAAAAATGGTGAAGGTGTTATTTTTTTAAAAAAAGATAAAATTCTTTGAATTTTATGATTTACTATAGCTAAAATTGTCGTTTTCTTCATAGATTCACATTCAAGTAATCAAGTATGCGACCATGGAATACTATACGCAACAAATATACTGGCAATGACCATGGTTGATACTAAAATAGTGAATGCATTCAAAGACTTACATTCGCAATCTTGTTTTTAAAGCGAAAAAGCTAAAAGAATGTTTAATAATAACCTTGAATTAAACGATTTTTACGATCCCTTTAGATACTAACACGGACTTTTACTGTTATACGCGTATATTCGCAATATGAAGATGTTTTTGAAAATATTTTATAGACTAAAAATAACTGCGATGTGAAAAACGACGAAGATGAAACAGGGCTGCGGAAAACTTATGATTTGCGCGTAATCGAACTACTTACGAAGGAAATTCCACTAATTGTTATATTTACCTACCATTGAAATTCAAGAAGAATTCTATTATGATTTTTAAATCCATTTAAAACTATAAAATTAACAATGGAAATAAATCGGGATTTTTTTTTTCTTTATTCTCAATCTTCGTATTCCACTGAAACGCTCAAAAAACTTCAGTCAATTTCAACATTTATCACATATTACTAGACACCACGTTGATTTATTTGAGCGAATGCACGTGATGCTAATAGTTATTAGCAAACATATAGCCAACCCTTCAACGGGTAGACTTCTGTAGATAGTTTTTGCTTTGAGAGTCTCAGAGCCATATATGAAATTTATTCTAATTGGCTAACATAATATCTGTGCTGAGAATAGATTGACATTTTGGCATCAGCATTACAACATTCTGACTATGCGTTTAAGAGTTCTTATGTTTTAAAATCAAAAATTCAGGAAAATTGGGACGAAAATAATTGCACGAATTTTGGCAATTTTTACTTTTGAAAGCATAGGACATCTAGAACAAAATGTTCGACCTCAAAAATATTCAGTGATGAACTACGTACTGAGTTTTGTAATATTTGGAAAAACCAAGGATTGGATATGAAACCCAACATAAAGATTTTATAATATGCCTTAACTGTTGCTAGTCCAGATTATTACTTTTGCATGAATATCAAATCTTGACTTTCTTTTGAGTGTACTTTCTTGAAAAATAGTCATTATTTATCGTTGCCTCTTTAGAAGGTTAAATATGTACAGTTTCGGGAATACACAGAACAATCTATATGTTTAGCCATAGATGGTATCCTTTGCCTCCGACAGTGCAAATAGTATTTAGATTTCTTAATTATGTAATTGATCAGCGTATATATCATAGTTTTTCTCTCAATGTAGGCATTGATACTAAACGTATCAAATAAACTTCATGAATATTTTTCACTAACAGATTGAAAAGACCGCGATTGTCGTAAGATAAGCGTTTGTATTTGTCTCGATAAAAAATAAATAGGAAGGAACAAGCTTTATATTATTTTTTAAAGACATGTTCTGAAAAAATAATTACACAAAAATGTGTTTTAGCGCTTTGAAACTGTGCCTGGGCAGTTAGGGATGGATAAAACGAGAACTTTAGCTACGTCGTCCATAAACAAAGGTCCACTGCTGACAATACGTAAGAGTTAGAAATTTGGAATGTTTAGAAAAGTTACGTGAAATTAATCTATCTTTAATGTTTTGGAACTAAAAATAGAAAACAAACTTATTTAAAAAATTATTACTTGACTTGTTGTTACGGTATCATCTGAACATTGGACGACCCTTTCAAAAGATGCGTCATGTTTTCATTCAAAGACTTCATTGAGCTAGAATATCCCGTTAAGGCGCAATCATTTTTGTCCGTTTAAAATCGCTTTCTGGACCATAGTGCACTGGGAGGACAAAAACTTTATAAAATATGTGTAATAGCCTTATTGACTAATGTTTTATGGAAGATTCAAAAATTTCTCGATTTCGATTAGTTTTTGATTTACGCAAAAATTTTTGTTATATTTGTATGAGAGTCCTAATCCCACTACCACAGGGGTGAGGAGTCTCAAACCATCATAAAATAAATTCATACCTCGCAAATCCCCCACATACCAAATTTGGTTTGATTTGCTTGATTAATTTTCGAGTTATGAGGAATTTTGTGTTTCATTTGTATAGGAGCCTCGATGTTAAAGGACGGAGGGGTCTCAGTACACCATTTAAAAAATGCCTGCCTCCTAAAACCCCCACATGCCAAATTGGTTCCATTTGCTTGATTAGTTCTCGAAATGAGGAAATTTGTATTTCATTTGTGCACCACAAAATACGAATATCTTTGTATTTTAGTTTTGAAAAAAAAGATGGAAAAATCAGTTATTGATACACTCTCCAATAATCAAGGAACGCATCTGGTGTTATCTGATCACCACAAAACACCATATATTTTAGCAAATTAGAGCTGTATATAGGTCTTAAATGACACTTGAGCAAAAGCATCAAAAAATTTATGGGTAATTCTCGCTGAAACGGGGCCAATACTGACACGAGGTCTTCAAATATTGGAACTTTTACACGCTTTTACGTCTTAAAATGAAAATCGGTTGGGAGGCTCATGATGAAAACGGCGATTTTTTGATAAAATTCAATATGGCGACCAATTCCAAGATGGCCACCAAAAAATTTTTACTCCATTTGAAAGCCCTGTTCTTCTTCTTTACAGGACCGGGCCATTTGTTAGTTGTTTCATGGCAAATTTATGAAATTTCACATGATATAGATCTCAAGGTTTGCTCAAAATTCAACTATTTTTGAAACTGTTAGGCCCCTTGGCGAACGAGGGGTCCACTATATCGAGGAATCAAAAGTGGGATTTTTATTTTTTTACCATTTTCAACCAAATAAGCGCAAAAGTTTCAATATTTGAAGATTTCGTATCAGTAGTGGCTCCGTTTCAGCAAGAATTACTCTTATACCAACATTAGAGTTTTAAAATAAAGCATAAGAATACCTGTGTTATTTTGTCCTGAAGACAAGCCACTGCAATTTCACTTTCGGATGACTGTTTGTCCCAATCTGGTGTAACACATGGAGTATTGTCCATTTCCAAATTCTGAAAATGAAAAGATATCACAATTGCAAATTTTTGCCAGCGCGTATATTTTTATTACACTTGGTAATGCGATAGATGCCGGCGCTGAGCTGTGAAGCCTTTGTGATTCTTTAATGATCTGTTGCTTTTCGGAATCTGACAACGGAGATTGAACAATTGTTTTCAACCTGTCTCTCAAGCTCTCGTTTTCGTCGAGTAACCTGTGCAATTCTTTATTACTTATTTCTTGCGATGCCTGATAATAGAAACAATAATGGAGAATTAAATTAAATACAGGCATCAATCAGCACAAAATTACCTGCAGTTTATAAATTTCTTCGCGAAGTGCTTGAATTTCTTTTTGATATACAGACATCTCAATAACCTTTTCCTCCAAAGTGGCGTTGTCGAATTTTAGTTTTTCCAGACTAGCATGAAAGCCTTGCATTTTATGTCTCTTTTGGGCCTGAAATCAAAAATTATGCTAAAGTTAATAATTTTAACAAAAAAATATGCATATTTTGAGGTTGTAAGAGGGATCGGTTCACTAACCATCAAGGCATCACAATTAATTTCGGTCAATTCATTTGATACAACTACTTCCTCTGTAGCGTTAGAGTAGGTATCTTCGTCAAGTTGGTTCACTTCATCAGAACTAATAGATCGATGCTGCTGTTGTGACGATCGCAATGATTGGTGAGCAACTTGAAATTGCTCAAGCTGATGTTGGACAGGTTGTGGATGGACAAGCGGCATTTGGTTTAATGTTTTCAAAAGGTTTTTATCTTCTGATGAATCTCTTCCGATATGTTTCAAATCGACAAGTTTTTCTTTTGAACCCTTCGTGTGGTGATGATTATATTGGTCGAGTTTATCTTTAGAACCGTGAAGAACTCGATTATGTTTGCCGCTTGACTTCGGTACTGCTGTTACGCCTACGCAATCTAAATTTGATACAGATGACGCATCTTTGATAGGAGTTCCATTTGTAGCTGCGATATTGTTTATCGATTGCGATGAATGTTTTGATCCCGAAGGACCTTGACCTCTACGGAAGAGTGATTTAAGTTTAAGCATGATCCTAGTTCGAACTAAATTCACTGAATTGGCTCTGCTGTGCTTAATTAGTTCGCAATTACTTGGTCACATTTAGTGAGTGTTGGTCCATTATGGTCTATTCTAATTTTGTAATTATATTTTAATGTAATGTCACTTTACAGAAAAGCAATAATTTGTTATGTTTCTATGGCAAGTTGTTTTATCAAAGTGGAGATACTGGAGAAAGGATAGATCAAATGTATCGAGTTGGATTCACCGAAACAAAAGAAGATTGTAGAAAAAATCTAATGAACCAGTTTTACATCAAATTCAGAAGTAACATATAATAGAAATACAACCGAAAAAACACATTTGCTATCTTATAACGTAGGCACTTTATAATGTGCCGTTTCCGATTCAGCTGAATCCTTGCGTATTCTTTAAAAAATATTATTATTTTTAAATCAGTGGAATAAATTTTTTTAATATGACGTATTCAAAAATGGTAGTTACCAATGAATAAATTCTTTTTGGAACATAATTTGTTGCATATCCTCCCAGGACCCGTAAATTCGAATCCGGTTATAATGAATTGGGTCCTAAAATTTGTGATAAAAAGATGATTTTTTTAGAAGGAACGATAAAGCTTCCCATTATGACTACCAGAGTATAGTTTTTTCTTTTTTAAAAAGATGCAGAGCGTTAAAAAATTAAAAAACAAAAATATTGCAATTTATTCTCCCTTGACATTAGAGATCTTCCTTGACATAACGAAAATAACACGTTTCTGGCAACAATGATAACTCTTTGTCACTGGCAACTCTGGTTTGACATTAGAGCAGTTGATCGTTTTGACAGTTACAGCTTCGCAGTTGTCTCTTGTGCTTGTCTGCGTTTTGCTGGTCGTGAGGAAGTGGAACATCAAATTTGTACTAATAGTTATCGGATAAAAGTTTTGATTCGGGCAATGTATTCCAATCCATCGATTCACGGTGCTAGACTTTGTCCAAATCTAGTTTGCGCTAAGAACGACTAAACGATGTCAAACTGATGGCCAACAGTATAATCTCGGTACAATCGACCCCGCAGAACAGTATGAAAAAAAAAACGCCAGTCGAAACTGACACCGTACAATCAATCAGATTGGTATGTTCTGCTACTCCGACGTGAATCAGCAGTAGGGCGAACGGCTGACCAAAAATTTCTGTGCGTTTCTAACCAAACACGGTCGCATCTCGATGGCGGGTGTTGCATCCGAAAACTGACTTTTTGATACACTATCACATGAACGTGAAGGTAAACAAAAAATTTTCCGTGACATTTCAAGACATACTATGGTTTCTTTTTATAATTCGTGTTGTCTAGACATCGCTTGACACAACCATGCACAACTATAGTTTGTCTATATAAGGTTGCCCAAATGTTTATTTTTCGTTCAAAATTTTACAAAATTAAAAAAAAAGGTTTTTAACGGCAATAGCCTAAAAATATAAAATTGAATATCAAAATATGTGTTCCTAATCCTAACCTCATCTATTCAAGCTAAAAACGACATAGGGTTTTAGGACCCAATTGTAACGAACCGGGTATCTCCCAGTTTGGGTTATACTAAGCGACCCTCCCTTACCTAATTTTCCGCTCTTTCTCCTTTACGTTTTGCCTGCCCAGAGGTACTATATAGTCTTGGACTGCCCAGTATTTAAAGCAACATTTTTTTTGTGCGAGTCGATGGGCTGAGCGCATTGCTAATTGGGTCTGACCGAACTAACCTATGTTGGTCGATTGAACGTCGTTCCTCGGACCAAGAGGGCTTAAGTTGCCCGAATTAAGTTCGAAATCAATGCCGGTGAATCGTCTTGTCGTAGTCATCGTATTCAGTCGTCTGTTGCTCTTCACTCTTGTCCTATAATAGTTAAAAAAAACCGCCGCTTTTCGAAATATGTTGTAAAAAACCGCGGTAATTCAAAAATCGTATAAAATAGACCGTGTCAATTCAAAAATCGACACAAGAAAACCGCGTCAATTCAAAGTCGTCGAAGAAACCGCTTAAATTTAAAAATCGTTTAAAAATTTAAAAATGTAAGCACCGGTTGTATGAGATCAACCTGGATATTCGAAAATTTGCTTGTAAACCCAGTGATTACAAAAACCAAGATCAAAAATACACCCCTCCACAAATTTAATGTAATGGAAATGGTACTAACCAACTATAATTTGTTAAATTATATCAAAAAATATTATGCACGTGCGAGATTTACGGTGGCTCGAAAACCTCGTGACAAACTTGAATTGATTATACCTGAAAATAAAAATTAGGCACAATGAAACTAGTCCATATCCTAAGTTGATAAGCATTTCCTCCTATCAACGCTAATATGCAGAGATATAGCGCCCTACACGCTTGATTTTGCTCAATAACTTTGTACACGCTTCATTTATTGCTTTCAAATGTTTTGTAAACTTATCCAGTATGTTAAATTACATATTTTCTTCGAACACCGGGTATCGCCAGAATGCATATTTAATGGGTTATGAAATATTTTAGCATAGCATAGCATAGTTTGACTGCCCGTGAGTTGCCGCGATTGATCTAGATCAGCTGAAATTGCACAAAGGACCATCAGAATGATGCTTGGGAGTAGCAGATCATTCTCGGTATGCATTTTCTGGTGATCTAATTCTTTGTAATGAATTAATCTAATTCTTTGCAAAGCTGGCCACGCCCATGCAGGTCAATTTGGGAGGGAAAGGAATGTTAGTCCGACACTTGCTGCTACTAGAGACCGAGGAATCCTCTGCATCATCCACAAGTGTCACGGGATGGAGTTGTTATTGGAAAGGAATTGATCTGGATCCACCAAGGCAGGTGGTGTGATCACTGTCATTCGAGCTTGCGTACGATTTGACGACGTGTTTGATTACGTGGCCATTGATAATGCTGCTAATGATAATGTTACCACGTTAAAACTGGTTGGTTGCACCACGTCTCTTATAAACTTGTGGTGTAGCAATACAAAATGGTGCACCAATCAAAATTGATCTTATTACGGTTGCTTGTCAAACCGCAATAAATGTTAGTTTTATAAACCTATTAAAACGGTAACACCCTGACCAAACAGTTTTTTGTTGCTATTATGAAGAATACTAAAGTTCAACACCAAAATCATTTTTTTCAGTTTCGAATCAGTGAATTTAAAATACGAAAATTGCAAAATCTCAGTGGCGCGTTGATTTTATCAACCTATCATATCAATATGCACGATAAAATTAAATGCGCACATGCTGTAACCAACGGAATAGCTTAAAATTTATTAAATATTTTATGGGATATTTTATTATGGTCGCTATAAACCAAGTCGATCAGAATGATCTGTCAGTAAAACTTCAACTTTTCTGCTCACAGATATATTTTCAAGTTGACAAAGCTGGCGAACTGATATTTAGCTTTCGCCAGAGCGAAAAGCGTAAAGCTTTATTAAATTATGGCGGTGGCAGTCAAGCAGCGGGAGCTTAACCCTCTGGTTCCCAACCCTGCCAATTGGCGGGCTTCAGGAAAATCATTATAAATCTGCTATCACAGAACAGAAGTGGAAGTTCGAACAATCGTTTGAGCAAAACCTGGCATCTACGCCCTGGTCTAAAGCTCTACCAATAAGTAACAACTTTGACGTGCGGAAAAAAACGTGCGATGTATTTAGGAAATGTCAAAAATGCTATCCAAATATTACGAACGTCGTCCGTCATTATGGCGTAAAAGTGTAAAAAGCAGGATATGCATTTATGTATCCAGCTTCTTCGAGCCATAATGGCGACTGCCATTCGACTCAGTTCGACAAGACCAAAATAAATTTGTCATTATGTTTACGTATATATGTATGCACATACGTACATATGCATATATAAGCATAGGCGTCACACATACAAACCAATTTTATGTCACATACACAAACCAATTTAGATGCAGTAGATTCGACCGCAATCAATTTTATGAAAAGTTCTAAGGTAACAAGTTTATATATTTTTGGATAGAACTAAGTGTAAATTCGATTATCTGAACAACCTTAAGCAAAATTGAAACATCTTATGTGTTGAAGACATATCGTGTATCATAGCTTCTAAGGTATTACACATAAAAAAGGAATGCCATGGGTTTATACCGTCTTTAGACATTACCCTTCTTTATCGACAGACTTCGCAGCCGGCTGTTAGAGTACAGGAAAATTACGGGGCCAGTGCAACAATCCTACTGACTCTAACTAGCAAGCACCACCTAGCCGAGATTCGAACATACGACGACTGGCTTGTTAGACCAGCATCGTACCTCGAAGCTAGCTGGGCGGTAGCTAAGGTATTACACATGTTTGTCCCGAATAACCTCATATGTTCGAATCTCGCTGCTATAGAGTCAGTAGGATCGTTGCACTAGCCCCGTAATTATCCTGTACTCTAATAACCGGCTGCGAAGTCTGCCGATATAGAAGGGTCAAGATCTCAAGACTACGTTTATACCCATGGCTTTGCTCTGTTTTGTGCTGAATAATCCCGTTTCACGGTTCATTATAAATTAAATAACTTATGTACTCTAAAATCATCAACGGGCCCTTAAATCCGGGTACCAGATTTTATGCGACTGACACTGGAGTGGCTATTTGACTCCAAAATGTCTTCATGGAAGTACAACCATCAATTTCATTTAATCAAATCGATGTGATTTAATGTTCCGCTTGAAGAATTATTCTAAAGCGCAAATACTATCTGCCTCATCGGCCTCAGCCTAAGCATGACAGAAGGCACAAAAAAATGTCCACCGAACCAGGTACCGGATGTTCCCAGAACCGATGCTGATGTGACCTTCAGAATGTCTTTATTATACTTTCAATAGTCTTATGGTATCAAGGTGATGTGATTTGACGTTCCGCAAGATGAATTATCTTAAAATTCAAAGTTGCCCCCAGTACCGGGTACTTCCATTAGTCTTATTTTGCCAAGCCGCATACGACCGCCGTTGAATAATTTTCGTTCAGGCGATTTACTTCTCGCAAAGCAAAACTGCGGTTGATAATAGCTAATCCTAGTAGAGAACCTGAGAGTGTAACTTGCGGAATGCAACAGAAAAAACAAAATATATTACGTTGATTCAGACCGCAAAAACGACGATATTTCTATAATGTGGCGACAGGTATCGTTTACTGATTTATACTTCTTTCTAACACTAAACCGTACAGCATCTGGTTTTGTGACATAATTACTTTTTGAGTTTTGCGTAAAGAATGCGATTCTGAAAATTATACGACGATAACAATGGTAACGTAGCAGATATCGCATCTTAAACCCTCTTATGGTGGGTATTTTGATCACCCTTTCAAGTTTGCTCATTATCCTAATACAAAAAGTTAAAAACACGCAAATTGTCATTGCAAGAAAATGCATTTATAATAAAACGATTGACTTTATAATGTTATTGTGAGGTTACATATTTTGTTTTTATTCTGAATTATGTACATGTGATTCAAAAATACTTTTGGGCAGCCCGTTTAATATGAAAAACGAAAGACTGTCTAAAATCATCGCATTTGGTAGTCGCTCAGGTTTTACAGGTCTACAAAAAATATTTTTTACAGATTCATTAGACACATTCCAGCGTTACGGGACATTATCGCTACTATGCAGATCGGTTCCTGTTTCATTAAATCCCTGACATTCTAGTGGAAAATGAAGTACTCTTTTAACAGCTATTTTACAAGGTATTTGCCAAAAAATTGGTAAAACGAGAGGCGATTTACAGGGTAACAGTTGGTGCTAATTATGTCCCGTAACGCTGGAATGTGTCATTAGATATTTTAAGATGTTTTAGGTGAATTCTATGTTTTTCGAGAAGCTAAGTCCAAAACTTATTTCTATTTTTCTCAATCACGTGCAGATTTTTGCAAAATGTTACAAAATATTATGGAAATTACAAGTTCGATGGCTGGTGAATGACCCTTTGGGTTAAAACCACTCAAAAAAAGTTCGATGGAAAAATCAATACCACAGATCCGTAATAAAATCCCTAAATAAGTTTTTATAAATTTTTACTAAAACGTTTTTTCTGTACAATCCTATTTTTTTCAAACCGGGTTGCTGCTTTCGGTTACGTTTATTAAACTGCATTGCCTCATAGCAACAAAAATTATAAAAGTTATGTACCGTGACCGTTCCTAATTCTGCGCATTTTTCGTTATATGTACATGTATACGTTATAAGGTACCCCGGAGCAAGTGGGACCTAAAAATGCATAGTTTGGGTTTATTCCACTATATTTTCTATACCTATGATTATTTAAGAAAAAATTCAGCACAGAAACTCTTCAGTGATATCACAGTGATATCAGGCCCTTTCACATGAAATGAATCTGGAGAATTTTCAAAATTATGGACCATTTACCGGGGCAAATGGGACCTATATTCAAAGATTAAAAAGCATAAAATAACAGAAAATTGTGGAAGTTAATATGACACATTCCGCCGTGACGTTACAACGTTTTGACTCTTCTTTGCACAGTATTTGTGCTTCAGCCGGGAAAATCGTTGAGAGACCCCCAAATATTATTATATATTTGGAAAGAGCATAAAATTTCCTATTAAAAGTGAACAAATTAATAGCATTTGCTTTACCTAGATTGTTTGGAAAGCAAATATGTTACGTGACGTTACAACGCGCCAGAAATTCGTCTGTTGGTTCTTCTGTTCAAAAACATGAAAATTCTGCTCTCTTTCAAATTTTATCTAAAAACTTTCTTCTATGATTTGATAAGAGATGAATACTGAACAACCTGCCATGTACAGAATTCCGATAATCAGTGAAGTTAATTTTTAACGAGTTTTTACTTTTCGTGACGTTACAACGCTCTGCTTTACACAGAGAGGGTCGTAGCTCCGTTGTAACGTCACGAAAAATCTGTTCAGTTAATATTCGTCAATTATCACTGTTGCTGCTTTCTGTATATAACAGATAATCCAAAGACGTGTTGTTAGTATGTCTTTCACTATTTTGACTACGTAATTTTGGGGTTGTTCACAAATTACGTCGCGCAGTGGGAGTAATTCTAAGAAAGTGAGACATAAGCAATATCATAGAAACCTTAAGACATAGCATAATAGTTGCTTCTGTAAAGTTTCTTCATTTGAAATGCACTTTCCAGTGGTGAAAAAATATTCGGACATTAGGGTGTCCTCAAGCAGATACAAAAAATATTTTCTTTATTTTATGTCAGAAATGATTGCTGTCTACAGATAATTTATAGTAAAACTAATTTTAAGAAACTTTGTTGAATACTGAAGATTTCTATTTCTTACATGAAAAAAGTTATAGAGAAAAACTCTTAGGGACACCCTTAAAAATAGTTTTTTTATCTAGCTCTTTAATAATGCTTCGTATGCCTTGCAAATGTTCTAAGAAATTGGTGATCTAATTAAATTGCCCATTTTTGTCGAAAATAGTAGACCTCTATCTTTTTCCCTTTAGAAGCTATCACTGTTTTTTTTTATTTTTACATGTACTCTTCAAGGGGATGTATCTCGGGGGAGAGCAGCTATGAGCAGCTAAACTCACTTGTTTTTTGTGAGTCAATTCATGCTGTATTCCACCATGTACAACTTAGAGTAGAACTCTGTCGAAAATCTAAAAAAAGTTATTATGAAGGCAACCGTAGGTGAACATGTAGAAATAAAAGAAACAAGGGATAGCTCCTAAAGGGAAAAAGATAGATCTCTACTATTTTCGACGAAAATGTGCAATTTGATTCGATTACCAATTTCTTAGAACATCTAAAAGGCGTACGAAGTGTTATTAAAGAGATAGATAAAAAAAACTATTTTTAAGGGTGTCCCTAAGAGTTTGGCCCATTAAGGCAGTTTTTAAAGGTTCAAACATTGCCCAATCATGGAAAAACATTCAACTATGCTAAAAGCAATTTTTATAAAATGTTTGATTGGTATACCGGCCCGCGGAATGTGTCATATACAGAAATTAAGGCATTGCAAGAAGCAATCAAAAACAATATTTGTACGAATGGTTCATTCAAAAATGCCGTAACAAAATCAGATCACAACGGTCAACTTTATAATTTATATAAAACACAGATCGTGAGCAATTACGCTGTAAACCATTATTATAATGAAATGTAGTTGAGTATGTCATTGTATCCAATTCTTGCGAGACGTACTTTAGGATTAACCATTGTTTGATAGCTCCAAAATATGATTATGATCTGCTTGTTCTACCATACCCAATTCGGTAGAGCTACTCATAAGAGATAGTTACGCTATAATAATCATAACACTTTATTGTTTCCATTCCAGTTGCAGATTTACTTAATTATATCAAATTTGCCTTTTCAAATTCAATTTACATCGTTCAGGTGTAACCAAAATGTGACCAAACTGTTTGTTCCCTCATAAGCTGAGCAAACGGGCTTCTTTTTTGGGGCCCCTTGGTTTAGTCCTTTTCGGTTTTATTTTAAAGCTTTACTGATATAAATATTATGTAATTGAACTGAAAATGTTCGGTAGTAGACCTAAAAAATTATTAAGACAGGAAGTTTTGAGCTGAAACATTTTATTTTTAATAGGTCCCACTTGCCCCGAGTGCTTTTGAAGTGCCGACCTTATTTCGACCCATTTTTTTAATGCCGTTTGTCAAATTAAACAACTAGTTTTCAGGTGTAATTTGTTAATACACTCATTATGTTTACATTACACGTGTAATTTGTTAATACACTCGTTATGTTTACCTACTGTCAGAAAAACATGTACTTTTACGTGAAGCCAGTGGCCAAAATATCATTTATAGAAAATTGCGTCAAACTTACAACGCAAAATGAAAATAACGCTCAAATTTGAAGTCGAATATTGGTGTTTGGAATGCCAATTATAAATTCAACCTTTAACTTGCATAGATCGGAATCCTGTGTAGCGTCTCGGGGTCCAAACATGCGAGGGCAAACCATGGAACCATACCTTCTGATATTTTTTTTAATGACCAACTTTATGGAGTTGTCAGAGAGCAGGAAAGTGGTTTCTATATGAAAACACAATTTTCATATTAGTCTCAAGTGTGACGTTCAGTACGCAGAAAACCCGAATTAATTCACCCTTCACGTTATCAAGAAGAAAATATTTAAAATGAGCCAAAATGATGACAATATTCCTGTGCCGCTTGAACAGCACAAGAAGGCCGAACATGGATTTATTTATGGTAATGGCTACCCGAGCAAGGTTTGACAACAAAAGTATACCCAAATTATTAGTTATTCTGCTGTTGATATCATGTTTTGATACCGTATCCAAATGGTATCAGATATCAGTACTTGTGGCTTAGGCAGCACGTTCTCCTTATTTATAGGGAGCTATATAAGCCAAGTCCAAAGTGGTACTTCGAATTCTAACCAAGTCCAAGTGGTACTTATGATGTATCAGACTTTGCATTTATTTTGTTTTCATTTTTAATGAAAGAAAATGTGGTGACATATTCTATTTATGATGTAAATAAACCTGCAGTATTTAAATTAATCTATTTTCACATAGTTTTTTTTCTAGTAAAATGGTCAGTTCAAAGTAGGTATATACTGATAGAAATATACTGATGATATGATAGCAAAATGACAACTAATTCAGCTATTGTGCTATTGTGCTAGCAACTCCTACCCCTACCTCCACGTGGTACCAGCTGGAATACGAGCAACCTTAGCGGAGATCGGGTAACCGACCCCGGTGGAAACTAAGGTCGTATACCAACAGGGGAGGAGGCACAGTGTGTCTCGACACTGCAAGATGGCAGCCCCATCACGAGACTCGGTATCATAAGCCCTAGTACGGCTACCTATCTAAACAAAAAAACTTATAGCAAGAGTCAAGAAATCTCTTCTCGGAATATTCGGCATGGACCAAGGCGACGAAATAAGGACATAGAATGGAGACTTGGTACCTGGAACTGCAGATCGCTAAATTTCGTTGGTGGCGACAGGGTGCTGCTCGATCAGCTAGAACCCCGAAAGTTTGGCATCGTGGCGCTGCAGGAGATCTGTCGCAAGGGGGGGAAGGTGTGGAGGATCCGTGGCGGCAGAGCCCGATTTTTCCAGAGTGGTGGAGCGACCAACGAGCTGGGAACGGGCTTCGTAGTGTTGGGCAAAATGCAGGATCGCGTAATATATTGGAAAGCGATCAACGAGAGGATGTGCGTGTTGAGGATAAAAGGCCGTTTCTTCAACTACACCATCATTAACGTGCATTGCCCACACGAAGGTAGACCCGACGACGAGAAGAAAGGGTTCTATGCGCAGTTGGAGGCAACGTACGACAGCTGCTCACCACGGGACATCAAGATCGTCATCGGGGATATGAACGCCCAAATCGGCAGGGAAGCAATGTATAGACCGGTGATCGGGTCCCATAGCCTGCACACCGACACGAACGATAACGGCCAGCGATGCATCAACTTTGCGGCTTCCCGAGGCTTGGTGATCAAAAGCACCTTCTTTCCCCACAAAGATATCCACAAGGCCACCTGGAGATCACCTGACCAACGAACCTCGAACCAAATCGACCATATTCTCATCGAGGGACGGTTTTTCTCGAACATCACCAACGTACGCTCCCTACGGAGTGCGGATATTGACTCGGACCACTACCTAGTAGTAGTACATGTGCGTTCAAAACTATCGACGGTTTATACCTCGCGACAAAGTCGCCCTCCTCGACTAAACATTTGGCAACTAGACGCGGGTACTGCCGAAAACTACGCGCGCGTGCTGGATGAAGCTCTGCCTTCCTCTGTGGAGCTGGATGCTTCGACCCTCGAAAACGGATGGAGTAGGATACGCTCGGCCGTCAACCAGGCCGCAACCGCGGTGCTAGGTGTGGAAACCTCGAGTGCACGAAATGATTGGTTTGACGGGGAATGCCAAGAAGCGATAGAGAGGAAAAAAAGAGCTTGGGAAAACTATCTGAGCATATCCACGAGAGAGAATTTGGCCAAGTATCGACGAGCGCGGAATTAGTTGACCACGATCCTAAGAAGGAAAAAGCGCCAGAAGGAGGACAGAGATCGTGAGGAGCTTGAACAACTATTCCGGGCTAATGATACCCGCAAGTTTTACAAGAAGGTGGACCAAACTCGCAAGGCCCACATACCAAATCCTGACATGTGTAGGGACGAGGGAGGGGATCTTATCACAAACGAGCGCGAGGTGGTCGACAGGTGGAAGCAGCTCTTCGATGAACACCTCAACGGCGATATAGCAGCAGGAGATGGAATGGAAGTTAACCTCGGAGTACCTACAAACGACAACAGCGTACCGGCTCCCGATCTCGAAGAGATCCGACGAGAAACCGGTCTGCTGAAGAATAATAGAGCCGCCGGGAAGGACCGACTCCCGGCAGAGCTCTTTAAAAATGGCCAAGAACCGCTAGTAACGGCACTTCACTGGCTGATTTCAAGGATTTGGGAAGAAGAGAAACTACCGGAGGAGTTGATGGAAGGCGTAGTCTGTCCCATCTACAAAAATGGCGACCGGCTAGACTGCTGTAACTACCGCGGCATTACGCTGGTCAACACCGCCTACAAGGTGCTCTCCCAGATTCTGTTGCGTCGTCTATACCCAATAGCAAGAGAATTCGTAGGGCAGTATCAGGCGGGCTTTATGGGGGCCCGTGCTACTACGGATCAAATTATCACTCTACGACAAATCCTTCAGAAATGTCGAGAGTACAACGTGCCCACGCATCATATTTTCGTGGATTTCAGAGCAGCATACGATACCGTTGAACGCGAACAGCTATGGCAGATAATGCATGAGTACGGTTTTCCGGACAAACTGACGCGGCTGATCAAAGCTACTCTGGAACGAGTGATGTGCTACGTGCGCGTTTCGGGGACACTCTCAAGCCCTTTCGAATCGCGCAGAGGGTTACGCCAAGAGGATGGACTGTCCTGTATGTTGTTCAATATCGCTATTGAAGGTGTGATCCGGCGAGCGGGGATTGAAACGAGGGGAACGATCTTCAGTAAGAGTAGGCAACTCCTAGCCTTTGCAGACGACCTCGACATCATTACTAGAAACCGTGGGACGGCGGAGGTAATCTACGCCAGACTAAAAACGGAGGCTAGGAGGATAGGGTTACAAATTAATGCGTTGAAAACCAAATATATGGTAGGAAGAGGCTCCCGAGATAGTAACGTTTGCCTCCCACGGACAGTGACTATTGACGGCGATGAGCTGGAAGTGGTTGAAGAGTTCGTATATTTGGGATCTCTGGTCACCGCCGACAATAATACGCCTACTTTTCCCTTCGCAAGACGTTTCGATCAAGGAGCATACGCCGCCGCACAAAGCTGACGATGTACAAAACGCTAATCAGACCGGTAGTCCTCTACGGACTTGAGACAGTAACTTTACTTACGGAAGACATACGTGCACTTGCCGTTTTTGAACGAAAGGCGTTGCGGACTATTTTTGGCAGAGTACAGACTGAAAGCGGAGAGTGGCGGAGGCGTATGAATCACGAGCTACAGGCACTGCTTGGAGAGATTCCCATCATACACCTGGCGAAAGTTGGGAGACTACGGTGGGCCGGCCACGTCGCAAGGATGCCGGACGACTGTGTAGTGAAATCCGTTCTCTTCAAGAACCCCACCGGCACCAGGAATAGAGGGGCTCAACGTGCTAGATGGCTCGACCAGGTTGAAGCCGACGTGCGTGTGTCGAGACGCGCAACGAATTGGCGACGAGTAGCCCAGGACCGAGCACAATGGAGAGGAATTCTTGATACGGCAAGAGCCACCCCGGCTCTCTGCTGAATAAGTAAGTAAGTAAGTGTAAGCTATTACTGTTGTGTAACAGTAAAATTAGTGTTCCGTTTGATATTTTTGATAGCAAAAGTAGTATTCAATTTCATTTCACGGTTTGCTATCAATTTTGATATTTTAAGTCGACCAAAATGAAATCAAACCGAGTAATCAAAATCAGTTACATCAAGGTATCAAATTTTGTTTTCCATTTGCTCTAAAACTTTCCTCGGCTGGATTTTTGGTGTGCTTTCAGCGTCTAAAGGCATAATCAACATGACATAAGTATTTATTGTTACTTTTTAGGTGCGCAAAATTGGGAACAAACTTGCGCAGAATCAGGACCATGCGCAAGAAAGTCGTAGAATTAGACTCCGTGGATAAATCTACAAAACGAAAAATATACTCAATTGTCGATCGACTTTTTTTTTTAAATCAATTTTTTATACCAAATACTATAGGCCGCAGCTCTACACGTTGTTAATACAAATCTAGAATATTGATCATCCATCATTCCATTTATCTATCCGCTATATATCAACAAGCGCTCAGCAAAACATAATTGCTAATGGAAAATAAATTTAACTGATCACATAGATCATTACGTGTTCATAAAACGTATAATCTGGAATTAGTTAATAGATATTTGGTTGCGCACATATATCGTTGCACTAGCGATTTCCGAAAAAACAGCACTACGGTCTTAAATTTTCGCCACATCAATGAGCTCAGCTCCCAGGAATCAGCTGACCAGGACTCAAAAACCGGCCTTTTAATGGATTATTAACGCTCTCTGTCCAATGGTAGCACAGGTTTGTCCAACATTTTAGTGTTAATGCAACAGACACTGTACTGTTCATCTCATGTTTTTGTTAAAAACCGAAACGTTTGGAAAATATGCCAAATAGTGGAGCGCGTAAACCTAAACACAGCTGATTCGCAGTGAACTACCGATGAGGAACATCCCGGAAATTTGGTTTAGTTTTTTTATCAAGGCATTCTGATTTATTCAAGCTTTGTTGCCAAACCTCATGGTTAATTTTCGATTACCATTACGTTTGATTTTTGATCAGCTTTTCGTTTGTTAACCCAATAAAAGCTTATTGATGTACCGAAAGCTGAAAGCTCATTAATCTATCAAAACGTGTTGCTGTTCTTCTTGAAAATCGTTAGTGCAACGAAATACCGTAAACGCAGTTAATTCCCATCAGCTCCTAAGTCTGATCACTCAACTCATGTTATCGATTTTTAGAAGACTTATTCGAAAATCATAACTATCATCATGATCAAAGATTGAACTATGAATTTTATTGCAACCTTTTTAAAAATCGGGAATTGATCGGAATTACCTGCGCTGGTAAGGCGCAGAATAATACATTTATCATACGGTAGCCATTTTTCTAGCCATTGTTTAGCCACTTTCTGTTTCCCCTTAACTGTCGGTGTTTTTCTTTTAGCTCTCTAGGGCAAGGAAGTGCGGCGGCTAGTTATAATTTGCTCTTGGACAAGAGGCTTCATTCGCAACTCGAGCCATTACCATTCTTATAACTAGCCACGGCTAGAGGCTTCTAGACCGGAAAAGCCGAGTTTAACATTAAGGGAAGGTGTGCATGCTTGTATGTATTTTTTCCTTACTAGTTTGCATTACCAATCTCGTTCATAGAACCAGGTAGTGTAACAAGTTATAATTTGGCCATGGACAAAATGCTTTTTTACACACCTCAAGCCAGTACTACTCTTGTAACTGGGAAGTGACTTCATTGTTGGCAAATGTAAAATTCAGTACAAAGGAAGGATGTGAAGAGACCTGAGACTTAGGTTTAAACGTAACATCGAATGACCTGATTCTAATAAGATTCGAACCCACGGCAACTCGCTTGCCAAGACAGACTCAGTAACTTACCCAAGAGTCTACCGACAAAAAAAAAGTGCAATACGTTGTTTATTTTCCGAGAAAAAGAAGCATGAAGTTTGAAAAACATATTTTTACGATGGCAGCATTGTATTGCATCGAGATTATTCTCTGGAATACTTATCTATACCTATAAAGAAGGATTTCTGTCTGTCTGTCTGTCCGTATGTTCCTTATAGAATCAAAAACTACTGAGCCAATCGGCGTGAAAATTTGCATGTAGAGGTTTTTGGGGCCAGGAAAGGTTTTAGTGATGGCTAGATACCCCTCCCCCCACTAAGAGGGGGGAGGCTCCCATACAAATGAAACACAAATTTCTGCATAACTCGAGAACTGATCAAGCAAATAGAACAAAATTTGGCGTGTGGGTGTTTTTGGTGACAAGAAATTATTCTATGGTAAATTGGGACCTCTCTCCACTTTAGAAGGGGAATTATGACTCCTCTCCCCTTTAAGAGGGGGGGCTTCCATACAAATGAAATACAAATTTCCTCATAACTCGAGAACTAATCAAGCAAGTAGAACCAAATTTGGCACGTGGGTGTTTTTGGAGACAAAATTTTTTTCTATGGTGAACTGGGACCCCTCTCCACTTTAGCAGGGGGGGGCTCATATACAAATGAAATACAAATTGCCTCATAACTCGAGAACTAATTTAGAAAATCGAACCAAATTTGGCATATGAAAGTTTTCGAAGGCAAGAAAATTTTCTTTGGTGAAATAAGACCCCTCCCAACTTTAAGAGGGGGGGGGCTCCTATACTAACGAAATACAAATTTCCTCATAACTCGAGAACTAATCCAGCAAATAGAACCCAATTTGGCACGTGGGTGTTTTTGGAGACAAAAGTTTTTTATATGATGAATTGAACCCCTCCCCACTTTAGGAGGGGGGGCTCCCATACAAATGAAATACAAATTTCCTCATAACTCGAGAACTAATCAAGCAAATGGAACAAAATTTGGCATGTGAAAGTTTTCGAGAGCAAGAATATTTTCTATGGTGAATTAGGACCCCTCCCCACTTTAAGAGGAAAGGCTCCTATACAAACGAAATACAAATTTCCTCATAATTCGAGAACTAATCAAGCAAATGGAACCATATTTGGCATGTGGGTGTTTTTTGAGGCAACCATTTTTCCTATGATGAATTAGGACCCCTCCCCACTTTAGGAGGGGGGGCCTCTATACAAAGGAAATATAAATTTCCTCATAACTCGAGAACTAATCAAGCAAATGGAACCAAATTTGGCATGTGGAGGTTTTTGGAGGCAAAAATATTTTCTATGGTGAATTAGGACCTCTCCCTACTTTAAGAGGGGGGGCTTCTACACAAACGAAATACAAATTTCCCCATAATTCGAGAACTATTCAAGCAAATGGAACCATATTTGGCATGTGGGTGCTTTTGAGGCAACTATTTTTCCTATGATGAATTAGGACCCCTTACCTTTTTAGGAAGGGGGGCTTCCATACAAACGATCAAGCAAATGGAACCAAATTTAGCATGTGAGTGTTTTTGTAGGCAAGAATATTTTCTACGGTGAATTAGGACCCCTCCCCAGTTTAGGAGGGGGGCTCCCATACAAATGAAAAACAAATTTCCTCATAACTCGAGAAATAATCAAGCAAATGCAACAAAATTTGGCATGTGGGAGATTTTTGAGTCTTGAATTTATTTTATGATGGTTAGAGACCTCTCACCCCTGTGGTAGGGGGATATGGACTCTCATACAAATAAAACAGAAATTTTTGCGAAACTCAAAAACTAATCGAACTCGAGAAGTTCGAGACTCTTCCATAAAACATTAGTCAATAACAAGACCATAAAAACTATCTATAGTAACACTAGATCATCAGGACGAGACGACCGCGAGTGTTGTCGGTGACCCGCAGTCGGAAGCGCCGCCCACTTTGGGGAGGCAACTCCCCGCAGAAATCACTACTGTCTAGGTTTATTTGTTTTCCTAGGTCTACCTGGGTTTCCTGGAACGAGCGACAGCGAATAAGGGGAGGACCGCGAAATGGTACTTTCCACTTCGTGTCGGTAATTAGCAGTAAATTAGCATTGTCAGCACTATAAAAAGGTTATCAGTAAAGTAGCTGTATATTTTGCCAAAATAGCATTTAAGTATCATTTAAGGCGACTTAAATGCTTATTGGCCTACATTTGAATAGCATTGGTGATGCTTATTGGTTACCTGGGATGCTTTCATAGTTACGTAACTACCAAAATGAATCATCTAAGGTTGAACTCCTCAGAAACTTGCAAAACTCGAGATTGTGACAAAGATCATCCGAGATTCATGATTTATGTACAACACAGGTTAATTTGTGGCAATACGAAGTTTGTCGGGTCAGCTAGTACTTAAATAAGTGCATCATTGTTTGTTGCGGCAAAAAGCCGCATTGTAATCCATCGCGGTTAGCTTCTATTGTCCAGCCGAAGCTAGTCACAAAACGCTATTGTCCGTTCAACCGAACGTGATTCACAAAGGCTATTATTCTGAACATGTATTAAATCTATTCACTGCAAGTGTATAAAAGGCGAATAATAAATAGCAATTATTCAGTGCACTAGCAACCACCGCTGTTGGCGGATGGTTGCCGTAAGATGAATCTAGCGTTTTATTTTAGTGTGAAGACATCCAGTCCCGTTGGTAATCGGCCCCCTAACGACGATCCGGAACATTGGTGCCGTGACCAGGATATGTCCTGGCACTAACAACGTTTTACCAACGGGACTTCAGTTTTATCGTTCGTGCTATCGGTTCGCGGCAACACGTGATATTTTCGACGCTGAATTAGTGACTTCGTCAAAATCATTTTACTTGCGGGACATCCAGTTCGTCGACCGTGTTGCTGACTAGCTGCTAGAGGTGGGACATGTGGTAGTGCGGTGTGCAATCGTTATCGGACATTTACGCTTCAGCTATGCCGGTGTGGGTGACTTCGCAGCCGCTTAGCAATCAATTCCCCCAGCGGAGCTATGCCGGTGTGGGCGAATCACAGCCGCTTAGCAAGATACATTCAGCTTCTGAATCCCCGGTTCTTGGATTCAGCGTAGTAGTAGGAGGGCTGTACAGCACGGAAGCTTGCAGCATCCGAGAATGTATTAATTCCTGGAAGTGGTCAGTTTGCGGTTCGAGAAATTCGTCTGGGAATGCAAGCCTAGGACTACGCTTAGTCAGGCTTGGATTGCGCCGCTGTGACCAGCGAGCAATTACCGTCCGCGTCGTTCGCCAGAAGCAGAATTCAACTAACCCACTGACATCATCGTTCATCCGTTCCGTCTAAATGTGATCATCTGTTCCTCCGACCGCCATAGTGAAAAACCGTTGGTTTTGGTGGTGGAGTATGTTGCGGCAAAAAGCCGCATTGTAATCCATCGCGGTTAGCTTCTATTGTCCAGCCGAAGCTAGTCACAAAACGCTATTGTCCTTTCAACCGAACGTGATTCACAAAGGCTATTATTCTGAACATGTATTAAATCTATTCGCCGCAAGTGTATAAAAGGCGAATAATAAATAGCAATTATTCAGTGCACTAGCAACCACCGCTGTCGGCGGATGATTGCCGTAAGATGAATCTAGCGTTTTATTTTAGTGTGAAGACATCCAGTCCCGTTGGTAATCGGCCCCCCTAATAGAGATGGTCGGGTATGAAAATTTGAATACCCGAACCCGACCCGTACCCGATTAGGAAAAAAAATAAAGACCCGTGCCCGACCCGAACCCGCAAGTTTATTTTTTTTGATACCCGAACCCGACCGCAACCCGTCGGGCACGGGTACGGGTCCGGATACCCGACAATCTTTAGTGTTAAACGAGGTCAATAGACCCGACCCGACCCGTACCCGGTTTCAAAACCAAACCCGTACCCGACCCGAACCCGCAAATTATTTTTTTTCAATACCCGAACCCGACCCGTACCCGGCGGGTACGGGTACGGGTGCGGGTTTCGGGTAAATTTTCCGCTACCCGACCATCTCTACCCCCTAACGACGATCCGGAACATTGTTTTTCATTCACTTACACTGATTACAAAATTAGACGTAAAATAAACGAAATAGTAAATCGTCTACCGGATCTAAAACGAAAATAAGAGTGACAAACATATTAACAAACGTAATAGCGCAATTGTAAATTAACCCGAGATTGTGCTAACTCTATGTACTAAAACTAATGAACGATATCTAAAGTTTGACAGACTGACTCGTTATGCTAGATGGTTCAAAACTGCGGTTCAAAATTTACACTTTCGTGATAACCGGGATGGCTTGTTGTTTAATTTCGCAAAGTTTTGACACCAGTACAACTTGAACTAGTTGACCTAACCCACGTGAGTGAACAAGTTCGCTATATTTTTTTGTGCAAATCCTCTGATAAACTTCTGTAAACCGTTATTTGAAAACCGCTGTATTATTGTATTGAGTGCATTCACTATCTTACGCATACGTGCGAGGCAAGGCGGTTGTTCCGCTGTTGTTTCTTGAGTCGATTTTACAGATAATCGAGCCAATTAGCAAGTACTGCAGTTGAATATTTATTTGTAATGACTATTAACGCATGCAAAATCAAAATAACTATTATTTCAGACCTGTTACTATATTGTTTTTTTTTATCACGGGTTTTTTTTAAATACTGTTTCAGTGAATGAATATTCAAAGCGTAAACAGCTCCTAAAATAAATTTTCAATACAATTATCGTCTAAAAAATAGATAGGAAAAATGTTTGCAGAATGCATCACTGTTATGAATATATAGCTTAAATACATCAGCATTGTAAAACCTGTTCTTTAATAACGAACTTAATTTCAGGCGGCGAATATCAGTGTGAGTAAAATAATTACACTGGAACCGATCAGGGATCGCACACCACGTCAAATCACATTGGGAACCTGTTGACAACATTGTGCCGATCGCCTCAGAAAACCGGACTGCCCAGAAAACTGCAATGCTCGCAACCATAACAAAAAGATGAAAATAAATGCTGCCTTGCGATGCCAGAATGATAAATGAGAACAAACATTCGAGGTTCATAATACTATTAGATGTTGCCGATATCTCTTGCGCAACGACAATTTTATGCTTTTACTCTTTTGAATAAAATTGGAAAAAGTTAATATTTTAGATCTTCTGCAATTACTATGAAACTTGACACACATTGCAACATTTGTTTGCAGCCCAAGATTGTTTTTTATTATTTATCACAAGGCCACAAAGTATAATAAAAAGAATCATATTACCCAAGGTATTAATTTCACTTCTCCATTACCTGCACCGAACGACCTAATATGTTTGTAAAATCTTTGTAAAATATGGCAAAAATTATATGTACCTAATACTTAAATTTTCTAATTTTCTGATTAATCTCATTTGATCATACTGAATGTCAGATATGGTGCAATTTCAAATTAATAAAACCCGAATTAATCCACCTAGCGGCGTGACCTAGCCTTTCTACTGCCACAATAATCATTATTTAATTTCTCAGGAACTTAATTGTAATATTAGACTATATTTTTAAATATCCGTTCCGTATTCCTCAAAATCTTTATTTGCCAGTAAAATTCACAACGTATTGTGTAGAATAATTATACTTTCTTTCCTTGTGTGCGTAAATACATGTAAGCGTCATTTATGTTACTTGATGAACACCTTATTTAGTTTTATAATATTTATAGAAAAATAATGTAAACACAAAAGATAATTTTTACAGACCTGCATGAATATGTATAGAAAATTAGAAATTAACCCTCTAACGGGTCTACAGACGGTCTTAACTTTCGGGCTTCAGAGCCACATACGAAACTTGTTTTGAATTGACAATATGAAGTGTTTGTTCATAGCAGATTTTTTGATATTTTGATATTAATACCATGCATTCAAAAGTTAGCATCTTTGAAAAACAAGAGTTCAGAAAAATTATTATTATATTTCGCTTTTGAAGAAAAAGGATATCTACAACAAAATGATTGATCTCAAAATTTTTGCTTGGCTTCAATTTTGCAATATATCTGAATTAGAAAAAATAACTGAATAGAGCATTAGATATTAAAACAAGAAATGGAACTATTTCTTAGCTAGCGCTCCTTCAGATAATTATTTTTGCATGAAAATCAAAACTTAAGTTTCTTTTGAATGTACTCTCATGAAAAGATAGTCATTAGCTTGATCGCATCGTTTTTACAATGTTAGAGGGTTAGGAAAACAAGTAGAAGTCGAAAAATAGTGCAAAAGCTGCGCCATAAACATGCTTGAGAATGAAAAATATGATCGACACGATTTCCAGCGCTTGTCATTTTTTGATTTATTTATTAAAACATGATACATGACATAAGACATCTGTCCTTTAAAATATCACTAACGAAAACAAATCTTACAAAATTTCTACCGTGCAACGTTTGCTTCCTATTTTTCATATAACATTTCTAAGCTCTAGTATCTATTGATTGAAAAGAGCATCTATTGATGCGCAGAATTTGTTTGGAGTTTGTACAAATTTATTTGGAAAAATCAACTCACTAGTATTTTTAATCCTACACACCACTATACCTACATGCTTAAATAAACTGCTTTTCTTCGCTTTTTGCTTTTCTTGTACAATTGTAAGTAACAGCAAGTGAAGAAAATGACAATTGAAATCTGAAATCAAAGAAAAGAAAAAACTTTTCGATTGAATCCCGCTATTTAATATTTATTTGCAACAGATACGTAGTTCTCCTACGACGTGCAGGCTTCATCAGTGTCTTATTTCAAAGCGTATACGTATCTTTCGCGAATAAATTCGAATTTAGTCAGTAAAAGTTTTTTCTTTTCTTTAATTTCAAAGTTCGTATTCCACTAGGGTAGATGAGCCATTAGTTGCGCCACTAAGCACAATATAACTTCATTTTGCTTGTTTATTGAGGCATACGCTTCAATTAATGCTTGTGGGATATAAATTTATCAAATACAAGGTATTTGTCACAAGGCAAGACAATTGCTTTCGCTGTACGAGAAGCTTTATAAAGAAAAAATGAATTTTCCGATTCAATTATATTGTACCAACAGTTGCGTTAATGTTTCCTTAATTAAGTTTGAAGTTCCTTTAATTGTGTTATTCCATATACATTGCTAGGTTGCTAAGTGAAAAAACATCGTAGCAAAACTATAGATGAGCGCCTATAGTTGTGCGCTCCAACTGCGCGTTAGATTTTGGAAAATTGGCATTTTAGCAAATAATGCTTTAATTTTAAATGGTGTAGTCTAACTATCAATACTTCTAAAAGCCTGTTTTATATAATGAATGTCATTGTTTTATCTAAAATGCTGCGGTGACGAAAATATGCATTAATAATGAATAGTAGCGCAACTATTGGTACTACCACAACTATTGGATCAACTACCCTAAGAGGCTTCAAAAACTTCAGACAATTGACGTGTTTCTCACTTTTCTTGAATTTCATTGCAAATTTTAAAATTGCAAATTGTCATCACATACATACATACATACATACACACATACATACATATATACATACATACATACATACATACATACATACATACATACATACATACATACATACATACATACATACATACATACACACATACATCACACACATCTCATACATTGAATACAATCAACATTTGATTAATATGTTTTGATTTCACACGTTTTAACGGTTTAATATACGGTGCTTAAGTGTTAAAGTTTGAATAACTTTTGAATGAAGCGTCCGATTTTAAATAACTCGGTTTCGTTTGATAGATCTCAGCAGTAATTTTCAAATAATCATAAAATGTGTGATGTTTTTCATTAAATTAATGCTTATATGTTACATAAATATGTTTTAAATACTATTTTTTCACATTTCTTTATGTAACTTTCAAACTACAAGTCCAATCGTCATGAAATTTGGAAGTTAAGGGTTTGCAAGGCTCCTCTTTCATATGCAATGCAATTTGTTCAAATCGGTTAAGGGACCTATGAGATAATGAAGTCCCATATTTTTCGTATTTTTATACATAACTTTTGAACAAAAAGTCCGATCAGTATTAAATTCAATAGCGACCAATGGGACACCTAGACCTTTCATTAGACACTAAGAACATTAAAATCGGTCCAGCCATCTCCGAGAAAAGTGAGTGAGATTAAAAGCGTCACATACACACACACACACACACACATACACACACACACACATACATACACACACACAGAAAATGCTCAGTTTTCGAAACTGAGTCGAATGGTATATAACATTCGGCCCGCAGGACCTTCTTTCCATTTCCGGTTTTCCAAGTGATTTCTATACCTTTATACTATATATTTATATAGTAGAAAGGCAAAAAGGCTTGCTAAAATAAAAAGACTACCCTGCGTGCGTACGCATTCAATTGAATGTAATGTGTTGGGTGTTTTCATCTACATTGCTGTCGAAGAGATGAAAAAATAGTGTTAAAACCAACTTGCATTCAAAGCATCAAGATTTATCGATTATGTTTGCATTATTATAGACAAGAGATAATTTAAGAAAACCACTATTTATAAAACAAAGTCATCTAAACTTTCCAATTTGTTTTGAATATGATGAAGGAAGTCTGCTGATGATGTAATTACATGAAATTTTGAGCTGTGATTCGAAGTACTTACACTCAATTTTGAAGAAGCTCGACAATCGACATCTTACGCACACAGCATAATGCATACATAGGTTCAGTTGGGACAAGACAGGTCACATAAAGAAGGCATTGGATGCGTTTTTCTATGGATTCAATTTTAACCCACAGCATTTATTTAGAAAACTATAGTGTACAGTCATTAATAATCTCCTCACCAAAAAACAAGTCCTATTTTTTGAAAATTATATATTTTTTGTGAATACGTTTAAAAGACAATGACATATCTTTAAGCCTTTAAAAAGTACAGGGTAAGCTGATTTGATCCAGCGGGACAAAATAAGTCACATAAAAAAGCGAATTTCTTTTTATCGAAAAACAAAAATATATAAACCGAAAAACTCAACTCAACAATATATGTACAAACATAGGGTGCCACACGAACTTTTTTCAATGTGAACCATCTTGCCTATTTTAAGCTGGATCTGGTAGAACAGAAGGACTGTTGGAATGCCCTGAAAACAGCCATTAACAGCTTTGCGGAAAACGTCGTGTGACACCGAATCGACGTAACGAATGGTTTGACGAGAAATGCCAGCAGATATTGTCTGAGAGGAACGCAGTGCGGGTACAAATGCTGTGTAGAGCCACCCATTAGAATGTGGAACGATACAGAAGCGGAGATAACAAACCCGACTCTTCAAGGAGGAGAAGCGTTACCAAGAGGAGAAGGAGTGCGAAGAGCTCGAGCAGCTGTACGGCTTTCACGACACACGGAAGTTCTATCAGAGACTCAATGAATCTTGCAAAGGCTTTGTGCTGCGGGTCGAAATGTGCAGAGATAAAGATGAAGATATCTTGACTTACGACCGTGCGGTGATCGAAAAGTGGAAGCAGCACTACGATGAACACCTGAATGGCGTGCAGGCGGAAGACCATGATAGCGGAGGAAGTGACCACATTGGTGTAGCAAGCAACGAAGTTGTGCCACCCCCATCGATAAGGGAAGTAAAAGAAGCCATCCAGCGGCTAAAGAATAACAAAGCAGCGGGAAAGGATGGCATTGGAGCGAAACTTATTAAAATGGGCCGGACAACTTGGCCGGCTGTCTGCATTAAGATTTGGGATACGGAACAACTACCGGAGGAGTGGAAAGACAGGATTATCTGCCCCATCTACAAAAAAGGCGATAAGCTGGATTGTGAGAACTACCGAGCGATCACTATCCTGAATGCCGCCTACAAAGTGCTGTCCCAAATCATCTTCCATCGACTATCGCCGATAGCCAATAGCTTTGTGGGAAGTTACCAGCCCGGCTTCATGGAGGGTCGGTCTACAACGGACCAAATCTTAACCCTGCGGCAAATCGTTCAGAAGTGCCGCGAATTCCGAGTCTCCACGCATCACCCGTTCATCGTTTTCAAAGCCCCATATGATAGCGTAAACCGACAAGAGCTATGAAAAATTCTGAACGAAAAAGGCTTTCCGGGTAAGATTACTAGACTTATCATGGCTACGATGGATGGGATCCAATGCTGTGCGAGCATCTCAGGTGGATTGTCGGACCCATTCGAATCCCGCAGGGGACTTCGACAAGAAGATGGTGGGTCGTGCCTGCTGTTCGCTTGAAGGTGTTATAAGACGAACGGCGATCGAAATGCAGAGCACGATTTTCAATAAATTCAGTAAATTTGTCTGCTTTGCTAACGACGTGGATGCTGTCGGCAGAACATTTGAGGCGGTGGAGGATCAGTACCCCAGACTAAAACGCGAAACAGAAAAAATTGGATTGAAGATAAATACGTCTAAAACGAAGTATATGCTGGCATGCGGGACCGAGCACGACAGGGCCCGCTTGGGCAGTACCGCGGTAATCGACGAGTTCCTATACCTCGGCTCACTGGCAACAGAGGACAACAATACCAGCGGTGAGACTAAAAGGCGTATTATCAGCGGAAGTCGGGGACTACGAGCTCCACAAACACTTGCGGGCGAACAATGTGAGCTCCCGTACAAAGTGTACACTCTACAAAACGCCAATTAGACCGGTTGTCCGCTACGGGCATGAAACGTGGACACTGCAGGAAGAGGACCTATTCGGAGTTTTCGAACGGCGGGTGCTAAGAACCATCTTTGGCGGAGGGCAAAAGAACGGTGTCGTGTATGGAGGCGAAGAATGAACCCCGAGTTCGCGCGTCTCTCTGACGATCCCAGTATTCAGAAAGTGGTTAAAGCTGGACGGATACGTGTGACAGGACATGTTGCTAGAATGCCGGACAACTAGACTACAAAGATGGCGTTCGCATTGAATCCAGTAGGAACAAGACGAAGGGGGGCACAGTGAAAGAACGATTTACGCGAAGAGAACTCATCATTTTAATCCAAAAAAAGTTATTATTATTTCCGCATTAACGCCACCTTGCAAGCAAATCCTGTAAAATGCCACAAGTAACTTTTAAGATCACGTGTACGCGTATATTTTTGTAGAAGGAACCAACGTTCTAGATGGCAAGGATTTCGTGATATAAGAATCACGAATCTGAAAAAATCCGATTTTTCCCATTTTTTTTACAAGAACCATTCCTTGTAAAAGGTCGCTTCCGCCAAGTCGCCGTTCAAAATTTTATCATTTAGTCCATTAAATTATCTTCCTGGAACATCTAAAAATTCGGAAATCCGCCAAGTTTTCGCTGAGATATAGCAGTTTGAATTTTGGGGTCAAATTGAATCCAATGTACAGACAACGTAAGTTTTTCAATAAAATTATTGTAAAATGTATGTTTTCGTTTTTTTTATCAAATATAAAACATCTCCGCTAGACACACCTAGTCGCGCAAGAAGTAGATTAATTCTTTAAAAAATAAAAAAGTTATATAGCTTCTCAAAGTGGCCCGGAGTCAAATTGCTGCCAAGGTATAGACAAAGGGTTAACAACGTATCCGAACCAAATTAATAGTGCAGCAAAATTACTTATACCAAGGTGGCAACTCAATTTGGGATTTCAAAAACCCGGTTTTCCTGGTCGATTTTTGAAAAATTCCTGGTTTTTGAATATTGCTCAAAATAAACTACAAGTAGTTCAATTCAATGGACAAAGTAGTCTAAGTCCCCTTTAAAAAAAGCTACAAGAATGAAAAAAACAAGTTTTTTTGTGTGGAATATTATGCTGGAAAATTATACCAAGGTGGCAACTCAATTTGGGATTTGAAAAACCCGGTTTTCCTGGTCGATTTTTGAAAAATTCCTGGTTTTTGAATATTGCTCAAAATAAACTACAAGTAGTTCAATTCAATAGACAAAGTAGTCTAAGTTCCCTTTAAAAAAACTACGAGAATGAAAAAAACAAGTTTTTGTGTGGAATATCATGCTGGAAAATTTGCCGGCTTATCTATTCTCTTTTTACTAAATATGAAAGTGAAGATAGAAATTCGTATTTACTACACTGAAAAAGCTTGACATCACCCGTTTCATGTAGAGTAAGGAGGGGTAAAAGTGCGATGAGGGTAAAAGTGCGATTCAATGATTTATCAGTGCGAATTCCTAGTAAATTGACTACATTGGCATGAATGGGTGAGTACTTTGACAGCTTAAATCTATTATAAACATTTGTTGTTTACGAAGCATAGCTGCTGAATTAAGGGTAAATGTTATTTTAGAATGGTTTTGATTTCGTTGTACGGCAAATACGATATCAACAGGAGGATATTACTTGTTGACAAATTGTAGCAGCGTATCACTCAGATATCTCTCTTGAAATTGCGGTGATAAGCGGTGAATTTACAAAATATATTTCGCTTTTTCATAATTTAATAAAACTCCGTCAAACGCCTAGCGGGGCAAAAGTTCGATTTACTGACGGGGTAAAAGTTCGATTCATGGATCGAGAATCTAACTTATTTTACTGACGGGACGACGACACTATGCAGGTCCTTGCGACTTGTAAGATACCGCGCGCGACGCTGTTCGTGTCTCAGCGTCTTAGCCGCGATTCCCAACGGGGTTGTTCGGGGAAAGGTTTCGTTGCTATCACGGAGCGAAAAAATTCCAGTTTGTTTCAAACGAAATTTTTATAACCTAAAAATATTTTTGTTTCAAAACAAAATTCTATTTGAATCAAGAAAATAACAGTTTTGAATTAAAAGTAAAGTATTTTCAAATTGAGTTTAACATCGATATAACAATAAATATTTCAATCATACATATCAGTTTGAAACAAAATGAAATTTCTGTTTGTGTGTAAAACAACCATAAATGTGGCTGAAACTACATTTTTACCTTTGTTATAGAGTAAGGAGGGGTAAAAGTGCGATTTAATGATTTATCGGTGCAGATTCCGAATAAATTGGCTACATTGGCATGGATGGGTGACTACTTTGACAGCTTGGATCTAACGTAAACTTTGGTAGCTTACGAAGCATAGTTGCTGAGTTATGTGCAAATGTTATTTTAGGGCGGTTTTGATGTAATTTTTCGTCATAAGGATAATACGATATCAACAGGAGGAAATTACTTGTTAAAAATTTGTAGCAGTGTTTTACATCACTTGCATATCTGTTTTGAAAATACGGTGAAAAGAGTTTACAAAATATATTTCGTTTTTCCATAAGTTAAGCAAACCCCGTCAAGCGCTTTTAGGGGGGTAAAAGTGCGATTCACGGACGGGGCAAAATTGCGATTCATGGACGAGGCAAAAATGTATAGCTAATTATATACAACTTTTGGCACTATATTACAGATACTGGAAATGGAAGATCTGCAGAAAACTGGAAAACAATGTTTTTCCGCTGATGAAACAAAAAAACAAACGTTTGGGAAAGTTTCGATCTGACAGAAGCTGCAATACACCAGCGCAAAACAGGAAAGGTGTAAATTGAGAATATTCCTTACCGAAACATACCGCAAATTGAAGATAATATGGTTTTGTTAGCTACTGCTGTGCTAATTTCATGGATTCTAGCTTCGCCAGGGTGTCGACTCAAATCCAAAAATAAAATTCCCTGACTGTCCCTGATGCTTCAAATATTTTTCCCTGACCCTCAAAACTCGAATGTCAAGCTTATTTGGGCGATTTCTGGCTTAAGTTTTTAACCCTGGCTTATGCGAGCTGCTGAAAACTAAAGCTGGATTTCTTCATGATTTAAGAACACATATCAAAGATTTTTAACCTATTTCTTACCAGCGTTTCTGTTACGATTCGCGTTCGGAGGTGACCGATATGAATGTATTAAAACACGACCCGTACATTAAACAAATTAAAACTTAACTTTATTGGACAATAACGAGGTACAATTGTGCGAGTCTCATTTTCGCGATAAAACGGAACAGGAACGTCCTGTTGTCAGCACTGGCGAGCATCAACTGATGACAGCTGTCACTGTGACCAGAGAGCTTGGCCATAACGATGTTAGGAATGTCGACGTCTCCGACAATAACGATGTAGGGATGTCCACGTCTCCAACAGTTTCGAAAACGCCCTCTTCTATTGAGTCTAGGGACAGTTATGTTTGAGGTATCAACTTGAATCCAAAGAAACAAAGATTGAGAAATAATCTAATCGATCTGTTTTTGCACAAAGCTTAGATGCTGACATACAACAAAATTACAGCCGTGTAAACATAACAAATCTTGCTAATTTTCAGTCAGCTCAAACTAGTAACTTTGCCGCTGGAAGGTGGACACATGTCTGCGGGTTTTCAGTTAAACTAAAACAAAACTTTCCTGGAAGTTTCAGCTTGTTATCTTTGCTGCAAAAAGTATGGGGTTAAGGAGATGATTCCTCAAAGATTTTTGGTACAAAAATGTGCGTTTTGCTGGCTCGAAGCCAGCACGGAAAAACTTTAGCTAGATATATTGTTAGAAAATGTCCAAATGGCAAATATCAACTACAGCTTAATCAACGTATAGTCACAATCATAAATTCGATGATACTAGGAACGAATTGAATCGCCCAGTTAGCTTCGAGGTACGATGCTGATCTAACAAGCCAGTTGTGTTCGAATCTCGGCTAGCTGGTTTTTGTTAGATAGAATCAGTAGGATGGTTGCACTGACCCCGTAATTTTCCTGTACTCTAACAGCCGGCTGCGAATTCTGTCGATAAAGAAGGATAATGTCTAGTGACGGTTAATGCTCAAGACTTTGCTTTGCTTTGCTAGGGACGAATTCTATGACAGGTTCGAAAGGATTTATGGGGTGCGCACGACTTGAAAATTCAAGACTCTAGCTGCCAGATCGATCCTGTTTAACGGTCAATACTTTTTGGAAGTCACAATATACAGTCTTTTCTTAGCGACTTTGACCACTATCTCGTCGTAAGATCCACGCAGATCCACTCCACGTTGCAGTGGAGTACACCAGAAAGCTTGATCAACGAATCGCAGAACAGCATGACGAAAGGGAATAAGACGTAAGTAGGCTGTGGAGGATCCACCATGGCGCCAACAACTACGAGAGAAGTGATAGGCACGACGTGGGGAAGACAATCACCCTTATTCTGCGAGTCACGTGACTCAATACGACAATCGTCACTCGCCGTGACTCGCCACGGCGAGTCGAATTGAGTGCTGTCACCTAGGTGACAACCGTGTCACCTAGGTAACAACCCCGTGCCACCTAAGTGACAAACCGTGCAACCTAGGTGACAAAGCCAGTCACCTAGGTGACAAAGTGAGTCACCTAGGTGACAATTGTCACCTCATTCGCGATGACTCCAAATTAGTTACGTCACTCGCCTCGCAGAATAAGGGTGAGTGTAACAGCTTGTTTGATGTCGAATGCCAGAAAATGACAGATGAGAAGAACCAGGCCAAGAGTCGCATGCTCACTGCGGATCACGTCAGAACAGAGAAACATGTAAGCTTTCTGCGTAGTACGTAACCAGCTGAACCAGTCCCGAAGGTTGCCAACTCGCATAAACGCAAATTCTACAGAACTTTAATGCTCCCGGTAACCCTTAACGGACATGAATCATGGACACTGAAGGAAGATGATCAATGCTTGGGGCTTCTGAGTGTAAAATTCTGCAATTGGTGAAAACGCTGTGGATCGCGTGTAAATAACAGTCTGTATCCCGGTTTGTGCTCTTGATGTCTGCACCGTAAAGTGCTTGAGGCCTACCATTGCCGATTTCGAGCACTACAGCGAGTGAAGTCTGACAATTGTACGGCGCAAAACAAATAAGAAATTTACGGCAAACTGAAAGATAATCGAATCGCCACTAGACATGTAACAAGTTTTAATTCAACCGATCAATCTGCGTATATTTTACACGAAAATTGATTTGATTCCAAAGTTGATCAACAATATTGCCGGGTAAACAAAATTTCCCTGATTGAATTTCGAAATTCCCTGATATTCCCTGATTTCCCTGATCCAAAAATGAATTCCCTGATATTCCCTGATTTTCCAGGTTTTTCCAGGAAATCGACACCCTGTTCGCACTTTTGCCCCGCGGTATTCGTATTTTTGCCTCGCTAGTGGGGTAAAAGTGCGAATCGGCACTTGATCAGAAGAATAAAGAATTTATTTTCAATAATACTATTATTCCAGATGATTTATAGTTGAATGTAAAGACATTGAGTAGCTGCATCACTATAAAATATATTTTGTTGTTTTCCTTCTTTATATCTCGCGAAAATTGATGACAACTTCAAACATCGCACTTACGCCCCGCTCTACTCTATAAGTTACCTGAATCTCGTATCTCGATCAACTAATTTAAACAGAAATTTCGCAGTTCCATTCAAAACTCAGATGATTTTGTAACTCGAATCGAAAGCATTCTATTCAATTTTGTAAAATTCAAAATTGCAGTATGGTGGTGGTGGATAATTTTACGAACTTTTGCCCAGCAAAGCCAATTGCCTCATTTGGCCAGTGTGCTCAATTGGCAAGAGAAGCTAGTCGCCTGTAGCACCAAATGTTAGAACTAATTGAGGCCCACGCGGCCTTAATGAGATGGGAACGCATAAAAAATAAAAACGATCGTTTCCTGATTCCAAACACGGCGAAAACCACGGTTGAGGATTTGCCAAACTGGTGAGTCTTGTTAACGTGATAAGAAAGTCATGGTCAACTATCTAGTTGAAGAGGGGAAAGAGCCACTGCCAATAGACGTACCAACTTAAGGCAGAAAGTTATCGGCCTTATTGGTGTTAGCACCCGCTTGGTGTTAACCGCTTAGTTGATTTCGAGGTACGATGCTGATCTTACAAGTCAGCCGTCGCATATTCGAAACTCGGCTAGGCGGTGCTACTAGATAGAGTTTCGCAGGCCAGCTAAATCGGCAGCGCTTTTGTGTTTCGATATAACGTACAATTCAATATAACGTACAACTTGAAAATCGGCCAGCGGCTGGAGGATGATCAGGTGTAAGAGCGACCTTCCAGTCAACGGGCTCAGCCCGTAAACCGAACACGAAACAGACGAAGCAGCAATAGACCAAAGCAATGCTGCACCTGCTAATGACGCTACGGCTGACCGGTGTCAGTCGCTCACTTTGGCGGCCGCCCACGGCAACATGATCCACGAGAGATGATGAGATGATAGACGAGAGAGATAAATATGTATGTGATCCGCTGCAACTACGTTTGCACGAGGGTTGGAGACGAATATGATCGGCAGGCCAATGATGCTGGACATGTTCAACAAACGGTTCCCTCGATTTGCTAACCAACTTGATCGGAACAAACTGTACACTCGACGACGAGCAATACTGTCGAATAACATGCTCACTACCACAGAGCTAGATACCATCAAGTTGGAAGTGCAATGGGAGCTCGAAGGAACAGGGAATAGCTCGAGCGATACGTTGAGGAGGAGTTCTGTTGGAATAGATGCAGCAAGACGCGAATCAGCTGCATCTCTAAACACACCAGTTGAGGAGTTACGCGCTCCAGAACAAGACTTGGGTCAACGACGACAACAGCTGCGAGACGAACTAGCTTTTAAAATGGACGCAGCGGTTACACAATTCCGAGGTACAGATCCCCTATCTCGACACCGGATACCAAAGCTGCAGTATTCCTATCGGCTGACGAATGCAGTAAGCACCCTTAACGAGGGCCGCTCAAGGCCGCCGAGAACCTTGAGGAACTGCAGTGTATTGTTTACTCCGCAGCTGTAGCCGTTGTGAGGACTTTGGGTATGAGGACTTATCCCCAGGACAATGGTGAAAGTCGTGCTCATTCCAGTGAACAGAAGCCAGCCTGGATGCGACGATTGCAATCAAGAATTCCATCTTTGCGGGTAAAAATCGGTCAATTAACACAGTATACAAGGGGAAATCGATAGAGAAGACGAGATCGAGGTTCGTCAAGTAACGGAAATTGTTAAACCCGCAGAGCTCCAAAATCGCAGTGAAATAAACGACACGGAGATCCTCGACACCCATGTACAGCGGTTGAGTGCTCTTGCAAAGCGAATGCGACGATATGCTGAAGTTCGAAGCGGAAAGAACAAAACCGAATGTTCAACACTAACGAAAGGGACTTCTATAACCACATCAGAAAAGAGAAACCCGACTACAGCGAAGGAGTTCCGAAGATTGGCCAAGTTACACAATTCTGGGCAAACTTACGGGAGAACCCCGCTCAACACTCCAATGATGGGGTGTGGTTGGAGGAAGAGGTGGAAAATAGTGATGGAACTGATAGCTTGGCCGCTGTGTTAGTGACCGCCCAGGATATTCGCGAGGCTACACGGTATACTGGGAATTGGGCCGCACCTGGACTAGACTTTGTTCACAATTTCGGGTATAAAAAGTTCTCCACAATTCACGGACGGTTAGCGGAATGCTTCAATATGGTCCTAAGAGACCCCCGAACACTTCCAGAATTCATCACTAAGGGGGTAACCCACCTTCTACCGAAGGACCGAAACACAACTGATCCAGCCAAATACAAACCAATAACATCCTTGTCAAGTCTGTACAAAGTGCTGTCGTCGGTAATTAGTAGTAAAGTGCAAGAGCATTTTGATGCCAACGGAGTGATGACAGAACAGAAAGGCTGCCGAAAAAACACACAGCGCTGGAAAGACCAAGTCATCATCGATGCAGTTAATGTTGGTCAGGCAAGCCAAAACAAACGAAACCTTGGTATGGCGTACATCGACTATAAAAAAGCATACGACTCCGTACCACACTCGTATCTCATAGAGGTACTGGAACTGTATAAAATAGACGGTGGCGTCATCAGGTTAACGAAGCACGCAAGGAGAATGTGGAACACACTGCTGCACATTACCGACGGAGCAACAGTGTTACGATCCAGAATTCGAATTCAGCGCCCTGCATCTGGCGCAGAGGAACTATCAGCTGAACTGCGTTCTTAAAACCGACGAAGAAAATATCGCAACATGGAAGCAAAAAGAGCTGCATGGGACGCACTTCCGTCAGTTAGAACGATCACACATGGACAAAGCAGCATCAAATACGTGGTTGGTGCGAGGTGATCTCTTTTCGGAGACAAAAGGATTTATGGTAGCCATCCAGGACCGGGTTATTGCAACGAAGAACTATCGCAGGTACATATTGCACGAAAATATAGAAGATCGTTGCCGCAAGTGCAATGTAGTAGGGGAGTCGATTGAGCATGTTATTGCAAGCTGTCAAGCATTAGCAGAAATAGCCTACCTCAATCGCCACAATACGGTTGCCAAGATTGTGCACCAACAAGTTTCTTTGAAGCACAACTTGGTAAACTGCTACGTACCCTACTACAAATACCTGCTCCACCCAGTCCTGCCAAATGACGGAAACCCAGTCCTGAATCATCACGGACGTCCTCATACGTGCCAATCGCCCTGACATTGTGCTCTATAACAAAAGGATGAAGTGCGGGTCACCCTCATTGATATCGCTATACCGCTAGACCACAATGTGCAGGCAACTTTCTCGACCAAAATCACGAAATACCATGATTTGGCCGAGGAGTTACGGCAAATGTGGCACCTTGAGGAAGTACGTATAGTTCCAGTAGTAATCTCTGCTACTGGACTAGTTCCCTGTACTCTACTGCGCTCCTTAGAAGAGTTGGAGCTGCGCGCCAAACTATAAATAATCCAGAAAGCGGTGGTTCTTGGTATCTGCAACATTGTGCGGAGGTTCCTGAACAAACATTACTGATCCAACCGAAGCAAACAATCAAACACTAAAAAAAAAATAATATGTGATCACAAGAAGCAAACAATTTGAATTGCGACGATCAACTTAATGGAACGAATGAGACATCAAAGCCTAACCCCTTTGGCAAAACGGATAGCCCGGGGTAGGTAAAAATTTCCAGCGTTACTGCTAAGAAGTAAAAAATTCTGATAATAATAATAATAATCCATAGAGATCGCCAAAAATATTCTTGAATATTTTAGAGCAAACAGTTCCAATCTTAACGCTTCGGTGACTCATGTGAAGATTGAGGATACCAGGATACTTGCTTGAAAGGTGCCGTGATCCAGCTACTACCACAAAGTCAGTTTGGACTGCATCAACAAATCCCTAGGTTTTAATGACGCAATCAGATAAACTGCTACAGAGATCGCACAATCAATTTGACTCGCTTAACGGTATTACATTAAGCAGAATTTGAAAACTTTATGCAAGAAAGATTTGTAAAAAAGCAAAGCCATCGGTATAAATGTCCTTGACCCTTTTTTATCGATATACACGCGTGCAGGACGCTATATCTCTGCATATTAGTGCTGATAGGAGGAAATGCTTATCAACTTAAGGACTATATTGACACGCTTCACTGTGCCTGATTTTTAATTTCAGGTACCCATATTAAAATTAAAGTTATAATAAAATGAGGTTTTCGAGCCACCGTCAACTCGCATATTCATATTTCTCGATAAAAATTTTCCAATTATGGTTCATTATGTAGTATAACTACGATTATATTTTATTTATAAAAAAGGGTGTATTTTTGATTTTAATTTTCTCAATGACTGGCTTTACAAGAAAATTTCCGAATATCCAGGTTAGTCTCATACAACCGGTGCTTACATACTGAGAATCGTTCCGTATAGTAATCTAGCATCGTTTGCTTTCGCGTCTCGCTCGTTGCATTTTTCCGACAGCGGTTGTTTTAGAAGGCCATTTTGAATTCATTTGAGCACACTTAGCAATGGTGCGTTTACATACGGGAACTTTTAGTGAAATTTTATAAACGTGCATTTTAATCGTGAAATCGGTTACTTAGGAACATTGCGCGTTATTTCTATCATATGTTTATCAAAAATCAAAAGCTTGATAGCTCTTATACAGCTCCCTAATAAAGTAGTCAGAGTTTTTAAGCCAATTCTATGATCGAAGGAAAAGGTATTTCGCGCAGTCAATGTTTTTGATGAATTGCCAAATAGACACGGGACAGCTTTCGTGCATAGCAACAAATGTTCATCGGTATTTAATAACTGACCGCGCGTGATTTCGAACGAATCGAATATGTTGATAGCACATAACTTTCGGTGCGGTAAACTGATTTCTCATAGTTTTTTCTTATATCGGTATGTCGGATCTCCACTACCTGTTGGCCACGTAACCAAAAACGTTCTGAAATCGTACGCTTTGGTACATTTAGACTAGGCATGCTCTTGTGTTTAGAATTTTATTTTTTTTAATTTTACCCTTTAGTCAAGCAGAATTTGGAAAAGGTATGTATGGAATACTTCACTTGTAGAAATTATAAATGTCCACAATTTCTATTGTCTGTTTTTAGCACAAAGAAAACCAAATTTTACTAACGGCCTCTCTGTCGAGATTCGAACATACGATGACTGGCTTGTTAGACCACTATCGTACCTCGAGGTCAAATGTAAGGCATTTTTAGCGCGTGACAGGAGACTTGTTAATTTGCGTTTCCCCTGTGCTGGTACTTGACATCACGCAGTTGCCCAACGGGAAAGCAATATCAATATCAGTAATGTTGTCAGTTCGTAAAATGGGGTACAGGGATGTTATTCGGTTGGTAGCCAAGAGTGCTCTTTTTGCTATCAATGGCAGGCACGTATCCAAGGGGAGGGGGGCGTTGGCCTTGCCGAAATATTTTGGCTTTCATTAAAAAAATCAATACAGACTAACATTACTTACTTACTTAATAGGCCTAACGTCTTACGACAAGGCCTGCGCAGTATTTCTCCATCTGTTTCGGTCCATGGCAACTAATCTCCAGTTCCGCGGGTACCCAGTGGTCGCCAGATCTCGCTCCACCTGGTCTTGCCATCTCGCTCGCTGTGCCCCTCTTCGTCTTGTTCCTACCGGATTTGATGCGAAAACCATTTTTGCAGGATAGTTGTCCGGCATTCTAGCAACATGTCCTGCCCAACGTATCCGTCCAGCTTTAACCACTTTCTGAATACTTGGTTCGCCGTAGAGACGCGCGAGCTGGTGGTTCATTCTTCGCCTCCATACACCGTTCTCTTGCACTCCGCCAAAGATGGTTCTTAGCACCCGCCGTTGGAAAACTCCGAGTGTTCGTAGGTCCTCTTCTAGCAGGTTCCACGTTTCGTGCCCGTAGAGGACAACCGGTCTAATTAGCGTTTTGTACAGTGTGCACTTTGTACACACTGTAAATTGTTCGACCGCAAGTGTTTGTGGAGTCCGTAGTTGGGCCGACTTCCGCTGATAATAGGCCATATGAATAAAAGATATAGAGCAAATGCTCCCATGCGATTTAGACGGGAAAAGCAAAGTAAACTGTTTTATTCATACGGGCTAATACGTCTTTTAATCTCACGGCTGGTATTGTTGTCCTCTGCTGCCAGGGAGCCAAGGTATACGAACTCGTCGACTACCTCGAACTCATCCCCGTCGATTACCACGGTACTGCCCAAGCGGGCCCTGTCGCGCTAGGTCTCGCCCGCCAGCATATACTTCGTTTTAGACGTATTTATCTTCAATCCAATCTTCTCTGCTTCGCGTTTCAGTCTAGTGTACTGATCTTCCACCACCTCAAATGTTCTGCCGACAGCATCCACGTCGTCAGCAAAGCAGATAAATTGACTGGATTTATTGAAAATCGTGTCCCGCATTTCGATCGCCGCTCGTCTTATAACACCTTCAAGCGCAATGTTGAATAGCAGGCAGGAAAGACCATCTTCTTGTCGAAGTCCTCTGCGAGATTCGAATGGGTCCGACAATCCACCCGAGATTCGAATGGGTCCGACAATCCACCCGAGATTCTCACACAGCACTGGATCCCATCCATCGTAGCCATGATAAGTCTAGTAAGCTTAGCCGGAAAGCTGTTTTCGTCTAACATTTTCCATAGCTCTTGTCGGTTTATGCTATCATATGCGGCTTTGAAATCGATGAATAGGTAGTGCGTGGGGACTCGGAATTCGCGGCACTTCTGGAGGATCTGCAGCAAGGTGAAGATTTGGTCCGATGTAGACCGACCCTCCATGAAGCCGGCCTTGTAACTTCCCACAAATCTATTGGCTATCGGCGATAGTCGATGGAAGATGATTTGGGACGGCACTTTGTAGGCGGCATTCAGGATAGTGATCGCTCGGTAGTTCCCACAATCCAGCTTATCGCCTTTTTGTAGATGGGGCAGATAATCCTGTCTTTCCACTCCTCCGGTAGTTGTTCCGTATCCCAAATCTTAATGCAGACAGCCGGCCAAGTTGTCCGGCTCATTTTAATAAGTTTCGCTCCAATGCCATCCTTTCCCACTGCTTTGTTATTCTTTAGCCGCTGGATGGCTTCTTTAACTTCCCTTATCGATGGGGCTGGCACATCTTCGTCGCTTGCTGCACCAATGTGGTCACTTCCTCCGCTATCATGGTCTTCCGCCTACACGCCATTCAGGTGTTCATTGTAGTGCTGCTTCCACCTTTCGGCTTGCGGCACGAAGCCTTTGCAAGATCCGTTGAGTCTTTGATAGGACTTCCGTGTGTCGTGAAAGCGGTACAGCTGTTCAAGTTCTTCGCACTCCTTCTCCTCTTGGTGGCGCTTCTTCTGCTTGAAGAGTCTGGTTTGTTGCCTCCGCTTCTGTTTGTATCGCTCCACATTCTGACGGGTGGCACTACGCAGTATTTGTACCCGCGCTGCGTTCTTCTCAGCCAATATCAGCTGGCATTCCTCGTCAAACCATTCGTTACGTCGATTCGGTGCCACACGGCCTAGGACGTTCTCCGCTACGCTGTTAATGGCTGTTTTCACGGCATTCCAACAGTCCTCAAGAGGGGCTTCATCCAGCTCACCCTCTTCCGGCAGTGCGGTTTCGAGAGATAACGCGTAGTTTTCGGCGACCTCCGGTTGCTTCAGTCGCGCTAGATTATACCGTGGCGGGCGGCGGTATCGTATGTTGTTCACAACAGATAGTTTTTGACGTATCCTTACCATCACTAGGTAATGTTAGCGCCCGGATAGGTTCTGACGTCGATAATGTCTGAAAAGTGCCGACCATCTATCAGAACGTGGTCGATTTGTGATTCTGTCTGGTTGGGTGATCTCCAGGTGTACCGATGGTAGAGGTTATGCTGGAAGAAGGTACTACGTATGGCCATGTTCTTGGAGGCGGCGAAGTCGACAAATCTTAGGCCGTTTTCGTTCGTTTGCGGGTGGGCGCTGAACCGTCCAATCACCGGTTTGAATTCCTCCTCCTGACCAACCTGAGCATTACAGTCCCCGATGATAATTTTGACAGTCTTGGGCAGCGGTCGTATTCACGCCCCAACTGCGCGTAGAATTCGTCTTTGTCATCATCGGTACTTCCGAGGTGAGGGCTGTGCACGTTAATTTTTTTTTTTTTTTTTTTTTTTTTTTTTTCTTTTTTTTTTACCCTCCACTAACCCCCACACCAAAGAGCTCATATCGAGAGCCCTCTGGTAGTGGACACCTACTAACAAAAATTAACGCAACGCGGAGTATAAAACTACAACAAGAAAGACAAAGAGAAATCCCAATGGAACATTAGTTCCTTTGAAGGGATTCTAAATTAAGTATTTAATATTTAGTGATAACGCTTATGGCACAAAACAAAATTTAGTTAAACAAGATATAATTAGGATGTAGGAAAAAACCAGCAGGAGCCAGAAAAACCCACATATACAAAATGGTTGACACATTACATAATATATTCGTTTACATTCATTAATAGATACTGCTTCAGCTTGCTTTTCATGAGAGTATTACTAGTTATAGACTTAAGTTCGTTTGGAATCGAATTATACTTCAAAGGACCATAATTTGTGATACGCGATAAGCCTAAGTTCGTAGAAGCTCTGCTTCTCAGTATTTCATTTGCATGTCTAGTGTGAGAATAATTAACCCTAGAGGTGAAGGCAATATTACAGTGAAAATTTGGGCTATGTAGAGAGCTATGTGTAAACATGATTGTTTGAGAATCACGCAGTCCCAGTAAGGGTAAAATTTTGTGATTTAAACTTGAGTAGAGCAAATTTGTCGAAAATAAATGAGGTAAGTTAAAAATTACTTTTACGCACCTGTTTTGCAATGTTTGGATTCTTTTGAGTTTTGATTTTGCCGCGTGGCCCCAGACAGCAATTAAATATTGCAATATGGAATGGATGCATGCATAATAAAATTTAAGCAATGATTCACGAGGCACAAAGCTGCGCACTCTTCTCATGAGACCACATAGTGACGAAACTTTGCTCGATACATGCTTAATGTGTGTGTCCCAAGAGAGACAAGGGTCTAAGTGCAGCCCTAAATATTTAAAAGTTGTAACTTTTTCGATATTCAGATTGCCGATGCATGGATCTGGATGTTGGGAGATTTTTTTATGCGACGAGTGAAAAATCATGTATTTTGTTTTTGACAAGTTTAAAGAGAGTTGATTACCGTTGAAAAATTCAGTGAGTGTTGATAAATCCGATTCAATGGCATTTACAATAGCCTGAACATTACTGCGAGGATAGAATAATGCTGTATCATCCGCAAAAAGTTTTGGTATTCCTTGAAGCTTTAAATTTCCCATATCATTAATGAATATTAAGAATAAAAGGGGACCTATATTGCTTCCTTGCGGAACTCCGATATTAATCGGGCGCAAGGTACTATGAACACCGTTTATGCCTACAAATTGCTTCCGATCTGTTAGATAGCTTTTAATCAAATCGTTAGCGACTCCTCTTACTCCGTAACGCTCAAGCTTTTTTAGTAAGATTTCGTGATTTATGGTGTCAAATGCTTTTTTTAGGTCGATGAATAAACCACCTACGATTTTTTTTTGATCAATTTCATAGATTAACTTATCGATTAGCTCTATAATAGCAGTTGATGTTCCGCAGCCTTCCCGGAAGCCATACTGAAATTTGTACAAAATATTGTTAGCACAGAAAAAGTTTACAAGCCGGTTTGTTAACAGTTTTTCGATTATTTTGTTCAGAACTGACAGCGTTGAAATTGGACGATAGTTAGAGGGGTCACAAGTATCACCGGATTTAAAGACTGGAACAACTTTGGCGATTTTTAAGATATTAGGATAATTCCCGGATTCTATTATTTTATTGAAAATATTCGCAATAATCTCAGAAAACCGAGCTGAGTTGGCTTTCACTAAGTCTGCTGGTATATTATCATGCCCTCTACTTTTCCTGATATCAAGTTGACTAATCAAGATTGTGACTTCGTTGACACTGGCGGGTCTGAGAAAAATCGAGTTATTTACACATTTCACAGGCTTCAAAAAATCAAAATTCGATTTTGGAAGTGTAACTGCTAGGTTGTTTCCAATAGATGCAAAATAGCTGTTGAACACTTCGGCAACTTCGCGATCAGAATCTAGTACTTTTTCATCAATTCGCAGTTTTATCTGTTCACTAGTTTTTGTTCGGCCAAACACTTCGTTCAGCTTTTTCCAGACATTAGAATGACTCGAGCTATTAAGTATATTTTCGTAATATTCCTTTTTGCACCGTCTCTTGGCAACTTTAAGCTTCTTCGAAACATGAGACAGCATTTCGCAAAGATGTGTGTTATTTGGATTTCTTTTGACTTTATCAAGGTAATTATTTTTCAATTGAATCAATCTCCAGAGGCTATAGGTCATCCAAGGACAATGCTCACCTTTTATTCTAACAGTTTTTATTAAGGAATTGGTGCATTCACTTAAAAGATTGTTATAGGCTGTAATTAGGGTGTTCAGAGTAACGTCAATATCATCATTAATCGCAAATTCATCTAAAAACATTGAAAATTTATGCTGTAGCTTGACTCGATCGACTATGTTGATTTTTAATTCTTGTTGTTTTTTCTCGTTATTTAAAGGAAGAGACGAAATGATAGGTAGATGGTCACTAATTTCACTGAAAATCGTGTGATTTTGTAATTTAGCAGCAAGATCGATTGGACAAATGAAATGATCCAGAATGTTATTGCTTCTTGGACGCGTTGTGAACGTATTTGTGCACACATAGCCATATGATTCTAACAAAGTTTTGTATCTGACTACTACGTTGTTATTCTGTAGATTAATTGGGACATTCATATCACCAATAACGAAAAATGGTTTGGAAGTAGTAGCAGCTGTTAGCCAACCTTCCAATGTTTTCTGAAACTCGCTGTAGTCGTACGAAGGCGGACGATAAACACCCATAATATTGTATGAATGGCCCAGATGCTTGATTTCTAACTGGACATAATGCAGGCCATTGGTAGTTTGGCTATCTAGCAGTTTATTTTCTAATGAATTTCGAACATATACAGCCAAACCACCTGAAGAGTTTTCACGACATGAGAAATATGCTCGATAACCTGGAATGTTATAAATGTTACTATTCTCTCTATTTATCCATGTTTCACCTACAACAATAACATCAACAACCACTCTACATTCATTCACAAAATAAATAATCTCATCAAATTTTCCAAAGTCATTCATCCCTCTCACATTCCACTGAATCACATTCAAAGCATTCTTGTCAATCATACTGCATTTTTTATTAAATTCATGTAAATTATCATGATAATTATTTAAAATCATAAATGGTAGGTATTTGTTTTAGCATACACAGGAAGCACACTCAATAGTAGAATGTATTATTATGCATTTTTCTTACGTTTGGGCACAGGAGAATGACCAGAAGCAATTAGTGATTCTGTCACATGGGCAGATTTCATAAAGTGACTCATAACACGACTTAGCTCTTCTCTGTTTTTGACCATTACAGGCTTACTATTTTCATCTTTTTTGACCAGAACGACGCTACCCCTCCCTACCCAGATAAACTTAACATTTAGCAGTTCTTGAGACTCGCGAAGTTCCTTAAGCAGTTCAAGTGACAGCGGAGTTAATTCATCGCTTATCGTTACATTCATTGCTTTTCTGTCAACAATGAATTTCGTATCAATTGAGGTCGATAGTAATTTTGCAATTTGTTTTTTCTTATTTAGAACTAGCTCTTTTGATTTCCTATCACGAAATTTGATTCTGATGGGAACAATAGCATTACCATTTTTACTGTTGGTAAAAATCCGCTCTGCAGATACCACAGCTTGGAAGGTTTCGCTCAATCCCAGATAGAGAAATAATTTTTTAATGATTTGCGGCATATTTTCATCGGGAACTATAGGAATACCTCTTACCACTATATTATTTTCCAAGGCAGCTTTGTCAGACCTATCGACATTCGCTTCCAACTTATAAAATGTGCCTCGTAGTTGAGTTTGTGAGTTTTTTAATCGCTCTATCTCAGCTTTCAAATTTTCATTTTCAATTTTAAGGTCCTTAAAGTCGGAAACAATTTCATCAAATTTGGCGGATAAAAACTCCTGCGATTTTTCAATTGTGGCGATAATCTGCTTGACCTCGATGGATACTGATTGTAGCTCTCTAGCAACAGAGACTGAAATGGTTGCTTTCATCTCATCAGCAAGCGAAGACAACAGGGCTTTATTGCTGTTCTGCATCACAACAATTCGTTGATAGATCGCAGAACAATCGGGTGTGCAAAAGTAATCTACTTCCTTCATACGACGAACGGCGACTCCTACAACTTTTTTACACTTAAAGTGGATGCTCGAGAAGCAGTACATGCACGTTAGAACTTTTGAGCTATCGGCTTCTTTACTTTTGCAAGCAGTGCAGATAATTTCTTCATTCATTCTAAACAGTAACGAAAAGCAAGCTGATGCTGATACTTGTAAGCTAGATATGGAAAGTAAACAAACAGTTGGATAGCAATGCAACACACTAACACAAGTCTATGAATGCCACTTAAGAATGAAAATGAAACCAACTAAGTGTGTCGAAAGAAATGCAGTACTAGAATAATACAACTCTACGTAGACGCAAATCGAGACGTATCCAAAAACAGTCTTGTTGAGGCTGTATTTGTATGTACTGTATCACTGTAAAACTTTCAAAATAATACTACAAATGAGATCCAAACTCAACAGCTACTTATAAGCCGAACGTTGAAGTTTGCTTTCCAGCCTACCAGACTAAACCGCGCATTCACTAACAAAATATTTGCTCATCAAGTAACCGTTTGGGCGGCAGTGGGTATCACAAATATCAAACTGTTAATGTACGAGCGAGACCATAATGCGAATCCAACACAATTCCAACAATTGCTAATCGTTTGTCAAGTAGCCGTTTGGGCGGCAAAGGGAAGCACGAAAAGCTCTCGGTAGGATCTGCGTTATCACAAGTGTGTCTATAGGTGTACTCACAGTTGACTTCTACTCAATTCGGTTTAATAATACCAGTAGATTTTTTCACTCCACACAACAACCGCGGCAAGATAACACAGCAGCAACAACAACAACAACTGCAAGCCGAGTTTCGGCCTAATCACAGCCTTCAAACAATGGACCACTTCTGGAAACGTATTACGGGGAATAAATTTGCTCTCTGTACTTTTATTCTAACACAATTTCATCATAAACACCACTTAGTAAATGAAAATAGCGTTATCACTAGCAAAACTGACTATTATTATGAATTATTTTTGTGAATAAACACGACTAATTTATGTTAAAACGCGGACGATAAAAACTTTGTGTCAACCGACATGGTAGCAGCGTTGCCAATTATGCTTATATTGAAGAATCGGCCCTTGATTCTTAATCTGCACATTCGGGGGTTGATCGACCACCACCCGATCACCCGCTTCTGCATCTCGCCCATCACTATAAAAACTGTGCCCAGCTCGTGTGTAGTGCCGCAGCTCTGGTAGATGGTATGACCATCTCTATACGTACGTACCATCGCTCCTTTGCAGCATACCTCTCACAGCGCTACGATGTCGAACTTGCGGCTCTTCACTTCTTTAGAAAGCACGTGGGTACTTCCGAGGGAATTTAGAGACCGACAGTTCCATGTTCCTAATTTCCAATCGTTAGTCCATTTTCGTAGCCTGGGTCTTTGCCGATAGTTCCGATTAGAGTTATTATTACTTACGGAGTCCACTGCTTTGGTTTTTTTAGTGGTTCAGGCTTGCAAAGCCCGCAACCAACCCCACAGTATCGCCGGAGGGCCAACGTAGCTCGAAGGAGCCCTCCTCCCCTGTCAGCATACGACCTTGGTTTCCACCGGGGTTGGTTACCCGATCTCCACCGAGGTTGCTCGTATCCCGGCTGATACCACGAGGAGGTATGGGTAGGAGTTGCTAGGTAAGAGGCTGTGAACCACTGTGGGGTCTATTTTATGCCCAGTGCAGAATAACATTACACCAAGCTAAAACAGTAGCACAAGTATATTTTGGTGTGCGCCTTCGAATAACAATATAACCGACATCGTTTTCTATCTCTCACAGTCTGTGAAGATTCTCAACTATGCAGCTCTCTGTTACTCGGAACATTCGGCATGGACAAAGGCGACGAATTAAGGACATGGTATGGAGTCTTGGTACCTGGAACTGCAGATCGCTCGGTTTCGTTGGTGGTGACTACACAAAGGTAGACCCGACGACGAGAAGGGAGCGTTCTATGCGCAGCTGAAGGCAACGTACAACTGCTCACCACGGGACCTCAAGATCGGGGATATGAACGCCCAGGTCGGCAGGGAAGCAATGTATAGACCGGTGATCGGGCCCCGTAGCCTGCACACCGGCACGACACGAACGACAACGGCCAGCGATGCATCAACTTTGCAGCTTCTCGAGATTTGATCAGAAGCACTTTCTTTTCCCACAAAGATATCCACAAAGCCACCTGGAGGTAACCTGACCAACGAACTTCGAATCAAGCCGACCATATTCTCATAGAGGGCCGGTTTTCCTCGAAAATCACCAACGTACGCTCCCTACGGGATACGGATATCGGACCATTACCTAGTAGCAGTACATGTGCGCTCAAAGCTATCGACAGTTTATACCTCGCGACAAAGCCGCCCTTCTCGGTTAAACATTCGGCAGTTAAGGATCCCGCCAGTTGCCAAAAATTACGCGCGCGTACTGGATGAAGCTCTGCCTTCTTCTGTGGAGCTAGATGCTTCGACCCTCGAAAACGGATGGAGTATGATACGCTTGGCCATCAACGAGGCCGCAACCTCGGTGCTAATAGGGACCGTGCAATAATTACGTAAGGCCTTTTTCCTCATTTTTGAACCCCCCCTCCCCCCTATATAAGATTTTGTAAGATTTTGGCCAATCCCCCCTCCCCCCCGTACAAATTCTTAGTAAGATTTTTTGAAACATCAAAATTCAAGTTTTATTTAAAAAGATAGACATTGAAAGAATATTGAAACAGTCAACATAGTTCAAACAAGTTCATAAAAACCCAAGTTCAAACAAATTCATAAAAAAAACAAATAATATCAATTATCTATTGTAAATCCCTTAATCCCCTCACGAACAGAACGTATTTCAGCATTGAGGTTGTCAATAAATGTTGGTGTATGCTCAGAAACTCACTAGCGTTCACTTAATTCGCATTGATCCAATCTAAATCGTCTGAAAACGTGTCCTCGTCAAGTAGTATACAAAGAACTTCTTTGCCTCTTCTAGATGACACGCGACATGGTCTTATGTTGGAATTGGCACTGCGTTGCGTCTACAATATATCCCAAGAAACATTTTTGTTGTATAGTAGCTTATCAAGCACTTGTTCCATTGGTACAGCTATACATTAATTGTGTAAGCTACTTTTAAACAAAAATATTTCTCGTGATATCATAAGGGATTGCGGCTGCCTTGCGGGATTGAGATAGGAAATTGCAACGAAATATGTTGGAATGATCCCGGGCAATCTGTAGAAACGAATTTGGTGAATTTCACATCGTTCTGCATAAATAGTATGAGCGCCAAAGCGCAAGTGGATACAGTTTATACTGATTTGAAAGTCACTTTTGATACCGTTAATCATACTATTCTTTTAAGCAAGTTGGAGAAACTTGGGTGTACCACAAGATTGTGCAGATGGTTGGAAACTTACCTTACGGATAGGCAACTCTTCGTACAACTTGGCAACTGCCGGCCTGCCGCGTTTACAAATGATTCTGGTGTGCCACAGGGTAGCAATTTGGGACCATTGCTATTCTGTATCTACATAAATGATGCAGCGTTACTACTCAATGAAGATGGAAGGCTTTTCTTCGCTGATGATCTGAAAATTTATCTTGAAGTCAGAAGAATCGAGGACTGCAGAATGTTGCAGAAGCTTCTGGACTTGTTAAGCGACTGGTGCGTAAGGAATCAATTGTTACTGAGTGTGGAGAAATGTTGCGTCATCAGTTTCCATCGCACTAGAAGCGCAATAGAGTTTGATTACGAAATTTCCGGATCAAAATTGAATAGGGTAGAACAGGTGAAGGACCTTGGAGTATTACTTGACGAGAAACTCACCATGAAGTCCCACATTTCTGCCATCGTTGACAAGTCCAATCGTAGTCTTGGGTTCATATTTAAGATTGCTGGTGAATTCGATAACCCGATCTGCTTCAAAGCTCTCTATTGCTCTATTGTACGGTCAACACTGGAATTTGCGAGCATCGTTTGGAACCCGCACGAGTTTATCTGGTCCGCCAGACTGGAAAACGTACAGCGAAAATTTGTTCGACATGCACTTCGTCACCTTCCGTGGAGGGATCAGCAAAACTTAACACCGTACGAAGACCGCTGTCGTCTGTTGGGTTTAAGCACGCTAAGTCGACGTAGAGAGGTCTCGCAATCGTTGTTTGGCTGCAAGCTTTTAACTGGCGAATATGATGCACCGAACATCCTATCGTAAATCGGACTCTACGCACCTTCAACAGTCTTACGACCCAGAATGATTCTACAGGAAGACTCCTATTCAACGCAATATGCTGCCAACTCTCCCATCGCTTCAATGATCAGACAATTCAACTGCTTTGCTGACCTTTTTATTTTTGACGAACCATCACGTATTTACCGCTAACGAATTCGTGCACTCGACAACGTAAATACTAACAATTAAGTAACTTTTAAGTATTCATTTAGACCCCAATTGTCCTATGAATTATACGAATAAATTATAAATTATAAATAATAGCATAAACCGATGACATCAGAGACTCTGGAACAAGTAGGCCAAAGGCTGTTTCCTTGAGTGGACAAGGCTAAAATACTCATCAGGTTGCTATGCATTTCCTTGCAGCATGAATGATTTCGATACTTCACAACTTACCTCATCAATTTAAAAATTTTTGTAACAAATAACATAAGTTGCTGTTAAAAATGTGACTTTTTCACAATTTTTTCGTGTGTGAAAATCTTACGTAATAAATGATTAAGCCCCCCTCCCCCCCAAATAAGATTTTGTACGATTTCGCGGAACCCCCCCTCCCCCCATGATGCCTTACGTAATTAGTACACGGCCCCATAGTGGAAATCTCGAGTGCACTAAATGATTGGTGTGACGGGGAATGCCAACAAGAGGCATAGAGAGGAAAAAAAGAGCTTGGAAAAACTATCTAAGCATATCCACGAGAGAGAATTAGGCCAAGTAACGACAAGCGCGGAATTAGTTGGCCATGATCCTGAGGAGGAAAAAGCGCCAGAAAGAGGACAGACCTGGAACAATTATTCCGGGCTAATGGCACGCGCAAGTTTTACGAGAAGGTGAACCAAACTTGTGAGGGCTACACACCTAAACCTGACATGTGTAGGGATGAGGGAGGGGATCTAATCACAAATGAGCGCGAGGTCGTCGAGAGATGGAAGCAGTATTTCGATGAGCACCTCAACGGCGATATAGCAATAGGAGACGCAACGGAAGTTGACCTCGATGTGCCTACAAACGACAACAGCGTGCCGGCTCCCGACCTCAAAGAGAACCGGCAAGAAATTCGTCAGCTGAAGAATAGGACTACCGGTCTGATTAGCACTTTATACATCGCCTGCTTTGAGCGGCGTATGTTCTTTAATCGAAGCGTCTTGCGGAGGGAAAAGTTGGCTTGATGCGAGAGTAGCAGAAGCTATGCAGTCTTTAAAAATCCTATAAAACATTCTTCTCAGCAACAAACTAATTAGCAGAAATCAGATTGTACGCATACTTTTAAAACCATTAGAAAGTTACTTGTGTTACATCATGTAACTTACATGAATTAATTGGAAAAAAAAATTTGTAACATAAGCATTAAATATATTTCTTAAACAAATGGTTTTCTGCATAATAATTTGGCCTTCTTTAAGAGGCGCGTGAACCTCTTCTCGCTTAAAACATCTCTAATGAAAAAATGGCTTGATGGATTGATAGTTGTTTTACTCAATGAGAGCATATATAAGGTGAGGATGAAGATAAGTTTTTGTAACAGCTGTTCTGTTTCTGTATTCAGTCCAGGTTGGAATTGGATGAATTTTTGGAGTTCATTTGCTCCTATTTGATAGATAAAATTTATCTCACTTCATTTCGGGTAGAATAAACAAATTTGTCATATGTTAAACATCCATACATTGGTGAAAAAAAAATTAAAGGAAAAATCAGTGAAACACATCGAAGGTCTTTCCTCACCTGTAGCATATCTCATTGGCTCCCAGAAGCGACCTAGCCGACGACATTGTCTTGCTCACACAACGCCGAAACGATATGCAGAGCAAGTTAGATGACCTCTCCGCGAGCTCCCAGGCAGCAGGTCTTACAGTCAATGTAGCGAAAACTAAGTCTGTGGTAGTGAACACTGACATTTCCACCAACTTCACAGTTGAACAGGTAGACGCCTTTCTATATCTTGGTAGCCAAACAACGCCCGATGGTGGTACCAAGACTGATATAGCCACACGGATAAGGAAGGCCAGGGGTGCCTTTGCAGGTCTGCGAAACATTTGGCGCTCAAACCAGATCACTCTACGTACGAAAACCCGAATCTTTAATTCAAACGTTAAATCCGTACTGCTGTATACCTTCGAAACGTGGTGCGTCTCCGCGGAGACAACGCAAAAACTGCAGGTGTTCATTAACCGGTGCCTGCGATACATCATTCGTGCCTGATGGCCTGATAACTGGATATCCAATGAGGAACTCCATCGTCGGTGTCATCAACAGCCGATAGCCACAGAAATTCGTGAATGTAGGTGGAAGTGTATCGGACACACCTTGAGGAAAGGAGCGAACGACGTTTGCAGAGAAGCACTCGACTGGAATCCACAAGGACAACGTAGGAGAGGCAGACCCAGAGGCTCATGGCGACGGAGCTTAGCCAACGACATCCGGGCTGTAGACGAGAACCTGTCCTGGCTACAGGTAAAAGCCATGGCGGGTAACCGTCAGCAGTGGAGATCTCTGACTTCACCCCTTTGTTCTGCCGGACCGGTGGACATGGACACATAAGTAAGCAAGTAAGTCTCAGAAGCGAACCATCGAACTGTCAAAACTAACCATGCTCCCGAGCAGGGTTATTTTTGAAAAACCATCGAGCTATCAAATTTTAACCAAAAAGTTAAAAATTTCGCGAAATCGTTCACAACCTAATAACATACAGCGTATCTTTTTACATCATTAGGGTGTCCATGAATCTATCTATTAGGGTGACATAAGTTTTTGAATGCATCCAAAAATATTATTTTAAGAAAAACTGAAGAACACCAAGTAAACATAACTTTGCTAAATATACAGTGGGATTTCGAATTTGGCATGGTTCGATTTTGCCCAGAAAAGTATCCGTTTTTGGCAACACAATATATTTTATTTCCAAAAGTATGCTTAAATATCAGTCAGTTTCCGCATACATATTTTAAATGACGAAAAAATATTGCCCTAAGCGTGTTCATGAAAAAAAAGCTTGCGGTTATAGAATGTTTCGAACAATATTTTTATTGCCGTAGGACTACGTCTTACCGCAGGTCGCCAAAAACTTACTTGCGCCGCACGGATAGCTCTTGACGGATCTTGTAAACATGAAAAGGTTACAATCGTTGATTAATAACATTTAGTCAATTCTCGGGTAAATTTTCAAATAGATCTAAGTAACAATGGGAGATTCTCTTCGCGTCTCCTCTCTTCCGTCTTTCACGGCTACATAAATGCATAGAAAAGAAAATTTTCGAAACATTTAGCTAACTAGTGACTCCGGCAACCGTTTTATGCAAAGCTGATGTGTTAAAATGCATCAGGATCGCCGTAAAAAGAGGAAGAGAGGAGACACGAAGAGAATCTCTCATTGTCACTTAGATCTATTAGAAATTTACCCGAAAATTTCTAACGCACTTAAATTCAATTTTTTAATATTAAAAAAGGGTCTCGCGCGACAGGCGACACGCATTTGTTGCCAAATTCGACAACCTACTGTAGTAACTATCTATCTCTTCCTGTTGCGAAATAAGATTTGTTGAAAAAGCACTTAAACTCGACTTTGCTCAATAACTTTGTACACGATTCATTCATTGCTTTCAAATGTTCTTTCCTTTTCCTTTTTTTTTTCCTTTTTTTCGGGTTATCCAACTGGTCGCTTAATAGCGTCTAAAACTTTTGTGATGTCAACAAAGTGTCAGGGAGACCTCAAACATCAGTTCTATCTGACGAGACAGGCACTGGCGCCCACTAAAACACAGGTAGAGCCCCAAGCATAGCCGTCACGCCTATACCCGCAGGCGGAGGCGTTTCGGCCCTGCGCGGACTCCACGAACTGACTCTAAGATCTCTCTGCCAAAGGCCGGAATGTCATATTTTAAATATAATGATGATGATGACGATGATGATGATAATAATGATGATGAGAAGAAAAATAATAGATCGAATTTGTAAATGTGCTTTGGACTTTTTGTACCACTCGAGTTGCAATATGTGGTATAGTGAAGAAGTGGAGGATTCGTCAGCCCCGCCTGACACCGGTCTTCAACCGCGCGCCCGCTTTCAGTTTTCCAACACAAACAACCACAAATGAACCAATATGTAAGACAAATTTCGGAGCATTAGTGGTTATCAACTTATCAGGGCAAATTTAATTCATTCCCACGATACATTCCCGGGCATTCCCACGATACAAAGCAAATTGAGCGCAGCACAAGCTGGACGTTCGCGGTAGTCGACAGAAGCTTCAAAATATAGAGACTCGCCCGCCTTCCAACCCTCGAGACCAAAGTGCTGTAAAGCTCTGGGCTTAAACAGAGCCCGCGGGCGGCCATCAGAGCTCAGGACAGCCACGAGGCCAGTGCAAAAATCCTACTCTATCTAGCAGCACAGCCTAGCCGAAACTCGAACACGCGACACGAATTGACTTAATTTTCCCATCTGCTACCTAAGAAGTGCTATTACCCGTAATCATTACAGAGTGGTCCTTCGGCATCCAATCGGATCTGGTATCCCGCTTACATATCCTTGCTAACCCTAAACCCCCGACCAACTCAATCAATCTGACATTTTTCGGAGATATTTGTGACAGTTGTGATAAATAGGGATGAATCCCAGAAAACTTCATCTATTGTCAGAGATCCCCATACTGGCCTTATTCTTAAACGGAATAAAAGCACTTTCTGAACAACGCAACAATCACATTTGGTAAATTTTTACCCCGAGTCCCACTTGAAATCCCAAAAGTATTTTGATATATACCCACATTCAGAAGTAAACGTGACCGCTGTTCATTTACTGATTAGTTAAAAAGCCCTACACCACGACAAGGTTCAGTTTTATCGTAGGGTCATTCATTGCTTTCAAATGTTCTGTAAACTTATTCAGTATGTTAAATTATATATTTTCTCCGAATACCGGTTATCACCAGAATGCATATTTAATGAGTTATGAAAGATTTTCGTATGAAAATAATAAAAACAACACAATTTCGCTATAAGAGAAGTGTACTATATTTTCTCTATAAAACATAAAAAATCTATTAGCAGCAGAAGAAATCTCAAATGTGTTACATTTTAATAGAATATTTTGTAGCTTGCCGAAAGATTGTTATATTAATTAACAAGTATAATAATTAAGTTTCATATAATATCAAATCAAATTTCATATAATAATCAAAGCCATTCGTCGTATGTTCGAATCCCGACTGGGAGAGACTGTTAGAGTCAATAGGATTGTAGCAACTGGCCCTGCAATTGTCCTGCACCCAAAACAGCTGGCTGCGAAGTCTGTCGTATAAACACAGAAGGTCAAGTTTCGATAACGGAATGTAGCACCTAGCCTTTGCTTCTTAATAATCAAATTTATAAAGAAAATCCATACATTATTTTTTCAAACTTGATTTGGCTAAGGCAGTGCAGTCGAATGAATCAAAATTGAATGTCAGAGAGATGAACCGGCCATAGTTTAGATACCACACGAAACAGAAGTGGAAGTTTGCGTCAAAAACTGTTGTTTGATTTTGTAAACGAAATTTTTTTTTATTTTTAATTTGGTTTTAAGCAGTTGGTCATTCACCAAGTAAATATTGTTGAAAATGACGAAAATGTTAACCAACCGGACTGCTCAATTATTGCAACGGATTCCACTATTTTACCGATATATTTGCTTTACAGTAAAGAGGACCAGATTTATATTTATATGTTTAATCTAATAGCTAGTTTAAAAAACGAGCTTACAATTATTTTAGGGCAAAGAAATTTTCTATTATATTTCTGTACTATTTCTTCTGTACGTAAACGAGTCGAAAAAAGATCCATGCAAATAGTCATTCATGATCGACAGCGTGCATTTTTTTCCAGAAACGTATAAGTTTTAAAAGTATTAAAAACGTCACATGTTTAATACTTTTAGGTAGAACAAAACAGAATAATTGTGCTTAGGCATACACTATTTCACTAATCGAAACAGACTGGTTCTTAGACGTAAAATTATCCGCCTTACGATCATTATTGGGATCATCGACTGCATACATACAACAAACTTTTACCATAGAAGCAACACAAATTTGCTTGAGTGAAACTCAAAACGTAGGCAATTTTCTTTTTTCCCTTAAGCCACTTTGACATGTTATATTTCTCTTTCTAGCACTGCTCTTCGTGAATCACTTTCACTTATGGTTTCCAACTTCCTTACACAATTACAAAGAATTTTCATCCAAATTTTTGCCTCGTTTCATACGCATTTACATGATATGATTACAAGCGCTCTTAACTTGATTTGCAATCACTAGCGCACACAGAAAATCCCTCATTTCAGTAACTGAAGAATCACGAAATTTATCGCAGATTTTAACCGAATAACGCAACGCAAAACTAAACCCGACCGAGCAGTACGAAGTTTACTCACACACTGTGACTGCCTGCCCGTCTGAATACATCGAATACATTGGTGGCACTGGCAGTTAGCTGGCAGTAGAACTATACAACAGCGTGCGATGTCAGATACGGATTTTGTGCATGCATAAATATGGAACCCGGTTTTACACATACGCTTCAATTTAGATTTACTGTCAGATTAAAAAAAAAATCAAATCGGTTCTGCCAAACCAACCAACATTTAGAGGAAAGTACTATATATTGTCTACAAAAGTAGAAGAGTCTGTGTCTCAGCACAAAAACGCATGCTTGGCGTAGGACTACGAATATGTACACCTATCCAGCTTTCTACTAGCAACCATGGTGACTGGTGGGTAAATCTTTCTGAAGGGTTTTGGTATTCAATCCACCTTTTCGCGTGCGTAATGGCGGCTAGTGGGTACAACTTTCGAAACACGTTAGCATGCCTTTGGCAACTTTATTCATGTCAAGTTGATATCTCCAGCCTTGATTGTTGTTGTAGAACTTTCAAGCGTACGTGAGCGGAGTTCCCAAAAGCAAATAAACATTGTCAAAAAGTACAAGGGTCCATGCCTAGTGGCACGGGCGCAGGCTTGAAGTAGGACTACGAATGTAGTGTAATTCGTCTCCCAATGCTAAAGCCTGTGATATTTGTATGAATTTCATATTAGATAGTCAATAGATACTCAGGTTGCGCATTAAAGAATTGTGTTCTTACATGTGATACATGTTGGTGCAGATTTGGGGAATTATTTGGAACAGTTTCGGGTAGATGCAGATTATTTTTTGCAAAAATCTGGCATCCCTGGTTCCGCTAGGCAGCCTTATACACATGTGTATGTGATATGATTTCTTTCGACTACATCATGGACACGCTGCTGTTTTGTTAAGGAAGGTTGGGAACACGATTACGATTCTGCCTGGACTGGCACTGGACCGCTGGCATCTGTATTTTGTTTCGTAATGCCGTAATTTACAGCAATTCGCCATTACGCTATGAAGGTCGTCTGTGGTGTGCTGGAAATGGCAAGGTCGCAGAAGTTTTACTATTTTCGCAGCTAAATAATAAACAAGCAAAGTAAAGAATGAAAGTTTCAATTTAATCATTCGTAAGCAAAATACTGCACCAGTCTGGCAGCTTTGTTTTAAATAGATCGATGTGTCGAATCCAACACGGTCGGCGTAATTTCCACTCCACACCAAACCATAATCGGCTGCTGCCGTGTTTTACCACCTTTGCCGCGTCGGACAGGGAGATAAAATCGTAACTCTCATTATTATTTGTAACCCAAACAACGCGAAAACGATGCCGTTCGCAAAATCAATTCAACTGCTTCATATACTTATTCAGTAGTTCTTAAAAGAACCACCATTTTCTACCAGCTGTTAATAATACAAATCGAAGAAATTCACTGCTTGGCAGCAGCTTTTTTTGGACAGCATTCTCCGTTAGAACTTCTTTTGGCTTTGGAGTTTTCGAAGCCTTTGCTATGGTCTTCATTGACTTAGTAATCTTGCTTCTCGCTAGCAAGTTTGGTAGTCGAACGAACCGGAAGCGCCAGTTCTTTGTTTGGACCAGCTTTCTCTTGTTGAAAACTAACTTCAAAGCCTTTTTCACGAATGTGTCCAACCTTGAAAGGTCACAATTGTAGCTGGCGGCGATATACTTCTAGACGGCTTGCAACGAGGATCCGTTGACTCTTCGGTTTATTGGCGTCTCGCTTAGTGAATTTGAATGTCTTCGTTGCCTTATTCCGGGGAAGAACAGCTGAAGCTCAACGATTTTCGAGCGGATTATATAGAGTGTAAATTAAATACAATCAAACTTTGATCCCTTTGATTCAAAGGGAATTTAATCCACAGCTCTTCTCCTCTATATTTTTGTCATCCGTGTTAGGGAAGCGTTGGCGTGGGAAGGCAAAAATTTTTAGCAAAAATAAAATTAAAGCAACGTCATGAGTTAGAAGACCGCATGGTGAGTCACCACATATTTAACGTTTTATAGATCAAATCAGAAGAAATTCTTCATGATTTTAAGAATCAGCGACATTTGGAAATTTAATTAAAGAAATTTAGTATACAGAAAATTTTCATCTCTTCATAAACAAATTCCTTCGTCCTAAAAAGGACGGGTTGTGGTAAATTATGTGGTTGAAAATCCGGCCAGCAGAATGGCTTGAATGTTTGAAACAACACCTCCCAGGGCAATGGTGACAATGGTTACCGAACAGAGCATTTTCTATTGATTGAAGCTCTTCCGCTCCCGCAACCAAATATTCTAATACAGCTGATAATAGATCGATGCTCCGGTACCAACGCGTTCGGCGCACTCTACACCAAACAATGATCCGCTGCTGCGCTGCGTTTTACCAGTTTGCCGAGTCCAGTGAGGGAGATATAACCGCAACTCTCTGCTGTCTGCTCTGTACCGTACCGACCGATGCCAATGCGAAAATGATGCCGTTCGCCGGCTTACTTCTGATTATATACCAGAGCAAACGGCAGCAAGTTGTAACAAAGGCGGATCAACGTAGGGCAGAGAATCATAGACACGAAAGAAAGGCGGTACAACGAAACCGTACTCCGTACATTGTTTGAACAAAACCGGTGTCCGGTGCTTCCTTAATGAAGAGCTACCAGTTTCTGCAGAGCAACCTAATATGAAGCATCGTCTTCATGCCACCGAAAACCAGTGGAAAGGCCGCAAAGCGCGATAGGAAAAAGAAGAAGCCACGCCACTAGGAGAGCAACGCTATTCGCTATGTAAGCACAAATCGATCTCTTGTACTCTCATGGAACTGCCATATGGAAAGTTTATGAAGATTTGGTGCAAAGTTTTGTCTATCCTTTTCACTCTTTAACAAACCTGTGCACCGCCTTCACAAATAGAACAAACTTGGGAAGGTGGCAGCACCGTTGCGCGCACATAGCGAATTTTCTTTCATTTAATGCCGACAGGGATGGCACAGCAACGGGCATAGCTAAAGAATCTGATTCTTTAGGCATGGCAGACGTGCACTCACAGTTGTGTGTGGTTGTGCCGGGTGAGTTTGCCAAGCGCGCCGTCTCGGAAGGTACCAAAGTATACCGGCCTATAGTAAAATCTGGTCAGGCTTCTGTAACTATACGACAATTAGCCCTTTTTAGGGCCTAATATATAAATGAAGATGCAATTCGATTTTCTCACTAAACGCTTAGTCTCGAATTACGAAGTGGCGCAGTTTTCTTTTGCCAGATAGTGTGGCTTACTCGTTTCATGTTTTTAGAAAGAATCTTAAATCTTAAATTCGTATTATTTTGCATGTGTAGGTATATGAACAATTTTGTTCAGAAATATTCTTCGGAAGGTTTGTCTTAATACAGTTTAAACATGTAATTTCTGAGCGGCTCGTACTTCGAACGCTCATACTAAACTGCCAACATCACTTTAAAATGTGAGAAAAATCAATTTAACTGCTTCGTATACTTTTATTCAGTAGTTCTTAAAAGAACTGATTTTTTTCTACCAGATATTAGTAATGCAAATCAAGGAAATTTACATCTAGGCAACAGTTTTTTTCGGGTACCTTCTCCGCTGGAACGATTTCCTTTGACTGGGGCTTTCGGTGCCTTTGCTACGGTTTTCATTGGCTTAGTAGATTTTTGTTCGGGGGCACCCGCATATTTACTCCAGTAGTACAGCTTTAATCGGAGCCGCCTTTGCAGCAGTTAGCAAAGATAAATTGTTTTCGTCCGTTCAACCTTGAACAAATCGCAAGCGCCTGTTCTTTTTGTTTGGACCAGCTTTTCGACAGCTAATTTCAAAACCTTTTTCACAAATGCATCCAACCTTGGAACGTCACAATTGTGGCTAGCGGCGATTTACTTCTAACGGCGTGCAGGGAAGATCCATTGATTTTACTGGGTATTGATAGCAGCAAAAACCATATCGTTCGGTGGCGTCTTGCTTGGTGAATTTGAATGTCTTCGATGCCTTATTCCGAGCAAGCAGCACCCACTGAAGCTCAACAATTTTCGAGCGGATTCTATAGAGCGTAAATTAAATACAGTCAAAGGTCAGCTTAACCCATAGCTCATCTCGTATATATTTCTGTCATCTGTGCTGGGAAGCATTGGGAAGCGTGGGAAGGCAAAAACATGAAAATAATGAAATAATGAATATCCGTCTAATATTTTCTCAATTATTAAACGTCTGTTTGGGAAACATGGAATCTGTCGTATTGTTATGGATTTTTTGAAAAATTTCCAATCGATTGATACCAATATCTCTAGAATCTGTTGACGGATGACTGAGTTATAAGCGTGCAAACCATAACCACTTTTCGTTACATGTTCCCTTTTCGTTTTTCTAAAGTGCACCCCAATATAGAAATCAAAGAAGTAGTCACGGTGCTCCAAATAGCGTTATTATCAAAAAAAATTCTCCATGAAATCTGAGTACACCAGCCGATTTGTAGCACTTACCACTATATTTGGGTGAAATTTAAAAAAAATCGTAGGCACGGTTTTGGAGATATGCCCTTTTAAAATGAAAAGAGCATAAATCATAAGCAAATTGACGCAATAGCTATACAAATACGCTTGTTTAGTGCGCACAAGAGTACCAAATATCGGTAGAAGTATTTTAATATTTTTGAGATATGCTGCATGCAATATAATGGAAATATGAATGATTTAATGAGTTTTGAATAATAATAATAAATTATTATGTAAAGTCGCTTGCCACTCACTAAAGAAGGCTACAAGCCGTTTTGGCTCGGACTCTAGTGAGTGGCAAGCTTTAGACATAAAATATTGTAGTATTAAAAGGAGTTTTTCAATTTTTTCTCGTATATTAATGAATTTTGCTTTAATTAACTGCATATTTGTGAATATGTGTAGAGTAAAAAGGGGCAAAAGTGTGATTCAATGGTTTATCAGTGCAGATTGCCCGTAATTTGACCACATTTATATGAATAGTCGAATACTGAGATAGCTTGAATCTATCGTAAACATTTGTTGTTTATGAAGCATAATTGCTGAATTAAGTGTAAATGTTACTTTGGAGCGGTTTTGATGTAATATTTCGTTATATGGCAAATACGGCTCCTATTGATATAGAAGCTATTGCTTGTTGAAACATTACAGCAGCGTTTCGCATCACTCCTTTTTTAAAAATGCGGTGAAAGAAATTCTCAAAATATATTTCTATTTCCATAATTTGATCAAACCCCTTAAAACGTCTTGTAGGGCAAAAATGCAATTCACGGGCGGAGCAAAAGTGCGATTCATGGACAAGTTTTTTTTTTGTTAGATTATAGTCACTTTAACCAGCTTGGGTCATTCGTGATTTCTGCGGGGTTGGGATTTGAACCCAGGTCCTCAGCGTGAGAGGCGTGAATGCTAACCACTACGCCGGGATTGACCCCTCATGGACAAGTAAATAATGCGTTGGTAATTATGAATTGGATTCAAACGAACTTTTGCCACGCTAGTGGGCATTTTTATTTTTCGTAAAACTTTCCTACGATTTTCTTCGTGATTATCCGTTAAAGTAAGGTGGGGTGTAAGTGCGACATTTAAAGTTGTCTTCAATTTTCATGAAATAAAGCACAGTAAAGTATATTTAATATTGATGTAACAACTCAACATCTTTACATTCAGCTATAAATCCTCTGGAGCAATAGTATTAAAAATCATCATTTTTCTGATCAGGTGCCGTATCGCACTTTTGCCAAATTAGCACGGAAAAAATGCGTTGACCGCGAGGCAAAAGTTCGAAGTTTGAATTTATTAAATTAGTGCACTTGCTAATACACTAATTGAATTGCACTTTTGTGCCATTTAGAGCTTGGCGAGATTTGATTAAATTATATAAAATAGAAATATATTTTTGTAAATTTTTCTCACCGCATTTTCAAAAGAGATGCTTGAGTAATGTGAGATGCTGCTTCAACTATGTTTATATTGCGTTTCCCGTATTACGAAATAAAACATCCAAACCGCACTAATTGAGCATTTCCATTTAACTCTGCAATTATGATTCGTAAATAGTAAATGTATACGATGGACTTTAAGCTATCAAAGTATGTCAAGTCCATATCAATGTTGTAAAATTATGCGGAATCGGCACTGATAAATCCTTGAATCGGACGTTTGCCCCACCTTACTCTATCTCAAAAAAATTAATCTTACATTAACTTTTGTTGTAGTGCAGAACAAGGCCTACTATGTTCTTTTTATGATAATGACAGCAGTATGATTATTTCAAATCATTGTGTGATAAAATAAGCACAATTGTATATGTATTTTGTCTTTTTCTACGAGATTTACGCCTTTTTTGACATTAAATGGCCGTTTCTCCAAAACTGTGCCTACGATTTTTTTAAAATTTTGACTGAAGGTGGTGGAAAGTAATACAAATCGACTGGTATACTCGGATTTTATGGAGAATTTTTTCTGATAATAACGCTATTTGGAGCACCGTGGTAGTCCTACTTCAAAAGTGTACCTACTAGCGCGCGAAAAGGTGGCTGCAGGCATAGTTATTGCGTTACTATGGAAGCCACTACAATTGTTTGTTAGTTGAGTGGAAAAGTTAGGTTTTGGCATTCATTGCAGGCGCGGTTACTACGGAAGCCACTGCGATTGTTTGCTGGTTGAGTGGAAAAACGTAAAACGTTTTGTTTACATTTCGCACATTTTTGCTTTCCTTCTTTGGCGTAAACGAAAGAAAGAGCACGGTAGTGTTGCAAGAGAAGAATGCCAGATTGATGTATGCAGAGTTGTCAAAAAGATTGTTCGCATATTACGAACACAATTTATAGCATTCACCATTATAGCGCGTAAAAAGCTGGATACCATCAATACCGTGTACCCCCGTTGGTATGAATTTAAATCTTTCCCATTTTTAATCTGTACCCCGGTGGTATGAATGCGTTCACATTAAAAACCGATCAAGCGTCATACACAATTGAGGTTAAAGTTGACCGGGTAAATTGAAAAAAAAATCAGAGGGGTTGTGTACAAGACACGACCGCATATATAGGTGACGCAGGACTACGTAAGTCTCTTCGTAGTGATAGTAGCATGTATTCATGCTTGTAATCAATCGATTCTTCATGTATACATGCTATATGCAACATATATACATGCTACATGCGTTGTATGTAACATTTATCAAAGTAGTAACATTGCATACGTTCAATTCTCAAAAGATTGTGCATTTGAAAACAATTTAACAAAATCAAGAACACAAACTATTGCTTTCCTGCTACCTTACTGGAATTAAATATTGTTTTTATTACCCATGGTTCCCCACGTTGAAGGGATTTTACCAATTCAATCCTATTTTATCAACAGCACATCTTTTCAATACACTTCTAATGAAACGGTAAGCATGCGTATTCACGGGAAACTAGCAGTCATTGACTTTTCGTCGGAAAGTCCAATTTCGGAAGCAGTTCGGGATTGTGTTTATAAAAATGTATATACTGCATTCTTCTTGCCAATCTGAACACAGCAAATATATTTTCATAAACCGAATTTTTGTTTCAACCAAAAAAACTGCTTTTGAAATTGGCAGAATTGATGATGACTAATTTCACCTTCATACAGAGTCGTATTATGACCGAACACTACAGCTATAGCACATTTTTCCAACACAGATATCAAATTCGCCGAGGTTTAATCGTCTCCCAGTAAAGAATTTGCGATCTGTTGGGACAATGAGCTTGTGTCACTTTTTCTGGCACACTTCCCTAACACAGACAACAAATTGGACTAGGTTTAATCGCGTTCGTAAGAAATCTGTTGGCACGAGGGGGCTTTGTCACTCTTTCTGGCGTACTTCCCAAGCAAGGACATCAAAATGGTCTAGGTTTAACCGCGGTGTTAAGAAATCTTGCTGAAATGAGGGAACTTTGTCACTTGTTTTGGCTTACTTCCCAAGCACAGATATCAAATTGGTATAGGTTTAGATCATCGCAAAGAATCTTCCAACCAATCACGAAGCGAGAATTCTGGTAAAACATAGGCTCATTATTTTCAATTTTTCAATAGTTCAACTTCAAGAATCCATACTTTCCTTCATTTGGGTCAATTCTTAGAAGATTTTCCGATCGATTGGTGTAAGAATATTGAAAATCGATCGGAAAACCGCTGAGCTATTAGTGCTCAAAACCTTTCATTTTTCGTGACGCTCGCATTTTTCGATTTTTTGGAATGACACCCTATCTCAAAACTTGCCGTAAGACGTAGTCCTACGTCAAAAAGCAAAAATACTTAATGCGTTTCCTCTTGCTCAAGAGCTTTGGCAATATAGCTCATATGGAACTTACCTCTCTCCAGCACCCAAAATAAACGATTTTAGTCGAAACTGCCGAGCCAATTACCTCTTCTACAAACCGGACGTTTAGAATTCACGCATGTTTGAAAGGTTTTCAAAACGTTTGTTTTCGTCAAATCAAAACAACAAGTTCATAGGGTGCGCGTCTTGCGCTTATGTGAAAATGAATAGAGTAACCAAATATTCAGATTAAAAATGAACTCGCCCAGTCTGAACGAGGTGTTTTTCATATTAGCGGGGGTTCAGTGTACCATGTTTTGATAGTTTTGATATATTTTCCGTCAAGTTTAAAATCTAGCTTTAGCTCAATGTGGTTTGAAAACTTTTGGAAGAAGAAGACGTTTTGTGGTATTAATAGCGAAAAATCAGTAATCGACATCAAACTACAAAAACAAACCGCGTCGGACAATGGGGTTTGTTTTTGGAGTTTGACGTCACGCTTGATCATGATTGATCGGTTTACGATTCCACCCACACCATGATGAAATTTCTTCATTACACTAACACCACTTTACCAGCATTGCCACACCTGTATAAACCACACAGAGATTGCTGACGTTTATCTTACGCACACTTCGCCGCGTATCCAGCTTTTTACGCGCTATAATGATGGCCGCTATAAATTGTGTTCGTAATATGCGAACAATCTTTTTGACAACTCTGCATACATCAAATCTGGCACTTTTCTCTTGCGACACTACCGTGCTCTTTCTTTCGTTTACGCCAAAGAAGGAGAGCAAAAATATGCGAAATGTAAACAAAACTATTGCTCTCCTTCTTTTGCGTAAACGAAAGAAAGAGCAACACTGCCGTACATGAGAAGAGTGCCCAGTTTTGATGGATGCAGAGTTGTCAAAAAGATTGTTCGAATATTACGAACACAATTTATTGCGTCCGCCATTATAGCGCGTAAAAAGCTGGATACGTATCCAGCTTTTTACGCGCTATAATGCTGGCCGCTATAAATTGTGTTTGTAATATGCGAACAATCTTTTTGACAACTCTGCATACATACGTAAACGAAAGAAAGAGCAACACTGCCGTAAATGAGAAGAGTGCCCAGTTTTGATGGATGCAGAGTTGTCAAAAAGATTGTTCGAATATTACGAACACAATTTATAGCGTCCGCCATTATAGCGCGTAAAAAGCTGGATACGTATCCAGCTTTTTACGCGCTATAAATTGTGTTTGTAATATGCGAACAATCTTTTTAACAACTCTGCATACATCAAATCTGGCACTCTTCTCTTGCAACACTACCGTGCTCTTTCTTTCGTTTACGCCAAAGAAGGAGAGCAAAAATGTGCGAAATGTAAACAAAACTATTGCTCTCCTACTTTTGCGTAAACGAAAGAAAGAGCGACACTGCCGTACAGGAGAAGAGTGCCCAGTTTTGATGTATGTAGAGTTGTCAAAAAGATTGTTCGCATACTACGAACACAATTTACAGCGTCCTCCATTATAGCGCGTAAAAAGCTGGATAGGGCCAGCTTTTTACGCGCTATAATGGCGGACGCTATGAATTGTGTTCGTAATATGCGAACAATCTTTTTGACAACTCTGCATACATCAAACCTAGCAGTCTTCTCTTGCAACACTACCGTGCTCTTTCTTTCATTTACGCCAAAGAAGGAGAGCAAAAATGTGCGAAATGTAAACAAAACTATTGCCCTCCTTCTTTTACGTAAACGAAAGAAAGAGCAACACTGCCTTACAGGATAAGAGTGCCCAGTTTTGATGGATGCAGAGCTGTCAAAAAGATTGTTCGCATATTACGAACTCAATTTATACCCAGATAACACAAAATCGTAATAGAAAGTTCACATTAAATCGTTTTCATGCCAATTTCAGATTGGAATTGTATAATGATTAGAGTATGTCAAACCGAAGTAAACAATAAGTTGTTTTGCAGTCGTGCGTGTCCTCATATACAATTTATGACTGTGAATTATAAAGGAGTATAGACGATTGCAGTATTTAGTTGCGTGTTATAAAAACTACGCAAAATAGAATTACAAATAGTTGTCAAAATTCTTTCACGTATATCGCCTCCAGTTTGGTACATATATGTTCTTATATGGCGTGAAATATAACTTTTTCGTTCAGATATGATTTCGTATATCTCAGTTGCAATTGAAATATACAAACCAAATGGTTTACTTGGTAGCGTCCGCCATTATAGCGCGTAAAAAGCTAGATGTTATTTTCTAACCCAACCATAACATTTGATTGATTCCAAAGCGCGTATTTTAAAAAAATTCAAATTCGCTTCTGATGATTTTAGTTTTCTGTGTTTTGACAGCTTGAAATAAAAATACAGGTATACCTCGATATAAGACAGCCTCGTTATAAAACAACCTCGATATAAGACAATTCGATATAAGACAATTTTGTCTTATATCGAAACAAATCCCTTTGACATAGCTGATAACGATACCAGAGCTGATTTTCCATTCTGAAATCGGTGCCATGAAGATGTTCATTATTTCAAAATAACCCCAAAAAGTAAAAAACTAAGTTTAAACAATAATAAATAGTTCAAAAACCATAAACACATAACACAGAGCAAAACTGGCGACCGCTAATGCATTTTTTTTTTAAAACCATGTTTCGATATAAGACAATTTCGATATAAGACAACTTTTAGGAATTATAAATTGTCTTATATCGAGGTATCCCTGTATCATCATTTTTACTGCGGCGCCAACTACTTATCGAATGGAGTTTTAGTTCACCTATCCACCAAGTGGGTACACTTCTCGATAATGTTTATTTGCTTTTGGGAACTCCGCTCACGTACGCTTGAATGTTCTACAACAACAATCAAGACTGGAAATATCAACTTGACGTGAATAAAGTTGCCAAAGGGATGCTAACGTTTACCGAATGTTGTACCCAAGGGATTTCCAACAGCAATGATTACTACGCACCTTTGAAAAAAGTTACTTTTGATTACTTTGCTGATTACCTCTGATTACCAGTAATCAATCTCTTGTGATTACTATAAATTAATCATGGTTACCAATGATTACTTAAGATTATCATTGATTACTATGCTGATTACCATTGATTACCTAATTAATTCGTAAATGATTACAAAAGTAATCTCTGATTACTACGCACTTATACGCCTTACTGGAAACCCCTTAGTTGTACCCACTAACCGCCATTACGCACGCGAAAAGGTGGATAAACAAATTTGACAAATTCGCTATAAATTGACGAATTGGAGTAAAAAATGCCGCCGCGGCGCTACCTGCTACGATGGTGATAAAAACGAAAGCAAACGTCAGATGCGTATATTTCATCAATAATTTTCAGTAAATTAAATTTTTAGCTAGTTTTCTATTGAAAATTTTACTAAATTTTCGTCAGGTTTTGTAACAAATTTGCGGTTTTACATAGTATTTTGAAAATCCTTTTAAAATAGTGAATTGAAAAAGAATAAATTTAAAAAATACTGTAAAAGTTGGTTTGGCGACGGTGGCGACTTACCTAATCGAACACAGTAGGTATCCTAAATCGATATTTACATGAACATATTGTTTTTCTGCTTTGTAAAATCTTTATGCTTTTTTTATTAGAGTGGTTTTAACCCAGAGGTTCATTAACCATCGATCTCTATGCTTGTTTTGTATCTGTTCTGGTCAAAGTTCTAGAGATTCGAACATCTGTCAGTCCTATCCAGCTTTTTACGAGCCATAATGGCGGACGCGTTCGTAATATTTGAACAGCATTTTTGACATTTCCCGAATACATCGCACGTTTTCTTTCCATACATTCCTTTAGTTTTACCGTGAACACGCGGAAAGAAAACGTGCGATGTATTAGGTAAATGTCAAAAATGATGTTCAAATATTACGACCACGTCCGCCATTATGGCTCGTAAAAAGCTGGATAGCGAACCATGTTGCTCCGGCACTGCATGAAAATATGAATGTGTTCTTTGGTTATCCTTATCTTGTTTGCAATAGCCTGCTTGTAGAAAACACAAAAAACAAGTGTTTTATCACTTGAGCACGCCGATTTTTACAATTTACCGTGATATGGTGATATATAACCTGTCTTTTGTCGCACAAATATACAAAAACATTATTAAAACATTAAAAACCCAGAACGAACCCGTCGTCTAAAAAGTGCAGCTCAGTGCAAAACTAATAGCAAATTTGTTTATTCAATCCGGATTGGAACCGGATGAATTTATTGTCCTATCTGATAGATAAAATTCATCCAGTTCCAGCCCGGATTGAATAAATAATTTCGCTATAAGTTCAACCTCAGTGAAAAAACAAACATTTTGACAGCCGTTCGATTGGAACCATTGGAACTATACTGCCCATGGATGCATAGTCGACGTAACGACTAGCACCATGATTGTTGAGAAAACGCATTTTTATCGTGAAAAACGTTTAAAGCCATACAATCTTTGCTATAAACTTTTTCAATCGAATAATCTGTCAATAAGGTTTTGCAAGGTGACGTCACGAATGAACCGGAATGAACGCAATTCACCCATTTGACATCCACTCGTGGTTTGTTTACCATTTGTTAGACGAACGCGATATGCATAAATTGAAGTTAAATGTTTTAAAAGCGTATTATCCAGCAGTGTCGCCCTCCAAACTACTCGGAATGGCAGTTTTTGTGCTTTTCTGACTTGCCGTTAAGGGCTTCAGCAATATTCAGTTTCAACATGCTAACTCATGATTCAAGTCCATGTAAACAAACCACTGATAGACGTCAAAGAAGTGAGGTTATGCTCGCCCGTGCAAAACCTTATTTAGTAGAGTTTATAAATCAAAACAGGACTGATGGGGTTTTATGATTCATTCCTCATTTATTGTGTTTAAAAAATGCAAACGCCAGTTTATGCGAATAAACAGACTGTTTTTTTGAACGATTATTCACATAACTTGACGTAAAGCTACAAAAACAAATAGGTTACTATGCTGATTGATTATGCGGGGAATTTCGTCAACCATTAGCATTACGTGAAACTAATAGCAGAGCAGAGTTCCTAAATTTCTCGAATATTTTCGAACAAACATATGTTGTTTGAGTATTGGGCATGTGAACAACATGGTTAAGAGTGCGTAGGACCGTAAAAGTACATTTTGGTCATTTTGGTTTTTACGTCAACTATGCATTCATGGGCAGTAGACTGAACCTGACTGAACCTGGTTGGAACGAAGCAAAAACAAAAACGGTAGTATTGCCTTCTCATTTTACACAAGTGTTTGTTAACTGATCAACACTATTTTGTATTTGTAACGAATTTGTTTCATTCGAAACTGTCAGCAGCTCGAACGAAAGATTGTCGAATAGAAAAACAACTGGAACAAAATAAGGAATAAGATTTTCCAACTCGATCGAAATATTTCAACTCGTTAGAAATACAGAATATGGGTGATAGTCACACGTGTGCCTAATGAGAACACTTATGACAGGTCGTAAGCCATAAACGTCATACCACAAAAAAGAGCCACTTTTTGGCGATCGAATCTGCAAAGAGTAGCGTATCTAAATTATTTAAGAACCTAAGGTTAAAGTGCCATGAGCATCAGTCATTTTATAAAAAACATTTAAAGTCTTAGCAAAGAACAAAGCTCGTACCTCTCTTCAAGTTTTTCAAATGTTTGCAACAATATATATTAATATAGGTTTATTGACAATGATCGACCCTTTTAATTTTTAATTGTTACTCTACTAATTTGCTGTGAACCTTAAACCTTCAGTAACGAAAACAAAAGTTATTATGCAGGACATTGTATATGAATGTCTAAATCTATTAAATTCAACGATTCCAAAAGCCATGAAACATGCTTCAGGCTATGCAATAAGTAGGAATGTGGTAATTAGTTTATCTTTTTATACCGTTGGAAGGTGAACGATAAGTACATTTAATCCATTCAGGGTTCTTTTTAATCCTTTCAGTTATGTCATTTCCAATTGAAGCTCATTAGATTCAATGAAGCCAGACACCCAGTTATATGCAAGATGGTTTGAATGCTTTAATTGAATGTGATAAACTAAGTTTCTTGTTGATTTTACAGTTACCACACACCATTGCCATTCAGTGAATTGTTCTATAATAGAGAAATTATCAAAATTTGCCACTTACTCTGATTTTCCGAATGCAGAAAACACAGGTTGCCGTTTTATGTTTATTGGATGTCGTCTGGTAATGGTACTGTATTTTGGTTCGCCGGTAGATATTATCAATTCATTACGACTCCTATCCTTTTTATTGTTCGAAACAAAATTTGGTACAGGTGGCGCTCTACGTGACACAGGCAACTGGTTTTTGTATTGACTAGCGGGCTGTTTGTCGGTATTCTTGCATGAAACATGTGTCGGGTTACTGCTCAATTTCTTTGCTGAAAATCTAGCAGGCGCAAACAGGGACCTCTTGTGAGCATTTAAAGTAGACTCTTCTGGTAAACAACTTTTAGTGTGATTTGTCGATGTAGTTCCGTTGCCATTTGATTTTTTAGATTGAAGAGTTGTTACTCTATTTCTCCTAACAGTCGGTTTTTCTGCTTGGGATTCCAATAAGAAAGATTTATTAGATGGTACCCTACGAATATGAACTAGTGATGCTGCTGCGTTTAGTTGTCCAGATGTTGCTGACGTATTACGCGTAACTAAAATTTGATTAAGCCTGCAATCAATTAATACAATTCAGTTCTTTTTTAACATTTTAATATAAGTTTAATACTTTTGTCTTTCTTTTGAAAATTTTGGTATCGCACCCCGAGAAATTTTTGGATGAACAACCTGCATAAAAAAACGATACGTAAATTAGTTACAGGAGACAACACATGTAAAAGAATAAGCGAATTTAAATCAAACTGTAAAACCATACATATGCGCTATTAATCGGCGTATTTTGAAACATCAAATAAATATTCCATTAAATAGCTTCCAAGAATGAGATGATGGACGGGCGTATTAAGGCTAAAACACGAACGACTTTAACTTTTATAAACGTTATTACTTGATGTCCAAATAAAAGGTACAAATCTTCCACATGATTGTGAGGAACGTGCTGCTCTAGCCAAAGATGCTGATACCTGATGTCCGAACAAGGGAAGAGACTTACGCTTGGTTTACAATTGTATTTATTTCATATCTACCGGAAATTGATTAACAATATAGTCCACGAAAAACTATTGATTTTCAAGCTTGATCAAGATAGCCATAATGTCTAAAATTAGGGGTTAATCCCGGCGCAGTGGTTAGCATTCACGCCAAGACTCAAATCCCAAACCCGCAGAAGTCACGAATGACCTAAGCTGCTAAAATAAAGTGACCTAATTTTTTCTGGATGAATGCGGGACGGCGGAGGCCAGACTGAAAGCGGCATCTAGGAGGATTGAGCTAAACATAAATGCGCCGAAGACCAAATACATGAAAGGTAGAGGCTCAAAGGAGACAAACGCGCGCCTCCCATGGACGCTAACCCTTGACCTCGACAATGTCGAGCAAGAAAAGAGTCATCCATTAACTTTACTATTCCAGAACTATTTTGCGGGGTCTCATCAAGTGTCCTGAGAATGGAATTCAAAGAGTGGGAAATCAATACTATAAAGGAAAATTGGTTGGCCGCACCTAGACTACGGCAATCAAAAAGATTACCATCGTACATCTGGCGAAAGTCGGTAGACAATGGGCCGAACACGTCGTAAGAATGTCGGATGAAAGTGCGGCGAAAACGGATCTCTTCAACAACCTCACCGGCACCAGGAAGAGAGAGGCCTAACGTGCAAGATGGCTCGATTGGGTCGAAAGCGACTTGCGACTTTCGAGTTGCTCAAAATCGAACTGAATGAGTCAACTGCTCCAAACAGAGCTACTGTTTTACCTCACTCACTGCGAATATACGTGTTATTGAAATAAAACTGGGTAGCACTTTGTGAAAACGAAAATAAAAGTGTGGTGTTTGAATGAAAGATTTCAAATGCTAATAACTACTATACTGAACGAAACTGAACAATTTATATGACGTTAGACAGATAAAATTACCAGCAATTTTATGGGTGGTAAGAGAGCAATTTTAGGGAGGACGTAAGAGGAGGGGCTCCTATAAAAATGAAACACAAATTTTCTCAAAACTCGAGAATTAATCAAGTAAATGGAACCAAATTTGGCATGTGGGGGTTTTTGGAGGTAAGAATTTTTTCTATGGTGTACTGAGACCCCTTCCCCTGCTAAGAGGGAGGGGGGGGCTCCTATATAAATGAAATACGAATTTCTTCATAACTCTAGAACTAATCAAGCAAATGGAACCAAATTTTGCATGCGGGGATTTTATGATGGTTTGAGACCCCACACCCCCTGTGGCAGCAGGATAAGGACTGTCATACAAATAAAAAAGATATTGTGCCATATTTTCTGCTATGTAACAAGCGGTGATTTAATGATACCACGGATAGCAGTGGTGATTAGCTGTGAAAGTAAACTAGTAAAACCTTCTCGGAACAAAAGACAGTGAATCGACGCCGCTAACTTACGTGCCCGTTGTCATTCATGTCAAAAGAGAAGGACATTCGAATGGCACGTCATATTTGCGATGAACGTGCTTTGGCTTTAATGTTATTTGTAACCAATGACCCTTTTAAACGCCACTAGCGAGTAAGATTATTAAAAAAATGTCATATTTAATACAATAATCTGTGGGCTGGTCATTCATTACTATTTCAATCTTTATGATGCACACAAGTGATTTTTAAAAGAAATCTCTATGTCTCAATGGTTGCAGGCGTTGTACTTATGAACCCCCGTCCACTTATTTTCAAAGACACTACTGCATTCAATGGAGAATTGAATCTGAATATTTCTCTCTTCTCTTTCAAACATTCACTTAAACGATGACGCTCACATGTTCTTATAAACATAAATATGCCAGGAATGCAGTTTACATTAGTCTTTGATCTAATGATCTGATTTAGTCCTACGTCACTTTTTCGTACAACCCTTAAGGTTGTATACCTTGAAGTTTTTTTCCTGTGTGGACTCATCACTGCGCCCAGTAGTTGATCTATTGTGATATCGTCCGGGTGTTTGCTGTATGACCTGCACTGCATTTCTTGTTGCTATAATCGCTATTGAATGAGCGATATGCTTATTAAATTTTATGCGTGCTTGTGTGTATTGTGGGGTTTACCCTTCCTTCAAAGCTTGATCTACTTTACCCATTTATTCCTCACTGCCAGTACTATCTCATATTATAGCTGTCCGAGGACTCATTCGTTCCTCTGACCAGTGCACTTAAGTACAGGAGGGACTTTTGCACTGTCAAGAGTGGGTAAATTTAGAATTCAGCATGAAGGAAAAGTAAATGAGGTGGGGGGCCTGAGAATAAACCCATGCTAAAGTCACTGGACATCGAATTGTTTGATTCTACTGCCCACGACCACTTGCTTGTCAAAGCAGACTCGGTAACCTTGCGGCTACGGAGCCCCCCTGAGGATGGTATTGAAGCGACCAAATTCGAATTCCATGGCCATATTTTAAGCACTATGACCATCTTTTAAGAAGTGGGAATGATGGTATATTGAAGATAGCCTTCCTCTATCCCTAGAATCAACCAAAGAATCTTACTTACTTATGTGTCCATGTCCACCGGTCTGGCGGAGCAAAGGGATGAAATCAGAGATCTCCACTGCTGACGGTTACCCGCCATGGCTTTTACCTGTCGCCAGGACAGGTTCTCGTCTACAGCCCGGATGTCGTTGGCTAAGCTCCGTCGCCATAAGCCTCTGGGTCTGCCTCTTCTACGCTGTCCTTGTGGATTCCAGTCGAGTGCTTCTCTGCAAACCTCGTTCGCTCCTTTCCTCAAGGTGTGTCCGATCCACTTCCACCTACATTCACGAATTTCTGTGGCTATCGGCTGTTGATGACACCGACGATGGAGTTCCTCATTGGATATCCAGTTATCAGGCCATCAGGCACGAATGATGTATCGCAGGCACCGGTTAATGAACACCTGCAGTTTTTGCGTTGTTTCCGCGGAGACGCACCACGTTTCGCAGGTATACAGCAGTACGGATTTAACGTTTGAATTAAAGATTCGGGCTTTCGTACGTAGAGTGATCTGGTTTAAGCGCCAAATGTTTCGCAGACATGCAAACCCAAGTAGCACACTTCAAGTCCATTTAGTTGAAGCAACCGGATTACGACTGAAATCAGTCATAATTCGGTTACCACAACTACTTTGTAACAACCGTGCTAGTAGGGAAGGCACCCCTGGCCTTTCTGATCCGTGTGGCTATATCAGGCTTGGTACCACCATCGGGCGTTGTTTGGCTACCAAGATATTGAAAGGCGTCTACCTGCTCAACTTGTTATCCCGCTACTGTGAAGTTGGTGGAATTGTCAGTATCCACTATCATTGACTTAGTTTTCGCTACATTGACTGTGAGAACTGCTGCCTGGGAGCTCTCGGAGAGGTCGTCTAACTTGCTCTGCATATCGTTTCGGCGTTGTGCGAGCAAGACAATGTCGTCGGCTAGGTCGAAGTCATTTGGCTGCTCCATCGTTAGAGGATTCCAAGGCAATCCTCGATTTGGTCTACTGTCAATTGCTCCAACTAATATCTCATCCATAACGATGAGAAACAGAAGCGGTGATAAAATGCAGCCCTGTCTCATGCCAGCAGTAACCCTTATGGGGTCGGACAAGACGCCGTCGTGCAAAATCTTGCACGAGAACGCCTCGTACTGAGCCTCGACGAGATGGACTAGCTTATCTGGAACTCCTCTACGCCTAAGTGCACCCCAGATGTTTTCGTGGTTGAGTCGGTCGAACGCCTTTTCGAAGTCAACGAACACCAGCAGAAGAGAGTCCTGGAATTCGTTGATCTGCTCCAATATAATGCGGAGCGTTGTGATATGGTCAACACATGATCGGCCAGCACGGAATCCAGCTTGCTGCCGCCGGAGAGTAGCGTCGATCTTCTCCTGGATCCGGTTGAGGATTACCTTACAGAGTACTTTAAGAGTAATACAGAGCAACATGATGCCACGCCAGTTACCGCATTCAGTTAGGTCTCCTCTCTTAGGGACTTTGACCAATATGCCCTGCATCCAGTCCACCGGAAAAGTTGCGGTTTCCCAAATATTGCTGAAAAGCTTATGCATCATCTGGGCTGACAAAGATGGGTCAGCTTTGAGCATTTCGGCTGAAATACGATCTATCCCTGGCGCTCTATTGGATTTCATACTCTTGATGGCTGCTACAATTTCATCCAGCGATGTCGCCGCCGAGTTCACGCGATTGATTCGACGAACTGTAGGCGTCATACGCTGCTGGTTTTGTTGGTCTCTGACATTTGAAACTCGGAAGAGTTGTTCAAAATGTTCAGTCCATCGCTTAAGCTGTTCTGTACGGTCAGTCAATAGCCGGCCAGCTCTGTCCTTTAGCGGCATCTTTGTATTCATCCTGGCACCACTAAGGCGGCGAGAAATACGATCTTATGGTAAAACATGTTGATTTGCAGTGCAAAACCATTGACACTGCAAGTTTGCTGGAAAACATGGTTGTTTAACATGTTTACTATATGAAATATTTCATTTCTCGTTTAATCTAAGGAAAAAAACTCTTGATACTCGCATGATTGGCATATGGAACAATATTATTAATATTGTGTATTGGGTCGACTGACAGTTGATAGAAATTTCTAAAATCGAAAACTCGATAGAATTTTGACATTCAAGTGCTGTTTAGTTGGAGCATGGTAACTCCGCCTGCAAATGACGGATCTCAGTAAAAGCATGTTCATGATCCTGAAAATACTGAGAACCAGAGCAGAAGGTCCAAAACCCCTGGAAAGGAGGATGGTATTAACAGCTGTTAGCCATGGCTAAATGTAAAAACGTGAATGGATAAACCCCCAATCCAAGGTGTCATACGACCCGTGCCAAGGGATGAATGGTGGGGAAGGGGGGGGGGGGGATTCTAGAAATACTCAGCCGCAAACTGAGCCTGTACAAGGGCACCCCCCACAGTAATCTGCCCTTACCGCATCATGAGGGGCTCTGATGCGGCAGACTCTTCTTTCCTCTCAACTCGTGGGACTTTATATGAATAAAAACATAATAAATTTAACTTCAGTGAGCGTGGACGGATAAGATAATCCCTTCGCGAGTGGCGGAATCCAGAGATCTCCGCGGATGGGTACAAGTGGAAGCGCCAGCGTACGCGGAAAAGGAAGTGGCATATCTGTCGCTTCAACTGCATCTACGCTGAATGCAGCGATGACCAGCCTGTCGCTAATAAAAGCAGCAAACCCATTCGCGGGAGGAGGCATCCAGTGTTTTCCACCAAATGTGGAGAAGGATGCACCTAGAAGCGCTAGTGTGGGTCGCAAAGGCAGCGATATGTCTACCACGCCGGACACAGTGATGAACGGCCCAGCGCTAATCAGGGCAATGGGAAAGAATAGGAACGCACTACCTATAATGGTAGCAGCGTCACAGCAGCTCGATAGAATCACCCAAGTAACAATTTCAAGTTTTATTACGTTCGTATAGCGGTTTTCATGACCAATTTCATAAAACCGCTAATAAAACTATGAGCTCCACCAGAACTTTCTGATGACCGCTATAAAACTGCTTTCTGACCAAGTGGCCCACTCCTCAGAATGTTTTCATAACCGCTATAAGAATCAGGTTATAAACTCAAGTAGTCGTATCACGCTCTGCTAAAAGCAGCAATAAAACCGAATAAGCTTTCGACATGCTTTTGACAGCCGTCGCCATAATTTAAAAAAGCTTTTCGCTTTTTGCTTTTCGATTTTCGCTTTTCTAGCAAACGCTCGATAAGTTCGCTAGCTTTGTCAACTTGAAAATATATCCGTGAGCAGAAAAGTTTTAGGTTTACTGACAGATCATTCTGAACGATTTGGTTTATAGCGACCAGAATAAAATATCCCGTAGAATATTTATTAAATTTTAAGCAATTTAATGGGTTTGCAGTATGTGCGCATTTAATTTCATCGTGCATTTTGATATGATAGGTCGATAAAATCAGCGCGCCACTGACATTTTGCAATTGTCGAAAACTGGTTGTTTTAACAAATTGAAAATATTCAGTTAGTCAATCTCAATTTCTAGCAAAATCATTTTAGTTGCTTTCTCTGACAGGAAAACCGATTGATAATAACCTTCTTTCTGCAAAATACTTTGCTTTGATGAATTTTTGTTCGCCAGCTAAACAAAATACTAGAATATGGCAATATGGCTACGCATAAAAAAATGATTTTGGTGGTGAACTTTGGTATTCTTCATGATAGCTGCAAAAAAACTGTTTGGTTAGGGTGTTACCGTTTCAATAGCTCTATAAAACTAACAGATTTATTGCGGTTTGACAAGTAACCGCGATAAGATCAATTTTGGTTGGTGCGCCATTTTGTATTGCCACGCCACACTTACGGGAAATTTATAAGAGACGTGGTGCAGCCAACAAGTTTCAACGTGGTAATAAAGCAACCACAATAAATTTGCTTTATGAATAGTTTTATTATGGTTTTCCAGCTAGCTATAAGTGTGTTTGGACTCGAAATTTTTTGGTATTGCGCAATACCACAATAAAACTAGAGGTAATGATTAATACCGCAATAAAACCCTCATAAAATTCAAGTAAAACCAGGTGACTTTAGAATTGTTACTTGGGCATCGAGTTCACCTCAGGTCGCGGCAATTTCTCCAAGGACCTTGAAGCAGAGCTTGCTCATGCTTCGGAGAATCTTGTGTGCAGCGACCAAAACGCACAAAGACCTCGTGGCGTGTGCTGGAGAAGTGAAGAAGGGGACCGTAAAGGCGTCAAAGTCTGTACAGACGGATGCCTGCCCGTTGACAGGGTGTCGCAACACGTCTGAGAAAGCTAGGGGAAGCGCATCCAACAGCGAAGGCGTCCGCCAAGCGTTTAAGACAGTCCCCGGAGGATGGCACCCCTAGTGGACCAAAAAAACGCCTGATCGGTAAAAGTCCCCAGGCGAGCGGGTTGACGGAGCCAATCGATCAATCAGCGGGAAGCACCAAGACGGGTGGCCCGTGGTAAAGGCAAAGGTACGGTTGATGCCGTCTTATCTGTCACTAAGACAGCTGAGGTGGCAATCCAGCGTAAGAGGACGGGTGTCCGCTATTGCGCAGTTGTCACGCTCGACGTGCGCATAATAGCGCTAGTTGGGACTCCATAGCCAACTCGCTTCGGAACGTCCAAGTGCCGGTGTCGCCGGTGTTATTTCCATTAAAATTATTTTCCTGCATTATGCCGTAAACAGCGGAAGAGAGGAGACACGAAGAGCATTTCTCATTTGCAGATACAGTAAAGATTTGTATAACGCGGTGGGTGGTGCTGTACGTCCATCGCGATATCTCAACTGTCTATTAACCAATAAAGTTGATTTTTGGTAATTGAGTAGGTTATACTACATGCTACAATGTACCAAAAATCAGCTTTATTGGTTAATGGACAACTGAAATATCGCGATGGGCCGCTCATCATGGACGTACAGCACCACCTATCGCGTTATCCAAATCTTTACACCGCGTTATACAAATCTTTACTGTACGTCGAAATGAAAAAGTACCCGAGCATTAGCGAATCATTGCTGTATTTGGACATTGAAGTTTATGTGTCAGGTCTTTTGGTAACGCTGGGTCTATTTTGATCATTGGCGGAACTGGCGTTCATTTCTAGGGGGACTATAGCCTCAGCAAATTAAAATTGAATGCACATTAAAACATGGGATCTTGTAACAGTGATGCAATCCAAAATTACTCTTAAGTTTTTGTTATCTTGAATTATCTAACTACAGTTTTTCCCTAAATTAAAAAAACAAGTCATTTTTTCTAGGGGGGTTAACCCCCCCTGAAGAATAAGTGCCATATGCTATATTAAAAAATAAATAAAGAAAAATTTGCTTCATTCTACTCTGGTAAACAACAATATTATTATACAGCATAAGAGCAAACAAACAATATGCATCAGTAATTAAAAACATACCCCATTTCAATCAGCATTTATATTTTTTTAATTGATTTGCTCTGTCAACGGTATGATAAGATATTAATCATATAGATAACAAATTATTTATATTGAAACATACCTTCGGTTTGAATACTTCAACACTGGTGGCCGCTACTTCAATATTATCTTCCGCTTTTTCTAAGTTTTGTGACCTACTATTAACTGTTGGATCACTCCGAAATTCATACGAATCGTATTGCCACGAGAAAACATTTCTTAATTTCTGTGTTATACTTGGCATCATTTTTAACAACTGATTTTTACTACACCAGAAATCCGAAAAAAACTTCAACTCTTCTTGGATACATAACATGAAATGTTCGTCTATAACATCAGCCGAAGGTTCTATGATAAGAAAGCTTTGTTTGCGCTGCGATGTATCAAATTGTAAACTTGTGATAGTATTTTTATTTGAAGTGACGCCACAGGTGATAATTTTTCTTTCCAGAGTTGCTGATAAAATTAAAAATCAAGAGTAGTGCTCTATCAAATTATTTTCAAATATACATAATATATCATGCTTATAGTATTTGTATTTAATATTTGTGGGTCATTCCGCGGGAAATTTACAATCCATTTTTTTTCGGTGAAATATTTTTTTTACGTTCGTTTCATTTTCATTTATTGTCCAATAGATCATTACACGGGAGCTCCTAACCACACTTTTTTGACAGCACTTGGTGGTTTGTTTACATGGTGTTAACCCATTATGACCCAGCGTATGATATATCATACCTCGTCTTCAAAACCTGTTTACTGCTGAATTTCAATAGTTAGCATTGTTAATATATCACTACAAGAGAGATAAGACATCCCAAGCAACAATTTCAGGCTGATCAAACGCTTTTATAGCTGATTTTATTCAACCTGTGGCTGATCTATGGTTTAGGTTTAGAAATAAAAACCTTTGTTCAGCTCTTAAACATCTAAATCTGGTGATTTTATCAAGCTTCAGGCTAATTAATAGCTGCTTTCGAAGCTGCAATGAAGCTTAATAGAAACTTTTTTGCGCTTTTAAATAGCCAATTTGCGCAATGCCGTCAATTCTATTTTTAGAACGAGAAATAGTTTTGCTATCTGCTTTTCCAGTCGCTTAATCAACGCTTCATCAACCTTTATGCAGCCAAAAAAAATCTATCTTTAAATTTAAAAAATGAAACGCGGCCTTTTTTTATTTTGCTGTAAACATGTCTCGAACGCGATATTTTTAATTTCGAATAACTTTAATTCGTATAAGTAAGCTAGCTAATTAAAAATGCCTGTCTTTTTTTCCGGGAATTGAACCCGCCATCTTTTGATCCATAAGCACTCACCGTATGATCCGCCCCATTTGCATCTGCAGAACAGACAGTGAGAATATATTTACACCTGAAGCCTAGCCCGCCTAGCGTGAAGCAGTCGATAATGTCGATAACGGATAAGCTTTTGCTGTCAGCCGAATTGCGAAATTCTATGATCTGACAGTAAGTGTGCTGTGAGCCGAAAAAAAACTTGGTAGAAGTTTGTAAAGCCACTTTAACACCTCTAAGCAGCCCTAAAGTAGTTTGAAAGCTGTGAGCCTAATGAAAGCTTCCACTCTACATTTTAACACCTTTAAGCAACCGTAAAACGGTTTGATGTTTATGGCTGTTGAGAAGCAGATTGTTTAGCAGAAAAATCCGCTATTAAGCTTGTTTATGAGCTTTTGGGAGAGAACTGGTTTGAAAAACTTAAAGTAGCTTAAACATCGCTTATTTAAACACCATTTAAGTGCTTACTTTATGCAGCTTTGATCGCCTTAAACCAACCCGTAAACAGCCATTGCTCTTGCAATTCAGCTACCGTTGTTACTTGGGATCAATCTGATGTGTGTGTGATATAATTTGTAAGTTTTTGTCATTTCATCTGTATTTTCAACAGTGCAAAGTTGTGACAAATGGCGGAAAAAAAGTTGAAAAAATGGCGAAAAAATGTTTGTCTCCAAAACGCATGAAAAAGTCTACATTTAGTGACGAAACATTACCTGACATGTAAATTAGTATTTATATGTAAACTCTATCACAAAATTCGATAAGAAATCTGTAAAAAACTTTGTGATTTGTTTGTTTGAAACTGAGCCTATAAAATATTTAACCTGCGATATTTTGGCCTTGAAAGCATTTCAAATGACGATTTTGCGTTTCCCGACACATTCGAGCCATAATATAATAGATTACAGAGTTTCACTTCATTTGGTCCAAATTTAGGTATACCCGGGTCATAATGGGTTAAAGTTTGAATTGAGTTTTCTATCTTTGTCCGGCAGATAATGATAAAAAATTATAGTTTTTATTTAAGAGAAAGCACCTTACATGCATTTTATAGCACCTGTTGCAGTAATCCTTCACGAAATTTCAAATTTCAAAGCGGCATTGAAAATTATGGTCAGCTGCCTGCCCCTTTACATGTGAGTTTCACAATTCCTTACCGATAGATCCCCCTGCAATTAACGAACCATCAATTAGCGAATCTTTGCTATACAGTGGACCCCCGTTCGTTTGAACGATTCCTCATGCAAACTAACGGGGTTAGTATTTGAACAACTGGCAACTCTACATATGCTGGAACTTGTGTGATCTGGTCGCCGTACGCTTTGTTATTGTTTTGGTGGTTTGATTCAGTTGGAAGTTGGAAGCAGCGAATATTTCATTCTCCGATCGGATTTTTATCATAATCGTTGGGAAAACGCAATGTGAAACAGATGGCATCCCAAGTAACAACGGTAGCTGAATTGCAAGAGCAATGGCTGTTTACGGGTTGGTTTAAGGCGATCAAAGCTGCATAAAGTAAGCACTTAAATGGTGTTTAAATAAGCGATGTTTAAGCTACTTTAAGTTTTTCAAACCAGTTCTCTCCCAAAAGCTCATAAACAAGCTTAATAGCGGATTTTTCTGCTAAACAATCTGCTTCTCAACAGCCATAAACATCAAACCGTTTTACGGTTGCTTAAAGGTGTTAAAATGTAGAGTGGAAGCTTTCATTAGGCTCACAGCTTTCAAACTACTTTAGGGCTGCTTAGAGGTGTTAAAGTGGCTTTACAAACTTCTACCAAGTTTTTTTTCGGCTCACAGCACACTTACTGTCAGATCATAGAATTTCGCAATTCGGCTGACAGCAAAAGCTTATCCGTTATCGACATTATCGACTGCTTCACGCTAAGCGGGCTAGGCTTCAGGTGTAAATATATTCTCACTGTCTGTTCTGCAGATGCAAATGGGGCGGATCATACGGTGAGTGCTTATGGATCAAAAGATGGCGGGTTCAATTCCCGGAAAAAAAGACAGGCATTTTTAATTAGCTAGCTTACTTATACGAATTAAAGTTATTCGAAATTAAAAATATCGCGTTCGAGACATGTTTACAGCAAAATAAAAAAAGGCCGCGTTTCATTTTTTAAATTTAAAGATAGATTTTTTTTGGCTGCATAAAGGTTGATGAAGCGTTGATTAAGCGACTGGAAAAGCAGATAGCAAAACTATTTCTCGTTCTAAAAATAGAATTGACGGCATTGCGCAAATTGGCTATTTAAAAGCGCAAAAAAGTTTCTATTAAGCTTCATTGCAGCTTCGAAAGCAGCTATTAATTAGCCTGAAGCTTGATAAAATCACCAGATTTAGATGTTTAAGAGCTGAACAAAGGTTTTTATTTCTAAACCTAAACCATAGATCAGCCACAGGTTGAATAAAATCAGCTATAAAAGCGTTTGATCAGCCTGAAATTGTTGCTTGGGATGCATATTGCTAGAGGATTTGCCTTGCCTGGAATGTGTAATGTGCAGTAATTATTATTATTTAGGTAGTCGTGGAATCGAACCACAACGAACATTGCATGGAATATTGAAGATACTAGAAGACAACTAGTTGCTTCTGGTGCTGGTGGACAATTTAATGTATATTACCGCCAGAAGCAAAGTATTGTCACTGCAAAACTGGCTATCTTCAATGATCCACTGCTCAGGATTGCTAATAAATTTATCAAAAAATTTAACAAATCAGGAAAAAAGTACCAATCCGGCTTCCTATGTCGGAAAACCGGCCTTTTTGCAGGATCGACCGGCCACCGGCTTTGCCGGTGAAAAACCGGCCGGGCCGGCCAAAAACCGGCCACTTGGCAACCCTAGTTGAGACAAGGGAATGGCTTATCATGCATGCTGTTCAACATCGCTCTTGAGGGGATGATCAGACGAACGGGCATCGAAACGAGGCTTGATTTTCACTAAATCTGGCTTTGCAACGGCGGCGGCAATCTACGCCAGACTGAAAGCGGAGTCTAGGACGATTGTGCTTAAAATAAATGCGTCGATGATCAAACACATGAAAGGAAGAGGCTGAAAGGAAACAAAAACGTCTCTCCCACGGACGGTAATCGTTGACTACGAACTAGAAGTAGTAGACGAGTTCGTGTATTTGGGATCACTGGCGACCGCGGATAATATTAGTAAGGAGATCTACGAGCGCATTCAAACGGAAAATCGGGCCTGCTTTGCCCTACGCAAAACGCTACGATCAAGAAGCGTACGCCGCCGTACGAAGCTGACGATGTATAAAACCCTTATTAGACCAGTAGTTCTTTATGGACTTGAAACCGTGACACTGCTCACGTAGGACATATGCGCCATGACCATGTTTGAGGGGAAAGTACTGCGGACGATAGTTGTATGAGTTCAAACTGAAAGCGAAGATTGGCGGAGGCGTATGATTTACGATTTACCGGCACTGCTTGGAGAGATTCCCATCGCACATCTGGCGAAAGTCACTAGACTGCGGTGGGCCGGACACGTCATAAGGATGCCGGACGACAGTGCGACGAAAACAGTTCTCTTTTACAACTGCACCGGCACCAGGCACAAAAGAACTCAATGTGCAAGATGGTTCGACCAGATCGAAAGTGATTTGCGACTTCTGAGACGAATGGGAAATTGACGACTGGTGGCCCAAAATCGAGTTGAATGGAGACGGCTGGTTGAAACAATATGAGCCACCTCGGCTCTGGCTGTTGACAAAGATAACAAATGCGTGTTTGCAAAAATACATTTACGCAGTGGGAAAATATACATTGATTTTTTCCGGTTTTTCAATACCAGTGGGGAAAATTTCTGGAGGAGGCCTGCAGAATTCTGGAGGGGCCTGACCCCAGGCACCCCCTTTAGTTACGCCAATGATAATTCAACTGATCAAGCTGCGTATATTTTACACGGAAGTTACCTCGATTCCGAATATCTATACCTATAAAAAAGGATTTCTGTCTGTCTGTCCTGTGTTCCTTATAGAATCAAAAACTACTGAACCAATCGGCGTGAAAATTTGCGTGTAGAGGTTTTTGGGGTCAGGAAAGGTTTTAGTGATGGTTAGAGACCCCTCCCCCCACTAAGAGGGGGGGCTCCCATACAAATGAAACACAAATTTCTGCATAACTCGAGAACTAATCAAGCAAATAGAACCAAATTTGGCATGTGGGTGTTTTCGGTGACAAGAATTTATTCTAGGGTAATTTGAGACCCCTCCCCTCTTTATAAGGGGAATTATAACTCCTCTCCCCTTTAAGAGGGGGGTTTCCATACAAATTTCCTCATAACTCGAGAACTAATCAAGCGAATTGAACCAAATTTGGCATGTGTGTGTTTTTGGAGACTATTTTTTTTTCAATGATGAATTGGGACCCCTCCCCACTTTAGGAGGGGGGGTCCTATACAAACGAAATACAAATTTCCTCATAACTCGAGAACTAATCCAGCAAATGGAACCAAATTTGGCGTGTAGGTGTTTTTGGAGGCAAGAATTTTTTCTGTGATGAATTAGGACCTCTTCCCACATTAGGAGGGGGGGCTCCAATACAAATGAATTACAAATTTCCCCATAACTCGAGAACTAATCAAGCAAATAGAACCAAATTCGGCATGTGGAGGTTTTTGGAGGCAAAAATATTTTCTACGGTGAATTAGGATCCTTCCACACTTCAAGAGGGGGGGCTTCTACACAAATGAAATACAAATTTCCTCATAATTCGAGAACTAATCAAGCAAATGGAACCAAATTTGGCATGTGAGAGTTTTAGATGGTAGAATTTTTTTTTCTGTGGTGTATTACGACCCCTTTCCCTTTTAAGAGGGTGGGCTCCCATACAAATGAAATACAAATTTCCTTATAATTTGAGTACTAATCTAGCAAATGGAACCAAATTTAGCATGTAGGAGATTTTTGAGTCTTGAATTTATTTTATGATAGTTAGAGACCTCTCACCCCTGTGGTAGGGGGATATGGACTCTCATACAAATAAAACAGAAATTTTTGCGAAACTCAAAAACTAATCCAACTCGAGAAATTCGAGACTCTTCCATAAAACATTAATCAATAACAAGACCACAAAAACTATCTATAGTAACACTAGATCATTCAGGACGAGCCGGTCGCGAGTGTTGCCGGTGACCCGCCGTCGGAGGCGCCGCCCACTGGTGGGCTTGCAAAACTCGAGATAGTGACAAAGATCATCCGAGATTCATGATTTATGTACAACACAGGTTAATTTGTGGCAATACGAAGTTTGTCGGGTCAGCTAGTAAATAATAAATAAATAATATTGCCGAGTGAATAAAATTTTCCTGATTGAATTTCGAAATTCCCTGATATTCCCTGATCCAAAAATGAATTCCCTGATATTCCAGGAAATCGACACCCTGCAATTGATAAGGATATGTGGAACAGTTAGTGACTCCCCGCACGTCGAACACAAGCTACTTTCTCCGCTGAACAAGTGCTGATGAATAAGATTTGTAAGTCCTATAAATTTCTCCCGAACGCAATTAAACGTAGTCTAATTTGATGTCTGTGTTAGGGAAGTGTGACAGAAAAAATAACTAGAGTCCATTGTCCCAACAGACTGCAAATTCTTTAGGACGAGACACGAGACGATTAAACCTAGACGAATTTCATATCTGTGTTGGAAAAGTGCGCTACAGTGTAGGGTAGTGTTCTGTTATAACGTGATTTTGTATGGATACGCATGTTTACTGATTCATTGGAAGTGTAGTGAAAAGATGTGCTGTTGATAAAATGGAACTGAATTGGTAAAATCCCTTCAGCGTGAGGGAACAGTATAATCAATATATATATATATATATATATATATATATATATATATATATATATATATAGAATGCCAGTGTCGCTGCAGTGCGCGTGGTAAACATCACACATGTTCAGATAATGTATTTACATTATATATGCACGTTACACCACAACTACCCGACCAAAGCGCACCCGAAGTCAAGACGTCAGCGAAAACCCAGCCGGGACCCATAGCAACAAACCGAGGAACCAAACCATCAACGCAACCATCGATCAACAACCGATGACGACTGCAAGACCCGATCGAACCACGCGGACAAAGGTTGAATCAGAATCGAACCACCCGAGGAAACGACGCATCAGCAGATTCAGTAGATATAAGCCTTATAGAATTAATTTTCAATTCAGTCTTGTGTGTAGTTAGGAACGATCAAGTGTTAAAAGTATAGTGAATAAATTTTTTTATGCTAACGTGAAACTTTATAGCATAATTGGCGCAGTCTTAAGGCAAGTGGTTAAACGAAGTGAACAGTGTTAACAGAGCGAACATCTAGTAGCACAATCACCAAGTCTACAAAGGAGGATTAATCCCGCCACTTGGAACCCGACACTATCTACCCAGGCTCCAGGAGATGAAAATAATCTACCTGTAAGTAATCCACGACTTTTAATCAAAAACCATACTAATTCAGAGGTGCGAGCCCCCACCAGCGGTAAGCAGACACCTGAAATATCACAAAAGAAAAAATAAAACTAACTAACCGCGAAAGCGCAGTGTAAGTGAATAAAGTGAATATCGTACTCGTACTCAAGTATGGCTGAATTTAAATCAGACCTTTCGGATACGGAACTGGACGATGTTCAACCAGTTCCGATTCCACAAATTACAGTTGAAAGTTTGCTCCAGCACATTAAGAGTCTAACCAACAACCAAAACGAACTAATCGGTCAAATTAGACACTTGAAAGCAAAAGCTGAGGATCCCTTCTTACAATTTAGGACCCCAGACCCCATTAAAAACTTAGCAACATTTGCGGGTAATAAAAAAGAGACCCACGCTTGGCTAGAGGACGCCGAAAATACTCTTGATCTTTTTAAAAGCTATCAAGACGAACCGGTGTATAGTCAACTGGTCAGGGCAGTGAAAAATAAAAATACGGGAGAAGCAAAAGAAATTTTGATTGCTGCTGGTAACCCGAACGGTTGGGCAGAAATCAAGGAAGTAATTTTAAACTCCTACGGAGACAGACGCGATCTAACGTCGCATATTCAATCCTTGTTCTACATTACCCAAGCAAAAAAGACGTTAACTGAATATTATAACAAAATAAAGACCATCGATACTGCTATCAAATCAACAGCAGCAATGATGGAGGACTACGTTAACTCAACAAAAGCAATAAATAGCCTAGTGAGCTTAATAACGCTCACCAGATTTATAGACGGACTGACGGATGATTTACCAATGCATGTCAGAAGCTACAGGCCAAAAAGCCTGGAGGAGGCTTATGCCATCACAACCCAATACGCGAATGCTGCATACAGACAAAAATTTAATAAAAGACCGCCATCCGACCATATCAACAAAAACGTTAGACAAACAAATTCTAACTTTAATAATCCAAATGTACCTCTCGTTAATATTTCAAAACCGCCTACAAATTTTAATAACAATAGTAACCAATTCATCGCAAAACCGTCCACCTCAAATTTCAATAACCCACATACAAAATCTTATGGGTCCGGAAAATTTAAAACAAGAGCCGCCCCACCGGACGACGACGTTTCGATGAGAACGGCAAGGTCTCATACAGAGGTTAACAACCATGAAACCGAACGCAAAAACTGCGAGGACGAATTTGACACCTCACAGCAACAAGACGAAAACGTGCTTAACTCGGACGACGACGATTACTTTGTCGACGAGGAATTAAATTTTCACGTGGAAGAAGCACCACAAAGAAAAAAATAACAAAAAATGACAACAATTTCGTTCCGTACATAACTATCCAAACTTCAAAAGGTGAAATGAAATTTTTGACATTTTTGATTTTCGACACAGGAGCGAGCAAAAATTACATATCGCCAGCACACGTAAATATTGAAAACTGTAAGATAGAGCCAACATCAAAAGTGACCAATATAAAAGGCACACACATCATAGATAAATCGGCATCATTTGACCCATTTCAAATTAACAAAAAATTAAAATTTTTCATTTTCGAATTTCATAAATTTTTTGATGGACTCATTGGATACGAGTCACTACGAGATCTTAATGCGAAAATCGATGTTAGCAAAAACATTTTGAAAATTGGTAGAAAGACCTTCCATATGAAAAAGAGATTCCCCGAAAAACATAAAATAAACTTAACAGAACAAAAATTTCAATTTGTAAAAATCAGAACAAAAAATGATGGAGATTTTCTCGTAAAAGAAGAAAAACCTTTCGACAATTTTTCAATATTACCAGGCCTCTACAGAAGCACAAACAACGTAGCTTTTATAGCAGTGCAAAATCACTCAGAAACATCGATCGAAATTAACGCAAACGAACTCAAACTTTCTAATGACTTAGATAAAGAAATTGAAAATGACCCGTTCGACCTGACGGATTTACCAAAAACGGTCGACCCTGCGAAATACACATTTAGAGACGATCACATGAATGATGAAGAGAAGCATGCCCTCAAGAAAGTGATCAACAACTATAGAGACGTTCTTTACGTGGAGACAGATAAACTGTCGTTCACCCACAAAATAAAGCACAACGTCAGAACGGTCGACAATGTGCCAGTACACTCCAAATCGTACAAATATCCTTACGTATACGAAAGTGAGGTACAAGACCAAATAAAGAAAATGCTTGCGGACGGAATAATCAAGGAATCTATATCACCATACACCTCTCCTGTATGGGTAGTCCCAAAGAAACCTGATGCGTCTGGCAAAAAGAAATTTCGTTTAGTCATTGATTATAGAAAACTTAATGAAAAAACAATCAATGATAAATATCCCATACCAGAAATCACGGATATTCTGGATAAATTAGGTAAAGCAAAATACTTCTCAACGATCGATTTGGTTTCTGGCTTCCACCAAATTCAGTTGGCAAAGGAAGATACAGAAAAAACCGCTTTTTCGGTAAACGGTGGCAAATACGAATTCACTCGTATGCCATTCGGATTAAAGAACGCCCCAGCGACGTTTCAAAGAGTCATGGACTGCATTCTAAGAGACTTAATCGGAGTATGCTGCTTCGTCTACATGGACGATATAATTGTCTTCTCCAGCTCCCTTCAAGAACACGCAAAAAATCTATCTCAAGTGCTTGAAAAATTAAAGGACGCGAGATTAAAAATTCAACTTGACAAATGCGAGTTTTTTAGAAAAGAAACTCAGTTTTTAGGTCATACAGTCTCTGAAGACGGAGTACGACCAAATAGCGACAAAATAGAAGCTATTAAACAATGGCCACTACCTTCAAGTGAAAAAGAAATAAGGCAATTTTTAGGAATGCTCGGTTACTACAGGCGATTTATCAAGGATTTCGCAAAAATCGTTAAACCACTAACAGCACTCCTCAGGAAAGAAACTGAATTTGAAATTACACCCGAAATAAAGAGGTGTTTTGAAAAATGTAAAGAACTTTTAATGCTTGACCCGGTATTAGCTTACCCAGATTTCAATAAAGAATTTTTACTGACAACAGACGCAAGCGACTATGCCATAGGCGCTGTGTTGTCACAAGGACCGATAGGGCGTGACAGACCTATCGCATATGCTTCAAGGACATTAAACCAAACAGAAGAGCGCTACTCAACGACAGAGAAAGAATTCCTGGCAATTGTATGGGCAGTGAAACACTTCGGACCTTATCTTTATGGAAGGAAGTTTGGAGTGTTCACAGACCACCAACCACTAACTTTCTCACTTAGTAACGCAAACCATAGAATTATTAGAGGAAAATTGGCTTTAGAAGAATTTGATTATGAACTTATCTATAAACCAGGCAAACAAAACGTAGTCGCCGACGCATTGTCACGCGTAAATTTGAAAAACCATTTAAACATGCATTCGCAATCATCGCTATCTTTAAACGTTGAACCGTCTGAGCGAGCAGCAGAAGATTCGGATGATGAAAGCGACATAATGACGGTACACTCGGCAGACACAAGCGACGATTATTTTATCAGATATACCGAAAAGCCAATCAATGTTTTCAGAACGCAAGTTTTATTTAAAATTGGTAATATAGAGTTATCAGCGTACGAGCAAGTCTTTCCAAAATTCCATAGACACACAATTGTCAGAAAAGAATACACCGAAGAAAACGTGGTAGAAATATTAAAACGAACCCTCAACCCGAAGGGTGTAAATTGCTTAAAAGTCCCCGTGTCACTAGCACAATTGGTCCAAGAAACTTACAAAAAACACTTCTCAAGTAATAATATATACAAAGTTTTCATTTCAGAAACCTTACTGGATGACATAAGAATGGAAGAAGAGCAGGATGAAACCATAAGAAACATACACCACTATGGGCATCGTGGCATAAAGGAAAATAAGAACCAAATAATGCAAACCCATTTTTTCCCACAACTCGACCGAAAACTCAAAATTTTTATCAATTCATGTGATATTTGCAAAAAAGCTAAATATGACAGAAAACCACCGAAACTAATAAGAAAGAGTATATTTGGAGAAAAACCTTTCGATCGAGTTCATATAGACATTTTCTTTTTAAAAGGGCAAAAATGGCTCACTATAGTCGACTCCTTTTCCAAATTCGCAAACATCATCCCATTAACCACTAGAACTATCATCGACATAAAAACCGCGATTACCGAGCACATTCGACAGTTCGGAAGACCAAAGAGTATAGTATGTGACCAAGAGCCATCTTTTAGGTCTATAGACTTCGTAGGATTCCTTAACGATCTCGGAATCGAAATACACTTCGCGAGTGGATCGAACTCGAACGGTATAGTGGAACGGTTCCACTCGACACTAATAGAAATTTTCCGCACGAATAAGGCGAAGTTTAACAATCTGACGATAAACGAACAAATAAACATCGTAATAGACATCTACAACAATAGCTTCCATTCAGCCATCAAAAACCAACCGCAAAACTTAATATTCAATAACTCAGGAACAACAAATATGGAAGAGATATCGGAAACAGCAAAAAAATTACAGTCAGCGGTAAAAATCGAACTAAATAGGCGAAAAAACAAATATGAACAACAGCACGAAACTAACAAAAAACCCACAAATCTTTACCCTGGCGACATTAAGTATATTAAAAACTCACAACGCCTAACAAAAGATAAAGACCCATTTAAAACTACAACCGTTAAAACCAACAATGAACTAACATTTGAAGATGTCAACGACATCAAAATACATAAAAACAGAATAAAAAACTAACCAATAAACCAATCATTTAATTCTCGTTACAGTTTACCATTCATCGCCTTAATAAACAGTACCAAATTTAAAGATGTATCCCATAACAATGGCATAATAGCCATAAAGCTAAAACAAGTCAGGATAAGGTTAGGATTTGAGAGGATTATACATAAAATTAACATCCAATCTATCGAGAATAACATAGACTATATCGAAAGAACAGCTGAAAACCTGAAAATCATTGACCATTTACGTAACACACTAGATTTCAAAATCCAATATGCTAGAGGAAAATTGATGAGTTTGTATTCCCACAGAACCAGAAGAGCACTAGTCAATGCATTAGGATCAGTGATAAAATTGTTAGCAGGCAATCCAGACAATGACGATCTAGAAATCATAAATCAGAGTTTAGGTACCCTAGCAAAACAGGAAAATTCAATCTCGAAATCTCTATCAAGACAAATAATCATCAATGAAAAAATACAAAACAAAATCAATAATATTACGGATATTCTCAAAAAGATTAACAAACACATCGTAGAGCAAAGGAACAGTTCGTTAACTGTTAGGGCCGATTTGGAATACATCAACCTGATCATAAACCTTGACTTAATAATCCAAATTCTTAGTAATATAGAAGAACAAATAGAATTTGCCAAATTTAGCGTTTTAAACAGGAATTTATTCTCATTTGAAGAGAAAAAATATATTTTTAACAGACTAAATGCACAGAAACTAAAATTAGATTACTTAGACCAAATATTTCAGTATAGCTCAGGAAGCGTAATTGTAGGCCGAGGCGAAATTCTAATACTGGTGAAAATACCCATTCTGGACGACAACGAGTTCGATCTGATCAACATTCAACCGCTCAACATAAATAACACACGAATCCACACAAACATAAAGCTGGTGGCAAAGCATGGAGACTCCATTTACAAACAGACTGAACATTGCGACATATGTGAAAAGACAACTCTTCTCGAGGACGAATGCATCTATAACCTCTTAAATCACCGCACACCAAAATGCGACATAAAACCCGTAAGACAAACTACCCGTGTAGAAGAAATCAAGAAAGGAATCATACTTATTGACACAAACGAAAAAGTACTGATTTCCGATTCATGCAACAGCTCTAGATTGATCAACACTCCGACAATCATAGAAGCAAACAATTGCACAATAAAAGTGATACAACTAAACTACACGGAAGAACAAAACGAGTTCTCTCACCTCAAATTGGAAAATTTGAACAGCCTCCAGGACGTAAAACTGGATTTGCATCGTTCTAAAAGAAGAACAACCATCGGAGGAGGAATCCTCCTCATACTAATCATTATCTGCTCTCTTACTATTTATATTATCAACAGAAAAATCAAATCAAAGGAAGAATCCTTTCTAGAAATCCATAACCATGCTGGAACCACCACGGAACCTAAAGACCCTATCAAGCAAATTAAACCGACACCATTACCAAGTCTCATCCTTTTCGGTAAATCGCCCGAGGACGGACGACAATCTAAGAGGGGAGGCGTTATACCACAACTACCCGACCAAAGCGCACCCGAAGTCAAGACGTCAGCGAAAACCCAGCCGGGACCCATAGCAACAAACCGAGGAACCAAACCATCAACGCAACCATCGATCAACAACCGATGACGACTGCAAGACCCGATCGAACCACGCGGACAAAGGTTGAATCAGAATCGAACCACCCGAGGAAACGACGCATCTGCAGATTCAGTAGATATAAGCCTTATAGAATTAATTTTCAATTCAGTCTTGTGTGTAGTTAGGAACGATCAAGTGTTAAAAGTATAGTGAATAAATTTTTTTATGCTAACGTGAAACTTTATAGCATAATTTGCATATGTGTGATATGTGATATCTGAGATTTATCAAAAGGGGAATCTCATTGTCAAACTTTGACAACCGGTTTAAAATTTCAGATATGGCTGCCAAGTAATGAGGTTGGAAACTTTGTTTGCTTCAAATTTCTGAAAAAACCGGTGCAAAAGAGCTCAGTTGTGGGATTCAACTCGTCCGGACGAAAAGGAAAAGGACGTTTAAAAACATTTCACTTGCATGAAAACACACCGATAAGCGCACTGATGACAGCACCAACCAGCGCACAGATAAAGTACAGATAAATAACAATGAGCAACTTTGACAATGAAGTTCCCGATTCATAGACTTGATACAAACTGTTAGCATTATGTTTACCACAATGAGTCCTGTGGAAAAACAGCGCCACTGGCATTCTATATATATTGATTCTACTGTGATATCTGAGATTCATCAAAAGGGGAATCTCATTGTCAAACTTTGACAACCGGTTTAAAATTTCAGATATGGCTGCCAAGTAATGAGGTTGGAAACTTTGTTTGCTTCAAATTTCTGAAAAAACCGGTGCAAAAGAGCTCAGTTGTGGGATTCAACTCGTCCGGACGAAAAGGAAAAGGACGTTTAAAAACATTTCACTTGCATGAAAACACACCGATAAGCGCACTGATGACAGCACCAACCAGCGCACAGATAAAGTACAGATAAATAACAATGAGCAACTTTGACAATGAAGTTCCCGATTCATAGACTTGATACAAACTGTTAGCATTATGTTTACCACAATGAGTCCTGTGGAAAAACAGCGCCACTGGCATTCTATATATATTGATTCTACTGGGGGAACCATTGGTAATAAAAACAATCGTTAATTCATGTAAGGTAGTAGGAAAGCAGAAGTTTGTATTTTGATTGTTTCCAAATGTACATAGAAATAACTCTGAAATTTATTGAGGATTGAACTTATACAATGTTACTACTTTGATGAATGTTACATACAACGCATGTAGCATGTATATATACTGCATATAGCATGTAAAACTGAAGAATCGAATGATTACATACATAAATACGTGCTACTATCATTACAAAGAGACTTACGTAGTACTGTGTCACCTACATATGCGGTCGTATCTTGTACACAACCCCTCTGATTAAAGAATCTGACTAAAGAAATGACACTGGAGCTCATTTTCAGTTCGTTGAAACCAAGTGCGCATGAATCTCGATGAAACCTTCTGAATCTTTGCTCGAAAACTTGTGGAGTATCAGTCGATGAACGCGACTGAAAATAATGACTGCAAGCAAACGGCAACAAATATCATCGTATCATCACGAAATCGATCCGTTCTGCCTAACGAAAACACCAGGCAATCAAATTCGTATCGTACAGTTCATAAAACCGTCTAAATGTTGAACTCGAAAAAATATTGTTCGAACTTTTCCTAGCAACTTTGAACAGAGTCACGCGCAACAATCATCGTTGAGCACATCAGGTTTAATGATGACAGGAGGCCGCGAGTGACTGAGCTCCAGTGTCTTTTCTTTAGTCAGATTCTTTACTTCTGATTTTTCTAGTGCTTGAATACAGTTGAATCAATATATATAGAATGCCAGTGTCGCTGCAGTGCTCGTGGTAAACATCACACATTTGAAAATTACGTATTTACACTGTATGCGCATATGTGTGAGTGATCGATTCGAAACGGGAATCTGATTGTCAAACTAAAAAGGCAACCCAATAAAAAATCCTTCTGCTTTTCCGTAAATCACGTAGGATAAATCACCCGATTTGGTCGTTTTGGGGTATTTCGTCGGGAGGAAAATTTTCTATTGGGCAATTTGACAATGTAGTTCCCGTATCCAAGACATGCAAACCAAACCAGCAACATATTTGCCACCAAAATATCCATGAAACACCAGCGACACTGGCATTCTATATATATTGATTATACTTTAAATACGCTTTCAGGTTGCAGAATCGGTGAAGATAACGGTGTTGTATAAAGAATCTGACTAAAGAAAAGACACTGGAGCTCAGTCACTCGCGGCCTCCTGTCATCATTAAACCTGATGTGCTCAACGATGATTGTTGCGCGTGACTCTGTTCAAAGTTGCTAGGAAAAGTTCGAACAATATTTTTTCGAGTTCAACATTTAGACGGTTTTATGAACTGTACGATACGAATTTGATTGCCTGGTGTTTTCGTTAGGCAGCACGGATCGATTTCGTGATGATACGATGATATTTGTTGCCGTTTGCTTGCAGTCATTATTTTCAGTCGAGTTCATCGACTGATACTCCACAAGTTTTCGAGCAAAGATTCAGAAGGTTTCATCGAGATTCATGCGCACTTGGTTTCGACGAACTGAAAATGAGCTCCAGTGTCATTTCTTTAGTCAGATTCTTTAGTGTTGTAAGGCTCTGTTATGACGCTGTTCAGTGCAAAGAGCATCGTCATCGCTTCAGTAGAGAAAAAAGAACACTCCGTCGGGAGTTTCCTGGCCACTAATTTTGTTTCACTGTAGATCCCAAAACGAGCACTATCTCCGTCGACAGATCCATCGGTGTAGATATGTTCGTATAGTAGGTATTTTGTTCTGCATAATTCGTGAAATAGTTGTTTCGCTAAAGCCGGTGTTTATCCGACTTTATAATTGTGTTTTAGGGACCAGTCTATATTGATGTTTGCAATGTTCGATGATCTATTACCGACTCTATGTAGTGCATCTACTGACGGGAGGGATTTATTTGTGAGTTCTCTGTACATCGTGATTACTCTTTTAATGGAAGGGAAACTGTTGTCGTTATCGTGGGTTATTAGTGAGTTTGGGCAAATAAGTTCAGTTCTCTAAGCTTTGGTGATCATAGTGGTTGCCACTAGAAATACTCAAGAGGTGAGAGATACGCGGAAGCAGCCATTTTGGGAGCCAATCGAGCAGCGACAATGTTCAAAAGGGAGCCAATCGAACACGCATACTGTTTGCTTCAACGTTTGATTAACAAGTATTGAAATAGTTATGAAATCTATATAAGCTATTGTCACGCACCTTGAATATTATACTCGGAAACAGTGTGTATAAAGCTTTGCGATGCATTTCACATTAATTAAGTTAAAAGATATATTGCTCTAATGTGCAAAATTGATGAAAACAAAACAGAAGCGGATCACGTTGAAAACAATCAAGTCACACTGCTGCAGCATTTTGCTCCGCAGCAAGTGCTGGCAGTTTTTGTACACTGATGCCAAATCGTTGGCTTTAGTTTCCGCGTATCTCTTACTGTGAGTATTTTTAGTTGCCACGAAATTCTCCAGATTCTGTCATTATAAGTCTATTGGGCTCGATCGAAACACACTTGAAAAATTTTCGATCGTTGTATAGTGGTTTTAAGTTTTTGAGGTTTGTCTGATTGCCACCACTAACTATTTGAATACCATTATAGCATCTTTGGGATTAGCAGGGCCTTGTTTATGCGCGATAAAGTATTCCTCGATCCTCCGTTCATTCGGTTTTCGATTATCTTTAGCAGATTTAGAATATTTTGTGTCGTTCGCCTGATTTCAGTAGTATGACGTTGGAAGTTGAGACGCCTTCCACTTGAACACCAAGAATGCGTGTACACTGTATCTCAGGAACATTTTGTCTGTTAATATTAACTGCAGACAGTGCTTCCGTTTCCTGCACAAATGCATAGTGCTTGATTTTCAAGGTGAGCTGAGATCTATTCAAATGCTTTTTTGACGTAGGACTACGTCTTACGGCAAGTTTTGAGATAGGGTGTCATTCCAAAAAATCGAAAAAGGCGAGCGTCACGAAAAATGAAAGGTTTTGAGCGCTAATAGCTCAGCGGTTTTCCTATCGATTTTCAATATTCTTGCACCAATCGATTGGAAAATCTTCTAAGAATTGACCCAAATGAAGAAAAGAATGGATTCTTGATGTTGAACTATTGAAAAATTGAAAATAATGTACCTATGTTTTACCAGAATTCTTACTTCGTGATTGGTTCGAAGATTCTTTACGATGATCTAAACCTATACCAATTTGATATCTGTGCTTGGGAAGTAAGCCAAAACAAGTGACAGTTTCCTCATTTCAACAAGATTTCTTAACACCGCGGTTAAACCTAGACCATTTTGATGTCCTTGCTTGGGAAGTACGCCAGAGAGAGGGTGACAAAGCCCCCTCGTGCCAACAGGTTTCTTACGAACGCTATTAAACCTAGTCCAATCTGATGTCTGTGTTAGGGAAGTGTGCCAGAAAAAATGACACAAGTTCGTTGTCCCAACAGATCACAAATTCTTTACTGCGAGACGATTAAACCTCGGCGAATTTGATATCTGTGTTGGAAAAATGTGCTACAGCTGTAGTGTTCGGTTATAATACGGCTCTGTATGAATACGCATGCTTGCCGTTTCATTAGAAGTGTAGTATAAAGATGTGCTGTTGATAAAATTGGATTGAATTGGTAAAATCCCTTCAACTTGGGAAACCATGGATAATAAAAACAATCTTTAATTTCAGTAAAGTAGCAGGAAAGTAATAGTTTGTGTTCTTGATTTTGTTAAATTGTTTCCAAATGTACATAGAAATAATTCTGAAATCTTTTGAGGCTTGAACGTATGCAATGTTACTACTTTGATAAATGTTACATACAACGCATGTAGCATGTATATATGTTGCATATAGCATGTATACATGAAGAATCGAATGATTACAAGCATGAATACATGCTACTATCACAACAAAGAGACTTACGTAGTCCTGCGTCACCTATATATGCGGTCGTGTCTTATACACAACCCCTCTGATTTTTCATTAAAGAATTCCTGGCAGCCAAATTTCCAACGTTTTTTCGTGCGACGACGAAGAAAATGTCGACTAATCGTTTCAATTTCCGTCATTCATAAAATGAAAATAACTCACGCAACGCATTGTTATTATTCTACAACCGGGAAAACTTGCATAACCTACCGAAGTTTTGCAGAATAACATTTGTCATGCTGTCCTACACAAATACATGCGCACCAGCTTCGTAAACATTATTGTGATTTTTAGTTCGGACGATGAAAAATTTTGATGGACGGATTTTAAAACGATACGACGAATTTAAGATATAAAGTCAGTTGCATCATTTCAATCAAATGCTTTATGAATCGCTTTTTAGTGAATTCAAAGGGCACGGATCGGAAGGTAAGTGTATTTGAGTCAAATCAGCAGTGGAACTTTTGGAATATTCATTAAATCCACCTAAGAAATGATGAAAATTGAAGTGGCTTCCCTTACTACGACGGGAATTAGAAATAAACCCTAACTCATTTTTCGGTTCGTCGAAACCAAGTGCGCATGAATCTCGATGAAAACTTCTGAATCTTTTACTCGAAAACTTGCAGAGTATCAATCGATGAACGCGGGAGAAAATATTGACTGCAAGCAAACGGCAACAAATATCGTCTGATCACGAAATCGATCCGTGCTGCCTAACAAAGGCACCAGGCAATCAAATTTGTAGCGTACAGTTCATAAAATCGCCTAAATGTTGAGCTCGAAAAAAATATTATTAGAACTTTTTCGAGCAACATTGAACAGAGTCACGCACAACAATCATCGTTGAGCAAATTAGATTTAATTATGACAGATGGCCGCGAGTGACCGAGCTCCAATCATGTCATTTCTTTAGTCAGTTTCAATCAGCATGATAAATAGAGCAACAGATAAAATTGATCCCTGTGGTATCCCAGTTTTTTGGACTCTACGTTTCGAGAGTGAGCTTCCAACAATGATGCGAAAACTCCTTTCTGTGAGAAAATCACCAATGAATCCAAACATTTTTCCCTTAATTCTATAGCTTATTAGTTTAGAGACAATTGGGTCCTAAAATTTATGATAAAAAGATGATTTTTTTAGAAGGAACGATAAAGCTTCCCATTATGACTACCAGAGTATAGTTTTTTCTTTTTTAAAAAGATGCAGAGCATTAAAAATTAAAAAACAAAAATATTGTAATTTATTCTCCCTTGACATTAGAGATCTTCCTTGACATAACGAAAATAACACGTTTCTGGCAACAATGATAACTTTTTGTCACTGGCAACTCTGGTTTGACATTAGAGCAGTTGATCGTTTTGACAGTTACAGCTTCGCAGTTGTCTCTTTCTTGTGCTTGTCTGCGTTTTGCTGGTCGTGAGGAAGTGGAACATCAAATTTGTACTAGTTATCGGATAAAAGTTTTGATTCGGGCAATGTATTCCAATCCATCGATTCACGGTGCTAGACTTTGTCCAAATCTAATTTGCGCTAAGAACGACTAAACGATGTCAAACTGATGGCCAACAGTATAATCTCGGTACAATTGACCCCGCAGAACAGTATGAAAAAAAAAACGCCAGCCGAAACTGACACCGTATAATCAATCAGATTGGTATGTTCTGCTACTCCGACGTGAATCAGCAGTAGGGCGAACGGCTGACCAAAAATTTCTGTGCGTTTCTAACCAAACACGGTCGCATCTCGATGGCGGGTGTTGCAACCGAAAACTGACTTTTTGCAACTTTTGACTTTTTGATACACTTGATACATACTTTGATACATCACATGAACGTGAAGGTAAACAAAAAGTTTTCCGTGACATTTCAAGACATACTATGGTTTCTTTTTATAATTCGTGTTGTCTAGACATCGCTTGACACAACCATGCACAACTATAGTTTGTCTATATAAGGTTGCCCAAATGTTTATTTTTTGTTCAAAATTTTACAAAATTAAAAAAAAAAGGTTTTTAACGGCAATAGCCTAAAAATATAAAATTGAATATCAAAACATGTGTTCCTAACCCTAACCTCATCGATTCAAGCTAAAAACGACATAGGCCTTTAGGACCCAATTCTTAATTTGTGTTGTCCGTTCCCTGTTTCATCACTATAGAGTGGCGACAAGTCATCCCAAATGTATGCAATGCGGTTTTTCCAAGGGTTTTCTTTCTCTTTCCTGCATACGCGTTGGATAGGCCGTCTGCTCCATTGGAATGACACTGACAGATAATTATCATTCCAATTTTGACATTGTCGCCACTCTGTATATAGTCACTCTACATCACTAAGCTCTTCCTGACAGCTAAGCTATCACTGCGAGAGACAGAGCTGCCACAAATACAGATATTTGTGCATACATAAATTTGGAACCCATCAATTATTTCAGTTGCTGAGATGTCTGGCTCTACTAATGTTCCTGAATTTTAAAGTAGTCCATAAACTATTTATGTTATTTAAAAGATTAGATCGAGAAAATTAAATACTTCGGAGAAAACGATAGGGTCCCAAATTTACGCATGCACAAATATCTGTATTTATGGCAGCTCTGGCGACGTGCAAGACGTGCATACATACAGTTGCTGTTAGCGCGATAAATTACATCTTTTATTGAATATATTGTGCGCGCATTCCCTTACTGGACACGACGGTTGAAACAGTCATGTTTCTGAACGGTCGTAAAAAGGGTCGTTTTTAGCTTTTGACAGACAAAATGTCAAATTGTGTCATCATCGCTGTTTCATTATTGGAACCAATCGAGCAAAGCAAATAAACCTAGGAATTACCGTTCTATCAGAAGAAACGGAATGCAATTCAGCATGAAATGAATTTGTATTTTCAACGCCGGTTTGCCGAAATTTCATAATGAATAAAGCGTAGTTTATCCTTCATTATCCAAACAAGCAATAATAAAGCAATAACGTTCGTATTAGAAAACAATTTGTTTAATGCTTTTGTATGATTAACACGAAGTCACGATCAAGGTTGCGACAGAAACGCAATAAGCCTGTGTTGCCAGTTAGAGCGATAAAACATTACGAACTGTGTTGCCAATTTAGTCATTTTTTACCTTTGGAACGTTTCAGGGGGGTGGTGTCAAGCGAAAATTTCGTAACTAGCATCGAAATCATCATCCCCATAAAAAATTCCTCCTATTTAGTATTTGCAGTAGTATTTCAAAAACAACAATCCCAGTTCTTCCAATGTTCGTTCTTCATAAAAACACAAATACTCAATAGTAAAAAGCATTCAGTCTATTCGTAATAAGCTAACCAAACTTGTTTTGTTTGAAGGTCATTGATAATTGTCGTAATGAATTTTTATTGTAATTAATTAAAACGAGCTTAAAGTTTCACAAGCAATTTAGTTTTATATGTAAGTCAAATTTTTTCTTCGCTGTTATTTCAATTTCTAACCAATTAAAAAAACGCCTTAATTGAAAGTAAAAAATTTATAAAAATATTGCCAAAATTTCTTGGTCACTCTAATTTGGAAAAAATGGTAACCCTAAGAGCCAAATTTTTGGTGCATGTTAGTAACGCATCGAATATATGGAGTTTGACAAGCACACCATAGCCCTGGAACGTTTGTAACAGTACATGAACTCCCCTCGGAATCCATCGATCACGTAAATGCACAATACGTTATAGTTTAAATTTGTTAATTCGCGTTGGTACGATTATTAAACGCTGGTCTAGTATCTGCCTACGTCGCGTCCAAGAAATATCTCTTTGAAATAAACATAAAAGTGAAATGTTTGACAGTATAGGTATATAGATTGCATCTCTCTCTGTCCAATGAAGTAATTTGCGGTTTCGTCACTAACAAGAATGACATTAGCTGCGAATCGGTTATGCAGGAGTGGGAGGGGAGCGAAGAGTGGAGGAGAGGATCCGGGAGTTTGATTTTTGATGTTTTTGACATTATTCCTACTGCAAACAGCCTCAGCGAATGTCAAAAAATCTTTATATGTGTGCATGGTGGAATACTTCATGAGGGTATACCGATAAGACACAAATACAGATAGATTTCCAAAAAATGATTTTTTGAACTTTTGCATTCCATTATTTTGGACATCATACATGGCCTACATATATTTTAGACATCTGATAAAATGCCCGAAATAAAAATTTGTTATTGACGTAGGACTACGTCTTACGGCAAGTTTTGAGATAGGGTGTCATTCCAAAAAATCGAAAAATGCGAGCGTCACGAAAAATGAAAGGTTTTGAGCGCTAATAGCTCAGCGGTTTTCCTGTCGATTTTCAATATTCTTACACCAATCGATCGGAAAATCTTCTAAGAATTGACCCAAATGAAGAAAAGTATGGATTCCTGATGTTGAACTATTGAAAAATTGAAAATAATGAACCTATGTTTTACCAGAATTCTCGCTTCGTGATTGGTTGGAAGATTCTTTGCATTGATCTAAACCTATACCAATTTGATATCTGTGCTTGGGAAGTAAGCCAAAACAAGTGACCAAGTTTCCTCATTTCAACAAAATTTCTTAACACCGCGGTTAAACTTAGACCATTTTGATGTCCTTGCTTGGGAAGTACGCCAGAAAGAGTGATAAAACCCCCTCGTGCCAACAGATTTCTTACGAACGCGATTAAACCTAGTCCAATTTGATGTCTGTGTTAGGGAAGTGTGCCAGAAAAAATGACAAGTTCGTTGTCCCAACAGATCGCAAATTCTTTACTGCGAGACGATTAAATCTCGGCGAATTTGATATCTGTGTTAGAAAAATGTGCTACAGCTGTAGTGTTCGGTTATAATACGACTCTGTATGAAGGTGAAATTAGTCATCATCGATTCTGCCAATTTCAAAAGTAGTTTTTTTGTTTGAAACAAAAATTCGTTTTATGAAAATATATTCGCTGTGTTCAGATTGGCAAGAAGAATGCAGTATATACATTTTTATAAACACAATCACGCTTTTGGGCCGAAAAGCTGCTTCCGAAATTGGGCTTTCCGACGAAAAGTCAATGACTGCTAGTTTCCCGTGAATACGCATGCTTACCGACCGTTTCATTAGAAGTGTATTGAAAAGATGTGCTGTTGATAAAATAGGATTGAATTGGTAAAATCCCTTCAACGTGGGGAACCATGGGTAATAAAAACAATCTTTAATTTCAGTAAGGTAGCAGGAATTGTATTCCTGCTACCTTTTTTATGGGAGCCTGGTCGCAGTGGTCCAGGCTCCCATAAAAAAAGGTAGCAGGAATACAATAGTTTGTGTTCTGGATTTTGTTAAATTGTTTTCAAATGCACAATTTTTTGAGAATTGAACGTATGCAATGTTACTACTTCGATAAATGTTACATACAACGCATGTAGCATGTATATATGTTGCATATAGCATGTATACATGAAGAATCGAATGATTACAAGCATGAATACATGCTGCTATCACTACAAAGAGACTTACGTAGTCCTGCGTCACCTATATATGCGGTCGTGTCTTGTACACAACCCCTCTGATTTTTTTTTCAAATAGGAAGGAATCGACACCTATCCTTACTATTTGAACTATTCTACTTATTTAATGACTTGATTTTATCACCCCCGCCACCATTCAAAACTAACATTTTTTGTTGGGGGGCTCCGTAGCCGCAAGGTTACCGAGTCTGCTTTGACAAGCGAGTGGTCGTGGGTTCGAATCTTAGTAGAATTAAGCCACTCGATGTCAAGTGACTTTTGCATGGGTTTACCCTCTGAAGCCTCTTGACAGTGCAAATATGGGATAGTGCTGGTAGCGAGGAATAAGTGGGTAAAGTAGATTAAGCTTTGAAGGAAGGGTAAACCCCAATACACGCAAGCACGCATAAAATTTAATAAGCATATCGCTGACTCAATAGCGATTATAGCAAAAAGAAATGCAGTGCAGGTCATACAGCAAACACCCGGGCGATATTACAATAGATCAACTATACTGGTCGCAGTAATGAGTCCACACATGGAAAAAAAAACATTTTTTGTTGTTCATCGCTCTTAGACCATTACACATTCTTTTCTACCTCACCATGGAGATTTGTTACCTTTATGTCAATATAGAATTCGCATTAAAATACAATTCACACAATAATATTTCGCAAAATATGATGTCTTCGATGAAGTTTTCCAGTATAACAAGATCCCAAGTAACAATTTCGGTTTTATTATGCTGGCATTTAAGACCAAAATTGGTCATGAAGATCGCCAAAAGAGTACAATAAAACTCACATTGTTGCTTGGGATTAGTGTTCAACATCGGAACGAAAATTGAAGTCCGGGTTTCGGTCCGAGCCGGTTAAAAGTCGGCTCGAACTTTGTTATTCCGACTATAAAGACTAATAATCCTTTCCGACATGGCTCTGTTCAGGTTCCAGAACCGGAACAGAGCCAAATCGGACCGGAGTAACGTCGGAATAACAAAGTTCGTGTCAATTTTTACCGAACCGGAACCGGGACTTCAAGTTTCGTTCCGATGTCGAACACTAATCAAGATTGTCTGGATGGAGGACAGTAGATGAGAATTTTCTCGCCGCGTGGCGCCGTTTGAACCCCGTTGGTTTGCACGACGTGCAAATTAAAAATGATTCAAACGTCATACTCAATATGACATCATTTGCTTATGCAGACATTGCACATAAACACGATTTGTTTGTGCTGATCTAGCGTGTTTAATCTGTTTCACATTGCGTTTTCCCAACGATTATAGTAGAAATCCGATCGGAGAATGAAATATTCGCTGCTTGCAACTGCCAACTGAATCAAACCACCAAAACAATAACAAAGAGCAGGGCAGCCAGTTCACACAAGTTCCAGCATATTTAGGGTTACCAGTTGTTCAAATTAAAAACTAACCCCGTTAGTTTGAATGAGGAATCGTTCAAACGAACGGGGGTCCACTGTATATGTAATATTGTTGAATATGCTGTATCTTGTGATGCTATAGAGAAATGCTGTTCTCGGAACAAATGTTCAAGTGACTTAGGTCTTCCGGGTGGTATGGAAAACAGTGGCGTGTTATCTTACCATGCGGCGCTCGCATGTATGATTTTTATATACATATTAGCTGACCCGACAGACTTCGTATTGCCACAAATTAAACTGTGTTGTACATAAATCGTGAATCTCGGATGACCTTTGTCACAATCTTGAGTTTTGCAAGTTTCTGGGGAGTTTATGGGTGTTTTAATATACAAATTTTCCTCACAGTAAAGTAGAAAACAACTTCCACCATTGCTTAGCCTGATAAAATAAAGCGGATAGCATTTAAATATTCGCCATCATTACAAACCATTTCGCCCAATACCATTTTGCGGAACACCAATTCTCGGTTGACCGTAACGCGAAATATAGAATTTCGCAGAATACCATTTCGCGAAAAACCTTACGCAGGATGTACCATTTCACGGAAAATCTTTTCGCAGAAAGTACCATTAGGCCGTCTCGCGCTGAATTATATAATGTTACTATTAATAGTTTTTGATGGTCTTGTTATTGATTAATGTTTTATGAAAGAGACTAAAATTTCTCGAGTTCCATTAGTTTTTGAGTTACGCAAAACTTTCTGTTTTATTTGTATGATAGTTCTTGTCCCCCTACCACAGGGGCGAGGGGCCTCAAACCATCATTAAAAAAATCCTGTCTCCAAAACCCCTCGCATGCCAAATTTGGCTCTATTTGCTTGATTACTTTTCGAGTTATGAGGAAATTTGTATTTCATTTGTATAAGAGCCCCCCCTCCTGAAGCGAGAAGAGGTTTCAATTCACCATAGAAAACATTCTTGTCTCCAAAAACACCCACATGCCAAATATGGTTCCATTTGATTAATTAGTTTTCGAGTTATGAGGAAATTTGTATTTCATTTATATAGGAGCCTTCCCTCCTAAAGTGGGGAGGGGTCTCAATTCACCATAGAAAAAATTCTTGTCTCCAAAAACACCCACATGTAAAATTTTGTTCCATTTGCTTGATTAATTCTCGAGTTATGCAGAAATTTGTGTTTCATTTGTATGGGAGCCCCCCTCTTAGTGGGAGGAGGGATCTCTAACTATCATTAGAACCTTCCCTGGCCCCAAAAGCCCCTATATGCAAATTTTCACGCCGATCGGTTCAGCAGTTTTCGATTCTCTAAGGAACATTCGGGCAGACAGACAGAAATCCATTTTTATAGGTATAGATTTGTATGGGAGCCCCCCTCCTAGTGGGGGGAGGGATCTCTAACCATCATAAGAACCTTCCCTGGCACCAAAAACCCCTACATGCGAATTTTTCCGATTGGTTCAATAGTTTTCGATTCTATAAAGAACATAGAGCAGATAGGAATCCATTTTTATAGGGAGAGGGGTCTTTTGCCATCAAGAGAACCTTCCGTACTCCCAAAAACCCCTACATGCAAATTTTCACGCCGTTCGGTTCAGTAGTTTTCGATTCTAAAAGGAACATAGGGACAGACAGAAATCCTTTTTTATAGGTATAAATATGCTATTTCTAGTGATGCCGGTAATTTGAGATACTGCTGTCTGAAAAGGTTATTCAGGTATGTGCGACTCTCCAGATAATACAGCAATGAGATAAAAAATTTCCCAATGCAACGCTAATATACACGGATCTACTTGTATTTGCCATAAGATATGATATTGAACCTTAGAGATGTTTCTATTTTTAAGAATGCTGTTCAAATGGTTGCTGTCGTCCAGATGGTATGAAAATTGGTTGAAGTTTTTTCACTACGCGGCGCTAGTATACAAGTGATCATTTTGCATGTACTTTTCTCGTGATCATGGCCAGGGCTTCGACCGATCCTTTTTTTCTACCGCAGTCACATCAACGTACATTCAAGTTCACAACGTCCGTTTAGTGGTGGAATACTAACGCTGGCAGTTTGCTCAGTCAAACGCCGATTAAACGCAGTAGAACGAATGCGTTCCATGCCTTTTTGACATTTTCGTTTCGATCAAGTTGCCTTTACCGTTTGGAGCAGCGAATGACTGCAAAACAGTCAAATGACTTGCAGTCACCACGCTGAAGGCCCAGACACAATGCATACGGATTTTACTACGTTGCGGAAATTTGACAATTTTTCCATGGGTTTTCTGTCAAATATCCGCAACGTAGTAAAATACGTACGCATTGTGTCTGGGCCTTAACGAAAAGCAACTGTAAGGTGGGGCAAGATAGGTCCGTTGCATTAACATGAAAGTTTTAGCTTAATTCAAGCCAACGATTTTTTCATATAGTACTGTAATGTTCTTTTATAGTCATTATAATTCGTAACGTATCTTTTTCCCTTTTTCGATAGAAAAATGTGAAAAAAACGAAGTAGATCCAATATTTCGTCAGCAGAAAAAAAAGCAATATGTTTTCTGTGTGCTCTTATCATTTCTAAAATCACATAGGATAACAAAATTTATTATATACTGCAAAAGTTTTAAATAAACATGTATTTTGTTCTACCAGCTCAATAGGGGCAAGATGGGTCACATTGAAAAAGACTTGTCTGGCACCCTATGTTTGTCCATATCTATAATTTTGAGTTTCTTTATTGTTGTTATTAAATAATTGACTAATTTTTAGCTGGCCCGGCATATACTTCATCCGCAAAACAGTTAATGCGGCAAAAGGTTCATTTTCCGACTTTTCATTTTTTGTCTGATATAATTTTTATTTTGTTTCGTTTTATTTATTTTTATCGTCAATTTTGAAATATATGAGCCGTTTTTCTGCAGTAATAATGAATAATTTTTGTTTCTGTAAAAAATTCATAAAGGGTTTCGATAAAAAAATTCGCTTTTTGTTATGTGACCTATCTTGCCCCGTACTTTTTGAGAGCTTAAAATAACATGTCTTTTAAATGTATTCACAAAAAATATATAATCCTCGAAAAATCGGACTTGTTGATTTTTTCGGAAGAGAACTAGTGACTCCATCTAAATAAATGATAAGCGGGTTAAAATTGAATTCGTAGAAAAACGCATCGGGTACTTTCCTTAGGTGACCCGTCTTGCCCCACTTGATCCTATATCATATATTCAACCTACTACAAAACAAACAACCACTACATGTGCATGGAAGAAGCCGGTCGGACTCCGTCCAATACAAACGAACATTTTGCTTGCATCGGACCGACGTCCGGGTGACAAACTATTACTGCGAGCAGCGGATTTGGAGACAGAAAGAGAAATGAAAACATACGTCATCTTTAGAGTGACTATATACAGAGTGGCGACATGTCATCCCAGAAGTATGCAATGCTCTAATAAAGCTTGTTTTCTTTCTTTTTCCTGCATACGCATTGGATTCGTCTGCTCGATTGAAATGACACTGACAGATAATTATCATTCCAATTTTGATATTGTCGCCACTCTATATAAGTCACTCTAGTCATCTTATGCTTCCAGTCAGTTTGCAGTTCAGATTCTTCATATGAACTACAGGGTTTTAGCATTTGCTTCAATTTGTCATGCCGCACAGTGCGTTGAACGTATGGGACTGCGGGACAAAAATCAAAACTGCTAGTTTTAGACATTTTATGAAGCTAATAAAAGTAGTTTGTGATAATCGAAGCTAGTATTTGCTTAAATGTCTCAAAATATTTAAATAATGGCAAAAATGTCCCAAACGCCAAATTTTTACGCAAGCATTGCAAAAGTTTTTCATCATTATATGGCTTGCCGTCGGCTATATAACTACCAAAGTTGTTTGTGAAAGCAACATTTGTACTAGAAATACTTTGGTAAATTCAGCAATGCCATCTAGTGTTAGATTAAACAGCACTCGAAGATCAACCTTGGCTGCAATTTCGATAATTGAAAAGTTTTCCTTCAGTGCATGAAAGCTTGGAAATGTTTATGGAAGACGTTTAAATAATTCTAAGCAAAATATACTTTCGCACTAACAAATGTATATCTGTGAACAGAGCTAGTGTTTAAGTAATACTTAAGCCTCTTTAACCATTCTCAGCCGTAACGGAAAAGTAAATAATAATTTTCCGTGGCATAATTTGAGACAAAGTCTGCAGCTCGACGTTCTGTTTTTGTTGGACAATTTTTGAAAACCTTTTAATTAAATCTACGAAACGAATTTCCAGCAAGAAAACCGTTATCATTGATTATTCGTCATTATTATCAACCCGAGAAACGGGAAAAACGGCAGCCGGTATTAAGTTTATTAATTTTTTTAAAGAAAAATTTACCCGCTATATGAAATAAAATCGCTTTGAGTTTAATTTTCAACAGTAATAGCACAAAGCTTCATAAACAGTGGTTTCTTCTAACAGGGATAACATAATATAGTAGAATTAACGAAAATCTGACGGTTTATCAGTGCTTGACGTTGATCTACAAATATTGAAATATCTTGTAGAGTTGCAGGTAGTTGCAGCTAAAACCTGTTCGATCTTGTAGAGGACACTTTGAACAATTATTCTGTGTATATTTTAGCTTGGAAGTCGGTGGAACATTTTTTAAATCAGTAATCAAAGTTAGAGTTCTGTCTTTTCGAAGGACAATATCTATGTCGTTTCTATGGGGCGATTTTTTAGGAGTGAGGTCAAAATGAATTCGTTCTATAACTAAAATTTATTCTACTAAACTTGATTGTTTTTCTCCATTTTAAAGATTTTGATTACACAAACTATGAAACTTTTACGAGCGTGATGAATAACCTTCAAAAATGAAAGCAAAATTTGTAAGTAAAATCCACTCTCCAATTTGACAGTTTGAACGCTTGTAATAGTAGTTGTGGCGCTTTCCCAAGCAAACTAATACTTGTTTATGTAGCAGAAGGCATCTATAAACAATTCTAAATACTTAGTATACCCGATTTAAAAAAAAGTGAAAAACGATTTTTGTCTATGGCTCAACGCACTGTGCGGCGAGTTGAATTGAGTGCTGTCACCTAGGTGACTGTAGGCACAGTTAGCAGCAGGACGAAGTCTTCCCTTACCTGGGAGAGAAGGGCCAAAAATGTAGGCACAGTTAGCAGCAGGACGAAGTCTTCCCATACCTGGGAGAGAAGGGCCAAAAATATAGGCACAGGACAGTTCTTCAGGACAGAGACTTCAAGATTTCTTTTTCACAAAACCACGATTTTGTAATTTTTAGCAATTAACAATCTTACGTAATAACTAGTAATTTATTTTAAAAAGCAATCTCATCTAAAAAACATTTAAAAAACAATATCTCAACGAAAGTGCTTGAAAAATTAAAAAATTAGTGAAAATTTTCACCCCCGATTGGTTTGCAAACTATTTGTTATTTGTTATTTTCCAAATCAAGCGGTAACCAGGGTTACGGGGTTTGGCACCTTTGTATTATTCGTGTGTATAATGTTGGCGACAGTGACAACCGTGTTACCTAGGTAGCAAACCCCTGTCACCTAGGTGACAAACCGTGTCACCTAGGTGACAAAGCGAGTCGCCTAGGTGACAATTGTCACCTCATTCGCAGTGACTCAAAATTAGTCACGTCACTCGCCTCGCAGAATAAGGGTGATAGCGTTTACAAGAAGCTCACATATACACCAGCGTAGCATACATAATGAGACAACCCAAAACTGTTTTCCATACACTCAAGTACTTTTTTTACACGGTTTAGTTTTTTGAGTATTAGAACGGTAACTTAGAAACCATTAATTTATTTCTAAATACATTTGGGAGTAGCTCGACATTCCTCACGTAGATTGTAAATAGTTCCTTAGCTGCACCGTTTTCGAGTAATCGAAACCGTGTAAAAAAAAAGACTTGAGTATAGTCAAATTTACAAGATGTAATGTAAACAAGAATATTATGAAATTAAAAATTAAAAACGACTTTTTTCCATCCAGAAAGTTTTGATCTACTGCTACTGAATATATGTTCAGCATCACAGGTTTTTTTTCTATTAGAAACAAATTAGGTTAATTTCCATAATCTACGTTGACTCCAACAAGGCTGTCGCTATGTATACGTGATTTTGGATTGAAACCACCAACTTCCCCGCCACCAACGACTTCTAATTTGTCTTACTGCATATAATTTATCATGCACTTTTTCTTAAAACTCCTTCGGTAGTCCTAGTGCTAAAAGTCCTGTAAATAGGTACGTAGGCATTTATCTATACATATCACATATCGTTTCAGAAATATTTGAGGGTAAAAAATGATATTTTTGAAAAAATTATTAAAAAGATAATAGTGCCACTGCAAGGAGGATTGATGTTATAATGATTTGAGGAATTATGGTGCATTCACGTGATATACCAAAATAATTCGCGCTGCTGCTTGCGGTCAGTAAATGACATCAAGTCTGCTTTTCATTCCTCAAAAGCCAAGATGATGTCTAAAATACATGTTTCCTTTTTTTCGAAATATATTTTGGATAATACCGTGGACCCCCGTTCGTTTGACCATTTTTAATCTGAACACTTTTTAATTTGAACCCCGTTGGTTTGCACGACGTGCAAATTAAAAAAAATGGTTCAAACGTCATTCTCAACATGACATCATTTGTTTATGCAGACAATGCACATAAACACGATTTGTTTGTACTACCTAGCGTGTTTAATCGGTTTCACATGTCGTTTTCCTAACGATTAAGATAGAAATCCGATCAGAAAATGCAATATTCGCACTTGCAACTGCCAACTAAAACAAACCACCAAAACCGCATATTTCAGCATATGTCGGGTTGTTCAAATTAAAAAGTAACCCCGTTAGTTTGCATGAGGAATCGTTCAAACGAACGGGGGTCCACTGTACTCCCTTTTAAACTTTAAATGATTTTTAAGGGTTAGTAACGAACACAAGCGTACGTAGTACCTTTTTTCAGCACAGAATCCACCATAAGTACACCTGGAGGTCACCAAATCAGACAGAATTACAGATCGACCACGTTTTGATCGACAGTCGGCACTTCTCAGACATTATCGACGTCAGATCCTATCGAAGCGCTAACGTTGACTCGGACCACTACCTAGTGATGGTTAAGATGCGCCCAAGACTCTCCGTTGTAAACAACATTCAGTACCGCCGCCTGCCTCGGTTAGATCTCGCGCGGCTGAAGCAGCCAGACGTCGCCGCACACTACGCGCATTCACTCGAAGCTGCGCTGCGGTGGAAAGACACAAACAGAAGAAGATGCAGCGAAACCAAATCTTTCGGGAGAAAAAGTGCAACCTGGAAGAGCAGGAATATGCAGAGTTGGAGCGGCTGCATCGTTCTCAGGAAACGCGGAAGTTCTACCAGACACTGAACGGATCCCGCAAAGGCTTTGTGCCGCAAGCCGAAATGTGTCGGGATAAGACTGGCAGTATTCTGACGGACGATCGTGAGGTGACCGATAGGTGGAAGCAGCACTTCGACGAACACCTGAATGGCGCCCAGGCGGGAAACCATGGCGGCGGGGAAAGCTATTTCGAGGCTGCAGCAAACGGGGAAGAGGTGCCAGCCCCAACGATAGGCGAAGTTAAGGAGGCCATTATGCAGCTAAAGAACAACAAGTCAGCTGGAAAAGATGGCATCGGAGCGGAGCTTATTAAAATGGGACCAGAAAAGCTGGCCGTTTGTCTGCACCGACTAATTGTTAGAATTTGGGATACGGAACAGCTACCGGAGGAGTGGAAAGGTGGGGTTATGTGCCCGATCTACAAAAAGGGCGACAAGTTGGACTGTGAGAACTATCGAGCGATCACCGTTCTCAATGCCGCTTATAAAGTGCTGTCCCAAATCATTTTCCGCCGTCTATCACCAATTGCGAATAGATTTGTGTGAACTTATCAAGCCGGCTTCGTCGAAGGTCGGTCTACAACGGATCAAATATTTACTCTGCGGCAAATCCTCCAAAAGGGCCGTGAATACAGAGTTCCCACGCATCATTTATTCGTTGACTTCAAAGCCGCATATGATACCATCGACCGGAAAGAGCTATGGAAAATCATGAACGAGAACAGCTTCCCCAGGAAGCTCACCAAACTGATTAAATCTACGATGGATGGTACACAGTGCTGTGTTCGGATTTCGGGTGGATTGGCAAGTTCATTCGAATCACACAGAGGGCTTCGTCAAGGTGATGGTCTTTCATGCCTGCTGTTCAACATAGCGCTACAAGGTGTTATGAACCGAGCGGATATCAACACGCGGGGCACGACATTCAACAAATCTAGTCAATTCGTCTGCTTTGCCGATGACATGGATATTATCGGCAGAATATCTGTGGCGGTGGCTGAACAGTACACCAGACTAAAGCGCGAAGCAGAAAAGATTGGGTTAAAGGTAAATACGTCTAAAACAAAGTACATGCTGGCCAGCGGAACCGAGGCCGAACGACACCGCTTGGGCAGTAGTATATTGATCGACGGCGATGAGTTTGAGGTAGTCGATGAATTTGTCTACCTTGGCTCACTGGTAACGGCGGACAATGATACCAGCCATGAGATTCGGAGGCGTATTATCAGCGGAAGTCGTGCTTACTATGGGCTCCACAAGCAATTGCGGACGAGCAGACTAAGTCCCCGTACAAAGTGCACCCTGTACAAGACGCTTACTAGACCGGTTGTTCTCTACGGGCATGAAACATGGACAATGCTCGAGGAGGACCTGCGAGTGCTCGGAGTCTTCGAACGACGAGTGCTAAGAACGATCTTCGGCGGCGTACAGGAGAACGGAGTACGGAGGCGGAGGATGAACCATGAACTCGCACAGCTCTATGGCGAACCCAGTATCCAGAAGGTAGCTAAAGCTGAACGGATGCGATGGGCAGGGCATGTTGCAAGAATGCCGGACAACTACCCTGCAAAGATGGTGTTCGCCTCAAATCCGGTAGGAACAAGACGACCAGGTGCGCAGCGAGCAAGATGGTTAGACCAGGTGGAGCGAGATCTGGCGGAGAGTACTCGGTGTCCGAGGAATTGGAGAGCGGTAGCCCTCAACCGAGTTACATGGAGAAATTTTGTTCAACAGGCTTTGTCTTAGGACGGCAAGCCACCTAAGTAAGTAAGTAACGAACACAAGCGTGAAGTTAACTAATATGAATAGAATAAGACAATAAGTTTTGTGAAATATGGTTAATATCGAAATTTATGATAAATTTAAGTGAAGTCGGTTTACTGCGACTCTCTTGATCCACGTTGAAAAGAAACAGCAAGCGGCGACGAGTTCTGGTTTCGAAAAAATATCAACAACTGCAAAGTAATTCACCTTGAAAAGTTATATAAACTTGAGACTTAGAGTTGTCCTAGTCGTTTTGGATGATCAGACCAGAATGTCATATGTTGGGTTTTTGCCAGGTTTCCGGAGAGCTACAATGAGTCCTTCTTTCCACGAAGCAATGATTGATCCGGTCTGCAATATAGTGTTGATTACATTAAGCATTGAAATTTTAATTCTGAACGGAAGGTGGGAGAGCATCGCATAACTTATATTATCTGGCCCGATAGATGTGTTTCCTCCTTTATCCAGAGCCCAGGGCATTTCATTTATAGCAAAGCTCTTATTGAGTTTACCGTTTGTATCAACCCCAACATTAGCTTCTGATGCGGTGTTCTGCTATCAATGCGGGTTTAGGGTGGCCAAGTGGCCGGTTTTTGGCCGGCCCGACCGGTTTTTTACTTGCAAAGCCGGTGACCGGTGACCCGGGTGTAATATACATTAAATTGTCCACTAGCGTTAGAAGCAAGTAGTTGTCACTCTAAAACTAGCTATCTTCAATAATCCATTCGTTGTTCGTTGTGGTTGCGACTGTGATGTCCTGCCGTTCGCTCCACAACTGACTGCTCATCCCATTTACAACTGTCAATCGACTTCCACTTTCTCTCTGTGCTGGTTACTCCAGGGAAATCCTCTTATATGCTGACCCTCCCCCCCCCCCCCCACCCCGCGCGTTTTTTGAAGGCAGGGCCGACCGGCCGGTTTTTGTAATTTTCAGACTTGGCAACCCTATGCGGGTTTTGTTACTGTAGCGTCATATATGGTGGTTTCGTTTGCCTCGGAAAGCATTAATTTTCCTCCATAGTTCGTTAAAACAGGATACACTTCAATAGCCGTGGATCAGCGTCATTTAGTCTTTTAAGTTTTTTCAACATCTTTCGCCTAGTTCAAACGGTATCATGTACGCTAGTGTTCCACTGTTTTGCCAGATGTCATTGGCATCGGACTGGCAAAGGGTGAACATGTGTATTCCATAACCTCTGTTCATTAACTCCTATTCCTACCTCCACGAGGTGCCGGCAGGGGTACGTAACTTCGGTTGTCGTATGCTAACAGGAAAGGGGGCACAGTGGCTCCCGCCTACATTAAGAGAGCAGCCCCATCAGCAGGCTAAGGACTTTAGGTTAACAGTCTACTGTACTGCCGGTGGAAGCATAATTGTCCCATGTTACATTTTGTCATTTTCGACATTTTGTTATCTAACTTTATAATTATATATGTATTTTTAGAATATGAATCGAAAACATGGTGTTTATACAAGAAAAACTCGAAAAAATTTGAGGACAATTTGTCCCACTGGAAAAATGGACGCATATTGGTCTCGCTGTATATACCTTTTCATATAAAATGTTTTCAAGTTGTATACAAAATTTAGTGAAGTTTTTCAACGTTCTCTCAAAGAGGGACAAATAATTACATCAAAACTAAGTAATTTTAGAAAAATCAGTTTTTCAACTTTGAGTGCGATTTTCTCATTTTCGTGTTTTGTAACATGGGACAGATATGCTTCCAGCGGCAGTGTACCGGAACACAAAAAAGTTACCGAAAATGAAAGAAAAAATCTGTCTGGATTATTGGCAACGACCTTTAGCATGAAAACACGGACACGAATCGGAACATAGAATATACTGACCCTTGCCCAGCAGGGCAAGCTGGCTCAACTTCCAAGGGAAGCTAGCCACCTGAAGCTTGAAATCCTGGGGCTGTACGAGGTCCGCTGGCCGGGTACTGGCGAACACAGGACATCATCCGGGCTCTACTCTGGCATACGAGGTGAAAATGCTACTCGAGAAAGAAGAGTTGGATCCCTTCTGAGCCCAGGGGCACATGCGGCCCTGATGAGGTGGGAACCGATAAATGAGCGAATAATCGTTGCCAGATTCAGAACACGGGCAAGGAACTTTACAGCAATTCAGTGCTATGCGCCAACAGCAGGCTTCATTCTCGTTTTTTTGCTCAGTAGATGCTCATTGGGCTACAGCGTCTCAAGTAAACAGAATTTGAAGAAGTCTTGTAAAGGGAATTGTAGAGCTACTTATTATCTACATTATTGTTGAAGAATGTATAGTTTTATCTTTTGTATTTACGGCGCTACGCGATTGCTATCCCGTTGGTAGCCAAATGAGCGCTCTTTTTGCTACCAACGAGGTAGCAGCCCCATAGCGCCGTAAATACAAAAGATAGAACTATATTTTCTTCAACAATAATGTAGATAATAATTAACTCTACAATTGCCTTTTTCGAATTTTGTTTCGTTGAGGCGTTGCAGTCAAATGAGCATCTAATGAGCAAAAAACTGAAAATAATGCCTGGCCAACAGATGCTGCCGACCTGCAGGAGAGAGTTTTTACAGCCAGCTGAACAGCGTGGTTGAGAAGATCCCGAAGGGGGACATCCAAATCCACATTGGGATCAATTGTTTGACTGCGTATATTATGTGGTTACTCAATTCTACAGAAAATTGTGATAGCCGACATTTCTAGTCTTCTATCAGTCGGATCAATCGCTCGTTGGGGCAAAGTTACGACATGATGCAACTAACGAATTCTGGGTGTATATAACTAATCGTTTAAAAAGCATCTATTCAGTGTACTGCCCATAAATGCATAACAGTCCCATCTGACTTTTCACCACTTTTGAGATAAACCCGGGATTCATCTTTAAATGAACTGTTCTTTCAATATTTCAAACAAAAAAGTTATGTTTGTTCGCAAGATGTTGAAAAAAATATCAAACTATGTCAGTCCCATATTACAAATAAACGCATAACAGTCACAGTAGTAAAAATATATCAATAAGCATCTGTTTCTGGGAAATGCCTGGACCGATTCGCCTGCAGCAACTTCCAAACGGTAGATTTTATGGCCTAGAAGAACACTATCAAGGAGAATTTGAATCGGATGTACGATTCCGAAGTTACAGTGGAAACAAGTTCCGGAATATATGGGACTTGAACATAGAAACACCTTGAGTCACAACAAACTCATCATGTGACACCTATAAATACATGGATTAGCAAATCTAAACTATTGGTAGTCGTATAAAGTGTTCAAGACGTCATTGGCCACATCTGAACATGTCCGTGAATGTTCCAGATACCTCTACGGGGATCAGTTTCTGAATTTAACTAAAATACAACATGTGACATCTCTAAGTCGGTACTCGAAATTGCAAAACTAGTTTGAAATAGTTCATTTGTTGTTACATATAGTGTCCAGGATCACATTGGTCATACTCTGACACGTTCTGAGAGTGTTCCGGACACACAGGAAAGTACACAGGACCAGCTTCTGAGTCAAACAAACCCCATCATGCGACCTCACTATAAACTCAAGATAACAAATTACAATAAAAAGGAGAAAAGGCCAGGAAGAGATTTGAGTCAAAAACTACAAGGTATACAACCCTAAGGGTTGTACGAAAGGGTGACGTAGGACTGTGTCATATAATACTCATTACATTGATAACATGTTTTAATCGATGAAGTATAACTTTATGTCTGATCATTAGATCAAAGACTAATGCAAACTGCATTTATGGCATATGCATATTTGAGTATCTGTGAGTATCATTGTTTGAGTGTTTATTTGTAAAAGAAGAGCGAAATATTCTGATTTAATTCTTTATTGAATCAATGGTGGTTATGAAAAAAACCGTTTGAAATTGTTTGGTGGCCCTGAAAAGAACTATGTTTGAGCTGATAGCACTTCTTAAAAATCAGTACTATAATTACTGTTGCCAATATATAGATGGATGTCGCTATTCGGTCCTTTAGACTCTAGAATGATGGTTACCCGCTAATACAGGAGTGATAGGAAATACCAAATAAGCATAAGCATAAGCATAGGATACCGCCCGTGTGTTGCTACTCCGTTATTGATCAAGACCGATGAGAATTGCAAAATGATGGCTGGAAAAAGCATAGGAGTGATAGGAAATACCAAATAACTGTAAAGTAGTAATGGATTAGTTTTATCAAAATACTGACCGTTCGTCAGTGCGATCGTGCGATAAATGAGCAGGCGGCGAACCAAGTGTACCATTTTATAGTCACTGGCACTGCCGCTGCTACTTGTAAGCTAGTGTAGGTGGTGCAGGAAACCATATCGGCTGCTGCTGCTTAAATGATTGTCCGACACTGATTGAGCAAGCTATCGAACAATTTCGCATGTCTGCGATGGAGATAATGCAAAATGTAACGTAAAGTGCATTGTGTGGAATTCACGTTGGCCATTGCCCGCTGATTCCGCTTGTCTTCGGGGTCGGTGTTGCCGTCAGTTGCTATCGATGTTGCCAATTGGATTGGAAAAGGGGTGTGGCCTGCAAAGTGGTCTCAAAGGTTATCATTTGGATCCAAATCTTTTGGTGTATCTAATTGTCGTCCGTGCCTGTGAAGCTAGGCGATCACAAGGGAAATGTATGGGAAAATTTGACCTTAAAACTTTACACACATTTTCACTATTTAGCGTATAAAAAATTATTATTAATATGTTACTATAAAATTGCTGGACATTTTATCTATCCAACGACATATTAACTGTTATGTTTCGTTCAGTAGTATAGTAGCTATTAGCGTTTGAAACATTTCATTCAAACGTTACACTTCTATTTTTCGTTTTTACAAAGTGCTACCCAGTCCCAGTATAGTAAACAAAGACGTAGTCCTACGTCAAAAGGACATTTTGAACAATTGAATTGAACGAGCACGTGAATTATTAAAACAACAACGACACGTGGTCTTGAAAATGCTGCCGTGTCACCGACAACTCAAGGATCAAGGTATGCTGTGCCTGTGACTGTTATGCGTTTATTCTTGCTTATTCAAGCACAAATAAACGCATATCAGTAACTTCGGCAGTTTTTCTAAGTTTTGGAACAAATTTGAGGTCACTTGTGAACAAATTGCTTGTAAAAGTATTCTGTTATGTACATTCAAGTGATTTTATGACGATTTGGACGATTTGTCTCCAAAATCGATTCAATATTAAAGAAAAATTGTCGTGACTTCAACAGTGTTTTTCGTAGTTGCACGTTTTTGCAGATGTGACTGTCTTCCATTTATGGGCAGTGTAGCTGATATCTGAGTTATACTAAATGTCATTAAATTATTCCTTGTTTTATTATGCTTAAATAATACTTCTACACGAATTTAATGTGGAGATGAGCTGGTTTCTCATTACTCAAACCCAAAGCTGGCCGAAACCTGAATTCAATTTTTCCGCTAAGTCCGAATCCGAATAATTTTTTCCCTGCCAAACCCGACCCCGACACTTGTTAAAACTTTCAAGCCCGAACCCGTCGGTTTGGGGGTTTCTTGGCTTGCGGGTCTGAAAACCCGACCATCTCTAGGTCTGTATCTACTCTGTACTCGTGTTTGTACGTAAGTTTTCCAATAAAATTGTTGCAAAACGTGTTTCCAAAATTTTTGATTAAATGATTTCTGTAATGAAAGATTTGCGAAAAAATAGATTAACTCTTTGAAAAACAGAAAAGTTCTAGCTTTTCAAAGTAGCCTGCGGTCAAATTGATCCCAAGATACAGACAAAGGGTTAAAGATTAATAGTGTTCAGTATACATACACTATATTTTTTAATTCGTAGAAAAATTTCTGACGAGTGATAGGGTAACCAAAGTATTTTGGACCCGCTCAACATAATTACCCGCTGTACATAATTTGGACACTTACAGCAAAATCAAATGGAAGTGTCCAAATTATGTACAGCTGCTGAAGGGGTCCAAAATAGGATGGTTACCCTATAAATATCTTTCGAGTTAGTAGACCACTTTTAGAGACGCTTTTAACTAGCAAGGTTAGTAAGACGTACTCACGTTAAAAGAAACCTGAATTAACTGAATATAAGGATGCAGATTCGATCGAATCGAAATGATGGTTCTTATTATTACGGTGAATGGCTATGGACATTTATTATAGAACGCCCAATAATGCATATTTATCTGATCTTATTTCCATGAGAATGATTGATATGTTGAAATAATACCGTAATAATTGTCTGTTGGGATATAGCTTGCAGTTTGCATTGGCATCGATATATATACGAAAATCGATCAGACAGAAAAACACTTTTGTTCGATGGACACTAGTTATGCAAGTAGTATTCATTTTCACATTCCGTCATTTTAACAATACCAGCGTAAAGCTGTTTTTAAATCTGTTAATTTAAAAGGTTAACGGCTTTTATTTTACTTCAATTAACAAAACAAACACTTTCAAAACGACACTCAATACTCAAGATATACGAACTTTTACTTTATTTTTGCATCAAAATATCCGTTTAGAAACTTATGTAGGTATTTAATTACCGCTTTTCACTTTGCTGTTTACTGTTATTAATAGTTGTAATGCCAGTAGCGTCCCATAAGTCTCATCAATGTAATGATATATAGTAAGAATTACGGTATGCAAAAGAACTAGAATAACTTTATCATTTACCGTGATATTATTTATTACTCGTAGCAATTTAGAACACTAAAGTCACTGGTTATATGGTTAGAATTCTCAGGTTAGAACACAAAACACAAAACAAGACGCCAAAGACACCGCTCTCTTGTTATGTTTAGTTTTTCCAATAAGAATATGCGAACAATCTTTTTGACAACTCTGCATATACATCAAATCTGGCACTCTTCTCTAGAGTGACTATATACATATATACATGTATATAGTCACTCTACTCTTCTCTTGCAACACTACCGTGCTCTTTCTTTTATTTACGCCAAAGAAGGAAACCAAAAATCTAGATAGAATTAACAAAAGGGCGAATGTCGCAAACACCCAGCCGTATGAAACTGAAGGGTAAAGATGCGGCTAACATCTTTTTACTAGGGATGGCAATTATCGCCAAAAATGGTTATCGATAACAATCGATATTTCCCGTCATTTTATCGATATTATCGATAAGTATCGATAATTTTCAATACAAACCATATATTGACAGGCGAGGCGAACCAAGGCACTGGCAGCGTTCCTTATACTCTATGTGTGTGACAGTAACCAACATGAATATGTTGAGCTTGATTGGTTAGGTTATTCGAGTTGAGCACTGAACCCCGCTTATGCGAAATCCACCCAAATGTCTAGCAGCGAAAACTTTTTTCTTCCAGACTTTCTGTCAAATATCTTCCCGCTGTTACCCGTGAAATCAAGCAGCAAGGCAACAACCGTTTCTAGCAGAAACTTTGCCTTACGCGGTTTTGCTCAGATTTTTCTTCTCAGATTGGTTTTGGGGATGGATTCATGATAAAAGGTCATGACTTGGCAAGGGATCTGTACACTGATACACTGGGGTAGGTACCTTACCAAGCGGATTTTGCCCGTCATTAAGTCCCATGAAGCCTGTCGCAGTTTCAGCATGCATGCTACAATGGACACGGGACTTCAGTTCATCTCAAAAGAGCTGAGTGCACCAAATTGTCCCCGGGTTCGTCCAGTACTGCAATACTGAAGATGACAGCAAAAGCTGAAGATGAAGAGAACAGTCACCAGCGACATTGGTCAGATGAGGAATTCGAGGTGCCGGCTGGCCGGGGCAGTGACTGGGGAGGGTGTGCACCGGCTGACGAATGGTGTCAGCAGCAGGTTTTTTCATGCAATGTTATGTTCCGAATAAAAAATTAATCAATGCGGGACACTTTCCAGGACGCTTAGTAATCCGGGACAAGCCATCCAAATCCGGGACAGTCCCGCATAATCCGGGACGTCCGGTCAGCCTACCTTAAGGGCAAATGGCATGGTGAAGAAATGAATGCGAGTGTTTAATAGGGGGGGGGGGGGGTATGCCATATAACAACGAGATTAAAAATATCGATAATTATCGTTAATCCGAAAGTTTTATCGATGATCGACGATGCCTCGGAAATATCGATATTATCGATAAGTATCGATATGTTTGCCATCCCTACTTTTTACCAAGTAGCTGGCAGGCAGCCATGTTTTCAAAGCCAACATGTTAGCGTTAGCGTAAACGAGAAATCATATATTCGCCACTCTTCACACAAGTTAGCTCTTCAGCTGTCAGTGGGGCCCACGACTCCTGAGCCCGCCTGATGTTAGCTCTCATCAACGCAAAGCAAATGAGATAAAAGTGCCAGTTAGCTGCTTTTTACGCTTCCTACACGTCCGACCAGGGTTGCCACATGCACAGATTATTCTGTGTTTAACAGATATTTGAAAGAAATCGCCTGTACAGAATCTGTATGCATAGAATACAGATTTTCGCCAAATTACACAGATTAAACAGATTTTTGAGCTTTTACATGAGAGTGAAAGAGACGGAAATAGTCAGCAAAATGACTCTCTATCTCTTTCACTCTCATTGTTTTGCATTGGACAGATTTTTGCACAGATATTTTTCCTCGTCGTACAGATTGTCAGATTTTTCCAACAAAAAACACAGAATTATATGTGGCATCCCTGCGTCCGACACAAAAAGAAAAAAAGCAAAAAAGTAACTTTGTTCGGGAGCTTACCAATACAGATTCATCCGAGGCTGAAGTTAGAGCGGGCTACTCACAAATACATTTTGTCCGAGGCAAAGTTTGTTGTGGGCTAGATGAGATGTTGATCAGGGTAGAGTGACTATATACAGAGTGGCGCCAAGTCATCCCAAATGTATGCAATGCGGCTTTTCCAAGGTTTTTCTTTCTCTTTCCTGCATACGCGTTGGATTGGCCTTGCCAGCGTTGAAAGAGATTTCGTAGGCTGCTCGCACTTACAGGAAATCTCGTGCCGAACTGTCAACGCGTGAGTGTTGACAAAAGCAAAAATACTTCCCTTTCTTTTTTTCTCACGCAAAACCCTGAACAATATCAGCAACGCTGGCAAGGCCAATAGGTCGTCTGCTCGATTGGAATGACACTGACAGATAATTATCATTCCAATTTTGACATTGTCGCCACTCTGTATATAGTCACTCTAGATCAGGGGTGTGAAATTGTCAAAATTTTGCGGACTCAACATCCATGGACGGCGACAACTTGGAACCAGCCAGTATACCGAAAATAACAGCTAATATTAGTTAAATTATAGCTAAAAGGCTGTGCCTAACTGCTTTCTAATTAGTTTCAGTAGTGTTAAAATGAATAAACCTTTAAGTAGGCACCAGAACCAAAAGTACCAAAACCAATGAGTGGGACATGGACAATGTATGTAGTTTGACAGCCACACCACCCCGCTGATGTTGATGTTGGCTACACGAAAAATGTCGACTAACATTTGAAAGGGGCGGATAAGCCAACTGTCAAACAGAACGTGTGAGAGTTATTTTTTCCTGGAGCAGCATAGGAAAATGAACTCTCACTCGTTCTGTTTGACAGTTGGCTTATCCGCTCCTTTCAAATGTTAGTCGACAAACCTCGCGTCACTTTTGATTTCGTCCAATGTAACAATTCCACCATATTGAGAAAAACGAGATCGAAGTTCTTCGAATTGAACTTTAAATTGTTTCAAAATGAAATAATTTTCAGTCATTCACTCAACGTGGTTGATGAATAATAACATTCAATATTTAACGGAGATGTTAAAAATCTAATTAAAACTAAGCAATTTTGGTTTATTATGGAAAAAGTTACATTGGAATGTTTACCATCTCATGCTGTACTTTGGACGGTTTTATTTTTCCAGGCTATTGCACATAAATTAAGCGAAATTACCGTAAAATACGTGCGTTGCCGTGCTACGCTATTTTCGAGGTTATTTTTCAATATTAGACCGCTTGTTTCACTTAAAATGCATAAATAATGCGAAAAAAAACTTTCACTTGCTAAACGTCCAATGTACAGATTGGGTTTGTTTTGATTTTTTTTGCACTTTGGACATCAGCTGAGAACGACCGAAGTAACAGTCAGTCATTCGTAATTCGAATGGGCACATTGGACATTTTGATAATGCTAATTTTTTCACCTCAAAATAATTCTATTTGGGCAGGTGTTTTTGTATAACATAGAGTTTAAAAAGAGCAATAATTTGTTGTGATAAACCGGATTTGTTTACAATTGTTACATTGGACGAAATGAAAAGTGACGCGAGAAATGTATGGGAATGACATTTGTGACAGCGGGGTGCATACACCCCATCGGCAGGCAACCATGTTTTCGCCGCCAACATCTCGTGTGTGCGAAAATGAGATAGCAAGTCAGCATTGCGTTTCACTCAACTGCCAGCAGTCTGATTTGGGCCCACTGTCAAATTTTGAGCCCAGGACATGCTGTCGCTGACGTTCACTGCAGCTCGATATAGAGATGTCGATGGGCTAGTCGCAAATGTAAACAACACGGGTGAGAGCAAGGGGTTTCCAATAGCAATGATTACTACGCACCTTTGAAAAAAGTTACTTTTGATTACTTTACTGATTACCTCTGATTACTAATAATCAATCTCTTGTGATTACTATAAATTAATCATGATTACCAATGATTACTTAAGATTATCATTGATTACTCTACTGATTACTATTGATTACCTAATTAATTCGTAAATGATTACAAAAGTAATCTCTGATTACTACGCACTAATACGCCTTCTGGAAACCCCATGGGTGACCCAAGTAACCAAGAGTTCGAATAATGGTGTCTAACAAGGGTTAAACAGCTTTATGTATATCAATCTATAACTTGCTAAGCAGCGTCACTTTTAAGTAATTAACCGAACTTTCAAGCTGTCTTGGGTTCACTGCATAGAACGCTAAGCAGCTTCGAAATAAACTGTCAAAAACTAAGAAAAAACAAATTTAGCAGCACTTCTATGTTCTATTTTTATACTTCTACCTAACTTCTATATTCGTTGCATTTGCCTGCTGTTGGGTTTGAACCCGGGTGCTCCGCGTTGTAAACCTATACCGATCCACTGCGTCACCTTTGTCGTATACAAGCGATGTGAATTTTGCCAATGAGTTGTTAAGTAAAAGTTCGATTTAGAACTTGCAGCAGCTTTATGCAGCGCGAGTTAATTATAGAACATAAAGTTTGGAACCAGGCAATTAACTGTAGTAGTGAGATACCGACAGCATATGCTACACAACACAATAATGAAGAGCATTACTTTCTAATTTATATTTGTAATTAGAAATGTGCGAGGATTAAATTTATTCAAGTGAAATAAAAATTAATCTCCAATAGTTTCAGGTTCTGCTGGTTTGATCACCAGAAATATAAACAAAAAAGCAACACGCAGAACTTGTTAGCAACTAAACTTACTTCAGAACTTCATGTAGCATCCTAATAGCTTTGAAGTATCTATGAAGTACTCGCAGCACTTCTTAAAGCATTTAGTTCCACATATACTTGATATACACTACTAATCAGCGTGAAAGTTCCACGGAACTGAATCTGAACTAATTATGAACTTTCGAGTTCGCGTGTCAAGTAATATTCGAACTTTTGGTTGCTTGGGGAGAGTTATTTTTTACTGGACCAGCATACACTGATAAAAATAGACACGGCGTTACCAAAAGATCTTACACATGAATTTCAACGTGCAAATATTGATAATCTTGTTTCATCTTCGATTTAACGTGAAATGAAATATTTCATATGTAAAACACGCTAAATAACCATGTTTCTCCAACAAACCTTCAATCAACATGGTAGTCAATTCTTTTGCATTGCAAATCCACGTGTTTTACCATTAGATCATATCCTGTTGCAATCCACATGAAATTAAAGTGTAAGTTTTTATAAATATTTCACTGGTTTTACACGTTTAATCAAAGGGTAACTCTTATGAAATGTCATTCTATTTGAAATTCACGTGGGTTTCACGATGAGTTGATGTGAATATCAGATCATCTTGAAGTGTTTTACTCATGGTTTTACCATTGAATATGATTCATGTGTTATTCTTATGGAACTGTAGTGATTAGCACCAGGAGAATATCTATGTGATCTGCACATTGATCGCACGTGTATAGTTTTTTCGGTTTCGGAAAATCAGCGGGGTGCTGTCCCTATCTTAACGAACGGTGTTTGACAGTCGACTTAACGAAGGACGCTTTTGCAGGAAAAGCGCCCGTCTGGCAGGTAAATTTGCTGCCAACCTTGTCGAGATGTGCTGAGATGTTGGCAACAAAAACATGACACCCATCGCAAGCCCTTGAGGAAAATCAACCGTCACTCGGTTTGTTTACGCTTACGACATTCGCCCTTTTGTTAATTCTATCTTCAAATGTGCAAAATGTAAACAAAACCTAGAGTGACTATATACAGAGTGGAGACAATGTCAAAATTGGAATGATAATTATCTGTCAGTGTCATTCCAATCGAGCAGACGACCAATCCAACGCGTATGCAGGAAAGAGAAAGAAACTATAAAATAAATACGCATTGCATACTTTTCGGATGACATGTCGCCACTCTGTATACAGTCACTCTAAGGGTACCGCCAGAGTGCAAGCGACATGCGACGCGACGCGACATTTCTTGCTGTAGTTATACGCGCAGCCCTTTTTCGCCCGAAGCAGGACTGTGCATTTAGCAACATGAGAGCGAAGTCGTGTCGCGTCGCTGTCGCGTTTACTCTGTACGGGGCCTAACAAAACCTATATACACTGATAAAAATAGACACGGGTAACGCCGTGTAGATCTTACACATGAATTTCATCGTGCAAATATTGATAATCTTCTTTCATATGTCAATCATTCGGATATCAAAAGCGTTTCCCTTCGATTTAACGTGAAATGAAATATTTCATATGGAAAACACGTTAAATAACCATGTTTTTCAACAAACCTTCAATCAACATGGTAGTCACTTCTTTTGCACTGAAAATCCACATCCATTAGATCATATCTTGTTGCAATCCACATGAAATTAAGGTGTAAGTTTTTATAAATATTTCACTGGTTTTACACGTTTAATCAAAGGGTAACTCTTATGAAATGTCATTCTATTTGAAACTCACGTGGCTTGCACGTAAATGATTACTTTTGTTAATTAGGTAATCAATGGTAATCAGTAGAGTAATCAATGATAATCAATAGAGTAATCAATGATAATCTTAAGTAATCATTGGTAATCATGATTAATTTATAGTAGTCACAAGAGTTTGATTACTGGTAATCAGAGGTAATCAGTAAAGTAATCAAAAGTAACTTTTTTCAAAGGTGCGTAGTAATCATTGCTGTTGGAAACCCCTTGGGTGAATCACCCTATTTCGCTTCCTACGAATCGGCCGATTCTTGCAACATTTACCCAAGCATTTACCAGCCTACGCTGATGCATGAGAGTTTTACAGGGGGATATACCGATTCACAGGTATACAGAATCGATCGACTATATAGAACCGACTAAGTTGGCTGTTTAGTAGGGTGATTAATTAGAGCCGACCTTCGGAACCAGACGAAATAGGCTAATAAATCGGTAGGTAAAATTTATCGATACAGATGAAATAGATGGATTAATAGGTGTATGCAATTGAGCTCCCTACTAAAATCGACCAAATCGGGGGAATGATGATGATGATGATAGTTTGAAACAACAATCACCTGTTGTTGAGTTCAACTTGTATCACATTTTTGAGTCAAAAAAATATTGTTTAAACTGAATTCAGACTCCTCTTGCTTCTACTAGATCATTTATACAGTCGAATTTCGCTAGTTGGGCCTCTAATACTTGGGCTTCGTTTTAGTTGGACCTTCGCTAGTTGGACTATGGCCCAACTAAAACGAAACTGGATGTCAAAAATAGTTGTCAAATTAAAACTGGCAATCAATCGTCAATAAAGGTTTTTCGTCAAAAATTTTTTTTTCACTAAATGTTCGGTTTTGACTCTTAAAAATGATACCCATATAAACTTTCTTTATTAAAGCCTCTATTGTGCATTTACTTGATCGATGGATTCCGTGGACCCCCGTTCGTTTGACCGTTTTTAATCTGAACATTTTTTAATTTGAACCTCGTTGGTTTGCACGACGTGCAAATTAAAAATGGTTCAAATGTCATTTTCAATGTGACATCATTTGCTCATGCAGACAATGCACATAAACACGATTGGTTTGTACTGATCTAGCGTGTTTAATCTGTTTCAAAATGCGTTTTCCCAACGATTATGGTAGAAATCTGACTGGAGAATGAAATATTCGGTGCTTGCATTTGCCAACTGAATCAAACCACTAAACAATAACAAAGAACAGGGTAGCCAGCTCACACAAGCTGCAGCATATTTAGGGTTACCAGTTGTTCAAATTAAAAGCTAACCCCGTTAGTTTGCATGAGGAATCGTTCAAACGAACGGGGGTCCACTGTACTGTTTCAAACGTTCCAAAGGTAAAAAATGACTAAATTGGCAACACAGTTCGTAATGTTTTATCGCCATAACTGGCAACACAGACTCATTGCGTTTCTGTCGCAACCTTGATCGTGACTTCGTGTTAATCATACAAAAGCATTAAACAAATTGTTTTCTAATACGAACGTTATTGCTTTATTATTGCTTGTTTGGATAATGAAGGATAAACTACGCTTTATTCACTATGAAATTTCGGCAAACCGGCGTTGAAAATACAAATTCATTTCATGCTGAATTTCATTCCGTTTCTTCTGATATAACGGTAATTCCTAGGTTTATTTACTTTGCTCGATTGGTTCCAATAATGAAACAGCGATGATGACACAATTTGACATTTTATCTGTCAAAAGCTAAAAACGACCCTTTTTACGACTGTTTCAACCGTCGTATCCAGTAAGGGAATGCGTGCACAATAACTAGTGTAAAAATAAAAACTAAAATACGTACACGGAGAATAAAAATGTAGTTTCAACCATATTTATGGTTGTTTCACGCACAAACAAAAATTTCGTTTTGTTTCAAACTGAAATGTATGATTGAAATGAAAATATTGTGTTTTGCAGCTGTACCTGGATTAATCCAGATTATTTTCTCTAATGCCAATGTATATGACAAAAGAAAACAGCAACATTGCAGTTGTCACTCTTTCTCTTTCTCACTCACAGCATTCGCATTGTCGCACTTTTTGTGCCAGTCGCACTTTTAGACTGCGGTGTCCAGTAAGGTGCAAAATGCGGGATATTTATTGTTACATCAATGTTAACTTCAAATTTGAAAATACTTTACTTTTAATTCAAAACTGTTATTAACTTTATTCAAACAGAATCTTATTTGGAAACAACAATATTTTCAGGTTGTTATAAAAATATTTTATTGAGGCTTAAAGCAACAATCATCTTGTTTGAAACAAACTGGAGCCTTTTCGCTCCGTGTATATTTCAACCCGTCACTTTTCGGATGTAATAAATACATACCTTTTTGTACCAGTGTCCTCTATTTTCACCACTTCGTGCCACTCTTTACTCTTGTCCCAGTAAACCATTTGGTTTGTATATCTCGATTGCAACTGAGGTATACGAAATCATATCTGAACGAAAAAGTTATATTTCACGCCATATAAGAGCATATATGTACCAAAGTGGAGGCGATATACGTGCGAAAATTTTGACAACTATTTGTAATTCTATTTTGCGCAGTTTTTATAACACGCAACTAAATACTCCTGAATATATGATATAGATATAATCAAATATTGCAATTGTCTATCCTGCTTTATAATTCACAGTCATGAATTGTATATGAAGACACGCACGACTGCAAAACAACTTATTGTTCACTTCGATTTGACATACTCTAATCATTATACAACTCCAATATGAAATTGACATGAAAACGATTTAATGTGAACTTTCTATTACGATTTTGTGTTATCTGGGGTGGCAAGCAACACACGAAACGAAAAAAGAAGGTAATCATTAGCTTTTCATTCGTTTTGTCCTTTTCACTCAGCCGCTGATACAGTGATACACATATGTCGACCAACATTCGAAAGGGGCGGATAAGCCAACTGTCAAATAGAACGGGTGAAAGTTATTTTTTGCTGGAGCAGCATAGGAATATGAACTCTCACTCGTTCTGTTTGACAGTTGGCTTATCCGCCCCTTTCAAATGTTAGTCGACATATGTCAAAAACTGTTGTGTAATACTGCCAGAAAATCTGAAAATTTTGATAAACTGTGCAGCCGAAACGAATTTTTTAAAAACTCAACGTTCGTTAATTGGTGAAAAGAAACTCAACATTCTTGCAATTTGCATTGTTTAAAAAATCGTAGTAAATTCATAGTCAACGAAAAAAAAATTTTTTTACGCCATTGTCACTCGTATTAGGAGTACTTTCGAGAAAAAATAAGAAAAGGAGGGGAATGATCTGACGGAAAACCTCTATTCTTTTAAGGGATAAGCAAAAGCGTATCAACTTGTAATTCGCGTTAATTTTCAACATTTTTTTGAAATTTTCACAGTTTATTTGAAAAAGAAAAATATCCGAATATTACCCGTTTCACTTCACGAAACTTCGATTAGCTCTAAGAATTGAAGTCGCCTAGCTTCCGATACATTATTGTTCTCAACGTATTGAACGATTAAATTTAGTTAAGACTAAGGCTAAGTCTGCATCTGCAAAATTAAACAATGTTTACATTTTTATACTCGAACAACAAACAATCTTGAATGTATCCATAGTAACTCCGTCAGGGCGAACTCGACGCTCCTCCAATAAATGTCAAAAGATTGTGCCCACTTGTGCTCAATATCCGCCATTATCGCTCGTTGAAAGCTGGATAGATTTTTTTTGCATTTACAATTTTTTTTTCTGCGTGTACCTTTTGCCCGAAACTGCCAAACTGATGAATCAAGGCCCCGACACCACCCTATTGGCAGGCAGCCATGTTTTCGCTGCCAACATCTCGTGTGTGCGAAAATGAGATAGCAAGTCAGCACTGCCTTTCACTCACCTGCCAACAGTCTGATTTGGGCCCGCTGTCAAATTTGGAGCCCAGGACATGCTGTCGCTGACGTTCACTGCAGCTCGTTATAGAGATGTCGAAGGGGTGCCCGACACAATGCATACGGATTTTACTACGTTGCGGAAATTTGGCAGAAAACCCATGGAAAAACTGTCAAATTGCCGCAACGTAGTAAAATCCGTACGCATTGTGTCTGGGCCTTCACTTTTCTAGAGTGACTATATCCAGCTTTTTACGCGCTATAATGGCGGACGCTATAAATTGTGTTCGTAATATTCGAACAATCTTTTTGACAACTCTGCATCCCTATAGGACAGGATGTGCCAAGTGTCAACCGCGGCGTTGACCCAAAATTGACCCAATTTCTGATTGGCTGAAAGTAACGAGCAACCGTTGACTGGAAAATATAACGCGGTATCGCTTTCAGTGTTGCTGAAACTCATTAGTGGGAATACGTCAATAAGTTATTATTTCCGAATTTTAATTTCTTTTGTATTCTGTAGTTTTATGCTTGGTTCTATATTAGTTTTGTTTGTACACGAATTTTAATATTCAAAATAAAATGCAAAACATGATTTTGATCGCATTAACTGTGGCGTATTCGGGAGCTGTTTTTCGGCAAACGAAGTTATTCTTAAAACAATATGTGCAGGCAACAGTGGTGCAGAGTGTACAACGAATATTCAATCGGGATGGCTGTCATAATGAAAAGAAGAGTAAGAAGCCAGATGGCACGTCCTGTCCTAGGCTGCATCTAGAGTGACTATATACAGAGTGGCGACAATGTCAAAATTGGAATGATAATTATCTGTCAGTGTCATTCCAATCGAGCAGACAACCTATCCAACGCGTATGCAGGAAAGAGAAAGAAAAACCTAGGATAAACCGCATTGCATACATTTGGGATGACTTGGCGCCACTCTGTATATAGTCACTCTAGCTGCATCCATCAAAACTGGGCACTCTTCACCTGTACGGCAGTGTTGCTCTTTCTTTCGTTTACGCAAAAGAAGGACAGCAATAGTTTTGTTTACATTTCGCACATTTTTGCTTTCCTTCTTTGGCGTAAACGAAAGAAAGAGCACGGTAGTGTTGCAAGAGAAAAGTGGCAGATTTGATGTATGCAGAGTTGTCAAAAAGATTGTTCGCATATTATTACGAACTCAATTTATAGCGGCCATCATTATAGCGCGTAAAAAGCTGGATACAGAGTGGCGATTTCAAGAGCAACATTTCAATAGGGCCCAAGTGCAAAATATAAAAAAACTGGTTTTTTGGTTATATTTAAAGCTTTTTTAAGTATCTATAATAATACCAAACATCATAGCGATTTGAAAACTTTGAGTCTTAAAAAGCAAATTTGAAAAAGCCTTATGTGAAAACTGGCAACAAAGTTTTCATTTTGTGCCTTGGGCCTTTTGTATGAAAAAGCCTATTCGCGTTGACAGCATTAAACGATCTCTTGCACACTCATAGAAATACCCGTTTGAACGTGTTTGTGAAAATCTACCAAAATGTTTCGATCTCTTGCGCTCTTTAACACGTCCCGCTTCACAAACCTGTTGAACGGTGGCAGATTTGCCGATGAAATTAAACCCCAACTTTTCTAGTAGAAATAATAAAGCTGATCGGTGTCCCAGTTACGAATTTTTAACCTTTTCTAGCCATTGCGCTTCAAAACAACGTGATAAAAAAAGGCCAAACGCGAAACGCTGTTTAAAAACTGGCCCAACACCAAAATCATATCACCACTGACAGTAAATAAAAGCCTCATGTCAAAGGCCCCATCAACAATTGATAATCAAATCAGCCTTATGAAAAAGTCGTATTACCGAATGATCTCTGAAAACGGCCAAACGCATATTTTTGCAAATTACAAAGTAAATCAATGTTTTTTCTGCTAGTTGTTGCATTACACATTAAACTATTATGTTTTTGCATCATAATGTGACATTCAATTCTAAGCAACACTGTTCATATCAAATAAGGAGTTAAAAAACCCAAGGAACATTTTTGTTGTACAATAGCTTATTAAACTGTTGTACAGCTGATTCACGTGGAACAAGTGCTTGATAAGCTATTGTACAACAAAAATGTTACTTGGGAATGATGCTCAAGTTTCAACATCGATTTTCTCGAAACTGTCAGTTTTGACTTCGGCCTATTTGAAATGTTGCTCTTGATTTGTCATCTCAAAAGTATGCAATGCTCTAGCAGAGCTTATTAATTTTGACATTGTCGTCACTCTATACAGGGACCCCCGTTCGTTTGAACGATTCCTCATGCAAACTAACGGGGTTAGTTTTTAATTTGAACAACTGGTAGCCCTAAATATGCTGGAACTTGTGTAAACTGGCTGCCCTACTCTTTGTTATTGTTTGGTGGTTTGATTCAGTTGGCAATTGCAAGCAGCGAATATTTCATTCTCCGATCGGATTTCTACCATAATCGTTGGGAAAAAGCAATGTGAAACAGATTAAGCACGTAGATCAGCACAAAAGAATCATGTTTATGTGCATTGTCTGCGTAAGCAAATGATGTCATATTGAGAATGACATTTGAACCATTTTTAATTTGCACGTCGTGCAAACCAACGGGGTTCAAATTAAAAAGTGTTCAGATTAAAAACGGTCAAACGAACGGGGGTCCACGGTATATGAAGATAGAATTAACAAAAGGGCGAATGTCGCAAGCGTAAACAAACCGAGTGAGGGTTGATTTTCCTATGCTGGTCCAGCAAAAAGTAACTCTCACTCGTCCTTTTGTTAATTCTATCTAGATATAGTCACTTTACTTTTCTCCTACCTCAAAGTGTCACATTTGACATAAAGAAAATCGAGCGAAAAATGAAGACTGGTTCTGTTCGCTTTCTGCCAGGCATCCGACTTTTTCGTAAGCGACTGGCTGGATAAATAGTCTATGTAGAAAAGGCCGATAACTGAAAAATTCAGCATAAACGATTTAGCGTACAGTTTTGACAAAATCGTATAAAGAGAAATTCTGCCTTGTACATGTACAGTTCTTGTTAATCAATAATATGAGTGAAGTTGAAAAATAAGATTCATCGGTGGAATTCCCTAGTTAAAACATTCTTATAGTGTATGAAAACGTTATATTTATTGTTTTCGCATTAATTCCATTTATTGTAAGCAATTGGTGCAAATAGTAATAAAGGTAAAAGCAACTGAAGAAGTAAGAAAAAATGGAATCGCTAATACCAATAGTTAATAAACTGCAAGATGCATTCACGCAAATGGGTGTTCATATGCAATTGGATTTACCCCAAATAGCAGTAGTTGGTGGACAGTCTGCTGGAAAATCTTCTGTGTTAGAGAATTTCGTAGGAAAGTAAGTAAAGAAAAATAGTTTATGATTATCTACTATTTATTTGACAAAAAGCAAGAGTTCGGTGCCCTGCAGAAAACACAAAACACCTAAAAAATCAGAATTAGAATTTATATATAAAAAGTTCAAAAAGTTATCATCACTCGAAGGTGACAATGCTCTTTATTTAAAAAAAATAAAGAAGTACCCAATCAATATTCTGCTGAAAGTTAATAACTCAAAAATATAGAACAGACAATGCATGGCATTTACCAATGTAACACTCATCCATTAAATTGTCGATTTAATTTGTTAGATGTTTAATTTGCTTGTTTGCCTTGATGTATCATTATTAAATTTTGGTTGTCAAGCTTCCGTGTAACATATACCTAAATATCTAATTAAAATAAAACAAGCTTTATGGATCACCTATGCAAAAAGCAAATCAAAAAAAAAAAAATTAAACAAGTTTGATAAGATATTGTGATATAAATATATATAAATAAATGATCTCAGCTATTCAACACTATTGAAAAGATACAATTTTTTTTTCGATATGAGCTTGGCTTATTCTATCCAAAGATGTTCAATTGCAGTTATTTTAAAAGAACTGCGCATAATAATTTTATCTATGAGTTACTAAAATTTTACATACATACCTGCCTAAGAAATAGTATGTCAATCAGTTTCTTGGAATAATAGTCTTTATTAATGTTACTCAATTTTATAGGGACTTTCTTCCCAGAGGATCCGGCATTGTGACACGACGGCCGTTGATTCTGCAACTTATTAATGGAACTGTGGGTAAGTAAGATAATTTCTAAATGCTTTTTCAGTTAGACTTATTTGCAAACGTAATGATCTCTCACTTAGGGGCTGTGCATGAATTATGTAAGGGCCTTCATTTTTGAAACCCGTTCCCCATATAAAAGATTTTGGCAAAAACTCCCTTTCATCCCACGTAAAATTTTAGATTTTTTGATACATCAAAACGCAAAAGTTTTTACAAAAATCAGACCCTGAAAGATCCTTGAAAAAACTAACAAAATCAATTATCTGCTGTGAAATCATTCGTAACCCATTCGCTACGTATTTCACCATTGAGGTTGTCATAAGATATCGAGAAATACTCAGAAACTCCAGCAGCTACTTAGTCTGAGACGATAGGGGAAGGGGGGCGAGGAGGTTATTTCGGCTTCATCTGCATTATATGCGTAAACGGCGTTTAGACGTTTATAATTAAGACACTTGCAATCGAAATATGGCTCCCGGGCCCCCACCTCTGGCTACGTGGCCGAACTCCATTCGCATTGATCCATTCAATATCCCCTGAACACGTTTCCTTGTCAAGAAGCACATAAAGAACTTCTTTGTCATGTGTCACACGCGACATAGTCTAGTCTTCGTATTGGCACTGCGTTGCGTCAAATGCACAGATCTGTAATGATTACCCACGATTTTCTTTAAAGCAAAATGCTGGCCACACTCTGGGTATCACAGTTTGCAAGATTTTTAGAAAAAAAGCAAGACAAGTCATAAGGCGTTTTATGAATGCATGGCATTTTGAGTAATTTAAACTTTAACTTTATTGTGCCACCAACTGTTTGCAGCTGACCTAATAAATAGTTTTATTGCTCCAATATCACAAACAGGATGTCTTTTATACCCTGAGATTATGACTATCCGTAAAATAGTATATTATAGTCGAAATAATTAACTTTTAGTTTTGGAATGAATGTATTGAGTTTACATTGGCTGAATGAAAGTGAAAGAATATGGTTTTCAGTTCAATCTGGATGTACTTTTACTCTATTAGTATGCACAGAAATTTTTCTAGAAAACTCTCCAAATCCTACCCACCATTCATGAGCTTTTGACTTATGAAAATTTAAATTTATCGCTAGTTAGAACGAACGAGTGTACAAAAAGGATGTGATGTCTTTATTTGCGTAATCGAGACATTTTCAATGGGATTGCCATAGAATTTGTGGCTGTTATGCGATTATGGACAGCACAGCATTGAAAAATATACACACATGTGCATGTATACATGTGTATATATACGCATGTATGAGTGTGCATGGGTGCATAGGTATGTATGAATATATGTTTAAATGCTATGTGCTGAGTCAGAATTTTCTCTAATATCTATGCTGCCAAACTATACAATTACTAATGGGCAGGAAGCTGTAGTCAGTAGCTGTTTCCTGTGTTATTACTTCATTATTATTATTGTTTTTGGAACTGGTGTTACAATTATAACCATCTTCACTATTGCTATCATTTCTGCTACTGTCATCTCTATTGTATTGTTTTGGACGTAATTTTTAATAATTATTATTGTTATTTTTTCATTTTCCTCATTTATTAGAGTGATTTGCATGGCTTGTGACTAATCGCGTTCACGGTATTCAACTAACAATATAAAATTATCGGCTGTCGGCGCGGTTGGACTCAGTGGATCTCTTGAAAAGCTTCATAGCCTCGATATGCATTTTGTTCTGTCCATTGCCCAATCTTGGCAGACTTCAACTGGAATTCCACTTCTAACCAGATCTTTTTAGAGAATAACTCTTCAAGTAAAAACAGGTACAGGTACCTGTTCAAGTAAAAACAGGGCTGTCCTCTATGGCTGTGAACCATTTCGCGAAATTTTTAACTTTTTGGTTAAAATTTGACAGTTCGATGGTTTTCCGAAAATAACCCTGCTCGGGAGCATGGTTAGTTTTAACCAAGTTCTGAGAGCCAATGAGATATGCACAGGTGAGGAAGAGAGCTTCGACAAGTTTCACTGATTTTTCGTTAGATTTTTTTTACATTGGTATGGATGCTTATCGCATTATAACTTTGTTCAAACAACCCGGGTTGAAATGAGATGAATTTTATCTATCAAATAAAAGCAAATGAAAAGCAAAAATTCCTCCGATTAAAACTCGGACAGAAAAAACAATATTTTCATCCTTACCTTATATGCTCTCATTGAGCAAAAAAACTATCAATCCGTCAAATATGAAATGGTTCACATTCTGAACTGATTTTAACCACTCGAGGAGAAATAACCATCGAACTGTCAAATTTTAACCAAAAAGTTAAAAATTTCGCGAAATGGTTCACAGCCTATATATCATTCCCACTTCCTAAAATATGGTCATAGTAATTAAAATATGGCCATGGTATGAGGATTTTTTCGCTTCAATACCATCCAAGTCTTGTTTCAGTGACAGTTTGCACTTAACTGCCCATGGATGCATAGTCGACGTAACGACCAGCACCATGATTGTTGAGAAAACGCATTTTTATCGTGAAAAACGTTTAAAGCCATACAATCTTTGCTATAGACTTTTTCAATCGAATAATCTGTCAATTTAGTAGAGTTTATTATTCAAAACAGGACTGATGGGGTTTTATGATTCATTCCTCATTTATTGTGTTTAAAAAATGCGAACGCCAGTTTATGCGAATAAACAGACAGTTTTTTTGAACGATTATTCACATAACTTGGCGTAAAGCTACAAAAACAAATATGTTACTATGCTGATTGATTATGCGGGAAATTACCTACGTCGTGAAGCTAGCTCAATTTTCCTAAATTTCTCGAATATTTTCGAACAAACATTATATTGTTTGAGTATTGGGCATGTGAACAACATAGTTAAGAGTGCGTAGGACCGTAAAAGTACATTTTGGTCATTTTGGTTTTTGCGTCAACTATGCATCCATGATTAGTTAGGACTTAACACGGCCTATACACATATCACCAAGTAAAGTTCTACATGATCCACCTCATCCTTTCTGAGTTACAGAATTGCTTCAGTTTGATGACTGTCTGAAGAGCATACCGACAAACCGGTTGACTACCGCTACAAATAGGCAATTACTGCCACCGGGAATAATACGAGCGAGTACCTGTCCCTATTATATTGCATCTGCTCTATTTTTCGGAAGCTGAAGTAGTTTTTCGATAGTTCTGAACGATAATATTGCTCTTGAATAATTGATTTATATTTTATTCAAGACATTTTACTACTGTTGTGGCATTCGTGTCTGCTCTTGAATAATATTCCGCACAAAATATTCGGAAATTAACGTCAATAGCTACAATACTGCAATGATGTAGGTACAGAAGTGGCTGTGGCTCTTAAGGAGCTTGGTGGTTGGACAGCGCACACTATGTCTGAAGGGTGCGATTATGCAACTTTGATGTCCATAAAATTTTCTTCTGTAATCAACTGGGTAACAGGTGTACGCACTTAGTAATTCCATCATCAAAAGTGCTTCGATTTTGTTCAAACTTTGTGGATTTGTTCTTTTTAAGAAAATTTTAGACCTGTAGTTGTCATTTGACGCTAAGGGTACACCGTACACACACTTGGGATAGGGTCCACACACACTTAGGATGGTTCCAAAAAGCATCATATGTATCATGACACTTTCTTTTAAATGCTCAACTTTTGAATCGCTCAACCGATTACAACGATTTTGATAGCAGTCGAAAGGTATATTAATGAGTAACTGATAAAAGCGTTGCAATGTAACATATATTAGTTTTTATGAATAACGAGCTGACCCGACAAACTTCGTATTGCCACAAATTAAACTGTGTTGTACATAAATCGTGAATCTCGGATGACCTTTGTCATAATCACGAGTTTTGCAAGTTTCTGCGGAGTTCATGGGTGTTTTGATATACAAATTTTCCTCACAGTAAAGTAGAAAACAACTCTCCCCATTGCTTAGCCTGATAAAATAAAGCGGATAGCATTTAAATATTCGCCATCATTACAAACCATTTTGCGGAAGGCGGAACACCAATTCTCGGTTGACCATAACGCGGAATATAGAGTTAGGCAGAATACCATTTCGCGAAAAACCTTTCGCGGGATGTACCATTTCACGGAAAATCTTTTCGTAGAAATTACCATTTCGCAATGGTGACCCATCTGAAGGAAAGTAATAGAGGTTCCATTTGTTTGATTAGTTATCGAGTTATGAGGAAATTTGTATTTCATTTGTATGGAAGCCCCCCCTCTTAACCTTCCGTTCTTCAAGAAAACATAATACTGCTAGAAAAGAATACTGCTAGAATCAATAGAATGCTACATCATTTAGGAACGATAAAAGGATCTTTCCGAATGCTACAACTTGTATATGGCCGCAATTGTAAGATTGCGACAATTTACAGCAGGTTTTGGCGCCGCTTGGTGACAAACTTATAAAATTCTATCCCCCGAACGAAAGGTCTTAACCTATTGATTAACTTTGCTGAAGACAGTAACTTTCTATATAGCCAGGATTTCGAGATATTCCGAGATAGAGTGTTGTACAAAATACAACGCGCGAGTAAGCGTGTTACAAAAGTTGGCGCGAGTAACAGAAGGTTAAAAGGGAGAGGGCTCATTATTCCCCTCCTAAAGAAGGGAGGGGTCTCAATTCACCATAGAAAAAAAATTGCCTACAAAAACACCCAGATGCTAAATTTGGGTTTATTTGCTTGATTAGTTCTCGAGTTATGAGGAAATTTGTATTTCATTTGCATGGGAGCCCCCCTCCTAAAAAGGTACGGGGTCTCAATTCATCATAGAAAAAATTCATGCCTCCAAAAACACCCACATGCCAAATAGGGTTCCATTTGATTAACTAGTTCGAATTATAAGGAAATTTGTATTTCATTTGTATAGGAGCCCCCCCTCCTAAAGTGGGGAGGGGTCTCAATTCACCATAGAAAAAATTCTTGTCTCCAAAAACACCCACATGTAAAATTTTGTTCCATTTGCTTGATTAGTTCTCGGGTTATACAAAAATTTGTGTTTCATTTGTATAGGAGCTCCCTTTCTTAGTGGGGGGAGGGGTCTCTAACCATCATAAAAATTTTCCCTGGCCGCAAAACCCCTATATGCAAATTTTCACTCCGATCGGTTCAGTAGTTTTCGATTCCATAAGGAACATAGGGCAGACAGATATATATTTTTATAGGCATAGATTTATATGGAAGCCACCCCCCCCGGTCAGTGGAGGGAGGGGTCTTTTGCCATCCAGAGAACCTTCCCTGGCACCAAAAACCCCTACATGCAAATTTTCACGCCGATCGGTTCAGTAGTTTTCGATTCTATAAGGAACATAGGGACAGACAGAAAGACAGAATTCCATTTTTATTGGTATAGATATTGGTTTGAAACACAAACCATCCAAACCATGACATAACTACAAAAATATTAAACATGTTTCCATGCAATGACAACAAATAAGATTCCAGCTTTTATATTTTATGAAAGCTTAAAATTTTGTACGAGACTTATCAAAAATCTAGACACATTTATTTTTTTGTTGGTTTTGGAAACACAGTAAGCGAGTACGTCTGTACCCGATTGATCAGAATAGGGTTATTAGACCTTCACTGTCTAAAAGTCAAATTTCTTCTGCCATGTTTCTATTCAAACGATTAAATTTGCTCAAATTCGTCTAAATAACGAGAATCTGGAGCCTTTTGACATTCTTTCTGAAAATATAACAAAGCAAAGCCTAGGTGCTACGTTCCGTTATCGAAACTTGACCTTCTGTTTTTATACGACAGACTTCGCAGCCAGCTGTTAGAGTGCAGGACAATTGCAGGGCCAGTTGCTACGATCCTATTAACTCTAACGGCCTCTCCCAGTCGAGATTCGAACATACGACGACTGGCTTATTAGGCTAGCGTCATACCTCGAAGCCAACTGGGAGGCAAATATAACACTTGTTTGTACTACAAGCGCTCAGCCTAAAATGGCGTCGAAAGAAGAGCAGGTGCGAAAAGCAATTGTGTGCGGTCGCAATGAAAATCCGGATCTCTCGTAAGAAAACTTGCCATAAAGCTTGGATTTCCTCCAAGCACTGTTCACAGTGTTTTAAATTCGTTCGATATTCGCTTGACAACAGCTAGGAAGAAGGGAAGTGGAACAAAAACGGAGCTGAGGAACCACCACAAGGATGCGAAGGTAAAACAAATATTACGGAGGAGACCAGATTTTTCTGTACGTACCATTGCTCGTAAAATAAAAATGTCGCCAACATTCGTGCACACTTCTAAGCAACGACAAGGCATGAATGATGACAGGCAGGTGATGATAAGCAAAATACGACAGCTCGTAAGCTTTATCGCGATTATTTAACGAAGTTTCCATGCGTTATAATAGACGATGAAACGTATGTTCTAGAAGACTTTAGACAGCTTCCTGGTGTGTCTTTTTACACTGCCATGAAACGGAATGGCGTTGCAGAGCATTTTAGGACAAAGAAGAAAGCCAAGTTCCCGAAAATAATTTAGTATGGCAGGCCATATGCAGCTGTGGTCGAGCAAGCAAAAGTTACATCACTACAGGAACGGTTAACAAGGAAATATACCGTGAACAATGCCCGCAGAAACGATTGTTACCGTTCCTACACAGCCATGATGTACCCTCGCTGTTTTGGCATGATTTGGCATCCCGTCACTACACCAAAGATGTTTTGGAATTAGGCTTTGGTGAAGAGAGAGCTGTCCCAGCACAAACAACAAGCAACAACTATAGATAAATTTCGAAAATCTTGGACAAACGCAGCTAAATTGGTTGCCAACAAGTCTGCACTGACCCTCATGGCAAGGGTAAACTCCAAAGTTCGCCAATTTTTCATGCAGACCAAATAAGTAATGTTAATCTGTTTGATAATTATGATTTACACATAAATGATATAATATTGTTTCATGGATTAAACTTCTAGCAAATTTGTTTTATTGCAAAATTGAGATGTCCAGATTTCGTCGCGAACAAGCCTTAGTTAGTTAGTAGTAGCATAGGATATGGGCAGACAGAATCCTCGTGATATTACTAACCCGAAAATTGCAATCAACATGTTGACTAAAATTTCCCCCCTATCTTTTTCTTTTCTTTTTCGTTGTCTGATTTCATTGCTCCTCACGGCGATCCTAATTTTGTAACAAACTGGTGCCATTACTAATCATTTCAATTCACTTATCTTTAAGTGAACTTATTATCTTTAATTCACTTAAATTTAAGATTCTTATTTCTATTTTCTCTGGTATTATTAACATAAACTTACAAACAATTTGCAACCTAAACGGCCCTGGTGAGTGCTTTATCTAACGGTTATGCAAATTTTACATCCTAAACCGTAAAACGAACGCAGATGTCTCATCTGTAATAGATGGCCTGTTTAGTGCAATTTATCGAATAAGAATCACGCCACACATATTATAACATACTTTAAAATCACCCAGCTAACATCTTTCCTACTACTTTTGTCAACGAATTTTTTTGAATGGCAATGTTGATTCAAATAGTGATACATCTGGAGAACAGACCTCATAATCCTTAGACATGTAGTGTCGCTGGTGTGCTCATTGTAGTCAAGGTGAATTATCTTGCACAAAAGATACTACGCAACTAGATGCGAATTGTCGATATTTGCTTAAATATGAATATGCCGTATGAATAAAAGAGTTAGAGCAAATGCTCCCATACGATTTAAACGGGAAAAGCAAAGTAAACTGTTTTATTCATACGGCCTAATGTGAAACATAAGCAAAGCCATGGGTTTATACCGTCTTTAGACATTACCCTTCTTTATCGACAGACTTCGCAGCCGGCTGTTAGAGTACAGGAAAATTACGGGGCCAGTGCAACGATCCTATTGACTCTAACTAGCAAGCACCACTTAGCCGAGATTCGAACATACGACGACTAGCTTGTTAGACTAGCATCGTACCTTGAAGCTAACTGGGCGGATGTGAAACATATAATTTTCAAAAGGGCCGCAAATGCCAGTACGGACGTTTCCAGATGAGCTTTATGTACCGATTTATTCAGAATATCACAAAGATTTATTCCTCCATAGAATATATGACCAGATTCTGCAAGATTTGATAACTTTTTTACCATTAAAAAGGACAAAATTGCAAAAAATGATTGTTTGTCAAAACTATTTAAAACAAGTCTTATTTTCAAAAGTTTAAATTTTCTTCCTACAAAACCAGTTAGAATAACTTATGATGAGCCTTTGTTTTGATAAATATCCTTTGTAAATCTTTTTGTTTACTTCTGGTGGAATCCGTTTCCTGATGCTTGATGATTTTCAAAAAAAATGTTTCAAATATTGTCAATGTTTGTACACCTACCAAGACTTACAAGTATGTTTCTACGTGTTTTGACTAAGAGTACTTTGTGCAGCATCTATTTAAGCATACAAAAAAATATATATTATGTTAAAAGACCGAAAAAATTGTTTGTCTTATTTTAACCAGCTTTTTGCGCCCTATTCCTCTGTGCGCTGGCGCTGGTAGGAAATAGGTTAACGCAGCAACAGTACTCTCTCAGTTCTCAGCAACAGCATCTCAGTTTGTTTTGTGTTTATCGCTAATCGCATTATAATGTTCAGGTGTCAAGAACCAATAGTAGTTGGTAAACATAGAGATTGCTGACATTTATCTTACGCACACTTCGCCGCGTATGCGTATACGCGATTTGTATTCATCGCGATTTTTTTTCCATGGCGAAATCGTTTCGCGATGGTCACAAACCACTAATACAGCCACACACTAGCAATCCTTATTATTTTTATTTATCGCGTTCATGGTGCGGAATTTAATTTCTTCGAATTGGAATGTCGCAAACATATTCAACTCCCGGTTCTCGTACGGGTAGAAAATATGTAAATACAAAACAAAACATTTTGCGTTAATTCCGCACGTAGTGTGGCAATTTAATAAAAACTGGATGAAACTAATTCAACAAAATCTTATGATAAGAATCAAATAGAATGGTATTACAAAAAATTATGCATAGTTCAGTATTACCAAAAACCTATAATCTAGTCGCTTTATGATTAATATTTCCTCTTACAACTAACTTTTACTTGTACTCATTCAACATTCAAATCAAAATTAAGTTACTTATATTTAGTCAGCAATTTCATAAAATGAGAATTTATCATATTTCGTTCAATCGTTCAACTTTTGTAAACAAATTCATTTTCAGAAAAGTTTTAACCCGTATTTTATCATGTGACGTTTGAGGTGTCTCTTTCTGAGTTAGGGTGGGTTCAAAAATTGTCGTGTTGCCAAACTTTTTTTAATTCATATCTTTTGAAATACTGGGGCGATTTTCATGATTTTGATACCAAATTAAAGATATTGGTCATTGGAGAAATTAGCGCTCGTTTGTAAGTCCAATGGTATTATTTGGTGTGTGTTATTATTATTCTTTATAATCATTACCTGTCATTAGAAGTGATATAAATCAACTAGCACTGTGTTACTTAACAGTTGAATTATGATTTGAAGACGCATCGATTTCTATTTCAAATAACAAATAAAATGGTATAACAAAGATTCCTTTCACCACCAGGTGAATTAAATCGGGTTTTTCATTACGTTACGGAAATTTTAGTTTTTCCACATATTTTTTGTAAAATGCCCAGGCTGCCAAATTGTACTAAATTCACTATATCAGCATATTTGTATACTTGATACAGATGGTGGTTCATGCGTCTGCGCCAGACGCCATTTTCCATTTTGCCACCAAGCAGATTTCGCAAAATTTTACGATCAAAAACCCCCCGTCGATCAGCTTCCTTTAGTGTTCATGATTCATGTCCGCTTCTGGTCGGTTTATAAAACCGACACTATAATTTTTGAACAAACTTGTGGGACGGTTCATTAAATTCTTACGCTAATAGCATATTTTTCAAACATGGTACCTAATAAAATAAATACTCCCTTTTCAAAAGTGATTCTTGGGCCTAAATGGTGCCAAATTCTGTGGAAGGTGCATATTTTCTCTTAACAAAAACGTCGGTGATGTTTAGAATAAATAGTTTAAGTTTTGTCATTTACCTCTTTCAAATAAAACTGCTAAAATTTGAAAATTACTGACATGTGTTTCGTTCCGGTTTCATAAAATCGTTAATATCTCAGCGAGGTTTGAACATACGTCCATAGTTTCTTTGGCAAAGTTGTTCGTCATAAAATTTCCCATCTATGCAGTATAGCTACGTTGCCACTAGGGCACTGTTCGATACCCTGTTTTACCGTTTATTTAAATGAAATTTCAAAATTTTGCCGAAGTTTGCAAAGTTTCTGTAACCAAATATGACTCCAGACATGCTACCATAACTTTTTATGAATGTATCAGATCTCAATGATTTTAATTTGTAATTTGTTTGTTTATTATATTATGATTGTGAAAAAAATAGTTAAATAACTTGTTTCACCTACTTTAACGTTTCTAAAAATATTTTTTTGAATTTACTGCTAAAAATACCGTTTATTCATAAAACTCTTATATGCGACCCCTAAATCGTATCAATCAATGTTGACGCCATATAAAAGTTTTGTTGTGACACCCTCAGCTATCATTTGAGCGGTGAGCCCCCGGGTTTTCTGACATAGTGCTGTTTTGGGACACTCTATTGTTCATACTTGGTAAACAAATTATTCGATATCGTAAAAAGCGTGCTATGCTTTCCCGCTCTCCCGTGTGAAGATTCGCTAAGCTCTTGCTTTATGCAGAATGAGTTTTTTTTTTGAAATAGTAAAATATGTCGTAACAGAGTAAACAAATAATAAAACTGAAATCATCTAGAGTCTGAAATAATTTTTTCGCAAAGAAAATTTTTCGTGGTGTTTGATGCTATATATTTCTTCATACTTTTATAATACAACTTCATTTACGTAGTCGTGCTAACGTAAGAACTGGTACGAAATTAAATACTAATAAAGGTATGTAATTTAAAAATACAGTCTAACTATATTGAGGCAGCTCATTTTCCCAAAGCACTGCAATTGGAAATATGCTTAGAAATCTTAGAGCTACACTGCACCGTCTGTTTTTTTCTGAAATAATGTGATTGTGGGTGCTATCGCTCATTTTAATATCATTACGCTGCCGTGAATCGCATATCAGTCCCATATGTATTTTTTGTAATTTTGAGTTTAATCGCTAAACAGTATTAGTTATCATTGTTCTTTAGGTTGTAAGAAAAAAATAGCTCGTTTCATTTCAAAAAATATAAAAAAAAATATCAGGTCAGTTTGTCCCATCTTAAAAGTAATCGCATATCAGTCCCACAGCAGTGGCCGCAGGAAGAAGATATGATATATCCCATACTTTAAAGCTCAAATGAATGATAACACAATTTTATCAACTCTTACGTACTTTATTTACTCATATTTACGTTTATTATAGATAAAATGTTAGCAAACATCACAGATCGTTCATCAAATATGCGTTCACTGGTTTTGTTCTGGTAATTCAATCCAAAATAGTTTTTTTAGTTTCGTCTTATAGCATAATGAGCAAGACGCCGTTTTTTCGCCTTATCCAACTTCCTAATTTCTTTTCTAATACGCTTTCTGGTTGGTTTTGACGATGTCTGGACATGTTTGTTATTAAAAAAGCTGCCATCCGAATCATAATCCAATCCCAAAGATTCGTCGACATTTTCTTCTGCTACAACACTTGCACCAGTTTTCTCAATTTCACCGGCTGAAACTGATGAACTGTCAAAACATGACCAAAACTTTTCAATTATTGTTTCGCGACATGAAAACCGTTCAAAATCATTCGAGTCAAAACCAACACAATCTTCATCGGAACTATCATCGTAAGCATAACACTTTCTAAGAAAACTTAACGAGGACATTTTTCAGGAGTTATTAAACTTTTAAATAAACAACACTTAAGCGAAACAATCAACTTTGACAGTTACACCGTAAACCGGTTTCTAGGTCATAGCGGGACTGATATGCAATTATTTTGCAGTCTGTCATGCAAAATAAAGGCATATCAGTCCCATTGTTGTTTTTTATACAAAAATATTATAATTTTATTGTATAGTACTACAAAAGTATTAAAAACATTGTAATACATATTCTTGAGTCAAGTTAATAACGATATGTCATGCGATATTTTTCTTATCTTGATAAACATGATCATAGCTTTCATCACTGTTTTCTCCGATTGATGAATTTCCATATGGGACTGATATGCGATTCACGGCAGCGTGTAATATAAAACCGATTTGCAGATCAAGAAAAAATGTATACATATACATAAATATGTATTATTATATAAATGATATAATATTATATTAGCAATTAATATTACCCTCTTTATCCGTTTTCAGAGTATGGAGAATTTCTTCATCAAAAAGGTAAAAAATTTACAAATTTTGAAGAGATTAGACAAGAAATAGAAGCGGAAACCGATAGGGTGACAGGCAATAACAAAGGTATTTCAAACATTCCAATAAATCTTCGAGTGTACTCTCCACATGGTAAGTAGCTATTAACAAAATTTTATTCGTTCATTTGCTTTTAGTCCATATTATTTTTAGTGCTCAATCTCACACTCATCGACTTACCTGGCTTAACAAAAGTACCCATCGGTGATCAACCTGCTGATATTGAAAATCAAATCAAAGGGATGATTTTCCAATTCATTCGCAAGGAAACATGCTTGATTCTTGCTGTTACACCAGCTAATACGGATTTAGCAAACTCCGATGCACTAAAATTAGCAAAAGAAGTCGATCCACAAGGAGTGCGGACAATTGGAGTTATAACCAAGCTTGATTTGATGGATGAGGGTACAGATGCACGTGATATTTTGGAAAATAAACTTTTACCATTACGGCGCGGTTATATTGGTGTTGTTAATCGTTCCCAAAAAGACATCGAAGGTCGCAAAGATATAACTGCAGCATTGGGAGCAGAACGAAAATTTTTCCTAAGTCATCCTAGCTACAGGCACATCGCAGATCGTCTAGGAACACCTTTCCTTCAAAAAACATTAAATCAACAATTAACAAATCATATACGGGATACCCTTCCAGGCTTAAGAGATCGTTTACAGAAACAACTATTAACATTAGAAAAAGATGTTGAACAGTTTAAACATTTTAGACCAGATGATCCCAGTATTAAAACCAAAGCTATGTTACAGTAAGTATCCTATTCACTATAATTTTATAAAGAAAAGAAAATTTGCTATCGAATATCTTTTTGCATTTGGATCAATGAAAATTAATTTTAAAATCAATCACAAACAGATTTCTTGCCTTATTAATTCTTGTTTTTAATAAAAAAAAACAAGATGGCTAAATTTTTACATATACGTAAATTCTATTTCTAGTAATATTTTGTTTCGCAATTCACGCATAACTTTCCAAAAGGTCCTTATGAGAGGTTCTCTTCGGCTCTGCTCTCTTAAGCTTTTTTTTTTTTTTTTTTTTTTTTAACGAGTAGGGAAATCTGCTATCAGACACCTGAGAAGACAGCTCAGGGAGTGGGGTTTGGTATCCCGTGAAGATCGTGAAGATCCAGACCCACTAAAACCCTACTCGAGTCTCCAGCCTCAATCCCCCCTGGAACCACCTTATCGGTATTACTTCAGGGAGGGGCTATTGTGCTTAACGCACGCTCTTAGATAACTACTGGACTATGGTAGCTCTTAAGCTTATGAAGGCCCAAAAGCACCTGAACACGTCTGTATTGCATATATTGTTTGCTGGCATCATTTAGCTAGCTATCTAGTTAGCAAGAAACCTTTCGTTGAAATTCGTTTATGCCGCCGTGGTAATTGGGAGTGAAGGACATTGAATAGAAACTCTCAATGCTACATTGCTAGATTACATGTTATCACCCCTAAAGAAATTTCTTTTATAATTAACAATGTCATTCATATTTGTTTGTTTATACAAACAGGCATATTGTTGTCCTATATGCTAATTATATGCTGCTAGAGTTTGTGGGATCGTGGCACCAGGGATGGCCCGATTACTTTGACTCAATTTTAATTCATTTGACAGTACCGTCTCTGCCGAGCAAAATTTGACAAAGTTAAATATGGGACATTTGTAAAACTATTAATTATCTATTATTTTTTATTTTTTTATTATTTATTATTAATCAATTCCACACATGGTGTAACAAAAGTGTACTGCAACTAAATGTCCAAAAATGTAATCTAATCTCTTTTAGTAGAAAACGTAACAAACCTGATGTGTCAATTTCCTTAGGTGACCAGAATGTGAAAAAGTGCGATAGAGTTAGAGTTTTAGGGGTTATCATTGACTCAAAGCTAACGTTCATTGATCATTATAATACAATTATAAACAGAGCTAATAACATGTTACTTACTTACTTAGGTGGCTTGCCGTCCTAAGACAAAGCCAAAACATATAAACAAAGTTGAACAAAGTTTCTCCATGTAACTCGGTTGAGGGCTACCGCTCTCCAATTCCTCGGACACCGAGTACTCTCCGCCAGATCTCGCTCCACCTGGTCTAACCATCTTGCTCGCTGCGCACCTGGTCGTCTTGTTCCTACCGGATTTGAGGCGAACACCATCTTTGCAGGGTAGTTGTCCGGCATTCTTGCAACATGCCCTGCCCATCGTATCCGTCCAGCTTTAGCTACCTTCTGGATACTGGGTTCGCCATAGAGCTGTGCGAGTTTATGGTTCATCCACCGCCTCCATACTCCATTCTCCTGTACGCCGCCGAAGATCGTTCTTAGCACTCGTCGTTCGAAAACTCCGAGCACTCGCAGGTCCTCCTCGAGCATTGTCCATGTTTCATACCCGTAGAGAACAACCGGTCTAGTAAACGTCTTGTACAGGGTGCACTTTGTACGGGGGCTTAGTCTGCTCGACCGCAATTGCCTGTGGAGCCCATAGTAAGCACGACTTCCGCTGATAATACGCCTCCGAATCTCACGGCTGGTATCATTGTCCGCTGTTACCAGTGAGCCAAGGTAGACAAATTCATCGACTACCTCAAACTCATCGCCGTCGATCAATATACTACTGCCCAAGCGGTGTCGTTCGGCCTCGGTTCCGCTGGCCAGCATGTACTTTGTTTTAGACGTATTTACCTTTAACCCAATCTTTTCTGCTTCGCGCTTTAGTCTGATGTACTGTTCAGCCACCACCACAGATGTTCTGCCGATAATATCCATGTCATCGGCAAAGCAGACGAATTGACTAGATTTGTTGAATATCGTGCCCCGCGTGTTGATATCCGCTCGGTTCATAACACCTTGTAGCGTTATGTTGAACAGCAGGCATGAAAGACCATCACCTTGACGAAGCCCTCTGTGTGATTCGAATGAACTTGACAATCCACCCGAAACCCGAACACAGCACTGTGTACCATCCATCGTAGATTTAATCAGTTTGATGAGCTTCCTGGGGAAGCTGTTCTCGTCCATGATTTTCTATAGCTCTTTCCGGTCGATGGTATCATATGCGGCTTTGAAGTCAACGAATAAATGATGCGTGGGAACTCTGTATTCACGGCCCTTTTGGAGGATTTGCCGCAGTGTAAATATTTGATCCGTTGTAGACCGACCTTCGACGAAGCCGGCTTGATAAGTTCCCACAAATCTATTCGCAATTGGTGATAGACGGCGGAAAATGATTTGGGACAGCACTTTATAAGCGGCATTGAGAACGGTGATCGCTCAGTAGTTCTCACAGTCCAACTTGTCGCCCTTTTTGTAGATCGGGCAGATAACCCCATCTTTCCTCTTCTCCGGTAGCTGTTCCGTATCCCAAATTCTAACAATTAGTCGGTGCAGTCAAACGGCCAGCTTTTCTGGTCCCATTTTAATAAGCTCCGCTCCGATGCCATCTTTTCCAGCTGACTTGTTGTCCTTTAGCTGTATGATGGCCTCCTTAACTTCGCCTATCGTTGGGGCTGGCATCTCTTCCCCGTTTGCTACATCGTCGAAATCGCTTTCCCCGCCGCCATGGTTTTCCGCCTGGGCGCCATTCAGGTGTTCGTCGAAGTGCTGCTTCCACCTATCGGTCACCTCACGATCGTCCATCAGAATACTGCCAGTCTTATCCCGACACATTTCGGCTCGCGGCACAAAGCCTTTGCGGGATCCGTTCAGTTTCTGGTAGAACTTTCGCGTTTCCTGAGAACGATGCAGCCGCTCCAACTCTGCATATTCCTGCTCTTCCAGGTTGCGCTTTTTCTCCCGAAAGATTTGGTTTTGCTGCATCTTCTTCTGTTTGTGTCTTTCCACGTTCTGACGTGTGGCACTGCGCATCTTGGTCGCCCGCGCAGCGTTCTCATCCATCACCCTCCTACATTCATCGTCAAACCAATCGTTCCGCTGATTCCGGGCCACATGCCCGATGGAGCTCACCGCTACACCGCTGATGGCTGTTTTGATAGTGTTCCAACAGTCCTCGAGAGGGGCTTCGTCCAGCTCGTCCTCTTCCGGCAGCGCAGCTTCGGGTGAATGCGCGTAGTTTGCGGCGATGTCTGGCTGCTTCAGCCGCGCGAGATCTAACCGAGGCTGGCGTCGGTACCGAATGTTGTTCACAACGGAGAGTCTTAACCATCACTAGGTAGTGATCCGAGTCAACGTTAGCGCTTCGATAGGATCTGACGTCGATAATGTCTGAGAAGTGTCGACCGTCGATCAAAACGTGGTCGATCTGTGATTCTGTCTGATTTGGTGACCTCCAGGTGTACTTGTGATGGATTTTGTCCTGGAAAAAGGTACTACGTACGGCCATATTCTTGGAGGCGGCAAAGTTGATAAGTCTTAGGCCCATTTCATTGGTTCACTGGTGTGCACTGTACCTTCCAATCACCGGTTTGTATTCCTCCTCCTGGCCGACCCGAGCATTGAAATCCCCGATGACGATCTTGATATCATGTTTTGGGCAGCGGTCGTATTCACTCTCCAACTGTGCGTAGAATTCATCCTTGTCGTCATCGGTACTTCTAAGGTGAGGGCGGTGCACGTTGATGATGCTTATGTTGAAGAATCGGCCCTTGATTCTCAACCTGCACATTCGAGGATTGATTGGCCTCCACCCAATCACCCGTTTCCGCATCTCGCCCATCACTATGAAAGCTGTACCCAGCTCGTGTGTGTTGCCGCAGCTCTGGTAGATGGTATGTCCATCTCTGAACGTAGGTACCGTTGAGCTCTTCCAGCACACCTCCTGCAGCGCAACGACGTCGAACTTGCGGCTCTTCAATACGTCGGAGAGCACTCGAGTGCTCCCTTGGAAGTTGAGAGATCGGCAGTTCCAGGTCCCGAGTTTCCAGTCCATAGTCCTTTTACGTCACGTGGGTCTATTCCGATTAGTATTTTTCGTGGTGACGGCTTGCAAAGCCTGCTACACCAACCCCCTGTTTCGCCGGAGGGCCAACGAAGCTCGAAATAGCCCTCCTTTCCTGTCAGCATACGACCTTGGCTTCCACCGTGGTTGGTTACCCGATCTCCACCAAAGTTGCTCGTATCCCGGCTGGTACCACGAGGAGGTAGGAATAGGAGTTGCTGAATAAGAGGCTATGAACCACTGTAGGGTCTATTTTATGCCTACACGTGCACAATGAATGAATGAACGTGCACAAGGCACCGACGGTACGCATTATTCAGCCATTTACCAGCCTAACATGTTAGGCTTTATTAATCGTTCTTACTATAACTTTCAGGACCCATACACTTTTAAAACATTATACATTGCATATGTTAGATCAATATTAGAATATTGCAGTATAGTATGGTCTCCATTGACAATCACACATGAAGAAAGAATAAAAGAAAGAAAAGAAAGAAAGAGTCAGTACAAAAACAATTTTTATTATATGCACTGCGTAGGATAGGTTGGACTCAATTTCCGTTACCGTCTTATAAAGATAGATGCATGCTTATTGATATTCAAACATTAAAGGAACGGCGAGAATTTGCAATGGCATCTTTTATGAACAATATCGTCTCGCATAAAATCGATTCAACTGAAATCTTATCTAAATTGAACTTTTATGTGCCAACAAGACATTTGAGACAACGACAAATATTTGCAATTAACAATTATAGAACGAACTATACAAAATTTGGACCTATTAATCAAATGATGGCAGTTTACAATATACATTGCAACAATATTGACTTCACAATGTCCAAAATAAAACTCAAGCAATACTTTGGTAATTTACTGCGCAGTAATAACTCCTAACATTAATTTAATAAGCTAGATCGTTAGATAATATTAAGTGTTTCTCAAAATGGCTTTGGTTTTTTTTCTTCTCTTTTGTAAAATCTCTGGTTGAGGTTTGTTCACAAATCTCAAAATCTATCATTTCCTAATATTTACCAAGAAAACAAAGAAGGTATGTTTGAATACGTTCAATAGTTCCTGAGAAAAATGTACATAAAGCTGGAACATCATGACTTTGCATACGCGGCGTTTGTTTGCGTAGAGTATTTTTTCGTGCTCACCTGCCCACAGCCACCTTTAGCGCGGTCTATATTTTTAGGCAACTATTTAAGTATTTCATCAATAAATAAAGACAAAACTCATGTAGGGTAAGGTGGGGCAAGACGGGTCACGGGGCAAGATAGGTCAGTCAGTAATGTTCTTTTATAATCATTTTAATTCGTAACTTATCTTTCACCCGTTTTCAATAGAAAAATTTGAATGTAAAATCGCAGCATTTCTTACGCGATTCATGAAACAATACAAAACGTAGCGTATCCAATATTTCGTCAGCAGAAAAAATAGCAATATGTTTTCTGTGTGCTCGTATCATTTCTAAGATCACATAGGATAACAAAATTTGTTATATACTACAAAAGTTTTAAATAAACATGTATTTTGTTCTACCAGCTCAATAGGGGCAAGATGGGTCACATTGAAAAAGACTTGTATGGCACCCTATGTTTGTCCATATATCTATATTTTTGAATTTCTTTATTGTTGTTATTAAATAAGTGACTAGTTTTTAGCTGGCCCGGTATATATTTCATCCACAAAACAGTTGCGGCAAAAGGTTAATTTTCCGACTTTTCACTTTTTGTCTGATATAATTTTTATTCTGTTTCGTTTTATTTATTTTTGTTGCCAATTTTGAAATATATAAGCCGTTTTTCTGCAGTAACAATGAATAATTTTTGTTTCTGTAAAAATTTCATAGAGTTTCGATAAAAAAAATTCGCCGTACAGATGTAACCTATTTTACCCCGCATTTTGACCCATCTTGCCCCGTACTTTTTGAGAGCTTAAAATAACATATCTTAAATTTGGTGCCGATTGATACCCCCCACGATTAGTGGTAGTACCCAGAGTTGCCACATGCACAGATTATTCCGTGTTTAACAGATATTTGAAAGAAATCGCCTGTACAGAATCTGTATGCATAGAATACAGATTTTCGTCAAATTACGCAAATTAAACAGATTTTTGAGCTTTTACATGAGAGTGAAAGAGACGGAAATAGTCAGCAAAATGACTCTTTATCTCTTTCACTCTCATTGTTTTGCATTGGACAGATTTTTGCACAGATAGTTTTCCTCGCCGTACAGATTGTCAGATGTTTCCAACAAAAAACACAGAATTATATGTGGCATCCCTGGTAGTACCTGAAACATGAAAATCTCGACCATCATGTCAAAAGGTCCAATGTACAAATGAGAGATTCTCTTTGCGTCTCCTCTCTTATGCTTATTACGGCGGCATAAACGCATTTCGACCCAATTTTTCTAAAGGATTGGCTTTCCAATAACACCAGTAACCGTTTCATGCAAAATAGACGCATTCAAATGCATTTATGCCGCCGTCGTAATAAGCGTAAGAGAGGAGACACAAAGAGAATTTCTCATTTCCACATTGGACCTTTTGAAATGTTGCTCGTCAAATATTAGGTTTAGAAAGAAACTATTTTCACATTTAAATTCCAATTCCCATCAAAAATAGTCGAGTAAAAAATGGCTTTTTTGCGTTTTGCGCTGGAAATGATCATATGCGTCTTCGGAACTTAATTTCACTGTTTGTTAACGCTGTGCTAGTTATCATCTATATGCATCCTAGCGATAAACAATCTTCAGAGTGTATTTTGTCCTACTAAATAACTTTATAGAACATAGGAAAGCAATGAAAACATCGTGTGCAAAATTTTTGAGCAGAACTGATTTTAAAGTAGCCCGCGCACTTATCGTAGGGGTACAATGCAAGCCTAACAAGCCAGTCGTCGTATGTTCGAATCTCGACTGATCGGTGCCGCTACAGAGCTAAGAGGATCTTTGCCCTACCCCCGTAATTTTCCTGTACTCTCATAACAGGCTGCGAAGTCTGTCGATAAAGAAGGGTCAAGTTCTGAAGGACGTTTACACCCATGGCTTTGCTTTGCTTGATTTTATAAGGGGTTTTTTTAACAAATCATTCAAATTCGCAACCAGTAAGAGATAGATAGTTACTATATGCCGCAAAGTTGCTTATTTTAGTGTGTTTACAATTTTTGTGAAAACGCTATTTTTTTTGGACGCGTTTAAAAAACGAAAATTTGTATCACCCTATTAGGCGGGTTCACGGTCACCCTAAAAGTGTAATAAAATGTGCTATATTTTATTAATTAACTGCTCCAAAAAAATTACACATTTTTACTATATTTTTCTGTTTTTGAGGTTTGGTTCCATTAAAGGTTTGGCCATTAAAGTTTTCTTGAATAAATTTCATCAAAAAATTTTAAATATCTTTTAACCAGTAGAACCAATCTTTTTGAAATTTGGCAGATATATTTGCAGTGTTAAGACCTCTCGTTTGATGCTAACATAATTGAAACTAGATAAATTATCTTGGTTACATTCGCTATAAATTATTGTAAATTTTAACGTGTAACTTCCATTGCTCATAACTTTTAAATTAAAGGTCCAATCAAAAAACAATTCAATAGTGATCTATCCGGCTATATAACCTTTCAAACGAGACTGATAGCGCATCTCTGAGAAACAGGCAATAATTATTACCTTGTCAAAACACGTTTTTAAGCATAACTTTTAAGCTACTTATTTGTTTTCAACAAAACTTTCTGAAAATTTTTATCTTCCAAGTTTCATCGAAAACAAATATGCAGTTTAAAAGTTACGTTTAAAAAACCAGTTTTGACAAGGTTCAAATGATCGCCTGTTTCTCAGAGATGGCCAAACCGATTAATGCGTTATTAGTTCCATTTGAAAGGTAATATAGCCGGATAGTTCACTATTGAATTGTTTTTCGATTGGACGTTTAGTTTGAATGTTATGAGCAACCGTATTCACCACACCAAAATTAACTATAATTTATAATGATTTTAACCAAGTTAATTTGCCTAATTTCAATTATTTTAATGTTAAACGAGAGGTTTTGACACTACGAATATATATGCAAAATTTCATAAGAATTGGTTTTTCCGGTCAAAAGATATTAATCCTCGAACACTCGCGTCAACTTTTGTAACACAGTTACTCGCGCGCACAATAGCCCAAAACCAAAGAAAACGTGCGCACTAGAGTTTTGACTAGAAAAATTTGGTTTTAAGTTTATCAAACCTTTGGAAGAGTTTTTTGAAACTGAATGTTCTATCGTCTGGTAGAATTTAAATTTTGACCAATTCCCCTAAAAGTAAAATAAAAAAAATTTTCTTCAGTTTCAATGTAACACATTGATGTTATTTGTTATTTATTTATTAACACATTGATGTGTTCTGCAAAGTTTTAGACCATATTATTACAAGAAATTTTGCTGAAGACAGTAACCTTCTGTCTCTTCAGCGAAGATAGAGAAATCTTATTTATTGTATATGAATTTGCAAAGTCAGTTTTTTCTATTTCAGCTCTTTTTGTAATTGTTGTATGACTTTTTCATGTATTACAAAGTTATACAAATAGTAAAAATACACAACTTTACTGAATATAGTATACCTCTATGTCTGCTTGTTTAGGATCTGTAGAACTTTGAATCTAAAAACACCCTAATTTTGATTCTGAATTATTTGACTACCAACAGACGGATACATTTTAAACATTTTACATTTGCTGATAGTTTTTCTGCATACAGACACCATTTTTCTATATGAAGAAACGAGAGAAAATACCAGTTGAGGCCAATTGCGGTATACCTCACATGCTGTTTGCTTCGTTTCTGTGATTTTCTGTCGGTTTATGCTGATGTTTTCCTAACAATTTAAAGTATTAATGCATCGAATCATTCTGACGTTTTGCACATAACAAGTTTATTGAAGAACATACGTTAGTTAAACAATGATTTGTAACTATATAACAATATGGCATTCAAAAACCTACACATGTTGTACAAAATACAACAGCGTGAGTAACCGAAGGTCAATAAAAATTGATGAAATTTATTCAAGAAAACTTTATTGATGTGAATGAATGAATGACATTACAGGAAATTATGCATAGTTCAAAAACCTGTAAGTTAGACCTTTACTACGCAATGTATATTGCGTAGAAAAGAATAAGAATATTTCGCAAAGAATATTTCTTCTTACAACTTACTTTTACTTGCACTTACCCACATTACTAACAACTTACTCAGCAATTTCATGAGAAAAAGAGCTATCAAAATTTATAAGTGCTTCTATTTTATTCAAATTTTGTAAACTTATTCAATTTTCAAAAATTTTATGTAAACCATGAATTATTGATGAATTATTTTCCGAAGACGTGTCGATTTATATCTCAAATAGCAAGTAGGACCGTATAACAAAGGTTCCTTTCACCACTAGGTGGATTAAATCAGGTTTTTCTTTTATTATAAAGATTTAAAAATTAAATTTCATTCATCTTTTATCTTTATAATACTGATAATTGCAATTAAACTCTAAATCTCAATTCCCTAATTTTTATCAAATTTTTAAAGCCTATCAAAACAAAGATTTACTCTGAAATTTAATGTACTTTTATAAGTTCGATGTAATGTGTTATGTTAGTTGAAAATGAAGCCCTACAATGTGCTTTGGTTTCCTAACTAATAGGGTTTCATTTAGAAAGATATATGCAAATGCATTTTTACATCTCACTACCTATGTACATAATAAGATTTTCAACAAAATATTTAATACTTTGTGCTATTTATTTTTTAGGATGATCCAGCAGTTACAATCTGATTTCGAAAGAACGATAGAAGGCTCAGGTTCAGCATTAGTAAACACAAACGAATTGTCAGGAGGAGCAAAAATTAATAGAATATTCCATGAGCGACTTCGATTTGAGATTGTCAAAATGTCATGCGATGAAAAGGAGCTACGCAGAGAAATTTCATTTGCAATTCGCAACATTCACGGTATTCGAGTAGGTCTGTTTACTCCTGACATGGCCTTTGAAGCAATTGTAAAGAAACAGATATCACAACTGAAAGAGCCTATTCTTAAGTGTATTGACTTAACGGTGCAGGAGTTATCAAACGTAGTCAGGATCTGCACCGACAAGGTAAGAATAATATCCGAAAGAGAATTAATACTGTGCTCAAGTTATTTATATTTTCTATGAAAAATTTTGTTTATGCAAAATTTAGTTATCATCTGAGGGGGAGGGTGTATTTCCCATACAAATGAAATACAAATTTCTGCATACACAAGTCTTTTTTTACACGGTTTGCTTATTTCGATTACTCAAAAACGGGTCAACTTTGGGAACATTTACAAACTACGTGACAAAAAACAAAGCGTGTACAAAAATACTTGACTGTCAAGAGCTAATCAAGCAACTGGAACCAAATTTGGCATCTGAGGGTTTTTGGAACTAAGATTTTTTTCTATGGTGAATTGAGACCCCTCCCCCCTCTATGAGGAGGGGGGGCTCCCATACAAATGAAACACGAATTTTCTCATAACTCGAGAACTCATCAAGAAAATGGAATTAAATTTGGCCTGTGGAAGTTACTGAAAGCACAATTATTTATGGTGGTTTGGGACCCTTTCCCTTTCTGAATGAGGGGGCTCCCATACAAATGAAACACAAATTTCCTCATCACTCGAGAATTAATCATGAAAATGGAACCAAATTTAGTATGTGGGGGTTTTTGGAGACAGGATTTTTGTCTATGATGGTTTGAGACCTCTCCCTTCTCTGGAAGGGGGGCTCTCATATAAATAAACCAGACATTTTTGCATAACTCAAAAGCTAATCGAATTGGAGAAATTTTAGACTTATCAGGACAGGACCTTCTGAATCGACATGAGGACCGTTGATAGAAATTGATTTGTAAATTTCTAATACCGTAAAACGGGGTAATATTGATCAGTTAAACCAATCTCATAAATAAGTGAAATTAACAACTTCTGTCAATTTTCCTGAACTGATCAATGTTACCCCGTTTTACGGTACACCTAACGTTTCCTTGAAGATTCAGGGTGAGCCAGCCGCAGGCTGCGAGTGTTCACCGGCGACCCGCTATCGAAAGCGCCGGCCCCTGCGAGGGGCTATAGTACTGACTAGTAGGAGTCTAGGAGTTATCCCTTAGTGGTGCTGAACGACCGGCAGCGAGTAAGGACAACATATATCTAATAATAGAGTAGGTCGACAGCCGCGAGTGGTTCTATAACACGATTAAAAAAAGCTTTTACAGCTGATCTTTTTAATTTTGCCAGGACATGCTGCACCGATTTGAAGACCATATAAGATTGTCGTAGCTCTGCGGTCTGCAGATTATTAGACCGTCGTGCAGTTCATTGATTGATTATGCTCGAGATTCTATCCTTCCACCACAATGCTGAATAGGTTTATCGATATACCGTAGCGCGAGGCGTGCCACCTCTGTTGCTGTTATCACGATCGGCAGCCAATGCAAAATGAACCGTTATAGAGGTAAATTGTGCTCGCCTACGGGTCTGGATAAATCATTCTCTTTATACCGGGTAATTTTCATAAACATCCTGCCTGATTTTAACAGTTCCAAAACGATTCCGGATGTTTAGAAAACCGATTGTTACAGTCTTCTCAATTAGTAACACAAGCATAAAATATATTGTCAAACAAGAAATATGATTTCCAGTTGAATTTACAATTTTCGTAATTACAGAGGCGGGTACCGCTAATCTGAGACATTTTAGCCAGCGAGTAGTGCGTTGGCCAGGTTTTAAATGTGTTAGCGCTTTCATTAGCTTCCATTAAATTAAAATGCCGCTAAATAAACAGCCAAAAAATAGTGGTATTTTTTTCGAAAATAATTTCTTGCAAATTGATGAAATTGACCATTGATATTTTGATGTTTCCTAAAATATCTGAATAGCTGACAATATCCGGATTGTTTGCAACAAGAGGTTGAATTGAATCCTTCGAACTTTGACCTTTTTTCCTTAGTATAATTGCCAGGTCCCTTAGTTTAATCACAAACAGACATAACTCTTTGAAGAAAATTCGATAAAAAATGTCACGCACATTTAGTATTAATACTAGCACCATTTAAGATCGACATTCCAAAATATCAACTTAAAAATGGAATATCCCTCTAACATGCAATTATTAATAAGTTAATAAGTGGCCTTCTCTTCTTTCGTTAAAAAGCACCACTTTGATGAATACGGAGACATTCCTAACCCACACTAAATATTAAATTACTGTTCAAACGAACAAGAACGGGACACTGAATGTTATGTCCGTTTTTCTGTGGAATAATATCTCATATATAAGAGAAAAACTGTCGACCAACATTTGAAAAGGGCGGATAAGCCAACTGTCAAACAGAACGAGTGAGAGTTCATTATCCTATGCTGCTCCTGCAAAAAATAACTCACTCGTTCTGTTTTTGACAGTTGGCTTTTCCACCATTTTCAAATGTTGGTCGACAACTATTATATAAGTTGGGTTATCACATTATAGTTTCCTGAAAATCTTTTAAAATTTGCGAAATGGAGTAATTCGACCTGGGCAATGGTCGGGTATATGCTGTCCTTACTCGCTGCCGCTCGTTCGAACTCTACTAAGAGATACCCCTACTAGTCAGTAAACCTAGGAAAACGCATGCCCCTAGATAGAGGTGATTTCTGCGGGAGGGCTGCCCCTCCGTAGTGGCCGGCGCTTCCGACGGCGGGTCGCCGGCGAACACTCGCGGCCTACGGCCGTCTCGCCCTGAATCTAGGAAACATTTGCCATTATGCCACCTTCTTATAATGAACGACACTCATCGGTTCATTTTTGCTAACACACCTAAAAATGTATGTTGTCAAATTCGGATTTCACGATACGCTTTTGGTTTCCTTTATTATTAGATATCCTTATAAAACGCGCGAGAATAACTTTGAATACATTAAAAATATTCTTATCAACGGGCCTTATACTGCGAGGCGAGTGACGTGACACGACAAATTAAAATTTGCTGCCACTCGCGTTTCAATTAGCCCTGCGATTGCCCTGTACTCTAATAACTGGCTGCGAAGTCTGTCATATAAAAACAAAAGGTCAAGTTTCGATTACGTAATGTAGCATCTAGGCTTTGCTTCGCCACTCGCGTTTCGTTCGGCGTTAATCGAGTCGAATGGGATAACATTGAAGTTTTCACATGGACCTTTCGCGGCATATGCGGCATGTCACTCGATTTGCAAATCACGGAAATAAATGCGCAACGAAATTGAACTTTTCACGTCACTTGCCTCGCATAATAGACCCCAAATCGGGAAAATGTTGATTCAGGGTAAAATACTTCGGGAAAATAGTCTGTTCGGGGAGAAATAATTCGGGAAAATAGTCAGTTCGGTGAGAAATAATTCGGCGAAATAGTCTGTTCGGGGATGGTGTTCTTCGGGTAAATATTTTTCGGGGAAATAGTACACTCGAGCAAATATCATTCGGGAAAATCGTTTTCGAGAAAACAGTTTTCGGGAAAAAGTCGTACAACCCATTTACTGAAATTAAAATTTTGCGTATTTGATTGACAGCATTTTGTGCTTTCTTTCAGAGCGTGCAATCTTTCGTAATGAAGATACAAACCCCATGGAAACATTTTCTCCCAAAGTGTTTGACTTGAAATTTGGCACTTTTTTCGCTCTATCCCGTTCAACTATGTTTGGAAGAATGTACGTCAGTTTGCAGAAGTGAAACGATTTTTTGGTAAACAACTTATCACTTTTCTATATTTGGTAAAAATTTGTGATTCTTGCTAATGATTCTGACTTTTATTTTATGATCGTTATCAATGAGGGAAGTAGATAATGGAGAATTAGAATGTAAAGGGGCAAAAACAACCAAGCTTATTTAAACTGCGACTGGTTCAATCAGCCGCAATGATGATAAAATATTTTGCCAAATTGACATAATTGCCAAAGAAATGTGCAAAACTTATTTGATGTTGACCATTTAATATGCCATTTTCACCGGAAGTACTCTTTTATAGCTCTTTTGAAAGTATGCTCGTAAATTGTTTTTATTTTAAGTTCTAAATACATACCCAAGGAGGTATTTCAAATAATGAAAATCGATAGGAAAATATAAAACAGCATATGTACCTATTTAGTTCTAGTTAGTTCTACTTATCTGGTATGTAATGATCGGAATCAAATGAAAATTAAGTCGAACAGTAACTCAGTTTTATTTTTTCAGATGGCCCGCTATCCACGCCTACGCGATGAAACTGAACGAATAATAACTACACATATTAGGCAGTGCGAACAGCGAGCCAAAGAACAACTTCTACTTATGATAGATTATGAGCTCGCATACATGAATACAAATCATGAAGATTTTATTGGATTTGCCAAGTGAGTAGTTAAAATGCACTCACCTAGTCGAAATATAATTACATTCGCATAAATTTCAGTGCACAGAGTAAAACAGAGAGTGCAGCAAAAACGGGTACACGAAGCCTTGGAAACCAAGTGATACGAAAAGGTCATATGTGTATTCAAAACCTTGGAATAATGAAAGGTAAGCATAGACAGCACATATTAGGGCGTATGAATAAAACAGTTTGCTTTACTTTTCCCGTGTAAATCTTATGGGAGAGTTTGCTCTAACTCTTTTATTCATATGGCTATTGTCTCCTTCGGAGCACATTTCAACAATTATAAAACGATGTTTCATTCACTTAGAAGTTCAGTAGTTTTTCTAGGCATTGGCAATGCGCACACAGGTTCGGGGGACCATCAAAACTCTTGCAGCAATGTTACGAGTCCTACGCAAATTCATATTTTATTAATAATCGTCTTGTACTGAACAATTACATTGAAAATACACTTGTCAAGGAAGGAGGGGTGCATTGGGGAGGCAATAATGAGAAATTGATGGTTCAAACTTCAAATTACTAAATTGGAAACATGCGTGGGACACGCAGAAAAAAACCACGTTAATAACTGCGAAATGCCTAAGAAATGTACGATTCCAATATTTTATCTATTTGAATGGATGTGCATACAGTCGAATTTCGCTGGTTGGGTCTTTAATACTTGGGCATCGTTTTAGTTGGGCCTTGGCTAGTTGGGTCCAACTAAAACGAAACTGGATGTCAAAATTGGTTGTCAAATAGACCAAATCATCATACCGTCAATTGACAGATACTGGCGCCCTTGTTTACATTTTGGAAAACTTTCTTTTCCGTTTATAGGGAATGTAGCGTGTATTTTAACATTTTACAGGCATAATGGTTTTTAAATTTAATCCCAATGCTGTTTAAACTCGACTTAAACAACAAACTTGCCGTTTAAACAGCTGAAACTTTTTTGGACTCTACGGTCTGTTTGTAAACAAGGGCGCCAGTATCTGCCAGATGACGTCACCTTGATTTGATCTATTATAACTGACAATCAGACGTCAATTGTTCCAAGGGGTGAGCAAAAGCGTATCAACTTGTAATTCGCGTTAAATTATTTTCAATAATAAATTTTTGAAATTCTCAGTTAATTTAAAACAGAATAAAATCCACATATTAGGTACCCGTTTCGCTTCACCAAACTTCGATTAATTTTGTTAAAAGAATTCAAGCCGCGTAGCTTCCAATACCTTGTTCTCAACGTATTGAATAACTCGGACTCGGCTAAGTCTATACGGCTATGCAAATCTAGATACAAATGCACTTTAATAAATCAGCTTACTTTGCTCTTTTTGAAAAAGTAGCTTTTTTATACGGCAGACTTCGCAGCTAGAGTACAGGACTATTTATTTATTTTTTATTTAAGTTTACATATCTGACGTAGCAATATATTCAACTCAGTAATATATACCTATGTATATTTATGTGCGTTTTACTCCTGTTCTCAAATCAAACATCTCATTTTATGTTTCAAACAAACAAAAAATCCGATATTAGCTCAATATCGATTCAACGTTTTACAAAATTGTAACACCAACAAAAAATGATGCATGCACCACTTATGGAAACTTGCTCTTCTGTCAGTTGGCCCAACTAGCGAATCACTTTCACTAGTTGGGCCGAGGTGGTGACCCGACCAGCGAAATACGATTGTATACGGGTAAAATTACGATTAGACCACTTATCAAGGTGAATCTCGATCCTACAAAACCTATTCTATTAACAAACGCAACTCCTTCCTGTATTCGTTGTGGGGATGCAGAGAACACGGTCTCGAAAACAACAAAGAATACACTAATATATCTTTTGCAATCTCACCTTAGGATGTGCCCTGTTCAGTTATTGATCTTTTAAATATCAAGTCACTGAATAATACATAGTGAGGAATAAATGGGAGTGACCCCAATCCCATTCATTTGATTCATTGTGCACTCTTGAATGATTTTACCTATAACTAGGTCGGATTTAGCTAAAATTTGGTTGAAACTACTCAAAATGCCCTTAAAGTGTACGAACTCAAATTTTGGGTAAAAAATTTAACCAATTTTGGTTACTTGCTACCGATAATCGAATTATTCTCTGTGACAAATAACGCACTTTTAAGTTCCTGCTGCCAATTTTTTGATTGAAAATCTAGTAAAAATCTGAGCTTGTACATCTTTAAGGGTATTTTGGGTAGTTTTAACCAAGTTTTAGCTAAATCCAACCAATTTACGGGTAAACTCATTTAAGGTGGAATTAGTCGTCATCGATTTTGCCAATTTCAAAGCAGCTTTTTTTTGTTTGAAATCAAATTTCTGTTCCTGAATATATATTCGCTGTGTTCAGATTGGCAAGAAGAATGCAGTATTTATATTTTTATAAACAGAACCCCGCTTTTGGACCCAAGAACTGTTTCCGAAATTGGGTTCTCCGACGAAAAGTTAATGACTGCTAATTTTCGTTTAACCCATTTCCTCCCAGCGTTGCGAAAACGCAACGCACTTTCATTCGTTTCTAGAGAAGGCCCGGTTGAAGATAACAACTTGGACCCTGAGAAACAAAGAAAGATTGAAAAAAAATCTAATCGACCTGTTTTTGCTCAAAGGCCAGATGTTACATGTAACATAATTATAGCTGTGACAAAACAACAGGTTTTGCTATTTTTCAGACAGTTAAGGAAAAATGCTCACGAAACTCGATTTTACCTCTATTAACGCCTGAGCTATCAATCAGTGTTAGTAAAAATTGGTTGCTTGCCAGAAAAAGCTTTGTTTCATAATTTTGATTATTTTTGTAATTTTCAGATAGGTTTGAAGCTTTGCGTTGCGAAAACGCAACGCTAGGAAGTAACGATATTCAAAATTTGCAACGGGAATGTTTGTTTTCGTTCGTTCGCTGCGGTGTTTCATTTGATGTCGTTGCTTTTTAGTAAACAAATAAATGTAAATCTTATCTTTCGCTTTATTAAAATATCCCAAAAACATTATAAAAGTTTACATAACATAGAATTTGCTGCTTCAAACACTGATGGCAGATGGAGAAGCCGTTGTGATAAGAGCGTACCTTTGCCTCCGGAATATCTGGATGAATTGAGTGATGGCAACGACAGTTTCATGGACCCAAACTTAATGTTACAACCTTTCCGGAACGTGTTGGTAGGCATTCAATCATCTGCGATGACATGCATTTAGCATTCAAACTGCATACTATGCGTCTAGTGCAAAGATGGTCTCCAACCCAAATATTTCGATATCTATCATAAAACATAACATGTAATACTCTAAGTCGTTCATTTAATCTTTATTAATACTCAAAATCACAAAAAAAATCCCAAATTTGATTTAACGGTAAAAAAGTATGAAGCATTTATTTGCATAATAATGAAGGTATGCAAAAACGGTATACCCTTAATGCCCAGCGTTGCGGGACACAGGATCAAAATTAAAAATACATATCAGCGGTTTTTTCTTAGTTGACCGAAAAGAGAATTTTCCTGAAAGTTTCAACTTTCTATCCCTGCTGGGAAAAGTGTGGGGCTTAATGGGTTAAGATTGTGCAATTTTACTGATTCAGGTCAATCACTGTGTGCAACCAATGATATATGAAATCAGTCTAAGGTAAACTAAGGTTCTACAGTGTAATATATTTTAATAGGAAGCTTCATTCGCAGTTAAGCGGGGAGTATAGAAACAATGTTGACTTGCTGACAAACCGACTTGTTTTTTTTTTGTTAATTGATTAGTAATGGCAAGATGTAATTGACGTCAAAAATGGTTTATTTTCTGCTATAAACTATTGTCAAAAGCTACAAATCAAAGTGTAAAAAAAATTCAACACGTAGTCCTACGTCAAAATAAAATCGAATGTCGTCCGTCTAGTGCTAGACGATAGCGAATATATATTCGTAAAAAACATCCACTGCATTGGCAGTACAAGATTGAAAATGAAGCAATTGAACGAGTTTCATCATTCAAGGACCTGCGTTGCGAAAACGCAACGCACTTTCATTCGTTTCTAGAGAAGGCCCGGTTGAAGATAACAACTTGGACCCTGAGAAACAAAGAAAGATTGAAAAAAAATCTAATCGACCTGTTTTTGCTCAAAGGCCAGATGTTACATGTAACATAATTATAGCTGTGACAAAACAACAGGTTTTGCTATTTTTCAGACAGTTAAGGAAAAATGCTCACGAAACTCGATTTTACCTCTATTAACGCCTGAGCTATCAATCAGTGTTAGTAAAAATTGGTTGCTTGCCAGAAAAAGCTTTGTTTCATAATTTTGATTATTTTTGTAATTTTCAGATAGGTTTGAAGCTTTGCGTTGCGAAAACGCAACGCTAGGAAGTAACGATATTCAAAATTTGCAACGGGAATGTTTGTTTTCGTTCGTTCGCTGCGGTGTTTCATTTGATGTCGTTGCTTTTTAGTAAACAAATAAATGTAAATCTTATCTTTCGCTTTATTAAAATATCCCAAAAACATTATAAAAGTTTACATAACATAGAATTTGCTGCTTCAAACACTGATGGCAGATGGAGAAGCCGTTGTGATAAGAGCGTACCTTTGCCTCCGGAATATCTGGAGGAATTGAGTGATGGCAACGACAGTTTCATGGACCCAAACTTAATGTTACAACCTTTCCGGAACGTGTTGGTAGGCATTCAATCATCTGCGATGACATGCATTTAGCATTCAAACTGCATACTATGCGTCTAGTGCAAAGATGGTCTCCAACCCAAATATTTCGATATCTATCATAAAACATAACATGTAATACTCTAAGTCGTTCATTTAATCTTTATTAATACTCAAAATCACAAAAAAAATCCCAAATTTGATTTAACGGTAAAAAAGTATGAAGCATTTATTTGCATAATAATGAAGGTATGCAAAAACGGTATACCCTTAATGCCCAGCGTTGCGTTTTCGCAACGTAGCGTTGCGGGACACAGGATCAAAATTAAAAATACATGTCAGCGGTTTTTTCTTAGTTGACCGAAAAGAGAATTTTCCTGAAAGTTTCAACTTTCTATCCCTGCTGGGAAAAGTGTGGGGCTTAATGGGTTAAGATTGTGCAATTTTACTGATTCAGGTCAATCACTGTGTGCAACCAATGATATATGAAATCAGTCTAAGGTAAACTAAGGTTCTACAGTGTAATATATTTTAATAGGAAGCTTCATTCGCAGTTAAGCGGGGAGTATAGAAACAATGTTGACTTGCTGACAAACCGACTTGTTTTTTTTTTGTTAATTGATTAGTAATGGCAAGATGTAATTGACGTCAAAAATGGTTTATTTTCTGCTATAAACTATTGTCAAAAGCTACAAATCAAAGTGTAAAAAAAATTCAACACGTAGTCCTACGTCAAAATAAAATCGAATGTCGTCCGTCTAGTGCTAGACGATAGCGAATATATATTCGTAAAAAACATCCACTGCATTGGCAGTACAAGATTGAAAATGAAGCAATTGAACGAGTTTCATCATTCAAGGACCTGCGTTGCGAAAACGCAACGCACTTTCATTCGTTTCTAGAGAAGGCCCGGTTGAAGATAACAACTTGGACCCTGAGAAACAAAGAAAGATTGAAAAAAAATCTAATCGACCTGTTTTTGCTCAAAGGCCAGATGTTACATGTAACATAATTATAGCTGTGACAAAACAACAGGTTTTGCTATTTTTCAGACAGTTAAGGAAAAATGCTCACGAAACTCGATTTTACCTCTATTAACGCCTGAGCTATCAATCAGTGTTAGTAAAAATTGGTTGCTTGCCAGAAAAAGCTTTGTTTCATAATTTTGATTATTTTTGTAATTTTCAGATAGGTTTGAAGCTTTGCGTTGCGAAAACGCAACGCTAGGAAGTAACGATATTCAAAATTTGCAACGGGAATGTTTGTTTTCGTTCGTTCGCTGCGGTGTTTCATTTGATGTCGTTGCTTTTTAGTAAACAAATAAATGTAAATCTTATCTTTCGCTTTATTAAAATATCCCAAAAACATTATAAAAGTTTACATAACATAGAATTTGCTGCTTCAAACACTGATGGCAGATGGAGAAGCCGTTGTGATAAGAGCGTACCTTTGCCTCCGGAATATCTGGAGGAATTGAGTGATGGCAACGACAGTTTCATGGACCCAAACTTAATGTTACAACCTTTCCGGAACGTGTTGGTAGGCATTCAATCATCTGCGATGACATGCATTTAGCATTCAAACTGCATACTATGCGTCTAGTGCAAAGATGGTCTCCAACCCAAATATTTCGATATCTATCATAAAACATAACATGTAATACTCTAAGTCGTTCATTTAATCTTTATTAATACTCAAAATCACAAAAAAAATCCCAAATTTGATTTAACGGTAAAAAAGTATGAAGCATTTATTTGCATAATAATGAAGGTATGCAAAAACGGTATACCCTTAATGCCCAGCGTTGCGGGACACAGGATCAAAATTAAAAATACATATCAGCGGTTTTTTCTTAGTTGACCGAAAAGAGAATTTTCCTGAAAGTTTCAACTTTCTATCCCTGCTGGGAAAAGTGTGGGGCTTAATGGGTTAAGATTGTGCAATTTTACTGATTCAGGTCAATCACTGTGTGCAACCAATGATATATGAAATCAGTCTAAGGTAAACTAAGGTTCTACAGTGTAATATATTTTAATAGGAAGCTTCATTCGCAGTTAAGCGGGGAGTATAGAAACAATGTTGACTTGCTGACAAACCGACTTGTTTTTTTTTTGTTAATTGATTAGTAATGGCAAGATGTAATTGACGTCAAAAATGGTTTATTTTCTGCTATAAACTATTGTCAAAAGCTACAAATCAAAGTGTAAAAAAAATTCAACACGTAGTCCTACGTCAAAATAAAATCGAATGTCGTCCGTCTAGTGCTAGACGATAGCGAATATATATTCGTAAAAAACATCCACTGCATTGGCAGTACAAGATTGAAAATGAAGCAATTGAACGAGTTTCATCATTCAAGGACCTGCGTTGCGAAAACGCAACGCACTTTCATTCGTTTCTAGAGAAGGCCCGGTTGAAGATAACAACTTGGACCCTGAGAAACAAAGAAAGATTGAAAAAAAATCTAATCGACCTGTTTTTGCTCAAAGGCCAGATGTTACATGTAACATAATTATAGCTGTGACAAAACAACAGGTTTTGCTATTTTTCAGACAGTTAAGGAAAAATGCTCACGAAACTCGATTTTACCTCTATTAACGCCTGAGCTATCAATCAGTGTTAGTAAAAATTGGTTGCTTGCCAGAAAAAGCTTTGTTTCATAATTTTGATTATTTTTGTAATTTTCAGATAGGTTTGAAGCTTTGCGTTGCGAAAACGCAACGCTAGGAAGTAACGATATTCAAAATTTGCAACGGGAATGTTTGTTTTCGTTCGTTCGCTGCGGTGTTTCATTTGATGTCGTTGCTTTTTAGTAAACAAATAAATGTAAATCTTATCTTTCGCTTTATTAAAATATCCCAAAAACATTATAAAAGTTTACATAACATAGAATTTGCTGCTTCAAACACTGATGGCAGATGGAGAAGCCGTTGTGATAAGAGCGTACCTTTGCCTCCGGAATATCTGGATGAATTGAGTGATGGCAACGACAGTTTCATGGACCCAAACTTAATGTTACAACCTTTCCGGAACGTGTTGGTAGGCATTCAATCATCTGCGATGACATGCATTTAGCATTCAAACTGCATACTATGCGTCTAGTGCAAAGATGGTCTCCAACCCAAATATTTCGATATCTATCATAAAACATAACATGTAATACTCTAAGTCGTTCATTTAATCTTTATTAATACTCAAAATCACAAAAAAATCCCAAATTTGATTTAACGGTAAAAAAGTATGAAGCATTTATTTGCATAATAATGAAGGTATGCAAAAACGGTATACCCTTAATGCCCAGCGTTGCGTTTTCGCAACGTAGCGTTGCGGGACACAGGATCAAAATTAAAAATACATGTCAGCGGTTTTTTCTTAGTTGACCGAAAAGAGAATTTTCCTGAAAGTTTCAACTTTCTATCCCTGCTGGGAAAAGTGTGGGGCTTAATGGGTTAAGATTGTGCAATTTTACTGATTCAGGTCAATCACTGTGTGCAACCAATGATATATGAAATCAGTCTAAGGTAAACTAAGGTTCTACAGTGTAATATATTTTAATAGGAAGCTTCATTCGCAGTTAAGCGGGGAGTATAGAAACAATGTTGACTTGCTGACAAACCGACTTGTTTTTTTTTTGTTAATTGATTAGTAATGGCAAGATGTAATTGACGTCAAAAATGGTTTATTTTCTGCTATAAACTATTGTCAAAAGCTACAAATCAAAGTGTAAAAAAAATTCAACACGTAGTCCTACGTCAAAATAAAATCGAATGTCGTCCGTCTAGTGCTAGACGATAGCGAATATATATTCGTAAAAAACATCCACTGCATTGGCAGTACAAGATTGAAAATGAAGCAATTGAACGAGTTTCATCATTCAAGGACCTGCGTTGCGAAAACGCAACGCACTTTCATTCGTTTCTAGAGAAGGCCCGGTTGAAGATAACAACTTGGACCCTGAGAAACAAAGAAAGATTGAAAAAAAATCTAATCGACCTGTTTTTGCTCAAAGGCCAGATGTTACATGTAACATAATTATAGCTGTGACAAAACAACAGGTTTTGCTATTTTTCAGACAGTTAAGGAAAAATGCTCACGAAACTCGATTTTACCTCTATTAACGCCTGAGCTATCAATCAGTGTTAGTAAAAATTGGTTGCTTGCCAGAAAAAGCTTTGTTTCATAATTTTGATTATTTTTGTAATTTTCAGATAGGTTTGAAGCTTTGCGTTGCGAAAACGCAACGCTAGGAAGTAACGATATTCAAAATTTGCAACGGGAATGTTTGTTTTCGTTCGTTCGCTGCGGTGTTTCATTTGATGTCGTTGCTTTTTAGTAAACAAATAAATGTAAATCTTATCTTTCGCTTTATTAAAATATCCCAAAAACATTATAAAAGTTTACATAACATAGAATTTGCTGCTTCAAACACTGATGGCAGATGGAGAAGCCGTTGTGATAAGAGCGTACCTTTGCCTCCGGAATATCTGGAGGAATTGAGTGATGGCAACGACAGTTTCATGGACCCAAACTTAATGTTACAACCTTTCCGGAACGTGTTGGTAGGCATTCAATCATCTGCGATGACATGCATTTAGCATTCAAACTGCATACTATGCGTCTAGTGCAAAGATGGTCTCCAACCCAAATATTTCGATATCTATCATAAAACATAACATGTAATACTCTAAGTCGTTCATTTAATCTTTATTAATACTCAAAATCACAAAAAAAATCCCAAATTTGATTTAACGGTAAAAAAGTATGAAGCATTTATTTGCATAATAATGAAGGTATGCAAAAACGGTATACCCTTAATGCCCAGCGTTGCGTTTTCGCAACGTAGCGTTGCGGGACACAGGATCAAAATTAAAAATACATGTCAGCGGTTTTTTCTTAGTTGACCGAAAAGAGAATTTTCCTGAAAGTTTCAACTTTCTATCCCTGCTGGGAAAAGTGTGGGGCTTAATGGGTTAAGATTGTGCAATTTTACTGATTCAGGTCAATCACTGTGTGCAACCAATGATATATGAAATCAGTCTAAGGTAAACTAAGGTTCTACAGTGTAATATATTTTAATAGGAAGCTTCATTCGCAGTTAAGCGGGGAGTATAGAAACAATGTTGACTTGCTGACAAACCGACTTGTTTTTTTTTGTTAATTGATTAGTAATGGCAAGATGTAATTGACGTCAAAAATGGTTTATTTTCTGCTATAAACTATTGTCAAAAGCTACAAATCAAAGTGTAAAAAAAATTCAACACGTAGTCCTACGTCAAAATAAAATCGAATGTCGTCCGTCTAGTGCTAGACGATAGCGAATATATATTCGTAAAAAACATCCACTGCATTGGCAGTACAAGATTGAAAATGAAGCAATTGAACGAGTTTCATCATTCAAGGACCTTGGAATTTTGCTTGATACACAACTGTCATTTAGGGAGCACTACTCTTACATCATAGCGAAGGCTAATCGCAATCTTGGGTTTATCTTCCGAATTTCCAAGGAGTTCAACGATCCGTACTGTCTGCGAGCACTGTACTTCTCACTTGTGCGGTCAACACTTGAAACGGCGGCCGTAGTGTGGAGTCCATACCATGATGTTTGGATTAAAAGAATTGAAGCTGTTCAGAAGAAATTCATTCGCTATGCTTTAAGATTTCTGCCTTGGAATACCCCAAGCGACTTGCCACCCTACGTGAATCGATGCGCGCTGCTTGGTATGAATACTCTATCGAAAAGACGTGACATTGCCAGTGCTGTCTTCGTTGGAAAACTATTGCTAGCTGAAATAGACGCTGCTCACATTTTGACTCAGATTAACGTTAGCATTGCCCCAAGGAATCTTCGACTTCGGCCGTTTCTTAGACTGCATTTTTATAGAACCGATTACGCGCAGAACGAACCTGTAAGAAGAATGTGTTCAGTATTTAATCGAGTGTTTGACGAATTCGACTTTAATGTCAGTATAAATGCATTTAGAAATCGACTGAATTTAATTGATTTGTGACAGTTTATGTAGTTTTAAGTCATTCATGTAGACCAAAGCGTTCGATGAATTATGTTAATAAATAATAATAATAAATAATAATAATAAATAATAATAATAAATAATAATAATAAATAATAATAATATATAATAATAATAATAATAACTACATTTCAACTGGAATGGCAATAACTAATATATTAGTGATATAAATTAAGTATTTAGGAAAAAATGTCAATTATATTACCATCATTACTTATGAAAAAATAACGTTTACAATGCTCAACGTAATCAGTAGATATACATGTGATAACCAATAATTCTTTTAGGTGGTTCTCGTCCGTATTGGTTTGTACTGACCTCAGAAAGTATTTCGTGGTATAAGGATGAAGATGAGAAAGAAAAGAAGTATATGCTGCCGTTGGATGGTTTAAAACTAAGGGATATAGAACAAGGTTTTATGTCCAGGAGACATACATTTGCTCTTTTCAACCCTGAAGGACGAAACGTTTATAAGGTATAAATGTTTAAAAAAATTTCTGTAAAATGAAATGAAATAATTATTTTTATATCAAAGGACTATAAGCAATTAGAACTATCGTGTGAAAGCACTGATGATGTCGATTCATGGAAAGCTTCGTTTCTGCGCGCTGGCGTTTATCCAGAGAAAGATACTCCAGCGAACGGTGAAGATGTAAGTAATTTCCATTAAATTTTTCTTATTGATAATTAATGTAGCAAATTGATTGGGAAAAGTGTATCTTATAGAACCTTTTCAAATGTTTATTATCCTCTAATGAAGAGCATTCACACAGCGAAACTGCCGTTATAAAAACAGTAAAATAAATCTTTTTTACCGACCGGCGTTGAATCAAAGACGGAAAAAGTCGATGTTAGTGATCTGTAACATAAGCTACTGTTAGATTCATGATTTAAAATCCGGTTAGACGTGTAACCTATCTCGATCACGTTATAATGTGCTATTGAAGCTTAATATTGTTATTATCTAACTCCCAATGGATCTAAAATATTTTGATTTTACGTAGGTGGACCTATTCTTCCACTCTTTCTTTGTTGCGGTTAATGAGTACTTCTTATTATCATTAGATTAATAATAAAGAATTTATGTAACGTATATAGGTCAAATAGCTTATTCTAAAGCTTTTCTAATATGGAAGCAAGGTTATGAGCGTTATTCGTTTCGAGGATTGGAAAGAAACCCGAGTTGAGAGTAGACCATGACTTTGTGCCATTTGGAATATTGTGTCACGATTTTTCGTTTCCTCTCATATCTCAATGTGAATTGATGTAAGAGATTGTGCTGGTGGATGTATAATATTTTTGTTGACTGCTTCGATACAGAATCATCGCAAAAAGGACGAGGTGATATTATTTGGAATTATAAAATATCTGTTGTAGCTATTTGCTACTTCTTGACATCATGTCTATAAATAAACATATTTATAAATAAAAAAAACTATTTTAAAACCATATTAGAAACTAGGATTAGAATCGGACTATAAATTACGTATTTGAAGAGGGTAACATAGTACCTATATAATATTTTTACCCATGATCTTCATTACAACACTTTCTCAGAAAGAATTTTTGTTGTTAGATTATAGTCACTTTAACAGCTTATGTCATTCGTGACTTCTGCGGGGTTAGGATTTCAACCCGAGTCCTCGGCGTGAGAGGTGTGAATGCTGACCACTGCGCCGGGACTGACCCAAATCAAAAAGAATGAACAACAAAATTATGTTAGAATAAGTTTTAAAAACAATTTTACTACCATAATCTTTTTTGATAGTCTCTAATAAAATTGTTTCGCGAGCTTAGGTTGGTAGGGTTTACAGTTTTGCAATGTTTATTTCGTATTGGTTTATAGCAATTGAACCAGTTTTTCCTTTGGTTCTTTTGCTTCCAAATTCGGCATTTTATCAACGTAGTTTTATTAATAAATTTTTGCAGTACATAGATATACCATAACCTTTCGAGTTTATCTATTTTCTCGATCAAAGCATATAAGTTAGCGGCTATATGCAAGTTCAATCCAGTTACAGCGATCAAAACCGTTTACAAACGATGTTAAATTTTTTAGTTTAGCTTTCTCAATCCCTATATCCGTTTTTTTATTAGATTCTCTTGATGAACGATTTTCTTGAATATCCACCACTCTCGCGTTCAATGGACGTCTTTGAAGTGATTTATTATAGAAGAAAAGATGTAAGATTCCCAAAAAAGGGTGAAAGGGTGAATACAATACCTACGATGACTTTTGTGAAAAAGCTCGGGTACTCGGTGGTCAAAATATATTAGTTTTTGGCTGATCAAATGAGAAATAAGATCGTTATTATTGACGCTATTGAATCCTAAGTAACCGGGTGTCTCATTTGTATGGCCAAGGTTACATAGGTATACGAAATTTATCTAATAAGTTTGATATTGAAAGTGATATTAGAACCAAATGTTCGGTAGCCGCCACCTCTATCTTAATTCCCTTTCTTCGACAAGAACTGACACACGCTTACATCTACCGAATTCATAGAGTAGCTTAATATTCCAGCGACTTTACAACAGTTATATGCACGCAAAATACATACTTTTTCAGAAAAAAAACAACAGAAATGTAATAGGTATATTTATTCGATATCAAATGAAAAACTGTTAGAGTTGACAAAATTGTCTGCTACGTATCTGATCCTTGACAATCTGATGTTATGTTAAAAGTTTACACGTAAAAATCAATTATATTGTTTTTTTTTATACAGTTATTCAAACATACAAAAGCAAATCATAATTTAAAAGTGCTCTGATTTTGTTCGAATGTTGTGTACTACATATTTCGTTTTCAAAAAATATTAAACTCGTACCTTTTATTTGGTGGTTAGGGTTCCCCTTATTAAGTTTTTTTTTCATGTGCGGACTCATTACTGCGACCAGTATAGTTGATCTATTGTAATATCACCCGGGTGTTTGCTGTATGGCCTGCACTGCATTTCTTACTAAGTTAGAGTGATCCTAAAAATGTTTTTTGCCAAGCATTCTTTCTTTAAAAAATCTTTTGTATCACTGAGCCGATTTCAATGATTTAGATATAAAGTGAATTGAATTAAAGTTTGAATTTTTATTTTAAAAACATTCAAAATATCGCGAACGGCGTTCTCACGCATCGACTGTTGTTGGAGTTGGTTAGAGTGGAAATTTGAAATGAGAGTTTTCGTTGGTGATGAAACGAAGTTTCAATATTATGCCTGTTAGTCCGTGGGGTCACCCTCAGCTACAAATAAAAAATAACTAATCTAAAATTTTGTTCTTTTTTATTTTTTTTTCTTTTAAAATTTTGTATACAAAACATTAACAAAATTGGAGTACTTTTAAATTTTGTTATGTTATTTTTTCATGATACAAATGCTGTATATATATTGTAATTCTAATTATTATTTTATACTTCGTTCAAGCAGGCTGAAGGAGCAGAGGTTGGTATAGTATTGATTATGTCTTATGTTTTATACTAATGTAAATATATTCAGTGTGTTTAGTGTTTCCTGTACTAATAGATCATTATTTATGTTTAAAACGTAGTACATACCGTATCCGTACCTATTATTTCGATTAAGCTTGAAGCTAAATTCTGCAATCCGCATCATATGAAAATAGTTTGATTGTAGTGTTTTTGGCACTTCATTGGAATATGTGGAAGACGTAGCAGTTTAAGAGAATTTAATTATTTTTAATGACGCCGCAGTACCGTGCGGTTGGCCAGACTGGCACCTGCTAGGGGCGCCGAAAAAGGTCTGAACTTCAGTAACGTATGCATTAAAAAATCGATTTCTTTCGGATGGCGATGAAACAATATTAAGAAATATAATGCAATAGATCAAATTTTCTCCAAATCCCACGTTTATTAATCCTTCTGAAAAATACTTTGCTACTGGCTGGACTTACGGCAGTTGGTCGTATCCTTTAGCGGCAACTTACAGCAGGTTCATCTTCCGTTTACCGCAAGCCCCATAGGATAGAATAGTGGCTTGCTTATTCCCTTCGTGCTGATCGTCAGTCAAAGAAGGACCTTCTTCGGGAATTTCGTGTGCGAGATATATTTGTTGTCATCGTCTAAATCACCTCATCGTCGGAGATGTTTGCCGCTAACGCCGCTCCTTCTGGGTAATTGCTTGCTGCTCAAAAACGGTCGGCCTCGACTGACACTTCGCATAAAAATGTTCGTTTTGTTCCGGTACTTCTTCACCATTTGGCGGATTGCGTAGACTTTCCGGCCCAAGGCGCGGAACGATGTGGCCACTATGCTCTTGATCTTCCTATTAAGCTACGGCTGCACTTTACTATCACACTTCATCGTTGGGCGGCCGGAACAAAACTTCCGTGGAACGCTCTTGCCTTTCTCCAGAAGGGAGGGGATATTGTAAATATCGGATCGGCTATATTCGGCGGACACGAAGTATTAATATTTTTTGAAACGGTGGTTCTACAATTGACGAAGGGACGCACAGTGGGACGGATTAAAAAGAATACGGACATCGATATTTGTGACGAAACTACTAAAGATATCACCTTAATGTCTTCTGCAAAGTTTCTTCGCTTTATGAGAACTTTTTTATGGTGTTGGAAAATTTGGGATTAAGGGGATAACACAACAGATAGAAAAAATAACTTTTTTTGTAGGCAAGAATATTTTCTATAGTATATTTTCTATGGCTTTCCCCACTTTAAGAGGAGGGGGGCTCCTATACAAATGAAAAACAAATTTCCTCATAACTCGAGAACTAATCAAGCAAATGGAACCAAATTTGACATGTAAGTGGTTTTGGACGCAAGATTTTTTTCTATGGTGAATTGAGACCTCTCTTCTTTAGAAAGCGAGTTATGGCCCATCTCCCCTTTAAGAGGGTGGGCTTCCATACAAATGAAATGCAAATTTCCTCTTATCTCAAGAACTAATCAATCAAATGGAACCAAATTTGGCATGTGGGAGTTTTAGATGGCAGAAATTTTTTCTATGGTGAATTACAACCCCTTCCCCTTTTAAGAGGGGAGCTTCCATACAAATGAAATTCAAATTTTCTTATAACTTGAGAACTAATCAAGCAAATGGAACCAAATTTGGCATGCGGGAGATTTTGGAGTCTTGAATTTATTTTACGATAGTTAGAGACCTCTCACCCCTGTGTACTCTCATACAAATAAAACAGAAATTTTTGCGAAACTCAAAAACTAATCGAACTCGAGAAATTCGAGACTCTTTCATAAAACATTAGTCAATACAAGACCACAAAAACTATCTATAGTATCAGGTATCAGGTATCAGCATCTTTGGCTCGAGCAGCACGTTCCTCACAATCATGTGGAAGATTTGTGCCTTGCCCCTCTTGCCCGTGTCATCATTTACCTGATGAGGACGGGAAGGAAAAGAAGTCTATAGTAACACTAGATCATTCAGGACGAGACGGTCGCGAGTGTTGCCGGTGACCCGCCGTCGGAAGCGCCGCCCACTGGGGGGCTTGCAAAACTCGAGATTGTGACAAAGATCATCCGAGATTCATGATTTATGTACAACACAGGTTAATTTGTGGCAATACGAAGTTTGTCGGGTCAGCTAGTAATAAATAAATTAAATAAAAATATCGCAAAATGAATGGATTGGGTTATTTTTAGACACAGATCGTGCCTCTTCCTCCATCTGCTGTAGAACCCCCGATCGAGAAGTTTTAATCTAACTTTATGTTTACTGGCGGAACGACGACACTATGCAGGCCCTTGCGACTTACAAGGTACTGCGCGTGACGCTGTTCGTCTACCAGCGTAAGCCGCGTTTCTCAGCGACAGGACACGAAGTGCCATACGATATCTAACGATACGATACGAATAAAGCATCGAGCGTAGTTGCTTGATAATTTTCGCCACTGCAGTTGCTTAACTGATAATTTTCATTTTTTTTCTGTACACAACAGGGTTGCTACGATTGGCAATGCATAGGTAAATTTATCACCAAGTGGCAGAAGACCCGCATGAAAAATCGTTAAAATCAGGTTATTATGTTAAAATGGCTTGGCTTGGCTGTTTATCGGACATTTCAAGGCGCAGCTCTATTATGAGGGATTGAAGAATAGGGGAACTGGGGGGAAAATGAACACCCTTAGCAATTTCGCCATTTTCTCCCCAAGGAACCAACCAAATGCTGATCGCACTATATGAATTGAAAGCTGGATTCATATTCCACGTAGCTTAAAGATGTTAAAAATAGGACTATTTTTCATGAAAAATTCCTCTTTTTCGAAAGCGTCACATTCGAGCCTGATTTTTTTCGTGTGGGTAAAATGAACATGTAGTGAGGGCAAAATGAACATGTAATAGAAAACTAAAGTTAACATGCAGTTTAGATAAATTAAACACTATTTTACATTATCATTGTTCTACATAAGCCGTAGGTATTCAACAGGGCTGTTGGAATTAAAATGGGACTCCACAAAGTTAACATAATGTATCTTCGCCACGTTCATACAATGCTTGACTTTTAGCTCGCAGGATTTTCCAGCACTCGGTCATTTTTCGAGAGACTCGATCATTTTTGTTGCTTGAATTGTAATTATTTCGTAGCTGCTGATAAATGGAAAGTAAAACATCATGATACCCACTGTTCATTTTGCCCCCATAGTGAGGTGTTCATTTTACCCCCAAAACACCAATTGTTTTCAAGTGTTTATGTAACAAACAGTTGATAAAATTATTTGGAATTTTCGACAGATCCGCAGGATACTTATAAGCAAACAACTGTGAATGATACCAATAGTCGAAAATTAATTTGTTTCGCCAAAATAGTTTATTTACTAATAGTGGAAATTATCATCGGCGTCAGATTTCTGCAAATATTTTTTACTTTTTCCATTTTTTTCACATTGGAAAGCTTATGATCACCACATATTGTCTCAAACAGCTTGAAATACTTCTAGGAGAAGATACCTATTGATCTGGAACAGATTTTAATCGGTTTACTGGGAATTTGGCTGCCTGTTCATTTTACCCACAGTTCCCCTAAGTGTTTCTGTTGCAAAGGTGAATGTTCGCAAGGGAATTTGGTAGTCAATCAAATAAATTTCTACGTTTTCTAGGCACGAGCTTAAACTCACATATCAAGAAAATGAAATCACGAACCTGAACTGTCAGGACACAGCATAGGGCTGCGCTGCACGTTAAGCAACGATTAGTAAAACTTATTCACGATAAATATTTCTATCAACATTCTCCTCAGGGAGCCGGATGGCTCGACCCAATCATCTGCTCGCTAAAGGTTTCGTCCTCAATCGGTAATACAGCTATCTTCGTCGTTGCTCGCTTGTAAATGCGGTCAATTGTTCGTATGTTTACCAGTCGTGTGATGCCGTTTTTACCAGGATGCGTCTCTACTATGTTGGAAGTACATTGTCCTCTTTCAACACAACTAACAAACTATTACGCAGTAAAGTATGATCCTTGAACCACTTGCTCCGTTTCTGTAGACCAGTCAAGTATTCGGCAGACCAACGACGCAAAAACTCTTGCTTTCTCCTCAGAATTTATTGGTATCGGGACAGCGTCGACTCCTTCAGAGCGTCGTAGAATGGCTCTCCTATCGCTGTTAACTCACGTCCTACTAGGAAATGCCCTGGACTCAAGGTTCGATAGTTTTTAGGATCATCGCGAATCGTGCGCGATTTACTTTGAGAATTACCTCTATTTGGTATAATAAGGTACATATTTCCTCATTCGTCCAATACGATTCATTGAGGACCTTGACCAAGTGATTCCTCACGGATTTAACTCCAGCCTCCCAGAGACCTCCTTGATGAGGAGCCCGTGGTAGTATAAATTTCCAAGTGATACCACGAGACTGGTAGAAATCTGACTGCTTACTCTCTATCGTTTGCGATTCGAACAAGCTTCGCAATTCCTTTAACTGACGCTTGATCCACAGAAGAGAGTTAACCTCTGTAACATTTGTTTATTTGTTTATTTGTTAAAAAAAAGTCAACAGATTTTTGGATCCTAATGACTAATAAAAACTACTAGCTAATGTTCTAAAGCGAGATTTCAACACGTTGCGGCTAACGCCAAAGTCAAAACAAGATTCAAAAAGGTTAAAATTGCGTTGTAAGCCAGTTATAGTGCTAAAGGTGCTGTAGTTGGTTCTTCTGTGTGTTATACGTAGAAATGAATTGTTCCGTGTTAAGCGAGGCGGAGCTGAAATGTCGATTCTCTCAAGTATCCAAGAGCAGTCGATCCGAGACGTCAAAACATCTGATATAAAAACAGCTTTGATTACGTCCCGACGTCTTTGCAGAGAGTCCAGGTTGATTAGTCTGCAACGCTGTTCGTAGCTTGGTAGTCTGATCGGGTCGTTCCATGGTAGCCGTCGGAGCGCAAAGCGAATGAACCTCCGCTGTACTGTCTCGATTCGGGTGACGCCGTTTTGATAATACGGGCTCCATACGGGTGCACAGTATTCAAGATTAGAACGAACTAATGCACAGTAGAGTGATTTCAAGCAGTATATATCATTAACCGTTATGTGTTCGACAAAAAAAACACCTTTAAGTGCTCGACAAGGGTACCCGGGTACCCACAAATTGAAACGCTTGTAACTTTGGCAATTTTTGACCGATTCGGACACTTTTACCACCAAAAGATTCAGGAACTTATCCACTTCCAGTGTGGTTATAACAGAGCCGGAAGTGGTTCATCTGGTTCCCGGAAATCCGGCAGTCCGAGGATGTGTTCCGGAATTAAAGCACTTTTTATATTTTTGGATGTAATTATAGTAATATGGGTGTCCAAAGTTCTTCCAATTACTCCGAAAGGTCATTCTTCATTGTTTTAAAACAATTCAATGATATATCCTCGGAATGGCCATTCTGCGACCAGTTCCCGTGGGACCTCCCGTGGCCATAAAACTGTTTGGTTTGCAACACTGGCAATATGGGTGTCTAAATTCATGAAATTACTCCAGAAGGTAATTTTTCATTATTTTGATTCTGTCTGATGATTTTGCCATGGCATGGCCATTCCGGAACATATGCCCGTGGGGCTTCACAGTTGTCCAAAACCAACAATATGTGCGCATTAGAGTTTTGAGTAGGAAAACTTGATTTTAGGTTTATGGAACCTTTGGGAGAGTTTCTTGAAATCAAAAGTTCTATCGTATGGTGAAATTCAAATTTTGAATAATCCCCCTAAAAGTGAAATAAAAAAATTTTTTTTCTTCAGCTTCAATGTAACACATTGATGAGTTCTGCAAAGTTTTAGAGCATATTATTACAAGAAATTTGACTGAAGACCGTAACCTTCTATCTCTTCAGCGAAGATAGAAAAATCCTATTTCTTAGATGTGAATCGTCAAAATCAGTTTTTCTATTTTAGCTTTTTTTGTAGTTATTGTATGACTTTTTCATGATTTATAAAGTTGTACAAATAGCAAAGACACACAACTTTGCCAAATGTAGTATACCTCTATCTTTGCTTGTTTGGGAACTGTAAAACTTTTGATATAAAAAATACCCTAATTTTGATCCCCAATTACGCGACTATGCGCAGACGGATACAAATGAAACTTCCTGACTTTTTGTAGTTTTTTATTTAGTTTCAGATTCATGTAATGTAATTTGTATCTGTTTGCGCATAGTTGAGTAATTCGGGGTCAGAATTAGGGTATTTATTATAACAAAAGTTTTACAGCTCCAAAACAAGCAAAGATAGAGGTATACTACATTCGGCAAAGTTGTGTATCTTTGCTATTTGTACAACTATGTAGAACATGAAAAAGTCATAAAACAACTACAAAAAAAGCTAAAATAGAAAAACTGATTTTGACGATTCACATCTAAGAAATAGGATTTTTCTATCTTCGCAGCAGAGATAGAAGGTTACGGTCTTCAGCAAAATTTCTTGTAATAATATGCTCTAAAACTTTGCAGAACTCATCAATATAACACATTGAAGCTGAAGAAAAATAAATTTTTTATTTCACTTTTAGGGGGATTGTTCAAAATTTGAATTTCACAATACGATAGAACTTTTAATTTCAAGAAACTCTCCCAAAGGTTCCATAAACCTAAAATCAAGTTTTCCTATTCAAAACTCTAATGCGCACATGTTGTTGGTTTTGGACAACTGTGAAGCCCCACGGGCATATGTTCCGGAATGGCCATGCCATGGCAAAATCATCAGACAGAATCAAAATAATGAAAAATTACCTTCTGGAGTAATTTCATGAATTTAGACACCCATATTGCCAGTGTTGCAAACCAAACAGTTTTATGGCCACAGGAAGTCCCACGGGAACTTGTCGCAGATTGGCCATTCCGAGGATATATCATTGTATTGTTTTAAAACAATGAAGAATGGCCTTTCGGAGTAATTGGAAGAACTTTGGACACCCATATTACTATAATTACATCCAAAAATATAAAAAGTGCTTTAATTCCGGAACACATCCTCGGACTGCCGGATTTCCGGGAACCAGATGAACCATTTCCGGCTCTGTTATAACCACACTAGAATTGGATAAGTTCCTGAATCTTTTGGTGGTAAAAGTGTCCGAATCGGTCAAAAATTGCCAAAGTTACAAGCGTTTCAATTTGTGGGTACCCGGGTACCCTTGTCGAGCACTTAAAGGGTAAAAAAATTCGAAGCCCCCCCATTCCACCCCCTTAAGTGCTACATGAAAACTTATTTTATGAAAAGTTGCAATTCAACTAGTTCTTAGATGTCACAGAGTTTCAGTATCCTTGATCAAAGAAAACTTTAGAATTTCGTACTTTGAAAGCTGAAAAGGTACCCGGGTACCCTGTCGAACACATAACGGTTAAAGCTTTTGGCGATACGCATGATGAATCCCAAATTCCTGCAGGCCTTGTCGACAACGAAGGAAACGTGTTGCTTGAAGGTCAATTTGGAGTCGAGTAGTACACCGAGATCTTTGACGCAATCTACACGTCGTAAAGACATGCTTGACAGTCGGTATTCGAAGATTATAGGATTCAGCTTTCTGGAGAACGTAATCACTTCACATTTATCGGGGTTCAATGTTAGACGATTGTTTTTACACCATTCGGCAAATATCGACAGCTGGTCCTGGAGTGCGAGAGTATCCGACGAGTCATTTACTTTTGCGAACAATTTTAAGTCGTCGGCAAACGCAAGCCGAAGACCTTTGAGCGTTATATTGACGTCGTTAAAATAGATAAGGAAAACCAAAGGACCAAGATGGCTACCTTGCGGAATTCCAGAGAAGGCGGTGAAAGCCTTCGAAATGAACCCGTCGATAGATACATTAACGAGACGATTCGACAGATACGATTTAAACCACTGGAGTAGCGGCCCTCCAAAGCCGAGTTTATCCAGTTTAGCGATAGCGATTTGATGATTCAGCTTATCAAAGGCAGCAGAGAGGTCCGTGTACATGTATAATTGTATGTATACATGTATACATTGTATGTAAACATGTATAATTAATCTGTTCTTATCAGCTAGAAGAGAAAGACTCAGAGAGTAATTAGCACGATCGCACGACGATCGATATCGGCAAAATTATATTCACCACTGACCCATCATATCACGTTCAATACCAGGGCAGTGGCAGTTGGAATTCGATCGCGATAGATATCGCACCAAAACAAAATTAGCTCTCCAACATAAAATAGTGTTGCTTAACAAAATTGTTATCTTCTGTACAAGCGTTTGCGGCCAAATATATCTCCATTTGAACATCCGTTGTATTATTAAAACTTGATTTCATAACAAAAATGTCATCTCGAAAAAAAAAACATATAACTGTTTGATCTTAAGGTTTTATAAAAAAAATCTCAGCTTTCCAAAAAAATAAATACTTATGATATTTTCGCGATTACGAAAAAATATTCGAGCTTAAATCCTATGTTTTTTCTAAAAAGTTCAATAAATATCCTTTTTTTTGTAACCACAATCTTTGAAATCACAAAATAAAACTCAGAAAAAAATGGTGAAAGTTTTCAAAAAAAAAATATTTATTTTTTTATCGCCAATCTTGCTTTCGTTAAGTCTCTTTTACTACTTTTACTCTTTTTACAGTATAAACTGTCGTGATCTTTTATTTATTTAAAGAGATTAAAAGACAGTAAAATTGCCGAATTAAAAAAAGTTGTTTTTTTGTTGTTCCCGACAAGAGTCTATTTTTTTAAATATTACCTGCTTCAAAAATTCACCCATGCATCGCAGAACAAAATTTTTGTAGTGAATATGCAAGTAGATTTTTTAAGCAACCTAGGAACGAAATTTTCGTATAATTTTTTACAGCTGTGGACAACTCTAAATAAAAGTAAAAAAAACATGTTCTATGTTTCTCGTACCGAGAAAGGAATTTTGCATCACCTGGAATTTTTTTCCAGGATATTTTTTCTCTAGATTGTTGAGAAAAAAGTAAAATACAAGTTTTTCCAATTAATGTTTTCTGAAAAAGTTCATGAATCCATGAACTATACCCGCGTTCAAACTTTCATAACTTTCCAGATCCCTTCGGTCCAAACTCCAAACCTGCATGATAGTTTTGAAAATTCCCCTCTCCCAAATATCTAAAACTAAAACTTAAGTATATGATTGCTACAGGATACGAGTAAATTTTGTATTATTTTATAATTTTTCTACACTATAAAATTTTGAATATAATTTTAAAATTAAAATCGTGGTGAATGACCCTTTGGGTTAAAACCACTCAAAAAAAAAATTAAAATCTAAAAATATAGTAAGCAAAAAACTATGTGTTATGATTTATGTTTTACTCTAGTGATAATGTTGTCTAATTTTTTGACGTGATAAATGTGTACTTACAGGAATCAAACGAAATTGGACAAACAAGTTCATTAGATCCTCAACTCGAAAGGCAAGTTGAAACGATCCGTAACTTAGTTGATTCATACATGAGGATTGTGACAAAGACAACTAGAGACATGGTGCCCAAGGCTATTATGATGTTGATAATCAATAACTGTAAGGATTTCATTAACGGAGAATTGCTTGCTCATCTGTATGCAACTGGCGATCAGGTATGTCAAATTTACAAAAATCCGTTTTTTTTTTTGGTTTATGCGTGTATAGAGTTTAAGCATTTCAAGCAAATATGAATTTCGAAATCGGCGAAACGGTAGTAACTATATTTCTCTTCGATGTCAAGGTGTTTTATAGCAATCAATGCGCAATACGTAACATATAATTCGACATAATCAATTAGACAAAAGAGTCATTAAATTCAATCTGCTCTTGTAAAAAGATTGAACCCGTACTCTCAGTATGGACAAACTATATCGTTCAGATGGACTGGGCATTGAAACATTTATGCGATAAAACAAAAATACTTATTTAATAAATTTTAGTTTGCGATCAAATTGGATTGAAGAAAGAAGGTGTGATAATAGGCAAAATATTTATGTAGCGGTAGAGAACTAGCTACTAAAAATGCTTATCTGTAGAAATGCGTGTCAATAAACTTTGGCTCGCGATTTGTTATAGCTCTTGCTTGATTTCACGCCAACTCTATGGGCCAACGTCTATGGGGTTGGCAGCAGCCTCTCAGATTTCAATGAAATTTTGTGTGTGTAAAGAGTTGAAGTAAATAAACAACTTTGCATGCTTAGTTTTACGAAAATTGGTCTAGACTACCTTTTAGAAAGGGCTTAATTTTTTTCTTTTATATTATAAAAAATTATTATTACTTTTTATTATAAAAAATTGCCGAATTGCCTTATTATTAAACTCATACTTCAAATTTACTTTTTTGAGATTGTTTATGTTAATTCAGCCCATGCTGGATTATACTCAAAGTATGGATGCGAAAAGGTGTTAAAATAAACACATTTTGAGTCACTTGCTATTAGATGGCCTGGTGTTGCTTATAAGACATTAAGCCAAAACAAATACGCCGGGTACTAGGATTATTATTGGCGGAACCAGAGGTAAGGGCTAAGCCCCACTTAGGAGATTTAGTGCCCTTAGAAAAATTGACCTGGTTTTGTAAATTTAAGAAAAAACTATAGTCAGATTACTTTAGATAATTAAAACTTGAGAGTAAATTTTATTGCATCACAGTTATTGCATTCCATGCATTAATGTACATTTAATTAAAATATGCCGACGAAATATGCCGACGGTTATGGACGATTACCAGCATATTGTTGTTATATTTATTATTCTGTTTATTCGATATAAAAATTAATGATATTTTTCCCAATCGTATAGGCTTCAATGATGGAAGAAAGCCCTGAGGAAGCGCAAAAGCGAGAAGAAATGCTGCGGATGTATCATGCATGTAAAGAAGCACTTCGAATTATAGGTAAATTATAAAATGATGCTAATAGATGGATATTGTAGTTGTTTTTCAATTAGCTGTAAATAGTATGAAGTTTTTTTTAAAATTTTGATGAAAATAGTAAAACTTATTCGTAAGTAAGCATTTGTTTCACACACACTTACAAAAACACCGAATTCGGTAGAATTTTGCCGAAATCTCAACAGCCGGCCGTTCGGTAAAATTTTTAATGTTACCAAACGTTACACACTATGTCTGAAGGGTGCGATTATGCAACTTTCATGTACATAAAATTTTCTTTCACAACGTATTAGTATAGGTCTTCACGATTCAGAATATGCTAATTTTAAAAAAATCCATCGGGAAAAAATTGAAAAACTACAAGGTATACAGCCCTAAAGGTTGTACGAAAGGGTGACGTAGGACTATATCAGATCATCAGATCAAAGACTAATGTAAACCACAGAGAACAGACTACCAGGTAATTGACAAAAAGTGTGTAAAAAGTTTTTATGTAATTTACGAGTAATCCTTCAATAGAGCACCCCTCGAGCAGTAAGTGGCAAACTAAATTTTGAAGTCGCTGCCATCGCTGCTATGTAACTCCAGCACAAAGAAATATGGATAAAGATGCATGGATATTTTTTGATGCATTTGGCAAACTATTGCTGGAGGGCGCCACCGTTAGATTTTACACCGAAAAAATCGATTACTTCCTTCAAGCCTGTTAATCTGTTCTCTGTGTGTAGAATGCATTTCTGGCATATGTATTGTGTATTCAGCACTAAATTGGACTTCCGAAAAAACGGCAAACGATTTTTCTTCCGTACCGTACAATAAACCTAGTATCGGAAGTAGTGCATTGTATAGCACGTCTCATTTGCTAGGTTTAATGTACAGTACGGAAGATAAACCGTTCGCCGTTTTTTCGGAAGTCCAATTTAGTGCTGGCGACATTAAATATGTTTCTAAGAATCTGTGAGTGCCATTGTTTAAGTGAATTTTTCAAAGAAAAGAGCGAAATATTCAGATTCAATTCTTCATTTAATGCAATGGTGGCTTTGAAAATACGTGGACGGGGATTCATAAGTACAACGCCTGCAACCTTGGAGACAAAGAGATTTCTTTTAAAATTCACTTGTGTGCATCATAAAGATTGAAATGGCAATGAATGACCAATTTCTATTTTATTTGCATGAGAGTCCTTCCTCGTACCACAGGGGTGAGCCCATCATAAAATAAATAAATTCAAAATAAATTCATGCCTCCAAAAGACCCCACATATCAATTTTGGTTCCTTTTGCTTGATTAGTTCTCGAGTTATGAGGTAATTTGTATATTATTTGTATGGGGCCCCCCTCCTAAAGAGGGGAGGGGTCTCAATTTACCATACACACAGAAAAATTTCATGGTAAATTCTACCATTTTAGGGGTAAGCTTGACCAGAAAAGTATGGTGGTTTTCAACCGACTGGGAAAACTGGTCTAGACAACATTTTCATGGTTATTTCGACTATAAGCTTGAACAATGGACGCATGGTACGGTTGACCATGCATAGTAGGCATAACTATAATCTGTATACCATAAAATTGTCATCATTACAATGCTTTAGTTATCTTAACCACTTTTTGTATAGTTTTACTGACAAGAAAATAGTCATCTTGGACAAAAAAATAAACGGAACTAGCTGGTTGCAGTGACAATTTTATGGTAAAAATGACCATGTATGGTTGGGACAACTATAATTTAAAACTATACAATTGTCATCATGACAATGGTTTTGTTATCATGACCAGGTTTTGTATGATATTGCTGACAAGAAAATAGTCATCTTAAACACGCAATGAACGGGACGAGTTGGTTTTCGTGACAATTTCGTGGTAAAAATGACGTTATTAACTATTGTTGAAATAACCATGAACGTAGTCATCTCAACTATAAATTTTATAGTTTTTATAATCATTCACGTTATACTTACTCCGAATGAATCAAACGAATCTTTTGCAATAAATGAATGTGGTGCACCTGCAGGTATACTTGCAGAGAAACTTTCAAGTATACTTGCAGATGCACCACATTCAATTATTGCAAAAGATTCATATGATTCTTTCGAAGTAAGCATAATGTGAACGGTAATATATAAATAAATTAGACGGATTTCTCATTATTTCACAATCCAAATAACAAACAATCGGTTATGTCTATACATATATATCGTAGATTACTATAATTTTAACAGGAATTTTACGTACGTTTTTGGTGTGGCTCTGAAGTGTAGGTTTGCTGACTGTGGTTACCTGCATTCCAAGTATAGATTCATCCGCGGCTAAAACCACAATTTGCGATGTTCAGCCAGCAGCAGAGCCGGTCAGATCTGGCATATTTAGCTGGAATATACTGAAGTGAAACCACTGGCTACCTATTAGTTTGAACTGCCTGAACATTAATCGAATGTGGCATAGACTTCACGTTATCCTATTTGGGATGAGAAGCGGTTTTAGACGTGTGCTAAACTAACACATACCAATATTTACCTCAAAGTTGTCGAGCCCGTGTAGCTACTACTCTAAAAATCCTTATCATGATGGCACATCCAATGACGATCATCGGTTATTGGGACTTCGAATAAATTGGAAACATCTCCCGGGGGCATTATGCAGCAGAATCCTGTACGGATGGGAAAATCGATAATCCTGGAAATAGTTTTCTGGACATATGCCGTATTCTTGACTGCAGACAACACGTCTAACTTAAGCCTATCCATGATGCCAATTAACTACAGGATAAGATTCTCCACCGTGCACCATGCATTGAAAATATTGTTATTTCAACTGTTATAAACGGCAAGCAAAGGTGATCTCCGTCAAGTGATTTAACAATTGGTTTCTGATCAATTTCATTAGAACAGGTTGGTACAACCGACATAATTAGCATTTTATATATGTTCGGTTCTAAGGGAAAGTCTGTCATACGGCAATCTAATCATGCCGGCTGTCTTTCGTTGTCTAATGCAGATAAAGAGTGCAATAGGTCTGAAGCAGGCAACAGTAATTCAACTAGCGGAGCATCCATAAAATCAAACTGCAGGAAATCGTTAATTTCCAGCTGAAATATCATTGTGGTCAAATCGGTACGCTAAATTTTTGGAACCAGCATCGGAAGCGTTTTACGTTCCATTCTAGTTTTTGAGATGAAGACTTTTTGCTCAACAAATCCTGGATTAACCACATAATAAATACCATCGACTGTGAGCGATGTTTTCGTTATGTCCGTTCGTAGTGTGTCAGCAACTTGAATAACAGACGACTGAAATGAACAAAATTGAATAAACATTGAAATACGACAAAAATTAAATACTCACTTCGTTCGTTCGTTGGATATGCCGTAGTTTCGGGGTAGTTTAACCGTTATGTGTGCGACAAAAAAAACACCTTTAGCAGGGCGACAAGGGTACCCGGGTACCCAAAATTGATATTGTTATAACATCAACAATTTTAAACCGATTTCGACGAAATAGGTGTCATTTGAATCGTTTATTTATCTAGTTTTGAATCATTTGGCCATTTGGCCACTAAAAGACATACGGAGCCCGAAAATCCGGAATTCCGACAGAGTGTCCGCTGTGAGGAAGAGAAATGATTGTATTGCAGCAAAATCAGTCATGCGGATATAAAAACTAAAGATTCGTACAATGTACTATTTCATATAATGAGATGAATCAGGTTGGCCATTCCGAAGTAGGTACCTGTGGGGTCATGGGTGGCCAGTCCAGGATTGGAGGTAAAACCTAGCAATATGGGTATCAAAGTTCTTGGAATTAGTTCGGTAGGTGATATTTTTTACATTTCGATGTATTTTGATTGGTTATTTCGAAAATGGTTTCTACGGGGTCACAGATGATACCGCAGGATTCAAGATAATGCTTAGCATTATCAGAACCGTTCAAAACGTAGAACCATCCGTTATACATTTGGAACCAGTTCCGAAATTATTAATCAGTACTAAACTGGCCATATCCGTTCAAAACATCTAAAAGATCCGCTAAACCAATTCTAATATTGGATTAGGCACCCAACTGGCCATCTGTAATCCTACAGGGACCCAATTCTGGAATGGCCAATGCGATCTAAAGTCACCAATTTATATAATAAGATGAAAAAAGGGTCCACAATGTCAAGTTCAAAACTAATAGCTTTACTGAAGGCTGATATTCTTTCAAAACAAGCGGCTTTCCACGTTTTACCGGACGTTGCTCCGGAATTACCGATTCCCGGGAACTATATGTCATTTGATGGCCAAATGCTTTATCTAATCAAAACTAGATAAATGTACGAATCAAATGCCACTGGTTTCAGCCAAATCGGTTCAAGATACCCAAAGTTATGAGCATTGCAAATCATGGGTACCCGGGTACCCTTGTCGCCCTCCTACGTAATAAAAAAAATCAAGTGACTCTCATTGCTAAACCCCTTTATGGATATGCACCAAAAAAACCTCAATTACTTAAGATCAACGAGTTTTACGATGTTGCAAAATTTCAATGACGTATGTTTTAAATTGAATGAGTTATAACTATTTTAAAACTGAAAAGGTACCCGGGTACCCTGTCGCACACATAACGGTTAAAGGCCGGCCGAAATCTTCCGATCAAGTAAGACGTCATAACTGCTGGTAGAAGTAGATTTTACGATTGAAATATTTCAAAGTCTCGGAGTTGCTAATTGTGACTCTGATCGGTTTTAGAAGTCTATTGTGCTCCAGTGTCTGCTGACGGAAATAGTTTGACGATGGTCTAGCTCAGTGGTGGCCACGGTACAAGCATATTGCGGGCTAAATCAGATCTCCCCAATAGATCCGCGGCCCTAAATGACTTCTGACATTAATAAATTCAACCTATAGTGTCCGTCCGCCATCTATCAAACCAGTTCGCGGGCCGCAAAGGCCAAATTCAAGAGCCGCAGTTTGGCCATCACTGGTCTAGCTGGTGTTACATAGGATGTCATTTTGAATTATTCGACTGAAGGTATCGAAAGTGTAATCCTCAATTCCCGACACGAATCAGCCATCGTTGGCAGTTCCAGAACCTGCTTTTTGTTTGTACGTGTGGCAGGATGTTCGAACTGGTTTGTCTGATCATCTGGATGCTACGCTTGTTCCGCACCTGCCACTCTACCGGTCAGGAAAAATATGTACTAACTTTTGATTCCTGTCGGTCTACTATATTGCCGCTTTCCTCTGTCGAAACGTATTTACTTCTGTTTTTTTTGCTGAAATATCCAGTAAAACACTGTACCTGGAAAACAACATATTAGCCTCAACCGTTTGAAACAGTCCTAATCGAGTTCATTGCTGGTCCTAAAAAGAGTTATTATGGTGTATTTGAAGATAATAAAAGATGATTTTTCTATTTCTTTACCTAAAGCACAAATGGTGCTTCCTGTAGTCCGTACGGTATGGAGTTATGATGACGGCGATTAAAACTTTGGATTGATTCTTTTTTTTTTCACTGGCCTAATAAAATAAAAAGTTTCACTGGCCTGTGGATTCCGATATAAAACATCTGTTGGTGAGCAAACCGTGATCATTGTATTGTATTTACGACGAATCAAGAAGATCTATGACGTGGATCTTGGACCCGGCAACAATACCGTTCGCACAATAGAGGCTAAATGTTGTGATTGCTGGATGGTGTTGGCTCATTCCTAGTTTTTGTAAAGAGCTGCAATCCGGTTATGTTCGATATTTCGGAAGCAAGTAACAGATGCAAATTTTCTTAAAAATATGTTGCGGAAAATATAAAGAAAAAGAAAATATTGTACCCAACAAATATTTTTGTTATATAACAACTTATCAGGCGTTTGCTACTCGGTATTAGCTATACAATGGTTTTAATAAGGTATACTATTAAACAAAAATGTTTGTTGGGTATACAGAAAAATGAATTTTGTCTGTTCTGCATGTGCCTTATAGACTAGGAAACTACTAAACCGATCGGAGTGAAAATTTGTATGCGGTTTTTAGGGCCAGGGAAGGTTCTTATTGTACTAGCTAGTGCTGCTAATGAAAATACGTCTGTGCCGCCCAGTTGTAAAGTTTGTACTTCCCAGTATGTATATTAAATAGCATATCCAAGAATCTATGTTTACTAGATCAACGGATAATAGAGTTTATAAATATTTTACTATACTACACAGGGTGGCTCCCATACAAATAAAACCCAAATTTTACATATCTCGAGAACCAATCAAGCAAATTGAACCAAATTTTGGATGAGGTGGGGTTTTCCCTTCTCTGGAAGGGGTTGTACTCACACAAATAAAGCGGATATTTTTGCAAAACTCAAAAACTAATTGAACTCGAGAAAAATTCTTCCATAAACATTAGTCAATATCAAGATCACTAAAAACTGCTTATATACACTAGATGATTCAGGGCGAGACGGCCGCAGGTCGCGAGTACTGCCGGCGGAAGCGCTGACCACTACGGGGGGGGGGGGGGGCAGCCCCAGAGAAAACACCTCTGTCTAGGTTTATTTGTTTTCCTAGGTCTACTGCCCTCTATTACTTTCCTTCAGTTGGGTCCGAACGAGCGACGGCGGGTAAGTGAGGATCGCACCCGCGAAATAGTACTTTTCGCTAAAAGGGTTTTCGCGAAATGGTATTCCGCTAACACTATATTCCGCATTATGGTCAACTGAGAATTAGTTTTCCGCGAAAATTCGGCGAAATGTTATATAATCACGGTGAATATTTAAATACTATTAGCTTTATTTTATCTGCCGTAATAATAATGGTGGGAGCAGCCACGTAGCCAGGAGGGCCTGGCGGCCTTGGCCCATCCCCCGAAATATTTTGGCTCACATTTTTATCGCGGCACTGCAAGAGATCTGTCGCAAAGGCGAGAAGGTGTGGAGGATCCGTGGCGGTAAAGCCAAATTTTTCCAGAGCGGTGGAGCGATCGACGAGCTGGGAACGGGCTTCGTAGTATTGGGACAAATGCAGGATCACGTAATGGACTGGAAAGCGATCAACGAGAGGATGTGTGTGTTGAGGATAAAAGGCCGTTTCTTCAACTACACCATCATAAACGAGCATTGTCCATACGAAGGTAGACCCGACGACGAGAAGGAAGCGTTCTATGTGCAGCTGCAGGCAACGTACGACAGCTGCACACGACAGGACATCAAGATCGTCATCGGCGATATGAACGCCCAGGTCGGCAGGGAAGCAATGTATAGACCGGTGATCGGGTCCCATAGCCTGCACACCGATACGAACGACAACGGCCAGCGATGCATGATCACCAGCGATGGTGATCAGAAGCACTTTCTTTTCCCACAAAGATATCCAAAAAGCCACCTGGAGATCACCTGACCAATGAACTTCGAACCAAATCGACCATATTCACATCGAGGGCCGGTTTTTCTCGAATATCACCAACGTACACTCCCTACGGGGTACGGATACCGACTCGGACAATTACCTAATAGCAGTACACGTGCGCTTAAAGCTAGATGCTTCGACCCTCGAAAACGGGTGGAGTATGATACGCTCGGTCGTCAACGGGGTCGCAACCTCGGCGCTAGGAGTGGAAACCTCGAGCGGAACCAAAAAAGTGGTCTCTAGGAAACTCCGGTAATATACGTGGGAAAGGCGAGACCACACGAAGCCAGCTCCCCCTCGATCCAAAGTGTGTTCGGCTACTGGTAGTAAGAAAACTACGGCCTCCATGAGGCCAAACCTCCGGTAATTCCGTCTCTCCTAAATGCCAGTGAGCGGAAAAATCACAAAAATACAGTGCAGATAAACCTTCCACTTGCGAAAGCTGTTTCGGGCGTAATTTTCAGGAGGTTTATCGAACACGGTGTGGACCTGGCCCTGGGGTGACATTGCGATTCTCGTTTCGAGTGATTTTGGTTCGTTTCGACCACGTTAAACGAATGGGCGAAACGAACTAAAATCACTCGAAACGAAAATCGCAATACCACCCCTGATTCAAGAGCCCTGGGTCTACAAAGGAAGAATACAAGGTATTCAAACAAGAACATGTAAGTTCTTCTATGATGACAAATATGATCCTCCGAGAGCTGCTGTCTTGGCCAACGCAAACATTAATTGTTTGCCCATTACAGAGTTCATCAAACGAGACATAGTGGCGATCAGAGTTGAGGTATCAATCGCCAAGGGAAATCCGATATTATCGCAGCATCGCCCCATTTTCCTGGAGACGTTCCTAAGGTTGCAACTCAAGAGGTTGCGGCGTTCGTCAAATTCTGCATAGAAGTCAACAAAGACTGTATTATCGGCTGCGATGCCAACGCTATCGCATTTTGTGGGGAAGCACCGACCAGGGGTGTGAAATTGTCAAAATTTTGCGGACTAAACATCCATGAATAGCGACAATTTGGAACCAGCCAGCGTATCGAAAATAACAGCTAATAATAGTTAAATTATAACTAAAAGGCTACGTTTAACTGCTTTCTAATTAATTTCAGTTGTTTTAAAACAAATCAACCTTTAAGTAGGTCCCAGCACCAAAGGTATTAAAACCAATGAGTGGGACATGGACAATGTATGTGATTTGACAGCCACACCACCTCGCTGGCACCGACATCAACAATCGAGATGAGTGCCTTTTAGAATTTCTCTCGTTAAACAATATCGACATTGCTAATAAAAACAATGAACCTACATTCATGAATGCTATGAGGCAGGAAGTCTTGGACCTGATCTTGTGAGAAGCTAAGAGGCAAAAGGTTTCGAATTTGTGGGTTTTGCTGATGATTTGGTCATCATGGTTCTTCGAAAATTCGACGACGTGATATCGGATAGAATGCGGAATTCAATCGGATAGAATACGAATTCAATTTTAAGCAGCTTATCATTTATTTAGATAAATCACTAATAATATAAATCCAAAAATAACCAAAATAAATAAAACGAAACAAAATAAAAGTTATATCAGACAAAAAGTGAAATGTCGGAAAACTACCCTTTTGCCGCATTAACTGTTTTGTGGATAAAATATATGCCGGGCCAGCTAAAAACTTATTTAATAACAACAATAAATAAACTCAAAAATATAGATATATGGACAAACATAGAGTGCCACACAAGTCTTTTTCAGTCTAACCCATCTTGCCCCTATTGAACTGGTAGAACAAAATACATGTTTATTTAAAACTTTGTAGTATATAACAAACTAGCTGACCCGACAAACTTCCCCCATTGCTTAGCCTGATAAAATAAAGCGGATAGCATTTAGATATTCGCCATCATTGCAAACCATTTAGCCGAATACCATTTTGCGGAACACCAATTCTCGGTTGACTATAACGCGGAATATAGAGTTTCGCAAAATACTATTTCGCGAAAAACCTTACGCGGGATGTACCATTTCACGGAAAATCTTTTCGTAGAAAGTACCATTTCGCAGGGGTGACCCAACTGAAGGAAAGTAATAGAGGTCAGTAGATCTAGGAAAATAAATAAACCTAGATAGAGGTAATCTCTACGGGGGGCTGCCACTCACAGTGGCCGGCGCTTCCGACTGCAGGTCGCCGGCAACACTCGCGGCGTGTGGCCGTCGCACGCTGAATTATCTAATGTTACTATTGATAGTTTTTGGTGGTTAATCAATAACAAGATTAATGTTTTATGAAAGAATCTAAAATTGCTCGAATTCGATTAGTTTTTGAGTTACGCAAAAATTTCTGTTTTATTTGTATGAGAGTCCTTATCCCCCTACCACAGGGGTGAGGGGTCTCAAACCATCATTAAAAGAATGCTGGCTCCAAAACCCCCCCACATGCCAAATTTGGTTCCATTTGCTTGATTACTTCTCGAGTTATAAGGAAATTTGTATTTCATTTGCATGGGAGCCCCCCCCCCCCCTCCTAAAAACCGAGAGGGGTCCAATTTCATCATAGAAAAAATTCATACCTCCAAAAACACCCACATGCCAAATATGGTTCCATTTGATTAACTAGTTCTCGAGTTATAAGGAAATTTGTATTTCATTTGTATAGGAGCCCCCTCTCCTGAAGCGGGGAAAGATTTCAATTCATCATAAAAAACATTCTTGTCTCCAAAAACACCCATATGTCATATTTTGTTCCACTTGCTTGATTAGTTCACGAGTTACGAGGAAATTTGTGTTTCATTGGTATGGGAGCGGCACTAAAAGCCTTTAAAGTTTTTAAGTGCTCCTCAAAAATTGTCTGGGATTGCAATTGCTTCTTACGGCAACTAAGCCAAGTGAACTCGGTAAAATTGTACTAGGTTCCTGGTCATTGCGCTATAGAGTGGAATGAACTTGCAGACGAACCAGCCAGATGTGGATCTAACCCTCCATTCACGGTTCCAAATCCATTTCGCTGCATCCCTGACTGTGTGCTGAAAAGTGAGCTGACACAACGGGAGAGCCGAACAGGCATGGCCAATTGGATGGCCGTACAATCCCTCAAACAATCAAAAAAATTATAACGCCGTGTATTAGGGTTACTCAAAAGTTGACATCAAGAAATCTCAGCACGCTTACCGGTCTTGTGACAGGACATTGTGCGAGTAAATACCATCTTCGGAATCTCGGTTTCGTACAAGATAACATTTGTCGCTTGTGTAATGCCGAGCGTGATACCTCGGAACACTTGCTCTGCAATTGTGGAGCACTAATAGGACGTAGAGTGCAGTATCCCAAAAATGGTCTACCAGAGCCAAGGGAGATCTGCTTTGCGTCGCCGATCAAGGTAACAACGTTCAAAAACCAAGTCATCCCTGATTGGTACCTGTCTCGCTCCAGCTACGAGCCTATTACTTACTTAACAAGTGATAGGTAAGCTTGAAGCGTACAGTAAAAGAAATAAACGGGGCATAGCACAATAGTTCAAAATAATGGACGCAGTGGTAAGAGTACTCAACAGAAGAGGGAGTTTCATTAAGCAATTCTTGATAGTTATTCAAGATCAGTGTTATCGCTCAGAAGTACGAAAAATCGAGCAGATATAGTATAATGGGGACATGGCAATCGTTCGCATTATTCCAATTTTTCTCGGTGACGGTAATTGCGGCTTTTAAAAGTAGAGAGTGTTGGTTATTGGGTTATTAGGTTAGGTTACATGCTATACATGAAACTAAAACTGGCGGTTGCTGAAGGACTCAACAAACCACCTACTCATGGAAGAGAAATTAATGTATCTAAAGTAATTGCTCAGTAAGTGAGTAATTTTTATAAAAGAGAATTTGAATTCAAAGCATATTAATAGCTAATACAATAAAAACATTAAATGCATACCTGTCTGCAAGATTCTTGTGTTTCGCAACTTTTGATGCAATTTGCAATCTATGTTCAGTAATGATTCTCTGCTCAATCGCTTGCGATAGTGCTTTTCCACTCGCGCCTCCACATATTGCGATCTCTCTAAGGCCTAACTCAAGAGCATGTTTGTCGCTTAAGGATTACTCGATCTGTATAAAACATTTCAATTAAATTATGACTATTAAATTTTCAACCGTTACTCACCAGGTCATTGACTAATTCACAAGGGTATATTTTACGCTCAAGGATTGCAATTGGCAATCGTAAAGCCATAGCTTAGCCAGTACATTTCCTAAAAAAGTTATTTATCACAATTTGCTCCTAGTAGTTTGCGTCTCATGTGTAGTAATCCAAATATACCTGACGAATATTAAAGAAAAGATAATACCAATAATTCATACAATCAAAAAATATCGAATACTACCTATAGATGATGGTCTGCATGCAGATAGGATATATAAATTGCCTTTATTACAGTTCCAAATATACGTTTCCAACAGTCTATCCCGCAGCTCCCTCGCCGCAGTCAAGTTAAATGGAAATATTTGGACATCATTTCACGTTTTATCCAAAAACACTTCACGGACACGTCTAAACCACCGATTGAACTGTTTAGAGCGGAAGTCCAGCACCATCCGCAATTAAAAAAATAAAACAGACAAGCTATAAATAACACCGATTACACCATAACAGTTTAGCAGTTTGTTTTTGTTAGTACACTACACAGTAAAATAATTCAACCTGTTTTCACGTACACAGAAAATAATTTAATGCAATTTGTCACTTAAAGATTAGATTTTTTTTATTATTTGTTTTGCACTAACAAACTGTTCATAATATCAAAAAAAAATTTAATAAAAACAAAAAAACTCACAACTAAGCACATCACTCGTGACTCAAATTTTTCGTAATGGCGGTGCGGTTTCAAATGACAGAAAGAAAAAGGGCAAAATAAACATAAAATTGTCATCAAGAAACGCGTTTCCATAGTCGGTTGAAAAGCACTAAACTTATACTGTTACGATAACCCATAAAAATGTTAAAACTACCATGATATTCTTACAGTTAGTAAGTTACCAATTTTATGGTCCTGTTGACAATTCAATATTGTTATATCAAGCTGCAAAAATATTGTCATTAGAAGTATAAGAGAAAAGTCAATTTAACCACGGAAATAGTCAGCGATTTGCTTGTTGTCATAGTAGTTTTAACCACGAAACTTCTCAAGTTGACAATAATCATGGTAAGCACTACAATATTGCAATATAGTTAAGATGACCATGCATACATGTTTCGCATTACCATGGTTTTTTTCTCAGTGTAGGAAAAATTCCTGCCTTCTAAAACCCCTACGTTCCAAACATAACTCGTTAAGGCTTTATTAGTTCTCGAGTTATGAGGAAATTTGTATATTATTTATATGGGAGCCCCCCCCCCTCCTTAAGAGGGGAGGGGTTTCAATTTACCATAGAAAAAATTCTTGCCTTCTGAAACCCCTACATTCCAAATTAGGTTCCATTTGCTTTATTAGTTCTCGAGTTGTGAGGAAATTTGTGTTTCATTTGTATACGAGCCCCCTCTTACGCCCTCCTTAAAATTGCTCTCTTACCCCTATAAAATTGCTGGTCATTTTATCTATCCAACGACATATAAATTGTTCAGTTTCGTTCAGTAGTTTAGTAGTTATTAGCATTGGAAATCTTTCATTCAAATATTACACTTCTATTTTCGTTTTCACAAAGTGCTACCCAGTTCCAGTATAGTAAACAAAGACGTAGTCCTACGTCAAAACAGTCAATTTAAATATTTTAGCTGTGATCCATCGGGTACAGAGTGACGCGCTTAGAAATTCCATGATCAAAAGTGCTCATTTTTTTCAAACTTTGTGTATTTATCCTACAGGTCTTTCTGAAAGACCTGTAGTTTTCGTTTGACGCAGGGTACACACTCTTGAGATGGGGCGTGTGGAGCACTTAGGGTGATACCAGAAATCATCATTTGTGCCAGGACACCTTTTTTAGATACTTAACTTTTGAATCGCTCAACCGATTCCAACAATTTTGATAGTAGTCGAAAGGTACATTAATGAATATCTAATAAGAACGTTGCATTATAATCTATATGTACTAGTTTTTATGAATAATATTGGTTTGAAACCCAAACCATCCAAACCATGGCAAAATTACAAAAACATTGAAAATGTTTATCATGCAGTGACAACAAAAGAGATCCCAGCTTTCATATTTTTTGAAAGCTTAAAATTTTGTACAAAATTTGATTGTTTGTTTTGGAGATACAATTTTTAAAAAAATAGTTACGATTATTTTTGATACCACCCTAACCACTGGCCTCCCTAAGCACTAAATAAAAAAAATACGTATCTAGCATTTTCAAAGATGGAATAAGTTTACAAAGTTTAAAACAAAATCGGAGCACTTTTTATGATGGAATTGCTAAGTAGGTACGCCTGTGCCCGATTGATCAAAATCAGGATATTGGACTGTCCAAACCTCAATTTCTTCTGCCCTGTTTCTATTCAAACGATTGAATTTACTCAAATTCGTTTATTTAACGAGGATCTGGAGTCATTTGACATCATATCAAGAAGAACATATCGAAATCAGACAATAAAATATAGAATGAGTGTTAATTGTGGGTTATGGACAATGGGTGTATGTACTGATAAGGGGTCTTTGAATATTGAAGTTTTTGTGCTTGGTTAATTGAAAATGACTAAAAGCTAAGAATTACACTTTTAACAACTTGAAACAGTAGAGTGGCTGGTGAGCGAGGGACCAGTTTTCAAACAAGTTGATTTTTAGCAAATCTTAACATCTTTGTCATGTAATATTTGCTAAATTTGCTATGAAATAAAAGACAGCATAGTTTTGTAAAGAAGAACGACAGAGCATTCAAATTAAGTGAAAATAATGCTAGCGGCCACCTTAGATCTTAGATAAAATCGGTTAATGTGACTGAAAAGTCGATTTCATGGTAAAATCTAATATGACGACAAATCCAAGAGGGCCGCAAAATATGTTTCACTTAATTTGAAAGCCTCATTCTTCCTTTTTACAAAACCATGTCTTTTGTTATTTGTTTATATAGCAAATTTAGGGAATATCACACGATAAAATTGTTAAAGTTTGCGAAAAATCAACACTTTTTAATACTGTCTGGCCATTTGGCGAACGAGAGGTTAATTGTTTCGAGTTATTTAAAGTGTAATTCTCCATACTTAACAATTTTCATTCACTCAAGCAAAAAAAATTAAATATTTAAAGATCTTGTGTCACTAGAGAGATTCAAAGTTAAGTATTCAAAAAAAGGTATCATGACTCTGCTGAGTTTTGAGTTTTGTCACCCCAAATCAAGAGGGGCAAGACACTGTTGCAAATATATTACTTTTCCCCATGGAAATATTTTTTCAACCTTAATATATTTACCGTTCCCACCCTAATATAACCTAAAGCCCTATAAAGATATACATTTATAGGGCTTTAATAGGGCCTAATATATTAATATATGATAATATTATAAAGTGTCTTACCCCTCGGGGTCACGCTAAGCGTTAAATTAAAAATACGAGTCTAAATTTGTCATAAAGAAAACAAATTTACAAAGTTTGAACAAAATCGGAGCAATTTGATCATGGAATTGCTATGCGCGTACAGCTGTACCCGGTTGATTACAGCTGAAATACTTGAATTGACTTTTTTCAATTTTTTCCCGATGGATTTTTTTAAAAATTAGCATATTTTGAATCATGATGAGCTGTACTCACACGCTGTGAAAGAAAATTTTATGTACATGAAAGTTGCATAATCGCACCCTTCAGACATAGCGTGTGTTAGTGCATAGTAAATTTTACACCATATTGTTTGCCTTATTTCAAATATTTTTTTTCTCGATAACGCGAAAGGCCAATCGAACCGGGTTTTTGCATTCAATACATTGCATTTTATACTAATGTTTACAATTTTTTTCATATGGCAACCTCTTCCCCTTTCCCCTACGGCTCTTTTAAGATAGTCATTCAAAAAAACCATTACTTGCGGTACCATGGATTGGCGTTGGGGGGCTTATCCGAATTGAAAAACGACATGCAAGTACATTAAATTATCTCGTGTTTGACCCATCCTTTTTTTAAAACTCAAACGCATAACAAAATGGCGGATATTCAAACATAAAAGTAAGGTTTTTAGTCGAAAAAATTGACTTCAAACATTTCTAAAAAATACAAAAATTGCAATATCGAAAAAAGGATGGGTCAAACACTAGACAATTTTGTTGGCTTTAAAACAAAACAAATTATGAGAATTGCTTGAGCCGTTCTTGAGATATTTATGGTACCAATTTTCAAAAACTGGTTTCGAGAAAAACAGCGTTGAAGTTTTTATTCGCTGTGTAATCGCTCCAGACATGCGCGGTACAAATAGCTGTAACTTTGTCAATTTTTGGAATTCATCTAAATGACTTCAAACACATATTGTCAAAATGTTAATCTTTCTAAATAATGAATAAAAAATTTTGGTTTTTTTAATTGAAAAAGTACTATGCCCCCTTAGAAATCCGTAAACGTCGATATGCACCATCGACTTTTTTACCGAACATTCGGCAGTTGAAATTTTGGTAAATTTTACCGAATTTTTTAAGAGTGTAGTCTTCAAACGGTTTGTTTGTCGAATTCAGAATGGGAATTAGCTGCCTCTGGAATTTTTTGTTTAATAGTTTTTAAATATGTAAAAGTAAGATTTTTCTCGTTTAGTCATATTTGAGATGGTCAAACATGATAATGATATATGATAGGGTGAATCATATATTTTGGACAGGTTACGTACAGTATGACACTTATATTAATAACATGTGTCGTTGATTCTTCTCGGTGAAAAAAAGACTCTTTTCCTTTTCTGCGTAACGTTTCAGGCTAGTACGCTTCACCTATCGTCAGACGCATTTCAAATTTAATTATTTTCTTCCCAACATCACTGACGCTGAGAGCCACTTGCACGTTGAAGAATGATCATCGCCTGCTTGTCGTTTTCATACTCATTTCATATATATTCGTACAAAAATCATTTTATGCTTGCAACGGCATATACAATTAATACAATCAAATTAAGACCATGTGTGTGTGGCATCATGACTTAAGACTTACTTGACGTAGTTTCTTTTTCTTATTGTGCCTCGTTAGGTGAGATCGTACCAGAGTTTGAGTTATGGTCGTTGATAATAAATAAATTGTGAAACGGTGCAATAAGCGGCGCTATTTTTCGTGACCTCAATCATCGCGGCATAAAAAGAGGATTTGTATACTACACAGTAAAAAGATTTGTTGAGATGGGATCTGTTGAAACCCGTAATAAAAACGGAAAGATATCGAAGCGTTAGAATTGCAAAGATCAAAAAGGTTGTTCGAGCACAAATTCGTTGCAGCTGCGCCCGGCCAGTTCAACTGAATATCAAAAGGAAATCTCTTCGTCGAATTTTGAATGGATCTGGATATGAAAGAGTTTAAAAAACGTAAAATCCATGGATTAAGGGAAGCAACAAAATAAAATCGACAGGAAAGATGAAAACTGCTTCTCTGTCGGCACGATGTTCCAGAAGTGATCTATTCTGATGAGAAGTTGTTTTTTCTTCAAACACCGCATCATGCTCAAAATAATCGGTTGTGGTCGATTTCGATAATCGACGTTCTAATGCACAAACGGAATGTACCACGATACCTAAATTCATCAGCAGTCAAAATTTGTATATGGCGGTACATGCAGCAGAAGCTCAAGGATTATAAAAATCATAATTTGGATGACTTTAAGATTTGGTTATCAACAAGATATGGGATGATATTCCGATGAAAGTAGTACGTGCCGCATGTAACGACTTTAAAAAGTGTTCCAATTATTACTCGGTATTTAACATATAAAATCCTGGTCTAATGATCCAAAACGACTAGGACAACTCTAAGTCTCAAGCTTATATAAATTTTCAAGGTGAATTACTTTGCAATTGTTGATATTTTTTCGAAACCAAAACTTGTCGCTGCTTGCTGTTAATTTTCAACGTGGATCAAGAAGAGTCGCAGTAAACCGACTCAACTGTAATTTGTTATAAATTTTGATATCAAGCATATTTCACAAACTTTATTGTCTTATTCTATCCATATTACTTAACTTCATGCTTGTGCTTGTTACTAAAGTTTAAAAGGGAGTATTGTCCAAAATATATTTAGAAAAAAAGCAAACATATATTTTGGACATCATGGCTTTTGAGGAATGAAAAGCAGATCTGTTGTCATTTACTGATCGCAAATTGCAGTGCGAATTATTTTGGTATATAATTAAGTGAATGCACCCCTGGAAGTGACACTACAGTCTTTTTAACCTTCCGTTACTCGCGCCAACTTTTGTAGCACGGACACTCGCGCGTAGCATTTTGTACAACACTCTTTATCTCGGAATCCTGGCTATACAGAAAGTTACTGTCTTCAGCAAAGTTAATCAGTAGGTTAAGACCTATCGTATCGTATCGTATGGGGGATAGAATTTTATAAGTTTGTCACCAGACGGCCCCAAAACCCGCTGTAAATTGTACATCTTACAATTGCGGCCATATACAAGTTGCTGCATTCGGCTGCATTTTCTAGTATTTATCATGTTTTCTTAGAAATTTTTCACATAAATCATCTCATCACATGATAACATTTCTGCTGTTGGTAGAAAGTAGGGCATCTGTGGCTAGAAAGTAGGGCCGATGTGGTGTTTTGATTTACTTGGGCAGGATGTTTAGAAAGTTTTTTGTACAGTGATGATACATAGTGTGAAAATTGGTTACTTCCGTTCATCAGCCTAGCATTTTTGGTCCAATAAAACATTTTCTGAAAACAGGATCATACAAATAAACAGATAACGTAGATAGAACACATTCAGAAAACTAGCCCATACACTAGCGCCGCGAAGTCACGAAATTATGAACTTTTGCACAACTGAGGAATGACCATCAACTGCTGAATAACTTTGCTGTATACAGAAACCATTTTCCCTTGTGAAGAAATAAGAGAAAATTACAGTAGGGACCAAGTGCGGTACCCCTCACACGCCGCTTGCATCGTTTCTGCGATTTTGGTCTATGCTCATCTGTTTTGCTGAACAGTTTAAAGCATTAATGTATTAAATAATTATGTCATTTTGTTCATAATAAGTTTATTGAAGAATACATTTTGGTTTGACATCGATCTGTTACTTTAAAACAAAACGGCATCCAAAAATCTACAAGTGTTGTACAAAATACAACAGCGCGAGTAACGGAAGGTTAAAGATTTTCAAGAAAATAATTTTTTACGTTCAAATATCTCTGAACCGATATGATATAGAGAAATGCCTATGTACCTATTTACAGGTCTTACAGCACTAGAACTAGGAAAGAGTTTTAAGAAAAAGTGCATAATAAAATTATATGCAGCAAGACAAATTGAAAGTCGTTGGTGGCGAGAAAGTTGGTGGTTTCAATCCAAAATCACGTATACTAAAATCCCCTTTAGGGGGAATTGGGTAGAGGATCCATATTTCGCCAGTTGATGAATCCAAAGCCTTTTTGCATATTTTTGGTAGACTTAAAAGAAATTATTTGACGAATTGGTAAAATTGAGGACGAAATAGGGACCTCTATCCTTGTACCTTTTCAATTTTTAAAAACCGAAATTTTTTATTGATTATTTCGAAAGATTAACATTTTGACCATATGACACATTCCGCCGTGACGTTACAACGTTTTGACTTTTCTTTGCATAGTATTTATGTTTTAGCTGGGAAAATCGTTGAGAAACCCCTAAATATTATTATATATTTGGAAAGAGCATAAAATTTCCTATTAAAAGTGAACAAATTAATAGCATTTGCTTTGCCCAGATTGTTTTGGAAAGCAAATATGTAGCGTGACGTTACAACGCGCCAGAAATACGTCTGTTGGTTCTTCTGTTAAAAAACATGAAAATTCTGCTCTCTTTCAAATTTTATCTAAAGATGTTCTTCTATGATTTGATAAGAGATGAATACTGAACAACTTGCCGTTTTCAGAATTCCGATAGTTAGTGAAGTTAATTTTTAAACAGCTTTCACTTTTCGTGACGTTACAACGCTCTGCTTTGCACAGAAAGGTTCGTAGCTCCGTTGTAACGTCACGAAAAATCTGTTCAGTTAATATTCGTTAATTATCGCTGTTGCTGCCTTTTGTATATAAGAGATAATCCAAAAACATGTTGTTAATTTGTCTTCCACTATTTTGCCTATGTAATTGTGGGGTTGTTCACTAATTACGTCGCGCAGTGGGAAGGATTCTAAGAAAGTGAGACATAAGTAATAGCATCGAAACCTTAAGACATAGCATAATAGTAGCTTCAGAAAAGTTTCTTCATTTAAAAAGCACTTTCTAGTGGTGAAAAAATATTCGGACATTAGGGTGTCCTCAAACAGATACAAAAAATATTTTCTCTATTTTAAGTCAGAAATGATAGCTGTCTACAAAACATTTGTATAAAAACTAATTTTAAGAAACTTTGTTGAATACTGAAGATTTATATTTCGTACATGAAAAAAGTTATAGCGCCAAACTCTTAGGGACACCCTTAAAAATAGTTTTTTTTAACTAGCTCTTTAATAACGCTTCGTATAGCTTGAAAATGTTCTAATCAATTGGTAATCTAATTAAATTGCACATTTTTGTCGAAAATAGTTGGCTCTATCTTTTTCCCTTTAGAAGCTATTACTGGCTTTTTTATTTTTACGTGTACTCTTTAAGGAGAAACCAAAAGTGGCTCACGTTATAGTATTAGAGCGACAAACACTGTACTGTACATCTCATGTGTTCGTTGAAAACCTAAACGTTTATTTGAATGTTGCATTAGTATTAGTAATATATGTCAAATAGCAGAGCTTGCAAATGTAAACACAGCTGATCCGCAGCCAACCGCTGCGACTCCAAATTCCCAAAATATGGTTTGTTTTCTTTATCCATTCATTCCGATTCATTAAAGAGTTCCAGCAGCAACTGAATAATGCATAGAATCAATAGGATAGTTAATTAATTCGTTTGCATTGAAGGCCAGTTCCGTGTGTTTACTTTACTCTAAGCTTATCTATGCGGCAAAAGCTGAAAGCTCTTTAAAAGCTTATTGATGTGGCGAAACTTTGAGACCGTGGTGCTGTTTTTTCGGAAATCGCTAGTGCAACGAAATATGTGCGCAACCAAATATCTATTAAATAATTCCAGATTATACGTTTTATGAACACGTAATGATCTATATGATCAGTTAAATTTATTTTGCATTAGCAATTATGTTTTGTTGAGCCAACGATCACGTGGCGAAAGCGTGCTCTGCCAATACAGATGCATTTTTAAGGCACAAAACAATACATGCATCAAACGGTAGCCATTTATCCAGCCATCTTTGAGCCATTTTCGGTTTCCCCTTAATGGACTGTATCTCGGGGAAAAGCAGCTATGAGCAGCTAATCTCACTTGTTTTTATTGAGTTAATTTATGCTGTATTCCACCATGTACAATATAGGGTAGAACACTGTGGAATATCTAAAAAAAGGTATTATGAAGGCAACCGTAGGTGAACATGTCGAAATAAAAGAAACAAGGGATAGCTCCTAAAGGGAAAAGATAGAGCTCTAGTATCTTCGAAGAAAATGTACAATTTAATTCGATTGCCAATTTATTAGAACATCTAAAAGGTGTACGAAGCGTTATTAAAGAGCTAGATCGAAAAACCTGTTTTTGAGGGTGTCCCTACGAGTCTGGCTCTATAACTTTTTTCATGTAAGAAATAGAAATTTTCAGCATTCAATGAAGTTTCTTGAAATTAGTTTTTCTTCAAATGTTCTGTAGACAGCTATCATTTCTGACTTAAAATAGAGAAAATATTTTTTGTATCTGCTTGAGGACACCCTAATTTCCAAATATTTTTTCACCACTAGAAAGTGCTTTTTAAATGAAGAAACTTTTCTGAAGCTACTTTTATGCAATGCCTTAAGGTTTCGATGTTATTACTTATGTCTCACTTTCTTTGAATCCGTCCGGCTGACCGCCGTGACGTTACAACGCGAGCTTCAATCAGTTGTAACTTAGGTTCTACTTTACTTATCATCATTCTTTAGGCACCGTTTTAAAGGTATTTTTGAGTACAAAGAGCATACGGATTATTAGATTGTTCGAATTTGTTCTTTTCTGCGAAAGCGAAAAAGTACGCCTTTTTCGTGACGTTACAACGCATGAAAATGACCCTGTTTCATCCACTTGAAATACAAAATAACTGCAAAATTACATCCAAACTATTTTTGGAATAGATTCAGCATATATTCCTTTATAAGGTGGTCGAAAACAAGTGATATTATGAAAAGTTTCAGCGCACTGTAGCAGCATTTTCAAAAATATCACGAAATATCATTTATTTCTTGTAAATTTCATTTATTTTCGATACACGTTTTATATAACTTCCGAAAATGCTAGAATACCAGTTATGGCAGTTTTGAAAGGTTCAAACATTGCCAAATCATGGAAAAATAATCAACAATGCAAAAAGCATGTTTTATAAAATGTCTGATTGGTATACCGGTCCGCGGAATGTGTCATATGTGTTTGAAGCCGTTTGGATGAATTCCAAAAATTGACAAAGTTACAGCTATTTATCCATTTCGAAACTTCTGGAAACAGTTTTGAAAATGAAGAGGTCCATTTTCTGCCCGGGTTGTCGGTGGAAATAGCATTTGTTCTTCGAGAAAGCATTTTCCTACGGATATTCTTGGTCCTTGGATATATCATGTTGATGCGCAAACCAACCTTACGTCGGCGTGCCTGACCATGCAATAGATGGTTTCTTTAATTTGAAATGGACTAACAGCAAAATCGTGGAGAAAAGTACAAGCATACCTCGACATAAGACAATTTATAATTTCTAAAAGTTGTCTTAGATCGAAATTGTCTAGTCCCTTCCTGCATAACTCCAGAACTTATCAGGCAAATGGAACAAAATTTGGCATGTGGGTATTTTTGGAGATAAGAATTTATTTTATGGTTCATTGAGACCCCTCCTCTCTTTAGGAGGGGAATTATGACCCCTCCTCCCTTTAGGAGGGGTGGGCTCCCATACAAATGAAATACAAATTTCCTCATAACTCGAGAACTAATCAAGCAAATGGAAGCAAATTTGGCATGTAAAGATGTTTGGAGGTAAGAATTTTTTCGATGGTGAATTAGAACCCCTCCCCACTTTAGGAGGGGCGGGGGGGGGGGTCTCCTATACAAGTGAAATACAAATTTTCTCATAACTCGAGAACTAATCCATCAAATGGAACCAAATTTTGTATGGGGGGGTTAGGAGGCAAGAATTTATTCTATGGCGAGTTATGACCCCTGCCCCATTAAGAGGGGGGAAGGGGGCACCCTTATAAATGAAATACAAATTACCTCATATCTCAAGAACTAATCAAGCAAATGGAACTTGTTGTTGGTGTTTCATTTGTATGGGAGCCCTCCCCCTCCTAAACAGGGGAGGGGTCTTAATTCATCATAGAAAAAAATTCTGCTCTCTTAAAGCCCCACATGCCAAATTTGGTTGCATTTGCTAGATTAGTTCTCGAGATAGGAGGAAATTTGCATTTCATTTGTATGGAAGCCCACCCTCTTAAAGGGGAGATGGGTCATAACTCGCTTTCTAAAGAAGAGAACGGTCTCAATTCACCATAGAAAAAAATCTTGCTTATAAAAACACCCACATGGTTCCATTTGCTTGATTAGTTCTCGAGTTATGAGGAAATTTGTATTTCGTTTGTATGCCCCCCCCCCTCCTAAAAAAGTAAGGGGTCCTAATTCATCATAGAAAAAATGGTTGCCTCCAAAAACACGCACATGCCAAATATGGTTCCATTTGCTTAATTAGTTCTCGAATTATGAGGAAATTTGTATTTCATTTGTGTAGAAGCCCCCCTCTTAAAGTGGGGAGGGGTTTTAATTCACTATAGAAAATATTTTTGCCTCCAAAAACACCCACATGCCAAGTTTAGTTTCATTTGCTTGATTAGTTCTAAAGTTATGGGGAATTTGTATTTCATTTGTATGGGAGCCCCCCCTCCTAAAAAGGTAAGGGGTCCTAATACATCATAGGACAAAATTTTGCCTCCAAAAACCACCACATGCCAAATTTGGTTTCATTTGATTGATTATTTCTCGAGTTATGATGAAATTTGTTTTTCATGTGTTTAGGAGCCCCCCTCCTAAAGTCGAGTGGGATCCTAGTTCACCATAGAAAAAATTCTTGCCTCCTAAAACCTTCACATGCCAAATTTGGTTCCATTTGTTTGATTAGCTCTCGAGCAGGCTTGGCATACACTTTTCGCTTCGATTTTGCTCTTTTGATTACTGCTTCTCAGCCAAGCAAAATTTGAAAAAGTGATGTATTGGGTGTGTGTAGAATTTGTTATAATCTACAATATTGCTGAAGGAAGCATTACTGTGCATTTTGTATTTATGGCGCTATAAGGCTGCTACCCTCTTGGTAGCAAAAAGAGCGCTCTTTTTGCTACCAACGGCGTTGCTATCGTACAGCGCCGTAAATACTAAAGATAAAGCTTCACTTTCTTCAGCAATATTATAGATAATTACTAGCTCTATAAATGCCCCATACACCACTTTTTCAAATTCTGTTTGGCTGAGGAGCAGTAATCAAAAGAGCAAAATCAAAGCGAAAAGTGTATGCCAAGCCTGCTCTCGAGTTATTTATATAAAAAAATTATTTTTCATTTGTATAGAAGCTCCCCCTCCAAAAAGTGGGGAGGGGTCCTAATTCATCATAGAAAAAATTCTTGCCTCCAAAAACACCCACATACCAAATATGGTTCCAATTGATTGATTAGTTCTCGAATTATGAGGAAATTTGTATTTCATTTGTATAGGAGCCCCCCCCCACCTAAAGTGGGGAAGAGTCCTAATTCATCATAGAAAAAATTCTTGCCTCCAAAAACCTTCACATGCCAAATTTGGTTCCATTTGTTTGATTAGTTCTCGAGTTATGAAGAAATTTGTATTTCATTTGTATGGAAGCCCCCCCTCTTAAAGGGGCGAGGGGTCATAGTTCTCCTGCTAAAAAGGGGAGGGGTCTCAATTCACCATAGAAAAAAAAATTGCCTGCAAAAACATCCACATGCTAAATTTGGTTCTATTTGCTTGATTAGTTCTAAAGTTATGAGGAAATTTGTATTTCATTTGTATGGGACCCCCCCCCCTTCCTAAAAAGGTAAGGGGTCCTAATTAATCATAGAAAAAATTCTTGTCTCCGAAAACACTCACATGCCCAATATGGTTCCATTTGATTGATTAGTTCTCGAGTTTTGAGGAAATTTGTATATCATTTGTATGAAAGCCTCCCTTCTTAAAGGGGAGAAGAGTAGTCATTCCGCTTTCAAAGAGGGGACGGGTCTCAATTTACCATATAAAAAATTCTTGTCACCAAAAACACCCACATCGCAAATTTTGTTCTATTTGCTTGATTAATTCTCTAATTATGCAGAAATTTGTGTTCAATTTGTATGTTAGCCCCCCCTCTTAGTGGGGGAGGGGTCTCTAACCTTCCCCGGCACTAAAACCTCTGCATGCAAATTTTCACGCCGATTGGTTCAGTAGTTTTCGATTCTATAAGAAACATCCCGACAGACAGACAGAAATCCATTTTTATATATAAGATATAAATAACCGACAAACAAATATAAAGACCCGACAAACTTCGTATTGCCACAAATTAAACTGTGTTGTACATAAATCCTGCATCTCGGATGACCTTTATCACAATCTCGAGTTTTGCAAGTTTCTGAGGAGTTCATGGGTGTTTTAACCCTCTAGTGCCCAAATTTTTGTTTTACTTGAAAATTTTTTAAAATGCTCATTTCGTGACCAGAATAATGGAAAAAATATTCTCTAACTACTAAGTTCAGGAATAGTGTGATTATTTATAAAAATTCGTAACCCGCCAATTGGCGGGGTTGGGCACCTGGGCGCAAAAAAGTTGCAAAATCAAATTTTTCGATTTAATTCGGGACATCCATTTCAGAACATCTATAACAGTGCTAGTATTTATGGAACTAGTTATAATGAGCTTCAACTGAAATTTTTGGCCATATGACCGATTTCAGGTGCCGGACAAGTTCCTTCGAAATCCGTGCCGTGCTTGAATCAGAAAAGAAATTCTCCCCGGGCCCGGAACCGGTCATACGGCCTCTAAGAGACGTGAGATGATCGCCTATCGCTATTTTGTCGAGTGCTGATGTTTTTTGACATGCGACACGACATACTTTACTGATGGTGAAATGTCCCTTTATGGGAATCGGTTCCGGATTTATAGTGTCCCCCCGGATTCGGATGCCGCGCACCATGGCTCATAACTGCGGCAAAGTAACTGATATGTCCACAGTCGATGATATGTTTACAAAAATCAACAGATTTCAAACAAATTTCAAATATTTGGCAACTTTATTTAAAAACACCATGTCACGGTCTCCCAAGGAACTCCAGAATAACTCCGGGACCATATGACTATTATCTATAGATATTATAAAAATAGAAAATATTTTCAGGAAAATTCCCAAATTTGGTGAAAAAATATTGAAAGATACAAAAGTTACGGCCATTTTAGTGAATTTTGCGGTGCTAAAAATGCAGTAGACCTTAGAGGGGTTAATCGAAGCGTCTTGCGGAGGAAAACTAGACTTGACTTCCAGTTTGTCGGCGGTGACCAAAGATCCCAAATATAAACTCATCAACCACTTCCACTTCATCGTTGTCTATAGTCATTGTCCGTGTAAAGATCCGGTAAAATTTTAGAAAGGCGAACAACAACATTAGAAGCTGCTCCCAAGTCAGGATTGCTTGTAACCATTGAAAAACCATTAGAGTCTGATAGAACATGAAACTTAAATCCTCATTTATGTGATTTGTTTGATAAATTGGGTTTTTCATTTTTGTTGTACACATTTGTTCACTACAATCTTTTATCGACTGGTAATTCACTCAATTTGTTCATTAACACAAACTTATTAAGCGGTTTAGACTAAAATTTGCGGTTAAAATGGTCTGTGATAGATCCCTTTTTGAATAATTGTCTTGCTTATCAAGATTTTGTCGTTAAGCAGCAAAATTCGCCGGGTTTCATGGAATCTGTTTCTTGGTTATAGGATTATGGTTTTCAAATACCATAAAATGCAAAAATGTTTTGTTGTATAGCTGTAAAGCGCAGCTCGTCAAAAAGGCGCACTGAAAATTAGGTGATAAGTCCTATAAATTCCCCTTCCGTTTTAATGCCACTGCATGTTTGTGTATTTTTCAAGGCATATAAAAGAAGCTAACAAGGCCTATAACAATTATTTTTAGCTTAAATTCGAAAAAATCAATAAATACAATGGAAACATCACGTTGTCAAATTACCAAAAAAAAGTTGACGTCAATGCCCAACCCCGCCAATTGGCGGGGTCAGTTCCTTGATAAAAATCGACCAGTTCCTAAACTTTTTATCGCAAATTTCCTTTTTTACCATGAAGTACAACTTATCAGCTACTCACCAACAATTTTTTTGTTCATTTATTCCAAGAAATAAGCAATTTACAACAATTTGAATTTCACTCTGCAGAGCAAAATAATTTTTTTCTCAGTTTTCTGGCATTTTTCAAGTTTCGCTCGAAATATTTGTTTCAAATTAACGTAATAAAACAAACAAACCACTCGAATAGTTAAAAAGCAAAGTCGTGGGCTTACACCGTCATTAGACATTACCCTTCTTTATCGACAGACTTCGCAGCCGGCTGTTTAGAGTACAGGAAAATTACGGGGCCAGTGTAACGATCCTACTGACTCTATCAAGCAAGCACCGTCTAGCCGAGATTCGAACATGCGACGACTGGCTTGTTAGACCAGCATCGTACCTCGAAGCTAAGTAGGCGAATAGTTAGATTAGACTATAATGAGAAGGTATCAGTGGATACCAACATATCACGAATAAGCATCGTAGATTTATAACGATTTTCCTGAAGCCCGCCAATTGGCAGGGTTGGGAACTAGAGGGTTAATATACAAATTTTCCTCACAGTAAAGTAGAAAACAACTCCCCTCATTGCTTAGCCTGATAAAATAAAGCGGATAACATTTAAATATTCGCCATCATTACAAACCATTTCGCCGAATACCATTCTGCGGAACACCAATTCTCGGTTGACCATAACGCGGAATATAGAGTTTCGCAGAATACAATTTAGCATAGCATAGTTTGACCGCCCGTGAGTTGCCCGCGATTGATCTCGACTAGCTGAAATTGCACAAAGAACCATCAAAATGATGCTTGGGTGTAGCAATCATTCTCAGTGTGCATCTTCTGGTAGTCCAACTCTATATGGTGATCAATGGCAAAGCTGGCCACGCCCATGCAGGTCAATTTAGGAAGGAAAGGAATGTTAATTCGACTTTTGTTGTTACTAGAGACCGAGGAATCCTCTGCATCATCCACAAGAGTCACAGGAGAGGGTTGATGTTAGTGGAAAGGTATTGATCCTGATCCACCGAGGTGAGTGGTGCGATCATTATAATTCGACACGCGTACGATGTAGGAATGGTATTGGTTATTCAGCCGTCGCGAGGTAGTAATGAAAGACTCAGATATTAATATACGCACGGAATCATTTCATCTACGATGAAGATTACCTTTTATCTACTCGATCTGCTAAAAAAATTTTACGCGCAAGAGCCGTTTGAAAGACAAACATGCAATTATCTGACTGCTCTGGTCTGATTAATTGATTTTGAGTATATATCGAAGGAAGAGTATTCATAATACACCCTGAGCAAAATAAACAAACACTTGAGAAATCGGCAACCCTTGCTGGGCATTTCAGTTATAGCGCTGTTCCAGATCTTATCTATATCGCACATATGCGTTCCACTGCTACAAACTTTCGGAATAGCAGCGCCTTCATCTAAACTAACACGAGAGTGTATGCGCGCCACGCGACACGAACACGATAGACGACAACTACAGAGGTCATTAACTAGACGGAGCAGCGCAGTGAACACCCAAAATCCAACGGCGAGCTCGCACTGCAAAGGACTACGACCAACACTTCAACAGGGCCCAAGCCCTTCAATCAAACAAACCGGACATCGGCTCATTTATTTTGGGTTCAGTATACAAAAAAGAACTCCCGCTCTAACTGTTCACAATCCGGACCCAGTACCCAACGAAATGCAATTCGTCAAATCATGGGAACCCGCTATTCAGCCTCAGCTCTCAACCCTATCCCTGTCAACCCGCTCACCACAATAATAAAAAAACGAAAAAATTAACATATGGATCAAAGCAAAATAAAATAAAATAAAATATACAAATGAAATCAATCAACTTAGCTCAATCAAATGAATCCTGATGCATGTTTGCATTTACTCTGTAAGCTGTATTTTCATGCAGAATTGCACGTGAATCCCCTTCATGTTCAACTTGCACTTGGTTGGTTGATTCTGGCACCAACTGAACACTGTACACCGGTTCTTTTTCCATAAGTTCCACGCACTTTATATAAAAAAAAACACCAAACGCAAGTTGCTGAATAGCAATATTTTCAGAGCCAATTTTCAAAGCAATTCTAAATCCTGTAATGCAGAATTCACTTCACTCACGCACCATATAACGAACCGAACGATTTCGTCAACTCCTACGAAATTTCTTTTAGGAAAAAAACCCATAAGATAATGAAAAACACACGGAGCGACCGAATATGCGTCCATTGCTGACCGTGCAGCCAATCTCTCCAGCTATAGAGTTTCGCAGAATACAATTTCGCGAAAAACCTTACGCGGAATGTACCATTTCACGGAAATTTTTTTCGTAGGAAGTACCATTTCGCAAGGGTGACCCAATTGAAGGAAAGTAATAGAGGTCAGTAGATCTAGGGAAACAAATAAACCTAGATAGACGTGATCTCTACGGGGGTCTACATTCCTCTACATGCAAATTTTCACGCCGATTGGTTCAGTAGTTTTCGATTATGTAAGGAAAATCCCGACAGAATCCATTTTTATATATAAGATATAAGATATATATATATATACTTACTATTCAATAAGAAGGTTGTACTAAATAGACTGTTTCACTAATATACTGTTTTTTCTTGTTATAATAACTACTAATAGGTGATGTTTCAATGGCCACATTCACCACTCCTGTACCACCGCCTGTTAAAAATGACTGGTTATCAAGCGGTTTAGATAACCCTCGGTTATCACCTCCTAGCCCTGGTGGCCCTCGAAAAAATCCACCTCTGCAACAGGTAAGAATAACTAAACTGTGGGATATTTTTTGGTTTGAATATTTGATAAATGATATTGGCTAAAGGTGGATTATGCATCAACTCTTCCACGGGGTTTGATTTTCAGAATCGAATAAAATTTTGTAACTAAAAAAATCCAAAGGAAACCTCTCCAAAGTCAGCAGTTAGAAATAGGTTTGATGACTAAATAATTAAATAATATGAAATGTGTCGCATTTTAAATTCGCCCCCAAAATAAAAACTCTAATACAAAAGTGCAACAGTTTTCCATTCTCCAGTGCACTACGGTCCAGGAAGCGATTTTAGACGGACAAAAATGATTGCGACTAAACAAGAAATTTTAGCTCAATGAAGTATTCGACAACTTTTTGAATAAAAACCCGATTTAATCCACCTATTGGTGAAAAGAACCTTTGTTATACCATCTCATTTATCATTTGAGTTAGAATTCGTCACGCCTTCGGAACTCAACTTTTTGATAACACTATGATAGTTATCATCAATACATATGCATGTTTATGTAATATACTGATAAATTTGTATAATATTCCAAAGCAATCAAAAAATGTCTTCCTTTGTATGTTTTGTTGTTTTGAGTTAATAGCGGGGTGACATTCTGGGGTTTGGTTTAAGTGAGCAACTGTCCGTTTTCCTGGATGTATTCGGAACGTTCCTAGAATGTGTCCAGCTGTGGCCAATGTAACCCTGGACACTTTATATGTCGACAAATGAGCTACTTTTGCAATTTTGAGTACTTAAAGATGTCATTTGTTGTACTTTAGCTCAATTCAGAAACTGATCCCCGATCCGGAACATTCCCGGACGTGTTGTTCCGGACATATCTTCGGAATCGTACATCCGATCCAAATTCTGTTCAATAGATTTTTTTTGTTAGATTATAGTCACTTTAACCAGCTTGGGTCATTCGTGACTTCTGCGGGGTTGGGATTTGAACCCGGGTCCTCGGCGTGAGAGGCGTGAATGCTAACCACTACGCCGGGACTGACCCCGTTCAATAGAATTCTTCTAGGTCACAAAACTCTACGTTTGTTATTTATTCAGTCAAATCGGTCCAGGCATTTTCTAAAAGCAGATGTTTACTGTTATATTTTCACTACTGAGACTGTTATGCGTTTATTTGTAACTTGTAACTGACATAGTTTCATATTTTTTTCAAAATTTTGGGAACAAACATAACATTACTGTTTGAAATATTGAAAGCATAAACAATTTAAAGATGATTCCCAGGCTCATCTCAAAAGTGGTGAAAATCACATGGGACTGTTATGCATTTATAGGCAGTAATGGTAGTTATCATCAACACATATACATGCATATGTATTATACTGACAGATTTGTAGAATACTTGAAACTTTCAAGTTGAAAGCAATCAAAAAATCGTGTGCAAAGTTCTTGGGCAGGATTGATATTTAAGGGGGACCCTCACTGGAAAGTCGAAAAACTTGTTTGTTTTGCATTTTCAGAAGGCTTTTATCTTTAGAAATGTTAAGCCCATAGTATTTTTCGGTACGTGGTCTCGTTGAGAATTTACAGTAAAACTGTTGGATCACTTGAAGAGAAGTGCAGTGCTGTACAATAGTTTAAACGCGCTCTCCTCGAAATCATATGTTTTCAGCGACTGTGCGTGTAGCGCAGTATCTAGAGGATCGATTTGGGTGAATTTTTTGACGTGTAAATATTACTTATCTAAATTGTGACGTAACCGCTGCTCGATATCTCAACTTTTTAATTTTCGCTGCATTTATAAAAAATCGTTACAATTCGCAACCAGTAAGAGATAGATAGTTACTATGCACAGCAAAGTTGCTTATTTTACAGTGTTCTATAACTTTTGTGGAGACACTGTACTTTACATAATGCAAAGCTTACTACAGCGGACTCTCGAAAAAAAGTTAGTCGAAATAGGATCCGGCCAATTAACTTTTCCGAAATATTAATTAAAATATTAATATTAATTAAAAGGACCAATACAGAAAAGAAATATAGTTTGCAAACAGAATAAACCTACTTTAATGTACAATTTCAATGAATGGTTATAATAACAAGTTTAACTTTCCTAATGCATTAAAAAAGTTACATATTATGTATTGGGGTCGAAAACGACCCAGGTTTTGAAATTGCTCTCATTCATCCATTTTCAATCCCAATTTCATTTTCTTCATCTCGTTTGAAAGGTATGGCCAAAAACTGGCACCGAAGGTATGTTAGGGAACATTTGTTGACTAATGGCCACTTCTGCGTCGGTTCCGGAACATCCGGTACCCGGTTTTAGGGGACAATTTTGAATTTTAGGATGATTTATCTTGCGACACGCCGTATTACATCTGATTGATAACATAAGACTATTGAAAGCATAACAAAGACATTTTGAAAGCAAATGGCCACATCAGCATTGGTCCCGGAACATCCGATACCCGGTTTTCGGGGACATTTTTGTATTTTAGGATAACTCATCTTGCGACACATGACATCACATCGGCTTGATCGAAAAAGACTGATGGAAGTAAAACTAGGTCATTTAGAAGCCAAATGGCTACTTTACCGAACCGATGTTCCGGAACATCCGGTACTTGATTCCGGGGACATCTTTGGATTTTGAAATACCGTATGGTCGCCATCTACCGCTCATTTAAAAACGATTCTAGCTTAGTTTGTCCATAGCAAATCTAAATTGAGGTCCATTGCGTCATAAGATACAGAAAACAATTATGTTTACAAGAAAAACATATTTGGTTTCTAAATATTTCATAATAGTGACTTTTTTTTTCTTACACTCTTTCCAAACTCACGTTGAATCATCCATAATCCTAGGTGTAAATAATTTACAGTTTAATCGTCGGTCGATTCAACATTTTCCGTCTGCAACTCCTTGAACGTGGGCACTGGAACGTATGTGACCAAGGTGTACAGCTTGTTGGGCGAATCTTCGTCGTCGTTACGACGGCGAGACAGGCGCACGCGTATGCGGAAGGGTGGGTTCCTGATTCCGCGGTGCCAGATAGCCTTGTTCAGGCGGATATCGATGCGGACATCGGTGGTGCCCATCTCCTTCTCGGCGAATTTGCGAACAATTTTAATGGCCTGTGGTGATCGCTTCTTGAAACCGACTTTGTGCAACCGCCGGTTCAGGTTGATGGTGCACTCGCGGGTCACCACTTCGTTGATGGCGGATTTCGCCTTCTTTTCTGTCTTCGCTTTTGCCATTGCAAATACCTAGAATTAATTAAAAGAGTTCAAAACTTTTAATTAATCAAAATGTGTTCCTTAGCAGCTAGAGGTGCCGGAAACGAAAAAAAGTAATGCAATCTCATGATCCCTTTCACCGCTCACTTGAAATATGACGATCCATTCACCGCCAGTAGCAAATTGATTCTGGTGGTTCCAAGATCAGGCAGCCTCAAGTTTTGGTCATATAGTCATGTATCAGTCTTCCCTACTAGCACGGTTGCTACAAAATTGTTGCAGTAATCGAAATATGACTAATTTCAGTCGTAATTCGGTTGCTTTAACTAAATGAACCTATATTGTGCTACTTGGGTTGTTATCAATGGTTAAAATAGTAGACGTTTGAAGCTAAGAGATAAACATATACGTTTTTCATACCTGTTGTTCGGGTGCTCATACTCCGTTGCTCTTACCCTTTTATGATGAATTTTACCTCAATTCAACAGCAGTTCCCATTCCCATTAGAGCCGTCATTGCCTTGTCTCCATCAAGTGTACCCATCTTTGCCTCGCTTTACTGGTGGTTTCCCGAGCGAAGTCAGATCCTCTAACAGCAGAATGCTCCATAAAAATTTTTTATTATGCCAAACATTACTAATGATTCGTAAACCTCGTTTAGCACCATCGAATTTAACCGAACTTTCGGCTGCTCAGAGTTCGGTAAAAAAATTTAAGTGTGATATAGTGTCCTGAGCCATTCAGCTGCAACTATTCTTGTTTGGGTGGTGGTCCTAGTTTCTCTCCCTGGTGTGCAAGGCATTGGATGGCGTGTGTGTTCCGTGTAATTCTCACGTTATTTCTATTTTCGGGAGCTCATCTTCATCCGAAATTCTATCCTCTGATAATGACCTGTAATACCATCGTTGTCTCTCTCTCACACACATTAATGCATTGTGGAAGACGAGGTTGAAAAGAGAAAATAAGAAGAAATGGGATTTTTAGACCGTGGTAAGAAAAAGGTGGTCTGGCTGGCATGCGAGACAGAGTTCTCCAAAGCTAGAACCCAAGATTGAGTGGATATAGAATCGTAAGAACTCCGCCCACATAAGAGACTAAATAAGAGTCAGGGTGACTCTGTTTCTTTTTAGCTTCCACTCCCATCCGCGAATCGGGAGTACTCACCCAAAGGCTGACCACCAAGTCCAGGGTATTCCATCACTTCCATTTTAGACTTTAATGGTATTTTGCAAGTGCAGTGCAGTGAGCAAGTTCACTGATTCCGCTTGACCTTGACCTTAACTAAGTAGAGATTGTTTAATTAAATATTCGCTCAACTATTCCGAACAATTAACTTTTCTGAGAGTTAACCGAGATCCCACTGTATTTATTTTTTATCGAAAAATATATTAACGCTGGAGCTCAGTTGGTGCCCAGATTAGATAATATTGAGAAAACAAAGTATGCGAAATGTAATACGAAAAAGACCAAAAACAGCAACGCATTTCAAAATAATCTTAGTATTTAATTGTTTCGAACATGCCATAAAACCACAAAGGAGATTGCGTCATATTTAAACTTTCATGTATTTTTTTAGGGATCACTGGGATCGATCGGTGCTCCTGCCTCCGCCGGACGGGGTCCACCACCAGCACCGACAAGTGCGAGACCTGCACCAGCTATTCCAAATAGGCCTGGAGGAGGTAGTGCACCTCCCTTGCCTCAAGGCAGACCTAGTGGACAAGCTTTACCCGCTCCTCTTATTCCATCGTAAGTACTACCTACTGCATACATGTAATAATATCTTATTCATTATTAGGACACTGGGTATGGGGTTTTACTTGAAGTTTGATATTATTGCCTCTTGTTTACAAATTATCATTAATAATGCCAATACACAGATATTCCAGACAGCTGAGCTTTATGTTTTTTAAATAAAATTCTTGTTTTAAAATGTGTTAAAAAGGTTTGGAATAATTGTAAGGGTTGTGGTTTTTTTTTTGTGTAAATCCATCACCGCGACCACACCATACACTGTTATATCATCATATTTGATCATATTGATATATGATTATATTGCCCGTTGTATTTTGATCTGCATTTATTTTTGCTATAATTGCTGTTGAGTAAACGATATGCTTATTAAATGATCATGGTGTGCTATATGTTGGGTTTATACGCTGCCTTCCGCTCGTTCATCGAGCCAGTACTATGTCCAGTTATAGGCGGGGGTTTTCTTTGGCCACTACACTAACTAAGAATGACCTTTTTGTACGATCAAAAGGTAGAATTGATAGAACGATAATGAGTGGGCCCCTAAGAATTGATTAACCCGTACTAAAATTTGAGCCCACACCCATTCGTTCGCCAATCCTGACTCGGTAACCTTGCGGCTGCGGTGCCCCCTATTTGTGTTGCCCTTTAGTATAATTCTTATCTATATACCTAACGATAGATCAAAAAATTATCTTATTTAAGTTATATGGTAAAATTGGTTTACTCTTTATTTACTTTTGATGTATTTTTTTCTATCATGCAGTACATTTTTATATTTTTTGCTAACAAAAGTAAACTCATACCGATCAAATTGTCGACTTCCAAGGAAATTTATATTTACGTGATGAAATGAAACTTGGAAATGTTTCAAACATGAACATATGTTATTTCTATTGTTTGTGTTGCATATTTCTATACACATTCCTTATTTGTGAGGTGCACCATAACGCATACCAGTGAAATAGTAAAGGCAGCGACATCACCATTGTCAATTTGTAAGTTTCCCTATTATGGAAATTCATCATTTACCATTCATATTATGTCCAAAACCTAAAATCGGTTGTCAGTCAATTGTTGAAGGGAGAATGAAAATCCAAACAATTGAAATGAAATGAAAATCCAAGAAACAATTAAGATATGGCCATTTGCTTGAAAGCAGCTCCAGTACAATCCATCGCTACGACCATTTTATGACAGAATATAAACCAATATCAATATGAGTATCAAGCTTTAGAATTTATCAATCACTGACACTGGAAGATTTTCCAGATTCGCTGCTTTCCATGGCCTCCCTCGTCAAAATTGATTATATAATTAGAGCATGTCCGCACCTGAATGCCAATCTGAGTGTCAAATTTCATTTTCAAGCCTCGAAGGTTTCGATCATGTCCTAAAATTAGAGAATTTGTTAAATTAGAGTGAGAAAGGGGGTGAGAAAGGGGGGGGATAAGGCCAAGCTTTACTTGTTACATAGGGGAGGGAGGAGGTCAAAAACTGTAATTTTTACGTTGCGTACTTTGTGACCAGCTTCACTGATTTTCTATGCTTGTAGAAACCTATATAAGTATTTCACGCATAAATTAAAGACAAAACTTATTTAAAAGAAGTAGGTGGCAATCCAGTGTTAATAAACCGGAATGCAGCTTTGTCTATATCAAGTAAAGTGCATAAATAGCCCTCATAGGAAAATGTTCTCTACTTGATTATTGTATTGTAATTTGCAACGCAAGTTTCCTTACGGATTAACTAACTAATGACGCCAGCAACAGATTTATATAAAGCAACATCTAAAAGAAAATACGTTCAAACCAACCAGAATAATTTTAGGTTTGAAGATCACCATTCACAAATTGTAACGATTCATCCATGTGCATATGGTCGGTGTTAAGTCATACCGGACCAAGTCGCAAAACTAAAAAAAATGTGTTAATGACAGCAAACAATCAACAAATTTCTAAGCTACATTTTACTTTAATCAGACTACATGAATGTTGCAAACAGCCAGAGTTATGAGATGATTTTGAACGATTGATACCATACAGAGCAGCAAACTTTGAACGCGTTTTTCTCGAAATCAGAGTTTTGTCACTTGGTTCGGTCTGCCTTAACACCAACCATATTAGGAAAATACTGATTTATGTTAAAGCACCATACCATGTGTAATATATATGAAATACACCTGTGAAATTAAATTTCAATTAGTGTAAATTGTTTCCTACACGCTATATCTCAAATATTGTTGAAATGTCATCACTAGTGATTGGCCATGTTGTATATTTAACTTAGAAATATGAATGCATACGTAAGCCTACATTGATATACCGCGTAATCAGTCTGATAAGATCCACGATTTTGATCAATAATCGAGCCCGATGTTGAAGAAGGGTTTATAAACTTTAATTGATTTTATGATATAATCTTTAATTGGTTTTCATGATGTGCAGAATTAACCGTTTTTGAAATGTTGTTTATTTAGTTCAGCTATAGTTGGTCAAAGTTATTACTTTGGTTGAGTATCTTAAGCGAATAAAAATATCTCATATCAGATTTTAAGATAGGCATTAATGGCAAGAGTATGCGTTTAATATTATAGAAAATAAATACCTAATATAAAACAGAATTCCTATTGGATAAGACATTTGCTATAATAGTGCTTGACATTTCATACAATATAATACCTTAATAATGGATTTCTTTCCATTTCTATTACAATTCCAGGCGCCGCTAAGCAGTTGCTGATTCTAGTATGGATTTACTGATAGATATTATTATCCGCCCCTGATACTCTTTATGTAATCAATATTTGGTACCAAAATCGAGCACATGCCCAAAAGTATAAGATAATCAAACAAATACATAAAGTACGTCACATGAGATAAAATTAAATTACGCATTTTAGCCCAAATGTACAGTAAGAATAAGTGTGTAATATATAAATCATGTGTAATATAGAATCGTATTCATGTATAATATTCCAACTGGAAGAAATGGCGCCAATTAGTAGTATTTAACAATGTTATAAATCGTAAACGCAACGACATTACAGTTTGATTTACATTAAACAGCAAATCGGTGCATTTACAGCGTTACGTATCCAAAATAAATATATTAGCACAAAAATAGGTTGTTTAAACTGTGTTGTAGAGCAACAGCCATTTTGCAAATAGTGCAACAGTACTCAACAGCTGATCTTTTTGTCATGTTCATCATTTATTATCATTGAGTTTGCTGTCATTTACCTTGCGCACACACCGTCGCGCGATTTGTTGTTGCTGTTGGTGAATTTGCACGTTTGTTATTGTTTTCCCCCAGTAAAAAAATCCAACGACCCAGTAAAGATACAACTTTTTTATAACTTTTCACACGGGGTTTAGTCATTTCAATTGTCTAATTTCGCAGTAGGAGTAGGGGTTTACTTTTTCTACTTCCCTCTTTTGTTTTTCAAAGACGATAATACAGATTGTAAAATGTAACTAGTAGGGTCAGGTGGGGCAAGACGGGTCACCTAAGGAAAGTACCCGATGCGTTTTTCTACGAATTCAATTTTAAGCCGATTATCATTTATTTAGATGGAGTCACTAATTATCTCTCCCGAAAAAATCACAAGTCCGATTTTTCGAGGACTATATATTTTTTGTGAATACATTTAAAAGACATATTATTTTAGGCTCTCAAAATGTACGGGGCAAGATCGGTCAAAATGCGGGGCAAAATAGGTCACATAACAAAAAGCGAATTTTTTTTATCGAAACCCTTTATGATTTTTTACAGAAACAAAAATTATTCATTGTTACTGCAGAAAAACGGCTTATATATTTCAAAATTGGCGACAAAAATAAATTAAAGTAAAAATTACATCAGACAAAAAAGGAAAAAGGAAAAGGAAAATTAACCTTTTGCCGCATTAACTGCTTTGCCGATGAAGTATATGCCGGGCCAACTAAAAACTAGTCATTTATTTGATAACAACATTAAAGAAACTCAAAAATATAGATATATGGACAAACATAGGGTGCCACACAAGTCTTTTTCAATGTGACCCATCTTGCCCCTATTGATCTGGTAGAACAATATACATGTTTATTCAAAACTTTTGTAGTATTCAACTAGTTTTGTTATCATATGTGATTTTAGAAATGATAAGAGCACACAAAAAATATATTACTATTTTTTCTGCTGACGAATTGCATATTGGATCTGCTTCGTTTTGCATCGTTTCATATATCGCGTAAGAAATGCAGCGATTTTACATTCAAATTTTTCTATCGAAAACGGGTAAAAGATAAGTTACGAATTATAATGATTATAAAAGAACATACTATATGAAAAAATCGTTGGCTTGGATTAAGCTAAAACTTTCATGTTAATGCAACTGACCTATTTTGCGCCGTGACCCGTCTTGCCCCACCCTACCCTACCTATGTAAGTTTTACCATTTTTCGATTCTTTGAACATTTCCGAACACATCCGATTTTGGTGATATGAACCGGAACCACGTGTCCAAATTAAAAAATGTTGTATATAAATTAAGAATATGAAATCAGGGAGCATGAACTTTATTAATGTTCTAATTTTCTTCTTTTGAAAACCAAATGGAACACAACTGTTTTACTTCAGAAGACAGCAGATATACAATTTAGAATTGATTCCTGTTTTTATAATCGATTCCAAAATAAACAAAAAACGTAAGGTAAGCGCAAAGCAGAATGTAGGTCAGAGGTGTAGCCAGAACATTTGCTGGCAAACTCTAAGTTTGCCTAAGAAGTCAAGTCAACTCTAAGAAGTTGATTCAAAAAATGGGAAATAATTTTTAGTCAAAAGCTTTTTTATTTAAAATTGTTAATGCTTAGTGCATTGTATATTTCACATTTAACAAAGATATAAAATTCTGATCAAAAATAGATATAATTGTTTTTTTTAATTGCTTCTACCAAAGCGAAGCAACCACCCGGTGTTATATTTCGCTTTCGGAACTTAATCTTCAGCTTTTATTCGATAGATTAGCTGACCCGGCCTACTTCGTGCTTCCACAAATTGAGGTCGTGGGTTCGAATCTTGGTAGGATCAGGCCATTCGATGTCAAGTGACTTTAGCATGGGTTAATTCTCAGGCCCCTCATTACCCTTCCTTCATGCCCAATTCTATATGACCCCTATAAAAGCACTCTTAACAGTGCAAAGAGTCACTCTTATAGTTAAATGTACTGGTCCGCCTCGCCAGGGATGGCTGTAATTGGAGACAGCACTGGCATTGAGGAGCAAGGTGGATAAAGTAGGTAGCATTGAAGGAAGGGTAAACCGTTAACCCCACTACGCGCAAGCACGCACAAAATTTAATAAGCATATCGCTCATTCAATAACGATTATTGCAAAAAAAATGCAGTGCAAGTTATACAGCAAACACCCGGGCGATATCACAATAGATCAATACTGGTCGCAGTGATGAGTTCATAGAGGAAAAAAACCTGATTTAATCCACCTAGTGGTGAAAGAAACCTTTGTTATACCATCTTATATGTCATTTGATATGGGCATTTCCAGCTCAAATATTATTTTTGATTTGTATTTGAATTTGTAATTCTCATAAAACGGACAGAGTCAAATTCTATACGCATCATTTTGAACTAAATTCTTAAATAAACTGTTTCTAGGCCCAGCCATTCTCAAGTTATTCAGATGTGAAATCTAAAAATTATCTATTAGAGCTAACACATGCAAAGTGTCCGATAACCGTGTAATTTGTCAAATTGTTCATTATAGGTCAGAAAGCAAAAGTCTTAAATTTGGTGCCGATTAGTGGTAGTACCTCCTTTTTAAAAGAACAGACCCGTTTTGTTAAACCTTTTTATGTTTTACTTACAGATAAACATGAAAATATCGACCAACATGTCAAAAGGTCCAATGTGCAAATGTCTAAATGATTAGCTTTCCAATAACAGCGGCAACCGTTTCATGCAAAATAGACGCATTCAAGTGCATTTATGCCGCCGTAATAAGCGTAAGAGAGGAGACGCAAAGAGAATCTCTCATTTGCACATTGGACCTTTTGAAATGTTGCTCGTCAAATATTAGGATTAGAAAGAAAGAAGGCATGTGAAAATATCACTTTCGAATTCCAATCGAAAATAGTCGAGTAAAAAATGGCTTTTTTTAGCGTTTTTCGCTGGAAATGATCATATAGAAATCGACACGTCTTCGAAACTTAATTTTACTGTTTGTTAACGCTGTGCTAGTTATCATCCATATGCATCCTAGCGATAAACAATCTTCAGAGTACATATATTTTAACCTACTAAATAACTTTATAGAACATAGGACCGCAATGAAAACATCGTGTGCAAAATTTTTGAACAGAACTGATTTTAAAGTGGCCCGCGCAGTTAGCGGCGCCAGTCCTAACAAGCCAGTCGTCGTATGTTCGAGTCTCGACTGATCGGTGCCGCTACAGAGTTAATAAGATCTTTGCCCTAGCCCGTCACTTTCCCGTACTCTAATAACCGGCTGCGAGGTCTGTATAAAGAAGGGTCAAGTTCTAAAGGACGTTTACACCCATGGCTTTGCTTTGCTTGATTTTAGGGGTTTCTTTTAAACAAATCATTAAAATTCGCAACCAGTAAGAGATAGATAGTTTTACTATTATGCAAAGTTGCTTATTTTAGTGTATTCTGCATGTTTTGTGAAGACGCTATTTTCTAGACGCGTTTAAAAAACAAAAATTTATATTTATGTCACCCTAAAAGTGTAAGAAAATGTGCTATATTTTATTAATCAACTACTCCAAAGAAACACTTGTTGAAAAATTACACATTTTTACCTTTGTTATATATAGTATATAACAAAGGTTTAGAAATTGGTCGAAAAACACGAAGTTGATCCGAGTCAATTGTCACATATACCAATCGATAGAGGTCGACGAACTGAGCAATGTCTGTGTGTGTGTGCGTGTGTGTATGTGTGTGCGTGTGTGTGTGTGTGTGCGTGTGTGTGTGTGTGTGTGCGTGTGTGTGTGTGTGTGCGTGTGTGTGTGTGCGCGCGCGTGTGTGTGTGTGTGTGTGCGTGTGTGTGTGCGCGTGTGTGTGTGTGTGTGTGTGTGTGTGTGTGTGTGTGTGTGTGTGTGTGTGTGCGTGTGTGCGTGTGTGTGTGCAGCTCATTTTCTATCGCCTGTTTCTCGGATATGTCTCAACCGATTTGTGCGCTATTAGTCTCATTTGAAAGGTATTATTGCTTAGTATCTCAGTTAGCTCACTATTGAATTGTTTCGTGGTCCGATGTTTCGTTTAAAAGTTATAAGCAAAAATGTGAAAACTACGTGACACGATTTTCTCCGGAACTACACAACCAATTTCAATGGTTTTAGCACCAAACGAAAGGTCTTGCTATCATAAAAATTTTCAGGAAGTTTTATTGAAAACAAATACAGTCAACTTTCGCTAATTGCACTAAGCTCTTAGCCCGTTTAGTGAAAGACTTTCGTTAATTGGGCTGAGATGTCAAAACCGAGGGATACATCGATTGTTTTTGTCGAAATCGTCGCAGAAAGGTTTATAAAAATATACACTTATATCACAGACAAACAGACGAGACACTCGCGATAATTCCATCGTCCAATCAAAACACACTCATTTTTCAAAAAAGCATGTTTCGCAACATGGCCACACCGCGGCGCGCGATTGTTGCTTTGAGTTTTCAGTAGAAAACCAATCAAATATACAAAACCCTAAAGCATAAAACCCTGCAAATGCAAGCTACTCCGCAACATGCATAACAGAGGGTGCTAGTGTGCAAGCAAAATGTGCAGGACGATAGTTTTTAAAGGATTTTCTTCTAAGTGTCATGTCAGTTCGTCAGTGCTTATATTAAATACAGAATCAAAGTGGAACCTAGTCTTTACATGGTTGAAATTTAGTTCTAGATTGTTTAACAAGTAAATAGCTGAATTTCATGCTACAATGTTAATATATTGACATTTTTAACTGTTTCACCGTGATGCTAAAAATAGGAGGGTCAAGTTCATAGGGGATCGGAAAACGATATGATGCAATTGTGTTCTATTCAATTAATTTTAATATTTTCTATATAAATTATTTTCCACACTTGAATGAACTATATTCAAGAGCCCCTCGGAAGAAAAAATCAGAGGGGTTGTGCACAAGACACGACCGCATAGGTGACGTAGGACCACGTAAGTCTCTTTGTAGCGATAGTAGGATGTATCCATGTATATAATAATACGATTCTTCATGTATACAAGCTACATCCGTAAATAAATTTGTATGATATGTTTCTACGTTGAATAGTGCTTTTCCTTTGGTAATCGGTAGACGGTACGCGCGAGTTTTCAAAAAGTTGAAAATTTTGCGCAACTTTTCTGCGGCTTACAAAAGGACACGGATAAAGCATTTACAACCTGCAGACGTATTGGAAGTCGCAGAAAATGTCACCTGTGACCAGAAAACTTATTACCGTCATTGGTTGGTCGTCCGCAATGGCGAAAAATTCAACTTTTCTCTCGTTGACTGTGTTAATTATGGTAATAACTGGGCAAGAAAATATAATAAACTCTTCAATCGTTGTGTGGCCCTTAAAAGAACCGATTGTTTGATTATCATAACTCCTGCTTGCAATAAACTTGCACTAACGCATTTAACGTAATTCTCTGTTCGGTAAATTGGAGTACCGATAACCGCTAACCAGGCACGGCTTGTTGCAACGGACCAACCGGAGAGCCTCAGCAGCTATGAGATCAACGAAACCGTTCGTGTATGGTCCTGAATCACGAGAAATACCACTCCAAGTGGCCAGCTGCAAGTGACGATAATTCTGATCGTTTTGTTGTCGCGAGCAGCATATTTCCTGCCAATTCCAGGACTTCAGCAGCCAACTATGCCATCACGGCAACGAAATGAACCACCAGCAACAAGCGAACAGCAGCGCAAGGCGATCGGTTAAAATTATTGCAAAGAAGCGAATAATCAGATCAATCTAAGTTAAATAGAATTTAAATCTGTGAGAGAAAATTCCTCAAATCTTCATGAACAAATATTTCGTTCTTAAAAGAACGGTTTTTCATCGTGACATGCTGGAAATTTAAGCCTTCTTTCCCGTCTTCTTGGGCAGCAACAAAACAGTTTGAATGTTTGAAAAGACACTTCTCATAGCAGCGGTGACACGGGACAGCAATTTGTTCAACTCTTCGTTGTTGCGGATGGCCAGCTGCAAGTGACGATAATTCTGATCGTTTTGTTGTCGCGAACAGCATATGTCCTCCCAATTCCAGAACTCCTGTTGCCAGATAGTCCATCACAGTAGCGAAATGAGTGCTTCAGCTCCAACACACGGTCAGCCGCCAATGAATACGTGCACGAGTCGTACGTGACTTCCGTTTGCCTGGCAAACGATGTTAGCTCTAGCTTAGCTAGCGTTTGAATAATGCTGTTCGCCGGCTTACCACGTATTATGTACCAGGAGCAAGCGACAAGCAACGCCCATTTTTCTTGGTTCTTTATTCTATCATCTACGTGTAATAAAAAATCGAGCATTTCAATTTCAGTCTGAAGGGCGAAGGTGATCGGTTAAAATTATTGCAAAGAAGCGAATAATCAGATCAATCTAAGTTAAATAGAATTTAAATCTGTGAGAGAAAATTCCTCAAATCTTCATGAACAAATATTTCGTTCTTAAAAGAACGGTTTTTCATCGTGACATGCTGGAAATTTAAGCCTTCTTTTCCCGTCTTCTTGGGCAGCAACAAAACAGTTTGAATGTTTGAAAAGACACTTCTCATAGCAGCGGTGACACGGGACAGCAATTTGTTCAACTCTTCGTTGTTGCGGATGGCCAGCTGCAAGTGACGATAATTCTGATCGTTTTGTTGTCGCGAGCAGCATTTGTCCTCCCAATTCCAGAACTCCTGTTGCCAGATATTCCATCACGGCAGCGATCATTGAGTGCTCCAGCTCCAACACCTCGCTTGGTGAATTTGCATGCCTTGGTTGCCTTATCCGTGGAAAGCAGCAACAGCTGAAGCTCAACAATTTTCGATCGGATTCTATAGGGCGTAAATTAAATACAATCATAAGGAAGCTTAACCCATAGCTTATATCATATATATTTCTGTCATCCGTGCTAGGGAAGCACTGACGAGGGAAGGCAAAAATATGAAAATAATTCAAATTTTCAAAATCAATTCAAAAACAAAAATTTTTCAAATTCATTTTCAAAAACAAAATCAATAGTTTTCTATATTTTCAATATTTTCAATCGATTTCCCGATCAATTGGTGTAAATATCTTGGAAATCTATTGAAAATTGACTGAATTATAAGCCGAAGCGTGAAAACGCGTTTGTACTTTGATGACGTCATTTCCAACAACCAATCACGAAGCGAGAATTCTGGTGAAACATAGGTTCATTATTTTCAATTTTTCAATAGTTCAACATCAAGAATCCACACTTTTCTTTATTTGGGTCAATTCTTAGAAGATTTTCCAATCAATTGGTGTAAGAATATTGAAAATCGATTGGAAAACCGCTGAGCTATTAGCGCTCAAAACCTTTCATTTTTCGTGACGCTCGCATTTTTCGATTTTTTGGAATGACACCCTATCTCAAAACTTGCCGTAAGACGTAGTCCTACGTCAAAATACGCTGTCAGAAATGACGTTTGACTTCGTTTTAGATGGGCTATAGCCCAATTAACGGGAGCCCGATTAAAACGTAGCCCAGTTAAAGATAGCCCAACGAACGAAAGTTGACTGTATGTAGTTTAAAAGTTATGCTTAAAAACGTGTTTTGACAAGGTAATAATTATCGCCTGTTTCTCAGAGATGGCCAAGTCAATTTATGCGCTATTAGTCTCATTTGAAAGGTAATATAGCTGGATGGAATTGTTTTTACCTTTGTTATTTTTTTCCTTGTTGGGGACCTTGGACCTACTATAACAAAGGTTTAGGAATTGGTCGAAAAACAAGAAATTAATCCGAGGCCCGGAGGGCCGAGTCACATATACCAATCGACAGGGTTCGACGAACTGAGCAATGTCTGTGTGTGTGTGTGTGTGTGTGTGTTTATGTGTGTATGTATGTACGGGGCGCAACTTTTCTATCGCCTGTTTCTCGGAAATGGTTGGGCCGATTTGTTCGCTATTACTTTTGTTTGAAAGGTATTATTGCCTAGTATATCACTATTGAATTGTTTCGAGGATCGACATTTCGTTTAAAAGTTATAAGTAAAAAAGTGAAAATTACGTGACACCATTTTCTCCAGAACCGAATGACCGATTTCAACGATCTTGGTATCGAATGAAAGCTCTAGTTAACGCTAAATTTTATTGAAAACAAATAAGTAGTTTATAAGTTATGCTTAAAAAACCTGTTTTGACAAGGTAATAATTATCGCCTGTTTCTTAGAGATGACTAAACCGATTTAGGCGCTATTAGTCTCATTCGAAAGGTAACATAACCTAATAGATCACTATTGATTTGTTTTTTGATTGGAAGTTTAATTTGAAAGTTATGAGCAATTGGATACAACACATTGAAATTTACAATAATTTATAACGATTTCATCTAAGATGATTTATCTAATTTAAATTATTTTGGCATCAAATCAGAGATTTTAATGCTGCAAATATATCTGTAAAATTTCAGAAGAATCGGTTTTGCCGATCAAAAGATATTCACCCTCTACCACTCGCGCCTACTTTTGTAATATGGTTACACGCGCGCACAATGGCCCAAAGCCAAAAAGACATGCGCACTAGAATTTTGACTGGGAAAACTAGGTTTTAGGTTTATGGAACCTTCGGAATAATTTCTTGAAATTGAAAGTTCTATCGTCTGGTGCAATTTAAATTTTGATTAATCCCCCTAAAAGTGAAATAAAAAAATATTTTTCTTCAGTTTCAATATAACACATTGATGTGTCCTGCAAAATTTTAGAACATATTATTACAAGAAATTTTGTTGAATACAGGAACTTTCTATCTACTCAGCGAAGATAGAAAAATCTTATTCATTGCATATGAATTTGTAAAATCAGTTTTTTCTATTTAAGCTCTTTTTGTAATTGTTGTATGACTTTTTCATGTATTACAAAATTGTATAAATAGTAAAAATAGACAACTTTGCTGAACATAGTATAGCTCTATGTTTGCTTGTTTAAGAACTGTAGAACTTTGATTATAAAAAATACCCTGATTTTGACCCCGATTTACTCGACTACTAACAGACGGATACCATTTTTCCATATATAAGAAACGAGAGAAAATTTCAGTTGGGGCCAATTGCAGTACACCTCACATGCTACTTTTTATTTATTTATTTATTTATTATTTATTTATTACTAGTCTTCGATAGTATCGCACAGACAGTTTCTAATATATAATTATTCTAAGTTTAAAAGTCATTCTACTAATATTAAAATCATAAGAGTCAGACACTACATTGAATTCACGACAACAGACATCAATAGGATTGTTCTGGCCAAATAGAGTGCGATGCATTGGAAGCCGAAAGAAATCTGATCGACGGGTAAGCCTAGGTGGTACGTTGATTTGAAGCCGCTCCAGCAGCTCCCGACAGTCAATATTGTTTCCAAGAAGATCGAAGACAAATAACCGTTGCAGCAACCTTCTCCTGTTTGCCAGCGTGGGTAGACGTATAAGAGCGCATCGATGTTCGTACGGAGGTAAATGAATTGAATCATCCCAGGGCAGCGCTCGCAAGGCATACCGGATGAAGTGACGCTGGATTCGTTCAATCCGGTTGATCTGGACAGCATGGTAAGGTGCCCACACTATCGCTCCGTACTCCAAAATACTACGTACAATCGCGCAGTAGAGAGACTTCGGGCAATAAACATCATCGAATTGCTGCGTATTCCTTTTGACGAAGCCTAGTAACGCATATGCTTTAGCAGTGGTAACTGCAACGTGCTGAGCAAAACATAGTTTGCTATCGAGGAGAATTCCTAAATCTTTTACAGAATGGACTCGGCTGACACTGACTGTTTGCATTCTATAGTCAAACAAAGTAGTCTGTCTGTTTCTGCAGAATGATATCACATTACATTTCTGTATATTAACTTCCATGCCGTTCAATGTACACCAATTCAACAGCGAATCAATATCGGATTGTATTGCGTAGTAATCATCTGTCGATGCTACCACCCGGTAAAATTTTAAGTCGTCAGCAAACATCAACTTTGGAGATTTTATAGTGGAGCACAGATCGTTCACAAAAAGATTGAACAGCAGTGGGCCAAGGTGGCTTCCTTGGGGCAAACCTGATTTCATCTCAAAAAGAAGAGAGCTAGTTCCATTTACTCGCACAAACGCATTGCGGTCGGTAAGATACGACAGTATCCACCGTGTCAGCCATTCAGGAAATCCCAACTTTACCAGCTTCGTTACCATCAAGGCATGCGGTACCCTGTCGAACGCTTTAGCGAGATCCACATAGACGGCATCGATCTGCTGACGCTTCTCAAGTGCATTCGTCAACGTAGAAACATACGACATCAGGTTAGTAATCGTTGAACGCTTTTTCACAAACCCATGCTGATATTCCGAGATCGTATGATGAACCATTGGATAAAGTGAATCGTGGATAAGGCTTTCGAATACCTTCGGCAAGCAGCTTAGAATCGAAATACCACGATAATTCTTGACGTCATGTGTACTCCCTGCTTTATGGACAGGTGTAATTGCGGCAGTCTTCCAAACACTCGGAAAAATTCCTTCCGACATAGATAGATTAAAAATAATCGTTGTCGGAATAGCGAGTGCCGCAGCACAGTTTTTGAAGAGAAGCGGTGGCAATCTGTCCGGTCCTGCGCCTTTCGATACATCAATTGATTGCAACTTGAACACCACGTCGCTCTGAGAAAAGTTGAATAACGGCATATTCAAATCAAACAAAGGTAAACTACTCAAATACGCTTCAGACGAAGGTGGTCGGTTATTACTTTGCACACTTCGAAAGAAGGATGAGAATAGGTTTGCTGACTCCAGTGGTGACTCCGCCGAGTTGTCGTTGTAGTGCACACGTTGAGGGATTCCGCCTTGCTGTTTCCGACTTTTCACATAGGTCCAGAACGATGCGGGGTCATGCTTGATGTTATCTTCCATGCGACGAATGTAACAGCTAAAACAATGCGCATGCAAAGAGTTATATTCGCTCTCTATGTCACGCAGCAAAGCTTTGTGCCTTTCATCCTTCCATCGAAAAAACTTTTTCCTTGCTTTACGGAGTCGATTTCGCAGACGCTGAAGTTGATTATTCCACCACGGCTTTTTACAACCACGCAGACAAAATTTTTGCTTCAACGGGACAACATCCCTTAGTATACCATATATGCGCTCATATAATCGTGATACAGCTTCATCAATATTGCAACCAGCAAGAAATTCATCCCAACGGGTTTCCGCAATTAGATTGTTAACTATGTCAAAATTGCATCGCTTAAAGTCAAAAGCAAGTGGGTCCACACTATCAGAAGTATTTATCTTCTCGTCAGCAAGTTCAAATATTATTACAAAGGGGCGATGGTGCTGGTCGATTGCAAGCAGCGGTAACGGTGGCTCCAACAATTCCACACGACTGTTGTCACTAATAAAGGCTAGATCGAGAAGCCTGCCATTGAAATTAGTTAAATTGTTTATTTGAAATAGCCCAGTTGACAGAATTGATTCAACAACAACAACTTCTTGTTCGGACGAGGCATTTATCGGGAGCAAAGAATTTAAATTCTCATCGTGTGCCCAACATAAGTGTGGAAGGTTGTAATCTCCAACCACCAAAACTAGATTTCGATCACCCGCCAAATCATTCAATTTTTGCACACACATTGCATGTTGCTCATACAGTACAGGCACACTATTAGGTGGTAAATAAACGCAGCAAACAAGCAGATCAAAATTCAGTAGTGAAACTCGAACAATCGTTTGCTCCAGCTGATCGGTGCCTTCAATACAAACAGCTGTGCTATGAAGCTTGCTACTCACAGCAATGAGCACTCCTCCGCCGCGCCTGTACCGGCTTGTCTGTGCGTTTCTGTCGCACCGATAAATAATATAATTGTGGGCCAATTCAGAATTGTGGATATCGTCGTTCAACCAGGTTTCTGTGAAAGCGATGACGTCGTAGTCACTCTGAGACAGGGCAAGCAATAAATTATTAGTTTTTGTACGAAGTCCACGAACGTTTTGTTGGTAGACAGTGAGTGATCGAAAACTGTTAGCGGAATTAATTTGATTTCGTCTGTCTTGGATCAAAGTGCGGCTATCAGGACATGGTGTACGATTGTGCAAACGTGTTGTCGGTTGTTCGATTCTGACGGTAGAATTTTCTGTGCGGTGATAGGCGGAAGGTGGCACTAATGCATTACTACGATTGATTTGTTCCTGGTGTCGGTAGGAATCGAAACGGAGCGCGTGTGTTCGAAGTGTGTTGGAAGTCAAATTGTCGGAAAGTAATTCCCTTCTGCCAAGTCGATTTAGATAGTGCTAATTCCTTCAAATGAATCTCAACGCCAGCTTTAAAAGATACAAACGTAAGTTCATCGAGGGATTTCCCCTTCGGCACTAGTTTAACAACTTGCACAGTCTGGTCAGTGTTCAGGTTGTTTTTGACAAGTTTTTCGACCTGCTGCACTGATGCCTGCGGATCGAAACCAGAAAGATACAGCCAGAATACTTGCTCCGTTTCTGTGATGTCGGTTTATGCTAATCTATTTTCCTAACAATTTAAACTATCAATGCATTGAATAATTCCGACTTTTTGCTCATAACAAATTTATAGAAGAATATACGTTAGTATATACGTAATATACGATTTGTAACTTTATAACAATATGGCATTCAAAAACCTACACATGGTGTACAAAATACAACATCGTGAGTAACTGAAGGTTAATAAAAATTGATGAAATTTATTCAAGAAAACTTTATTGTTGTGAATCAAATAGAATGGCATTACAGGAAATTATACATAGTTCAAAAACCTATAAACTAGACCTTTACTACGCAATGTATATGTTAAAGAATAATATGTATTTCATCTTACAACTTACTTTTACTTGCACTTACCCTCATTAGTAACAACTTACTCAGCAATTTCAAGAGAAAAAGAACTATCAAAAATCAAAATCAAAGTGCTTCTATTTGGTTCAAATTTTGTAACTTATTCAATTTCCAAAAATTTCATGTAAACCAAACGTGTCGGTTTCTATCTCAAACAGCAAGTAAGACCGTATAACAAAGGTTCCTTTCACCACTAGGTGGATTAAATCAGGTTTTTGATTGGACTTTTAGTTTGAAAGTTATGAGCAATTGAAGTTACACGTTAAAGTTTACAATATTTTATAGCGATTTTAACCAAGATAATTTATCTAGTTTCAATCGTTTTAGTATTAAACGAGAAGTCTTAACACTGCAAATGCATTTGCCAAATTTCATAAATTTCTACTGGTCAAAAGATATTTAAAAATGGTTGATGAAATTTATTCAAGAAAACTTTAATGGCCAAACCTTTAATGGGACCAAACCTCAAAAACAGAATAATATAGTAAAAATGTGTAAATTTTCAACGGGTGTTGCATATAGTAACTATCTATCTCTTACTGGTTGCGAAATCTAATGCTTTGTTTAAAGAAACCACTTTAAAATCAAGCAAAGCAAAGCCATGGATGTAAGCGTCCTTCAGAACTTGACCCTTCTTTATCGACAGACTTCGCAGCCGGTTATTAGAGTACAGGAAAATTACGAGGCTATGGCAAAGATCCTATTAACTCTGTAGCGGCACCGTTCAATCGAGATTCGAACATACGACGTCTGTCTTGTTAGGCTAGCATTGTACCCCGAAGCTAAGAGCCACTTTAAAATCAGTTCTGCTCAAAAATTCTGTACACGATGTTTTCATTGCTTTCCTTTCTATAAAGTTATTTAGTAGGTAAATACACTCTGAAGATTGTTTATCGCTATGATGCATATGGATGATAACTAACTAGCACAGCGTTAATAAACAGTTGAATTAAGTTCCGAAGACGTGTCGATTTCTGTATGATCATTTCCAGCTCAAAACGCTAAAGAAAGCTATTTTTTACTCGACTATTTTCGATTGAAATTGGAATTTGAATGTGAAAATAGTTTCTTTCTAAACCTAATATTTGACGAGCAACATTTTAAAAGGTCCAATGTGCAAATGAGAGATTCTCTTTGAGTCCCATCTCTTACGCTTATACGGCTTACGGCGGCTTGAATGCATTTGAATGTGTCTATTTTGCATGAAACGGTTACCATTAGCGTAGCTAGGAAATTTCCCTGAGAGGGGCCTAGGGGTGCCTTTAAAAAAAATCACTTTGTATAAACACTTTTATAAGCGTTGTCGTTAGCAGCATTGAGCCGAAGTGACTCGTGCTGTTTCAAGCAGTCGTCTCCATGCAACTCGATCTTCCACTCGTCGCCAATTTTCAGCCATCTCAGAAATCGCAAATCACTTTCAACCCGGTCGAGCCATCCTGTACAAGGAGCCTTCCTGTTCTTGATGTCGGTTGGGATGTTGTAGAGAATTATTTTTGTCGCATTTCGTCCGGCATCCTTACGACGTATCTGGACCACCGTAGCCTTCCATTTTTCGCCAGATGTGCGATGAGAATCTTTCCAAGCAGTGCCTGTAGCTCGTGATTGATACGTCTCCTCCATTTTTCGCTTTCAGTTTCTACTCCGCCAAATATCGTCTACAGCACTTTCCTCTCGTACACGACAATGGCGCGTATGTATTCCGTGAGCAGCAACCCGGTTTCAACTGCATAAATAACTGCTTTTCTAATAATGGTTATGTACATTGTTAGCTTCGTATGACGGCTATCGTAGCTTCTGGATCGTAGCGTTTTGCGTCGCAAAGTTCCTGGCTAGGAGTTGACTACCCTTGGAAAAATTGTGCCTCTCGTTTCGATACCCGCTCGTCGGAGCAACCCCTCAAGAGTAATGTTGAACAGCATGCAGGATAAGCTGTCACCTTGCAGAACTCCCGCTGCGTCTCAAAGGGACTCGAGAGTGTCTCCGAGATGTGCACGAAACACTCACTCGATCCTATGTAACTCTGATCAGTCATGTCAGTTTATGCGGAAAATCGTGTTCTTGCATTATCTTCCTATATCTATAGGTGGTCTCGATTGACTGTATCGAATGCTGCTTTAAAACAATAAAGATGTGGTTCGTGGGTAGGTTGTACTCCCGACATCTGATATGTCTGACCTGTCGAATGGTAAAAATATAGTCCTTAGTTGCCCGAGTAGCCCATGAAGCCTATCTGGTAATTCCCTACGAACACCCGGTAACACTCGGTGTAACAAATCTAGAAGACTACTTTGTAGGTGGCTTTACCAGTGTTATGCCTCTTCCAAGCAGACACACATTTAGTTGCAGCAACTCATTTATGACTAAAATTCGATATATATCGATTTCCACAACTTAACAGTTGTTATAACAACTGTACTACCAGGGCTGCTTACATCTATTTCTTCGGTAGCTTCTCCTCCTCCCAAATCTTGGAAATAACCCTCGTCCCTATCACATGTATGATTTCGGTGTGTAATATCATAATTACACAGCTGTTGATGTTCGTTTGGGTTTTGCACCAGAAATATAAGGAATTATTTTAGGGAGCATATAAACTGAATTTTTCCGGTTTTCAATTTCCAATTGTGAAAATTTCTGGAGGGGGCCTGGTCCCCTAGGCACCCCCTCTAGCTACGCCAATGACGGTTACTGGCAGGGATGCCACATATAATTCTGTGTTTTTTGTTGGAAAAATCTGACAATCTGTACGGCGAGGAAAAATATCTGTGCAAAAATCTGTCCAATACAAAACAATGAGAGTGAAAGAGATAGAGAGTCATTTTGCTGACTATTTCCGTCTCTTTCACTCTCATGTAAAAGCTCAAAAATCTGTTTAATCTGTGTAATTTGGCGAAAATCTGTATTCTATGCATACAGATTCTGTACAGGCGATTTCTTTCAAATATTTGTTAAACACAGAATAATCTGTGCATGTGGTAACCCTGGTTACTGGTGTTATTGAACAGTTTATCCTTTAGAATAATTGGGTTGAAATGTATTTATGCCACCGTAATAAGCATAAGAGAGGAAACACAAAGAGAATCTTTCATTTGAACATTGGACCTTTTGACATGTTGGTCGAGATTTCCGTTTTGACAAAACGGGTCTTTTTTTAAAAATGAGGTACTACCACTAATCGTACCACTAATGGGGGTACCAATCGGCACAAAATTTAAGATTCTTGCTTTCTGACCTAAAATGAACAATCTGACAAAATTTTATTTAAATCCGCGAAGGTCGATTACACTGTTATCGGATACTTTGCATGTGTTGACTCTAATAGATAATTTTTAGATTTCACACCTGAATAACTTGAGAACGGCTGGGCCTAAGAAACAGTTTATATAAGAATTTAGTTCAAAGTGATGTGTATATAATTTGACAGTTTTATGAAAATTACAAATTCAAATGCAAATCAAAAATAATATTTTAGCTGGATATGCCCATATCAAATGACATATAAGATGGTATAACAAAGGTTCCTTGCACCACTAGGTGGATTAAATCGGGTTTTACTCTATTATTCTGTTTTTGAGGTTTGGTCCCATTAAAGGTTTGGTCATTAAGGTTTTCTTGAATAAATTTCATCAATCATTTTTAAATATATTTTGATCAGTAGAACCAATCCTTATGAAATTTAGCAGATACATTTGCAGTATTAAGACCTCTCGTTTAATACTAAAATAATTGAAACTAGATATCTTGGTTATCTTGGTTAAAATCGCTATAAATTATTGTAAGTTTTAACGTGTAACTTCAATTGCTCATAACTTTCAAACTAAAAGTCCAATCAAAAAACAATTCAATAGTGATCTATCTGGCTATATTACCTTTCAAATGAGACTAATAATGCATTAATCGGTTTGGCCATCTCTGAGAAACAGGCGATAATTATTACCTTGTCAAAACACGTTTTTAAGCATAACTTTTAAACTACTTGTTTGTTATCAATAAATTTGTAATTTCTGAAAGTTTTTATGATATCAAGAGCTTTCATTTGGTACTAAGATCATTGATATCGGTCATGTGGTTCCGGAGAAAACCGTGTCACGTAGTTTTCACATTTTTGCTTAGGGAATCACGGGGCAAGATGCCCACCTTAAGCTCACTATCAATATATCCGAATAAATCTACAGCAAAGGGTTCAACAGTGTGACGAGAAATCTTTGAACGCACCTCGCTGGTTAACGAAGGAGAAGCAAAAGAGCAAACAACAAATCGTATGTGACATATACGTTGTCGCATCGCTTGCAGATAGAAATACTGTGCGCGAGAGTAAAAATAATCTCGTCGCACGAAACAGAGGCGCGCGCACAGGAAGTCTGCTCAAAACCCTCGCTACGTTATCTTTTACAGTCTTTTCTATAACCTGTATGCATATTGGGTGCTACAAGTTATAACGCATATCAAATATTCACGATTCACCCTTGCGGGCAAGATGACCATCCTTTCCAAAAGCTATTAAACCTTCTTTGTATTTCACGTATAATCTAAATAATAAATATTATGGATTCAAGCTGGTCATAAACTATTTTAAACATTATTTGAAGAATTTGGAGTGTTTAGTTAACCATAAAAAAAGTTGTTCATTGAATGTACGTATTCCTCTGTGGTCATTATTAGACAGAAATATGTTAAATAATGTATTTTTATCGAAAACAAATAAATATGCATGTTTGTTCCGTTACAAATATTTTATGCAGCGATTGTGTCTGATTTAAGGTTATGGGTATGCAATTCAGGGTAGCAATCTTGGTCTATAAAGCGGTGCGCATTTTGCCCCGTAAGTAGATGAATTAAGTATTTTTTAAAAGCAATTTGTGGTAAATACATTATCTGCATAATTGCTGCAATATCAACATTTGCTTCATTACTAAAATCAATACCACGATAACTCATTCGATAGATGAAATTTTTTTAAGTCATGATTAAAACCTTATTTTATGGCTGCGCAGTCTTATAGTAAATGCAGTATTTTAAATCATCGATCTATTTTTTATGTTATTGAAGAGTTCAATGATTTTATTTTTGTAATTGTTTGAATCATTGTTAGATGTAGTGTTTATTTACGCGTGCGGTTATTAATTGTATACCTTTATAGCGTATATAACGATTTTTGGAAGGGTGGTTATCCTGCCCCTTCCTACTCTATAACTTTTAAACGAAACATCGGACCACGAAACAATTCAATAGTGATATACTAGGCAATAATATCTTTCAAATGAGACTAGTAACGCATAAATCGGTTCAGCCATCTCCGAGAAACAGGTGATAGAAAATGAGCTGCACACACACACACACACACACACACACACACACACACACACACACACACACACGCACACACACACACACATACACGCGCACACACACACACACACACACACACACACACACACACACACACACACACACACACACACACACACACACACACACACACACACACACACACACACACACACACACACACACACACACACACACACACACACAGACATAGCTCAGTTCGTCGAGCTCTTTCGATTGGTATATGTGACTCGGCCCTCCGGATCAACTTCGTGTTTTTCGACCAATTTCTAATCCTTTGTTATATACTATAACAAAGGTAAAAAGTATAACCGTTGGAAACATGATGATTTTTCAATTACCAGTACCCAGCACAGTCAATTTATTTTTTGTAAATGTTAGCAAAAATGGGAAAGCTTTGGGTATAAACGTCTTTTTAGACTTGACCCTGATACAAAGTAGAGTAGAACTGAGTAGAGGACAATTACGGGGCTTGTGCAATTATGTTAACAAAAAATAAATGTTAAATTGAACTTATCTTCAAACTACGTCGTATTTTGTCAGTTTGCACGAAATTTTCTCTTGCATAACCTAAGATTAACTTCTTGTGTGTAGCACTGAGAGTAGTTCAAGTATCCTCCTTTCTTGACTTGTCGCACATGTAACGTGCAATATTTGGTCACAACCACCGAAACAGTAAACTCGGTGATTTTCTGCTGTTATCTTCAGGGCTAAGGCGAAGTTTCGTAGTGTTTAGAGGGTTATCCTTTGTTAAGACCAGTTGCGAAATGGAGCGGAATTGTTAAGACAGAATTGTGGCAATCGGCGCCACAAGGGATATCAAACACAAGTCGTTTTATAGAATTTTATTGCACTGATGCGGTCCGCATCCAGACTGATGGTACGACACAGACTAACTAACTGCTTAGCGAGAGCGCTCTCATACGATCACTTCCAATGAATCGATCAGATCGGCACTAGGTTTCCCTATTCTGGTAGAATTACACCTATTCCCTATTCTGATAGTGATTACACCGCTTATATATTACAACATTACAATTTTAATAATATTATAATCCCAATGACGAGCTGCAATACCAGAATTTTCTTTTATCAAGGAAGTTTTCAGCTAATTTTGACAGCTTCTTCTGTACACTCTCGGAAACTACAAATTTAAAAGTGGCTACATGTACATATTTTTCAATGGGATCATGCATAACCCTCTGGTGCCCACCACCGCTTTTTGGCGATTTTGGAGTACAAGGTGCGTGACGAATGTTTGCAGTAAATGACATGTTTTAGAAAATTAAGACCAGTTAGTCATATATGTGAAGAATATTTTGTGGTTTATTTTCTGTCGTACATAATATATGGGAATTGTAAATTATTTCATTCAAAAAATTACCTTCCTTTTCAATGACTTCAATGATAGACGGTTCCGGAAACTGCCGCATGCACCTTTTACCATGTTTAGATCCATAGACGTCATCACCTCGATGATCTTAGCTTTGAGAGACCTAAGCACGGTGTGAGGCGTCCTATTAGTATCCCGCTCGACAACGCCTCACGCAAAATAATCCAAACGATTGATATCGGGACTGCTGGGGGCCAAATTTCCTTCCGCCAAAACTCCTGAACATTTTCAGCCAGCCATTTTTGTGTTTTGTTGACATTAAAGCTTGCTTCATTTAGAATTGGAACAAACTTTTGCTCATATTGTGGCGCTCTTATTGGACGGATTTGGAAGTTCTTGGAAAGGAGGAAGGATAAGGAAACATTGACGATGATGGAAGCCTTAAGCTAATCATCGGAATGGAACTGTCGACCGGAAACTGCGTGGTAAGATTTTGAAGATCAATAACAGGAATCCCAATCTGTCGGACCGTGATTTGGATAAAAAATTCGAGTAGAATTAGACTCCGAGAAGGAATCAAGTTGTATAGAGCTAGCAAACAGCCAAACCGAACCATAAAACAGAATAGTGTGGCCAAAATCCGTGTTCGAAAGCTATACGAGATACGATCGGCTGCTAACCAAGTTCGACGGATGTCTTCTGATGGACGATGAAACCTATGTCAAGGCTTACTTCGGGCAATCGCTAGGCCAAACATTTTACTTGGCAGTGGCTCGGGGGATGTTCCAAACGAATTTAAATTTGTTTTTGCCGATAAATTTGCAGAGAAAGGGGTCCAGTTTGTTCCAAAAGACCTTAACCCACCTAATTGCCCCAGTTCCGCCTTGAGACAAAGGGAAAAGTTGTCAACGACATCAATCCTTCATCTGATTGATCTGACCTGGAATAAGATAGCCAAAACGATGGACGAAGAAAGTGTACGCCGCCTAATGAGCCATATTACAGGAAAAGTTCGAGAATTCCTTCGAAATTGTGCCGAATAATTTTATCTGCATTTTTTCTTAAAAATATGAAGAAAATGCTACATTTGTGTAAGAAAAGATCTTGAATTCAATAATAATTTTTGTTCCAATACTATCTGAAGCAAGCTTTATGAGCAGGTGCTTCGTCATGTTGGAAGATGAAATGCCGGCTAGCAGCAACCTCATTCATCTACGGGCAACAACATCCTTTAGAACCTTCAGGTATACATCGGTTGTTGCCATTATAGTCCTTATTCAAAGAAATACAGAGACATTACATCCCCCTCGCTGGAGACTACGCCTAGAACTATCACAAAACCACAGATATGAACCTGACTGTGATGGTGCAAGCCACCTGTCATTCTTTCGATTCACCTTTTGATCGTGATTAAAGTTTTTTCAACGGCGAAAAGGATGACCGTATACAAGGTTTGTCAAGAGAGGTTTTTTGATGTTCAAATTTGTTTATCACCCCCGCTGGGTTTCACTGGACGATCACCGAAATTTTCAAAGCGAAAACTTTTGAATGTATATAAAAAATGTCGATGGTTACTAACCAATCCCTCCGCGCACTTCTGTTCTACAAACTGTGAAAACTAGATCACCTATTTTAACTCATCTTGACAGAATCATTATGATGAGGATGCTTCAGAAGTTTTTTAGCGCAAACGACGACGGTTTGTGGCCATTACTCGCCGGATTGAGAAGTCCGAACACCCGATTTTTCGAGCTATGGACCTCATTGACCTCGCTGGATTCTTTTGAATCATTATTTCCACTTTTTTTACCCTGTTCCGTTCAGCGGGAATGGAACGGCACTTGTATGCCTCCCGGGTAAGTGTGTAGGATAGCTTATCACTTTGCCAAGCCTTTTTATATAGTACACTGTTCGTTCCGACCAAACTATCTTCTTGACGCTTGCTCCGGCCTCCGGCGCTCAATAAAACGACGACGGCTAACCGATTATTTTTATGTTTCCACATCTTTCAGTTTACTCAACACTGTTTACATCTGACACCCAACGGTGAAAGCTATTCAGTGCTGCCAGATATCTCTGAATATTGTTTCGCATGCATGAGAAATTGTTATTTGAAATTAAGGTGAAATTAGTCGTCATCGGTTCTGCCAATTTCAAAAGCAGTTTGTTTGAAACAAAAATTCTGTCCTTCACTCTTAAATGATTCTACCTGTAAATTGGTCGGATTTAGTTAAAGTTATGTTGAAACTACTCAAAATGCCCTGAAAGTGTACAAAGTCAGATTTTGAGTAGTTTTTCAACCAAAAAATTGGTAGTAGGAACTTAAACTTGCGTTATTTGTCATAGAGAATAATTCAATTATCGGTAGCAAGTAGCCAAAATTGGTTGAAATTTTTACCTAAAGTTTGAGTTTGTACACTTTAAGGGCATTTTGAGTAGTTTCAACCTAGCTTTAACTAAATCCGACCTATTTACAGGTAGAATCATTTAAGAGTGTTGAAAATATATTCGTCGTGTTCAGATTGGCAAGAAGACAGTATTTTCATTTTTACAACCAGAACCCAGCTTTTGGGTCCAAAAACTGCTTACGAAATTGGGCTCTCCGATGAAAAGTTAATGACTGCTAATTTCCCGTTAATATTTTTTGAAACGGTGGTTCTACAATTGATGAAGGGACGGTAGGGGAAAGTAATGAATTTTTTTTGATAATGGAGGGGAAAGAAAGGAAAAGTGAGGAGGGGGGGGGGGTATTGGTAGCTACGCTTAACAAGTAGTCGTCTTGACTCCTACCTTTTGTCCAATGCTGAAAGGTGCATGGGTCGAACCAAGCTATAATCTGAGATTATAACCTGATTCGCATCCACAACACCTGTCAGGGCATGTGGCTCGCTGATACCCATGTACCTTTGAACCGCAGAGGTGCTGGACTCTGGGTACCAGGGAGCCATGAACACGAGGTTGGTCTATTTGAAATTTACTGCAAAAATTCGTTACGCACCCTGTTTAAATCCCTGTTTCTTCGTTTTTATTCACTCCAAACTTTTTATTTTAGCACAATCAATTTATTTTAATTTAGCATGAAGATCAAAAAATCTAAGAAAAATTTGGACACTAGAAGCACAAGAAGGTTAATTTGAACTCGCAGAAGCACCGTTTTAAAATCAATTCTTAACCGACTATCGATTTACTTTTTTGCGTTACGTTTGTAAAAGCTGTCTTCATTCGTGCCAATTTTTTTTTTGAATTTGGACAAATCGGCGGCCGGAAAACCTTAAAAAAATTGGATTCGTCAAAATTTCAAAATGCGCCCTTCTGCTTAGTCATTTTTTTTTTTGGTTTTGGTATGGCTTTGGGTCAATACTCATAAAAAAAATCATAAAACATTGTGATTGTGTGTGTATGATTGTGTGCATGAAGGATTGTTTGTTTCTGATTGTGTATGGCTTTCTTTTCCACGTATGTACGAGTACTGTTTGGCCCCTGAGAAATCAAGTACAAACCTATTTTTCAAGTGAAATGGATGAGCCATTCAGTTCCTCTGCTTGAATACCTTTGATCGAACGATTCTGCTGAAAGTTGTGACTGAGAATTCAATTTTTTCGCGAAAGATTCAACCGACTCATGTGATTTAGATAATGTCTTATTGAAATTTTATATATTGTGGCCTTTAGTTTATAAGCTACACTTAAAAATGTGATTATACCTTGCATTACAGCATTGTTGGTAGCCTATATAACGGAATTGTTTGTTTAAAATTTCCTGTAATGAACGCCCCTTTAAATTGCTCTACTTCAAATAATTTGTTGATTTTATTTCTTTTACAGCCGACCGGGAGGAACAGCATCCCACGCTTTTCCGCAGAGCATGAGGCAGCAGATAAATCAACAAGTCGGCCAAGCTGTTACTAACACAGCAATGAATGAACTGTCAAGTGTATTAAGCAGCAAATTCAAATAATCCCAATAAAATAAATTAACCAATTGTTATTGTTTTATATAATTTTTGAGAATTTTTAACAAGACGTCATCCATATCATATCATCCACCACGTGGACAGTTTAGAGGGGGTTGAGTATGGAAATATGCATGCTTGCCAATGGAAGATTGGGAGGGGTATAGAAAACGTCCGCGATTGCACAGAATCTAGATTGTATTTTACCTCAAAATCAAATGCAGGAAAAAGGACATCCATAGTCAATGTATTTTCAAAAGGATTCGCTGTCTCAAAATTTTGCAAACCATGGCGGAGAAGTGTGACTGTTCGGCCAAGCTGGGGTAGTCTGTATAGAACAGGGATACTATTGAAGGAAATGAATCGAGAAGCGAAGGTCTTGCTAACATGGACTTTCATGTAGCCGATAATATTTTGCAATGGAGAAAACCACCATAGACAGTTGTTGTACTAGCCTGAGTAGACTACAGCTTTCTTTTATGTTGCAGTAGCAACTGGACGGATAGAAAGAGGTTGTTTTCGGTTTCATAACACGATGTATATTTGATGACGATGTGAAATGTGCTATAAAATCCCTTTGAGGGTAGAACATAATTTATAATCAATTACGCTATCGATTTTTAGTTCAAGTAATTAATATTACGATCTAACATTTAGCATTAGATTTGAGTTTAAAATTGCATGTGACTACTCACGTTTAGTCTTCTTCTATCTTCTTTAAGTCCGTGCTGTAAGTTTAAAAACCGGGAAAATCAAACAAATTTCATAGAGAAATCAAAAAATCATTTAGAGTGGCCGATTAGCTCTATGTTTATTATTGGTATCTTAGCAATAATCCTGGCGCCTTAAGGTGGCGAGAAGTGCAGCAATCGGGGACTGATCACTGAAGGCGATCATTTGGATTGTCCCAACGGCCTTTTAACTCAATGCTTTTCTGGCATACAAAAAAAAGTGGCGAGAAATATCGTACAACAAACGGATGTCACCATTCATGGTGATGGTTTCTCCTTTTTTAACCAGGGAATTCATCCAGGCTCTCTTGTCCCGCCACCAAGCTTGTTTAACAGCTCTGCTCAGTTCAGACTTTCGGAGTACTATTGACGGGCAGCTATCTGAGCCGGTCTGCATCGCGCTCACTCAATGTCGGCTTTCGCCTCTCTCTACTAGTCCATAGCCATACTGTCCCTAACCAACGGAAGAACTATCATTCTCCGTCTCAAATCGCAAAAGGTTCTTTGAAGGATGCTTATAAGCTCCATGCCGCAGTATGATCTGCATTCTTTTGTTGACGCATCAGCATTTACGTCATCTCCGTATACGAGACTGGAAGATGCTATCCAAGACTGGTGTCTGCAAAAAGTCGGAACGGTCCATTATGCGGCCAAACAATTCCGTGATTACAATTCAATTTGAGCGCCATAATGCTTCATGGAAAGTTTTCGTCTGGAACCGAGAAGTAGTTGAAATCCAGCATCTAACGGAAGGGTACAATGTAGACACGTTCGACCTAAAGAAAATTCTGCAGTCAAGATCTTATGAGGAACTCTAGCTGGTGATTTGATGGGCGATAGGTTATACTGGCATGGCCCAAATTTTGTAACCGATTCCGTTGAGTAATGGCCATCGAGTGTGATATTGCAGCCGGGTATCGAAGTCATGGCGTATCAAATTAGTGTACTATCATTTTTGACAGAGTTTTGGATCTAGCTAGATTTATGAAAACAGTAGTAAACTTAATCTAAGTAACTATAAATTACTATAATTATTGAAAGTGATTGTTCGTCTGATCTGTTCACATTCAAATATTTCATGCAAGACCAACTACATTACTGTTAAGAAGAAACATGCCACAAATGCTTAACATTACTACCAGCAACGCGTTTATAGCGATTCTGGCTACTCCGGGGTAGACGGCTTGTCCGAAAGATTTTGAGAAAATATGTTACATGTTTGCGGTGCAATTCCCTCAAATCAACAAATGGCGTCATTGCCACAAACACATACCAGCTCTACCGCTTGCTATTATTCTGGTATGGACTATCGTAAACCGTTCTTCGTTCGGCCGTTAAATGTGAGGGAAACGTCGGAATAATGTCGCGTTATTCGGCTGCCTCGTCGTCGTAAAGGCCGTACATCTCGAATTCGTCGCCAACGTCATTAAGCATTTTGTCGCTCACCGTAGTCGGAAGCTAAAATTATGCTAACGGTAACTATTGTCTGAAGAGCGACATCGAGTTTCGATTTATTCTTGCGGGTTGTTCACACTTTGTGGGAAGTCATTTAGATGCATGATATTCACTGTGATTCATCTCTTGACAGTAGTAGCGCAAATCGAGTCCATTCCTAACTCCCGCCCATTGGCTACTTTATCTCATTCTCCTGTCGATATTCCGACTCTAACCCCAGGATATATCCTTTTTGGAGAATCTTTGTTCTCAATCCCAGAACCAAGCTTATGTGACAATATTAACCAGCAATCTCGCTTACAAGAAATGAAGAGGTCGGTATAAGGTAGCGGTAGCGACGGTCGGTAGCATCGATGGTCAAAGGACAATTTACGCCAATTACAATACCAATCCATTAGTCCAAGATCTAAGAATAATTGATGCTGTTGATACACGATAATGTGCCACTTCTGGAGTAGCCGTAAGGCCGTATTACGGAAGCCGTCGCCGGTGGCTGATGGCCATGTTCGTGTACTTTTAAAATCAGTTAACAACGGTTGGCAAATACAAGCGAACAATCACGGAAATTACAATTCTCCACATTGATAACGGGTGGCAACTAAAATTTTGGAATTTTTTCGCGGCCCTTATGCTCAACAACAAACAAGTTCAGAGAGAAATGAGAGTATGTATGTGTTAGCTCTCTCTCTCTCTCTCCTTTTTTGTTAATATTTTTGGTTTTGTTTATGCTTGCCCAGTTTTGCTAAAAATGGCGTCGAAACAAGAAGCATTTCGGGAGCACGTTGTACATTTCTACGAAATGCAACAATAATCTCGGTAAAAAGTATACGGTACAACTTTTAAAAAGCGACGACTGTTTCCTAAGATCCTAAGATGCCCAGCAACTATTCGCAAGCAAGATAGTGGAAGACCAGCCAAAATTATGGACGCAGAAAGACATCGTTCTCTTTCTCGATTCTTCAACAACAAGCCCTCTGGTTGGCTATCAATTAAGATGCACCAGACGAATATTTGAAGAAAATTTTGATCCCGTTTCTACAAAAACATCATGCAGATGGGGCAATACGTGTTTTGGACGGATAGAGCACCATCGCTTTCCGCCAAAAAAAAAACACAATCGTTCCTGAATACCCATTCGATCTCATTTTTACCCAAAAACCACGACCCAAAAAATCTTTCTCAGTGCGCCCAATCGAAGATTTCTTCGGGAGTCTGAGTTCCTTGGAGTACAAAAATAACTGGAGAGCCACGAATTGCAAACAGTTGATTGGTAGAATCAAGAGATGCATAATTGCAAAGTTGACATGACTGTCGTACAACGTTCCTGTTTCGACGTCAAACGAAAGCTTCGCGGAACAGCCGATTACGAACCGTTTTCAAACGTACAATAATTTTTTTTCAACCATGGATAATGTATCTTTAATTTCGGTAAATCAGATCTTCTTAATGTATCTTTGTCTTTTTTTGACAGCTTGAGTACAAAATTCCAAAATTTTAGTTGCCACCCGAGCAGTAGCAGAGTGAAACGTCATTGTTGGCCACTGTTTAAATGATTGAAACGGACGGCTTCAATGCGAAGCTGCTGTTCAGAAACTAAAGATAATAAAATATCGAAGGAATCGTAAAATGAGCATCGCTTTCAAATGGTAAACCTTCCGATCAAATTGAATAGTATCACTGTACACCTATACACCTAAACAATACTAAATTTATTACTTTCCAACAAGTTCAATTTGAGGAAAACTAATATAGCCAAACCACCTACTTATTCGTCACTGTTTGACGATATGATGTTTACATTTAAAAAAAGCGTAACAGAATCGCTGAAAGCGACATTGGTCGACTTTTCTAATCAAATAGAACCAATTATTGGCGGTTTGACACAAGACATCGCAGCTACCCTGGATTATCAAGTACCGTCATCCGGGTATACTTGCAACACTTTTGAACTTTGATTTGGTATAACTTTCGAAGTGTACCGTTTAGATCCAAGTGTAAGTAGCCAAAACTTGTAGAGTGGTCAGTACTTTTGATTTATGATTATGAGAAAAATTATCAACTAAATGAGCCTGTAGAATGAACTGAAAATAGGGTTGTTGCAAGTTACCCAGTAAACGGGGTTACTTGCAACACTTTTCTGATTTTGCGTTTCTTATGATTTTAAATTTGATTTCAAACCACGAATGAGCATTTTTAGATATTTTGAGTATATTTCTAGTAAAACAAGTGATACTGGAGGCATGTTTTGTTTCCCAATTTTGACTATCGCTTTTTTAAAGATATTCGGTGAAAATGCAGCATGTCGGCGAACTTCAAATTGCCGTTTCAAGGCACGTGGAATTTTTCACAATTTTCATTTTTCTGGAGATGGCAGTAGACAAAATAACATCGTACAGATGCAAACATATTGTTTACATACTGTCTATTACTCTAATTTTACAAGTGCTGCAAGCCGCGCCATATTGGAAGTAACAACACGAATTCGTCGTTACTTCCCCAAGTTCAATATATAAATAAAGCTCAAAGTTGCTATTTGTTAGCTTATATGATTTACTAATTGTGTACAGGAACCAAACGATAAAAAATAATTACATGTCAATGCGCTGACGCAACTTTGCGCATCCATTTTTCGTACTCTGAAAATGAAATTACTTTCCAGTCGTATAAAAACAAGCATATCAAAGATATAATGGAATAAATTTTTAACTAAACAATAGGTAAACGTCGCTTCTTTAAAATCCCATTGACTACAAATGGTTATGTTAACAATAGACTAATCTCAAGTTTTTAGTCTTGACCTTGAAATGCGGTCATACATATATATTAATATTTTTTTTGTTGAAACGATGGTTCTACAATTGATGAAGGGACGGTAAGGGAAAGAAATGAAAATTTTGGTGAAGGTGGGGAAGAGCGGAAAGGAAGGGGGGGGGGGAGTATTGGTAGCTATGCTTGACAAATAGTCATTTTGACTCCTACTTTTTGTGTAATGCTAGAGGGTGCATGAGTCGAACCAAGCTGTAATCTAAGATTATAACCGGATTCGAAACCACAACACCCTGGGTTGTGGGTTCGAATCCGGTTATAATCTTAAATTACAGCTTGGTTCGACTACTGAATACTGACAACTATAAGCAGAGCTAATCTTTTCTTCGCACACGGGAGACAGGAGACTATCCCAAAGAGAATATGCGATAGGCAATTATATGGACAGGAACGATTTGCTTCATGACCTTGAGAGCAAGCGTTCGGTAGCGCTCCGACAGAAAAAGAAAGATGAAACCAAACTGATGCTCACTTGGCGGCAGAGCAAAGCAACAAAGCACAGTAAAAGCAACAGAAAACTCGTCGTGTCGGAGAAGGTAACATCCGACCGAGAGAGTGAAAATCGTTTCGTCTTCTGCGCTTTGCCAATAAACGCCGAAGTTGAGATTTTTTGCAGAGCACGACAAAAACCTGATCCTAGATCCTATTTGGAGGATTACTGTTGTTTAAAAACAGATCAAAAGCGAATCAGATGGATAACGGATAACGTGTCGGTATTGCCTACTAGAGATGGTCGGGTATCAAAATTTGAATACCCGAACCCGACCCGTACCCGATCAAGAAAAGAATTAAAAACCCGTACCCGACCCGAACCCGCAAGTTTATTATTTTTGATGCCCGAACCCGACCGCAACCCGACGGGTACGGGACGGGCCCGGGTACCCGACCATCTTTAGTGTTAAATGTGGTCAATAGAGATACCCGACCCGACCCGTACCCGGTTTCAAAAACAAAAATTAAGTACCCGTACCCGACCCGAACCCGGCGGGTACGGGTACGGGTGCGGGTTTCGGGCAAATTTTCCGCTACCCGACCATCTCTATTGCCTACATACCGGCTCATTGATGATAACTAGTTTTGCAGTGACAACAGCTTGCTTCTGGCGCTAGTGTACATTAAATCGTTCATATACGTTAGCACCAGAAGCGAGTAGTTGTCACTCAAAAACTAGCTATGTCAACACGATAGAAGAGTTTCAGGCACATCTTCGCGCATATTTGTAGCAGTGTAAATCGAGCACCATATGCTAAAATTAAAAGCCAAATGCTGCAAATGGCTAAAGAATGAACATTGATTCATATTTTTATATCAGAGGCGAAATTTTGTGTTTCTCCGTGATAAAAAGAAGTACAATAATTGAAAATAGTTGTAACACATTAAAGCCTATGAGTGCTACATTCGTTTCAGTATTGTTATATGGCAGTAAAGTTTTTATTTACGAAAACGCAGCAAAATAAGGGAATCCCGAATTTAGCAGCGTGCTGGAAATACCCTCCCGTACCCTAGATCAAAATGAAAATCGCGACCATCATCAAACTCGGGATGGAGGTAATTTACTGGCCGGAATACAATGGGGAAAAGGTGGAAAGAAAATTGGGATCATCACGATAACGTAACTAATAAGCGTCACCGGCGCAATATAAATGCCAACAACAGCATCTATAACAACAACATCAACAATACCAACAACAACAACATGAACAACAACCGCTATAACAATAACAACTATAATAACAACAGAAACAGAAATAACAGCATTTAAATGAAAGAGAAAAGAAACATTGGAAATTATGCAAATATTTCTGAACAGCCAATTGTGTTGTATACAGCCCCATTTTAACATTTATCTCTAGTCACCACCAAGCGCGAGCCCGCCATTCCCCTCCCCCCTTGAAACGCGACGGTTTGCCGATCTAAACGCTGGCTCTGGATTATTTCTAATAACATTCCAATGAACACTGCCAGATAATTGTCATCCAAATTTTGACAGTGCCGCCACTCTATATAGTCACTCTACTAGTAATATAAAATGATAAAAACATAATTATAAAATATTGCTTTATTTCCTAAAAGTTTCGAATAAGATGAAAGGTAAATTTTTTAAAACCAAAATCATGCACCATCTTTAGATCACAACATTAGTTTACAGTAATTACTTCCATGTTTCGGGAAATTTCACTGTTCATAACGTCTGAGGTTTGCGTTTTAACAAGTTATAGTTGCCGAATCGAATTCTCGATGAACTTATGAAGGGAATATAGAACGCTCTGAACAATTGGCACGACCGGTTGCTATCTAAAAATCTGATAGTTTTTATAATTTCCCAATTCTGACTGTCTGACGAGTGATTTGGTTCGAGATCATTGGGGTTATATTCGTCACCTAGATCTAAATCAACTAAGTAATCACACATAGAATAATTGAAGAGCATATAAGCACTAGCTAAATTTTCATCGTTAAAATATTCATGCACCACACTTGTGGCGTTATTACTTTCTTGATAATATGCTGGAAGAATTCCATTAAAACTTGATTTGATAAATCTTAGTCGATAATTTGGTGGGAGAAGAAAATTTCCTGGAGATCTGTGCCATTCTTTCCCATAGCAGATATTTTTTGCTATCGATGATTCTTCAAGGGATGATGTTATATCCATTGGCGCGTAATAGTTTAAATATAATGCAGCAATCCGTGATACACTTAAAGCAGCGTAACAGCTAATAACTCCGATAACAACAGTCTGAAACGATATGTTAATTCTTCGGCTTAACCAGTTTATACAATTTAAAGCACCCAAAGCTGCACAGAGTGATACTAGTGGATAAACTGGAAATATGAACCTGGAAAAACATAAAATAGAACATTCATTTATTAGTATACATAATTTACAACAGTTACAGGCAGTCATTAACTTTTCGTCGGAGAGCCTAATTTCGGAAAAGGCCCCAAGTTGTTACCTTGAGGAACTCCAGATTTGTTGCTAAACACTGAGGATGTACTGGATCCTAGTTTTACGTGCAGTACTCTATCTCTAAGATATGAATACAGCCAATCGATCATTTTTTGGGATGCACCAAGTCGTTGAAGTTTTCAGAAAACTATATCATGGTCAATCCAATTGAAAGCCGCTTTCAGGTTGGCTTATATGACATGAACCTGTTTCTTCTCTTCCATTTGCAAAATACACGTCGTAGTAAACTTTAACAGATTAGTACAGACGGATCAGTGTTGAGTAGTGAATACGTAGTTTCACTACGTACGTATTCACTACGACAGTATTACACCACACACAATTATCACAAACAATTTTGATGCAGCAGAGAGACTACCCAGGTAACCAAGAAGCATCACCAATGCTACTCAAATGCAAGCCAATAAGCATATGCTACTTAATGCTTACTTAAATACCATTTTGGCAAAATATACGGCTTCTTCACTGTTAACCTTCTTATAGTGCTGAAAATGCTAATTTGCAGCTAATAGAGGTTTTCCGTTAAAGTTTTTTTTACTAAATGTTCGGTTTTGACTCTTAGAAATGATACCCTAAAACTTTCTTTATTAAAGCCTCTAACTACTGTAAAAATGAATAACTAAAATATGTATATTTCAACCCGTCACTTCTCGGCTGTAATACATGCCTTTTTGTACCAGTGTCCTCTATTTTCACCACTTCGAAACCATTTGTGCCACTCTTTACTCTTGTGGGTAGCAACACACGAAACGAAAAAGAAGGTAATCATTAGCTTTTCATTCGTTTTGTCCTTTTCACTCAACCGCTGATACACATATGTCAAAAACTGTTGTGCAATGCTGCCAAACGAAAATAGCAATGCTGCCAATGCGAAAATAGAAGCAAAAAACTTCGAAAACAACTCACAAGAGTTTGAAATTGAGCTGGATTCATTACCATCGAAGTACACGTTGGACGGAACAGTACACTATTTCCTTTTGAAGTTGATAGTTCCAACTCCACTCGACTTAGTCATTGTCGGTTCAAGCGAAATGGCCGCAGTATAATATAAGTCGAGTATATTTCTCTTCGCTGACCGGTCGTGTCAGTCGAGTTACTAGAAAAAATCCTGTCGCGATCGACTTATATTATATCAAAATAAACCAGTCGCAGTCGAGCAAAGTGACACTCGACGTGACTTACAAAATAAAGCCCTTTAATAATGAGTGTGGCTGTTAATGTAATAAGCTAATAAGCTCCCGGCTTAACACACGGTAATCTTTTAAGGTGCAATTAGTCGTCACCGATTCTGCCAATTTCAAAAGCAGTTTTTTTTGTTTGAAACAGAAATTCTGTTCATGAAAATATATTCGCTGTCTTCAGATTGGCAAGAAGAATGCAGTATTTACATTTTTACAAACAGAACCCCGTTATTGGCCCAAAAAACTGCTTCCGAAATTGGGCTCTCCCACGAAAAGTTAATGACTGCTAATTTTGCGTAAATCGTATTTTTTTTTAAACTGAGTTAGGGGTCAGTCCCAGTCCAGTGGATAGCATTCCCGCCTCTCACGCCGAGGACCAGAGTTCAAATCCCAGCCCCGCAGAAGTCTCGAATGACCCAAGCTGTTAAAGTGACTAGGTATATCTAGTAAAAAAATAAAACTGAGCTAAATAAAACTGCGGTAACTTACCTTTCTTCCTTATGCGGCTGTACGAAAAATACAAGAATCCATATGTATAGCGACAGTGTTTTCCAAAGAGAAGCAGATCCAAAAGAAGTTGTTGGTAACTTTGGAGGTTTTTTTAAAGTAACTACTATTGCTGTGATTGGAAAGCTTAAGGCAAAACACCACGCAATGTTGAAATTCAGAAACAAATTAATAAAGTAAAAATATTTGGACTCAATTCCGAATAAGTTTGGTCCATGAGAAGAAAACACGTTGTATAAAATAAGATTCAGTGGTGCGAACGTAGTTTTTCCGTAAAAGTACGAGTCAACCATCAATATTGGCAAACCCACTAGCACTGCAAAGAAAATGCTCCACTTGATGAAGAATTTGAACATTCGTCGTTGAATTAGTACTTCATATAGAAACGGAAAACATATCAATGCTGCAAACGGCCAACCTAAAACAAATAGAAAAATGTAGAAAGGGCACATGGTTAAATTTTCCAATTAATGCGTATCCACGTTCGGTAAAATGAATGTAGGGTAGCACGGGGCAAGATGCCCACTATCAGTATATCCTAAGAAATCTACAGCAAAGGGCTCAAAACCCTCGCTACGTTATCTTTTACAGTTTTTTCTATAACATGTATGCATATTGGGTGCTAAAAGTTATAACGCATATCAAATATTCACGAGCAAAAATTCATCGATTTTTGGGAATTTTTCCAACCTGTGGGACAAGATGACCATCCTTCCTAAAAGCTATTAAACCTTCTTTGTATTTCACGTATAATCTAAATAATAAATATTATGGATTCAAGCTGGTCATAAACTATTTTAAACATTATTTGAAGAATTTGGAGTGTTTAGTTAACCATAAAATGTTCCTTGAATGTACGTATTCTTCTGTGGTCATTATTAGACAGAAACATGTTAAACAATGTATTTTTATCGAAAACAAATAAATATGCATGTTTATTCCGTTACAAATATTTTATGTATTTTTTTTTTTTTTTTAGAAAAATTTTTACGTTGCGAATTTTTCGTTTTTAAATTAAAACATTTAACTTCGATTTCAACATAAAATTTAACTAACGAATTCGTCAGAAACCTTGTGAAATCAGCCCATCGAAAAAAAGTAGAAGTACAGTGCATTTTTCCTTTTGAAATCTGGAAAACTTTCTGCTAATTGGCTGTCGATGTGTAATTTAGTTTCAAGTTTTGCGTGGCTGGACCATTTGAAGTGAAAAATAGTGTAATGTGGATTCTGTCGATACTTGTAAGCTAAGATTTCCAACCATTTCGTCAGTTCCGGTTGATAATTCCCGATTGAATCATGGAGCAAGTGAGAAGGACCGGAAGTCGGAGGATGAGAGTCCGATGTGCTTTGACTTTTGTAACTATGGATAGAGCTGTGCAAGTTAAATATCTCCGGCGGTCAAAGCCGGTGTTTGGCAGGATGCAACAATCTAGAATTGGAGCCAACTCAGAACAAATCGAAAAATTTGAAGAAGCCGTCGCTGTCGAATTGGTTGAATTTGAATCTCTTGCTCAAGCGGCAGGTGCCGAGTTCATCCAACGGTGGCAGTAGAAAGGCAACAAGACCTCATTGAAGACTGATGGTGCGACTGCTACGGGGTAATTCGAAGCAGCAGAAAAATGTTTAATATCGAGCCCAAGAGGAACTGGGATCAGTGCCATCCAGAAGTAATCTATCTGGCGGTTCAAATCACAGCACAAACCGGGAAGTAAATCATTTCCTCTTGTTTATTTGGTTATTTTTGAAAATTTGACCTTTTTATAAAATAATTTATGTTAATACTGTTGGTAGTTGGTTAGTTTAATCTATTTTCAGAGAGCGAAATAAGGCGCTATAACCTTGGCCTATTGTAGCCTGGCTTTTGGTCTAAAAACCATAAGTTCATCCCCGAGGGTCCGGAGTATCACTTAACCTTTATTAGCAAAGATACTCCCAACGAAACAAAGCTACAATTAATCAGAAACGGTTGGTACGAGACGTCCCGTTTCTTCTTCCCCTGTTGATTTTGAAATGCATCTATGTTTGAATAACTTATTCACACAAGATTCATTTCGTAAATTGTCTTCGCGGCAATACTTCACAGTTGGCCTGGCCGATTAAACATTTGCAATATATCACTGATATTATGCAAATGTTAATACAGACAAGAAAATAATTTGAAATATTTCTATAAATAGAAATAATTAAAATTATTTCCAGGAATCCTTAATTGTGGCTGTGATGGTATTAATAAGAATAAGAATAAGAATAAGAAGTTACAAATATTTTATGTATTTTTAAAAGCAATTTGTGATAAATACATTATCTGCATAATTGCTGCAATATCAACATCTGATTCATTACTAAAATCAATGCCACGATAACTCATTCGTTAGATGAAAATTTTTTTTAAATCTTGAATAAAACCTTATTTTATGGCTGCGCAATCTTATAATAAATGCAGTAGTTTTAATCATCGATCTATTTTTTATGTTATCGAAGAGTACAATGATTTTATTTTTGTAATTGTTTGAATTATTGTTAGATGTAGTGTTTATTTACGCGTACGGTTACTAATTATATACCTTTATAGCGTCTATAACGATTTTTGAAAGGGTGGTCATCTTGCCCCGGGTGGGCATCTTGCCCCTTCCTACCCTATACTCATAATTTTGGAAAGATTAGGTAATTTTAAAAATTCCTGTAAATTTTACTATAGAAATTGGCAATTTTTCAGAAATTGGTCGAAAAATACGAAGTTGATCCGAGGCCGAATCATATATGTATACCAACTAGCTGATTACCCGATATTACTCGGGGCTCCTTTGCCTCTCAGTCACTTGTACATCTTTTATATTAAAACGAAAATTCTCATAGTGCTAAAAACCAAACCCTTTTTTTCATTTTAATGTGTCTACTCTATCTTTGTCAGTTTCCCTCATGTTGTTCCCGAGCCACTTGTATATCTGATTTATTCCCGGCAATCCTTATAAATCAACAAAAACCCGTTTTTGGACCTTCTCTTTGTTAATGGTCACCCTATCCCCTCTTTCAGAAATCCAGCAACTTGTATAACTGCTATAGTGATTTGAGATTGCTTGAATCTTTTCGGTGAAATGATACTACGTTTGTTTTATGCGTGACGCGTTTCAGCCTACTGCATTCTTTCGGCCATCTTTGGACGCCTGCGAAAATGTAGAGTTTTATTTTATTTTAATTACGCAATGATTTTTCGTGAGAGGCATTTCGATTTGGAATTCATTACCTAATAATCTTACGTTAGAAAATTCAAAATTAATATTTAAGAGGAAATGTTAAATGTATCAAATGTTTAGATAATTGGATAAGTACTAATTTCGAGATAGATAGCTTCAGTGATGCTCTGTTCTGTATAAACTTAAATGTAACAGTTAAAAGAGATAGAAGTTTCACGTTACACGTTATCCTGAATAAATAAATAAATAAATAACTCTAGAACTAATCAATCAAAAGGAACCAAATTTGGCATGTAGAGGTTTTTGGAGCTAAGAATTTTTTCTATGATGTACTGAGACCTCTTCCCCTTCTAAGAGAGGGGTGGGGGGGGGCTCCTATACAAATGAAACACAAATTTTCTCATAACTCGAGAACTAATTAAGCAAATGGAACCAAATTTGGCACGTGGGGGTTTTTGGAGGCACGATTTTTTCTATGGTGAATTAGAATCTTTGCCTTCTTTAAGAAGGGCGGTCCCATACAAAAAAAAATACATATTTCCTCATAACTCGAGAACTAATCAAGCCAATGGAACCAAATTCGGCATGTGCAGGTTTATGGAGGCATGAATTTATTTTATGATGGTTTGAGACCCCTCACCCATGTGGTAGGAGGATAAGGACTCTCATACAACTAAAACAGAAATTTTTGCGTATGTGTCATATTTTCTGCTATGTAACAAGCGGTAAGCTGTGAAAGTATACTAGTAAAACCTTCTCGGAGTAAAAGACAGTTATTCGACGCCGTTAACTCACCTGCCTGTTGCCATTCATGTCAAAAGAGAAGGACATTCGAATGGCACGTCATATTTGCGGTTAACGTGCTTTGGCTTTAATGTTATTTGTAACCAATGACCTTTTTAAAGGTCACAGCGAGTAAAAGTAAGATTGTTGAAACATGTCAAGCTACGCATAATCATATTTAATACAAGAATCTGTGGGCTGGTCATTCATTACTATTTCAACCTTTATGATGCACACAAGTGATTTTTAAAAGAAATCTTCTATGTCTCAACGGTTGCAGGCGTTGTACTTATGAACCCCCGTCCACGTATTTTCAAAGCCACCATTGCATTCAATGTAGAATTGAATCGCTTAAACAACGGCACTCTCAGCTTACTATAAACATACATATGCCAGAAATGTAGCTTACATTAGTCTTTGATCTAATGATCTTATATAGTCCTTCGTCACCCATTCGTACAACCCTTAGGGCTGAATACATTGTAGTTTTTATTTTCATTTTCTCATAGATAGGGGGATTAGAGGCATAATGAGCACACGGGGCGAAATGGGCACCCGTCTTTTCTACGAAAGTACGCATTTTGTAACATCAAATGGCATGCGAAACATTGCTGTAGGTACTACAGTATCTATTTATCAGCAAATGAGTCATCTCTACTTTTAAAACACGGAGTTATATTAAAAAAGTCAACTTGGTTCTCAGACGCTGAAAAATTATAATTTTGGTGCACTACCAAATAAGCTTTTGCGATCATTTAAATATCTCAAACTATCAAGTGGACACTGCAACATGTATACATTGTATCTCAAATTTCACCTTCATTGAAGTTTTGATTTTATACTATAATTAGTGTAAAAACCCATTTTTACTTTAACTACTTGACTGGAGGCGAAATGGGCACCCTTAGGTGGGGTGAAAAGAGCACTATTTCGCATTAACTAACCTGTCAGTTTCTTTGTTTATCGCGTCAATGCTTGTTTACAGTGATGGTATGAATATGCAGGTGGACCAAATTGGTTCCTTCAAAATTGTTTTCGCTCCCGCTGCAGAACAAGAACTGGTGGTCCATATTTTGTATATGGAGGTTCGATGCTACGATATTACTACCCGTGAAATCAGAACCCTCGTATACCAGCTGGCAGAGGGAAACGGAAAAGCATATGTCTTCAACACTAAAACACAGCTTAAGCGTCATCCGAAACTTTCCTTGTGTGCTCCAGAGGTAACCTCCGCGGCTCAATTGGCTTTAAGCGGCTTGCGGTCAATAGTTTTTTCGATGTTTTGACACGTTTTATGTTTGTGTATGTGTATGTGTATATATGTATGTATGTGTATATGCAGGTGTTTCAATGTGAGTGTATGTGTGTGAGTGGTTGTTGTACTTTTATACACCCTTCAGATTGTATAACATTTCGCCGAATACCATTTCGAGGAAAACCAATACGCGGATGACCATAACGCGGAATATACTGTTTCGCGGAAAACATTTTTGCGGAAAGTACTATTTAGCGGAGAAAATTTTCGCCGAAAGTACTATTTGGCGGAGAACCACCACGCATTCAATTTGGAAGCCGCAAAAAGCGGCTTCGCCGCTTTGTATTCAACGAAATTTAAATCGATGCGAGGACTAGGGAAAACTAACTAGAGGTCAGTAGACCTAGGAAAACGAACAGACCTAGATAGATGTGATTTCTGCGGGGGGGCTGCCCCCCGCAGTGGCCGGCGCTTCCGACGGCGGGTCACCGGCGAACACTCGCCGTTGCCTGCGGCCGGCTCGCCCTGAATCATCTAGGAAATATTTGCTACTGATATGGTTTTCTGCGAAACAATATTTTTCGCCAAATGGTTTTCCGCGAAATGGTTCTTTCCGTCAAACGGGTTTCCGCGGAATAGTCCTTTCCGCGAAAGGGTTTTCGGCGTTTTGGTACTTTCCGCGAAATAGTACTTCCCGCGAAATGGTATTCCGCGAAACGGTATTCCGCGATATGGTCTTCGGCGAAATGTTATACAACCCACCCTTCAAGCATGTGTTTACAAGGGTGCTCTTTATGCCCCAGGGGGTGCTCATTGTACCCCACACACTAACTGATTTTTAGTTTTTGAAGCATAAGTTTAAATTGCAATTTTCGTCATCATATTAATTATTTTTCAATTTGTTAACAGTATGCCTTTAATTATCGATAGTGAATGTATGTTTTGCAATGACACTTTAAAAATTCAGTCATTTTAGGTGCTTAAATCAGCCAACAAGTTAGGGTGCTCATTATGCCCCTAATACCCCTAAATATGGAAATATTAGGTTCAGCAAGAAACTATTTTCACATATCCACATTCAAATTCCAATAAGAAATAATCTAGTCAAAAATGGTTTTTTCGGCGTTATAAGCTGAAAATGCTCATATAAAAATCGACACGTCTTCGGAACTAAATTCAACTGTTTGTTTACGCTATGTTAGTTATCTTCCATATGCATCTCAAAGATAAACAAATTTTAGAGTGTATTTTACCATACTGGATAATTTTATTTACATTTGAGAACATTTGGAAGCAAAAAAATCGTGTGCTAAGTTTTGGAGCAGAATCGTTTTTAAAGTGGTTTCTTCAAACAAATCTGGCATTAGTTTTCAAAAAGTCGCATAATGCAGGCAAAAGGGTTGATTATGCGACCTTCTGAAAACTAAAGCCAGAAATCATTATATTTCGCAAGTACTATATGCAACAATGCAACACTGCAATGTGTTCTACAATTTTCGCGAAGACACTATATTTTTTTGGCGAAAAACAATGTGTCACCCTATTAGGCCGATTCACGATTACCCTAAAAGTGTAAGAAAACGTGATATATTTCATTAATATACTGCTCCAAAGAAACACGTGTTGATATCTTTTGACCGGTAAAACCAATTCTTATGAAATTTTGCTGATATATTTGCAGTGTTAAAACCTCTCGTTTGATACTAAAATAATTGAAATGATCTTAGTCTCTATAAAATATTGTTTATTTATTTATTTATTTATTTTAAAAAAACATTAATATTAATCTACCAGGCTATATTACCTATCAAAGGAGACAAATAATGCATAAATAGGTTTGGCAATCTCTGGGAAACAGGCGATCATTTGTACCTAATCAAAATAGGTTTTTAAGGGCTAACTTTTAAACTGCTTGTTTGTTTTCAATCAAACTTGGTTAAAGAGCTTTTATTTGATACTAAGATCGCTGAAATTGGTTGTGTAGTTTCGGAGAAAATCGTGTCACAAAGTTTTTACATCTTTGCTTATAACTTTTATACGAAAAGTCGGACCACGAAACAATTCAATGGTGATATTGCGGAGATATTTAGACTTCCACCCGAAAATTATTAGCGTGGGTTTTTCCTGCGTTTCCCACCCGCGGCTGTAATTTAGCAATTTGAACCACCAGTTTTTCGTCATTGCCTCATCTCCGTATCCCTCCTTGTTTCACAAGTTTATTTTCAATTTATTAGTAGGTACGGGATTATTATTACTCGAATATGAATTTGCGTTGGACTCGTATAAATGCTGCATGGCACAATATAGGGTTTATTTTTAATTCATTCCCGTCGTAGTAAGTAAAGCCACTCTAATTTTCATCATTTCTTGGATGGATTTAATGAATTCTCCAAAAGTTCATGTGCTGATTTGACTCAAGCACATTTACCTTCCCATACGTGCACTTTGTACTCACTAAAAAGCGATTATCAAAGCACTTTATTGAAATTATGCAACTGACTTTATTTCTTAAATTCGTCGCCCCGTTTTAAAATACGTCCATCAAAATTTTTCATCGACCGAACTAAAAGTCACAACAATGATTGTGAAATTAGCGCGCATAGGAGGGCATGACAAATGTTATTCTACAAAAATGTCTGCAGGTCATGCAAGTTTTCTCGGCTGCAGAATAACAATGAGTTGCGTGAATCAATTTCATTTTATGAATGACGGAAACTGAAACGATTAGTCGACATTCTCTTCTTCGTCGCATGAAAAAACGTAGGAAGTTTGACTGGTTGGAATTTTTTAATGAAAAAAATATTTAAATAGATCTTAGCTCACTTTTATTGATCGCGTATGATAGTCAACAAACTAAAATATCAGGGAATAACTAATTTTGCATTTTGTGTCATAGAAAATGCTGATATTTTTAATAATTTGTATTGAATAGAACGGGAATAGTCAATTACGACGAAGCAGCAACATACCCTACTAGGCAATAATACTTTTCAGATGAAAGTAAGAGTAGGCGAATCGGTTCTGCCATATCCGAGGAATAGGCGATAGAAAATCAAAGCACACACGCACACACAGACATTGCTAATTTGTCGAACCTGATCGATTGGTATGTATAAGTGATTCGGCCCTCCGGGCCTCGGATCAACACCGTGTTTTTCGACCAATTCCTAAACCTTTGTTATGTAGTATAACAAAGGTAAAACTTTAAGAAAGTTTTATTGAAAACAGTTTAAAAGTTAAGCTTAAAAATTGTGTTTATACAAGGTAATAATTATCGCCTGAAGTTTTTGGGCGGTACAATTTTTAGTTTTTTCAAATGCGCACAAAAATGTAATGTGTTCACAAAAGTTGTAGAACATATTAAAATAAACAACTTTGCTGCACATAGTAACTATCTATCTCTTACTGGTTGCGAAATATAATGATTTGCTTAATAAAGCAGTTAAGAGGGGACCCTATTCAGGGGTGACATTGCGATTCTCGTTTCGAGTGATTTTGGTTCGTTTCGACCACGTTAAACAAATGGGCGAAACGAACCAAAATCACTCGAAACGAGAATCGCAATGTCACCCCAGGTCGAAAAATAATAGATTTTGGTTATTGGGATATTTTGGGTATTGATTAAGCTATAATTGAAGACCTATAAAAATGAATTTTTGTCTGTCTGTCCGTATGTTCCTTATAGACTCGGAAACTAACGAACCGATCGGAGGGAAAATTTGCATACAGGGGTCTTTGGGGCCGGGGAAGGTTCTTATGATAGTTAGACACCCCTTCCTCCCAAGAGGGGGAGCTCCCATACAAATGAAACACAAATTTCTGCGTAACTGAAGAACTAATCAAGCAAATGGAACCAAATTTGCCATGTGGGGGGTTTTATGATCACCCCTGTAGTAGGGGGTTAAGGACTCAAACAGAAATTTTTGTGTAACTCAAAAACTAATCGAACTCGAGAAATTTTAGAATCTTCCATAAAACATTAGTCAATAACAAGACCACCAAAAACTATCTATAGTAACACTAAATGATTCAGGGCGTTGCCGGTTATCCGCTGTCGGAAGTGGCGGCCATTAGGGGGGAGGGGTATTTTCGATATGTTGGCTGGTTCCAAATTGTTGCTATCCATGGATGTTTAGTCCGTAAAATTTTGACAATTTCACACCCCTGGACAAAACAAAAAATATTGACAAAAAGAAGATAAAGAGAGCTAACATACACATACACTCATTTCTCTCTGAGCTCGTTTGTTGTTGAGTATATGGGCCTCGAAAAAATTCCAAAATTTTAGTTGTAACCCGTTACAAATGAAACACAAATTTCTGCAGAACTCGAGAACTAATCAAGCAAATGGAACCAAATTTAGCATATGGGGTTTTTTGGAGGTAGGAGTTTTTTCTATAATGGTTTGACTCCCCTCGCTTGTCTGAGAAACAACAAACAAAGTGGGACATTTGTAGAGTTTTAAAGAGTGTTTACTTAGCTGCTAATTAGAGGTGGGCATTGCTAACTGCAATTTTAGTTTCGCTAACAGCTAATTCGCTAATTCAAAAAGTTAGCTTCAATAACCGATAACCGCTAAATTAACTAAAAATTTAGCGGAAGCTAATGCTATCCGCTAAATTGGTTGGGAGCGCAAATTTGGCAATACTTTTATAAGTGCCAATTTTGGCAAAAAAGAAAATCTTCGCTGCAAAGGTTCAAGATAAAGTATATATCTGGTAAAACCGTTTCGTGAAAAAAATGTAGGTATTCACAAAAAATGTTTTGAAGAGCTTTATTACATTGAAAATGGGTGAAATGGAAAATATTTCCAAGAGGCAGGACATAGTTTATTAGGGTTTTCTATGGAGTGTTCCATCACTGTAGTAAATTGTGAAAGATTTTTCCAAATAATATTAAAAATTTTACTTACATTTTCATTAAAAAATATTAGCTTTACTACATGTTTGGTTCCTAAGATATGTTAGTTTAAAGCAGTATTTTAGGAATTCGACGTTTTCGGTCATCACTCAGAAATAAAAAATAACACTATCGTGAAATTTTCATCACTATCAAACACACAAAATTTTGAAAATTTTCCATAAGATAGAGCACAGTTTTTCTAAGTTTGCTTTGGAGTTTTCTGCTGCCATAGAAAGTTTTGTGAAAATTGTTTTCCAGATAATAGTTTAGCTTCATTACATTTTCATATTTTTTTCAAATGAAATATTATAAATTGAAGTAGTTGATTTAAATGAAATGAACAAATCAAAAAATATCTCTTGGTATTTTCTGAGAATATAAGTGACCTTGCATTTTTTAAATATTGATTTATTTCAGTCCATCAACTGTGCCCGCGTACAAAAGTTTGTGAAATTTTTGGATCTTTTAACCCAAATCTGTGCCCATTGTTAGGTAGTAGCTAAACAGGGTGATTTATATATTTTGGACAGGCGTTACGCATACTCTATATTGCACTTTTACGGCAAAATCAAATGGAAAATGTCCAAAATAGAGGAGGCGTAACGCTTGTCCAAAATACATAAATCACCCTAGCAGAATTAACTGAAAATTTCAAATTTCTCAGGAATTTTCGCTTGCCAAAAAAATTTAGCGGTACATAAGTTTAGCGGAATCTAACAAAAACGCTAACGGTATTAAAAATTAGCGAAAACGCTAACCGAAAACCAAAATGTTAAAGGGTGTCCCACATCAAATTGCACCACGGAAGAAACGCTGTAGAAAATTATGTAGTTTAGAGTGTATTGTTTAAAGTGTTTGGTTTTTCGAAAATTGGAAAAAAGGGCATCACCCGAAAAGCAACGTGGCAAATTTATTTTGCGCAAGCACCTGGAAAATCCTCAACTCTCTCATCACGAATTATGAGACTTACGTCAAAGCGGATTTCCGGCAGCTTCCTGGCCTACTGTACTTTACCCACTAGCACAAGTTTGATATTCCGGAAGAAGTAAGGATGTAGAAATGTTCAAAGTTTGCCAAGAAATACATAATTTGGCAAACGATTTGCTCATGTGGCGCCGTTCATGACTACCGGGACTGTAAACGGGCAGATCTACCTCAAGGAGTATCTACAGAAGCGTCTGCTTCCTCTGTTGATGCAACACGAGGGTCCTGACCGGATCTAGCTCCGTGCCACTGTTCAAAAGATGTCCTGGAGTGGTACGAAGCCAACGAGGTCACTTTCGTACCCAGGGACATGAACCCAACGCACCGGAACTAAGCCCCATCGAAAAATACTAGGCTATTATCAAGCAAACAATACGGAAACATTCCAAGGAGGTCAAACCTGAGGAAGACATGAAGAAAAAGTGAGTTTCCGTACAGATGAAGCTGCAGCCAGGTTGTACAAAACTTTTCGAGTGGAGTTAAGCGTAAGGTGCGAGCATACGGTTATGGTATTGAAGTTAAATGGAACAAATATGCCAAAAGCTTACTAATGAGTTATATTTTGTTGTCTGAAAGTTTGAAAAGGATCGGTCAATTAGGTAATTTTCTACAGCGCTTCTTCTGTGGTACAATTTCATGTGAGACACCCTTTAGCTGAGCTAATTAGCTGTTAGCGAAATTGTGTCCAGTTCCGCTGCTAATGAGTTACTAGCATTGCAGCATCGTAACTACAAGAGATACAGCAAAACTTCATTCTGCAAAATTGTAGATAATAACTAGTTCTAAAAATGTCCCATATACAAATTTGTCAAATTTTGCTCGCCTGAGACGATACTGACAAATGAATCAAAATGGAGTCAACGTAATGGAACTATCCCTGACTGAATTGTGCAATTGCTATTTGATAATATAAAAAACGACAATGATAGAATCTTACCTACGAATGATGTAATGACAATACTCAAAATTGCCAATTTATATTTCTTATACCACCACGCGGTCAGGAATGCCATAGTCATGTACATGGAGAACGTGCTGAAAAAAATCGTAGATACGCTGTTAATACGGATTTCTTACATATAGGAATTGGAAACCTTCTTTAAGATTTTAATAGTTTAACCCTCAATTAATCAACCAAGTACACCAGTATCCTTTTTATATTTTATGCTCGAACGAATTTAAGCATTCATTCAATTCGATGACCGGACGAAAGCCATAAATACGATTGCCATACGGACGGTTACCATACGTACGAATGCCATAAAGACGCATGCCATAATGTATGTTGGCCATAATGGACGGGAGCCATAATGTACGTTTGCCATAATCCATATATTAAATGTTTCCAAGATGATTCAGGGCGAGCCGGCCGTAGGCAACGGCAAGTGTTCGTCGGTAACCCATCGTCGGAAGCGCCGGCCACATCAGTCTAGGTCTATTCATTTTCCTAGGTTTACTGACCTAGTTAGTTTTTCCTAGTCCTCGCATCGAGATAACTTCTATAAAATGAAAAGCGATAAAGCCAATTTTTTTTCTGAATCGATAAGGCCTTTTGCGACTTGGCCGACCGAGTTGTTGAGAATCGGACGATTCATTCAAAAGTTATTCAAACTAAAACATTTAAGTACCGTATATATTTAACCGTTCAAAATGTGTAAAACCAAAATATATCAGTGAAGGGTCGATTGTATTCAATGTATGTATAATGTACCTGTGTATGTATGTATATATGTATTTATGTATGTGTGTTGTATGTATGTATGTATGTGTGTATGCGTGTGTCTATGTATTTGCAATTTTGCAACTTGCTTGAAATACAAGAAAAAGTGAGAAACATTTTATTATTTCATAGTCATTTTCTTCACTTGCTGTTACTCCCAATCTGTTTTCAAGTTTCGAAATTATTTCGAAGTTTCGAATAATCTCAGGAGAGAAATACCACTTTAGTTGACATAGAGCAAGGCATTATATTGCACAAATAACTAGCACAATCTATTTATATAAGAGGCTTATGTCTGTCGCCAAAACGAGGGGCGTGATATGTATTTTCGTGGTAATAATCGCCCACATTAAGCAAACCGATCATATCAGATTATATTCAAGACGAGCAAAAGTAATGTAGTTGCACCTCATAGAGTTACATAGCGTTAGCGTTACATAGCGTACCTCCAATTTGCTCTCAATGGATTATTCGAATCGGCTGCTCGACTCAACTGCTCAAGCTGATTGCTCGATTCAACTGCTCGACTAGACTACACGATTTGATTGCTCGACTCAACTGACAGCTTGATTCTATAGTTCGACTAGACTGCTCGACTTAGCCACTCAACCCGACTGCTTGACTTAACTGTTTGATTCGACAGCTCGACTTAACTACTCGATTCAACTGCTTGACTGAACTACTCAACTGAACTGCTCGACTCAACTGCTCGACTCAACTGTTCGACTTAACTGCTCGACTGAACCGCTTGACCCAACTGCTCGACTAGACTGCTTAACTCAACTGCTCGACTAGACTACTCGATTCAACTGCTCGACGGGACTACTCGACTTAACTGCTCGATTAAACTGCTTGACTGGATTTCTCGTTAAACTGCTCGACACGACTACTCGGTTCAACTGGCCATCTTGACTGGTCGGCTCAACTGCTCGGCTGAACTGCTTGACTGAACAGCTTGATTTGACTGCTCGATTCAATTGCTTGACTTCTGTTTGATTCGACAGCTCGACTTAACTGCTCGATTCAACTGCTCGATACAACTGCTCGACTGGACTACTCGACTCGACTACTCAACTCAGCTGCTTAACTGGACTACTCGACTCAACTGCTCGAATAAACCGTTCGACTCGGCAGCTTGAATGAACTGCTCGACTCGACTGCTCGAATGAACTGCTCGACTCAACTGTTCCACTCGACCGCTTGACCCGACTGCTTGACTAAACCATTCGATTCGACTGCTCGACTAGACTACTTGACTTAATTGCTCGATTAAACTGCTCGACTGAGCTGCTCGACTCAACTGCTCGTCCGAACTGTTTGACTGAGCTTAGGCTTAATCAGCTCCAGGCCGTGGTTTCCTCTGCTGTACGAAGAAGTCGTCTCCATTCTACTCGGTCCATGGCCGCAATTCGCCAGCCACGTAGTCTACGTAGGGTCCGCAGGTCGCCTTCCACTTGATCGATCCATCTTGCTCGCTGCGCGCCCCGCCGTCTCGTTCCAGTCGGATCGTTATTGAGAACTTTTTTAACCGGGCAGTCGTCCGACATCCTCACGACATGCCCAGCCCATCGCAGGCGACCGATTTTTGCAGTGGCAGCGATGGGTGGTTCCCTAAGCAGCTGATGCAATTCATGGTTCATTCGCCTCCTCCACGTTCCGTCTTCCATCTGCACTCCGCCGTAGATGGTGCGCAACACCTTCCGTTCGAAAACACTAAGGGCGCGTTGGTCCTCCACGAGCATAGTCCATGTCTCATGGCCGTAAAGGACTACCGGTCTAATCAGCGTCTTGTAGATTGTTAACTTCGTGCGGTGGCGAATTTTGTTCGATCGCAGCGTCCTACGGAGTCCAAAGTAGGCACGATTTCCTGCCATAATGCGTCTTTGTATTTCTCTGCTGGTGTCGTTGTCTGCGGTAACCAGTGAGCCCAGATACACGAACTCTTCTACCACCTCGATTTCATCACCGTCTAAATGAATTCGGGGAGGGAGGTCAGCATTCACTTCTTTAGAACCTCTTCCTTTCATGTATTTTGTTTTCGATACATTAATGACAAGTCCTATCCGTTTGGCTTCAGCTTTCAGTCCGATGTACGTTTCCGCCATCCTCTCAAAGGTACGTGTAATGATGTCAACGTCGTCAGCGAAACCAAGAAGCTGGACGGACTTCGTGAATATCGTGCCACTCGTGTCTATACCCGCTCTTCTTATCACACCCTCCAAAGCGATGTTAAACAGCAAACATGAAAGCCCATCACCTTGCCGTAACCCTCTTCGAGATCCAAAGGGACTCGAGACTGCCCCTGATACTCGAACAACACACATTACTCGATCCATCGTCGCCTTGACCAATCGCGTTAGTTTATCCGGAAATCCGTAGTAGTGCATAATCTGCCATAGCTGATCTCGATCGATCGTGTCGTACGCCGATTTGAAGTCGATGAATAAATGATGCGTGGGCACGTTGTATTCGCGACATTTCTGCAACACTTGCCGAAGCGCGAAAATCTGGTCCGTGGTGGCACGGGCACCCATGAATCCCGCTTGATATTGCCCCACGAACTCCTTTGCAAATGGTGATAGTCGACGACATAAAAGTTGGGAGAGTACCTTGTAGGCGGCGTTCAACAGTGTGATTGCGCGGTAATTGCAACAATCCAACTTGTCGCCCTTTTTGTAGATCGGACACACGATGCCTTCCGTCCACTCCTCCGGTAGTAGCTCATCCTCCCAAATCTTGACAATGACCCAGTGCAGCGCTCTAGCCAGTGCGTCACCACCGTATTTCAGCAGCTCGCCGGGTAGCTGATCAGCCCCAGCCGCTTTATTGTTCTTCAGCCGACCGATCTCTTCTGCTACCTCCTGGAGGTCAGGGGCTGGTATTCTGTCGTCTTCTGCACGTGCTCCAAGATCTATTGCCATATCGTCACCTCCATGTTCAGCTACATCGCTGTTAAGGTGCTCGTCATAATACTGCTTCCACCTCTCGATCACCTCACGTTCGTTCGTGAGAAGATTACCGTCTGAGTCTCGACACATATCGGCCTGCGGCACATGGCCTTTGCGCGAGCGGTTTAACTTCTCGTAGAACCTCCGTTTATCGTTAGCACGGTACAGTTCTTCCATCGCCTCGCGATCCCGATCTTCCTGTTGGCGCTTTTTCCTCCGGAAGACCGAGCTTTGCCTGTTCCGTGCTTGTTTATATCGATCCACATTCGCCCTCGTACGGTGTTGCAGCATCCTCGCACGTGCTGCATTCTTCTCCTGCACTAATTGCTCGCATTCGCCGTCGAACCAATCGTTCCTTCGGTTCGGATTCATTGTACCTAGTGCCGCTAGTGCAGTGCTACCGATGGCGGTCTTAATGCCTTTCCAACCATCTTCAAGAGTTGCTGCGCCAAGTTGCTCTTCCGTTGGTAGCGCTGCTTCCAGCTGCCGCGCGTATTCCTGGGCAACTCCGGTGACTCGTAGCTGCTCGATGTTGGGTCGCGGCGTACGACTTCGACGCGTGTTATGCACCGTCGAGAGTTTTGAGCGCATGCAAACTGCAACTAGGAAATGATCCGAATCTATATTCGCACTGCGGTAGGTGCGAACGTTTATAACATCAGAGAAGAATTTACCGTCGATTAGAATATGGTCAATTTGGTTTTCTATTCGTTGGTCTGGTGATCTCCAGGTGGCCTTGTGGATATCTTTGCGGGGGAAGAAGGTACTTCGGACTACCATTCCGCGGGAAGCTGCAAAATTTACGCATCGTTGGCCGTTGTCGTTCGTTGCGGCATGCAGGCTGTTTGGCCCGATTACCGGTCTATATATAGCTTCCCGTCCTACCTGCGCGTTCATGTCACCGATGACGATTTTCACGTCCCGTCGCGGACAGCCATCATACACCTGCTCCAGCTGCGCGTAGAACGCCTCCTTCTCGTCATCGGGTCTCCCTTCGTGTGGGCAATGCACATTGATGATACTGTAATTGAAGAAACGGCCCTTAATCCTTAACTTGCACATCCTTGCGTTGATCGGTTGCCAACCAATCACACGCTGGCGCATCTTTCCCAGTACTATAAAGCCGGTTCCCAGCTCGTTGGTGGTGCCACAGCTCTGGTAGAAAGTAGCCGCTCGATGCCCGCTTTTCCATACCTTCTGTCCTGTCCAGCAAAGTTCCTGCAGTGCTACGACTTCGAAGTTTCGGGGATGTAATTCATCATATATTATCCTATCGCAACCCGGGAAGCCGAGCGATTTGCAATTCCATGTCCCGAGTTTCCAATCGTAGTCCTTATTTCGTCGCGTGGGTCGACGCCGATTGTTCCGATCCCTATTTTCTTCTTCGTTGTTGGTAACTTTTAGTTTTCCAGGGCGGCTTGTTGGGCCTGCCCCTAACCCCCTGTCTCGCCGGAGGACCATCGTGCACAGCACTGTTTAGAGTCCCTGCTGGCATAAGGACGAGTATAATAATCAGCCGCCCCTAACATGGAGAACAGACGCTGTTTGAGCCGCACCTCCTTGGTGAACAGACGCTCGTGTTTGACGAAGCATTTCCTCTACCGCCATGCTATGGTTACCGCGCCAGTATTCGCGTCGCACCTCCTCACTTCGCTATTGTCAGATTGACAACATTGCCCAGGCTACGCCGCATTTGGTATCATATGACTCGTGGAGGCGTGAGGCGGGAGCTTGTGAGGACCAGAGCTGTGTTTGACGCTCCTTCCAGGTTGTCAACTCACCATTTGAAGCCCTGTTTGACTGAACAGCTTGATTTAACTGCTCGACTTGACTGTTCGATTCGACTGCTCGGCCCAACTGCTTGATTCGACTGCTAGACTCGTCTGCTCAACTCGATTGCAAAATCGCAAATTTTTAAAAAATGAGTTAATGATAGCAAACGATCAAGAATTTTCTGGGCAGCATTTTACTCTAATCAGACTACATAAATGTTGAAAACAGCCAGAAGTTTTTATTCAGTTGAATAAAATCCAATACGACCTTAAAAACTATTTGTTTCAGTTTCCGGCTATGACTCTTTTAGGTACAACTTCTTAGAGCTATATTATGCAATATAAGAACTCAAAGAACTAATACAAAGATTAAACATCTTCGCAAACACTGGCCAATGAAATGTATCCACAGTTTTCGGTATTCTGAACAGACATTTATATTTTCCGGATCGTAAGATTCGGGCTCAACTAGTTAAATAATAAAGCTATAAAAATTTGAACGAAATTGCTACTTTTATTTAAATATGTTCAAAGGTATCCAGAACATGAAAATTTGTTATGCTGATTCTATGTTGAAAATGCATCTTTTTCATCCAAATATATTATTTAATCATGAAATTGTCCGGAAGTTTTAGGTAGACGTGTTTAAACATACTTTAACGAACAATTCAGATAGAATTACGCATGCCCCAGATATTTAAAACGCCATATCTCCCAAACTACCAATATTGTTTTTTCTAGTTAAGTGATTCTTATGTTGAATTTTCTGGCGAACATTTTAAGCATATTTATTTGAAAATAAAATTGGGGGTGTTTTGAGATATTCGCATTTTTCGTTTTAAATTGCAAAAAAATGTATGATGTTGACAAATTAGATAAAAACTGATAACATCATTCGATTTCGCGGCCAAAAACTCATAGAAATAGTATATTGGCATGTCTTAACATCAAACTGTTTCAGAGATATTTAAACCCGAAAAATGATTTTTTTTTTGGAAAATCTGTAAGGAAGTAGCGCCACTGCTAGGGAGATTGATCAATCGGTGCACAACTTTGGGAAATTTGTTGTGGGGTCGGAATGAACAATTATGCCAGCTTTGGTTGAAATCGCTGATGGTCGGATCCAATTTTTCCGAATGACCCCACATATGAAAAGCAAGAATAGATTTGATTTTCACATTTAAACTTTAGGTAAACATGCATTTTTTTGCTCGATTAAAAAATTCTTTTTTCCCTTCAGTTGCCCAACACTGGAAGGACAAAAACTTTATAAAATATTCGTAATACCGTCGTGCGGGGTTACTTTTGATTCGAGGGGCTACTTTGGACATTTTTCAATTATAGTTATTTTACGAAAACAATTGATAATTACTAATTTTTAAAGATAGACAATCATCATCATGACCTTAGCTTATATTCTTCATAGGCCGTTTTGAAATATAGTTCTCGAACAGCTGTCAAATAGTGGATATATACGGTGTTGCCTGTGCTGCGTTTTTTGCGCACAAGATAAATTATGCTGAAAACAGGTGTTTTATTAAGAATTTATTTACCTCATGGATTATACTATTTTCAAAGAATGTATGCAGTTTACGATACATTCTTTGAAAATAGTATAATCCATGAGGTTCAGTGTAAACATTTATAAAAAATAGCGCGTTAATAAAGTTATTAAATATGAAATGAACTAATTTTGAAAATTACATTCTGTCATTTGCAGGTTATGGTTAGTAAACATGAAACGCACATATCGAAAATCGGCTGGATCACGGGATTATGCTCTTCTGTCTAATGACATAATACAAAAATGTCTGAACGAGATTAAAACCGGACAGAAAACGATAGCAGAGGCATCGAAAGTGTACCGTATAAGTCGTCAAACAATTTACAACAAGCTGCATAATGTTCATAATAAGTCACCCGGCAGACAGAAAGTATTTTCTTCTGAAGAAGAGCAGTCGTTCGTGGATCAGAATGGGGATTCCCTGTTGGAACTGACGACTTACGGGAAATTGTAATTGTGGTACCTATTCATCCGTTGGATAAAAGTCAAGTTCTCAGTCGTCTACCCTCAATAAAGGTTGACACAAGGCTCGTCGGTGATTTATTTAAGATTTTAAAGCATTCCTGGTTCAACAACGTGAAAATATATCCGGTCATGATAAACAGAACAAACGAAAGAAGAAACTAAAGGTTGTTCCTGGTGAAGGTGTCACTCCTGACGACATTACAAAGCATGTCCTAAAGGATCGCAACGTCGTCGACCCCCACATGCAAAATTTGTTCCATTTGCTTGATTAGTTTTGGACTTATGAGGAAATTTGTATTTCATTTATATGGGAGCCCCCCTCCTAAGCAGGGGAGGGATTCTAATTCAGCAAAAAAAATTCTTGCCTCCGAAAATCCCCAAATGCCAAATTTGGTTACATTTGCTTGATTAGTTCTCGAGTTATGAGGAAATTTGTATTTCATTTGTATGGGAGCCTCCTTCTAAACAGGGGAGGAGTCCTAATTCATAAGAAAAAATTCTTGCTCCTAAAATCCCCACATGCCAAATTTGGTTCCATTTGCTTGATTAGTTTCCGAGATAAGGAGGAAATTTGTATTTCATTTGTATGGAAGCCCCCTTTCTTAAAGGAGAGAGGGGTCATAATTCCCTTCCTAAAAAGGAGAGGGATCTTAATTCTCCATAGAAAAAATTCTTGCCTCCAAAAACCCCCACATGCCTAATTTGGTTCCAATTGCTTGATTGCATCACTAAAGAACTGATGCAGAAATTTGTTTCATTTGTATGGGAGCCCCCCATCTTAGTGGGGGGAGGGGTCTCTAACTATCATAAGAACAGTGGCGACTCGTCCGCATGTTCAACCTGTTCATAGGACAGGCAAACAAAATTCAGCCCGACCAAATTTTGTTTGCACCGACGCATGTGCAATGCAATACGAATTTAGTTTAGTTACGAAGCTGATTAGCAAACAGTTCAACACGACATTTGAACGTTTCTTTCGAGATCTCAATGCACAAGCATACCAACGCATTATTCCTCTGGTATTGATTCTTGATACTGAATTAGTACCAGGAACAATGTGTTGGTACGAAGGAGATAAAAAGAGAATGTGACACAGCTTTTACTCGAAAGCGCGGGCGCTTTATTGTCTCGTTCATCTTCAGCATTGAACAACTTACTACCACATATCCCTATGGCACGCGCTTTGATTCCATATTTTATTTAGTTAGGAAGCTATAGAACAAAACGTTCAACACGACGTTTGAACGTTACTTTAGAGATTAGCACCAGGAATAATGTGTTGGTACGAAGGGGATTTGAAAATAGAGCGCGGTTGGCGATTTGGCATGCATTATTCGCAAAATTTTCTCATTAACTCGTTCAGTTTTAGCATTGAACAACTTACGCATATTGCTTGTGGTGCGTGTGATGTGCGCGCATCGCAGTAAGGTGGTAATTCTTGAATTTCGTTCAATAGGTAAATTGAACCAAAAGTTTTCGGTTCGTAATTAAAATTCAGAGACCAGTTTGCTGGTAAAGTAAACCGTCATATTCCGTTGCTATTTAAATAAATAGGGATATTCACGTAGCGCTTGCTATGTTGCGAATACGGAGTATTGCATACTTATGCTGCCGCTACTCGCATAACAGTTCCATCTCCATAGAAACTGGAACTGCAATGCGAATTGCGGCAGTATATACACGAAATACACCGTTTACGCAACATGGCAAGCGCTACGGTGAAAACCCCTAATGTTTGTTTCATGATTAAAATATAGAAATGCAATAATAAAAAAAGTTGCGTATTAATTTATATTTTTCGCTGGTTGAACAGGTAAGCTAAACCCCCACGAGTCGCCACTGCATAAGAATATGCAATGCAATATATAGGCCTCCATCTTTCGAAGCAAGAAGGTTTCTTGCAGAAATGGAATGCATGTTAGCCAGTACTCCTCCACTCCTCCATTGACCACGAGTTGCTTCTAGAGAAAATTCAAGCATATGGAATAAGGGGAACAGCATTACAACTAATTAGAACCTACTTGTCTAATCGATCACAATATATATCAATCGAAAAATGCAAAAGCTCCACGACAACTATAACAACAGGTGTTCCCCAGGGTAGCAACCTGGGACCCAAGCAGCACCATTTGTTGTATGAAGGGTTACGCAACTATAATTGAAACATTCAAGTCTGGTAAAAGTTCGCATCAGTTACCTTTATTGAACTGTTATGTTATTGAAAAAGCGCAAGAGGAGGAGCCTATATGCAACCAATTGTTACACAGATGTTTTATGAAACATCAATGCGCATTATCTATCCATTCGCGACTACGATACTAAAAGAGATTTTAAGCCTGTTCGCACTCCCACGAAATCCTATGCCGCGTTGTCAAAACTTGCGTGAAAACAAAAACTAAAATACTTCCTTCTCGTTTTTTCTCGCACAAAAACCAATGCGCGTTATCTACATACAAGCAAGTATTCGCAACTACGATACTAAAAGATTTTAAGCCTGTTCGCACTCACACGAAATCCTATGTCGCGTTATCAAAGCTTGCGACTACGATACTAAAAGAGATTTTAAGTCTGTTCACACTCACACGAAATCCTATATGTCGCGTTGTCAAAACTTGCGTGAAAACAAAAACAAAAATACTTTCTTCTCTTTTTTCCTCGGACAAAAACCAAACAATTATGAGCAACTTTGTAATCGCGAATTATGTTTAGCGGGAAGCAAATTTCCTCTCTGGTCTCCAAGACGAAAATTATTTACATTAATATCCTTAATGCGAAACAAAACTAGTTTTTTGGGCCTATTATGAGCTAACCTTCATGCCATTCAAAATTTATCGTGCAAAATATAATTTTGCTTTGTATTATTTGATGCGCCTCGTGAAAGTTATTAATTTGTTAATTTTCAAGTTTAAAGAATTAAACCAGCCAGATTAAGAATTCGTTTACGATGGAAAAAAGCGGTGAAAAATCGAACTAGATACTATAATCAAATAATATTTTAGTAAATGCCATGGATTCCTGATGAATGTTCGTGTAATTATTGTTAAAATAAAAACATTTCTTCGTTGAAAAATATTTTTTCATAAAAATATGGCGGAATATGATGTTACATTGATTGTATTTGTTTGGTTACATTTTATTTAAAAATATGCCGTAATCAACATGATGCAACATCATGTGAAATTATTCTTTAGCAATGACATTATAATAACACGATGTTGCGATGAAGTTTTATGTTACTAGATATAGACTAATATATTTGTGACAGCCAGTATAAGTATTGGATAACCTAAATTTAACGTATTAATAACATGAAGTTGCTTATTTGTTGCGTGTTTCAATACTGTAACCGGTGAAGTTTTTTGCAATTTAACAAGACTAAATAGCAACATGGAAGATGTTGCAAGTGCTGCTTGGGGACCGGTACTGTTCCTTTTGTCTGTTAACGATCTCTCCAGATTGCCTTTATACGGTAAAGTTAGACTTTTCGCGGATGATACTTCAGTATTTTACAGAGCCAGTACATGCGAATTGATTCAACGTCAAGCCAAATACGACTTGGAATTATTAAATTGCTATTTCGAAACGAATATGCTTTCGTTGAATCTCGGTAAAACGAAGTTTATGGTGATACATTCTCCAAGGAAACGTGTCCCATCACATGATACTATACAAATTAGAGGACATGTCATTGAGGAAGTCAACGAATACACCTTCCTAGGATTGACTATCGATTCCACCATGAGCTGGTTGCCACATATTCGCAATCTGCAAAAGAAATTGGCAGCTTGCTGTGGAATTCTGAGGAAAATTTCTTCTTTTGTGCCACAAAATTGGATGAAACAGTTATATTTCTCGATGATTCACTCCACACTCCAATATCTCACTGTGAATTGCGGCAGCGCTGGCCGATCCAACATACGTGAGCTGCAAACCATCCGAAATAGATGCCTGAAAGCCGTACTAAATAAGCCATACTTCCACCCAACTATCTCATTATACTCTGCAAGTGATTCCATATTACCTGTTAGTGCTCTATGCGAACTTCAAACTTTGGTTCACATGCACAGAATTGCGACGAATTCAGTGCATCATAACACAACAGTTACAACAATCCAAAGGAATCGCGCTTCTCGGCAAACTGGTCCTTTCTCACTAATAACGCCCAACACCGAATTTGGACGAAAAAAGCTTACACATATCTATACCTATAAAGAAGGATTTCTGTCTGTCTGTCTGTCCGTATGTTCCTTATAGAATCGAAAACTACTGAACCAATCGGCATGAAAATATGCATGTAGAGGTTTTTTGGGGCCAGGAAAGGTTTTAGTGATGGTTAGAAACTCCTCTCCCCACTAAGAGGGGGGGCTCCCATACAAATGAAACACAAATTTCTGCATAACTTGACAACTAATCAAGCAAATAGAACAAAATTTGGCATGTGGGTGTTTTCGGTGACAAGAATTTATTCTATAGTAAACTGAGACCCCTCCCCTCTTTATAAGGGGAATTATAACTCCTCTCCTCTTTAAAAGGGGGGGCTTCCATACAAATTTCCTCATAACTCGAGAACTAATCAAGCAAATGGAACCAAATTTGGTATGTGAAGGTTTTCGAGGGCAAGAATATTTTCTATAGTAAATTAGGACCCCTCCCCACTTTAAGAGGGGGGGCTCCTGTACCAAAGAAACACAATTTTCCTTATAACTCGAGAAGTAATTAAGCAAATGGAACCAAATTTGGCATGTGGGTGTTTTTGGAGACAAAAATTTTTTCTATGATGAATTGGGATCCCTCCCCGTTTTAGGAGGGGGGGATCCTATACTCATGAAATACAAATTTCCTCATAACTGAAGAACTAATCAAGCAAATGGAACAAAATTTGGCATGTGAAAGTTTTCGAGGGCAAGAATATTTTCTATGGTAAATAAGGACCCCTCCCCACTTTAAGAGGGGGGGCTCCTATACAAACGAAATACAAATTTCCTCATAACTCGAGAACTAATCAAGCATATGGAACAAAATTTGGCACGTGGGTGTTTTTGAAGACAAAATTTTTTTCTATGATGAAATGGGACCCCTCCCCACTTTAGGAAGGGGGGCTCCTATACAAATGAAATGCAAATTTCCTCATAACTCGAAAATTAATCAAGCAAATGGAACCAAATTTGGCATGTGAAAGTTTTCTAGGGCATGAATATTTTCTATGGTGAATTAGAACCCCTCCCCACTTTAAGAGGGGGGGCTCCTATACAAACGAAATACAAATTTCCTCATAACTCGAGAACTAATCAAGCAAATGGAACCAAATTTGGCACGTGGGTATTTTTGGAGACAAAACATTTTTTCTATGATGAATTGGGACCCCTACCCACTTTAGGAGGGGGGGGGGCTCCTATACAAATGAAATTCAAATTTCCTCATAACTCGAGAACTAATTAAGCAAATAGAACCAAATTTGGCATGTGGAGGTTTCTGGAGGCAAAAATATTTTCTATGGTGAATTAAGACCCCTCCCAACTTTAAGAGGGAGTGCTTCTACACAAATGAAATACAAATTTCCTCATAATTCGAGAACTAATGAAGCAAATGGAACCATATTTGGCATGTGGGTGTTTTTGGAGGCAACCATTTTTTCTATGATGAATTAGGACCCCTTACCTTTTTAAGAGGGGGGCTCTCATACAAACGAAATACAAATTTCCTCATAACTCTAGAGCTAATCAAGCAAATGGAACCAAATTTGACATGTAAGTGGTTTTGGACGCAAGATTTTTTTCTATGGTGAATTGAGACCCCTCTCTTCTTTAGAAAGCGAGTTATGGCCCATCTCCCCTTTAAGAGGGTGGGCTTCCATACAAATGAAATGCAAATTTCCTCTTATCTCGAGAATTAATCAATCAAATGAAACCAAATTTGGCATGTGGGAGTTTTGGATGGCAGAAATTTTTTCTATGGTGAATTACGACCCCTTCCCCTTTTAAGAGGGGAGCTCCCATACAAATGAAATTCAAATTTCCTTATAACTTGAGAACTAATCAAGCAAATGGAACCAAATTTGGCATGTGGGAGATTTTGGAGTCTTGAATTTATTTTACGATAGTTAGAGACCTCTCACCCCTGTGGTAGGGGGATATGGACTCAAAAACTAATCGAACTCGAGAAATTCGAGACTCTTCCATAAAACATTAGTCAATACAAGACCACAAAAACTATCTATAGTAACACTAGATCATTCAGGACGAGACGGTCGCGAGTGTTGCCGGTGACCCGCCGTCGGAAGCGCCGCCCACTGGGGGCTTGCAAAACTCGAGATTGTGACAAAGATCATCCGAGATTCATGATTTATGTACAACACAGGTTAATTTGTGGCAATACGAAGTTTGTCGGGTCAGCTAGTCGGCTATAAATTATACAATGAACTCCCAGTTAACTGCAGAACTGCTTCCAGTATTGCAAAATTCACGCTTGCTGTGAAGCAAATGCTGAAACACAAGATCCAACAATATCTTCCGTGATGCCACTAATTTGAAACAATTCAACGTTTTCTTTATTTTCCGATGCCTACCGCCACACCGCTCCACAACACCTCATCGCCACCACCAATCGTCAACTGCCACCCGCTGCCCACCAATCATTCAACTTTACCACCCACCTACAACGTAACATCGAACTGATACCGAAAAAATGCCTATGATGGCTGAGCTAATCGCATAATGCCGCAAACATACCTCCTTAAAAGAGCTAATGCTCACTGGAGGTTACTATTACAAATTGTAAAAGGTATACCAACGTAACGTAAATTAAAAAGATGAGGAGGTTTTATTCCTGTTGGAGAAGAAACCTGAAAGGGGTTAACTCCAATGGGCTTTTCCCTTCTCCACAAAAAAAAGAACGAAATAAATAAATTCAAATTCAAAAAAAAGAACCTTCCCTGGCCCCAGAAACCTCCACATGCAAATTTTCACGCCAATCGGTGTAGTAGTTTTTGATTCTATAAGGAACATACCGATAGACAGACGGAAATCCATTTTTATAGGTATAGATTGAAATCTCAAAAAAAAAAATTAATTTTAAATTGTTTAATAAAAAGTATAAGGGTTCATGCCTAGTGGCACGGGCGCAGGCTTGACGTAGGACTACGAATGTGAGCAATTCGGCTCCCAATGCCAAAGCTGGTGACTTTTGTATGAATCTATATCTATAAAAATGGATTTCTGTCTGGCTGTCTGTCTGTCGGGATGTTCCTTATAGAATCGAAAACTACTGAAATAATCGGCGTGAAAATTTGTATGGAGAGGTTTTTGGGGCCAGGGAAGGTTCTTATGATGGTTAGAGACCCCTCTCTTCACTAAGAAGGGGGGCTTCCATACAAATGAAACACAAATTTCTGCATAACTCGAGATCTAATCAAGCAAATGGAACAAAACTTGGCAAGTGGGTGTTTTTGGAGACAAGATTTTTTTCTATGGTGAATTGAGACCCCTTCCCTCTTTAGAAGGGGAATTATTTGTTTATTTGGTGTATAAAAATCATCTGACATAGTGTTTGTCTGAATGATAAAACTAAATTAACATAACTAACGGTACAATAAATACAGGCAATATAAAAACAAACGAGAATACAGTCATCTACGAAGCCGTTCTTTAAATGACGATGTGGTGATGTTGAAATCGAACAAATCTACCACCGCGTTGAAGCTTGCCTACATATAGCGAATGAGATCATGTTGCCCATACGAAACACTTCGATGGGGTAGAAACAGAAGATTCCTGGGCCTCAAATATCTTTCCGGAGCGTACAAATTCAGTTGCAGCAAAATACTTGGAGCGTCAATTTCACCACGCAAAAATTTTGCCGCAAACACAGCTTGTGCTTCGAACCGTCTGCGCTCCAAAGTCTGAATTCCGAGAAGCTGACAGCGCTCGGTGTATGCAGGAAGCTGGAATCGATTACGCCATGGCAGGAAACGTAGAGCATATCGCACGAACTTCCGATGCACGGCTTCTATTCTTGCTATCCAGTTCGCGTTGAATGGACACCAAACAATCGAGTTGGTCTCAAGAAGAGATCGCACTAGGCAACAGTAAAGCGATCGTAGGCACATAGGATCGCGAAATTCATCTGCCACCTTGAACATGAATCCAAGCTGCCTATTAGCCTAGGCAATTATTTCGTTGTAATGTGGGCCAAATGTAAGCGGAGTATCCAATGTAACACCCAAGTCACGAACCAGGTTTACTCTAGCTATGCTCTGACCACACATTGTATAGTTAAAAGTGATCGGGCTGGATTTACGATGAAATGAAGTCGCACAACACTTCTCGATACAGACGATTAGAAGATTACTGGAACACCACTGCAGAAAAATGTCAATCAAACGTTGGAGTTCCAAACAGTCAGCAGTATTTCTGACAATCTTGTATAATTTGATATCATCTGCAAACAACATGCAGCAATCATCCGGAAGTACACTCAACCCCCGTTAATATGAAAAACAGCTCGTTCAGATTGGGCGAGTTCATTTTGACGTAGGACTACGTCTTACGGCAAGTTTTGAGATAGGGTGTCATTCCAAAAAATCGAAAAATGCGAGCGTCACGAAAAATGAAAGGTTTTGAGCGCTAATAGCTCAGCGGTTTTCCGATCGATTTTCAATATTCTTACACCAATCGATCGGAAAATCTTCTAAGAATTGACCCAAATGAAGAAAACTATGGATTCTTGATGTTGAACTATTGTAAAATTGAAAATAATGAACCTATGTTTTACCAGAATTCTCGCTTCGTGATTGGTTGAAAGATTCTTTACGATGATCTAAACCTATACCAATTTGATATCTGTGCTTGGGAAGTAAGCCAAAACAAGTGACAAAGTTTCCCCATTTCAACAAGATTTCTTAACACCGCGGTTCAACCTAGACCATTTTGATGTCCTTGCTTGGGAAGTACGCCAGAGAGAGTGACAAAGCCCCCTCGTGCCAACAGATTTCTTACGAACGCGATTAAACCTAGTCCAATTTGATGTCTGTGTTCGGGAAGTGTGCCAGAAAAAAATGACACAAGTTCATTGTCCCAACAGATCGCAAATTCTTAACCGCGAGACGATTAAACCTCGGCGAATTTGATATCTGTGTTGGAAAAATGTGCTACAGCTGTAGTGTTCGGTTATAATACGACTCTGTATGAATACGCATGCTTGCCGTTTCATTAGAAGTGTAGTGAAAAGATGTGCTGTTGATAAAATAGGATTGAATTGGTAAAATCCCTTCAACGTGGGGAACCATGGATAATAAAAACAATCTTTAATTTCAGTAAGGCAGCAGGAAAGCAATAGTTTGTGTTCTTGATTTTGTTAAATTGTTTTCAAATGCACAATCTTTTGAGAATTGAACGTATGCAATGTTACTACTTTGATAAATGTTACATACAATGCATGTAGCATGTATATATGTTGCATATAGCATGTATACATGAAGAATCGAATGATTACAAGCATGAATGCATGCTACTATCACTACAAAGAGACTTACGTAGTTCTGCGTCACCTATATATGCGGTCGTGTCTTGTACACAACCCCTATGATTTTTAATCTGAATATTTGGTAACTCTATTCATTTTCACATACGCGGAAGACGCGCACCCTATGAACTTATTGTTTTGATTTGACGAAAACAAACGTTTTGAAAACATTTCAAACATGCGTGAATTCTAAACGTTCGGTTTGTAGAAGCCGAAATTGGCTCGGCAGTTTCGACTAAAATGGTCTATTTTGAGTGCTGGAGAGAGGTAAGTTGCATATGAGCTATATTGCCAAAGCTCCTGAGCAAGAGGAAACGCATTAAGATTTTTTGCTTTTTTTAATTTACCGGTCAACTTTAACGTCAATTGTGCGTGACGCTTGATCGGTTTTTAATGTGAACGCATTCATACCATCGGGGTACAGATTAAAAATGTTCAGATTAAAGAAGGTCATACCAACGGGGGTACACGGTAAAGATGTTAAGTCGTTAATAAATAGCATAAAGAGCAAAGGCCCGAGGTTACTGTCTTGTGGTATGCCGGAGAGATTCGTGAAATACGAATACTGTTGGTTTCCTATCCTCACGCAGAGCATTCGATTCAATAGATAGGATCGAAACCATCGTACAAGTGCAGAATTAACTCCAATTTTTTCCAATTTGGCCAGTAGTATATTATGGTCAACCCGATCGAATGCAGCTTTCAAGCCAGTATAAACTGCGTCTATCTGTGCACCTATGCTCATGTTTTGTAAGTAAGTTGCTGTGAATTGCATGAGGTTCGTTGCGGTATTGCGTTTTGGGAAAAATCCATGTTGATCTGTTGATACGTATTGTTTACAGCTTGCGAAAAGAACGTCGTGTATAATGATTTCGAACACCTTTGAGCAAGCGCAAAGGGATGTTATACCTCTGTAGTTAATTATATTGCGTTTGTCACCTTTTTTATATACAGGAAACATTACAGAAATATTCCATGTCGTAGGAAATAAGCACTGTTAAAGCGACAAGTTACATAGCAGCCGCAACGGACGCATAAAGCTAGCTGCGCGCCTTTTCAAAACACATGAAGGAATTCCATCAGGACCAGCTGCAAACGAACATTTAACTTTATTGATTGCAGCTTCGATGTGACGATCAGTTATTGCAGGTAGATTAAAATCCAACACGTTGCTAGGAGTGCTACTCATTGCCGTACTGGTTTGCGCAATTGTAGCAACTGAGCTACGAAAAATATGCTGAAAGTGTTCAGCGAACAACGTACATTTTTCCAACATCGTGCTACCATGACAATCATCTAAGAACATGTCTTTAGGCAATCCTTCCTCCTTCCTCTTACTGTTAACGAATGACCAAAAGATCTTTGGATTCAATCTAATATTACGCTGCATTCGATGCGTATATCGTTTGTACAAGTAGCGTTTATACAGGGGTGGACTGGGAGCCAAAGGGCCCACCGGGCCTTTGAGATTAGAGGCCCCAGCTTGCAATATTCTCATGATAGTAAATTAAAACAAAAAACGACATCTACTCAAAAGACATCATCGTTACAAGGACAATAAATCGAATGATTATGGGCTCTATTTTGTAAGTCATGTCGTGCAACTTGACTCGACTCAGGCACTGTCGAGTGTCGAGTTCCGGGAGAACGGGCAGCATAGCGGCTCGATGCTCGAAACAAAACAAACTCAGTCGTTATTAGGACCGAGTTACCAGCTTTTAGCGTGTGCGTCATATTAGCAGTTCACGGTACTTTAGTTTGGACGCATTTTTCTTCAACCCAATCTTCGCTACTTTGAGTTTTAGTTTGTTCAGCCACCACCACAGTTGTTATTCTATCGACAATATCCATTTCATTGGCAAAGCAGGCGATCTAACTAGATTTGCTGAAGATTGTGCCTGTGTGTTGCTCCTTTCATAACATCCTGTAACGGCATGTTGAACAGCCCACATGAGAGACCATCACGTTGATAAAGTCCCCTGCGAGGTTAGAATGGCCATGATTTTACGGTCGACGGTATCATACGTAACTTTGAAATCAATGAAATAATTGTGCGTTGAATTCTCTATTCATGGACTTTTTGGAAGATCTGCCGCAGCGTGAATAATTGATTCTTTACTGACCGTCCTTCAGCGAATCCGGAAGAGAACTTTCCACATTCTGATGAGTGCCACTGCGCATATTGGCCAGCAATGCAACGTTTTCCTCATCTATCACCCATTTATATTTCTGCCGATTTTATGTTATAGGGTTAATGACATGCAAAATTGCAAGTATCAAATAAGCTGATTTTATAAATGATAGGATGTCAACAGTTCAATATATATGAGTAGCTTACTGCATCTTCACGTCAGAACAGAACAGTTCATAGTGCAGGCGATTCCCGAGCCAAGTTATAGCTATCCCTGGGATTAAACTCTTGGATTCTCCTATAAGAATTCTGCTTCTATAAGCAAGGTATTCTATGCGAATCCTCTGCAGAATTTCTTCACACGATTCCAATGTGAGGAATGCCCGAGACTCTGCGCGAATCTTTTTGGTTCGTCCTGGTAGAGCTGCGGAAAAAAGAACCCACCGTCTAAAAACGTCAGTACGAAGAGCACGTGCTCGCCAGTCCAGAGGAGAGGTTCGCCAGCAACGACACACAAAGTTTCTACAAAACGGTCAGGTGCAAGAATTTTGCCATGCCTGTGATGTGCAATGGTAGTGCTGGCAACCTACTTACTGACAAAACAACGGTAGTAGCCAGGTGGAAGAGTATTTCCAGACGCTGTTGAATAGAGAAGTAAACACGAAGATCAGCAGGTACAGGATAAGAATTTTGAGCGACGGCCAAACTGTGGAGCCATCAACACAGGAGGAAGTCAAAAGAGCAATCAGTGAGCTGAAAAACGGTAAGGTTGCTGTAAAGGATGGTATCCTGTCTGAACTTCTAAAAGCGAGGAGCGAGCAGCTGTACGAAACAATTCGCCACCTCATTGTCAGGAACAGAATATGGGAGGAAAATAAATATTGGAGGAGTGGTTGATTGGCCTCATTTCCCATAATTTTAAAAACAGACATCGACTTGAGAGTAAAAACTATCGAGACAATACGTTGCTCAATTTTACCTATAAGGTGCTCTGCCTATCGTGTGTTTTAGACTGAGTCCGTTAGCTGAGTTCTTCGTCGGTGAGTATCAAGCTGGTTTTCATGAGGGTCGCTTTACGATGGATCAGATATTTACCCTGCGTCTAGTAACTGACGAGTTCCGGGAGTACAGCTTGCAGACTCGTCATATTTTTATGGATTTCAAGGCGACATACGATTCAGTCAAACGAAATGAGCTGTGACATTTAACGCTAGGACATGGTTTTCCCACAGAACTAGTTACGTTGATTCGTGTGACGCTGGATGAGTAAAAATTATGAGTCAGAATAGCAGATGAAACCTCATGTGCTTCTTGATTTTGCGGATGACGTCGATATCACCGAAATCAAAAGTAGAGCAGTGAAAGAAGCCTTTAAGTCATTTATTGAGAAATTGGGACTTACCATTAACACCGCCACCGGCGTGGAAATCCAAATGGTGTTGGTGTCGAAGAGGAACTGAATATATTTTGGTATGCTCGTGACATGTGACAACGATGTAAATCGCAAAATAAAACGACTAATTGGCCGGTATTAAATCAGACCGAACCAAGTGAGAAAACTCTGATTTCGAGAAAAACGCGTTCAAAGTGTGCAGCTCTGTATGGTTTATATGCTACCAATCGTTAGAAATCATCTCATAACTATGACTGTTTGCAATATTTATGTAGTCTGATTGGAGTAAAATGTTGCTTAGAAATTTCTTGATCGTTTGCGTTCATCAACTCATTAACCAATTGTAGCTGCGAATTGGCCTTTACGCAGGCATTACATTTTGTAGCTGAAGTCCCGTATCCTGCAAATTCGCATAAACTGACGCTCTAGAGAACACTAATCCTCTCGGTGGCCCTTTACGGACATGAATCATGGACGCTAAAAGAAGCTGATCGACGTATGCTTGGGGGTTTAGCGTAAAATTTTGCAAAATCCAAAATGGCGTGTAGCGCAGACGCACGAACCACGAGCTATATTAAGAATGTAAATATGCTGTTATAATAAGATAGTACAGTGTGGCAGTTTGCGCTGGGCTGGTTACGTTTCTAGAATGCCCGACGAAAGAGTAGCCAAAATTATTTTAAGCAGAGAATCAAGAAGAGGCAGTAGACTTCGGAGTAGACATCGCACTGATAGATGTGCGCTATCGAGGATGATGCACGTTCAGCTGGTGTTCGAGGGGTTTGAAGAAAGGTAGTCCAGGATTGAGTACTGGAGGACTATAATTCATTCGGAGCAGGATCGATAACGGCCCGTCGCCACTGAAGTAAACTAAGTATGGAGCTTAAGCCGACAGTTCGAAATTTGTAAGTAGTCAAATTAAGTGCGGATGAAATATAATTTTACTTTTAAATACTCAGAATTGAAGCTGGTAATATTTTCGGACCTCGGACCCCAACATCTCAACTTAAATGATTTCATGAATCACGGGGCCCCAGCAATCGAACATTCGGTAGTCATAGAAAAAATGTTAAATGGAAAGAGAAACTTTGGTTTAAAGTTCGGGGCCCCAATAGTCCCATTTGAAGCTGAATTTTCAATCATCAAATCGATTGATTTCATGAATCATGGGGCCCCAGCAATCGAACATTCGTGAGTCATAGAAAAAGTTTAATTGAAAGAGAAATTTTGGTTTAAAGTTCGGGGCCCCAATAGTCCCATTTGAAGCTGAATTTTCAATCATCAAATCGGTTGATTTCATGAATCATGGGGCCCCAGCAATCAAACATTCGTGAGTCATAGAAAAAGTTTAATTAAAAGAGAAATTTTGGTTTAAAATTCGGGACCCCAATAGTCCCATTTGATGCTGAATTTTAAATCATCAAATCGGTTGATTTCATGAATCATGAGGCCCCAGCAATCGAACATTCGTGAGTCATAGAAAAAGTTTAATTGAAAGAGAAATTTTGGTTTAAACACAGACAAACAGACGAGACACTCGCGATAATTCCATCGTCCAATCAAAAACCACTCATTTTTCAAAAAAGCATGTTTCGCAACATGGCCACACCGCGGCGTGCAAGTGTTGCTTTGAGTTTTCAGTATAAAACCATTCAAATGTACAAAACCCTACAGCATAAAACCCTGCAAATGCAAGCTACTTCGCATGCATGCATAACAGAGGGTGCTAGTATGCAAGCAAAATGTGCAGGACGATGGTTTTTAAAGAATTTTCTTCTAAGTGTCATGTCAGTTCGTCAGTGGTTTAAAGTTCGGGGCCCCAACAGTCCCATTTGAAGCTGAATTTTCAATCATCAAATCGGTTGATTTCATAAATCATGGGACCCCAACAATCGAACATTCGAGAGTCATTGAAAAAGTTTAATTGAAAGAGAAATTTTGGTTTAAAGTTCGGGGCCCTAACAGTCCCATTTGAAGCTGAATTTTCAATCATGAACTCGGTTGGTTTCATGAATCATGGGGCCCCAGCAATCGAACATTCGTAGGTCATGGCAAAAGTTTAATTGAAAGAGAAATTTTGGTTTAAAGTTCGGGGCCCCAATAGTCCCATTTGAAGCTGAATTTTAAATCATCAAATCGGTTGATTTCATGAATCATGGGGCCCCAGCAATCGAACATTCGTCAGTCATAGAAAACATTTACTTGAAAGAGAAACTTTGGTTTAAAGTTCAAGGCCCAACAGTCCCATTTGAAGCTGAATTTTCAATCATCAAATCGATTGATTTCATAAATCATGGCGCCCCAGTAATCGAACATTCGTGAGTCATAGAAAAAGTTTAATTGAAAGAGAAATTTTGGTTTAAAGTTCGGGGCCCCAACAGTCCCATTTGAAGCTGAATTTTCAATCATCAAGTCGGTTGATTTCATGAATCATGGGGCCTCAGCAATTGAACATTCGTGAGTCGCTGAAAGAGTTTAACTAAAATAAAAATTCTAGAAAATCTCATTTTGTGTAACGACAAAATTTTTACTGGGGCCCATCGGGCATTTGTCCGGTTGCCCGGTGGGCCAGTCCGCCCCTGCGTTTATATTTGCGATACTGATTGCTGATACGATTAAAATTCTGCTTCAATAAAGCATCACGCAGTGTGCAGTATTTACGTAGCGCCAGGGATCGCTTGAGTTGTAGTAAGCGAGAGTTTGACCACGGTGGTTTACGCAACGGTCTGCAGGGAGGGACATAATGAGCCAGTACATTGTTAACAGCATCATTGAAATATTCAATAGCATCATCAAGTGGCGGGTTAAGTTCTAAAAACCGCCAATCGATTTGTGATATAGCATTACTCAAAGCATCGAAGTCGGCTCTGCGAAAGTCCAAACTCGGTTCCACTGGAGTATCTTCGAACTGGACGGGTAAGCTTTGGTGAACCGTAATAGTCAGTGCTGGATGATTAGGGTCGAGCGGGACTAGTGGCTCAGCAGCTTCGAACAACTCGCACATACTCTCATTGTTAGTCAGTATCAAGTCAAGAAGACGATCGTTACTATTAGTCACGTAATTAATTTGTGAAAGACTATGTAAGTTGAACCCATCCAACAAATCAAAACTGGTAGTAGAAATGTTTGAATGGAGGTAGTCAGTGGAAGGGGAATTGTTGTTTAAGCGAATCCACCGTAATCCAGACAGATTGTAGTCTCCAAACAGCATTGAGAGATCATTCGGCTGCAGACGAGACATAATAGAGCCGATGGAGTTAATATGATTATCTATTTAGAGAAATTTTAGACTATTCCATAAAACATTAGTCAATAACAAGACCACCAGAAACTATCAATAGTAACATTAGATGAGACGAGAAGATGAGGCGCGACGGACACAGGCCGCGAGTGTTGCCGGCGACCTGCCGTCGGAAGCGCCGGACCCTGGAGGGGGGGGGGGTCCAGTCCCCCGTAGAGATCACCTCTGTCTAGTCGTCTGTCACCTATGTCTGTCGTTTTACAAGAAAAAATCTGATATAGCCTAACCGTAAGGAGTTTATTCAGGAAATGGGGAATTATTTTCAGTTGAAAGCTATTTTGGTTCAAATTGAGTGTTCTTCGTCAGACAAAAAAATCAAATTGAAATAATAGAGTTAAAATTTTGGCCTCGCAGCCGGCATTGAGGTACGTTATATGTTCGAATCTCAGCTGGGAGAAGCTGTTAATGTCCATAGAACTGAGTCTCGGCGAGAGTGCTGCAGAACAACTTATCCTGTATGATTCTCAACATCGCTTTTAAAGTGATCCGAGGATCAGATATCGAAACAAGAGGTTTGATTCTCAGTAAAGGTAGCAAAGTTCTTGACTAAGCAGGTGACTTTGCTAGGTGGCTGAGCAGGTGACTTGGAGCCAGAAACTTTGCCACGACGAAGGTCATCTGTACTAGACTGAAAGCGGAGCCTGGATTGGGCTTAAAACCAATGCGTCAAAGACCAAATACATGAATGATAGACGGCTCGGTCTGACTTAACAGCGACCGTCTGAGCCTCTAAGCCTCTAACTGACAAAATTCTTATTTCGAGAAAAACGTGTTCAAAGTTTGCTGCTCTGTATGGTTTATAGCTATCAATTGTTCGAAATCATCACATAACTGGTTGTTTGCAACATTAGGAATTCTGATTAGAGTAAAATGTAGCTTAGAAAATTTGTGCTCGTTTGCTGTCATTCTTCTCATTCAACTCATTTTTTTAAATTTTGTGACTTGGTCCGGTCTGATTTAATACCTACCAAATGAGACGAACGTAGCTTTTTCCAGACGGTAATCGTTGACGGCTACGAACCAGACGTGGACGTGGTAGATGAGCTCGTGTATGTGAGATCACGGGTAGCCGCAGACAACAACACAAATAAGGAGATCTAGCGGCATATTCAAGCAGGACAACGGACCTACTTTGGCCTTCGCCAAACACTGCGATTAAGAGGCATAAGCCACTTCACGAACCTAACAATGCTCAAACTCCCTAATAGACCGACAGACCATGCTCATGGAGGACTTTGCGGACGACATTTGACGGAGTACAAGCTGAAAGCGTAGAGTAGCGGAGGTGCATGAATCAAAAGCAACATACACTGCTTGGAAGATTAACAACGTACATTTGGCGGAAGTCGGCAACAGTGAACCGGTCACGTCGTAAAGAAAACGGATCTAGGAACGGTAAGGAAACGGTACAACAACCCCACCGCCACAGAGCGACTCAACGTGCGACATAACTCGTCAAGTTCTAAACCGACATTTTTTATCTTTTATGCAAAAAAACTGCGACTTCAGAGATGTCTTGGAAATGGGCGACGAGTAATCCAAGGTCGAAATGAATGGAGCTTAAAACAGCACGAAACACCCCGGCTCTAAGTTGACGACGCCGACGGGGATCGTACAATCAGCCCCGTACATTTTCCTATGCACTAAACAACAGCTGGCTGTGAAATTTCAAACTTGAAAGTGTAACAAATTTTCTCCGGGGGGAGGGAGGTTGGGGGTTCAAACCCCTCCCCCTCCCCCCCCCGTCGCTACGCCCATGTGTCTCATGTTACAAAACACGAAAATGAGAAAAGTGCACTCAAAGTTGAAAAACTGATTTTTCTAAAATTATTCAAATTTGATGTTATTATTTGTCCCTCTTTGAGAAAATGTTGAAAAACTTCTATCAATTCTGTATACAACTTGAAACCATTTTATTTGAAATGATACATGCAGTGAAACAAACTTGCGTCCATTTTTTCAGTAGGAAATTGTTTTGATTGTTTCAAATTGTTTTCAAATTTTTTCGAGTTTTCAATTAATATTTAAAAAATACATATCGAATTATAACGTTAGAAAACAACATGTCGAAAATGACAAAATGTAACATGGGACAGTTATGCTTCTACCGGCAGTACAAATGTAATACAAAATCACGAGTCATCACTGATATTAGCAATTACTACTTACCTAGGAAGAAATGCAGTACTAGAGATATACATTCCGGGACTCACTGCTTGAAATATTATCCATATGGTGCTAGCATGGGTTCCGAAAAGATAACGTATTGCGCTGAAAATATTATCTATAATGTATATTCGTTTTTGGTTGGAGTGCATTTAAAATATGATCTAATGAGCATGTGAAGTTGCGCATCTCATTGAAGAAAGGGTGACATGCACATTTATTTTCTAACTTTAACAGAATTTATATTTCAATCATTTTATTTTCAAACTTCCAAACAAACTACACAGTACACACTCTGCTTGTCTTGCCCCTGACGACGTCTTTATACACCTGCGCTTTTGTTCACTTCGATCACAGAAAAGAGTGACCAAACCATCTCATCCCGATTATTTATTTCTACTGAGCCTAGACTAAGTCGATGTCCTGAAAGTAAACTGTTTCGAACAAATGCACAACCACCTATTCTTGTCCATCAATTTTGTTGATCGATTACTAAAATTAATCAAAATAAAGTCTCGTACGAAGACGTTGGTAGCAGAATGTTATATTATGTATCTAAGGAGAAACCGAAAGTGGCTAACGTTATTGTGTTAGTGCGACAAACACTGTACTATACATCTCATGTGTTCGTTAAAAACCTAAACGTTTATTTGAATTCCCCTCTGTATTTAGTGAACGGGACACAACACTGATAGTTCTTACAAAACGGATAGTTTACCTTTTAAACCGACCGGTTTCGGGAAATATGTTTCCCATCAACGCACATAACAAGGGCTCCATATAAAGTAGCGGCCAAAATTGCCGAATGTAAAATTTCGCATTTTAGCACATGCTTAAACGCGGTTTTGTAGTAAATTGTCTATATTTTTATGATTCGCGAATAAAATTTAGATAAAAAAAACATCATGTAGAAATAATTGACGGCATAGTTGCCCATGTCAAAAGTTTGAAAAATAAGTCATTTTAAAAACATCAAAAAATGAAATAGTTATCGCGGATGTAAATATTATTGTTATATATAATTGTAAAACTGATATCTTAGCCTATTAAAAAATGAAATGAAAACAAATTCAAACTCAATGAGGTGCGCCAGTTATAATAACAATGAAATTCTCATAAACTTTAATCAAAAAAATAACTCTTGTCGTATTTTGTCGCCGCAGTTTCTTACAGTGTGTCTGAAAGCTCGAAGTATGTTGTATCAAAACATGAATGAAAAGTTTGCTATAATTTGATGTTTTCCGAAAAAAAATAATTTTAAAATTGTCATATTTTTAGCAAGTTTTTAAAATTTTAAGTATTCTTTCAACAAATTTGATTATCTTTGTTACTAAATTTATTTAGTACCTGAAGAGAGTTTCAATGAGAAAATGGGAGAATCCCCGCGAAAAAGAAATTTTTTTTTCAAGCAAATATTTATATCGCAAACATTTGATCATTTTCCCCAAATTACCCTAAATATGAGTTCTTATAAGTTTAAATCATTTCTTTTGTAACAAATATAATCTAGAATCAATTTGAAACTAAAAAATAATTTTGGCCAAAAATCGCTATTTTCGAAAAAAATACGCTGAAAGAAAAAACTTTGCAAAATAAAAAGCATAAAACGTGAATTATCTCAAAACATGTCCCCTCAGATTCGTCTCATCTTTATTAATGATTAGGTCAAACATGTTCTAAAATCTGGCGAAGAGATACTAATGGGCACTCTTTCAAATTTTTTGTTTTATTCTGACAAATTTTTAAAAAAATTTCCAAATTTTACTTTTTTGTAAAAAATTTTTTTACAAATTTTTGTAAAATTAAAAAAAAGATCAAATTCATCGCACAACAAATTGAACAAATTAGAGTGCTCTAAGCAGGCTACCACTATGGCCGAGAATAATTGAACAAATTACGTAATATAAATTTATTTCTTAGGTTCAGCCGTTCTGAAGTTAGGCCATTACAAATATTTTATGAAGAGTTGGATTTTAAGATGTCAGGCCACTGAAGGGGATGGGGGGCGGGGGAAGGGGTAGCGAGAAACAAACAATGAGATTTTTTTAGTCAGGCAAATCAAGGATTACATACAATTATAATTCTAGGAAAATCGATGTCTAACGAGGTTTCCATTTCCGAAAAAAGCGATTTCTTAGATTACTAATATCATGAGTTATGAGTAGCGCAAAATAAAGCCCACACAAGTACATAATTACATGTACGCTGTTGCCGCTTCTGTACTATTTTCTCTCCTATCAGCAAGGCTGCTATTACTAAAACCGTTTTCCCGAAGAAAGTAATATTTTTAGTTACTCATATCATGATATATAACGTATACGCATATACGCTAGCCCCGCAGATGACAAAATTCTGAACTATTTTTCATACCATCTTGAAGGTGACAATCACTTGTATAAACTTTTCGAAGACCACTACTTTCTAGGTAATCAGTAGCGTAAGTTACAGCGTATACTATAATATTACATATACGGTAGCGCCACGTAGTGAGGCAATTCTGCACTATTTTCTATACCATCTGCAAGGAGACTATTACTCAAACAACTTCGCCTAAGAAAGTAATACCTTAGGTTACATGAATTATAAGCTATAGCAAATAAAACGAGTTCGCATATATACTAGTGCTGCACGTTGGGAATATTCTGAACTATTTTCAGTGTCATTTCCGAGATGACAATCATTTGAACAACCTTCCCGAAGACTGCAACTTTCTAAATAGTCAGTAGCGTAAGATACAGCCTATACAAGAGCATTGCATCTGCACTAGCGTCACGTAGCGAGAAAATCCCGAACAACTGCTGCCTGCCCGCTAACCTACCTTTCAATGAAGACGATTGTAATATGATTCCAAGATTTGCACTTGCACCCTTTTCACTCCAAGTAGTAATTTCCTATAATCGCTTGGAATGAAAGGGATACAAGTGCATAACTGAGAAGGAAAGGGGTGTAAGTGCAAATAACATTTTCAAAACTATCTTAAAAATCCCGAAAATCAAAGAAGTTTCCCAAGATTTCAATAGAATTTAATAAAGTAAAGCTAACTCAACCATAGTGCGTCATTAGTTTTCTATTATATAACCTGACTGTACCGATCTGATCCCTCGCGTGTCTATCCGTAAACTGCCGATTCTCTGCTCGGCTGTCAAACGCTCTTTCTCTCTCGATAACCATCACTTAAGAGATACACCGCACCTAATCCAATGTATTGTATCTAACGGTGCAAGGTGTGTTATATCTCGCAGATGACTCCAGTACATCCCTCCCCAAATTAAGAACTGTACTCAGTCTTCGATAACATTCGATACTATATACTTGAAGAGCATTCTCCATAGTATTGTTATTGCACCAAGAAAGTAATTATTGATTCAGTTCGGAATCTTTATATTTTCCCGGAGCGCTCCGCTGTCTTCGGGGCGATTTACGTTTCCTGCAGAAACTCCTTGAACATGAGCGAACTCTGGCTCTAAATCTGTCCCCTTTCGATCCTCGGCCATGTCAGCGCTGGGGAGCAAGCTGTGATTCGCCAGTTGCTTTAAAGTCGAACATCTGTACCACGTAGCATGTTCGGAACAAACCTTTTGGCGTGCGTTCCATTCCATGCATACTCCCTCCTAGTTTCCATTGAGTTGGCAGCAATCTCACTCGCCAGCATACTGGCAACTTCCAACTCTTTCCCTCGAAAGTTTGGTTGTGTTGATCCCAGCTATAAGCTTCGCATTAATACCGTGTCGCCAACATAAAAGTTACCATCTTTTGCATTTCTTGCACTTGCGTGTAGCTTTCTTCGCTCCTTGCCTAAGGAGTTACCTCTACAGCCCCTTCATGAAACATTCGGTGTACAGTACGGACAGTACGGTGCTGTCAGGTTAAAATGGATACTGTAGGAATCAGAACTTCCTGAGCTCCATGGTGTGGAAATGCCACTATTACCATTAAACATGTAGGATGTTTCATTGGTTTGAGCATGGTATATCGGGTTGCACAGTAAACCACAACTAACATCGAGTAGTCGATAGGTAAACCTTCAATAAAATACACTACCAAATCTTACCATGGCAGTGCTGATAATACTCGCGTCACAGGGTATGGTGGATCAGGTTTTGACATCAATTCCATATTCTTTACATTTTTAGGACCTTCTCGGTTGAGTCGTCAAACCAGAAAACCACAATCTCGATCTTTATGTGTCTCATAACAGCCACCCTTGGTGACAAATGTGCTATATGTGTGACTCTCAGTTGCGAAGCCGGACGACTCGATCGCCTCTTAGGATTATTTACCTGTATTGGGAAAGCCGCTCTTTAATCATCAGCCTGTACTAAGCCGGAACATTAGTTCAGTCACACGACGACACCGCCTCACGAATCGCCTTCAAATGAACAGTGTCGAAAACCAGTCCGCGTCTTCACGGTGTATAGCGTGTCTCAAAAAGAAAACTCTGGAGATGCAGCATTCACCTTTTTAATCGACCGAAGTGCCCCGATCACACTCGCTCGAATAGGTAGACAAGAGATTTACAGTCTTTGATGGATGATTCGACAATTTCGACTTTCGACCATCTTTCTCGGCTTACGCACATTTCCCTCCTCGCTTTGTCTGTAGACAAGAGTACCAGTTCATTCGCAGCTCTTACATAAACGCAAAAACCCGAGCCCTGAATCACCCCTTCGAACAGACACCAGTCGTGGACACCCAACCGGTCGCGTCCCTGACCATCTTTATGACCTTCCCAGCAAACCCCCTTTATATCTGCCATTCCACGTCTACGAGACGAAAAGATCAATATACAAAGCAAAGCAAAGCCTAGGTGCTACATTCCGTTATCGAAACTTGACCTTCTGTTTTTATACGACAGACTTCGCAACCAGCTGTTAGAGTGCAGGGCCAGTTACTGTGATCCTATTGACTCTATCTAATAGATCAATGTACATCCCTAGTTAAACTTCCGATTCCGTTGGAAATGGAGCAGACGTATCCGGCTCAGGACCCGAAATCGCCCTGATTCCACAATCAATCCCAAGGATACCAAGGGCGGATACAGTAGACCATGATTTGTCCGTCCGCCCGGCGACACGAAGACGCAAGCGAAAACTCCGTGATCCCCTCCTGCTATTTGCATCTACTTCAAAAGCTCTGCTAAATAGAATAATGTCTGACGAGTCATCGCCCTGGGACCGTCCACCCCATTGAATAGCCGCTCCTTAGCAAACGATCCTGGCGTCCGACCGTTGCAGCGCTCCCACTCAACTTGGTGGTCAATCAGAGAGCCTCCAAATCACACCATGACACTGGATCACTCTCTCCGGCGCCCATACAACACAACCGCCTTCCGGATGTCAGGTTCGGCCCCTTCAGAGGTTCCTCAACGCTTGGACAACAAATCTTGAAACGATCCATCCTCTGCGAACCCACTAGGGTAGAGTAGTATAGCACGTATGCAATACAGGCATTGTTTGTCATGGGATATGTAACCTATCCGAACGCATTTGAAACGTTCACTCGACTTCGTGACCGCTTGTACACGTCGCACGGAGTTTATTGTTATACGTTTCGAACTCGTATAAACCCCACTCTGAACAAGTATATTATCTATTTCAAAGGTCTTTTATTCAGCTTTTGTTCGGGGTGAACAACCTGCAACAACCCCAGCATCATTCTAGTCAACAAACTTGTTCTCGTAACCGGTTATCAAAATCGTCAAACAGTTCATTCTTGTCTGGTCTAATGCTGTTCAAGTGTCCTTCACATGCCCGTTTTTGGGGCATAACAATTATTAACCTAAAATGTGATTAAAGCGTACTCGTCCACTCAGTGGCTCCCGCTTCCATCTTTACCCGACAACCTAGTAGTGAACCTACTACTCATACTGGTCTTGCAAATCGATACGTCCTAGAACCAATCTCCACCATTCCGGGAGGATCTTCCACTATCCTCCTTTTCTGTTTTCCAGCTCAAACTCAAACAATATTCCTAAATGCGTCTCCACTTGATCCAACCATCGGGCGCCATGGCCTGGTCCGAAAAGTCAAATACTGACGTTCCTAAAACGTCGCAAAATGTTATAAATAAATCTTTTTATTTCCCACATGTCGCTCTACAACCACACGGTAGTTTATCTGTATGTGCTTCTCACAAATGCAGTGCTACTCACATACACCGGCCATGTGCTCCCCACATGCCTTATCTGTATGTGCTACCCACATACACCGGCCATGTGCTACCCACATGCCTTACCTGTATGTGCTACCCACATACACCTCACATGTCTAAACGTACTACTCACATAAACTATTCCATTATCAGTTCTTGCACCATCTAATTTAGGTATCTGATGACTTGATATATGCTGCCCATATATCACACCACTCAAAAATTAGACACTACACAGGATTACATCATTTACATCCGGACAATCCCTACACCTCAACATCACACGGCAACAATCTAAACCGTTTTTATTTTTGGCAAGGTCCAACCTAGGTTCGCACTAGTTCCAATCAAGCGGCTGTCAAAACTTTCGTTTCTTTTTCCACTCCAGCTGAACTTAGTTTCGCTCTGGGATGCACTCGACGACGTTTGTTTACTCTTCCGAAAATGCCTGTTCATTCGGTGGTTGGACTGGCACCAACCCATCATGTCAAAAAAAACAAAAACACTACAAGTGCACTCCATCCCCAACAGGCAAGCAAGCCGCAGCCTGAACAATGGTTGTCGAAAGAACAAAAAAAATATCAATATAAACTTCAACTGAAGCTGAAATCAAACACGAAGTGCGTCGCAGCAGACCACTTCGAACAGAAACCAAGCTTTCCTATACGAAAGCAAAAGCTCGCACTGATCCGTATCAGTAATTCACATTCCATGTTGAATTACTTGACCTGTTTTCACTTAACTTACCCATTTTTATTCTCGTCGCCATTTGTACCGATCTGATCCCTCGCGTGTCTATCCGTAAACTGCCGATTCTCTGCTCGGCTGTCAAACGCTCTTTCTCTCTCGATAACCATCACATAAGAGATACACCGCACCTAATCCAATGTATTGTATCTAACGGTGCAAGGTGTGTTATATCTCGCAGATGACTCCAGTACACTGACGAATTTTTTAGACGATGTCAACTTTGGATCTGATTTTCTCGAAATTTACTTTTTGTCACTTACACCCCTTTCCTTCTGACCCACTCAATTTAAATAAGGAAATAATTTTCCGACTATTAGACTATAGACTCTCAGGCATTTAATGCTATGCTATGCAGATATCTACAGCTGAACAACCGCTAATGAATGAGGACGATGCTCCAATAATATCGCCGCTCTTCAGTTTGACCAAGTTAAGGATGTAGATGCTCTATCTCTTCAAGATAACCTGTTGGACATCACCCCGTTGATGGGAAACATGTTTCCCGAAACCGGTCGGTTTAAAAGGTAAACTATCCGTTTTGTAAGAACTATAGTGTTGTTTCCCGTTCACTAAATATTGAGTTATCGGTTCTAACGTTCTAACTAAATATTGAGTTATCGGTTCTAACGTTGACATAAAAAATTTTTTTGTAGTTTATTTGAATGTTGCATAAGTATTGGTAATACATGTCAAATAGCGGAGCTTGCAAACATAAACACAGCTGATCCGCAGCCAACCGCACCGACTACGAACATCCCGAAATATAGTTTGTTTTCTTTGTCAAGACATTCCGATGCCTTTAGGATTTGCAGCAGCAACTGAATAATGCATAGGATCAATAGGATGGTTAATTAATCCGTTTGCATTGAAGGGCAGTTTTTGATTCCTGGTCAGCTAATCGTTTGTTTACTTCACTCTAAGCTTATCGATGCGGCAAAAGTTGAAAGCTCATTGATGTGGCGAAACTTTGAGACCGTGGTGCTGTATTTTCGGAAATCGCTAGTGCAACGAAATATGTGCGCAACCAAATATCTATTAAGTAATTCCAGATCATACGTTTTATGAACACGTTATGATCTATATGATCAGTTAAAATTATTTTTCATTAACAATTATGTTTTGCTAAGCGTTTGTTGATATATAGCGGATCGATAAATGGAATGACAAGAAACAGCACTGGAAGCACTGATTACGTGGCGAAAGCGTGCACTACCAATACAGATCAAAACAATACATGCATCGAAGGGTAGCCATTTATCCAGCCATGTTTGAGCCATTTCGGGTTCCTCTTAAACGTACACTCCAAAAAATCGTGACGTCGCATCCACGTGAAAAATTATGTGAACTTCTGTACAGCAACTTACATGAACTTCATGTACTAGTTAATGCGAAAGACTGGTTAATATCAAAAATTTACTGGAATCGCATGCAAACTGGTTAGTATGAGTGCGAGTTACCAATAATTCACGTGAATGCTACATGAAAAGGGTGATGGATGAGAATTACCTATGTTTTCACGTAAACTTGACGTGCCGATTTTTTTGAGTGTAGCTATGCTTGCAGTGAGCAACGATGTCACATAGGGGGATTAGGACCATAAAGAGCACACGGGGCGAAATGGGCACCCCACTTTTCTACAGAAGTACGCATTTTTACCTTTGTTATACTATATAACAAAGGTTTAGAAATTGGTCGAAAAACACGAAATTGATCCAAGGCCCGGAGGGCCGAGTCACATGTACCAATCGATAGGGTTCGACGAACTGAGCAATGTCTGTGTGTGTGTGTGTGTGTGTGTGTGTGTGTGTGTGTGTGTGTGTGTGTGTGTGTGTGTGTGTGTGTGTGTGTGTGTGTGTGTGTGTGTGTGTGTGTGTGTGTGTGTGTGTGTGTGTGTGTGTGTGTGTGTGTGTGTGTGTGTGTGTGTGTGTGTGTGTGTGTGTGTGTGTGTGTGTGTGTGTGTGTGTGTGTGTGTGTGTGTGTGTGTGTGTGTGTGTGTGTGTGTGTGTGTGTGTGTGTGTGTGTGTGTGTGTGTGTGTGTGTGTGTGTGTGTGTGTGTGTGTGTGTGTGTGTGTGTGTGTGTGTGTGTGTGTGTGTGTGTGTGTGTGTGTGTGTGTGTGTGTGTGTGTGTGTGTGTGTGTGTGTGTGTGTGTGTGTGTGTGTGTACGTATGTGTGTATGTGTGTTCGCTCTGAATTTTCTATCGCCTGTTACTCGGCGATGGCTGAACCGATTCGGCCGCTATTACTTTTGTTTGAAAGGTATTATTGCCTAGTATATCACTATTAAATGGTTTCTTGGTCTGACTTTTCGTTTGAAAGTTATAAGCAAAAATGTGAAAACTACGTGACACGGTTTTCTCCGGAACCACGCAACTAATTTTAACGATATTAGTACCAAACGAAAGCTCTTACTATTACTAAACATTTTGCTAAGTTTTATTGAAAACGGACAAGCATTTTAAAAGTTAGCCTTGAAAAACTTGTTTTGACTAGGTACAAATGAACGCCTGTTTCTCAGAGATGGCCAAACCGATTTACACGCTATTAGTTTCGTTTGGCAGGTCATATAGGGAAGAGTTTCTTAAAATTGAAAGCTCTATCGTCTGGTAGAATTTGAATTTTGAATAATCCCCTTAAAAGTGAAATAAAAAAATTATTTTCTTTCAGTTTCAATACAACACATTTATGTGTTCTGCAAACTTTTAGAGCATATTATTACAAGAAATTTTGCTGAAGACAGCAACCATCTATCTCTTCAGTGAAGGTAGAAAAATCTTATTTAATGTATATGAATTTGTAAAGTCAGTTTTTCTATTCTAACTCTTCTTGTAATTGTTGTATGACTTTTTCATGTATTACAAAGTTGTACAAATAATAAAAATATACAACTTTGCTGAATTTAGTATACCTCTATGTTTGCTTGTTTAGGAACTGTAGAACTTTAAATGTAAAAAATAACCTGATTTTGACCCCGAATTACTCGATTACCAACAGACGGATACATCTTAAACATTTTACATTTGCTGGAAGTTTTGCTGCATACAGACACCATTTTTCCATATGAAGAAACGAGAGAAAATTCCAGTTGGGGTCAATTGCGGTACACCTCACATGCTACTTGCTTCGTTTCTGTGATGTCGGTTTATGCTAATCTTGTTTCCTAACAATTTAAAGTATTAATGCATTGAATAATTCTGACATTTTGCTCATAACAAGTTTACTGAAGAATATACGTTAGTATATACGTAATATACGATTTGTAACTTTATAACAATATGGCATTCAAAAACCTACACATGTTGTACAAAATACAACAGCGTGAGTAACCGAAAGTTAATAGAAATTGATGAAATTTATTCAAGAAAACTTTATTGTTGTGAATCAAATAGAATGGCATTACAGGAAATTATGCATAGTTCAAAACTTATAAACTAGACCTTTACTACGCAATGCATATGTTAAAGAATAATATTTCATCTTACAACTCACTTTTACTTGGACTTACCCTCATTAGTAACAACTTACTCAGCAATTTCATGAGAAAAGGAACTATCAAAATTTATAAGTGCTTCTATTTGGTTCAAATTTTGTAAACTTATCCAATTTCCAAAAATTTCATGTAAGCCAAACGTGTCGATTTCTATCTCAAATAGCAAGTAAGATCGTATAACAAAGGTTCCTTTCACCACTAGGTGGATTAAATCAGGTTTTGTAATATCATATGGCATGCGAAACTCTGCTCTAGTACTACAGTATCCATTTATCAAAAAATGAGTGATTTTTACTTTTAAAACACGGAATTATATTAGAAAACTCAACTTGGTTCTCAGACGCTGAAAAAATTATAATTTTGGTGCACTACCAAATAAGCTTTTACGATCATTTAAATATCTTAAACTATTAAGTGCACACTGCAACATGATGTATACATTGTATCTCGAATTTCACCTTCATTGAAGTTTTGATTTTATACTATAATTAGTGTAAAAACCCATTTTTACTTTATCTACTTGACTGGGGGCGAAATGAGCACCCTTAGGTGGGGTGAAACGAGCACTATGTCGCATTAACTAACCTGTCAGTTTCTTTGTTTAGCGCGTCAATGCTTGTTAACAGTGATGGTATGAATATTAAGAGAATCCGGAAGAAATAATTGGTCAAAAAAGGCCTTGCAAGTGGCCTTGACCACTATAAGGGGAGCCGGAATATCCACAAAACAAGTCGCCCAGTACCACGGCATTCTGCGGCAGACGTTAGCTCGGTATGTGAGGCTATACGAAATGCAATCTTGGGGCAGGAGGTGGACCAAATTGATTCCTTCAAAACTGTGTTCGCTCTCGCTGTAGAACAAGAGCTAGTGGTCCATATTTTGTATATGGAGGTTCAATGCTACCTACGCTATTACTACCCGTGAAATCAGAATCCGGTAAAAACTGTAGCAATCTCGTTCCGGAAATCGACAGACTAAACTATCCATGCGTTTGTCACAAAAACAGTAACTCGCCACCATTTACTATACAATGTTAATAGCACAGCATATAAATAAAAGGTTTAATCTTCTATTTATCTTTTTTGTTAACTTGTTGCTTTTCCTAATGTGAGTAATCCGTTGAGCACTCCCGAGTAACTGTAAAATCAATAGTTTATGCGTTCGAAGTATTTAAGGTGCTGTTCACGTATCTCCATTTCTTTTTGGTATTACGTAATTTGAGAACAGACCCTTACTCTCAGATTCTGCTCCATAATCATAATACGGTTAGACTAATCTCAGGTTTTTAGTCTTGACCTTGAAATGCGGTCATATATATACCTATTAATATTTTTTGAAACGATGGTTCTGCAATTGATGAAGGGATGATACCGTCCCAATAATAGTCCCAATACCCATCAATAATACGGTTGTTATCCAAGATTTAACATGTTTATTTTCTGGTTATAATATACTAGCAAAGTATCAAGCTATTCTATTCGATGTGAATTCGTGTTACTCTGGTCCATTTATGCAATTCAAAAACCGCCATTATTCCATTTACCTTTTATATTTTAATAGGTAAATGCAAACCATGATAAAAATTTCAATTAAAAAAGTACAAAACTTTTTCTAAAACTTGTCATGGTGGGGTCATGTAGGACTACGAATGCCGGTTCAATGCGACAAAGCTTGACATTTTGCTAATGTTTGTCCCGCAAATTTTTAATTTACCGTATTGTAATAAATGGAACATATTCCAATAAATTTGATACAAGAAGCCAAGTTTAAATTTGCTACACGCTTGTGTTCTGTATATCTGTTTCTTAGAGTTTGTAGTTCCACTATAAGTTTCATCAGGCCAATATCACACTTCTGGTGACGATATCGCATTTTGAACATTTCTGTGTGGCTTGTAGCACTAGTCAACTGTTGGTAACTGGCTTGAAAGGAATGTTAACTGGTTTAAGGATCTTGCTCAAAACATAAAATATTTGCACAACTTATGCTTGAATCGAAAAATAAATAAATAATCTGGGTTATCATTTATCACCGGTTGTCTTTCGTCAATTTCCTTGCAAATAGTTGGCAAATAGTAGTCCTACGTCAAAGACTGGAGGTAAAATTTCTAGAACGGCTTAGGCTTTGCTTTGCTAAAGTTCAAAGAACACTCAAGTCGTTTTTTACGCATGAGAAGCGTTCCGCATATATTCCGGGTATGAAATTGGGAAGGCAGACGAGAAAGCGACCAATATAGCTTTTGCCAGCCCAAGCTCCCACCTAGCGCCTCCACGTTGCCATATCCGGTAATACTCTATTGAGTAGCTAAGCTAGGAGGTGTGATACCGCGTGGTTCCCAGATGCAGACGGCTGAGCCACACGGCCCTGGTAGCAGGTAAGTATAATATGTTATTTTAATTATTTGTTTCGTTTTAGCTCAAGCATCTACTATTGTACAATTAAGACTCTAACCGTAACAAGCTTAAATAATGCACATGGATATCGTAAGGAAAAATTAAATTAATTATTGGATATTAGATGATGGAAACTGACGCAGTATTTTTTTCATTCGATTGATGGTGAGATTGTTCTATTTTTCTCATATATGCTTCATTTCATTTTATTTTTAATAGTTTATTCATATCGTATATACTGGGTACAAGAACACCTATGAAGATTGCGTGAGTTTTTGCGCATTCTCTTAAAGTAGGTGGTCAACTAACGTACCCATTTCTACAATCGTAAGGACATGGCCAGGTGTATGGTGTACTAACGGGTACATCATATCAGCCACCCATGATGTGTATGGTTGTCTATGCTATGCTATGCTATGCTATGGGAAGCGTTCCGCATATATTCCGAAATTCGCATAAAAATTCAACCGCACAAATTAGCGGTGTACGCACAATTTTGTTCAAAAACTACAGAGTATCCCGTGCCAGGAGAATGAATCGGATATGAAGACCATTCAAGAATTACGTCAAAAATCCGCCTACTATTTAAAAGTATGTAGATCAACCTATCAAAATTGTCATCATGGATCAAACTGATCATGATGCACAAATGCTACAAAAAAAATTAACGATCGCATTGTATACCAGTTTACGAGCGCCACTTGCTAAACAGTTTGAAATCTTATTGTGTGAAGTGAAGTAGGGGAAAGTAGTCAACAGTGAGACATTCCCGTTGTCTCATACTTCGCCATAAAGCATTCAAGATCCATGACATTTTCCTAAAAAGTGAAATTTGTGAACCTATGTGTCACCATCACCGTCATCTTGCGCCGTTATGTGACCATGCTTCGAAACATGCTTGTTTAAAAAATTAGTGGTTTTTGCAAGGATGATGGAATAAATGCAAGAGTCGCATCTGTTTATCTGTGATATAAATTTAAAGAATAACCTTACCTAAATAAAACAGTTTCTAGAACAGCACATATTATTGCAAACACACAACGTGTGGCATAAAACATTGTTGCAGTATTGGCTTCCGTAACGTGTTTACAAATCCAAGCGGGAATTGAATGTATTATCAAATATAAATAAGAACGTAGACCATATTCCGGACTATACTCCCATGTTTGAAGACCTGGAAACATGAAATACAAACAAAAACTATAACAACTATGCTTGTCCATTAATTTACTGTAACGAATGAATAGAGCTCTTTTTTCACTGGTACCTGATAAATGAGATTGAGAAATTATGCTAATTTTATTGAAACGGTAATGCATTAATAGTATACATACAGTATTCCCCGCTAATCCGACGATACAATAGTCTGAATCTTATTAATTCGTTAAATTCCGAATTAAAAAGCATTGTACTTAATTTCTTTCAATCGATTAGGCCGTGTGAATAAAACAGTTTGCTTTTCCCGTTTAAATCGTATGGGAGCATTTGCTCTAACTCTTTCATTCATACGGCCTATTACCTTCGTTAAGCATCTCCGTCAGTCAGGATGGTACTCCTAACTAAATGGAGATGGTAAATGGTGCTCTTTCTAGCTACGTTCAATTTTGCCATGAACTCACTTTTTTCATCACTATTCTCAATAGACTGATGTGCTTGCGCTTATTTCGAAAGTGACTAAGAATTTTACAGTATTCTTTTGATGAAACTCAGAATTACTGAAACTGAATAAAAAGCAAACTTGCTGCGTAATTACGACAAATATTTTCAAAAACTTGCGAATTTGTTCATATATGGTTCAAACAAAAACAACTTTAAATTCACACTAACGTTAATTTGACTGCCGGATTCTCGAGTCAAAATTCGGTAATCCGGCTATAAATTTGTCGGATTAGCGGGATGGTACGTTCTAAATGACAGTTATTTTAGCATTCCGGACAGAGGATTACACATATCAGCACTAGATATTGTAGATTTTTGCTCAGAGAATTCACCTTTTCTGCGATTGGCAATCTTCCCAACTGCGACGGGGGGATCAGCAGGCAATGTTATATTCGTTCGTTTGCAGAGATACTGATGTTCGTCAAATACGTGTAATATGATTACTACTCATAGAAGCATAACTGTCCCATATGGAAAAAAGGGAAGTGTGGAAAAATGAAACTGTAAGCAACTGACTATTTATAAATATATACACTCAGTCCACAATCATGGGTCACACACAATTGTGGGTCATTTTATTGCGGAGTTTCCACATATTTAGAGTCTCACGCGAAAAATATTAGCGTGGTTATTTTCTGCGTTTACCACACATGGTTGCAATTTAGCAGTTTGAATCATCAGTTTTTCGTTATTGCCTCCCCACTGCACCCCTCCTTGCTTGACAAGCGTATTTTCAATGTATTTAGTAAGTACAGGATAATTATTATTAAAAAACAAATTTACGTAGGACTCGTAAATACTACAATACTACACACAACTATTGCTGCCTGGTGCAATAGTTTTTTCTGCTAATTTCCGTCTAAATATTACCTAATGATTGTTCAAATTATTAGAGTTACTTATGAGTAACAATTTTATCAATCATGTAGTATAATATTCACGCATTAATTGGCAGATAAAGCTAAAATGACCCATAACTGTGTGTGACCCACGATTGTGGAGTGACTGTATGTTGATGTTATGCGTCATTATATACGAATTATTTTACTTTCTTCGGAGGAAAAATCACGTTACTCTAGTAATTAAACTATCCACATTAATTTTGTTGTAAAGTTAAACACAAATGCATTTTTTTTTCAAAATTTCGAAGATTGGACAGTTATGCTTTTATTTACAAGCGCAAGTTGCAAAATAAAACATGTATGTCCTATATAATCTTTTTAAATTTTTAACAGTACATGGCGGAAGATAGTTCCTATGCCAATGTATGCACAACCAGAATGCTCCTATAATATTTCAGGATTTTAAAATCGTGATTAAAGAAGCCAAAAAAGACATCGCGGTCTTGGACTTAGAGTCATCGGTCTGGATTCGAAATACATCTTACATCTATACCTATAAAAATGGATTTCTGTCTGTCTGTCCGTATGTTCCTTATAGAATCGAAAACTACTGAACCGATCGGCGTGAAAATTTGCATGCAGGGATTTTTGGGGCTGGGGAAGGTTCTTATAATGCTTAGAGACCCCCCCCCCCACTAAGAGGGGAAGCTCCCATACAATTCTATATCTATAAAAAAGGATTTCTGTCTGTCTGCCCGCATGTTCCTTTTAGAATCAAAAACTACTGAACCGATCGGCGTGAAAATTTGCATGTAGGGCCTTGCCTTGGGGCCGGGGAAGGTTCTTATGATGTTTAGAGACCCCTCCCCTACTAACCCAAGTAACACACTTGGTTTTAAATAAGAATTGACAACGGATTTAAAACAAATCGAATTGCTAACATTTCGTTTCCACATACTTAATTACGACCGGATTAACACTGAAACAGCGCCTGAAACGAGCTAAAATATAACATGTTTGTGAAATATTTCAAAGTGACGCCTATGCGTTGCATGGTTTTTGTACTACCAACTGAAAAGCTTAATCGCGCTGTTGACAGAAATTTTTTTTCCTGATATTTCCCTGAAGTTATATTTACATTTACAAGCAAATAATGACAGACATTTTTCGCAAGATAAAATGGCTAAAGTTATATTTCGGTAATTCATCAATCACTCAAAGCAACATTGTAGCCTTCAAATAACCCATACTAAAGTGCAATTTTAAATTTATCGTGAACTTTGCCATTCTACTTCCGAAAAATTGATGCGCTCAAGATTTACTTTTATAAGCAAAAGTTGAGTGGAATTGAAATAAATATCATTTTTTGACAATCTCACAAAACATGCTAATCTCTTTGAAAACCGGTGGGATATTTTATATTAATTATGTTATATGTCCCTTGTATATATAAAATCATTCTACAACACAAAAATAATGATCTATTACATTATATTTTGGCGCAGTCATCGGCCATGTTTATACAAGATTGCATTCAAATGAGCACACCGATAACCGAAAAATTCGAAACCAATCAAAAGCTTTACTGTATGCATTTTGTTTCGCGTTAACTTACAACTGATTCACAGTTAATTTTTATTTGTGAAAGAACTTAAATTGCGATCAAAAAATACCCAGAATACTCATAAATTGGAGCATTTAAGCTCAATAAAATATTGCAATGTTGCGAAAATGTGTAAAAGTTATGGATCTGTGCTGTACTCATTGTCATCGCTTCACCGCTGTTCAATTCGCCACTACGAAGTTGCTGATATTGGTTTGATTTTTGTGTGAGAAAAAAAGAGAAGGAAATATTTTTGCTTTTGTTTTCACGTAAGTTTTGACAATTCGACTTGGAGTTTCGTGTGAGTGCGAACAGGCTTAGAAATCTCTTTTACTTTCGTAGTCACGAATACTCAGTTGTAAATGTTCAATAAAAACTTAGCTTTACAACCGAAATGCAACTTTAACCTGTCATTCTGGCTGAAAACATCGGCGTTAGAAATAAAACATTTTTATAACATCTTGTTTTCCATGAAACTTATTTATCATTTAAATGCAACTGTTTTCTGAATATTTTTCTAAAAAACATGTTGCAAGTGTTACTTGGGAAGGCCTGCCATACAAATGAAACACAAATTTCTGTCTGTCTGTCCGTATGTTCCTTATAGAATCGAAAACTACTGAACCGATCGGCGTGAAAATTTGCATGTAGGAGTTTTTGCGGCCGGGGAAGGTTCTTATGATGGTTAGAAACCTGCCACCCCACTAAGAGGGGGGGCTCCCATACAAATGAAATACAAATTCCTGCATAACTCAAGAACTAATCAAGCAAATGGAATAAAATTTGGAATGTGGGTGTTTTAGGAGACAAGATTCTTTTCTATGGTGCATTGAGACCCCTCCCCACTTTGGGAGGGGAATTATGACCCCTCTCCGCTTTAGGGTGGGGGGCTTCCATACAAATGAAATACAAATTTCCTCATAACTCGAGAACTAATTAAGCAAATGGAACCAAATTCAGCATGTGAAGGTTTTTGGAGGCAAGAATTTTTTCTAGCCATTTGTATGGGGGCTCCCATACAACCAAAATACAAATTTCCACCTATCAGGTATATCAGGTATCAGCATCTTTGGCTCGAGCAGCACGTTCCTCACAATCATGTGGAAGATTTGTGCCTTGTCCATCTTGCCCGTGTTATCATTTACCTGATGAGAACGGGAAGGAAAACAGGAGGAATAGGAAGGGGTGGATGAGGAATTTGAACAAACACAAACATATATATACCGAGAGATTTTTGTACCCCCGAGGGGATACTGCAATCCTTGGTAGTTAACTTATCAAAAGTACACCCCCTGGGGGGTATACTCATGATAAATAAGAGCTTATAGCTCAATACCGCTTTCGGTAAGGAACATCAAAATGTCTCGTAATTTTAGTTTCCTAAAATCCGATTCATTTAAGACGTAGGATCCAAAGATCCTATGACGCAATTGTGCTACTGCAGGACAGTTGCAAATTACGTGATATGGTGTACCGTAGTCGGATTCACATAAATTACAATCGTAGCCATATGATAATTTGGTCTGCAGTGACCAGTCAGTGATCTGACAAGAATACTGCAATTTACCTTTGAGTGTTGCAAAAGAAATTTCACAACCTTCTCACAAGGCTTAACAATGAAACTTTTCGTTTGACGACAAGTTTCAAGATTTTCCCAATAACGTTCATGTTCAGATGAAAACCAAGATCGAATCTTTTGTTTTATCCAACATGCCGCAATTGGTAAAGCAGGTTCCGGTCCGAAAACCGACTTTTCTGCTCCAGATCTTGCTAGTTCATCAGCCCATTCATTTCCGGTTATACCAGAATGGCCAGGAACCCAAACCAGATGAACGGCATTTAGAATGCTTAGTTCTTCTAATTGGGTGTGGCAGGCGATGACTGTTTTAGATTTAGAATTAGCCGCACAAAGGGCTTTTATAGCGGCTTGACTGTCAGAACAGAAGTAGATAATCTTGCCTATCAGTTCTTTCTGAAGTGCAAACTGAGCTCCGCACATAATTGCAAAGATTTCAGCTTGAAAAACGGTGCAGTAACTACCCAACGAATAGGATTCCTCCAATTCCAGCTCACGGCAGTAAACACCAGCATCCGCGCGACCTTCGTACAAGGAACCATCGGTATAACAGACCACATAGTCGGAAATTTTCCTTTCCATGTAGCCTGACATCCAATCCTCTCTAGGAGGAAAGTCACTTGAGAAAGTCCTATACGGGAAAGTACGCATGAGCGTTACATCGCTAGGAGCAAGGGCAAACTTGTCCTCAGCAACAATTTGCGACCACAGTCGAGTATGACCAGTGGAACCGTCCACAGACTGCCAAAGGCCAATCGCGTGTAGTCGATAAGCACATATTAGTGCCTCTTGCTTCAGGTGGAAGTGTAGAGGTTTAATATTGAAAATAGCTTCTAGGGCGGCAGTAGGAGTTGTAGTAAATGCACCAGACATTGCCATTAAACACATCCTTTGAAGATGGTTTAGCTTTGTCTGGACAGTCACAACTTCCCCTCTCTGCCACCATACAAGACAACCATACGCCAGTATTGGTCTGACAACGACCGTGTATAACCAGTGTATGTATTTGGGTTTAAGCCCCCAAGAGTTGCCAATTGCTCGTCTACATTGCCCAAAGGCCATGCACGCTTTTTTAATTCGGAAATCAATATTTGTGGACCAGTCAAGCTTGGAGTTGAGAATCAACCCCACGTACTTCACTTCGCTCACAACATCAACATCCGAATCGTAAAAGCGCTGAGCGCGAGCTCCATTGGTATTTCTACGTCTTGAAAATAAGACGATAGATGTTTTGCTCGGATTTACCGAAAGTGCAGTTTCTCGGCACCACGTTTCTTCGACACGTAGTGCCTGCTACATTAAGTCAAATAATGTGCTTATGCACTTTCCAACTACTAGGATGAGATAGTCATCCGCAAAACCATATGACGGATAGCCTAGACCATTGAGTTTCCTCAATAGGCCGTCCGCCACAAGGTTCCATAAAAGAGGCGAGAGAACGCCACCTTGTGGACATCCACAAACACTTTGCTTCCAAATGCTTGCTTGCCGTAAGGACGAAAAAAGCAATCGGTTACTAAGCATTTGTTCTATCTACTTTATGATTATTGAAGGCGCATTATGATAACGAGCAGCCTCCAAAATGGAAGCGAAAGATACGTTATCAAACGCGCCTTCAATATCCAAAAAAGTTCCTAAGCAAGATTCCTTTTGTGAAAAAGCAACCTCAATTTTATCCACCACATCATGTAATAAAGTGGTTGTAGACTTGCCACTTTGATAAGTATGCTGTGCTGAATGAAGAGGAACTTCTACTAAGCTTGTTTCGCGGATGTGGTGATCAACAATCCGCTCAAGTGATTTAAGCAAGAAAGACGTTAGACTGATTGGTCTAAAACTTTTGGCTTGCTCGTATGTCGCGCGTCCACCTTTAGGAATAAACTTAATGGTTATTTCACGCCATTGAGTTGGGATGTACCCAATAGCAATACTACACACAAACATCCTTCTCAGAATGTGTTTGAAGTACTTGAATCCTTTTTGCAGTAGAATAGGGTATATTCCATCTGTTCCAGGAGATTTGTATGGAGAGAAGCTGTTCACGGCCCACTCAATCGCTTCAGTTGTGACAAGTCTCCGAGCAAAAGCCCATGAGTCTAAGCCACCTAAAACGATTTCTGGATCGTTTCGAACTTCAGGTTCCACACAGCCCGGAAAGTGACTATAAAAGAGACATTCCAGGATTTCATTGTCATTCGAACAGTATTCACCGTTCGAACTTCGAATGTTATTAACCTGATAATCTTTCGATTTTGACAGTATTTTATTAAGTCGACTTGCCTCGCCGAAACTGGAAACGTTGCTACAGAACCTGTGCCAGCTCGTGCGTGCTGAAGATCGTAAAGCCTTTGCATAGGCTTTCCGGGCCTGCTTGAAAGGCTCCACGCCATCCCTCCGACGTCTATTCCAGGCTCTCCTGCATCGTTTCTTTAGTTCCGCGAGATGAGAGTTCCACCATGGTGTTCCTCTAGTCGTTTTAATAGTTTTTAGCGGGCAAGCTACTTCAAAAGCTTCCGCAATAAAAGATGTTGTGACATCTACAGCCACATCCAAGTCGATCGATGACTCAATCGTCGGTTCGAATCCTTGAAATTTCGTCGCCAGTTCCTCCTCAAAGAGTTCCCAGTCAGAAAATCTCGGATTGCGAAATGTTGCAGCGTTCAAGGAGACACCCAAATGATATATAAAATATATAATAATATAAAATAATATAATAAAATAATAATAAAATAATATAATATAAAAATATATAAAGCAATGATCAGATATTGGTGTCTCATTTGAAACATGCCATTGTGCCAACTCATGACTGATCCTGTTAGAGCAGAGTGTTATATCTAACACTTCCTCTCTACCAGCTCGTATGAAAGTTGGACAATTGCCAATGTTGAGTATTCCAAGGTTGGTACCACTCAAATATTCCATCAAATTAGAGCCTCTCAGATTGATATCCGAGCTGCCCCAAATGATGTGATGGGCATTGGCATCACTGCCTACAATGAGCGGAAGCCCACTAGATTGGCAGTATCTCACCACATTTCTGAAATCGTCGCTGGGAGACGGTTCATCGTGTGGTAAGTATGCAGAACAGTAGACATAGCGCCTATGGACATCATCCACGACGAGTTCTACTGTGACTGCAGAAATATCTCGAGTAGTCAACTCAGAGATAAGGCATGCACTAATTGACCTATGCAACAATATGCTTTCATATGCTATACTTTCATTCGACGGATATTGGAAACCAGAACTTTGCTGTTTTCAGCAAAACTGGTATGACAAATCCTCGTTTGATGCCCAGGGCATGCATCAAACGAGGATTTGTCATACCAGTTTTGCTGAAAACAGCAAAGTTCTGGTTTCCAATATCCGTCGAATGAAAGTACCCCTTGCGAAAATATGGCTCCTGAACCAATGCGATGGTGACAGAGCCATTAAAAAGTTTTTCGCATAAATACAAATTTGCTGCCCGTTTGTGTTGAAGATTTATTTGTGCGACTCTAACTATTTGACTAGCGGAGTATATGCACAAACAATCTCCAACACAGATCAGACAGCAAATTGTAAGCGAAGCCAATTAAGCCAGAACGCACTTGGCGTAAAACCCATAAGGGAAATTGGGCAGGACTACTATGCTGTTCCCACGAAACGCAAGGGACAACAAAGATCGACCGTACCAGAGCCCCGCATGGCACAGTAGGGGCAAGATGCCCAAAGCACTCCGTTCGCGACTGGCATGTTTTCACCCCTCCAGCCATTGAGTCATCGGCACGGAGATAGACCTTGACTTAGGGGCACCTGATTTGCCGACTCCCGGCAGGATCAGGTCCCGTGGCTCAATTTTTGCCCAAACGTACAATTCGGCACCAACCGCCAAAGGGCGTAAGTGCAGATTGTGTAAAACAGACCGATTAAGAGTCTGTTGGGACCCATTGGGGCCGATGCCAGTAAGGTTTCAACTTCGGTAAACTGGCGGCTATGTTATTGGACATGATTCGGACACGATATACAACACGACTTAGGGCTAGCATTTGCGACGAGCTCCCCTAGTAAAGTCACGTGATAGCGACTTGAAACGGCGAGGTGGCAAACGGTGCATGTGTCTCCGTCCCGAAAAACCTGGCAGGCCTTCAAGTACGTTCCAAATCTATCGACCGGCGACCGCCGGGCGGGAGTAGGTTCAGATGCTTTTTCCTGATTTACGCCGATCTGGCTCTGAGGTGCAGTTGCCCATAAGGCGCTGCCCCAACCCTCGCATGGTTCTCCCTGTTCCATAGATCGCCATGGGATCATTAAAGCGACTACTTCAAATGGGTTTGGATAGCGGCTTGAAGGGGGACCCTTTAGAATCAGAATGAGTCTTCTAAACAAATTTACAGCAAGTGCGGATACGGTGGAAAACCCGTTCGCGAGGGGAGGCATCCAACGTTCTCCACCAAGGGTGGAGAAGGATGCAACCCGAAGTGCTAGTGTGGGTGGCAAGGGCAGCGGTACGCCTGCCACGCCAGACACAGCGATGAACGGCCCATCGCTAATCAAGGCGATGGGAAAGAATAGAGAGGAACTACCCAAAGTGGTAGCTGCGTCACAGCAGCTCAATTTAATCATCGAGTTCACGTCAGGTCGCGGCAATTTCTCCAAGGACCTGAAGCAGAGCTTGCTCATGCTTCGGAGAACCTTGTGTGCTGCGACCAAAGTGCATAACGACCTCGTGGCGCATATAGGAGAGGTGAAGACCGTGAAGGCGTCGAAGTCGGTACAAACGGATGCCTGCTCGTTGACGGCGTGTCGCAACGTGGCCCTGGAAGCCACGGAGAGCGCTACCAACAGCGGTAAGGCATCTGCTAAGCGTCTGAGACAGTCCCCGGGGGATGGCACCCCTGGTGGACCAAAAAAACGCCTGATCGGTAAAAGCCCTTAGGCTAGCGAGTTGGTGGAGCCAAACGACCAAGCAGCGGGAAACACCAAGACGGGTGGCCCGTGGATCGAGGTCACGGCCAAGCGGAAGAAAAGAAGAAGCTCCACCAAAAAGAAAGCTTCACCTAAACCGACAGGGAAGCGAGCGAAGAAGGGCGACGCTCTTATCCTGAAAACCGACGGGTCGAAATACTCGGAGGTTCTGAAGGCCATGAGAGGAGATGCCCTACTCAAGGACCTGGGCGCGGACGTGCGGAGCATCCGCCGCTCACGCACGGGCGAAATGATCCTTGAGTTGAAGAAGGACGCCACCAAGAAGAGTTCCGCATATAAGTCGATAGCGGAAGGAGTGCTCGGGGAGGGAGTGCAGGTACGTGCTCTCACACCAGAAATGACTCTCCAGCTTAAAAACCTGGATGAGATCACCGATGTGTGTGAGGTCGTACAGGCCCTCAAAGAGCAAAGTGGAGTGGTGGTGGCAACCGAGGCGGTTCGCCTGCGTAAGGGTCCTGTCGGGACCCAGGTAGCCACCATACGACTTCCGCTGGCGGACGGAAATGAAGCCCTGAAAGCTGCTAGGCTAAAAGTGGGGTGGTCGGTATGCCCACTAAGCGTGCTGAAGCAATCGGAGGCTTGCTTCCGATGCTTCGAGCACGGGCATAAGGCCTGGAACTGCAAAGGGCCAGATAGGAGCCAATTGTGCAGGAGATGTGGCAGTGCTGGCCATAAAGCAAGGGACTGCGCGGAGCCTCTCCAGTGCTTGATCTGTACCGGTAAAAGGGACGCAAAGCACGTAACGGGAGGTCCAAGGTGCCCGGCTGGTGTGCCGGCGACCAAGCCACGATCATAGTGCAAGTGACACAACTCAACCTGAACCACTGCAGCACGGCTCAGCAGCTGTTACACCAAGCAGTTTCCGAGTCGGCAACGGACGTTGCCATCATCTCGGACCCATATCGCGTCCCTGCCGGAAACGGCAACTGGGTGTCGGATGGGTCCGGGACGGCGGCTATATGGACAAGCAGGTTTCCGGTTCAAGAGGTTGTGTCAACCGCATACGAGGGATTTGCGGTTGCCAAAGTGGGTGGAGTGTTCTACTGCAGCTGTTATGCTCCGCCGAGATGGTCTATCGAGCAGTTTACGCGGATGGTAGACCGAGTATCAGTTGTGCTGACTGGTCTAAGGCCGGTGGTTGTGGCGGGAGACTTTAACGCTTGGGCGGTAGAGTGGGGAAGTCGTCGCACGAACCATAGGGGTCGGATTCTGCTTGAGGCTCTGGCAAAGCTCAACGTAGATTTGGCCAACGTCGGCACCACAAGTACCTTCAGTAGGAACGGTGCGGAGTCTATCATCGACGTGACATTTGGCAGTCCTGGTCTGATAGGAGACTGGAGGGTAGATAATGGCTACACTCACAGTGACCATCAGGCGGTCCGCTATGGTGTCGGTCAGATAACGAGGCGGCAGGTGGCGAGTAGAGCCAACACTCCAACCACCCGTGGATGGAAGACATCATACTTCGATCCCGAAGTATTTGTGAAAGCGATCCGGAGAGAGTGCGGTGATCGCGGTATGCCCGATCCGAACGCTGATCATTTGGTTGAGGTACTGTCGCGATCGTGTGACGCTTCCATGCCTAGGAAAGGTCGACCTAGGTATGGCAGGTCACCGGCTTACTGGTGGACAGATGAAATTGCGGAACTCCGCGGAGCCTGCTTTCGTGCGAGGAGAATTATGCAAAGAGCTCGTTCAGACGAAGGCAGGGTTGAATGTCGAGTAGCACTTGTTGCTGCACGCGCAGCGCTTAAGAGTGGGATAAAAGCTAGTAAACGAGACTGCTTTGAAAGGTTATGTGCTAGTGCCAATGCGAACCCGTGGGGTGATGCCTACAGGGTCGTAATGGCAAAGACCAAGGGCGTAATGGCGCCCGCTGAGCAATCACCAGAGATGCTGGAGCGAATCATCGAGGGCCTCTTTCCGCGCCACGAGCCAAGGCCCTGGCCCCAGGCCGCTGAGTCGTCCCACGGCCGACGTTCCAGTATCTCAGCCCATAGCGTAGGATGGTCGGCCTCCCAGCCGAACATCCAAAGTAACGTGGGCGACGGCGGTTTGGAAGTCGGGGAGGAAGTGACGGTTACGAACGAGGAACTCATCGATATCGCTAAATCCCTAAAGGTGAGCAAGGCACCGGGGCCAGACGGTATCCCGAATATGGCCATTAAAGCGGCTATTCTGGAGGCTCCCGAATTATTCGGGGCAGTAATGAATAGATGCCTGGAAGCTGGCCACTTCCCGGACAGATGGAAGCGACAGAACCTGGTCCTATTGCCGAAGCCGGGAAAACCTCCGGGTGTCCCCTCGTCATATAGGCCGATCTGTCTACTCGATACTGCCGGCAAGGTGCTGGAGAGGGTTATCCTTAACAGACTCGTACAGTACACGGAGGGTACAAACCAGCTGTCAAGGAACCAATTCGGCTTCCGAAAAGGCAAATCTACGGTGGATGCCATCTTGTCTGTCACTAAGACAGCTGAGGTGGCAATCCAGCCCAAGAGGACAGGTATTCGTTATTGCGCAGTTGTCACGCTCGACGTGAGAAATGCGTTTAATAGCGCTAGCTGGGACTCCATAGCCAGCTCGCTTCGGAGCGTCCAAGTGCCGGTGTCGCTGTACAGAATTCTGGATAATTATTTCCAGAATCGTGTGCTATGCTACAACACGGAGGAGGGTCAGAAATGCGTTCCAATCACCTCAGGGGTTCCGCAAGGTTCCATACTGGGCCCGGTGTTGTGGAACGTCATGTATGACGAGGTGTTGAGGCTAAAGCTCCCGGTAGGGGTGGTGATTGTCGGCTTTGCGGACGATATCACCTTGGAAGTCTACGGCGAATCTATCAGAGAGGTTGAGTTGACGGCTGCCCACTCTATAAGCATTGTTGAAGATTGGATGCGATCCAGGAAACTGGACCTAGCGCATCATAAAACGGAGGTTATTGTGGTGAACAACCGCAAGTCGGTGCAGCAAGCAAATATCAGCGTCGGGGACTGCACTATTTCGTCAACGCGGTCCTTAAAACTTCTGGGAGTCATGGTCGACGACAAGCTCAAGTTCGGGAGCCACGTCGACTATGCCTGCAAGAAGGCTTCCACAGCTATTTCGGCATTGTCTCGTATGATGTCTAATAGCTCTGCGGTATATGGCAGCAAGCGAAGGCTTTTAGCCAACGTGGTCCAGTCCATACTCAGGTATGGCGGGCCGGTGTGGTCATCGGCGTTAGGTACCAAAAGCTATCTAGCCAAGCTGGAAAGCACCTATCGTCTCATGTGGTTAAGAGTGGCGAGTGCGTATCGCACAGTTTCACATGACGCAATCTGCGTCTTAGCGGGTATGATGCCTATTGGTATCATCATCAGCGAGGACGTAGAGTGCTTCAACCAACGTGGAACTAGAGGCATACGGAGTACCACAAGATCGGCCTCGATGATCACATGGCAGCGGGCATGGTCTGATTCCACAAAAGGCCGGTGGACACATCGACTTATCCCGGAACTATCCGGGTGGGTCAACAGGCGCCATGGCGAAGTCAACTTCCACCAGACACAGATTCTGTCAGGGCATGGTTGTTTTAGACAGTATCTGCACAAGTTTGGGCATGCGGAGTCCCCCGAGTGTCCGGAATGCGCGGACGTCGAGGAAACTGCAGAACATGCTTTCTTCATGTGCCCTCGTTTCGCGGGCGTGAGAAGCAACATGATGGCAGTTAGCGGACAGGACACTACTCCGGATAACTTAGTCCAAAGGATGTGTTCTAGCTCGGACGTCTGGGGTGCGGTCAATGCGGCTGCTACTCAGATCGTACTTGAGCTACAAAACTGCTGGAAAGCCGATCAACGGCGAATAAACAGCCTAACTACCATAGTCCAGTAGTTATCTAAGAGTGTGCGTTAAGCACAATAGCCCCTCCCTGAAGTAATACCGATAAGGTGGTTCCAGGGGGGATTGAGGCTGGAGACTCGAGTAGGGTTTTAGTGGGTCTGGATCTTCACGATCTTCACGGGATACCAAACCCCACTCCCTGAGCTGTCTTCTCAGGTGTCTGATAGCAGATGTCCCTACTCGTTAAAAAAAAAAAAAAAAAAAAGACCGATTAAGAGTCTCTCTCTCTCTGTGCTAAGCCAGCTGAGAAAATAACTCTCTCCCGGTGTGCTCACACCCCGCAGCCGCGCCCTCCGAAAATCCTGCGCCGAACTGCATGATTTTTTTTTTTTTTTTTTTCCATGTTGGGTATTTTTATCACTGCGACCATTTGTTTGATCTATTGTGATATATCCCCCATTTTACTATAGCTATGTTGTCAAGATGACGCACCACTATTAGAAGCGACCGTCATTGTTTGACTAATAGCATTTGTCCAGTCCGGTGATACATTTCGGATAAAGTGCACTACCGTACTGGGAATTGTTCTCCAAATATCAAAGGGTTCTAACAGCCCTCTGTTGAAGAACCTTAATCTTTTATTAAAAATTGCCGGACATCGGCATAACAGGTGTTCCGAGTCTTCCTTTTCTATGCCACAGAAGCGACATATATCATCTTGAAGTTTTCCCATTTGCTTCAGATGATAGCGGCTCGGACAATGTCCTGTTATTAGACCAGTATAGATGCTTAGATCTTTCTTTGAAAGCTCCAGTATTTTGCGAGTCATAGAAATGTTTGGAGAGATAAATCGTTTCGACTGCCTAGCATTGAAGGTGTTATTCCAATTTGATTCCACTTTCCTACATTCCCATGCCTTCAGCTCCATTTTTAAAACAGAAGCAGATAGGCCGCAAAAGGGCTCAGGTCCTATAAATTGATGAGAAGATCCGAATCTTGCAAGCGCATCAGCCCTTTCATTTCCATCAATTCCACAGTGACCTGGGACCCAATATAAGTTGACTTGGTTACGGCAAGATAATTTTTGGAGTGATTGAATACATTCCCAGACGTGTTTTGATGTGCATGTCGCCGACTTTAAAGCATTTAGAGCTGCTTGACTATCGGACATGATGCATATATTTGAATGTCTATAGTTTCTGCGCAAGCACACAGTAGAACACTCTAGAATTGCTTGAATTTCAGCTTGGAACACAGTTGGCCATCTACCCATAGAAATTGACATGTCTATTCCTGGGCCAGTTACTCCTGCTCCCACTTGGTTGTCCATTTTTGAACCATCTGTGTAAAAAACCGTCGAGCCTTGGCGAAGATCGGGACCACCGTCTTCCCAGGAATCACGCCTAGGCTCAAATACACGAAAAATTCGGTCAAAGTTGTATTTTTTCGCCATCCAGTCTTCATTATTGATTACCAGAGGATTAATACTAATAGTCTTTAGAATACTGAGATGACCTGTAAGATCACCATCAAAGAGGTTCATAGATCTTTTGATCCTCAGAGCACTCTTTTCAGCTTCTAATTGTATGAACTGATGCAGTGGAAGCATATAAAGTAAAGCATCCAATGCCTTCGACGGTGTACTTCTCATTGCACCTGTTATTGAGAGAGTGGCTAGCCTTTGAAGTCTTTCTAGCTTTTTCTGAGAAGCTTTCTCTTTTGTTTTTGGCCACCAGACCAACGAGGCATAGGTAATCCTGGGTTTCACAATAGCCGAATAGATCCACTGGATCATCTTCGGTTTCAGTCCCCATTGCTTACCAAAAGTTCTTTTACATATCCATAGAGCATTTGTAGCTTTGTTTACTGCTTGCTCTAGATGTGTGTTCCAATTGAGTTTTCTGTCAAGAAATACTCCAAGATATTTGACAGTGTCTGAAAGTTTCAAGAGTGTTCCTTTCAAACTTATGTTACTCAATGTAACTTTTTTTCTTCTCGTAAATGGTATGATAGTAGTTTTATTGGCATTAATGTTGAGGCCCTGCCTATCACACCATGATGAAATAAAATTCAAAGCAATTTGCATCCGGTCAGCGATGATAGAGTCAAATTTCCCACGAACAATTACGACTATATCATCTGCGTAGCCAATTATTTCAAAGCCTAAGGCTGTCATCTCTTGAAGAAGATCATCAACTATTAAAGACCACAATAGAGGTGATATTACGCCTCCTTGTGGGCACCCTTTCATTGCTCTAACGCTAATGGATGTACTTCCAAGTTTTGCTGATATATCTCGTTTTGATAACATTTCGCCAATCCAGTGGATAACGGATACATCGAAACCACGTTTCATCATAGCCGCAATCATTGAACTATGGGATGAGTTATCAAATGCGCCTTCTATATCTAGGAAGGCTGCTAGTGATATTTCTTTCGCTTCAAAAGACTTTTCCAGTTTCCTTACAACCGTATGTAATGCTGTTACTGAAGATTTACCTTCTAGATATGCAAATTGATATTTGCTCAGAGGGTTTTTAACTAAATATGATGATTTTATATGCTCATCAAGTATTTTTTCCATTATTTTCAGCAGAACAGACGAAAGGCTTATCGGCCTAAAGGACTTTGGTGAAGTCTTGTCCTTTTTATTGGCCTTCGGGATAAAAGTGACCCGCACTTGTCGCCATGCTGCTGGAATATGGCCTAGTATCAGGCTGGACTGATAAAGGTTTGTCAGAGTAGGTGTTAAAAACGCCTTGCCCTTCTGTAGTAGTACAGGAAAGATTCCATCCCTACCCGGTGATTTGAAGGGTTCAAAGGAGTCAATTGCCCATTCCACTTTGCTTCTCGTAAAAATTTTTTTGGCCAAAGTGCATGCATCATTCCTGTTTCTGTCTAGCCCAGTTATTTCATTCACTATTTCATGAATGTCTGTCCTGGTTTCAAGAGTTACAGTTCTCGATGCCGGTGTACTTTGGTCTTCGTATGAGTTAATGACTGAGCATGGAAAATGTGCTTTCATCATTAGCTCTAATGTTTCTTTAGTAGATTTAGTAAAAGAGCCATCCTCTTTTTTCAAGGTACCTAACCCATTTGAATGATCTTTAGCGAGGATTTTCTGCAATCTTGCTGTTGCTGGAGTATTTTCAATGTTCTCACATGTATGCCTCCAGTGTATCCTCTTTGATCTCCTTATTTCTTTATTATAGGCAGTGAGGGTTTGCTTATATGCTTCCCACTGTTGTGTCCGTTTGGCCTGGTTGAACAGTTTCCGGGTTTTCTTCCGAAATTTATCTAAGGTTTTGTTCCACCAAGGTACATCTCTATTAGTAGAGCGTTCCTTTGTAGAACAGCTTTTATGATACGCTTGTAGGATCAGGCTTGAAAGTTGCGTTGTGTTGTTTTCTAGCTCTTCATACGTTTTTGAGCAACCTTTCAAGCTATTGACTCCTACTTTAAGATTCAAATCATATTGCTCCCAGTTTGTTTTCCTAGGATCTCTTATAATTTCATTCAGTTGTTGATTAGCTTCGTAATCAAATATAATTTGCTTGTGATCGGACAGGGATTCTTCGTCCGAAACATGCCAGTTCTTTATTCTATCAGTCACCGTTGGACTGCATACTGTCAGATCAAGAACCTCTTGTCTTATTCTATTTACGAAAGTTGGTTTGTCCCCTTTATTACATATATCGATTTCATGCGATGATATAAAATCTAAAAGGTACTCACCTCTCTGGTTGGTATCTGTGCTGCTCCACACTGTATGATGCGCGTTTGCATCACATCCAATGATAAATGCCTTGTTATGTCTCTTACAATAAGAGACCAGATTTACAACCTCCGGTGGAGGTACTTCTCCCATGTCTCCTGGAAAGTACGCTGATGCAATACAAATTTCAGTTGTGCCATGGGTCGTTGGCACCTCCATCATGATTGCTACGGTATCTTTTGTAATTAATTCTGTAATAGGAAAGAAATTTGCCCTTTCGTTTACCAAAATTGCAGCTCTGGGCGAGAGCTGGCTCTCAGCGTAAATCAACTTACATGAATTTGTAGGGATTCCTTGTATCCTACTTTTATTAGTCCATGGCTCCTGGATCAGTGCTACATCCAGTTTGCTTTCTGTGAATCTTCTCCAAAGTACAGCAGTTGCCCCCTTTGCATGATGAAGATTCACTTGAACAAATTTTATATTTTTATTGAATTATTTTGTTTGGGTTGCCGCGTTGGCGTGGTAGACTTTGCTTCCCAACGTTAGCTCCGCGGTTGCCAATATTTGGATTAGCATGGAGATTTATTTCTCTATACTCCGGTGCTGATCCCTGATTTGCCAGTTCGACTTTTGTGGTACGAGCAGATTGCTCCGGGTTTAGCCCCGCATCTTGGACACCACTTGATCCTGGGATGTCACTGATCATTTCAGTATCACCAGTTTCTTCGTGGGTCTCAATGACGCTAGGGTTACTCCTGAGCGCTGACACCCCACTTAATTGTTTTTTTCCTTCGCCTGGCTTCGTTTCTGTTTGATTTCTTTTATGAAACTTTTTTCTGATTTGTGCATTCCCGAATTTGAAGTCGAGCACAAACTCACTGCTCTTGATCGAGTTCATGGAGACTCCATCGACAGTAAAAATTAATTCCAGATGTTGATTTACGATGTTGCGTTGGAGTATTCTCCACGCATCAACCGCTAATCCATCATTCTGGCTCTCTAGAAGTGTAAGAATTCTCTCATTACTGTCTTCTGCACTCCATGGGAAGAACCCAATCAGTATTTCTGGACGAGGAATATCTTTCTCGTCTACTGCTACTAGTTCTGCTCCCTCCCAAGGTTTAAGGGACGGAACGATAGTTTTTAGCCAGGTTGCTGTTTCCTGGTTTTTGCAAAAGATCACCAGATAGCCCGATTTGAACGCACAGTGTCCAAACTTAGGTTTTAGAGTGTCTTTTCTTTGCTTTTCTACTCTGATCAAAATTTCATTTTGCGTAGCTATTAATTGTTGTGTGGTGAGTTCTATGTTAGGATAGCTTCTTGGTAGAATACCTAACTTTACACCACTGACAACATCTCGGTATAATGGTTGCATCTTACCCTCAGTTCCTCTTGATTGCCCTGAGTGTCTAATCATATCGATGCGCCGCTGTACAGAAGTGGATGCTGAGGGAATGTTAGCTTTCCAATTCTGACGTCGTATTTTTTGTGGACGAGGATTGCCACTAGTGTTTGACCCATTTAAGTCGGAATTCCTGGGACGTTTGGTTACGTCGGATTGTTCTTGTGGGGTTTGAGCCATTCGGAATGCCTCCTGGCGGCTGTACCCACTATCGACTAGTCTCTTGAGACGCTTTTGGCCTGCTCCACTTAACCTTTTCCTTTTATCGTTAAGTGGGCCGCAAGATTGCTCCATTGCATGTTCCTGGAGCTGTTTTGGCACTCTCGAGAATGGCGTTGATATTAATGTTACGTTGATGTCGTCGTCATCACCGTAATCATCTCTACCATCGTCCGCTTTTTCCGGAGTGTTCAAGATTGAAGATGAGCAGGAACGAGCATCTTCGACTGAATTGCTTTGTAGTTTCAGATCCTCATCATCCGTTATCTGCTCGACGCTCATCCGTGACTCGCTCATCGTGGAAATCCGGAAAATTGATATTGTAGTTTGGTTTAGCTATAAGTCGCACAAAAATATATATGTAACTGTTTTATTGACTGTTGTGTTGTTTTCGTTTATTAATATCGCGAAAGCATGAAATGACATTTTGTTGAAGATTTGTATTATTTAATGACAAAAAAAAAATATATATATATCTATAAAATAAATAAATAAATAGAAAGAAGAAAAGAAGAAAACAAAAAAAAAAAAAAAAAAAAAAATAAATAAATAAATAAATAAATAAAATTAAGAGTAATAATAATAAAAAAAAAAAAAAAAAAAAAATACTAATAATAATAAAATAATAATAATAATAATAATATAATAATAATAATAAAAATAATGATAATAATAAGAATGTCTGTAATAGTAATAATAATAGTAATAATAATAAAATAAAATAATAATAGTTCCAATAATAATGATAATTAAATCAGATCGAATAATAATTAAATTTTGTGGACCGGTGTTGTTTGCTATGTGAGTAAGCCTATACGAGTATACACCATGGTACCGTAACTGAAACAATATCAATGAACGTTGCATCGTTTGCTTGTGTCTGCATGATTAGGTAGCCGGAAACCACACGGCGAGTGTTCCACCTTCTCTGTCTGCATACGACAACCAAAGTTGCGTACCACCAGGTGCGCAACTTTGGCTACCGTACCCAGCGTTACCAACCTTCCAGATTTGTCTGGATTCTCCAGACTTTTCGATGCCTAATCAGACAAAAAAAAGACGTTTTTCAAACGTTGTCTTCCATTAGACCAAATGGCAGCCAGACTTTTTTCAGACACTCCTATTCTCGTTTACCAGATTTTCGTAAAAACCGGTTGGCAACGCTGACCGTACCCCAGCCGGCACCTCGTGGAGGTAGAGATAGGAGTTAGAAAACAGAGGTGATATATTTGCACATGTTCACTCATTTGCCAGCCTTCTTTTCTATGGTGCATTGAGACCCCTCCCCTCTTTGGGAGGGGAATTATGACCCCTCTCCGCTTTAGGGTGGGGGGCTTCCATACAAATGAAATACAAATTTCCTCATAACTCGAGAACTAATTAAGCAAATGGAACCAAATTCAGCATGTGAAGGTTTTTGGAGGCAAGAATTTTTTCTAGCCATTTGTATGGGGGCTCCCATACAACCAAAATACAAATTTCCACCTAACTCTAGAACAAAACAAGCAAATGGAACCAAATTTGGCATGTGGGTGTTTTGGGAGGCATTTTTTTTCTACGGAGCATTGAGACCCCTCCCCTCTTTAGGAGGGGAATTATGACTTGAAGGAATTATGGTTTGAAAGCAGAAATTTTTTTTATGATGGTTTTAGTCCCCTCACCCCTGTGGTAGGGGGATAAGGACTCTCATACAAATAAAACAGAAATTTTTGCGTAACTTAAAAACTAATCGAACTCGAGAAATTTTAAACTCTTCCATAAAACATTAGTAAAAAATAAATTAAATTAAATAAAATAATAGTCAATAACAAGATCACCAAAAACTATCAATAGTAACACTAGCTGATGCAGGGCGAGACGGCCGCATGCCGCGAATGTTGCATGCAACCCGCCGTATTTTCCGTAAAATGGTACATCTCGCGTAAGGGTTTTCGCGAAATGGTATTCCGCGAAACTCTATATTCCGCATTATGGTCAACCGAGAAGTGGTGTTCCGCAAAATGGTATTCGGCGAAATGTTATATAATCATGGCGAATATATTAATGCTATCCGCTTTATTTTATCAGACTAAGTAATGTGGGGAGTTATCTTCTGTGAGGAAAATTTGTATATTAAACCACCTATGAACTCCTCAGAAACTTGCAAAATTCGAGATTGTGACAAAGGTCATCCGAAATTCACGATTTATGTGCAACACAGTTTAATTTGTGGTAATACGAAATTTGTCGGGTCAGCTTGTAATTTATAAATTACAATATCTCGAAGGCATTCGAAAGATTATATTCAAAAGATGACAGCTTCGCTCGTAAATATAGCAGAAAACTTGATGAAGTATGAATTTTGAACTTCAAGTATGCTCTACTGCCGAAAAAACAACACGAGCTATTTTTTTGAAAACTTCTCAAATGAAATAAAAAAAATACCATAAAGGACATTGTGGAATTGAATCGTAGAGAAAAGCTGCTCTATTAAACAATCTTCTCTCTGTCATCGCTGAAAGAAAATTGTGCCTGTGTGAAATCTTTGCCGATTAAGGGGGGACCCTACTCTACAAGACCGAAAAATAATAGATTTTCGTGAATTTTTTTCAGATGCTCGAATTATAGTTAAGTGTTGGTTATTTTGCTTATTGGTTAGGGTATATTTGAAGATATGTTTTGTATTTTTTGGATACCAGAATAGTGATTATCTGAGAGAGATTCGCGGATAGGAAAAAATCGTACGTCAAATGCAGCCAGTTCGAACTGTCAAATGCAGCCAGTTGTTATTATTGGTCAGAAATGGAAAAGTGTTGGTAACTCATAGAAGTTTTCGTTTGGTAGTTCTTTAGGAAAACACAAATAAGAAATTAAATTTGTCTTATTTTTTTCGTTGTAAATTAGCTAAAACACGTTTGATAATATTTTACGCTAAGCATACTTACGAATTACTCACAAAAGTACTCATAACGTGTCATTTTACATGCAATAAACTATGCGCTTCCGATTTATCGTATGTTGCATACAGTATTTTTGCAAAAGCTGATGCGCCATAGACCAACTAGCACCAAAAAATGTCACTGCAAGACACGCACTTTTCACGTCCAATGTCGAGTTCATGCACGCGCTTCAACAGTCAGCCCGAAAATGAACACAAACATAATAAGAAGAATAAAAACTGTCAAAGAATGAGAAAAAGAAAACCGTCTTCGCGACTCTCTCTCAGGTGATTATTATGCTGGTGGCAGGTGGGCGCGTGAATGCCCTCTAGAAAATAGTTCCTTGCTGGCGGTACGTGCCGGGAACCTACGGAGTAACGTAGATTTCAAGGATGATTTTGAAGCTTCATGTCAATACCTAAATTGTTACGTAGCGGTTTTCGAAAACTCGAAAAATTACCAAAATGGCGGCAATTTTTCCGAGAGAAAGGTGTTCTTTCATCAAAAATCGCCAATTAAGAGCTCATAAAAAAATTGAAAAATTGAGATATCAAAAAACGGCTACGTAACAATTTAGATAATTCATTTTAACATGCTGAAAAAAAATTTCGCTTCCTCAGTTCGAAAACAGACACTGAGGAAGCCTGCAAGTCGTAGGCGAAATACGTATCTGTCGTGAATAAAATACACATAGAATTAAATTGGATAAGTTTTCTTATTTTTCTATTTTTAGGAAAAAATTTCAGCCGAATCGGTTCACTAGATTCTGAGATACACGTACCGCCAGCTAAAGAAACATGGTTTCGGGGAAAACGCGTTCAAAGTTTCGTACAGCAATGGACTTTCCTTGAGGAGACTTCACATTATTTGCCGTAAGTTTTCAACGAGATTAGATAGAAAAAAATCCTTTTGGCATAACATTTCTGAAGGTATAAGCGTCTCGAAAATGCAAAAAACTAAAATTCGATTTTTCCGACTTTCCAGAGTAGGGTCCCCCCTTAAGAAAAAATCGCGGCCGAACTTTAATATAAACTTAGAAACAAATATTATTGTCATAGGTATTACTTTTTTGTTAAGTATTATTACACTCAATAGAGGTGTAAATTAAAAGAATATTGTTACCTCAACTGGCAAAAACAAAATGTTTATAATGCACAATATTACTATGGGACAGTAATGCTTTTATTTTGCATGTGGAACTGTTCAAGTTTGATACTTTTTGGAAAATTTTTTTTAACAAAGTCCGTCTAAATTACAGTTTTTTTAGGCAAATTAGGATATAAATAAGCTACTTCCGTGTTTTTTCTCAAAATCGATAAAAAATCATACAGGACAGTTATGCTTTTATGGGCAGATAAGCAGCCTCATAGGAACTCCAATTTACGCAGCCTACAGCTGAAGCTCCGATTATTGTAGTTAACTATCTTCTGTTCATAACACTTACTCAGCTCATTGTGCCAGCACATAGATACTGGAAGCTCACTCAATCGATATTAGCGGAATTGGAATAAAATATCCCTTATGACGGCTATTGAGCTCCTCTTTTCATGCTTCCTCATTTCAGCTTATATTTATCCACATTTACATTTACATTTATTATAGTCAACAGATAAAGTGTAATCTTAATGACAAATATCTATTTAAAACATATATGAACTAACCTAGCACAAACATTTTTTAAAATAACGCTTATTGTTTTCACGAGACACATTAAAATCAAACACTTCATAGCAGCTATTAAAAACCCGGCACATACTAAGCACTGGTTCGTGTAACCCATAGTTAGTTCTATAATGTGGATTGACGAGAAAGGCGTGCGAACGAAGATTAAGTCTTCTAGTGTTGATATCTAGGCGACTAAGCAATTCAGGACAATCGATATTTCCTTGAAGGAGATCGCCGATGAAACGAAACGAAGCCACATTGCGCTTTCCTTCCAGCCGTTCTAAATTAATCAGCTTGCAACGGCTTTCGTAACTCGGCAGGTTACGTGGGTCACGTCAGCGTAGGTGTCGCAGAGCAAACCTAATAAATTTGCGCTGAAATGCTTCAATCCGATGAATTGCATTTTGGTAAAAAGGTGACCAAACAATGGCGGAGTATTTAAGCATAGGGCGAATCAAATCTTTACCTAGATTTATTCGATTAAAATTTTGTGCTTTTCGATTCCTTTTGCTTTAATTTTCTACTATTTTTTAACATTTGTGGTTTTTTTTTGTAAAATAATTTTACTAAGATAATTATTTATTTTATAATGAATGAAAATTTGGAAGTTTTAGACAATATTTAGCATAATAAAAATGATCAGTTCGCTACATAAGAGTGAGCCGGTGCAGTCGTGTTTATTTGATTTTATTTTATTTGATAGCACAAGTTGTGGAATTTATCCTGGTTGAATTAAGTCGTGTATTAAGTAATTGTGGTGGGCTAATTGGTAGAAAGTGATTTTAAGATGATTAAGAAATTTAAAAAATATATGTGCTTTTTACCGCTTACCGACAAAACGGCGGTAGCAGCCAGGTGGAAGGAGCACTTCCAGACACTATTGAATGGAGAGGTAAATGAGGAGATCAGCAGGGACAGGATAGAAATTGTAAGCGATGGTCAAGCTGTGGAGCCACCAACACAGGAAGAGGTCAAGAAGGCAATCAGTGAGCTGAAAAACGGTAAGGCTGCTGGGAAGGACGGTATCCCGGCTGAACTTCTAAAAGCGGGGAGCGAGCGGCTGTACGAAGCAATCCACCGGATCATTGTCAGGATCTGGGAGGAAGAACAAATGCCGGAGGAGTGGTTGGATGGCCTCATTTGCCCAATTTTCAAAAAGGGACATCGAATGGAGTGTAAAAACTATCGAGGAATTACATTGCTCAATTCTGCCTACAAGGTGCTTTCCCGTATCCTGTTCTGCAGACTGAGACCGTTAGCGGAGTCCTTCGTCGGCGAGTACCAAGCGGGTTTTCGTGAGGGTCGCTCCACGACGGATCAGATGTTTACCCTGCGCCAGTTGCTAGACAAGTTCCGGGAGTACAACTTGCAGACACACCATCTGTTTGTGGATTTTAAAGCGGCGTACGATTCAGTTAAACGAAATGAGCTGTGGCAGATAATGCTAGAACATGGTTTTCCGACGAAACTAGTTACGCTGATTCGTGCGACGCTGGATGGATCCAAATCATGCGTTAGAATAGCGGGTGAGACCTCAGCTGCTTTCGTGACGTTGGATGGACTGAAGCAAGGGGACGCACTCTCTAACTTGCTATTCAACATTGCCTTGGAAGGTGCATTACGAAGAGCAAACGTGGAAAGGAATGGAACTATCATCACGAAATCTCACATGCTTCTTGGTTTTGCGGATGACGTCGATATCATCGGAATCAACCGTAGAGCAGTAGAAGAGGCCTTTAGGCCCTTTAAAAGGGAAGCAGCGAGATTGGGACTTACCATTAATACCGCCAAAACGAAGTACATGGTTGCTGGTAGGGAACGTGGGAGCTCAAGTGGTGTTGGTGCCGTGGTGGAGTTAGATGGGGAACGATATGAAGTAGTGGAGGAATTTATATACCTTGGTACACTCGTGACATGTGACAACGATGTAAGCCGCGAAGTGAAACGACGAGTTGCAGCCGCGAATCGGGCTTTCTACGGATTACGTAGCCAGCTGAAGTCCCGTAGTTTGCAAATTCGCACAAAACTGGCGCTCTACAGAACACTAATCCTCCCGGTGGCCCTTTACGGACACGAATCATGGACGCTAAAGGAAGCTGATCGGCGAGTGCTTGGGGTTTTTGAGCGTAAAATTCTGCGATCTATACTTGGTGGCAAAATGGAAAATGGAGTGTGGCGCAGACGCATGAATCACGAGCTGTACCAAGTATACAAATATGCTGATATAGTGAAGGTAGTGCAATGTGGCAGGCTGCGGTGGGCTGGACACGTGGCCAGAATGCCCGATGAAAGAGTAGCCAAAACTATTTTCAGCAGAGAACCAGGAAGAGGCCGTAGACTCCGAGGCAGACCCCGCACCCGGTGGGTGTGTGCTGTCGAAGACGATGCACGTTCAGCTGGTGTTCGTGGGGATTGGAGAACGGCAGCCCAGGACCGACGGTACTGGAGGACTATAATTCGTTCGGCGCAGGATCGGTAACGGACCGTTGCCACTAAAGTAAGTAAGTATGTGCTTTTTATTCGGTTATTAAGAGAAGTGATGAAACGGTGCTGTTCACCAAAAATGGCGTCGGTTGTTTTAGATCGATAGGCGTCTGGTATTGAAGCGGAAAATATCAGCTAAGTTGTTGTCTCAGAACACTAGTATTGTCATTAAATGACCAAATTTTGGTGGTTGCTCGATTTTGCAAAGTGAATGCTTACATAAAGAAATTGTTTCGTGAGGTTTGCATAGCGCTAGTATTCGTTTGCTACGCTGAAGAAAAAAGGAAACAGTGTTAGTGCAAGGCTTTTTCTGATTCTACCTCGGATGTTGGTGATGACATTTTTTTATTTGTTTCTTTTCGTGAATCGTGTGGAATCACGGGAATGACACTTCCAATACCAACCTGTACAAAAAAAACGTAGCCAACATAGAGCGGGCCCAAGCTGACAGCTTCATAGATGGGCTCAAGCTGACAACCGAGTCGGATGTGTAAATTGTTAAATTTTGTTAGTTTTAGTTTGATTTTAGCCAAGGTTTTAGCGTCACATGGCTGATGCCAGGCAGGCAATTGATGCGAAACAAAAGAAGCTGTGAAAATGGTTAGTTAAATTCGTTTTGTGAAATCGCTTTACGTTTGCCGCCTTTTTCATGTGAGCAACGAAAATGTGACGTCATATCAGCCCCCTGTGTGGAATGCGCATTGACGTAGAGCGATGACGATGATGACTTTTGCAATAAGCCTTTGCCGGTAACCAATGTATGCGTTTTCGTTTATGTTTAGCAGCAGTGCATGCTGGGTGTGATGTGAATTAGGGTTAGGAGCAAATGAGCGCTAGCAGGTTCGGATGAAGTGGACATGCATGAAGTGGTGTAGTGACAATGACTGTGAAAGATAAATGAACCATGGATTAACAGTGAACCTCAAAATTACAACTTTCAAAACGTTTGAACGGAAATTCCAACTGCAGTGCAACAAACTTGACTTTAGTTATAATACATTGTATTATTTAATACATCTAATATAATATTTATTATATGACTATTATATTATTATACAATATTATATATACGTTATACTATTTTTTCATAGTGCTATATTCATATTCATATAACTATATTCATATAAATCTATATGCCAATTGTAAAAGGGAGGGGAGGGAGCATCAGGGTATCGAATGAATCAAAGACTGGATGAGGGATGTGGTAACCAGCCCAAGTCATATAAGGTCGGAGAGGATATTGACGCGCCTTTCAAACACACAAATCATCACGTAAGTTCAGTTTGCACGGCGAAGTTATCTATCGTGTGGCCGGATGTCTATGCTGGAAGGAGTGTTTTATATTCCCGTGGAATCCTGTAAGCGACTTTGATTACAGATCCACCTAAATCCCTTTTAGTCCTTCACGAACAGCATTGGCATGAAAGTTGCTGGGTAGATAAATTCGATTGTGCAGTAATTCTACTTGCATACAATGGGAAACCCTTGAGGTGATGGTGGCTATTCCCATACATACATACATACATACATACATACATACATACATACATACATACATACATACATACATACATACATACATACATACATACATACATACATACATACATACATACATACATACATACATACATACATACATACATACATACATACATACATACATACATACATACATACATGCATACATACATACATACATACATACATACATACATACATACATACATACATACATACATACATACATACATACATACATACATACATACATACATACATACATACATACATACATACATACATACATACATACATACATACATACATACATACATACATACATACATACATACATACATACTTATTTAGCATAATAAAAATGATACTTTATACCAGAGACAGACATACAATTGTACCAGCGTTGTACCTGTACAATTGTATGTCTGTCACCGCGTACAACGATAGAATCACGCAAGCAAAGTGGTACAACGGTGGTTTCCGTACCTACCTCCTTTACCGTTGTACGAAGGTACAACTGCTCGATTTTTACTGCGCGCAGCGCCATTGACTGGTAGTTGTGATAACAAACACTAAGCAGAGTTTTAAAATGGTTATTATTTTGGAAGATTTTGGCAAAGATTTAGCGCTAAGCGCTCGGCATCTTAGAATTTTATCTTAGAAGTTTATATTTCGCGAATAGAAACGAAAACCAACGCTTAGACCATGCGATTAGAGAATATCAGTGATGAGCACAACCACGTAGAACGTACAGCAGTATGTCTGTCACCCTTCCGTTGTACATGTACAACGCTGTACACGTACAACGCTGGTACAATTGTATGTCTGTCTAGGGTATTACATTAAAAATTGTGATTCGATAGTACGTACGTTTCGATAATACGTACGCTAAACGATGCGCGGGTGTGCGTACTATCGAGGTATGCCTGTATTTGAAACTATTACATGTCCTCTTTAGCAGGATAGTAGAGTAGTCAGTGAAATATACTTATTTAGCCTTTTGCGGCTGAGGTGCCCTAATTTTAACGATTATGCTGACGTGGTAGTCTGCTGGACACTCAAACTTGACTTAATAATTCTTATTATTGAATTATGTACATTCAAATTTTAATTATTTTAGAATTGAGATCATATGTCTTGTAACCTATTGGATGTAATCAAACCGCAGGTATGTGTCGGGAAGACACTGCAAACTTCAGAATCAAAACACGATACATAACGTTTCTCTTGGATTTGTCTGCTTTTTGGTGTCTGCCAGACATCCACCTCAGCCGCAGAAGGTTAGTCTAGAATTTGTATATGTTTAATTCTTAAGGGAAATAAAATAAAATAAGGAATGCAAAAAGCAAAAAAAAATGAAAGGGGTTGTGCACAAGACACGACCACAAATGAAATACAAATTTCCTCATAACTCGAGAACTAATCAAGCAAATGGAACTGAATTTGGCATGTGGAGGGGTTATGGCGGCAGGAATTTTTTTTTATGATGGTTTGAGACCCCTCACCCCAATGCACAGTGGATTCTCTCCATACAAAAGCTGGACAAAAATAAAAAAGTTGTCCAAAGATGCTGAAAATGCCACCTAAGGGTAATTTTGGGTCGCTGAATCTGATTTTTGCATCTAAAATGTTCTAAAATTATCATATGAACGTCTATGGTTGATTAAAAAAATATTAATACTGTAAATCGTATACTTTATTTTTCTGCAAATACCTTTTATGTATTCTTAGTGTTAAAATAAATTGGGCAAGCTCATGTTTCCAATACATAGCTGTGTTTAAATTTGAAGTATTATTTCATATTCACGTATGTTTTGAAATAGATTAAAACTGTTTTTTTTTTGCTTATAGTGTTTCTTGCTATCCTTGAAATTTTAAAGCAATTTGAAAGATATTGATGGATAACAAAAGTAATGACCTAATATGGAATCGACATATGAATCAGAGAAAGATTTCGTTCGATTTCAGATATTTAAGATGATAAAGAAATAATAAAGAATCATGCATGGCACAATCATTTTGATTCAATTCACATTCATTTGACAGTACCGTCTCAATCAAGCAGAATCTGAAAAAGTTATGTTGTGGCATTTGTAGAGCTAGTTATTATCTTCAAATTTGCTGAATAAAGCTAGGCTGTATCTTTTGTATTTAAGGTACCATATGGTTGCTACCCCGTTGGTAACCAAATGAGCGTTCACTTGACTACCAACGGGGCAGCAGCATTGTAGCACAGTGAATACAAAAGATACAACCCTGCTTTATTCAGCAAAATTGTAGATAATAACTAGCTCTACAAATGCGACATACACAACTTCTTCAAATTTTGCTTAATTGGGACGGAAGTGTCAAATGAATATGAATTGAGTCAAAGTGATCGTGCCAACCCTGTTCAGAATTCATCAAATTTGAGACCTTGGCGCAGAACGGCGCAAGATGCCACTATGATTTTTGAAAACTAGACAAAATTTCCTGTAAAATGAAATATAAGCGGTCGATGCACTAGTATGCACTCCTAAGTAGATGGCGTCCTACAGACCGAAACACTGTTTAAAAATCAAATAATAACGTGTATTTCATATTGTAACTTTTATAACAATGATGTTTTGTGAAATCTAAAAATTCCATTGGATTTCCAAGAAAATTTCCTATCACAACACATCTTTGCATAGACTGGTGTTCAATATTTTAAACTAACTAAAACGAATTGAATATCACAGGGTGTAAAGTTTTCGCATTGCGAATTTCAACAAATTTCACTGCCTTTGGTATCTTCAAAAAATTCTACAAGCTTTAGTTTTTACTCGATTTACTTAAAAATTTGGCATATATATATTCAATGATAGTACATTTAAGAAAAAATATGAGAACAATAAAAATCGAAAATCGATTTTAGCATTTTTGTCCGGCCCATGGTGGTAGGGGGATAAGGACTCTCATATAAATAAAACAGAAATTATTGCTTAACTCAAAAACTAATCGAACTCAAGAAATTTTAGACTCTTCCATAAAACATTAGTCAATAACAAGACCACCAAAAACTATCAATAGTAACACTAGATGATTCAGGGCGAGGCGGCCGGCGACCCGCCGTCGGAAGCGCCTGTCACTGCGAGGGGGTAGTCAGCCCGCAGATTCCACCTATATCTAGGTTTGTTTATTTTCCTAGGTCTACTGACCTCTATTACTTTCTTTCAGTTGGGTCCGAACGAGCGACAGCGAGTAAGGAGAGGATCACCCCTGCGAAATGGTAATTTCCACGAAAGGATTTCCCGTGAAATGGTACATTCCGTGTAAGGTTTTTTGTGAAATGGTATTCCGCGAAACTCTATATTTCGCGTTATGGTCAACCGAGAAGTGGTGTTCCGCAAAATGGTATTCGACGAAATGTTATATAATCATGGCGAATATTTCATTGCAATCTGCTTTATTTTATCAGGTTAAGCAATGGGGGGAGTTGTTTTCTACTTTACTGTGAGGAAAATTTGTATATTAAAACACCCATGAACTCCTCAGAAACTTGCAAAACTTGAGATTGTGACAAAGGTCATCCGAGATTCACGATTTATGTACAACACAGTTTATTTTGTAGCAATACGAAGTTTGTCGGGTCAGCTAGTTAGTTATAATTTCTTCAGAAGTAAAGTTTGAAGGCTATGAGGACACCTCCTCTTGATTTTTTATTGGATAATGACAAGTTGCGGTCGCGCCGAAATACATTAAAATTATTTCCAAATACTTCTTCGCTTTTTACACTTTCGTCCCAGCTTGTTTTAGTTGCCACAAGAGAAGAGAATAAATTTTTTTGCTGAAACTCTTTCTTTTTGCCTTTCTACTATATGAAAATATAGTATGAAGGTATAGAAATCACCCGGAAAACTAAAAATGGAAAAAAGGCCCATCAGGCCGAATATCATATACCATTCGAGTCAGTTTCGAAAACTGAGCATTTTCTGTGTGCGTGTGCGTGTGTGTGTGTGTGTGTGTGTGTGTGTGTGTGTGTGTGTGTGTAACGTTTTTTTTTGCGGCTCACTTTTCTCAGAGATGGCTGTACCGATTTTGATGTTCTTAGTGTCAAATGACAGGTCTAGTTGTTCCATAGGTCGCTATTGAAATCCACACTGATCGGACTTTTGGTTCAAAAGATAAGTATAAAAATACGAAAAATACGTGACTTTATTCTGTCAGGGGTCCCTCAATCGATTTGAACAAAATTGATTTCAAATGAAAGGAGAGCTTTTAAAAGCCAAAACCTCCAATTTTCATGATGATTTGGCTTGCAGTTTGAATGTTACATAAAGAAATATTAAAAAAAAAAAGTATTTAAAACATATTTTTGCCACATATAAGCATTAATTCAACAAAAAATATTTTTAAATCTATTTTTATTTGAAAATTACCGTTGATCTTTCAAACGAAACCAAGTTTTTGAAAATCGGACGATTCATTCAAAAGCTATTCAAACTTTATCACTTGAACACCGTATATTAAACTTTTCAAAACGTGTAAAACCAAATTATATCAATCAAGCGTTGATTGTATTCAATATATATATATATATATATATATATATATATATATATATATATATATATATATATATATATATATATATATATATATATGATGTGAGTGTGTGTGTATGCATGCGCGTTTTTTTTACGAGTTGGGAAATCTGCTGAGCACCTTAGAAGATACGGTACTATCAGATACCTGAGAAGATAACTCAGGGAGTGGGGTTTAGGTATCCCGACCCCCCTAATGGGGCGTGAGGATCCCGACCCACTAAAACCCTACTCGAGTCTCCAGCCTCAATCCCCCCTGGCACCACCTTATCGGTATTACTTCAGGGAGGGGCTATTGTGCTTAATGCACTCGCTTAGATAACTACTGGACTATGGTAGTTAGGCTGTTTATTCGCCGTTGATCGGCTCTCCAGTGGTTTTGTAGCTCGAGTACAATCTGGGTAGCAGCCGCATTGACCGCTCCCCAGATGTCCGAGCTGGAACACATCTTTTGGACTAATTTATCCGGGGTAGTGTCCTGTCCGCTCACTGCCATTATGCTGCTTCTCGCGCCCGCGAAACGAGGGCATATGAAGAAAGCATGTTCTGCCGTTTCCTCAACATCCACGCATTCGGGACACGCGGGGGACTCCGCATGCCCAAACTTATGCAGATACTGTCTGAAGCAACCATGCCCTGACAGAATCTGTGTCAGGTGGAAGTTGACTTTGCCTTGGCGCCTGTTGACCCACCCAGATAGTTCCGGGATAAGTCGATGTGTCCACCGACCTTTTGTGGAATTAGACCATGCCCGCTGCCATGTGGTCATCGAGGCCGATCTTGTGGTACTCCGTATGCCTCTAGTTCCACGTTGGTTGAAGCACTCTACGTCTTCGCTGATGATAATGCCAATAGGCATCATACCTGCTAAGACGCAGATTGCGTCATGTGAAACTGTGCGATACGCACTCGCAACTCTCAAGCACATGAGACGATAGGTGCTTTCCAGCTTGGCTAGATAGCTTTTGGTACCTAACGCCGATGACCACACCGGTCCGCCATACCTAAGTATAGACTGGACCACGTTGGCTAATAGCCTTCGCTTGCTGCCATATACCGCAGAGCTATTAGACATCATACGAGACAATGCCGAAATAGCTGTGGAAGCCTTCTTGCAGGCATAGTCGACGTGGCTCCCGAACTTGAGCTTGTCGTCGACCATGACTCCCAGAAGTTTTAAGGACCGCGTTGACGAAATAGTGCAGTCCCCGACGCTGATCTTTGCTTGCTGTACCGACTTGCGGTTGTTCATCACGATAACCTCCGTTTTATGATGCGCTAGCTCCAGTTTCCTGGATCGCATCCAATCTTCAACAATGCTTATAGAGTGGGCAGCCGTCAACTCAACCTCTCTGATAGATTCACCATAGACTTCTAGGGTGATATCATCCGCAAAGCCGACAATCACCACCCCTACCGGGAACTTTAGCTTCAACACCTCGTCATACATGACGTTCCACAACACCGGGCCCAGTATGGAACCTTGCGGAACCCCTGCGGTGATTGGAACGCACTTCTGACCCTCCTCCGTGTTGTAGCATAGCACACGATTCTGGAAATAATTTTCCAGGATCCTGTACAGCGACACCGGCACTTGGACGTTCCGAAGCGAGTTGGCTATGGAGTCCCAGCTAGCGCTATTAAACGCATTTCTCACGTCAAGCGTGACAACTGCGCAATAGCGGATACCTGTCCTCTTGCGCTGGATTGCCACCTCGGCTGTCTTAGTGACAGACAAGATTGCATCCACCGTAGATTTGCCTTTTCGGAAGCCGAATTGATTCCTTGACAGACCGTTTGTACCCTCCGTGTACTGTACGAGTCTGTTAAGGATAACCTTCTCCAGCACCTTACCGGCAGTATCGAGCAGACAGATCGGCCTATATGACGAGGGAACACCCGGAGGTTTTCCCGGCTTCGGCAACAGCACGAGGTTCTGTCGCTTCCATCTGTCCGGGAAGTGGCCAGCTTCCAGGCATCTCCTCATTACTGCTCCGAATAACTCGGGAGCCTCTAACATAGCCGCTTTAATGGCCATATTCGGGATTCCGTCTGGCCCCGGTGCCTTGCTCACCTTTAGGGATTTAGCGATCTCAATGAGCTCCTCATTCGTAACCGTCACTTCGTCCCCGACCGCCAAACCGCCGTCGCCCACGTTACTTTGGATGTTCGGCTGGGAGGCCGACCATCCTACGCTATGGTCTGAGATACTGGAACGTCGGCCGTGGGACGCCTGGGGCCAGGGCCTTGGCTCGTGGCGCGGAAAGAGGCCCTCGATGATCCGCTCCAGCATCTCTGGCGATTGCTCTGAGGGCGCCATCACTCCCTTGGTCTTTGCCATTACGACCCTGTAGGCATCATCCGACGGGTTCGCATTGGCACTAGCACATAACCTTTCAAAGCAGGCTCGTTTACTAGCTTTTATCCCACTCTTAAGCGCTGCGCGTGCAGCAGCAAGTGCTACTCGACATTCAGCCCTGCCTTCGTCCGAACGAGCTCTTTGCATAATTCTCCTCGCACGAAAGCACGCTCCGCGGAGTTCCGCAATTTCATCTGTCCACCAGTAAGCCGGTGACCTGCCATACCTATGTCGACCTTTCCTAGGCATGGTAGCGTCACATGCTCGCGACAGTACCTCAACCAAATGATCAGCGTTCGGATCGGGCATACCACGATCACCGCACTCTCTTCGGATTGCTTCCACAAATACTTCGGGATCGAAGTATGAAGTCTTCCATCCACGGGTGATTGGAGTGTCGGCTCTACTCGCCGCCTGCCGTCTCGTTATCTGACCGACACCATAGCGGACCGCCTGATGGTCGCTGTGAGTGTAGCCATTGTCTACCCTCCAGTCTCCTATCAGACCAGGACTGCCGAATGTCACGTCGATGATAGACTCCGCACCGCTCCTACTGAAGGTACTTGTGGTGCCGACGTTGACCAGATCTACGTTGAGCTTTGCCAGAGCTTCAAGCAGAATCCGGCCCCTGTGGTTCGTGCGACGACTTCCCCACTCTACCGCCCAAGCGTTAAAGTCGCCCGCCACAACCAACGGCCTTAGACCAGTCAGCACAACTGATACTCGGTCTACCATCCGCGTGAGCTGCTCGATAGACCAACTCGGCGGAGCATAGCAGCTGCAGTAGAACACTCCACCCACTTTGGCAACCGCGAATCCCTCGTCTGCAGTTGACACAACATCTTGAACCGGGAACCTGCTTGTCGTCCATATAGCCGCCGTCCCGGACCTGTCCGACACCCAGTTACCGTTTCCGGCAGGGATGCGGTATGGGTCCGAGATGATTGCAATGTCCGTCAACGACTCAGTAACTGCTTGGTACAACAGCTGCTGAGCCGCGTGGCAGTGGTTCAAGTTCAGTTGCGTTACCTGCACTACGCCCGGGTTTTAGTCGCCAGCGCGCCTGCCGGGCACTTCGGGCCTCCTGTTGTGTGCTTAGCGTCCCGTTGGCCGGTACATATCAGGCACTTGGGTGGCGCAGTACAGTCCCTCGCTATATGACCCGTACCGCCACATCTCCTACACAAGTGGCTTCGGTCTGGCCCCTTACAGCTCCAGGACCTGTGCCCTCTCTGTACCCTCCGGAAGCAGGCCTCCGGCTGCTGGAACACGCTCAGTGGGCACACGGACCATCCCACCTTCAGCTTAGCCACTTTCAGGGCTGCATTTCCGTCTTCCAGTGGAAGTCTTATAGTTGCTACCTGGGTTCCCGCCGGTCCCTTACGCAGACAAACTGCCTCGGTAGTCACCACCACTTTGCATTGCTCGTTGAGAGCTCGTGCTAGTTCGCCCGCTTGGGTGATCTCGTCCAGGTTTTTAAGCTGGAGAGTCATCTCGGGCGTTAATGCGCGGATCTGCACGCTATCGCCAAGGACCTTTTCTGCCAGCACTTTGTAAGCGGAACCCTTTTCAGTGGCGTTCTTTTTGAGTTCAAGAATCATGTCGCCTGTGCGAGAGCGGCGGATACTCCGCACATCCGCGCCAAGACCCTTCAACTGATCATGCCCTCTCATGGCCTTTAAAACTTCCGCATATTTCGACCCCTCAGTTTTGAGGATAAGGGCATCGCCTTTGCTCCTTTTTTTCCTAGCCACTTTCGGTGGAGCTCGATCCTCCTCTTTCTTCCTGGCCTTCTTCTTTCTGACCAACTCCCACTGGTTGTCGGACGCTAACAGCGTCTTGTTACCCTCAGTAGGTTCTTCAGTTGGCTTACGACCCTCTGCTATCATGCGCTTCTTTGGACCCGTGGGGGTTTCTTCCCCTGGGGACTGCCTTGCGCGTTTGGCGGATGCCTTGTCGTTAGACTGCTCCGTAGTCGCGAGTGCCACGGAATGGTCAGTCATTGATGGGCAGGCATCTGTTTGTGCAGACCTTGATACAAGCGTCTTCTCTTTCTCTGCAACTTTAACTCGCGCTTCGAGTTCGCTGTGCTCCTTCGTCGCAGCACGCATGGTGCTCCGAAGCATGAGCAGACTTTGTTTCAGGTCCTTCTCTAAGGTGCTGCGACCTGCCACGAACTCGATAATGGCATCGAGTTGATGAGACGCCGCTACCACTCTTGGTAGCATGTCTCTCTTGCCTGCCACTGCTTTTATTAGCGACGGGCCGTTCATTGCTGCGTCCGGCGTAGATGCAGTTGGAGCGACAGGTGTGCCGTTTCCTTTTCCGCTTACGCTGGCGCTTCTACTGGTATCCATTGGCGGAGACCTCTGGATACCACTTCTTGCGAACGGATTGTCTAATCCGTCCGCGCTCACTGAAGTTATTATTTTATTTTGATTGCTCATATAGAATCCCACGAGTTGAGGGGAAAGAAGAGTCCACCGCATCAGAGCCCCTCATGATGCGGTAAGGGCTGTTTACTGTGGAGGGCGCTCTGGTACTCCACAGGCTCCGTTTGAGGCTGAGTATTTATGAAACCCCCCCCACCATTCATCCCTCGGCACGGGTCGCATGACACCTTGGATTAGGGGTTTATCCATTCTTGTTTTTACTTTTAGCCATGGATAACAGCTATTAAAACCATCCTCCTTTGGGGGCTTTGGACCCTCTGCTCAGGTTCTCAGTATTTTCAGGTTCATCGAACATGCTTCTACCGAGATCCGTCATTTGCAGGCGGAGAGTTTACACTCAGCCTTCGCGTGAGTGCCCCCTTCTCTGTCCGCATACGACCCTAGTTTCCACCGGTTGTCCGATTTCCACTAAGGAACGTATCCCGGATGGTACCACGAGGAGGTAGAGAGAGGAGTTGCTAAATAAGAGGCTGTGGAACTTCGTGGTAGTTCTGGAGCGCATTATTCAACCATTTACCATCCATGGGCATGCGCGTATGTTTGTATGTGTTTATGTATGTATGTGTGCATGCGTCTATGCATGTGTGTATAATTTGCATTGAAATACAAAAAAAAAGAGAAACGTTTCAATTGTCATTTTCTTCACTTGCTGTTACTTGCAATCAGACAAGAAAAGCGAAGAATAGCAGTTGATTTAAGTATATAAGTACAGTGATGTATAGGATAAAAACCCGAATTAATCCACCTAACGGTGTGACCTAGCCTTTCTACTACAACAATAATTTAATTTCTTAGTACCATCTATAATTAAGTTGACTATATTTTTAAATATTAGTTGCTTATTCTTCAAAATTATCATTTAGCAGTAAAATTCATAAGGACGTACTGCGTGCAATAATTATATTTTCTTTCCTAGGGTGTGTAAATATTTGTAGACGACATTTAATTTTATCAACACCTTAGTTTTTATTTTATTCAGGGCAGGGTCACCTCCCCTCCCCCACAATCTTTGAAATTGGCTCGAAAAATCGAGGAGTAATAAAATAATATGTGGGATATAAGTCAATTTAAAAAAAATCAATTGTCTTTTGTCTGTGTGATCTACAGCCTACAGCCTCTAACAGGGAACAGAAATGGAAATTCGAACATGGAATTTCCGAAAATCAGCAAAAACAAATTTTTGTGTTTCATTTCGTAGATTTTTGCATGGAAAATAAGAACGTACATATAAAAAGCAACAATAGATCTGGTTTTTACGTTTAAACTTTAAGTAAAAATTTTTAAAACGAATATTTTTTTGGTCGATTAAAAAAATTATTTTTTTTTTTCGAACGAACTCCCCCTCCCCCACTCCCCTTTCAGTTACCCAGCACCGGAAGGACAAAAACAAAACAGAAACATATATGTGAAATAAAATTCCCTTTTTCACTTTAAAAAGGAAGGAAAAGGATACCTCGAACAAAATGACAAATTTTCAATGAGTAATTTACACATTTGATTTCAATTTTGTAATATATCTTAAATGAAAAAACAACTTGGTAGAACGTTAGATATGAAAAACAAAAAATATAAATTGAACTTTTTCTTACCTGGCCCTCATGTTAATAATCAATACGTATGAAAATAAAAATTGAGCTTCTTTTGAATGTACTTTCACGAAAAGATAGTCATTAGCTTTATCGTATCGTTTTTACGATGTTGTCCGTTAGAGGGTTAAGGAAACGAGATGAGATTAAAGAAATAGTACAAAAACGCCATAAACATGCTTGAGGATGGAAAATATGATCGTTTTTTCAGCGCTTGTTTTTGCGATAGCTTAAATGATCCGGGATGACCATTCGCCAGCAAACAACGTCTCGAGAATCTGTCTATAGATATTACTCGGCGATTTTCATGCGATGCGATTTCCTTACGCTGCTTGGTAGACGGGCTGCAATTACGGCGGCTTATAATTCCAGTCGAGGGATAGATATGTATTTCAACGGTGCTGCGCGCGTCTTTGACCCCACCAGAGCGCACTCGATCTTCTCCTTCTGAACGAATCTAAGGTAAGCGACCGCAGCAACTCCTTGCTCGCTTGCATCGGCGAAAACGTGCAACTGAATTAAATTATTTCCTTCACATGATGTATTTTGGCGACAACAGCGTGGGACTTGAGCACTTTCTACTTGAGCGAGAATCTTCAACCAGAGCTTCCATTTTTCAAACAGCGGCAACGAAATTTCTTCATCCCAGCCTGTTCCCGACCGCCAAATTGTTTGCAGCAAAACTTTCAGATACATTAGAAAGTGTGAAATTAAACCTAACGGATCGTAAATTGTCATCAGTTTTGCACTTCTCTTTTGGTGGGAATTTTGCTTGCGGAGAGAATATTTCGATCATGTTTCGGTCGCGGTCAGTCGCGGTGCCCCACCACATACCCAGAATCTTTTCAGTTGCCGTTTCCGATAAAGCGTTCATGCTTTTTTCTGTTTGCCGTCCAAACTCTGCAGGACCCATTTTGAATTGGAAAACCAATTGCGTATTTTAAAGCCACGCTTCGAATGCACAAAGTGGACGTTCTCGGCTAATTTTACCGCCTCCTGTTTGGTCTCCACGCTTGCCAACATATCATCGACATAGCGTTCTTTGATTATGCACTCCGCTGCCCGGGGAAACTGCGATCGGAATCGTTCGCCGTTAGAATTCGTTATATACTGTGCGCAACTAGGAGAACATGACATATTCATCCGCCTCACTCGCTGTGTCCGCTTGACTCCTGGTTTTGTTGACGCTTGGATTTGTTGGTCCGCTTCATTTATTAAGATCTGGTGAAACATTTGACGTATGTCTCCAGTAAGCGCCACCTTAAACTCTCGGAACCCATATAGCACGGATGGTAAGTATGTGACCTGATCCGATCCTGCTAGCAGTGTCGAATTGAGCGATATCCCGCTCACGGTGGCAGCAGCATCCCAGACGATACGAATCGTTCCGGGCTTATTGGCATTGAACACGGAAAATATTGGCACGTACGTATCCTTTTTGCTTATACTCAGCAATTTTGGCCCGTAATGTTTTCGCCAGGTCCGGATCGCGATTCATTCCTTTTTCTAGACAGACTAGTCGTCTATATGCCATATTGCGACTGTCTGGTAGTCGCGAAACGTCACACCGCCATAGTAACGATCTTCCTTCAGTGTAGTTTTTGAAGCGAGAATTTCAAGAGCTCTTTCGTCCTGTATAGAGGTTTAGTACACAAGGTTTGGCGGGTGCAGATACCCCAAGGCTTTCGATAGAAAAGTAATCCTTCACCAATGCATGCAAGTTTTCTTCCTCCTTTTCAGCATACTGACAAATGTGCGCACTATGATGGGCTGTGTAATTTGAGCTCGATATTCCAAATGAACTAGCATATGGTCCATATAAGAGCCAACCGAGCCGAGTTTTAGCTGCAACGGGTTGGTTTTCGTTGCCCTCTACACCTTTTAACGGGTAACTCAGGTGACAATTGTCCATTCCAATTAGAATCCTTGGAGATATCTTTTCATATGAGTCAAATGGAAGCCCATTCAAATGTCTGTAATGTTTCGTCAGCTCTGGAAGTGAAACAGACTGACTGAGGTGATAATGAAAGATGATCAACTGTATGACCTTTCGAAAGCGTATACGCGGTACGTTTATTGAGTCCGGAAATTTTCAAAGATAGCTTAACGGACTTGTTTTCATTTCGTATCTGTCCAGCGCCAGCGGTCCAGTTCAAGCGACGACACCCCATCAGCCATATATACGTTTGCCATACGGACGGTTGCCATACGTACGATTGGCATACAGACGAAAGCCATAATGTATGTTATGGGAATATACCTAAAAAGGATTTTTACTGGCAAGTTTGTATGTGTATTACAATTGTGTGTGGCCGGTCTCTCTTGCATCCTTTCTCTGGGTATGATTGAAGTCATACACACATTATTCAGCCAAGAGCCGGGGTGGCTCTTGCCGTATCAAGAATTCCTCTCCATTGTACTCGGTCATGGGCTACTCGTCGCCAATTCGTTGCGCGTCTCGACACACGCAAGTCAGTTTCAACCTGGTCGAGCCATCTAGCACGTTGAGCCCCTCTATTCCTGGTTGAAGTCATATATCTACCATCATTATGTAGCAACCGGTGATGCATATAGTCACTTCCGTTCTTTCCGCGCGGTGTTCTGATGCAACAAGCGTTAAAATGTTTCCGTAAGCATTTTCTGCATAGTTTCAGTTCCTTCACCAAAGTCCAGCGTTGATTTACATCAAACGATTGAAATCTTCTGCAGCTTTCTAAGGAGGTGCAACTGGATTCGCAAGCTTCACAATTGTTCGTTGGTGTGCATTGTTGTAACGTTGCATCGGTCGGTTCACCATCTAGCTTGTTCTCGTCATGAACCTTGAGAAAATCATTCGATCGATATTCTCGCTTATCTGTTCTGACGCTAGAACCAATAGCAGGTGTTGACACTGAACACGCAGCTTCAACAACACGCGTAACACGCGATAGGCCCATTCTGTGCATCGCCCAATTTAACTTAATTGTCAGTGGCAGCCCTGAAGTAGCGCCACGTTGCATAAATAATCGTCTAGACAGCTAGCTTTAATAGTAGCACAAACGTTTTGCACCGCTACCCCAAAATCTATCAAAGTTTTAAGTTTCTCTTCTTTTGGTTCCGGCATTTCACGAATTTAAACAATTAAAGAGTTGACGATGGCTTCAGGACGTCCAAATAGCGTGCGCAGCGTAGCGATCACTCCACCGACATTAGAAGGATGTAAAAGCCGACAGTGAACTGCATCAAGGGCTTTCGCTTTAAGACATCGTTGGAGGCGTAGGAGGTTTGTCCTTCTAGAGCCCTCATAACTCGAAATGAAGATTGGCCAGTCCGCTCTCCGCTGGATTACGGAAAACACTGGTAAATATCGCGATACAGCTTGACGAGCTGCCAATTGACTTCTACTCAATTCACAAATAGAGTTTACTTCATTCTCCTCGTCTGTATTGTAGTCCTGGGAGTCATTATTGTAGCCACTGTTTATATTTATTACTTTACTCTGCAAACCGTATCTCTTAAGCAATTTTGAATATTCTTCTTGGTATTTTTTATCCAACACGCGCATTTCCTTTAATAGATTTATACCTTCGTTGAGTTGTTTGCTTTCAATTGCCGTCGAGCTAGCTTTCGGGATAGCACCCAGGCCTGCTTCGTGGAGCTGTATATTTGGTTTCTGCTGACCCCGCTGCTCTCTGGATAACGAAATTGATTGCAGCTCCTGCCTCTGATGCTCAAGTGCTTCTTTATGCTGCCTATCTTTTTCCTCCATCAACATTCAAATGTTCAAGGTGTTTTGTTGCTCGTCGAATCTCTTCTGCATCAAATTGAATTGTTCTTGCAGCTGCTCATCAAGAAGTTACCGTCACTCCTCCGGTGTTACTCGCAAATAAGTCGTAGGCTTTTCTGCTAAGTAGCATTTACAGCTCCAATCTCGATCTTGAATGCTTTTATCTACACCGACACACCTGTAGTGAGACCACTGACCACAATTGTCACAAACCACCATTCGACTATTGTCTGGAGAGTTGCAAACCGTACAACTAACCTCAACTAAAGGTTCCATAGTTAGAGTGATATTTAATTGATCACGGTTTTTGACATCTCTGTTACTTTACCACCCGATCGCATAAACGAATTTTTTAATTGTTATTAAAACAAGACCAATTTTCCGATTTTATGATGACTGGAGTTCTTTGGGAGAAACATATCGGGGTGATTATAAATACAATTTATGTGTAAGAAAAGTTCACTTACGTTTAGTAATTGTTGTTCAATTTTTTAGTATTTTGAAGCGTTTAGCTCTGTTTAGCTTTAGGCTGTAATTATGTATAATAATTCGTTAAACTCGTTTGGTTTAGGTTAGAATTTGAGCTACACTTACTTCTGACACTTTTTTCGATCAGGGTGAATTTAGATAGTTGAAGGTAATAATATTAACTGTAGTGACCAATAGCTATAGTTTATCACTAAATATAGTAGGCAAAGATATATATAGGTATTATTATAAGTTTAACTTGGCATAAATTTTGATCCCAACACTATTCACATTCGCGGCACTTTTTACCATCGCTTTTGCTCTGATTATGACAGCAGGAAGTGCCGTATAGTATAGTACTAATGGATGGGGACACGTCACCCAGGTGTGTGACACAAGGGTTAATTTCATGTTGATACGAATTTTAGTTCAAAAGTTACACACAAAAGTATGATAAAAAAGAAACTTCATTTTCTCAAAGGTTCCTTATCCAATTTGAACGAAATTCATTGCAAATTAAAGAAGAGCCTTTTACACACTTGACTTTCAAATTTGATGATAGTGATAGGACTTAGTAGTTTGAAAGTTACGTAAAGAAATGTGCAATGAAGAGCGCCAAAAATCTGTTTTTGTTTCATAAAAGTGTAATTTTATTGCAAAACAATGTACAATGTAAACAATGTAAAATCTATTCCGACGACAGTTCCTTTCACTGTTTAGACCTATCAAACAAGCCCAAGATATTGAAAATTAGTTTTTTGTACTATACTAGTTATTCCACCTAACGCATAAAAAACGTTCCAAAAAGGTGAAACTACTATGGTGCGAAGTTATGCGCTTGCTAACCGAACGCAGCGATCGGTAGCGGTCGTAAAGCGAGTGATCGAATTATTGCTGATTGCAAGGAAAATTGTGCCATCCAAAGTGCGAAATCGCTCATAAAACTGCGGTCCAGCATTAAATCGTTTCGGTATCTTCGGCGCACTTTTTCGTTACATTCCAAGCAATAAGTGCGCTGAAGAGACCGAAACGATTTAAGCCAAAATAGCACTTTTATGAACGATTGCGCACTTTGGATGGTAAAATTTTCCTTGCAATCTGCAATACTATTTAGCGAGAAATTAGCCCTCATCATGTATTCATGACTACCATGATTGCTTTGAGTGTGTTAGTAAATAGGTCTTAATGGCTCTTTAGTTGCAATTTTTTATATGTAGTACGATAGATTCGCTAGGATAAATGTTTATTTGTCTCACACGAGGGGCAAGACACTTCATAATATTATCATATATTAATGTATTAGGCCCTATAAATGTATAACTTTATAGGGCTTTAGGTTAGATAATTGGTGGGAACGGTAAATATATTAAGGTCGAAAAAATATTTCCATAAGGAAAAGTAATATATTTTCAACAGTGTCTTGCCCCTCGGTCTCACATTATCGATAATCTTCAGTAGGCAACTCAGTTCCATCGACAAAAATGCTTTTCTGACGAAAAAACTGCTTATGAGCACTTGCACTTCAAAATCATCTCAGCACTCAGCATAAAATATAAAGCATAAAACACGCACACAGCACTGACCTCATCGCGTATCGCATTTTACTTCAATATTTCACACAAAACTGGCCCTTCACTTCACTTGAAATGCAGTAGTTACAAACATTTAATTGTAGTACATCAATATCTGGCTCACTTTCGGTCAATATATCCTCGCAGTTGGCAAAAATTTACAAAATTTACAAATTTTGGTCGACAGACCAAAATTTGAAAAGGGCGGATAAGCCAACTGTCAAACAGATCGAGCGAGGGTTATTTTTTGCTGGAGCAGCATAGGAAAATGAACTCTCACTCGCAACCGACTGCAAACCAGATGTTTCCAAAATCATTCCGGTAAATGAACGTATCGATTTTTCAGAGTGCATCTATTTCATGCTTCAGGGGGATTCTTGTATTCTTTCTTTTGCCTCTTCTCGTAGTAACCCAGTGGTACCATACAAAATACTAAGATTGTGGCTTTTTCGTCATGTAGTAAAGAAATAACCCTTAACGAAGGGCGCTATTTCAAGAAATGCAAGAAATAGCGCCCGTCTGACAGGTAGATTTGCTGCCAACCTTGTCGAGATGTGCTGAGATGTTGGCAACAAAAACATGGCACCCATCGCAAGCCCCTGGAATAGACCAAATCATCATACCGTCAATTGACAGATACTGGTGCCCTTGTTTACATTTTGGAAAATTTTCCTTTTCGTTTATAGCGAATGTAGCGTGTGTTTTAACATTTTACAGGCATAATGGTGTTTTAAATTTAGTCCTAATGCTGTTTAAACAACAAACTTGCCGTTTAATAGCTGAAACTTTTTTGGACTCTGCGGTCTGTTTGTAAACAAGGGCGCCAGTATCTGCCAGATGACGTCACCTTGATTTGGTCTATAGAGATGTCGATGGGGTGCATGTGCCGCATATAAACACAATCCGCCTACACTGATAAAAATAGACACGGCGTTACCAAGAGATCTTACACATGAAATTAAAACGTGCAAATATTGATAATCTTGTTTCATTTGTCAATCATTCGGGTATCAAAAGCGTTTCCCTTCGATTTGACGTGAAATGAAATATTTCATATGGGAAACACGTTAAACAACCATGTTTTTCCAACAAACCTTCAATCAACATGGTAGTAACTGCTTTCGCACTGCAAATGCACGTGTTTTACCATTAGATCGTATCCTGTTGCAATCCACATGAAATTAAAGTGTAAGTTTTTATAAATATTTCACTGGTTTTACACGTTTAATCAAAGGGTAACTCTTATGAAATTTTATTCTACACTCTTAAATGATTCTATCTGTAAATAGGTCGGATTTAATTAAAGCTAGGTTGAAACTACTCAAAATGCTCTTAAAGTGTACAAACTCAAACTTTGGGTAAAAATTTCAACCAATTTTGGCTACTTGTTACCGATAATTGAATTATTCTCTATGACAAATAACGTACTTTAAAGTTCCTACTACCAATTTTTTGGTTGAAAAACTACTCAAAATCTGAGTTTGTACACTTTAAGGGCATTTTGAGTAGTTTCAACCTAGCTTTAACTAAATCCGACCTATTTACAGGTAGAACGATTTAAGAGTGTATTTGAAATTCACGTGGCTTTCACGATGAGTTGATGTGAATATCAGGTCATCTCAAAGTGTTTTACCCAAGCCCATGGCAGACAACCATGTTCTCGCCGCCAACATCTCGTGTGTGCGAAAATGAGATAGCAATTCAGCACTGCGTTTCACTCAACTGCCAGCAGTCTGATTTGGGCCCGCTGTCAAATTTTGAGCCCCGGACATGCTGTCGCTGACGTTTACTGCAGCTCGATATAGAGATGTCGATGGGGTGGGTAAAACCATGTTTTCGCCGCTAACATCTCGTGTGTGCGAAAAAGAGATAGCATGTCAGCACTGCGTTTCACTCAACTGCCAGCAGTCTGATTTGGGCCCGCTGTCAAATTTTGAACCCACACGCTTAAAAAATTTGACCCACTTTCACGAAAAGTGGAACAGCTCAAAACATGCGTACATTTTACACACTATTTTGAGTAACTCTTACTCCTTTTATGAGTTCCATCGTAGAAGCTCATTAATGAGCAATATTTACTCAAAAATGAGTGCCATTTCACCCAAAACTGAATAGTACTTACACAAGTTACGAGTAAATTTAACTCAGTTATGAGGTCGACCTAAACTACTCAGAATTTAGAAATTGCCATTACTCAAATTTTTGTGCTGTTCCACTTTTTGTCATAGTGAGTCGGTTTTTACTCATTTTTGAGTTGAAAGTCACTCATTTCTGAGTTAATCTTATTCATTCGCGGGTTAAATTTTTTAAGCGTGCAGGACATCCTGTCGCTGACGTTCACTGCAGCTCGTTATAGAGATGTCGATGGGGTGACTTAATCAATGTAAAATGCATTGCAAAGCTTTATACATACTGTGTCCGAGTATAATATTCAAGGTGCGTGACAAAAACTGCGAGTAAATATTTCTATATGATTCATGTGTTATTGCGGCGCTTATGAAAAATCCACCTGCAGCGGTATTGATAACGCGCTCAGGAGATAAACGCAATAGAGCTTGCTAAGCCCAGTGCAAAAGGCTACAAAAACTTATCGTTTATCACTCAAACGTATGTTTTTTTACCGGTGTATAACTGGGGGAAAACAAAAACAAACGTGTAAAATCAATGTAAAATCGAACAGCAACAACAAATCGCGCGTCGATGTGTGCGTACGATAAACGTCAGCAAGCTCAATATTAAAATTTGGATTTTATAGTTTGCAATTCTACAAAATAACAGTTTTGTAGTATGGTTTTGATGAAAAACAATTGGTTTAGTAAATTTTCATGTATTTAATCACTGAAATCAGTTCTGCAGCGTTCTCTGGGTGGTTTGGATCAACAATCAAGATAACCACGATGTGAGGATTTTTCTTGTAATCTGCATTATACCTATACTGTATAGTGATTAGCACCAGGAGAATAACTATATGTGATCTGCACATTGAACGCAGTGTATAATTTTTTCGGTGATGTATAGGGTCTATACGAAGAAGAGCTGCCATAAATACAGATATTTGTGCAGGCATAAATTGGTGACCCAACCGTTTTCTCCGGAGTATTTTATTTTCTCGATCTAATCTTTTAAATAATATAAATAGTTAATGGAGTACTTTAAAATTCAGGGACATTAGTACAGCCAAAAATCACAATTGAAATAATTTATGGGTCCCAAATTTATGCATGTACAAATATCTGTATATGTGGCAGCTCTGATACGAAGCATTTTTATTTACCTTCTCCTTGCAGTAAATAATGCATCGGTTCCCAATAGTTGAATGTTTCATCGCAATCTGTAATGTGCAGATATAATGCCGAAAATGCTCTTGCACACAATAAAGAAGTAAAGGCAGCAAACTGTGGCGAAACCATTTTTTTGTGACTACCACTACCAAAAAAAAACTATTTAACGGCAGGCTTCCACTTCCAGATTCTAACTTTTAAACCCGTAAACCATCGAAACACCGAGTTATGATCTGATCTGTCTTTGATCAAAACAATCACAAACAACGTCAAACAGACAAACGTCATCAAACATATATTATTAGAGTGACTATATATAGAGTGGCGACAATGTCAAAATTGGAATGATGTTATCTGTCAGTGTCATTTTCGCTGCCAACATCCCGTGCAGAGCTGCCACAAATACAGATATTTGTGCATACATAAATTTGGGACCCATTAATTATTTTAGTTGCTGTGATTTCTGGCTCTACTACACTGAGAAAACTTTTCGTATAGTTTCTATGTGCCCCACTAGAGTGACTATATACAGAGTGGCGACAATGTCAAAATTGGAATGATAATTATCTGTCAGTGTCATTCCAATCGAGCAGACAACCTATCCAACGCGTATGCAGGAAAGAGAAGGAAAAACCTAGGATAAACCGCATTGCATACATTTGGGATGACTTGGCGCCACTCTGTATATAGTCACTCTATGCCCCACATATAAATTTTTGCAATGTGCCCAATTAATGAACTTTATATGCCAAACAGTTATAATTTATGAGTACGCGAAACTTTTGCATATACTATTCATATGCGCATATTTTTTACGTGTATAATTGCACATACTATTTATATCCGTATAGTTTTTATGTGTATTTCTAGGCGGATTGTGCTTATATGTGACACATGATAATTATCTGGAATTTCATATGGAAATTTACCATTAGTTATGTGCAGAATATTTTGAGTGTAATGTTCCTGAATTTTAAAGTAGTCCATAAACTATTTATGTTATTTCAAAGATTACATCGAGAAAATTAAATACTCCGGAGAAAACGGTAGAGTCCCAAGTTTATCCATGCACAAATATCTGTATTTATGGCAGCTCTGATCTCGTGTGTGCGAAAATGAGATAGCATGTCAGCACTGCGTTTCACTCAACTGCCAGCAGTCTGATTTGGGCAGCGGGGTGCTATCCCTATCTTAACGAACGGTGTTTGACAGTCGACTTAACGAAGGGCGCTATTTCAACAAATGCAAGAAATAGCGCCCGTCTGACAGGTAGATTTGCTGCCAACCTTGTGCTGAGATGTTGGCAACAAAAACATGGCACCCATCGCAAGCCCCTGGATTTGGGCCCGCTGTCAAATTTTGAGCCAGGGATACCAGACTTGCAGATTTGTCTGCAAATTCCAGATTTTTGGAACGGTTTTGCAGATCATTATAGGGTAAAGAACCAGTTTTAAGCAGTCTAGGCGGGTCACTGATTGTTTTACCTTATTACAAGCGATGGGTTGACTAAGTGGGGGATATCAGCATACCAATCTTCTTGCTATCTTTAGTTCTTCAAGCTGTTACCATTGGAAGACACTATTGTTGAGCTAAACTTTTGATTTTTATTTTGCTTCTACACACTTATTTTTTTTCCGAACTCGGCAAAAAAAATGCCGAGATTTGGACAGGCGAGCACTCGGTTAACATCTCGGTAAAAGTTACGATTACCGTGCATTCAGTAAATGCAAACATAATCGAACTATCAAATATTGCTGGGAGTTTCGGTGAATATATGCTGACATTACCGTTAATTTATTGAACGAGACTCAGCAATTATTGAAATTAGTTGCCGATTTGAACTGTAGATATTACTGATTTCTCAGTAAGAATATATTACCGGAGACTCAGCAATTATTGAAATTACGTGCTGATCTGAACTGTAAATATTGCTGATTTTTCAGCAAGAATATATTATCAGTAATCGGATATTTTTAAAGCGTAGTAATAATTTTAATTCGAACGGATCATTAAAGATAGCTCGTTTTTAAATTACCACAGCTTGCTTTTGGCACTAAATATTGTCAATTGCAAGGAAAATTGTACCATCCAAAGTGCGATATCGCTCATAAAAGTGCTATTTTGCATTAAATCGTTTCGGTATCTTTGGCGCACTTATTGCTTGGAAGATAACGAAAAAGTGCACCGAAGATACCGAAACGATTTAATGCAAAATAGCACTTTTATAAGCGATATCGCACTTTGGATGGTACAGTGGACCCCCGTTCGTTTGAACGATTCCTCATGCAAACTAACGGGGTTACTTTTTAATTTGAACAACTGGTAACTGAAATATGCTGAAACTTGTGTGAACTGGTCGCCCTGCTCTTTGTTATTGTTTTGGTGGTTTGTTTTAGTTGGCAGTGCGGCAAGTGCGAATAATGCGTTTTCCGATCGGATTTCTATCGTAATCGTTAGGAAAGCGAAATGTGAAACTGATTAAACACGCTAGGTCAGTACAAACAAATCGTGTTTACGTGCATTGTCTGCATAAACAAATGATGTCATGTTGAGAATGACATTTGAACCATTTTTAATTTGCATGTCGTGCAAATCAGCGGGGTTCAAATTAGAAAGTGTTCAGATTAAAAATGGTCAAACGAACGGGGGTCCACGGTACAATTTTCCTTGCAATTGACAATATATTGCGGTTATTTACATAAATTTTCATCCTGTTGCGGCGGTAACCCGCATCGTCAATCACCGCAAAGAGAACAAGGAAAGGTGGCCAAATATTTTTTGGTTTATATGTGCAATTGTTACTGATACTTTAGCAACTAAAAATACATAAAAAAACGTGTTTAACCTTTTACATTCAAAAATATGTATTATATAAATTCATTGAATATCATAAGTATAAAAATATGTGTAAATAGTAACACAATTTAAGAAGTCCTTTCCTTTCCGGTTGCAAATATCTAAACAATAGAAATTAATCTATTTGTATGGCAGCTCTGGACAAAAGCACATCCTTCAATATTTGGCGAGGTCAGCATTGGGCGATAATGTATCGATATAACTGGTATCGATATTCGTGGACGAAATCTCGATATAGTTTTTTTTTCGAAATAGTTAATTTCGGCATGCATATAACAGCTTTGTAAATGTTAACACGTTATACGAAGTGTTAAAAATAAATGTAAAATGCAGATCGTCACGTGATGCGAGCAATTTTGCTGATTATGCTTTCAGCTGAGTATACGTATCGATATGTGAAAAATATCGATATTCAATTAACTAAAAATTCGTCAGCTTCGCTCAATACAGAATTATTTTGACAGCTTGCTATGAACTTTCCGAGAATGAAAAGATTTCTTGCAATGCACAATATAAAGCTGAAAAACGAAATATTTTCTCGGGAAGCACAATATAAAATTAGATTTACTACAGTGACTATATACAGAGTGGCGACATGTCATCCCAAAAGTACGCAATGCTGTAGCAATGCTTATTTTCTTTCTCTTTCCTGCATACGCGTTGGATTGGTCGTCTGCTCGATTGGAATGACACTGACAGATAATTATCATTCCAATTTTGACATTGTCGCCACTCTATATATAGTCACTCTAATGTCGTTTTCGTTTTTGTGGTGCAGCTACACCGTTTGGTGTTACACTTTTCGCTGGATAAACGAACACTTGCGGTGCAGCAGCAGCAGTGATGTGGTATGGGTGTGTTAGTGTTTTCCTATCTGCACCAGCTACACCCTCTTTTTTTCTGGTGTAGCTGGTGCAGAAAAAGTGTATAGCAATGGTGTAGCACAAAAATCGAAAACGAACAGTTTTGGTGCAAAAAAGCTACACCGGTGTAGCCTCGGTGTAGCTACACCGCAAAAACGAAAACGATATAAGATTTACGCGGAAACGTTTTTCTGTTTGGTTTAAAAATTTGGACCAATCTAAGGATTTGGAGCACCGTAGAAGATGCCCTTAGTGAGCTCTGAGTTGAGTGTGAGCTGTGAGAAAAGCAAAAATATCACTCTTGTTTTTTCTCACACAAAATTTAAGAAAACGTCAGTCAGTAGCGAATTGGCAAATTGAAAAATTAATTTCTAATTCCTACATTTCTACCGTCTACCTACATCAATAATATGTAAAAGTTTTTAGTACGATGTTTTTCAAATCGTAATTTGTTAATAATTTTTAGTGCAAGTGTTTGAGTGAATATTAAGCCCTTTTTAATAGTGTCTGTAATAACATGAACTATTGTTAATCAAAATCATTAAATCCCTTTTTCAGCAAATTAGTTACGTATAATAAAAATACAAAAATTTTGGGTTTTCCCAGCAGAAATATTTTACAATGCGTTGTTTAGTTTCGAGGATATTCTTTAATCGTATTGGAAGAAGAAATGAATAATGATTTATCGTTATTCAATTATTGCCACGAGAAACTTTCCGGTAAATATTTTAATTTTTGTGTTTTCCAATGTTTAAATATGTGTGAGTTTGTTTATAAAAATTTAGAGCTCTTGTACCTACACATATTTTTACTCCTTAAACCAACTAAAGTCAGTTTAACTAGGGCCAGGTGATCCTAAAATAAATAAATCAATTAGGTATAAGTTAGGTATTTAACTATATTTTTGATACAATTGCCAAGAGCAGAACCTGTCAACCTGCTACACGATCGCGGGTAGCAAAAATTTTGAAATTTGCGGAACACACTCATAGAAAATATTTATTGCGTTCGCAAATCTTCAGCTTATTCATTTAGCGAAACGATAGCGGTTGAGTGCGAAACAATGAATAATACAGAATTATTCTATAATTTATTAGCCTTTCAATGTGAAAAATCATCTTACCTCCCAATCTCCTCTAGGACAAAATTTTATAAAACTTCATGTAATATGATAAATCTCTTTTATGTGGTTTGTCGAATCCTTCAACAACCGCTTAAACTATTGTTCTATCATGTGTTGAATTTTGAATGTAATGTTGGTCGGTGTTAAGTCAGACTGAAACAAGTAACAAAACTCTGATTTCGAGAAAAACGCCGTCAAAGTTTGCTGCTCTGTATAGTTTATAGTTATCAATCGTTCGAAATCGTCTCATAACTCTGACTGTTCACAACATTTATGTAGTCTGATTAGAGTAAAATGTAGCTGTATAATTTTGCTTCATGTGCAGTATGTGTCAAAGCTGAATTGAGCAGGCTTGACCGGATCAATATGAAGGGGCCGGGAGGGCTTAATAAATTTTCTTCAAATCGTTGTGTGCATTTGCATGTTGTCTGTCTTGGACCCACTGCAGATGCATTGTAAGCATGTACAGTGGATTCGCAGTAATATTCAAGCCACAAGCTGTATCGGTATTGGGCCCTTCTAGTGAAAACCGGTATTTCGGTATTGGCGTAAAAAATACCGGTATTGGCAGATTATTCGAAATCAAAAACTTCCGCTTTCATCGAAGTCTGACGAACGGCTCTAAGCGCATCAGAAATTTTCTTTTCATTTCTTCGGGCTTATAGTAGGGAAACCTGTTTTCAAAACTATTTTCAAAAATTCCGGCATTGCAGCTTCCAGCATAATCAACGTCCCGGCCTCTTACAGTATCTTCATGAATTTTTTCTCCATCCCCAAACCGAAACACCTTTGTATCCTCTTCAGTATCGTTCACAGATACCTTCTCTTCTCTATTATTAATCCGACTATTCGCAAATAGAGGCTTGGAGTTTGTTCAATGTATCACTCGAAAGCAGGGCTGTCATTCGCTCACACTATGCGCCCAATGTTCCAATATAATGCCTTGTCGCACAGAGCGATTCGGCAACACACCTCTACAGCTAATATGCACACAGCGTACGAGCGAACGCGGAGTGGGAGCGAACGACAGCACTCGGTGAAAATCGCCCAGTGAGTGACAAACAGCACTTGGTGCTGCCCTTTGCCACACTCCGTGCGGAATTGCGCAAAAAAATTGTTTTGTATTTACAAATTTTCTGCCCTTTTAAAAGTGAAAATACACGCTGCACTGAACAACTAATATGGTCTATGTTAAGTTAGTACGGATCAGGCACCGCAACAGTAAAAATGCTTTTTTTTAATCACACCACTTCAACTGACCCAGCGCAGGGTGTACAATCCAGCCGCGCAGAGTGCGGCTCTTGGTGTGGTAAAGCACGCAGCAAATTTATCACTCTGCGTTTGCGGCTGCCTTTTCTTGGTGCGCGTAAAACACGAAAGAGCGTGTTTAGCAAAAGAGACACTGAAGGGAATTTGTGGGCGAACACACACCGCATGGCGAGTGTTGTGTTGTTTAAGAATGTGTGTCTTTTGGTCTGCGCTGCGGTTTATGCCACCTCTGCTCGAAAGACTTGGAAAATGTAAATGTTCCAAATTCTTTCCTGACAAATCCTTTGATGGCAAGAATGCTCAAAAAACGCAAAGATTGCCATTTCTGATCAGGGCCCGGCATTGTCGAAACAAATATGACGCTGACTTTCTCTTATCTTTGCTTCATAGGTACATGGAGTTCTGCTGAACAGAACGTTTCAAGCGACCTCCAGCTGAAGTTAGTAGTTGTTAAATGAAGACGACTGACAGGCCCGATTTGTCGATGTTGAGTAGGTTAATTACAATATGCGTTGTAGGAAATGTTATTCAAATTCAATTCAATTTAATTGCATTTAAAGTTACTGGCCTTCTACTGAATATTTGATAGAAAAATACAAATGAAAGTTTTTAATCCGGTCGTCATGATGAAGTGAAACCCGTTTTATTAACGCTGATTGAAACCAGTTTTGAAACGAAGCGGCGCTGCATCAGTTGAAATTTAATTAAGCTTCATTACTTCACTTCGAAAACTGACCATTTTCTCTGTGTGTGTGTGTGTGTGCGTGTGTGTGTGTGTGTGTGTGTGTGTGTGTGTGTGTGTGTGTGTGTGTGTGTGTGTGTGTGTGTGTGTGTGTGTGTGTGTGTGTGTGTGTGTGTGTGTGTGTGTGTGTGTGTGTGTGTGTGTGTGTGTGTGTGTGTGTGTGTGTGTGTGTGTGTGTGTGTGTGTGTGTGTGTGTGTGTGTGTGTGTGTGTGTGTGTGTGTGTGTGTGTGTGTGTGTGTGTGTGTGTGTGTGTGTGTGTGTGTGTGTGTGTGTGTGTGTGTGTGTGTGTGTGTGTGTGTGTGTGTGTGTGTGTGTGTGTGTGTGTGTGTGTGTGTGTGTGTGTGTGTGTGTGTGTGTGTGTGTGTGTGTGTGTGTGTGTGTGTGTGTGTGTGTGTGTGTGTGTGTGTGTGTGTGTGTGTGTGTGTGTGTGTGTTTATCGTGAGGAAGCGCTCAACGTCTGACACACTAATGAAGATACACATCACATGGCACGGTGTGGGACTCTAACCCACTAAAAACCTCACGGGCTGCTGGCCAACAAGCTCCCCGGAACTACCGCAAGGTATTACTTCGGGGGGAGGCTGTGTTATCACACTGCTCCGTAAACCTGTCGAAACGTGCACCGATCCAGAGATGGCGACCAACATGACTTCCATCCTTTCACGGCCACCCTCGCAGGGTTTTTTTAACACGCCGGATGCTACGCTAACAGTACGCCTGTCGAGACGTGTACCGATGCAAGGATGGCGACCGTCCCGACTTCCATCCCCTCACGGCCATCCTCGCAGCGCTTACATCAAGCTCAGTACTGCTCTATCCGCTCCTCTTCTACTTCCAATACGTCTAGTTGGCGTTGCTTGTTCGCTGATTGTCCCTCCACGTTCGTTGCAGCTGCACCATAATCTGTGCTAACGCGCTACTGACAGCATTCCAAATGCTCTCCTCTCGACACATTTCACCCACAATGCTCTCCACGGTCAGAGGTGGCATCTTACTCCGCACAGCGGCAAACCTTGGGCATTCGAAAACCACATGCTCCGGTGTTTCTTCTGTTTGATCGCATTCTGGACAGACGGGTGTCGCTGCATGTTGTAGAAACGTGTATTGATACAACGGGAGTCTGACTAGAAGTAACTTTTATTCTGCCAACTTGTCATTATATACATTTCTCTGATTTCTAGGATCCTACATCCTTCCCTTCTAATAATATCAATTCCACATAAGTTTTTAACATTTTAATAATAGACTTAATTAGTTGTTATTAACAGGGTATAATTTGTAATTTTTAAGATAGTTGGGAATTCTCTTCTGTCTTTTCTGATTTTGTTGGGAACATGCAGTAGATGGTGTAGAATCTTCAAGTACGGAAGAGCTAGATCTTCTTTTAGTTTCATACAGAGCTCTTTTATATTCTTGAGGGAATGGAAGATCAAATGCTGTACTCGTTAAAGGATTTCGAATCACAATATGCTTTGTGTGGTTAACATGTCGGTCAGATGAAACTCCAGTTTTCAAATTCTTTCGACGAAGTCGCGTTTCATTTCGTTTGATCACGACGAATTGTTGTGGACTGAAATTAGGTGAAAGCTTATTTGTCTTAATAAAATTTCCTGCTACTGCACAGTCCCCTATGTCGATGTGAGACTCCTTTGCCTTTCGTTTTCCATCTATATACTGTCTTCCTTTTTCTTTAGATTTAGCATCGTTTTGTTTGGCTTTTTGCAGACATACTTTTCGGGTAGATTGAGGTAATTTATCACGCAGATTCCACCCAAACATTAATTCAGACGGCGAGAAATTCGTCACTGAGTGCGGAGTTGCTCGGAATGCAAAAAGTATTGCATATCGTTTTCCAATCGCGTCCCATACCAACACTAATTTGAATGGATCTTAGAATGTTCGATTTTGCCTTTCAACTTGTCCATTTTGAAATGTGGCATAAGGTACAGAATGTGTGATTTTTACTCCTCTGATGAGAAAGGTTGACCATTATCGCATACTATTTTTTCGGGATAACTAAAACGAGCAAATACTTTCCTCATTTTGCTGACTGTGAGTTTCGCTGTCATTGAACTTTGAATAATGACCTCGATGTATCTTGAAAAATGGTCAGTTATTACTAGTAAATGATTTCCTCGAGGAATTTGCAGAAGCGTAACAGATGATTCGGAATTGGCCTTCCGTATTCCTTTGAACTAATATTGCTCCAAGATTAACTGGACTTCCATCTGCTATCGCGTACGTTTCATATTCTGGATTATAATACTCAAGACTTTCATCTCTAAGCAAAATCTCTCTAATTTCATCAAATGCTCTCTGATGTATCGATTCCCAGTGGAATTTAACACCTTTGTGGGTGAGTAAGTTTAGAGGATGTGTAATCGTTGATTTCTTTCCATGCCAAGTAAGCTTCAAATTGTTCTCTCCATTTTTCCCAACGTACGGACACCGAACCCTCAGCGTCCTCAACAAATGGAGGGACAAGCGGGTTTACCATGCCTGAATTTTAGACACTACTTTTCTAAATAAGGTCCTTTATTTTCAAAATATTTTCTGAAATTAAATCTTAGAGTGCATTCCATAAATGTTTTAATTTTAACTTGAGTCCGCCCAATGATATATGTAACAAGATCCGAAGGTCGCCCAGGACCTATTGTGTTTGTCGCATCCAAGGATCGCCAGGGACTTTTTTACGCTTTATATCCAAAGATCGCTAAGGATATATTTTAACATCCAAGGATCGCCAAGGATTAACTGAACTTTCAGTATCCAACGTTCGCCAAGGATTTGTCATTGTCATCTGCCATTCCACTTTAGGAACAGATTTTGATTTATGTACCGCAGGATAGCTACCGATCCTCGGAGTTCTTCTTTTTATGTTAACTTTATGTCAAGCACTCTAAAGCTTCTCAGAAATTTTATTTTGTTGAAAAATTTATTTCCTGTTTTTTTTTTCATTTACCATTGGCCATGCCATTTTCTTGTTAACTTCTGCTTCGAGTTTTGGTTTTTCTTTTTATCCTCGTCGACAAATTTGTAGAAAAGTGTCTTGATACAACGGGAGTCTGAGTAGAAGTAACTTTTATTCTGCCAACTTGTCATTATATACATTTCTATGATTGCTACGATCCTACACATGTCCGAACCGATGCAGGCATTGCCTGAAGTAGCCGTTTCCTGACAAAAATTGCGTTAAGTAAAAGTTGACTTCCCCATGTTTCCTGTTTAGCCAGGCACCGGTATGAGCCTGTGCGTCCAACCGTTTAACGACGCATCCCATTCCTCTTGCCATTTGACCAAGGACTCTACTCGAGCTAGTTTTCGAACTCCTCTAGTTTTCCTCCTCGTATAGCACTCACTATCCTCCTTGAGAGTGATACTGATAGGAATCATCCCGGCAATGATAATACTGCCTCGAATGATATAGTTCTGTATGCACTCGCGACTCGCATGGCCATAAGTGCGGAATGTGCTGTTCAGCTTCGCAACATTTCGTTTGTTTTTCAACACTGGAATCCATGCCGGACCTCCGTATCTCAGGATTGATAAGGAAACATTGGCCAAAAGACGACGTTTACTACTGCTAGGTCCGTAGCTGTTTGGCATAATCCTAGCCACTACGTTGATGGCCTTCGCTGCTTTGTCCCAGGCATAGTCCACGTGGATGTTAAAGTTCAGCCGATCGTCGATCATCACTCTTAGTGCTTCATTGCTCGCTTCGAGACTATGGCATACTCTCGTACTGTGTTTTCCGCTCGCTGCACCACTTTGCTGTTACTGACCAGCAGCACTTCCGTTTTGTGATGCGCTATCTGCAGCTTCACTCCCTGCATCCAATTCTCTAACATTCCGATCGTTTCAGTGGTCAGCAATCCAACTTCTTCCAGCGTCTCTCCTGCTACCGACAATACTATGTCGTCCGCAAAACCTACGATCATTGCCCCTGTGGGTAGCTTCAGCGTTAACACCCCATTATGCATTCCGTTCCAGAGGGCTGGTCCGAGGATGTAACCTTGAGGAACTCCTGCCGTAATGTTCACCGATCTCTGCTCCTTAGCAGTCTCGTAGACTAGCACTCTGTTTTGAAAGTAGCTCTTCAGGATTTTGCACAGATAGCCAGGGACTCTCATTTTGTGCAGTGACGCGGCGATAGCCTCCCAGTTAGCGCTATTGAAGGTATTTTTGACATCGGTCGTTATCATAGAGCAGTATCGATCGCCCCTTCGTTTCTGTTTGGCCGATTTTTCGGCCTTCTCCACTACAGTACGAATAGCATCAACCGTTGACCTGCCTTTCCGAAAACCAAATTCCATCCGTATGCGGGAATGCTTGGATCGCGGTCTTTAGAGCTACATTGGGAATCCCGTCAGGGCCTGGCGCTTTATTTACCTTTAGTCCTCTTGCCACAGCTAGAAGTTCCTCGTTGGAGACCTGTACCCTCTCGGCGTCTTCGTCGTCCAAGTATGGTGTAGGTGGCCACAGCGTTGAGTTGTACCTCGGAAAACGTTTCTCTACGATGACCTTCAACTTTTCTGGAGATAACTCCATTGTTATCTTTGGTCCTTTCACTTTCGCCATCACATAACGATAAGTTGTACCCCAAGGATTAGCATCAGCGTCACGGCACAGCTCTTTGTAGCAGTTCTTTTTGCTTACTTTTATCGCTCCACTAAAGTGCTGCTCTTGCTGTTTGGAACACCAACCTACGCTCTTTTCGGTCTGACGCAGTCCTCGCTCTCTGTACTCGTCTTCTGGTTCTGAGGCAACTACTGCGAAGGTTGCAGAGTTGCTCATTCCACCAATATACTGCTCGACGTTGGTTCTTGGGTTCCAGCTTTCTTGGCATGGTCGCGTCACATGCCCTTACCAACATGTTCGTTACCCCTTCCGCATTTCGACTCAGAGGCTCACCGCCTGTTCTAAGTGCCTCGACGAAAAGATTCTTGTCGAAATTTTTCGTTTTCCATTTCCGCCCAACTCGTTTTGCCCTCCTTACAGCTATGGCCTCTTGTTGCCCTTGGCTGTACCGGATCGCCTGATGATCGCTGTGGGTATACTCCTCGCACACCCTCCAGTTTGCTACTAGCGAAAGTAACGTTGAGCGAAAGTAACGTTGATGATAGATTCACGACCGTCCTTACGGAAAGTACTAGTCGTACCTACATTCAACAGCACTACATCCAACTTTGCGAGGGCTTCTAACAGGCTATACCCTCTAGCATTTGTCCATCTATTGCCCCATTCTACTGCCCAGGCATTAAAATCCCCTCCGATAATTACAGGCCTTCTTCCGATGAGCTGCTCCGTAACTGTGTCCAGCATGCGATGGAACTGCTCCGTTGTCCACCTAGGAGGCGCGTAACAACTGCATATGTAGATCCCATTGATTTTGGCGATCACGAAACCCTCATGCGCGTCGGAAATCACCTCCTGGATGGGAAACCTTCCCATAACATGTATGGCAGCCATTGCCTCTCTATCCGCAACCCAGTTACCATTGTCTGGTGGGGCTCGATACGGCTCTGCGATTATTGCGACGTCGCACTTAGTTTCCGTTGTCGACTGCCACAACAGTTGCTGTGCTGTGTCCTTTGTCGCAATGGTTGAGGTTGATTTGGGTTACCTCCATCATTGCTTGCCAGCCAACGCCGCCTTGTACGCCTCCCGTCATGTGGTTGTTCCCATCCTCTTTTCTGCAGAGCAGGCACCTTGGTTCCTTCGTGCAGTCTCTTGCAATGTGCCCCTTTTCGCCGCATTTTCTGCACAGTTCTATCAGGGCCTTTGCAGTTTCTCGCCAAAAGACCGAACGGCATGCATTTAAAGCACCTCTCCATTTGCTTCGTAACTCGAGGGGTGGCTCTCAGGGAGCACACGGACCAACCGACTTTTATTCTGCCTACCACCAACAGCTTGTTTGCAACAGCCGTCGACAATCGTATCGATGCAGTCTGCATACCACTATGCGTTCTACGCATCCGGATGGTCATTGGGACGTCTTCCAACCCGCACTGGATTATAAGCGCGCTCTGTAGCTCCCCCTGGGTGGTGATCTCGTCCAAGTTTCTACATTCGATCACTGACTCTTGAGATAGAGCACGAACAAACAGGAACGGTAAGAGCATAGATGTTGCAATGGACAGCCGATCAGGTTTTTATGCGATGACCAGCATGAGCGAGGCTTCCAAGTCAATATACAAAGCGAACATAACAGTTTAGTGCAACACGGAACCGGTTTATAGAGCTAGCACTTGGGTTGACGTGCAATAGATCTCCGAAAAGAAAGTGAGGCAGCATCTAGGCCTTGAAAAGTTTGAGCCGAGTGTCTACAGGAACAGCAGATGCACAACCAAGAAGCGAACAGAGACAAGCATAGATTTTGCCACATTGCTAGTTTATAAGACGTCCTCGCTGCTGCTGCTCGAGCCGCGCGCGCGTGCTGCTCGAGCCAATGATGCTGATACTCTTATATTTATATGTTGTTCAATAATTCATCTGACGCTGTTGTCTACAATAATAAAAACACTGCTAACTAACTTAATTAAAGGCTCTTGAGAGCAGCAGTTGTTCTTTGAATTTGAAACATGGACATCAAAATAATTGTATACACTGTTAAACAAATAACACATAACACGAATGGATAACATGATTCATTCTGGCCATATTCGATACGTCTAAAGTCCAAATCCTTTGAAGCTCGCGACAATCTTCAATAGACTTCACACTGAGGAAGATTTTCAAATCATCTGCATACAGAAGTCTGCATCCTCGAGGTAGCACATACATCATTAAAGAATAGTGAAAACAGCAAAGCCCCAAGATTGCTACCTTGCGGGACACCAGATCGGTTAGAAAATTGATTCTAACGTGCGCCGCCCAGTCTCACAGAAAGACGCCGGTCAACCAAAGTCAAGCCAGTCTACAAAGGTCGGTACCGCATCCATCCGTTTTACTATGGCCAGAGGCAAATCATGGTTCACACGGTCAAAGGCCGCCTTCAGGTCTGTGTCAATAGTATCTATTTGAGTACCGTTTTCCATGTTCTGGATGCAGAATGATGTGAACTCTGTGAGATTTGTGGTAGTCGACCGTCCTGGAAAAAATCCATGCTGGTCATGGGAGATATGACGCTTTACTTTCTGAAATAGAAGCTTATTTACGAGAGTCCCAAGTAGCTTCGATCTTGCACACAAAGAGGTAATTCCTCGATAGTTTTCCTTGGCCGTGCAATCGCCTTTCTTAAACACAGAAAACAAAAATGATTCCTTCCAGACATCATCTGGGAATGACGATTGACTCAGCGACAAGTTGCAAATTGCGGTTAAGGGTACACATAACGTATCTGCACAGTTCTTGAAGATGATTGATGGTATACCATCTGGTCCCGGTTGCAAAGACGGTTTTAGCTTCTCAATTGCAGCTGCTGCGTCTGTTTCGGAAAAGGAAATATCCCGCATTTCAAGTATTCCTTGTGGTACATTTCTATGATAGTTAGAGTCCCCTCCCCCTAAGAGAGGGGCCCCATACAAATGAAACACAGATTTCTGCATAACTAGAGAACTAATCAAGGGTGTTTTTGGAGACAAGATTTTGACGTAGGACTACGTCTTACGGCAAGTTTTGAGATAGGGTGTCATTCCAAAAAATCGAAAAATGCGAGCGTCACGAAAATTGAAAGGTTTTGAGCGCTAATTGCGTAGCGGTTTTTCGATCGATTTGCAATATTCTTACACCAACCGATCGGAAAATCTTCTAAGAATTGACCCAAATGAAGAAAAGTATGGATTCTTGATGTTGAACTATTGAAAAATTGAAAATAATGAACCTATGTTTTACCAGAATTCTCGCTTCGTGATTGGTTGGAATATTTTTTACGATGATCTAAACCTATACCAATTTGATATCTGTGCTTGGGAAGTAAGGCAAAACAAGTGACAAAGTTTCCTCATTTCAACAAGATTTCTTAACACCGCGGTTCAACCTAGACCATTTTGATGTCCTTGCTTGGGAAGTACGCCAGAGAGAGTGACAAAGGCCCCTCGTGCCAACAGATTTCTTACGAACGCGATTAAACCTAGCCCAACCTGATGTCTGTGTTAGGGAAGTGTGCCAGAAAAAATGACACAAGTTCGTTGTCCCAACAGATCGCAAATTCTTTACTGCGTGACTATTAAACCTCGGCGAATTTGATATCTGTGTTGGAAAAATGTGCTACAGCTGTAGTGTACGGTTATAATACGGCTCTGTATGAACACGCATGCTTGCCGTTTCATTAGAAGTGTAGTGCAAAGATGTGCTGTTGATAAAATAGGATTGAATTGGTAAAATCCCTTCAACGTGGGAAACCATGGATAATAAAAACAATCTCTAATTTCAGTAAGGTAGCAGGAAAGTAATAGTTTGTGTTCTTGATTTTGTTAAATTGTTTTCAAATGCACAATCTTTTGAGAATTGAACGTATGCAAAGTTACTACTTTGATAAATGTTACATGTAGCATGTATACATGAAGAATCGAATGATTACAAGCATGAATACATGCCACTATCACTACAAAGAGTCTTACGTAGTCCTGCGTCACCTATATATGCGGTCGTGTCTTGTACACAACCTCTCTGATTTTTTTCTATGGTGAATTGAGACCTCCGTTTTTTAGAAAGGGAATTATGGCCCCCTTCTCTTTAAGGGGACACAAACGACTAAAAATTAAAAAAAAAATCATTATTTTTTGGTTCAGATTTTGATTCTGCAGTCTTTTCCGCTTATTTTGATATTAAATTTGTAATGATCCGACCACGGGAAGTGGCCGAAAAGCAATCATACACTCAAGCATTTCAGTGCGGCGTGGAACAACTTCGGTGGAATAAAACGCCACTCCTGGAAAACTATGGTTTTCAAACTTTCAAATTTTTTTGGTCGAGGTCCCGTTTGGTATAGTCGGTTTGATAACTGTAATTCAACCAAAAAAAAATTATGTGTTCTAAATCAAATGGGGTAAACCCTGTTTGAATCTGCAGACTTCTTTACAAAAGTTATTGGGTTTTTATGTTTTGTTTTCTCATAATCTTGCTTGGTAGAGGCGAAAAAAGAAAAAAAAAATATGTTAAAAATAGGCGAAAATGAGCAAGCTGGGGCACTTCTCGATGACAAACAGGATAGGGGTGGGCACCTCGCAATTCTCCGGAAAATTTTACATAAGATCACCTACTTTTTATCAGCCTGTAGGCCGTATCTTAATTGCGTCTGGTTTTTGGGTCGTTTTTGCCCATAGTGCAATGAAGCGAGCTATTTTCTACTTAACTGTGAGAAAAATTGCAAATTTGTATATTAAACTACTCATGCTTTCATAGTTACGTAACTACCAAAATGAATCATCTAAGGTTGATCTCCTCTGAAACTTGCAAAACTCGAGATTGTGATAAAGATCATCCGAGATTCATGATTTATGTTCAACACAGTTTAGTTTGTGGCAATACGAAGTCAGCTAGTTTGAAATATAAAAAGAAAACACCCGATTAAATCCACCTATTGGAGAAAGGAACCTTTGTTATATCATCTTATTTGTCATTTGAGTTAGAAATCGACAAGTCTTCGGAACATAATTCAACCCTTGTTAACGTTGTGTCAGATATTATCAATACGTATTTAATGTACAACTATTTTACGTTTATACTGAATAGCTTGGTGGAAAATGTGTCTAACGAAAGCAATAACAAATCGTATGCAAAGTTATTGAGCGTTATTCAGATATGAGGAGCCAACACTGCTCTGGAAAGTTAAAGAAAAAAAATCGATTTTTAAAAAAGGCCGCCATTTTGACAATTTTTCGAGTTTTTAATTATCGCTAGGAAGCAATTTAGGTATTCACCTTATGTTTCTAAATCATCATTCAAATCCGTTCTCCGATACTCCGGTGCAGGGCTTCGACCGATCCTTTTTTTCTACCGCAGTCACACCAACGCGCATTCAGGTTCACACCGTCCGTTTAGAGGTGGAATACGAACGCTATGCATAACACAACTGGCAGTTTGCTCAGTCAAACGCCGAATGCACGCAACAGAATGAACGTGTTCTAAAGCTTTTTGACATTTTCGTTTCGATCAAGTTGCCTTTACCGTTTGGAGCAGCGAATGACTGCAAAACAGTCAAATGACTGGCAATCACCACGCTAACGAAAAGCAACCGCACAATCGTATGATTCAATACTACAAAAAAACAACCACTACATGTGCATGGAAGAAGTCGGTCGGACTCCGTCGAATACAAACGAATATTTTGCTTGCGTCGGACCGACGTCCGGGTGACAAACTATTACTGTGAGCAGCCGATTTGGAGACAAAAAGAGAAACGAAAAAATACGTCACCGTATGCTTCCAGTCAGTTTGCAGTTTATATTCTCAAAGCGCAAAGCAAAACGGGAGATTGACTGTTTGCTTTTGCTGAGATGCTGCATGAATTGTAAGACGGCAGCAGCGCAAGCGGCAGATTGACTGGATAAGAAAAACAGTCAAATGATCGGTCAAAAAGCGGAGTTTGAATGCGGAAAGTTCGCATTCACGGCAGTCACATTCAACTTGCGATCCCTTTTCAAGCCCTGCTCCGGTGGTTTCCACAAAATAAGTGATTTCTATTGTCTTACCTGACTCACAACGAATATACGTGTTATTGAAATAAAATGTATACTATACCGTTTTATTCGTTTATAGCAGTGATGGCCAAACTGCGGCCCTTCAAAATGTTTTGTGCGGCCCGTGGACTGATTTGAGAAATGGTGGATTTATGAGCAACTTTTTAATGACACAGGGGTCACTCAAATCAGTCGTAATGCCTCGTGCATTTTGTAGTTCCGAATGCTTTCCGGTTTAAATCTTGTGGTAATTCCCAGAAAATGGTTTTTATTGCCGCATATTTTGCATTTTGTTATGCGCAGGAATGGCCAGAGGAATTTGCGGCCCGCGGCATCATGGGGCGATCTCTTTGGCCCGCACCATGCTTATGCCTGGGCACCACTGGTTTATAGCGTATATGCATTTTATTCAGTTAATACGCATACCAAGAAGTTTTTTGTGAGTTATGTTTTTATTATTGCTTTAAACATGTAAAAAGCTGCACGAATAACACTCTAGTTTAACAAAGAAAGCATTGCATACTACTGTCACTTTAAAAATAACGTTTTTGTGAATTATTTTCAGGGATGCGAATTAAGCGAGGGAACGTCGCTTATTTCAACTTTTTTCCGATTTTGAGCTCCCGCGAGCACAACGCATATTCGCTAAGAGTCAGGTAAAAACGTAGTGAGGATTCACGCGCTCAGTTGCCAAAAGTATAATAATCACTATTTTTGCATCCAAAAATTACAAAATACATATTTAAATACAAAACGCAACACTTAACTTTAATTCCTAATTAACATCTGAAAATTACGAAATTCCATTATTTGACGACTTTACAGAGTAGAGTCTTTAAGTGCTTTTTTAAACCAATCAATATATTTCGCAAGTACTAAGAGATAGATAGTTTCTATATTCAGCAAAGTTGCTTATTTCACCATGTTCTACAACTTTTGTTAAGACACTTGATGCTTTGGATGCACTAAAAAAAAATTTGTGTCACCCTAATAGGTGAATTCTCGGTCACCCTAATGATGTAAAAAGATATGCTTAGTAAACTTCTGTAAAGACACACCCCTTGAAAAATCATGATTTTTTACGCTCGTGTTTTTGAGGTTTGGCCCCGCAGTGCATTCTCTTTGATTCATATCAGCAAAGTTTTCTTAAGCAATTTCATCCATTTTTTATCAAATAATTTTTGACCGGTAAGACCATTTCTCGTCAAATTTGGCAGATAAGTTAAGATCGTTAAGACCTCTCGTTTGATCCTAAAATAATTGAAATCTGATTGGGGAATGTGTCGTGGTTGGGCCGTCTTTTGGTCCATGAATTCAATTTTAAAAGAAGTTTTGGAAATTTAACAAAGGTCTAAATACGAACTATTAATAAGACCTTTGTTAAATTTCCAAAGTTTCTTTTGAAATGAGATTTGTGGACTAAAATATGGCCCAACCACGACGACATTCCCCTACTATCGAGGTATACCTGTCCTGCATAATCTAATCGTGAATAGCCATTAAAAGACTTATGTCTTATGTCATGTAGTTGTTTAGAATAAATAAAAGAAGCATTGTCGTATATTTTGCTAAAATCGTTTTTTAATGCAATTAAGGTGAAAATAGTCGTCATCGATTCTGCCAATTTCAAAAGCAGTTTTTTTTTGTTTGAAACAAAATTTCTGTTCATGAAAATATATTCGCTGTGGCAAGAAGAATGCAGTATTTACATTTTTATAAACAGAAACCCGCTTTTGGGCCCAAAACCTGCTTGAATGCTTGAATGACATTGATAATGCTTATTAGTTACCTGGATTTTACACCCCTCCCCTTCAGTGGGTTAACTCAACATCGGAAGGACCAAAACTTTATAAAATATTTGTAATGGCCTTATTTGCGTTATATATACCTTATTTAAAAATGAGGTAATTTGAATTTTTGCTTAGCGGTATCCACCACTGCAGAATATAGGATACGGGTGGGTATTTTCAGCCTACTAAGCGATTGCTCTTATTTCTTCAGCCTAAGCGTACTTTTAGTGGAAAAACAGGTGGTTTTGATATTCTTTCAATAAAAAACTGCAGTCACTTACATTTTTGAGAAAATAGTTTTATGATATTTAAGTTGTATATCGGCAAAGTTATTATTTAGCTAAAGAAAACGAAAATAGACTGAATAGAGAAGTAGGCTGAAAATACCCACCCGTACCCTATATATAGTAACTATAACATCGTAAAAGTATCAATAGCATTTTAACTTTCGAGCTAACAAGAGGAAAGTTGATAAAGTCGCGAGTAGTATCGCATCTACCATATCTACAATTTCTCATTTGATCGAGTTATTTAGTTATATATTTATTTATCGATTTACTTTACCGTTCTTTCCTATTTTGTTCAATTTTAGGCAAATACTACTGACTAACAGTTGGTTAATTGTGGAAATTACTTTACCCTTCTTTCCAATTTTTTTTTTTTCAATTTTAGGCAAATACTACTGACTAACAGTTGGTTAATTGTGGAAATTAAATCTTGAGTGCAATATAAATGATGGCTTCCATACTAAGTGCTGAAAGTAGACCCCGAGAGGGTTCTACCGATAATAAATATATTTCTGTCGCAGAGTTTTATAATGGCAGAAGTATATTTATAACCGGAGGAACAGGCTTCATGGGCAAGGTAAGATAACATTCAGAAACAGATATAAAATATGAGACAGAGTAGGAAATAAACTTTATTTTTCTTTCACATTTGCCAAACGATGAACTAAATGTAAAAAATCTGAAAGCGATGGTTAAACACGGCTTCATCGATGGATCAAAATGTCTATTTAAACATTTTAAATCAAAATTTGAAGCAAAGTGCCAACAAAATGGGATTTAGTCAGAGGTTCAAGTTTTACCGAGGCAATGACCCAAAGCACAAAGCACTTAAGAAACCCACATGGTTACTTTACAACTGCTCAAAACTTATTGATACTCTACCTACCAAATTCCCACCAAATACACGAAAAAACTGGTAGATAGCATTCCAAAACGATTAAAGGCAGTTGCAATGACCAAGGGATACCATACTAAATGCTAATCTTTGAAATTTAGCCACATCTGCGAAATCAAAACTATTAATTCGAAGCCCGTATGAATATGGATTTGAGTGGATTTTTTCATACGCTAATTTATAATATTTTTATCAGATAAATAAAAACCATTTTTCCAAAACCAAATATCATACCTTAAAATTAACATCTGACACTATGATTTTACTTGAATAACATGTCCCTAAAACTTCTGTTAAACTTTCGAATGTAGAAAACGAAATCTGCAAGGTGCCGTACGAATACGGATTTGTATCACTGTAACTTGAAACGTAGTAGGACCGTTTTCATCAGCTGCCAACTGTAGTTTTGTATTTGATTTGATTTTCATTGTTATACAATTTTTATAGTATTTATATTTTTTCACATTTTCACAGTATTTCCGTTAAAAACTTTTAGTAGCAGTAGTAGTAAAGTAGCAGTACCACCAATAACAACTCCTTATCAAAAGGACAATGAGCTACTATGCACCAATTTTTATTTTGGTTTGTCGAGTTTTTTGGACTTTAGAAGCGATTACCAATTTCGGTTGTATGTGGCTGCGTAAGTGTGAGATTAGATTAGATTACCAATTTTGGCTGTATGTTATAGTGCCTTCATTGTCTAAACCAATTCGCTGTTTTCTACCAGCAACACGCCTTTTCCTCGTTTTGCAATCGCCTTTTTGGTATTCATAGTTTTGTTATGTAACCATTCTCATGACTTCCTGTCCGGAATCGAGTTGGGATGATTCAAAAGAAGACTGGCAACTCTGCGAAAAGTCGAGAGACAGTAACAGTAATCCCAAGTAACAATTTGGGTTTTATAACGCTCTTATGATGGCATGACCAACATTGGTCATGAAAACCGCCATAAGAGTACAATAAAAGTCACATTGTTCCTTGGGATGCTATCTGCCGAGTTACAGTTGAACCCATACTAATGTATGTAAATTAGAATATGGATGTACACAAACACGTATGCAATGCATTGCCACGCTCGCACATATCTTTAACCCACCAATACATTTACACACAATTTCAACTTTTGTCGAGAAGGGTGCGCTGTTGCTTTCAACTAACTGGCACCTTCATCTCATTTGCTTTGCGTTGACAAGAGCAAGAGTCGTGGGCCCCACTGACAGCCGAAGAGCTAACTTGTGTAAAGAGTAGCGGTGAAATGATATCTCGTTTACGCGAACGCTAAGATGTTGGCGTCGAAAACATGGCTGTCGGTTACTTGGTTGCTTGTTATTTATCAAGGGCATGGTGTGTTGCTATCTCTTTCTCATGTAGGAGTGAAGAGAGCAACTTTCAAATGGTCCTCGGTAAAGGGGAATTCCCAGCAAATTTTTTGGTTCCTGTCAAAATTAACATTTTGGTACCTATGCGTGGGACATCGAAAATGTATGAATTTGACAGCCACTTCACCCCGTAGTTATTTATATGGGCGCGAGGAAGAAATGCCAGTCTTCTTGATGGAATGTTTTTGCTCAAAGCAAAGTTCGAATAGTTTCGAAAAATATCAATTTTGATCACTGATAATAACGTACTTAAACGCTGAGACGAGACGTGTTAACTCAACAGACTTGTAGACCAATTTAGACCGAGACACCACTCTTCTTCAACTTCTGTTTGACAACTGCCCAATATTTCTCAGGGACTTAGGGGAAGTTGGGTGGAATGATGTCTCATTCGATTAAATCCACTCTACTCTCTAGTAGTACTCTACTCACTTCTTCCAATAGTACTTTTCCGCTGTAGTGACAGCTTATCAAGTCAGGCAAAAACTTTGCGGGTGCATTGTATTCCTTCTCGCAGACGAATCCTTCTAACCGATACCGATTACTCCTAACTTGCAAAATAAAGGAATTGCTGGCAATAACCGACTTGGAAAACTGGCGTTGGGTTCCATCGATACAGAACCCCAGACATTATTATTAAAGTAAAGTTTTGGTCTATTTCTGACACAATTTGGTTGTTTTAAATTTTGCAGGTACGGGGGAGTGACATTTGACAGGAAAAAACAACAATAAATATGGTGAAGTTTATATATAAAACTATCGCCATCTTCAGCAGACTGATTGCGAAATACATTAATGAATCCACCCTAAACTAAAACTGCTTTGATTTCATTCTTTGGAGTTGCATATGCATTTCTCATATATGGCATAAATAGACCAAAAGGCGAAATCAAACCATCCTTTGGTTTATTTACATCATGCACCCTTTTGTCGATTCGCAACAGGAAATATTTAGATCACTGCTGCGGATTGATCTGAATAGAGCATTTTCGCCAGTTCTATTTTCAATTTCGCTGGTCAAATTTGGTATAAGCTACCCCGGGGCAAGTGGGACCTAAAAATGGATAGTTAGTGTTTATTCCGCTGTGTTATCTATACCTATGATTGTTTCAAAACTCTTTCAGCACAGAAACCCTTCAGTGGTATGACTTCGAAGATTCAATTACGAAAAGGACCTATCAATTTACATGAAATGAATCTGGAAGAGAATTTCCAAAAACATGGCGATAGTTCCTATATTCAAATTTGATTAAAAAGCATAGAATAACAGAAAATTGTGTAAGTTAATATATTTACTTTATTTACTTACTTAATATACAGCAATGTTAAAGCATTGCAAGAAGCAATCAAAGACAATATTTATACGAATGGTTCATCCAAAAATAGCGTAACAAAATCAGATCACAACGGGCGACTTCATAATTTATATAAAACAGATCGTAAGCAATTACGCTGTAATGCATTATTGCAATGAGATGTATTTGAATATGTCGCTATATCCAATTCTTGCGAGACATAATTTAGGATTAACCATTGTTTAATAGCTCGAAAATACGATTATGATCTGTTTCTTCTACCATGCCCAATTCGGTAGAGCTACTCATAAGAGATAGTTACGCTATAATAACCACAACACTTTATTGTTTCAATTCCAGTTGCAAATTTACTTAATTATATCAAATTTGCCTTTCCAGATTCAATTAACATCGTTTAGGTGTAACCAAAATGTGACCAAACTGTTTGTTTCCCCATAAGCTGTGCGAATGATCTTCTTTTTTGGGTGCCCTAGGTTTAGTCCTTTTCGGTTTTATTTTAAAGCTTTCCTGAAATAAATATTATTTAATTGAACAGAAAATGTTCGGTAGCACATCTAAAAAATGTATTAAGACAAGAAGTTTTGTGCTGAAACACTTTATTTTTAATAGTCACGGGTGCTTTCAAGTGCCGATCTTATTCCGACCCATCTTTTTAATGCCGTTTGTCAAATTAAACAACTAGTTTACGGGTTTATTTTTTTAATACACTCATTATGTTTACTTACTGCCAGAAAAACATGTACCGCCATCCGGGGTTCTTTAGCTTTGTATACACACAATTTAGGAACTAAGTTGATTTCAAACCTGTCAATAAATACATACTAGATTGTTAAATTAACAACTACCGTAGAGATGGTTTAGTTACAATGAAACCTAATTTTACTGGAAGTGTATGAACTTTGGCATAATCTCACCCCTTCTAGGGGGTGACATTGTGCCAAAAACATAAAGTTAGGCTAAAAACCTAAACAGTGAACATTAGCATGTTTATAAACAATGCACATAAATATCAGTATAAAGTAGTTCATATGGGGCCGTCCATGAACTATGTAGACTATTAAGGGCAGGGGGTCGGCCAAAAACAACGCATCATACAAAAAGTATGAACGAAAATGACCCGGAGAGGTCTGAAAAAACTAAAAATAAGTTCATAATCAATGAACAGCTTTTATATAGCCAGTAGCGTTTCTAGGGTTAAAAAGGGAGAGATATATGAAGGGGTGTATCCTAAGGGGGCATACCTATTTGATCATTTAACAAAAGTAACCATTACTTCGTTCGAGAACCCGCGCCCCCCCCCCTCTCCTTAAAATTGGCAGTTTATACACGGTATAATATATTTGTCTTATATTCAAAGAATTTATTCAAAGTATCTGTAATTTCCAGAGAAAAAGTAAAAATTAGTTTAAATTATTTAGCAGACCTATGATGCTGTCTGCTCCAAAATGGATGTTGCAATCTGTCAAAATATTGTGCTCAATAGTAAAGAATGTGAGTGTACTAGTGTATACTGACGTATCTTTGTTGTGTATGCGAAATCCTTAAATTGGATCGATCATTATGGCTTGGCACAATCTCACCCCGTAAAGCTCGAAAAGTACAAAGTTTCGAAAAATATAATTTTCGTAATCAAAACTTGTCCAACGCATAATAACCTTTCAATACATTGTAAATGATTAGTTTATATACCTTCAAAATAGTAAGTTGATGCGATTTCTTGTTTGGGTTGGTTTATGCAGGACATTTTTTACAAGCGTTATTTCCGAGTATTTTTGATCGCTAACTTTGAAACCCTGATTAGGCTAAATGGTTTGCTAATATTATCTGTGTTCCATTCTAAGTTATGAATAAATATGTTATGTTCATCATCATTTTGTATTTAGGTTACCAGCTTCTATAGATATAATAAATTTTCATAAATAAACATTTTTGGTTTTTGGCACAATCTCACCCCCGTGGCACAATCTCACCCCGGATGGCGGTACTTTTACAAAAAGCCTGTGGTCAAAATATAATGTATAGAAAGGTGCGTCAAACTTATTACGCAAATTGAAAATAACACTCAAATTTAAAGTCCAATTTTTGTGTTTGAATGCCAGTTATAAATAATCTGTAATTATAATACATGAGTTTGAGTTGTATCCTTCATTTCTAGAAAGAAATGAGGTTGAAGAGAGTTATGAGCTCCGCTCCCAGTTACCCCGTATTTCCACTTGCCCCAGGGTACCTTAACTCTGATCTAAATATAGACCACCAAATACTGATTTTGGTCCAAATTTTTAGACTAAACAGAAAAACGTTTCCGCACCGGTGTTGTAAATCTAATTTTATACCGGAGCGAAGTTGTAAATTTTTTACAACTCGTATAACTTTGGGCCTATTTCTGATTCAATTTGGAACAGAGAGAAGATAGTTTTAAACTTTGCAGGTACGGGGGAGTGACATTTGACAGAAAAAACAACAATAAAAATGTTAAAGTTTATAAAACTATCGCCAGTTCTTCAGCAGACTGATTGTGAAATACATTATTCAATCCATCTTAAACTAAAATTGCTTCGACTTTATCGCTTGGAGTTGAATATGCATTTCTCATATCTGGCATAAACAGACGGAGAGGCGAAATCGAACCATCCTTTGGTTCTCCATAGCTACAAAAGATACAGCAAAATTGCAGATAATAACTAGTTCTTCAATCCTTCCATATACAACTTTTTCAAATTCAGCTTGACTGAGACGGTACTGTCAAATGAATGTGAATTGAGTCAAAGTGATTGTGCCATCCCTGGACGTCGGAACTGTACCAAAAGGAGTGTCTCCAAAACGAATTTTACCGTTCATTCGATCCCACCACCATCCCATGATGTTTTGGCCAGATTTGGCAAGCTGTAATTACAGCAAAGTCGTTCAAGAATGGTCTGCAAAGGGGTCCAGTTTGTTCCGAAATACTTTAACCCACCCAATCGCCCCCAGTTCCGCCCTATTCAGAAATACTGGGCAATCATGGAGAGGAGACTCAGGCAAAGGCAAAAGTTGTCAAAGACATCAATCAGATGAAGACCTGGTGGAATAAGATAGGCAAAACGATGGACAAAGAAAATGTGCGCCGCTCAATGAGCCATATTACAGGAAAAGTTCGAGAATTCCTTCGAAACCGTGACGAATAATTTTATCCATATTTTTTCTTAAAAATATGAAGAAAATGCTACATTTGTGTAAGAAAAAATCTTGAATTCAATAATAAATAACTGATATACACGAAATTGTTTTTGTTCCAATACTATCTGAAGTAAGCTTTAGTTTCTTCGGAGCTATACCCATTAAGGGGGCATAGTACTTTTTACACCATATTTTTGCCTTATTTCAAATATTTTTTTTCTCGATAACGCGAAAAGCGAATCGGTTCGGGTTTTTTGCATTCAAAACATTGTACTTTATACTAATATTTACAATTTTGTTTGAATATGTGAACCTCTTCCCCTCTCCCCTACGGCTCCTTGAACATGATCATTCGAAAAAAACATGATTTACGGTACCATGGATTGGCGCTGGGGGGCTTATCCGATTTGAAAAATTCCAAAACGACATGAAACTATATTAAATTATCTCGTGTTTGACCCATCCTTTTTTTAAAATTCGAACACATAACAAAATGGCGGACATTCAAACATAAAAGTAACGTTTTTAGTCGAAAAAATTGACTTTAAACATTTCTAAAAAATACAAAAATTGTAATATCAAAAAAAGGATGGGTCAAACACTAGATAATTTTGTTGGCTTTAAAACAAAAAAAGAATCATGAGAATTGCTTGAGCCGTTCTTGAGATATTTATGGTACCGACTTTCAAAACCTGGTTTCGAGAAAAACGACGTTGAAGTTTTTATTCGCTGTGTAATCGCTCCAGACATGCGCGGTACAAATAGCTGTAACTATGTCAATTTTTGGAATTCATCGAAATGACTTGAAGCACGTATGGTCAAAATGTTAATCTTTCGAAATAATCAATAAAAAAAATTTCGATTTTTTTAAACTGAAAAAGTACTATGCCCCCTTAAGGGGATTAGCAATGAGAGCCACTTGAATTTTTTGACGTAGGACTACGTCTTTGTTTACTATACTGGGACTGGGTAGCACTTTGTGAAAACGAAAATAGAAGTGTAACGTTTGAATGAAAGATTTCAAATGGTAATAACTACTTAGATACTGAACGAAAATGAACAATTTATATGTCGTTGGATAGATAAGATGACCAGCAATTCCATAGAGGACATTAGAGAGCAATTTTAAGGTGGGCGTAAGAGGGGGGGGGGGGCTCCTATACAAATGAAACAAAAATTTCCTCAAAACTCGAGAATTAATCATGCAACTGGAACCAAATTTGGCATGTGGGGGTTTCAGAAAGAAGGAATTTTTTCTGTGGTGTATTGAAACCTTTGCCCCTTCTAAGAGGGGCGGGGGGGGGGGTGGTCTCCCATACAAATAATTGGCATGTATGGGTTTTTGGAAGCATGAATTTATTTTATGATGGTTTGAGACCCCTCACCCCTGTGTTACGATGATAAGGACTCTCATACAAATAAAACAGAAATTTTTTCGTATGTGCCATATTTTCTGCTATGTAACAAGCGGTGAGCTGTAAAAGTAAACTGGTAAAACCCTCTCGGAACAAGAGACAGTGAATCGACGCCGCTAACTGACGTGCCTGTTGCCATTTATGTCAAAAAAGAAGGACATTCGATTGCCACGTCATATTTGCGATGAACGTGCTTTGGCTTTAATGTTATTTGTAACCAATGATCCTCTTAAAGGCCACAAGCGAGTTAAAGCAAGATTATTGAAACATGTCATGCTACGCATAATAATATTTAATACAATAATCTGTGGGCTGGTCATTCATTAGTATTTCAACCTTTATGATGCACACAAGTGATTTTTAAAACAAATCTCTATACCTCAATGGTTGAAGCGTTGTACTTATGAACCCCCCTCCACGTATTTTCAAAACCACCATTGCATTCAATGAAAAATTGAATCTGACTATTTCGCTCCTCTTTTAAATATTCGCTTAAACAATAATTCTTATAAACATACATATGGCAGATAGTCTTTGATTGAATGATCTGATATAGTCCTACGTCACCCTTTCATACAACCCTTAAGACTGAATACCTTGTAGTTTTTTATTACATAGGAGGACAACAAGGCTACCCGTGTACCCATGATGTACAATCTTCATAACTTCGACTATTTTGAACCGAGTTGAATGAAATCAGTGGCATTTGATTCGTACATGTATCTAGTTAAAGATAAAGCATTCGGCTATCAAATGACAAATAGTTCCCGGAAATTTGTAATTCCGGAGCAGCGCCCGGTAAAAGGTGGGAAGTCACGTGTTTTGAAAGAATATCAGCTGTGTGTTTATCAGCAGCTTTGAACTTGACATTGTGGGCCTATATTTGATGTTATCTGGTCATTTTAGGCATTGTCCATTCCAGAATCAGGTTTCTGTAGGGTTATAGATGGCCAGCTGGGTGTTAAAGCCAATATTAGAATTGGTTTAGCGGATCTTTTAGATATTTTGAACTGATATGGCCAGTTTAGAACTGATTGATCATTTCGGAACTGGTACCATGGAAGGGATGGTTCTACATTTTGAGCCGTCCCGATAATGCTAAGTAGTGGTTGGCGATTTCACGAAAAAATGAACATTTGAATCCATGAAAGTCCCTCATGAACATACATTATTCGCTTCTGTTGCCGATGATGCATTTATTGGCATTTGACTTTATCACGAGTATAGCTCATCATGAACATCGCAAGTTCGTTCAAAATTGAATATTGAACTTTGGACGCGGACGATTTAATGGATATAATATAGCCAAGAATGCCAGAAAGTGTCCTAAATAGTATTACCGTGAATAGAGAATAGTTAAAAGTAGTGTTAGATTTAAACTTATAAATTGACTTTTTTGCTTAACGTAAGAACAACTTAACACGAACAAACAAGACACATCACTTATGGTTCTTACAAAACATTAAAATTACCTTTTTCGCTAACCGGTTTCGTTAAACCCCCATCTACGGAGCGGTGGTCGACTGCATACGTATTGTGATTTGTTGTCTGCTACAGACTAGATGTGTTAGATGTGGCGAATTGAACCATTCATTTTGGTCAATACTCGTGACAAAGTTGCTTGTCGATGCTTGGTGTATATATTCAATTTGCGAATTCTCCTTCTCCAACCTCTTATGCTAAGCATTATCTTGAATCCTACACTGAGGCCAATTTCCGTACCGTTCTGATTAAAACTTAGAACAGTTTCAAACTTCGAACACTTCAGAATATAATGCTCTTAGTTCGCTAATATGATAAAATATTATGCTTATTGTACTGCCCATGGATGCATAGTTGACGTAAAACCCAATTTCACCAAAATCTACTTTTTCGTTGCAACACATACTTTACTACATGATACACAAAATACACATAAAAATAAACATGGTTTGTTTGAAAAAATTGCGGCCATAATGGAAAAACCTTTTGACGTAAGTGCCACTTTTCCCTACAGTTTGCAATCCATACAAAGAAACATCCACAATTGAACAAATTTTCCGTTAGACACTGCCTGTGTATCACCTCAGAATTCGTGAAGTCGTAGCTATCAACAGGTTCTTGAATTAGAATTCTTAATATTAACCCTTCTAAGGTTCACATCATTTTTATCTTCTGATAATTTCTAAAACGGCCCTAACTTTTTTATCTTTCATTATTTTTTTATTAAATCATTCTTCCCGAAAACCGTTTCTACTTTCCTAATATCTACAAATCATAGCCATGTGTCACATGGTTCCGGAGTTATTCTGGTGTTCCTTGGGGGACCGCGACTAGTGTTCGACATCGGAACGAAAATTGAACCATGATTATAGATATTATGAAAATAGAAAAGATTTTCGGGAACATTCCCAAATTTTGTGACAAAATATTCAAGTTTAAAAGTTCCGCTCATTTTAGTAAATTTTCGGATGCTAAAAATGATGTAAACCTTAGAAAGATTTATATGCACATTGAATGTTGTTTTGCCTTTCTACTATATAAATATATAGTATAAAGGTATAGAAATCACTTGGAAAACCGGAAATGGAAAGAAGGTCCTGAGCATTTTCTGTGTGTGTGTGTGTGTGTGTGTGTGTGTGTGTGTGTGTGTGTGTGTGTGTGTGTGTGTGTGTGTGTGTGTGTGTGTGTGTGTGTGTGTGTGTGTGTGTGTGTGTGTGTGTGTGTGTGTGTGTGTGTGTGTGTGTGTGTGTGTGTGTGTGTGTGTGTGTGTGTGTGTGTGTGTGTGTGTGTGTGTGTGTGTGTGTGTGTGTGTGTGTGTGTGTGTGTGTGTGTGTGTGTGTGTGTGTGTGTGTGTGTGTGTGTGTGTGTGTGTGTGTGTGTGTGTGTGTGTGTGTGTGTGTGTGTGTGTGTGTGTGTGTGTGTGTGTGTGTGTGTGTGTGTGTGTGTGTGTGTGTGTGTGTGTGTGTGTGTGTGTGTGTGTGTGTGTGTGTGTGTGTGTGTGTGTGTGTGTGTGTGTGTGTGTGTGTGTGTGTGTGTGTGTGTGTGTGTGTGTGTGTGTGTGTGTGTGTGTGTGTGTGTGTGTGTGTGTGTGTGTGTGTGTGTGTGTGTGTGTGTGTGTGTGTGTGTGTGTGTGTGTGTGTGTGTGTGTGTGTGTGTGTGTGTGTGTGTGTGTGTGTGTGTGTGTGTGTGTGTGTGTGTGTGTGTGTGTGTGTGTGTGTGTGTGTGTGTGTGTGTGTGTGTGTGTGTGTGTGTGTGTGTGTGTGTGTGTGTGTGTGTGTGTGTGTGTGTGTGTGTGTGTGTGTGTGTGTGTGTGTGTGTGTGTGTGTGTGTGTGTGTGTGTGTGTGTGTGTGTGTGTGTGTGTGTGTGTGTGTGTGTGTGTGTGTGTGTGTGTGTGTGTGTGTGTGTGTGTGTGTGTGTGTGTGTGTGTGTGTGTGTGTGTGTGTGTGTGTGTGTGTGTGTGTGTGTGTGTGTGTGTGTGTGTGTGTGTGTGTGTGTGTGTGTGTGTGTGTGTGTGTGTGTGTGTGTGTGTGTGTGTGTGTGTGTGTGTGTGTGTGTGTGTGTGTGTGTGTGTGTGTGTGTGTGTGTGTGTGTGTGTGTGTGTGTGTGTGTGTGTGTGTGTGTGTGTGTGTGTGTGTGTGTGTGTGTGTGTGTGTGTGTGTGTGTGTGTGTGTGTGTGTGTGTGTGTGTGTGTGTGTGTGTGTGTGTGTGTGTGTGTGTGTGTGTGTGTGTGTGTGTGTGTGTGTGTGTGTGTGTGTGTGTGTGTGTGTGTGTGTGTGTGTGTGTATGTGACGCTTTTAATCTCACTCACTTTTCTCGGAGATGGCTGGACCGATTTTAATGTTCTTAGTGTCAAATGAAAGGTCTAGGTGTCCCATAGGTCGCTATTGAATTTCATACTAATCGGACTTTTAGTTCAAAAGTTATGTATCAAAATACGACAAATATGGGACTTCATTATCTCATAGGTCCCTTAACCTATTTGAACAAAATTGATTGCATATGAAAGAGGAGCCTTGCAAACCCTTAACTTCCAAATTTCATGACGATTGGACTTGTAGTTTGAAAGTTACATAAAGAAATGTGAAAAAATAGTATGTGTTATGTATGTATGTATTATGTATAGTATATGTTTTAATATTTTTGTAACATATAAGCATTAATTCAATGAAAAACATCACACATTTTATCATTATTTGAAATTACTGCTGAGATCTATCAAACGAAACCGAGTTATTTAAAATCGGACGGTTCATTCAAAAGTTATTTAAACTTTAACACTTAAGCACCGTATATTAAACCGTTAAAACGTGTGAAATCAAAACAAATGTTGATTGTATTCAATGTGTGTGATGTATGCGTGTATGTATGTATGTATGTATGTATGTATGTATGTATATATGTATGTATGTATGTATGTATGTATGTATGTATGTATGTATGTATGTATGTATGTATGTATGTGTGTGTGTATGGGATGACAATTTGCAATTTTTAAATTTGCATTGAAATTCAAGAAAAGTGAGAAACATGTCAATTGTCTGAAGTTTTTGAAGCCTCTTAGTGGAATACGAAATTTGAAATTAAAGAAAAGAAAAAACTTTTACCGACTAAATTCCACTATTTAATATTTATTCGCGACAGATACGTATATGCTTTGAAATAAGACGCTGATGAAGCCTGCATGTCGTAGGCGAACTACGTATCTGTTGCAAATAAATATTAAATAGTGGGACTCAATCGAAAAGCTTTTTCTTTTCTTTGATTTCAGATTTCAATTGTCATTTTGTTCACTTGCTGTTACTCACAATTGTACAAGAAAAGCAAAAAGCGAAGAAAAGCAGTTAATTTAAGCATGTAGGTGTATAGTGGTGGTAGCATAGTGACCCACATTCCTAAGCTCAACATTACTTGTTTTATATTCAATCCTAAGACTTTAGAATTGTAGAATTTGTTGCTTCTCATATATCACCCGCCTAATCTTACATCGTGTACAAGATGCTCAGTTGTAAGTTTAGGCGGGTGATGTATGGGAAGCAACCAATTCTACAACTCTTAAAAATGGTCTCAAATTTGCAAATGTTGACCGATTTGGCTGAAATTTTGACCAAAGTCTTAGGATTGAATATAAAACAAGTGATGTTGAGCTTAGGAATGTGGGTCATTTTTAAGGTCACTTTAAGGACCCCTAAAGTGAGAAAAATTTTAATTTTTTAGTTAAATTTGCTTATCCTGAAAGCTTATCCTCTAAGCTTTCTAAAATGCAGTGTTGGGCACCGCTAATTCGCTAATTCGCTAACCGATGCAATTTGCTCGATAATCGTGGAAATTTCTCTAATCACTAATCGCAAACTGCAAATTACCAGTTACTGTTTATTTTTGAACATATCGCAACAACTTGCATTGTAATCTATCGCTGTACAAATTATTTGTAATTTACATTTATTACATAACTTTTCTTAATTTACCTAAGATCAAAACCTATTATAATGGATAAAATGCTTTACAGTTTGTTAATTTTCAAATAAACAGCAGCACTTTATTTGCAATCATGGCCCAGCAAAAATGCGGCTAGTCTGAGTATAAATTATAAACTATAACTAGCGTTTCTCGATTAGTCGGTTAGCGAATTAGCGGTGCCCAACACTGCTAAAATGTATAAAAAACTTAAAATTGCTTGGAAAATTATTGAGTTATTCATGATAGTATGTGTACACCTAGCCAAAAAACGTTTTTTTGCAATAACTGGAAATTTTGGGGGTGTTAGGATGATGTCATATGTGTTTTTATGATGTACTAGGTGTGACTAACAATCTAGGTAACTAACAAAGCTAGGTCACGCCGCTAGGTGGATTAATTCGGGTTTTTCAAACTCGTCATCACTAAATCATTTCTTACAAAGTTCGTGGTCTTTCAAAAGAGGTCTGATGTCAACTAAACCACTTCAATTAAACGTATGGCATGTGAACTCCGATTTATTCCTGCATCTCAACATTAGCATCATTTTGGGTTTATATAAAAATTTGTCGTGAATATTGGACCAAGTGTGAAATTATTATATTAACCATTGTCAGTTTTATGCCTCATATCGATGTAAACAGTTGGATGGAATAATTATGAAGATTCAACAATCTAAGTGCTGGTATGTTCCATTTTCAAATTTTATTGTTATTCAAGTTTTTATTATTTTCTACAAATTAGGATCCAAAGACAAAAACTATTTGCTCAACATATAATATAATGTAGTGGCAGAGAAAAATTGACGTAGTGAGTGCTACTTTTACAGGGAATAGGGGAGAGACGTCTACAGTGAGATACTTTTTTTCCAAAAATTTTAAAATTTTTTTGGTGATAGTTACCAACGAGGTCTTCAATCCATTTGAAAGGTATATCCTTCTAATTATCTGAAAAAAAGTTTCAGCCCTTTTGATTAAAAGATAAAATAGTTACAAACGCAAATGTGAAGGTGTCTTTTTGGCTCACTGTTCCCCAGTAGATGGGAACAGTGAGACAACGAGTATTGAATACTGAGACACATATTAGAATTAAACTTAAACCATATTTTTTGTTTACAAAGAATAGTTTAGAGGTCGTACTGTTTATTTTGTGCATAAAGGATACATTATTGTTGTGCATTATTGAAAATTCCGATTTTTCTCACATCTACATTTATATGCATATAAAGGTCAAATCCTGGTTATCTGACCTTCAACTTACACTTCAGAACTCATTTACAATCAATTTATATGGATTGAGTTACAATTCAACACAAATTTTTTTTTTTGAAAATTACCCACATCTGTTTGTCTCCCTGTTCCCAATAGGAATGTTTTATAAGAAATAGTGAAATAGTGGTGTTAGCAAACAATTCGATGGTCTTATATTTTTTATTTTTATCTCTTATTCCTATGAAATGCCATGTAGTAAATTTAATTTGGATTAGTTATGCGATTTGCCGTTAAAAATCGCCTAAAAATGATCGCAATAAAATTTACTTTGACCCCCCCCCCCCCCAAAAACGACTTTTGCTATAAATATACTAAAAAATTAACAAATTTTTCTCAAACTGTATTATGTGATATAGATTCACAAACTTTACTTTGCAGGAAAATATCATGGATCTTGTATGTTTTATGGCGAAGCTATTCCCGATGTCTCACTGTTCCTGTTGTCTCACTGTTGCACGCCTGAAGCAGGGGGGTATTGGTAGCTATGCTTGACAAGTAGTCATTTTGACTCCTACCTTTTATCCAATGCTGGAAGGTGCATGGGTCGAACCAAGCTATAATCTGAGATTATAACCGGCTTCGAACCCACAACACCCGCCAGGGAATGTACCCCCCCCCCTTCCTTTCCGCTCTTCCCCTCCTTCACCAAAAAATTTTCATTTCTTTCCCTACCGTCCCTTCATCAATTGTAGAACCATCGTTTCAAAAAATATTAATATATATATGTATGACCACATTTCAAGGTCAAGACTAAAAACTTGAGATTAGTCTATTACATAGGAACGGGGCCTTCCCTCGAAAACCCGCGCCGAGAAACGCGGCTAACACACGCTGACAGACGAACAACGTCACGTGCAGTACCTTGCAAGTCGTAAGGGCCGGCATAGTGTCGTCGTCCTGAAAGTAAAACTAGTTAGATTAAACTTCTCGCTCGGTGGTAATCTGCAATTGATGAAGGAAGCGGCACAATATGTGTCGATAACCCAACCAAAAACGCGTCGCTATTCTTGAGAAGTGGATTTTGCGGTCTCCTTTTGTCCAGCGCCTCTATGGTTCAAAGGTACAAGTACCAGCGAACCACATGCCCTGGCGGGTGTTGTGGGTTCGAATCCGGTTATAATCTCAGATTATAGCTTGGTTCGACCCATGGACCTTCCAGCATTGCACTATGGTCCAGAAAGCGATTTTATACGGACAAAAATGATTGCGCCTTAACGAAATATTCTAGCTCAATGAAGTCTTCGGCAACTTTTTGAATGAAAACATGACGCATCTTTTGAAAGGGTCGTTCAATGTTCAGATGATACCGTAACAACAAGTCAAGTAATAATTTTTTAAATAAATTTGTTTTCCATTTTTTAGTTTCAAAACATTAAAGATAGATTAATTTCACGTAACTTTTATAAACATTCCAAATTTCTAACTCTTACGTATTGTCAGCAGTGGACCTTTGTTTATGGACGACCCGTAAAATCATATTTCCTCTTATAACTCATTTATCTCAACAGATAGCTCAATATGATGTTCTACAAAAATTTGTATACGTAAGAGAAGAATATTTTTGCAGAAGACTATTTTGCTTTATCTTTATGAGTTAATAAGTTATAGCCGAATTCAGGTTAAAAACAGACCAATTTTACTAAAGCATAACTCAAAAAGCGGCAAACGGATCTTGATGAAACTTTGGCGATTTAATATACACATATGCATAAAGTTTTTAGCAAAAAATGGTGAAGGTGTTATTTTTTTAAAAAAAGATAAAATTCTTTGAATTTTATGATTTACTATAGCTAAAATTGTCGTTACCAACCTCAGTTTACAGGTCCTCTTTCGTATTTTGTATCGGTTTCGTTTAAACTTCCTTCCTTTCTGTCATTTACGTGTTAGTTCTAGTCCAGTTCAACTTGCCGCTTTGACGGCCTCGGTATCAGTTACCGGTTAAGCAGATTTTGAAGTAAGATCGATGCCATTATATTGCTTCTTCGAAACATGTTCGTTTTTGTATAATAGAGGATCTTAATGCCTTATACTGAGTTGACGGACAAATAAACATTAGCACCACTACGGATCCCTTCTGCCTTGTTTTCTCCATCATTTTCGAAAGAAATTAATGCTTGACTATTGAGTAGTAAATAATTGCAGGCAACTAACTGACGCAAAGCAGCAATTGAAACATTCAAAACTATTCTCGGATAAAAGAGTCACTGATTTTCCTCACTTTGAGAATTGCTGCGTTACTTCACATGCACAGCCGTGTTTCCTTGTAAGACAACAGTTCCGAAAAAATTCTTGCAGTACCTATTCGCGACTCGTGAAAATTAACGAAAACTTTCAAGCTAAAATTTTTCCAGATATTTTCCGTATGATAGTCTTGCTTCCCAGGCTGCGGACAGACGGATGACCATTACACACGCCATTGAGTTTTCTCTTAGAACTTTGTTGATAGCTGGATGCGTGTGGCAGATTTCTATACTGATATACTCCAATTTTGGCACTGGTAGAAATCTTCTTTTTTGGTATCACAAAATACCTCTCCTACCAAAAATACACTCCAATTTATTATGCAAGATAATATTATTATGCTGTTTGTTTTTTCTCACTTTACGCTACACATATATCAATATGGTGTAAAATTCTTTAATATTCGAGGTTTCTTCGCTATATACAGCCTAACGTAGTTCTACGCCAACTACGCGGTCATATCTGGAACACAACCTTTCTGATTTGAAGGCTGAATGTGGCTCAGTTCTATTATAATTGTAACAATTGAACGAAGATAAAAGAAAGGCAAGGTTTCATAATCCGCTTGTCGTACTCTAATTTATTTATTTATTTATTATTGAGAACTTCATCCGACAGGAATGTCTTGAATATATTCATGATTGGGAAAAGCCGCCTTGAAATGCATACACAGCAGTTTTCAAGCCGGCATAAAAACCCAATATCTTTTCGTCTGGAGAAACAAAGGTCAATACAGAACACTAAACACAAAGTTACAAATATCGAACATTAACAAAAACTACCGAAAATCAAAAAATTAAAAGTTCAAATCAGCCTGGTTATACGCTAGAGCCAGTCGACGAACTGGTTCATGCTGGCTATAATTTGTGCGGTGCGCGTTCAACCGGAGAAGCTGTTGATGGCGTTGTGGGCGACGAGGGCAATAAAGTTGAAGCATCGACAGGATGGTTGGACAATCATAGCTACCGCAGAGGATTTTTTGAGCAGTTCGAGCCGATATCTTTACGTCGCCTTTCGAGGGGTGTAATTCCTATTAGGAGGCACAGGTCCGTATAGGGCGGTAGGTTGTCAGAATTTCTCCATGGTAGTGTACGGCAAACCCTTAAAACAAAGTGTTTCTGTACGCGTTCGATTTGTTTTATCCAATTATCGTAATAAGGATCCCAAATAGCGCAGGCTGACTCCAAAATTGACCGCACCAGCGAGCAATACAAGGTTCGCAAGGTACCGGGGTCTTCGAACTCCTTGCCAATTCTCATGATCAGTCCGAGTTGTCGATTAGCCTTGCTGATAATCATGGAATAATGTTGCCTAAATGTAAGTTGAGCATCCAAGACTACTCCGAGATCGGTGACTACATCGCAGCGTTGCAGAAGTATTCCATCAATGCGATAGTCATGCACCATAGGCTGCTTTTTACGATGAAAACTGATTGCAGTGCATTTAGAAATGCTTAGCGACATGTAATTTCTGGAGCACCAGTCTGCGAATGAATCAATCAGCGCTTGAAGACTATTGCAATCATTGCGAGTTTCGATACGCTGAAAGATCTTCGTGTCATCTGCGTACAACAATCGTGTGCCACGAGGTAATAGTTTAGTAACATCGTTAATAAACAATGAAAACAGTAAGGGTCCCAGTATGCTGCCTTGAGGGACCCCAGAATTGTTGCTGAACCAGCCAGATTGAGATGCACCCAATTTTACAGCAATTTTTCGATTGCGTAGGTAGGATTCAAACCATGCTACCATTGCCGCAGAAGCTCCGAGTTTATCACATTTTGCACAAAGTAATCCATGATCGACACGATCAAAAGCAGCTTTTAGGTCTGTATAGATAGCATCTATTTGGAAACTCCGTTCCATCCCACGCAGGCAAAATGAGGTAAATTCCATTAAATTTGTAGTTACAGCCCTGCCGGGGAAGAATCCGTGTTGTGCGGTGGAAATATAGTTTTTTACGGTGAACATCAAATGGTTGTAAATAATAGCTTCGAACACTTTCGAGCAAGCGCACAAACAGGAAATCCCACGATATTGTTCAACATTACGTTTGTCGCCCTTCTTAAACACCGGAAACATGAAAGACTCTTTCCAGCTGCAAGGGAACTGTTGATAATGCAAAGAAAGGTTGAAAATGGAGGCAAGCGGTGATTTTAGAGTCTCATAACAATTTTTCAGAAGTGCAGCGGGAATGCCATCGGGTCCGGGACAATACGGCTGTTTTAAATTGACGATAGCATTAGCAACTTCCTCGTCCGAAATTGTAAAGATGCCTGCAGTAAACATGTTGCTAGGGACATGTACGAGGGCTGTAGCGATCTCGTCTGTCGAAGCACATACAGGATTGAAGACGCTTGCTAAATGCTCAGCAAATAACTCACATTTGCTGCTATCGGTAGTAGCTTCATTATGCCGCAGATACATACTAGATGGAAGCCCGTCTTCTTTGCGCTTCGAGTTTATGAACTTCCAAAAGCATTTTGGATTTGAGCGCAGGTTGCGTTCAGTCTTACGTACATAATCTCTATGGAGTCTTCTGTTTAGTGTTTTGTACGCTCTGCTAGCTGTGATAAAACGACAACGAGTAGCAGGATTCCTATTTTTCTGGTAGGCACGAAGTGCTGATTTCTGAGAACGGTTGAGTCGAGTAAGTAGTCTATTTCCCCAGATAGGCTTAGGACGCGGACGAACTCTGGGGACATGTTGAAGAATTAACTCTTGAATTTTGGCGTTAAATTCTGAAACAGCTTCATTTGCGTCACTGCACGCATGGATAGTCGCCCAATCGAATTCTCTCAGAGCTGAGTTGATTGCATCATAGTTGCCACGCCGAAAGTCAAAACTGTTAGAATCGAATTCATCAATGAAATGAGCTTTGATTGGCCTGTTGAATGTAACTATCAACGATGGATGATGTATGTCGATGTTACTGAGGGAAACAAGTGCAGTCGTGACCGAGCAAGCTGATAACGTTTGCTGATTCGCAAAAACCAAATCCAGAGATCGTCCATTCTGGTTGCATACATTATTGATTTGATACATGCTGTGCAAAGCCATACCATCCAACAAACAAGCACTGCCTGCATTCATTGATGAGCGTAGAGCGTCGACAAAGAGATAACCAGCTTGTGGATGAGCCGACCACGATAAACCAGGACGGTTGTAATCGCCGAATAAAAGTAAATCGTCGTTGATATCCATCGAATTAACAGCTCTTTCAAGTGACGAGATGTGACGATCTAATATATCCACTTCGTTTCGCAAATTAGGTGGAATATAAACAGCGCCGATTACAACTTTCGAATCATTGATATTCATTGTTACCCATAACTGCTCTAGCGATTCATCCATTGCTTCGACTAACAAAGCAGACGACAATGAACGTCGAACAGCGATGACCACTCCGCCGCCCCTTGCTTTGGTGCTATTCTTTGAAGTACGGTCGCACCGATACACAGTGTACTCAGTCCCAAACAGCTCAGCAGAATTGATTTGCGAGTCAAGCCATGACTCGGTTAAAACAATGCAGTCGTATGGCGAGTCACAAACCTCCAGTGCAAAATCTGAAATCTTGCTGCGCAATCCGTGTGTGTTCTGATAGTAGAATGTGAGATGTGGTAGCGCCGACTCGGACGAAGAAACGGGTAGTAGTTGGTTGCGGTGGGTGATACTTTCGCAGCAGCTGGTGGTACGGCTATGGGGAACGGAATCTGCATGAATTTTTTGAAATTTTGAAACTTGCAATGACTTAACTGAACTGGGGGTCGGTTGACCCCCAGAATCCAACGGTGGTCGGGCAACTAGTTGGAAGGGGTCGTCAAAGACTGCGATGGAATCGAAAGAGCGGATCGTTGAAATTTTGCTGCTAGCGGTTCCCAAAAATTTGCAGATTTGTTTCGTTCTTCAAACTGCCGAAAGTAAATTCCTTCCGGTCAGTTAGCAGCATCCAAAGCGATATCTTTCAGCTGCGCATCAATTCCGATTTTAAATGAGATGAATGCTAAAGACTTTAGATCAGCATCTCTTTTTACTAGTTTTTTAACGACCGGTTGAGAGCCAGCAACGCATTGTTGCACTAGTGCTGAAATTTCATCCTCAGACACATGAGGGGCGATACGCGAGAGGTAAAACCAGAATTTTGCGGCAGGTTTCGGAACAGTATCGACCAATTTAGGGAAATTTTCAATTGATCTTGTTCCGCTAATTAAGCTTGGAAATTCAGTAGGTTTAACGGGAGTGTCATTAGGCGAGATGATTCTGGGGCGCTTGGTTCTACGAGTGGCAGTCTCAACTGCAGAAGCAGGATTATTTAGTTTGTCCGAAATCGATCCGATTACTGTTGCAATTTGGCCAATTTCGTTTTTTACTTCCTTCATACAATTGTTGACTGATTCAGCGATCGTTGTTGAAGCATCAACAGCAGAGTTGGATGAGTTTTGCGCCTTCAGATTTTCAACCGATTTCATACATTCAGTGCAGAACCATAGCAAATTCGTTTGCTCATTAAAGAAATCCAAACTTGATCTTACCCAACCTAAGCAATTCATATGCGCGACACGCTCACATAAATAGCATTTTACTAGGTTTAGGTTCGGATTGGGTTGAGAGCATTCACAGCATGTTTTATCCATCGTTGCAACAAAGCTTTGATGCAAGATCAAACCACTTTGATACGGTTGAACACAGGTGGCGATTTGAGCGAATAGATGACGAACTTAGACTCGTTGTTCACAGATGGCGCTTCAGTTGAAAAAAATGAGCGTAGCGGTGATGATAGTTATAGATGTAGAATACAACCAAAATCACAATGGCAATTATTCAGCCAATTGATGTCGAGTGCACTAAAACTTCACCAAATTCACGACGACGTAGAAATCGATAAACTGATAAAGTAACATACGCGAAAAAAGAATACGGGAATTCAACGAAAATTGAATGAATAACCGGAGCTCAAAAACAGTTACTTAAGCGTTACAGGCAAGGTTGCCATAATCCGCTTGTCGTACTCTAATGATAATAATGACCATTAACGCAAGCAGAAGATGACTGGTAGGGGAATTATTATCAGACTCTATAAACGCAAAACATTTCAGATCCACTTTCACTTTCGAACCCATTTGGTACAAATCGACAATAGTTTTATACTTTAGCAGCTAATCATGGCGTGATCGGAATTAGATACACCTGTGATCGGAATTAGAATCACCCCTTAAAATTGATGATCGGAATTAGGTGCACTGATACAGCATACTTGGATGCATTTTTTGTAACTTTCGGTTCATAATTTAGGCTTTTTAACATTTTTCTATGAAACATAATTGAAAATACTTGCTAAAGACACATACTATGTAAATAAATGTGTAACCTTTATTTTTCAGTAGGGACTCAAAGATGAATCATGCCTTAGGTGATCGGAATTAGGTGCTTTCACGGTAATTCGGAGTCAAAATTAGGGTATTTTTTATAATCAAAGTTCCACAGTTCCTAAACAAGCAAACATAGAGGTATACTATATTCAGCAAAGTTGTGTATTTTTACTATTTGTACAATTTTGTAGTACATGAAAAAGTCATACAACAATTACAAAAAGAGCAAAAATAGAAAAATTGATTTTACAAATTCATGTACAATAAAATAGATTTTTCTATCTTCGCTGCAAAGATAGAAGGTGTCTTTAGCAAAATTTCTTGTAATAATATGCTCTATAACTTTGCAGAACACATCAATGTGTTATATTGACACTGAAGAAAAAAAAATTATTTCACGTTTAGGGGGATTAATCAAAATTTAAATCCCCCCAGACGATAGAGCTTTCAATTTTAAGAAACTCTTCCAAAGGTTCGATAAACCTAAAGCCAAGTTTTCTCAATCAAAACTCTAGTGCGCACGTTTTCTTTGGTTTGGGGTTATTGTGCGCGCGTGTAACTGTGCTACAAAAGTTGGCGCGAGTATTCGAGGGGTAATATCTTTTGACCAGTAAAACCAATTCTTATGAAATTTTGCATATATATTTGTAGTGTCAAAACCTCTCATTTGATATTAAAATAATTGAAATTAGGTAAATTATCGTAGTTAAACCCGTTATAAATTATTGTTAGTTTTGGTGGAGTGTATGCGGTTGCTCATAACTTTCAAATTATACGTCCAATCAATAAATCATTCAATAGTGATCTATTAGGATATATTACCTTTCAAATGAGACTAATAGCGCATAAATCGGTTCGGCCATTTCTGAGAAACAGGTGATAATTATTACCTTGTCAAAACAGATTTTTTAAGCATAACTTTTAAACTACTTCTTTGTTTTCAATAAAAAATTCCCGAACAATTTAGATTTAATAAGAGCTTTCATTTGACACTAAGATCGTTGAAATCGGTCACGTAGTTCCGGAGAAACTCATGTCACGTAGTTTTAACATTTTTGCTTATAACTTTTAAACGAAACGTCGTATCAAGAAACAACTCAATAGTGATCTACCAGACAATAATACCTTTCAAACAAAAGTAATAGCGAACGATTCGGTTCAGCCATCTCTGAGAAACAGGCGATAGAAAAAATCATTACATACATACACACACACACATACACACACACACACCCACACACACACATACACACACACACACCCACACACACACACGCACACACACACACACACGCACACACACACACACACACACACACACACACACACACACACACACACACACACACACACACACACACACACACACACACACACACACACACACACACACACACACACACACACACACACACACACACACACACATTGCTCAAATCATCGAACTCCATCAATTGGTATATGTGACTTGGCCCTCCGGGCCTCGGATCAATTTCGTGTTTTTCGACCAATTTTTAAACCTTTGTTATAGTATAACAAAGGTAAAACATGATCACATTTATTTAAATATTTACACAATTTACTATTGTAAATATTGAACATCTATTCTCACTGCCTCGTTCTTTATAACTATTACTAACCAAGCTATCGTTTCTTCTTTTCAATAGTGAATCGTGATCATGTTTTAGGCGTAGTAAATGACTAAAGCATAGTAAGTCGAAACGTCCGCTGAAAACATTTTAGTTCTTATTTCTCACCGAAAAAGTCAACAAGAGTAACATATAGAATTTCACGGTGACAAATCCCAACAAAAATAACATATATGTGTGAGGCACATAAAAATCATTTGTATCGCCATGAATAACATTTATGGCCCATTAAAAGTATGTACAAGAACACATAATTTTCGACTATAGAATATATGTAACATTATTTTTATGGCAGCTCACACATAAATATAATTTCTAAGCCATATACCTTTTATGGGCTGCCTTATAATAAATAAGAAATTTCATTTGATATTTATATTTAAGCATATAAAATTTATGTTTTAAGTAACATAAAAAGTATGTGTTCAGGTCCAATAATTGATAGGTTTAAAATTTTATAAGTGATAATTAATAATTTAAAAATAAGTTGATTATTACAGCGGTCAGCGGTATAATTCTGAGTTATGAAGGAGGCTAGAATTATCCAGTATATAAGTAAAAACCTTGATTGCAAGAAATATCCCATATTTCCTTTTCATTTTAATACTCGATTCAATATTATTGGACAAGTTTTTCATTTTGAATATATTTTAACTGATGCAACTGATGGTAGTTCTTAAACTAGTCATTAGGTTATCACATGTGATCAATTATTTTTCAGGTTCATCTTGCCATTCAGTTTTCATAGAATTAGGAATGTTTTATTTTTTTAACTTTTTCGGCTTTTTATTTTCATTTGCATCAAGTAACTAGCACATACTTGGGATGCTTTTCGTTTTCATTAGCATAGTATATATATATAACCAAAGCCTGGGTGCTAATTCCGTTATCGAAATTTGACCTTCTGTTTTTATACGACAGACTTCGCAACCAGCTGTTAGAATACAGGACAGTGCGGGGTCAGTGCTACGATCCTATTGACTCTAACAACCTCTCCTTAGTATATATATATATAGCGCATATATAGAGATTTTTACATAATTTTTCATCCAAGTGTAAAAACCTAGTTCAATCATATATTCAAATGTATAAATACGTCATTTACGTCGATCAGATTGATTGTTTAACAAAAGTTCGAAATTTAAACTAAGCCGGCAACTTGTTGAAAAAACTTCTTCAAATAATAGAATCAACTTAATTTTTAATTTATTTAAAATGAGTATAGAAATTAACCTATCGTTTGATTTTAAAATTAACAAAAGGTTATTATGTAAACGCGAAACATTGAATTTTTTGTCTATTTTAGGATAATTCAAAAGAACGCGGCGTTCTAATTTCAAAGTTTACAGCAAATATTTTAGAGTTTGGTGTAGAAATTATAAATACTTTTGAGTAGATCGAAAAGAGGCAATTTTACAAAAATTCTTTAGCAAAATAAATAATGTTTACAATACTTCAAGTTTTTTGAAGAGGTTTATATAGCAGTAGCATTACGAAGAATCCAATGAGTAAGATTTATGTCAATAGAAAATATTTTCAAACTTTCGTTTATTTCTCCTGGAAAGTCATTCTCTTCTGTAAGAACTCTATAAAACTACAGATTATTACAATAATGTTACATGCTCGTATACCCTGTTTTGTTTGAAGTTTGGCGAAATAAAAGTTGATTGAATATAAATTTTTATCATTCTCTTGATCCTGTTTCACTACTTATATTACTTTCGATTGTAAAAAGGCAAATTTTTAAGTTATACCCTATGGAAGCATCGCGTCGTTGTGGTTTTTCACGCAAAGTATTGTATAACTCTATTGTAGGTCTAGTCCTTTTGGTCACGTTTTTAAAAGTTGGACATAACAACAAAATAAGAAGGTCTTTGCTAATTTACCAAATTTAGTTTATAGTTTGTTATTTTAGTATACATTATTGTTTTTCTTAGCCTAAAATATAACATAGACTAATCTCAAGTTTTTAGTCTTGACCTTGAAATGCGGTCATACATATATATTAATATTTTTTGAAACGATTGTTTTATAATTGATGAAGGGACGGTAGGGAAAAGAAATGAAAATTTTTTGGTGAAGGTGGGGAAGAGCGGAAAGGAAAGGGGGGGGGGATATTGGTAGCTACGCTTAACAAATAGTCATTTTGACTCCTACCTTTTGTCCAATGCTGGAAGGTGCATGAGTCGAACCAAGCTATAACTATCCTCCCTTCATCAATTGTAGAACCATCGTTTCAAAAAATATTAATATATATGTATGACCGCATTTCAAGGTCAAGACTAAAAACTTGAGATTAGTCTATTTCATAGGAACGGGGCCTTCCCTAGAAAACCCGCGCCGAGAAACGCGGCTAATACACGCTGACAGACGAACAACGTCACGTGCAGTACCTTGCAAGTCGTAAGGGCCGGCATAGTGTCGTCGTCCTGCCTGTAAAAACCAGTTAGATTTAAGCTTCTCGCTCGGTAGTAATCTGCAATTGATGTAGGAAGAGGCACAATATGTGTCGCTGTTTAGATTTCAGCTGTTTAGATAGTCTAGATGCAGATAACAATAGATTTTTCAAATAACTATGCACAATTTTTTCCCTTCTTTCGGCTTCCATGTTGTGTGGTTACAAATACAGTCGTTTTGCGGAATGTCAAAAATATATAGGTGAAGCTAACAAAATTTCCGACACGTGGGCTCTAAGAACTTCCAAATCCGTCCACCAAAAGCGTCACAATATGAGCTTCCACTTTTTTGACCCTGTTCCGTTCAGCGGTAATGGAACGGCACTTGTATGCCTTTCGAGAGATGTGAAGGATACCGTCATCCGGGGCGAGATTGTGCCAAAAAAGCACATGTTTTTGTTCTTTAGCTCAGTATACACGCAATTTAGGAACTAAGTTGATTTCAAACCAATCAATATATACTAAATTGTTCAATTAACAACTACCATAGACTAATCTCAAGTTTTTAGTCTTGACCTTGGAATGAGGTCATACATATATTAATATTTTTTTTTGAAACGATGGTTCTAGGTAGGTAGGTAGGTTCTAGGTAGGAGTCAAAATGACTACTTGTCAAGCATAGCTACCAATACCCCCCCCCCCCTTTCCTTTCCGCTCTTCCCCCTCCTCCTTCACCAAAAAATTTTCCATTTCTTTCCCCTACCGTCCCTTCATCAATTGTAGAACCATCGTTTCAAAAAAAAACTACCGTAGAGATGGTTTAGTTACAATGAAACCTAATTTTACTAGAAGTGCATGAACTTTGGCCCTTCTAGGGGGTGACATTGTGCCAAAAACATAAAGTTAAGCTAAAAACCTAAACAGTGAACATTAGCATGTTTATAAACAATACACATAAATATCAGTATAAAGTAGTTCATATGGGGCCGTCCATGAACTAAGTGGATTATTAGGGGCCGGGGGTTGTCCAAAAACAACGCATCATACAAAAAGTATGAACGAAAATAACCCGGGGAGGTCTGAAATAACTAAAAATGAGTCCGTACTCTATGGACAGCATTTATATAGCCAGTAGCGTTTCTAGGGTTAACAAGGGGGAGATATATGAAGGGGTGTATCGTAAGGGGGCATATCCATTTGATCATTTAACAAAAGTAACCACTACTTCGTTCGAGAACCCGCGGCCGCAGAACATGTGGCCTATGACACCCCCTCCCCCCTCCTTAAAACTGGCAGTTTATACACGGTATAATATATTCGTCTTATATTAGAGTGTTTATTCAAAGCATCTGAAATTCCAAAGCAGAAGCAAAAATTAGTTTAAATTACTTAGCAGACCTATGATGCTATTTGCTCCAAAATGGATGATGCAATCTAATCTGTCAAAATATTGTGCTCAGTAGTAAAGAATGTGAGTGTACAGGTGTATACTGACGTATTTTTGTTGTGTATGTGAAATTCACAAATTGGATCGATCATTATGGCTTGGCACAATCTCACCCCCGTGAAGCTCGAAAAGTACAAAGTTTCGAAAAATATTATTTTCGTAATCAAAACTTATCCAACGCATAATAACCATTCAATACATTGTAAATGATTAGTTTATATACCTTTAAAATAGCAAGTTGATGAGATTTCTTGTTTGGGTTGGTTTATGCGGAACATTGTTTACAAGCGTTATTTCCGAGTATTTTTGATCGCGAACTTTGAAACCCTGTTTAGGCTAAATAGTGTGCTAATATTATATGTGTTCCACTCTAAGTTATGAATAAATATGTTATGTTCATCATCATTTTGAATTTAGGTCACCAGTTTTTATAGATATAATAAATTTTCACAAATTAACATTTTTGGTTTTTGGCACAATCTCACCCCCGTGGCACAATCTCACCCCGGATGGCGGTAGCTTATCACTTTCCCAAGCTTTCTTTATATAGTACACTGTCCTTTCCTTTTACTCAACACTGTTTGTTTACATCGTACACCTTTGCGCGTGCATAATGGCGGCTAGTGGGTACAACTTTCGGAAAAGGTTAGCATGCCTTTGGCAGCTTTATTCACGTCAAGTTGATATTTGTAGCATTGATTGTTGTTGTAGAACTTTCAAGCGCACGTAAGCGGAGTTCCCAAAAGCAAATAAACATTGTCGAAAAGTGTACCCATAACCACTAGCCGCCATCAAGCGCGCGAAAAGGTGGATAAGAATTGCTGATACGTCATGGTATTAGTAGTTTGTTGGCATCGGAAAACGATTTCGCTATGGAAAAAATCCCGATGAATACAAATCGCATGTACGTAAACGTGACAAAGTGTGCGTAAGATAAATGTCAGTCATCTCTATCCACCTTTTCGTGTGCGTAATGGCGGCTAGTGGGTACAAGCTTCAAAAAATATTAGCATGCCTTTGGTAACTTTATTCACGTCAAGCTAACATTTCCACCCTTGATTGTTGTTGTAGAACTATCAATATCAAGCGTACGTCAGCGGAGTTGCCAAAAGCTAAAAAACATGTTCGAAAAGTGTACTGGCTGAGTGGCTGTGAACCATTTCGCGAAATTTTTAACTTTTTAGTTAAAATTTGACAGCTCGATGGCTATTTCTCCTCGAGTGGTTAAAATCAGTTCAGAATGCGAACCATTTCATATTTGACAGATTGATAGTTGTTTTACTGAATGAGAGCATATATAAGGTGAGGATGAAGATATGTTTCTATAACAGCGAATTTATTTATTCAGTCCAGGTTGGAATTGGATGAATTTTTGGTGTTCATTTGCTCCTATTTGATAGATAAAATTTATCTCATTTCATTTCGAGTTGGATAAACAAATTTGTTATATGTTAAACATCCATACATTGCATAGTGGTCCAACAGCGAAAATTAAGTGGAAAGTTTTTTGTGGTTCAAAATAGCTCCCCACAATGTTCAGCAAAGTTGTACAACTCTAAAAGACAATTAATGCGAAATCAACGACTAAGTTCCAGTTTGGCTTGTGAACACATAATCCATAATAACTTTTTATAAGAAAGAGATAGAAGGATAACTTCTTAGACAAAGTTGTAGCTAAAGACTATATAAGTAACTTTGCCAAAGACATAGTAGGCGTATTTTTAGGCGTTTCTAACTTACATGGTGTTTTATAAAAAGACCTCTCAAAAATCACTTCTTCGCGGATTTCTTCAAATGCAATGGTTTTATTGCATCATAATGTCTTACAAAGTTGGTTATCTTATCAAAAGACATATTTTTGTAGAACATTATATGTTGAAAACTCATACGTATAACGAGTTCTAACGTTTTTCCTGTGTTTTTTAGTCTTTTTTGGAATAGAATATCTCAAAAAGGGGCAAACGAAAAAAATCTAACCTGGCCGTTTTTGAAAGCTTGGAGTTTTATCTCAAACATATGTGAAAATAAAAAACTGGTTTTTTCCCTAATTCGAGTAATTTCAATTTAATTATTTCATGTTTGACCATTTTCTACTATGCAGTATTTTCTAATGTCTTCTTGAAGACGATTAAAGTCAACATGTAAATAGTAAAAACGAAATTTGTCGTACCATGATACAATTTCTTCTGATTGCCACGTAAAATAGTTTCGAACTCCGGATAAGTTAAGAGATCTAGTTTTTTGACCTTGTGCTAGTTTTCGAACCACTGCTGAAATATTCATCAAATAAGTTTTTTTAACGGTAGTTTTTACAATTGTTTATTGTCAAGATATATGGACTTCGCCCGTCATCCAATCTATACGTATAAATATAAATTATAATACCAAATACAAAATAATATAAAATGCAGTGGTATTAGTGTACATGTAATTGACCTCTCAGAAATGGTCAGAAAGTTTTTTCTTAATAGTATCAGTCGACATGTTTAAGTTTAGTATGTTTCTAAAATTGTTCATTAGCTGTATACAGCGGCAGGCTGGTTCATTGCGCGCGTAGTTAGTTCGACGGTGGTTTAGAGTGAAGGTCCTTGGTCTCCACAGAACTACTGTACTCTGGTTAGCAGTTATCCTGGATTTCAAATAATCACTGTCGTATCGTCCTCTCTGCAAATGGAGCCCAGTACCAGCTGTTTTTGATAAATATCTATCTTACAATTTTCATTATTTTACAAATAGTCATGGAAATCTTCACATGGATATATGCACATTAAATTAAATTTTATATTGATATTTCTGATTCTAGTCTAAAGTAATCTTTTAAATTACTTTAGTGTCAGAAAGCTGAGAAGTCTTCAAAATTGATGTCTTATACGTATTCAGGAACATGAACAAGACTATGATCGTAGTAAAAACGGAGGAACATTTTCAAGCAAATCCTATTAGAGTCCTGGAGTTTTTTGTCAACAGATTTGAGGGTACCGTTACTGTTATTTTAAATTAGTATCTAAAATGTTCGTGAAAGTAACTCGATAGTTTAGAAGATTATTTCCCATTCAATTCCATATTAGCTATATCGCCAACCGTTAATAAAATGCTAGTACACGGCGCAGATATTATTAAGGCCACGGTACAACCCATAGGGTTATTAAGCGAAGAGGTACAGGAAACGCGAAATAAATGTATTTGTAAGTTCAGCGAATTTCACGCCAGAAAATTTAACCGGATCGCCAATTTGGAGGATGTGTTCAAACGCCTCCTGCTGTCGTCCGATCCAGTCATTGCAATACAAAATTGTTCGTATTGTACACGTACTCTGGAGCTTCCACCAAGCGCAAACCAATTACTAATATAATAAATTATTATATTGCTAACAATAATAAAATATTTCGAAAACAAAACATTTATTGAATCTCTCAAATAAATGACTACCCGTTTTGTTTTCCAAATCAACGATATACCTACTGATATAAGGTGGTTGAAGTTCGAAAAGGATCTATAGGTTTTTTTCTCTTTTACCTCTTTGCCTGTTTTGCTATACTTACCTGCGATTCAAAAATGACATAAAACTAAAATAACAGTTAACAATATTACGTATGAAATACCTAATATTTTTTGTTTTTTTATTGAAAATTAATTTTAAAACATTATTGATGGTAGATTGAGCATATTTGCAAAATAATGAAAATTGAAAGATAGATATTTATCAAAAACAGCTGGCGCTGATAGAAAACTGATGTCATATCTGGAGTTCGAAGACTATTTTACGTGACAATAAGAAGAAATCGTGTCAAGATACGACAAATTTCTTTTTTACTATTGACATGTTGACTTTAATCGTCTTCAAGAAGATATTGGAAAATACTGCATAGTAGAAAATGGTCAAACATGAAATAATTAAATTGAAATTACTCGAGTTAGAGAAAAAACCAGTTTTTTATTTTCACATATGCTTGAGATAAAACTCCAAGCTTTCAGAAACGGCCAAGTTTGATTTTTTTCGTTTGCCCCTTTTTGAGATATTCTATTCCAAAAAAGACTTAAAAAACACAGGAAAAACGTTAGAACTCGTTATACGAATGAGTTTTTAACATACAATGTTCTACAAAAATATGTCTTTTGATAAGATAACCAACTTTGTAAAACATTATGATGCAATAAAACCACTGCATTTGAAGAAATCAGCGAAAAAGTGATTTTTGAGAGGTCTTTTTATAAAACACCCTGTAAGTTAGAAACGCCTAAAAATACGCCTACTATGTCTTTGGCAAAGTTACTTATATAATCTTTAGCTACAACTTTGTCGAAGAAATTATCCTTCTATCTCTTTCTTATAAAAAGTTATTATGGATTATGTGTTTACAAGCCAAACTGAAACTTTGTCGTTGATTTCGCATTAATTGTCTTTTAGAGTTGAACAACTTTGCTGAACATTGTAGGGAGCTATTATAAAACGCTTAGCCGCAAAAGTAAGTTTCCACTTAACTTTCGTTTCTGGACCACTGTGCATTGGTGGAAAAAAATTCCAGAAAAAATCAGTGAAACACATCGAAGCTCTTTCCTCACCTGTGGCATATCTCATTGGCTCTCAGAACTTGGTTAAAATCACCCCATCGAGCTGCAGTGAACGTCAGCGACAGCATGTCCTGGGCTCAAAATTTGACAGCGGGCCCAAATCAGACTGCTGGCAGTACAGTGAAACGCAGTGCTGACATGCTATCTCATTTTCGCACACACGAGATGTTGGCGGCGAAAACATGGTTATTTTCGAAAAACCATCATACTGCCAAATTTTAACCAAAAAGTTAAAACTTTCGCGAAATGGTTCACAGCCTCACTAGCTGCCATTAAGCGCGCGAAAAGGTGGATGAGCTATTCGGTGCTGCCAGATATACAGTGGACCCCCGTTCGTTTGAACGATTCCTCATGCAAACTAACGGGGTTAGTTTTTAATTTGAACAACTGGCTACCCTAAATATGCTGGAACTTGTGTAAACTGGCTGCCCTGCTCTTTGTTATTGTTTTGGTGATTTGATTCAGTTGGCAGTTGCAAGCAGCGAATATTCATTCTCCGATCAGATTTCTACCATTATCGTTGGGAAAACGCAATTTGAAACAGATTAAACACGCGAGATCAGCACAAATAAATCGTGTTTATGTGCATTGTCTGCATAAGCAAATGATGTCATATTGAGTATGACGTTTGAACCATTTTTAATTTGCACGTCGTGCAAACCAACGGGGTTCAAATTAAAAAGTGTTCAGATTAAAAACGGTCAAACGAACGGGGGTCCACGGTATCTGAATATTTGCAAGCATGAGTTGAGAAATTGCTATTTGCTTTTAAGAACGAACGAATTAATTTATGAAGAGATGAAAATTTCCTTTACTTACTTCCTGGATAATTTTTCAATTGCCGTTTACTCTGTTTACCGTGCTAAATGAACATTTCTCTAAAGGTCACGTAATTAAAACAAAACAGGCGGAAAATAGTTTAGTGACTACGTAGGTCTAACTCATGACGTTGCTTAAATATTGCATTTACTCTAATGTTTCAAACAAAAAATACTAAACGGAGATGAAGTGCTTTACATTCGTAGTCCTACGTTAAGCATGCGCCACTAGGCTGCACTCTTAATCTACCCGTAAATTGGCCGGATTTAGTTAAAGTTAGGTTGAACCTACTCAAAATGCCCTTAAAGTGTACAAACTCAGATTTTGAGTAGTTTTTCAACCAAAAAATTGGTAGTAGGAACTTAAAATTGCGTTATTTGTCATAGAGAATAATTCAATTATCGGTACCAAGTAGCCAAAATTGGTTGAAATTTTTACCCAAAGTTTGAGTTTGTACACTTTAAGGGCATTTTGAGTAGTTTCAACCTAGCTTTAACTAAATCCGACCTAATTCCAGGTAGAATCATTTAAGAGTGTGGACCCTCTACTATACCCTTCGTCTATTGTAAAAGTTACCGTTTGAAACAATCATAAAAAGCCAATGCAAAAAGATTGTTACATGTTAAGCAAGCAGTAAAATGTAAGTGTGAAGCAGTAAAATTGTGTTTACCATGTGCTTACGCAGACGATTTCTCAAACATTTCTAAACCGCGTCATGTATGGTGTTTTCTCTATAATATACCTTGTTTATTACAGGTTCTGATAGAAAAACTGCTACGTTCATGTCCAGGAATCAAAAATATCTTTATCCTAATTCGGCCCAAGCGAGGACAAGATGTATCGGAACGATTGCTAGAGATGATTAGCAGCCCAGTAAGTAACGGGAACTTAGTATCGACAAATTTTAAATAATAAATTTTAATGTTTATTTTTAGCTTTTCGAAAGAATTCGTCAAGAAAATCCAGCTAACCTGAAGAAAATTGTTCCAATTAATGGAGATATAACTTTAAATGAGCTAGGAATTTCTGAAATTGATCAGGTAAAGATTGTACTGTTTTTCGCAAAAATGTTAATTGTAAAATATTATTGTAGAGTACAATTTGCCAAGAAGTGTCCATAGTATTTCACTCAGCAGCCACTGTCAAATTTGATGAAAAAATTAAAGAATCTGTCACGATAAACATGATAGGAACTAAACAATTGATGGAGTTATGTCATAGGATGCTCTGCTTAGACGTAAGTACATGTAGTGTGAAAAGCTTGATTTTATCTAAGTAGATCAGAATATCACTGCCGCTCATATCATAACAATCCCATAAGAAATTCCATAGGACATGGGCTTGTTATGCAATAAGCAGCATTTCATTAAAAAAAATTAAAATTATAAACTTGAAGACTTGAGAAATGATATTCGACCTCATATGTTCGGGTTATTGCCAAAAAGAACCAACCGCCAAAAACATTATTTTGTGTAATTTAAACTGAAACTTTATCGTCCCACCAGCTGATTACAGCTGACTTAATAAATCATTTTAACACTCACATATCATGAACAGGATGCTTTCAATGCCCTGAGACTATGAATATTCGTTAAAAACCATATTTATTATCGAAATAACCAGCTTTTAGTTTTCCCCTTGGGTAGGTGGTTCGTCGAGTCCTACAACAGCCGCTTAGTTCTTAGTCGGTGTGTAGAATGATATCTAGCTTAATTTGATTTAGTTCCTGTGTAGTATGTAGTGTTGCATAATTTAGCTCTAGGTGTAGTATGTGTCGCGGAACTGAATGAATTCGATTTAAAATCAGCTCCATTCAGAGGTTGAAGGCACCGGGAGGGCCAAGTAAGTTCTCTCCCGGGGGATTCCTTTTTTTCTCGCTCTTCTACATACTTTTTAGTATGACAGACCTGTACCACTAACTTATACTGTAGGTTCCTTCCCACGATTTTTTTTTTCTTCAGGCCATTACAAATATTTTATAAAGTTGTTGTCCTTCTGGGCCACTGAAAGGGGGGCGAAAAAAAAGAGATTTTTTTAATCGAGCAAAAAAATATTGATTTTAGGCGTTTTTACCTAAAGTTTAAATCTATTCTTGCTTTTAATATATAGGTACGTTATTATTTTCCATGCAAAAATCTACAAAAACGAAAGCAAAAATTTTCGGTCGTTTTTCGGAAATTCCCTGGTTCAAATTTCCTTTTCTGTTTCGTGCTAGAAACGTTAACTCAACTCGTACACTCATTTTTCGACTTTTTCAGGCTGTAGAGCCCACAGATACTTGATTTTATGAAAAATAATTAACCTTTATCCGGCAAATTATTTTTTTGCTCCCCGATTTTTCAAGCCAATTTTCAAGGGGGGGGGGGAGAAAAACTTTAAAAATTATTTGCAATGGCATCACTCTGTGGTAAACTATTTATAAACTAATTACATAATTAAACAATCTACGAACTTCTATTAGTTAAGGTCAATCGGAATCAGTAAGCAACCTAAAAATACCATTAAAATACAAAATGGAAGTAATGGAATACCCTGGGCTTGGCGGTCAGCCTTTGGGGGCGTACTCCCGGTTCGTGGATGGGAGTGGGGTCTAAAAAGAGTCAAAGCCACCCTGCTTCTTATTTAGTCTCTTATGTGGGCGGAGTTTTTACAATTCTATATCCACTCAAGATGACTTTAGTGAATCTTGGGTTCTAGCTTTGGAGAACTCTGTCTCGCATGCCAACCAGACCACCCTTTTATTACCACTGACTAAAAATCCCATTTCTTCTTATTTTCTCTTCTCAACCTCGTCTTCCACAATGCATTAATGTGTCTGAGAGGCAACGATGGTATTACATGTTATTACAGAGGATAGAATTTCGGATGAAGATGAGCTCCCGAAAATAGAAATAACGTGAGAATTACACGGAACATACACGCCATCCAATGCCTTGCACTAGAGATGGTCGGGTATGAAAATTTGAATACCCGAACCCGACCCGTACCCGATTAAGAAAAAAATTAAAAACCCGTACCCGACCCGAACCCGCAAGTTTATTATTTTTGATACCCGAACCTGACCGCAACCCGTGGGGTACGGGACGGGCCCGGGTATCCGACCATCTTTAGTGTTAAATGTGGTCAATAGAGATACCCGACTCGACCCGTACCCGGTTTCAAAAACAAAAATTAAGAACCCGTACCCGACGCGAACCCGCAAATTATTTTTTTTCAATACCCGAATCCGACCCGAATCCGGCGGGTACGGGTACGGGTGCGGGTATCGGGCAAATTTTCCGCTACCCGACCATCTCTACCATGCACGCCAGGGAGAGAAACTAGGACCACCACCCAAACGAGGATAGTTGCAGCTGAATAGCTCAGGACACTACCTACACTGGACCAAGGTGTTACTAGAGGATCTGACTTCGCTCGGGAAACCACCACTAAAGCAAAGCAAAGATGGGTATCACTGGATGGAGACGAGGCAATGACGGCTCTAATGGGAATGGGAACTTCTGTTGAATTGAGGTAAAATTCATCATAAAAGGGCAAGAGAAACGGAGTATGAGCACCCGAACAACAGATATGAAAAACGCATATCTTTATCTCTTAGCTTCAAACGTCCACCATTTTATATAACATTGATAACTAGACTGATACATGACTATATGACCATAACTTGACGTTGTCTGAACTTGGAACCTCCAGAGTCAATTCATAACTGCGTTTTATTGGCAATCGTAAGCTGTCTCGACAGGCAGAAACGACTCTTGGCCTCGGTATATAAGATCACTCGGGCCTAGTGTAGAAGTAATGCGCTCATCAGCGTCCAGATAGTCAATCCCCCACAGATTACAGATTACAGAAATAACCAGCTTTTAGTTTTATTATGTACTCAGTTCATTTCGTTTTTTTTTCCTGTGTGGACTCTTCACTGCGACCAGTATGGTTGATCTATTGTGATATCGCCCGGGTGTTTGCTGTATGACCTGCACTGCATTTCTTTTTGCTATAATCGCTACTGAATGAGCGATATGCGTATAAAATTTTATGCGTGCTTGTGTGTATTGTGGGGTTTACCCTTCCTTCAAAGCTTGATCTACTTTACCCATTTATTCCTCACTGCCAGTACTATCCCATATTATAGCCGTCCGAGGACTCATTCGTTCCTCTGACCAGTACACTTAACTATAGGAGGGATTTTTGCACTGTCAAGAGTGGGTAAATTTTGAATTCAGCATGAAGGTAAAGTAAATGAGGTAGGGGCCTGAGAATAAACCCATGCTAAAGTCACTGAACATCGAATGGTTTGATTCTATTAAGATTCGAACCCACGACCACTCGCTTGTCAAAGCAGACTCGGTAACCTTGCGGCTACGGAGCCCCCCTTTCATTTCGGTTACATGAAAGTCAAAGAATATAGTTTTCAGTTCAATTATATGGTTCAATAAATATGGTTGAATGTATTTATAGTTGAAGCCATTATTACAAAAATAACATTAAACAGGTTAAGAAAAACTGATGATTCCTCCTCGTTGATCAAGTCGTAATCAATATCAAAAATAGTATGATCATCGGGGAAAGAGTGACTATATATAGATGTATATAGTCACTCTAATCGGGGACTGGTTTCCTGCTAAGACGAGACGTAAACTCGTAGCAGATTTTTAGACCATTTTAGACCAACCGCTGATAGGCCGAATTGGACTGCTTTGCACGCACGAAAAGACACAAAAAGGACAAATAAAAAATAAAAACACGAAAAGCAATGTGTGAAAAATATCGAAAGTATGCTGAAAAGTAGACAAAGAGGCCAGTTGGCACGTCTCATCTCAGGTTTCATGTAGAATTTATGATTTACAGGCAGTACGTATGTATTTCATCAGAGGTTGAATATCATATTGCATTTCGTACAAGAAATTTTGTGGCCATTTGGATTTGGACTTCCGTTTAACTAAAAATAGGGGGGCTCTGTAGCCGCAAGGTTACCGAGTCTGCTTTGACAAGCGAATGGTCGTGGGTTCGAATCTTAGTAGAATCAGGCCATTCGATGTCAAAGTGACTTTAGCAGGGGTTTATTCTCTGGCCCCTCATCACCCTTCCTTCATGCTGAGTTCTACATTATCCCGAAGACGCTTCTTATGGTTAGTATACTGGTATGAGGACCTAATGAGGTAATGGTTTTGAACCTCAGGAGGACTCACCAGTGCTAACTATAATGAGGTGAAACAGGTTTGGTATAGTAGGACATGCATCGAAGCATGGGTAAAACCCTCAATACATAAGCACGCATAAAAAAAAATATATAAGCTTATCGTTTACTTAATAACGATAAAGCAGAGAACCAGGAGTCGGGTAATCGACACGATGATTGTTCTCAGATGCCGGATCTCTCTCTATCTGCCTTGGCGTAGCATGGAGGATATAGACATTTCTTATTGGCGAGCTTTGATTTCTTTTTCCATCTTAAGATTGTACTCCCTAATTGCGGTATTTATAATCAGCTTAAGCTGGTTGCATATATTCAAATAATTTTCCAAATTATCTTGACATCTGCACTTTCGTGTTCTTTGAAAACCTGTTTGCCTTTTGCCTACGATTTATTAAGTTTTTAATTTACATTTGCTACAGATATTTCCTACTGGCGACCTGGTCTCCTGGACCCCCTTATGCGCTAAAATGAAAAATGAAAATGAAAGACGAATATAATACAGCACAACACATGACGAACTGTGACAAAAAGACCTCACTGAGCAATCCTGGGTCCTGGGATATTGGTCCTCTTGGTCCGAGGAACGGCGCTCAATCGACCGAAATGTGTCAGTCCGGCCGGCCTCAGCTTGCTCGCGAGCCGGACCGAGACCCAATCAGCAATACGCTACAGTCCTTCAACTCGCTGAAAAAAAAGAATACAATACGGTCATTTAATGGTCGATAATTACCATTTTTTGCATATAGTGACATAGGTAAAAAACTCCAATTTTTAAAAATTGGCGGCTGGTTCATTTTGGCAGAGCGTCGACTATAGGTAGAAGAGAAGTAGATGACACAAACGTGAAACACGTTACGGAGATAATTTGAATTTAATAAGTAGTAAAGTGATATAAATACCAATAAACATTTTTGTAGGCTCTGGTGCATGTATCCACAGCATATTGCAATTGCGATAAAAAAGACGTTTGTGAAATTATATATCCCCCTCCATACAATCCTGAAGATATAATACAATTGGTTAGGTGGTTTCCGGAAGATATCCTGGAGAAGGTACGTAACATAGATTTAATTAGGATTAGGAATATTCAAAAATTATGCATACAAGTTTGATTTAAAAACAAGCAAAGTCCTTTGTAAACTGACTTATAGTGTTGCTAACCGCATTCCATCCGTATGAGTCATTAGGAACAGTAACTGCGAATTGGCCAGATTGCAAGGAACTTGAGGATCCGCAGTCGAAAGGACAAAGCAGAATATTGAGGATGAGTTTCAAAAACCTCTTCTGCACATCAACATGCAGAAAATGTTAAACTGAATCTTGATCTCCAGTTAAACTACATTCTATATCTATATATCTATTTAAAATGCGCTTCTAATAAATCCTCCTGCTGCGGCGGTGGTAACGCGCTCAGGAGATAACCGCGATACAACCGCAAAATTAAAATTTGTGGCATGTTTGTGGCACGACAAAATATCAGTTTTGTAGCGTGTTTGTATTGAAAAATAAATGTGAGCAATTTTCTTGAAATCTGCAATATTGCTAGTGTTGCCATTTACCTCTTTCACATAAAACTGTTGAATTTGAAAATTACAGAAATGTGTTCCACCTTCATAAAATCGTATATTTGAACATAAGTTTGAACATATGTAAAATTTGAACATACCCAGTAAACCACAAACCGTATATCAATATATGAAAATAATCTTAAATGTCTCTAAACAAAATCGAAATCGTACACAAAGCTTATTAAATCGCACCCCAGTTTATATTCAATCGTACAAAATGATGACGACTGGTATCCTATGCTTATGCTTATGCTTATGCTTATGCTAATCGTACAAAATGATGACGACTGATTTACATACGATTTTCATCACAGAATTGTAGTGCATTATGGAACTAATCATGTTGAGTCGGATCTCATCGTATACAAATAGTCATGAATGTGAATTGTTTACGAATAATCTGCAGTGCGTATATCGCCTCCAGAATAGTACGCATATGTTGGATTCGTGCATCTAGTGCGATTTTTCAAGATATATATCGGTACATATATCTCATTTTTCACTTCGATATACGCACGAAAATGTTTACTGGGTACGTTCTTATAAAATTTCTTCGTCATAAAATTTCCCATTTATTTATATATTTATTATCTTTAATTGTTGCAGAGTAAGGTAAACCTTTTAAATTACTACAATTAGTTTTTAAATCAGTTCTTCCTATTCAGTCCCTAGTTCTTACTATTGATAGTGAGTAATTCTCGCTGAAACGGGGCCACTTCTGACACGAGATCTTCAAATATTGGAACTTTTGCGCTTAATTGGTTGAAAATGATTAAAAAATATGAATTACACTTTTAATACCTCGAAATAGTGGACCCCTCGTTCGCCAACCGATTTTAATTTTAAGGCCAGCTTTGGAAAACTGAGAATACAGCTAAATTATTAATAACCTTCTTATAGTGCTGACAATGCTAATTTACAGCTAATTACCGACACGAAGAATTTGAATACAATTTTGGATGCCAATTTACAATACCTATGCAGTCAAAAAGCTAACATAAAATACCGTGCAGTATAAAATGCCAGATACGCTGATTTGCTGCTTACGTTAAGGCTTATCAGTTACCTGGAATGGGTAATTTAATATACAAATTTGCAATTTTCCTCACAGTAAAGTAGAAAACATCTCCCCTGTCCCCTCATTGCATAGCCAGAAAGCGGATAGCAATATTCGCCATGATTGTACAACATTTTGCCGAATATCGTTTTGCGAAAAACCTTAAGCGGAATGTACCATTTCACGGAAAACTTTTTCGTGGAAAGTACCATTTTGCGATCCTCTCCTTACTAGCTGTCGCTCGTTCCAGGAAACCCAGGTAGACCTAGGAAAACAAATAAACCTAGACAGTAGTGATTTCTGCTGGGAGTTGACTCCCCCCGTGGGCGGCGCTTCCGACGGCGGGTCGCCGGCAACACTCGCGGCCGTTTCGTCCTGACTGATATAGTGTTACTATAGATAGTTTTTGTGGTCTTGTTATTGATTAATGTTTTATGGAAGAGTCTCGAATTTCTCGAGTTCGATTAGTTTTGGAGTTTCGCAAAAATTTCTGTTTTATTTGTATGAGAGTCCATATCCTCCTACCACAGGGGTGAGAGGTCTCTAACTATCATAAAATAAATTCAAGACTCAAAAATCTCCTACATGCTAAATTTGGTTCCATTGGCTTGATAAGATTAGGAAATTTGTATTTTAGGACTAGATTAGGAAATTTGTATTTCATTTGTATGGGAGCCCCCCTCTTAAAAGGCGAAGGGGTCGTAATACACCACAGAAAAAAATCTGCCATCTAAAACTCCCACATGCCAAATTTGGTTTCATTGGCTTGATTAGTACTCAAATTAGGCCACTACAAATATTTAGAAAAGTTTTTGTCCCTCCGGTGTTGGGCCACTGAAGGGAGTGGGGGGGGGGGGGGGTTTGAAAAAAAAGAGAATTTTTTAATCGAGCAAAAAAATATGGATTTTAGGCATTTTTACTTAAATTTTAAACGTGAAAACCAAATCTATTCTTGCTTTTAATATATACATTGTTATTTTTTATGCAAAACTCTACACTCAAAAAAATCGGCACGTCATGTTTACGTAAAAACATACGCAATTCTCATCCATCACACTTTTCATGTAACATTCACGTGAATTATTGGTAACTCGCACTCATACTAACTAGTTTACGTGCGATCCCGGTAAAATTTATTAACTTTCCCATTAACTAGTACATGAAGTTCATGTAAGTTGCTGTACAGAAGTTTACATGATTTTTCACGTGGATGCGACGTGTCGATTTTTTTGAGTGTACGAACAAAAAGACAAAAACGAAGGAAAATTTTTTTGGTCGAGTTTCGGAAATTCCACTGTTTGAACTTCCATTTCTATTTCGTGCTAGAAGCGTTAATTCAACTCGTACACTCATTTTTCGAGTTTTTCAGGCTGTAGAGCCCACAGACAATTGGTTTTATAAAAAAATTTAACTCAAATCCTACAAATTATTTTTTTGCCCCCCGATTTTTCAAGCCAATTTCCAAGGGGGGGGGGACAAAAACTTTGAAAATGATTTACAATGGCCTTATAAGGAAATTTGTATTTCATTTGTATGGGAGCCCCCCCCCCCGCCTCTTAAAAGGGGAAGGGTTCGTAATTCACCATAGAAAAAAATTCTGCCATCTAAAACTCCCACTTGCCAAATTTGGTTCCATTTGCTTGATTAGTTCTAGGAAATTTGCATTTCATTTGTATGGAAGCCCACCCTCCTAACCCATTATGACCCGGATATTCCTAAATTTGGACCAAATGAAGTGAAACTCTGTAATCTATTATATTATGGCTCGAATGTGTCGGGAAACGCAAAATCGTCATTTGGAATGCTTTCAAGGCCAAAATATCGCAGGTTAAATATTTTATAGGCTCAGTTTCAAACAAACAAATTACAAAGTTTTTTACAGATTTCTTATCGAATTTTGTGATAGACTTTACATATAAATACTAATTTACATGTCAGGTAATGTTTCGTCACTAAATGTAGACTTTTTCATGCGTTTTGGAGACAAAAATTTTTTCGCCATTTTCTCAACTTTTTTTCCGCCATTTGTCACAACTTTGCACTGTTGAAAATTCAGATGAAATGACAAAAACTGACAAATTATATCACACACACATCAGATTGATGTCTTATCTCTCTTGTAGTGATATATTAACAATGCTAACTATTGAAATTCAGCAGTAAACAGGTTTTGGAGACGAGGTATGATATATCATACGCTGGGTCATAATGGGTTAAAGAGGAGATGGGTCATAACTCGCTTTCTAAAGAGGAGAGGGGCTTCAATTCACCATAGAAAAAAACTTGCCTCCAAAACCACTTACATGTCAAATTTGGTTCCATTTGCTTGTTTAGTTCTCGAGTTATGAGGAAATTTGTTTTTCATTTGTATAGGAGCCTCCCCCCTCCTAAAAAGGTAAGAAGTCCTAATTCATCATGGAAAAAATGGTTGCCTCCAAAAACACCCACATGCCAAATATGGTTCCATTTGATTAGTTCTCGAATTATGAGGAAATTTGTATTTCATTTGTGTAGAAGCCCCCCCTCTTAAAGTGGGGAGGGGTCCTAATTCACCATAAAAATATTTTTGCCTCCAAAAACCTCCACATGCCAAATTTGGTTCTATTTGCTTTATTAGTTCTCGAGTATGATGAAATTTGTATGTCATTTGTACAGGAGCCACCCTCTTAAAGTGGAGAGGGGTCCTAATTCACCATAGAAAATTTTCTTGCCCTCGAAAACCTTCACATGCCCAATTTGGTTCCATTTGCTTGATTAGTTCTCGAGTTATGAAGAAATTTGTATGGAAGCCCCCCTCTTAAAGGGGAGAGGAGTTATAATTCCCCTTATAAAGAGGGGAGGGGTCTCAATTTATCATAGAATAAATTCTTGTCACCGAAAACACCCACATGCATAATTTTGTTCTATTTGCTTGATTAGTTCTCGAGTTATGGAGAAATTTGTGTTTCATTTGTATGGGAGCCCCCCCTCTTAGTGGGGGAGGGGTATCTAACCATCACTAAAACCTTTCCTGGCCCCAAAAACCTCTATATGCAAATTTTCACGCCGATCGGTTCTGTAGTTTTCGATTCTATAACCCTTTAAGCACGGAGGGTTTTAGTTACGATATTTTTGGTTTTTGGATCAATATAAATTTTTTTTATCTCTCGAGATACCAAAACCGGTGTCTTCTATACATTGCAATAAATGTTTGCTAAATTTAGCAACCTACACAATTGTGTGGGTTCGGCCTTATCTTAACCATTGCACTATGGACAAAAATGAGCCGAAAAAACGGACGCAATTAAGATATGGCCTGCAGCCTAATAAAATGTAGGTGATCTTATGTAAAAATTTCCGGAGAATCGCATGGCGCCCACCACTTTCCTGTTTGTTATCGGGAAGTGCCCCATTTTGCTCATTTTGCCCTATTTTTAACATTTTTAACCATTTTTGCACTATACCAAGCCAGGCTTTGAAAAAACAAAACAAGAAAACCTAATTATTTTGTGTAAAGAAGTCCACAGAATTGAATAGCGTTAACCCCGTTTAGTTTAGAGCGAGATCATCGCTTCGAGGCTCATAAACATCAGCTTCTGAAGCAGCGGAACGGTCGTTGCGTAGCTATGAAAATACACGCAACTTTTTGCAAGTTGAGTTTTTACTAACCTTAATACAACAGATATACCGGAACGTCCAGATTGGGTTAAAAACATTTACATGTTGATTCAAGAATTTGTCTTAGAAAATCCCGTAGTTGAATACATCATTTGGCACACTTCTTTTTTATTTTACAATTTAAAAATGACCAGTTTTAGGTTCTGGTAATACTCTAAACTGAAGTTCCGTAGTGTGGAGCATGAACGAATGCTCTACAGTATAATGTATTCATTCCTACTAACTCAAAATGAGATGGCAGCAGCAGATTTCGTTTTATTTCATCTGTTACTTATGACGTGAAAAAATAATCCCACTGCGATCTGGAATATTTCCGGGAAAATGGATCCAAAATTTCCTAATATATTTTTTCAGTGAAGGTCAATCTGTGGTTCTTTGAAGACAAGTTGTATAAAAATCGATCAAAAAATAGTAAAGATAGAGCCAAAAGTGTAACGGCAAGTACACTAATTTTTGAAGTCCCGGCGAGAACGTAAAGGTTAAAGTAGGTATGCAATAAGGCTGAACCTACACAATTGTGTAGGTATGGGAAACAATGTGCATAAGTAAGTTGTAAAAGTTGTTTCCCGTAAATTTTTAATTACATTAATTAGAAATACTTCTTACTAATAATTTTTTATCTAAGCAATTTCGAAATACGGATGCAATAAGAAAATACGACAGATAAAACTTTTTGCTGTTTTCACAAGATTTTGAAGACTAGATAATAATTAATCCAAGCACAAAAGAAAACTTCTTTTCAGCTATTTTCTATTTTTTCTACGAGTTACGATGTTTACACAAGAGATTGGTGCCATATATGTAAAAGTACGACGTTTAGAAAGGAAAGGAACATTTTTTAAAAGTAGTCATGTCTCACCTACACAATTGTGTGGGCTCGGACTTAAAGAGATAAGGAACATACGGACAGACAGTCAGACAGAAATCCTTTTTTATAGGTATATATATTTCACGCGGATGGTAGACCGAGTATCAGTTGTGCTGACTAGTCTAAGGCCGTTGGTTGTGGCGGGCGACTTTAACGCTTGGGCGGTAGAGTGGGGAAGTCGTCGCACGAACCACAGGGACCGGATTCTGCTTGAAGCTCTGGCAAAGCTCAACGTAGATCTGGTCAACGTCGGCACCACAAGTACCTTCAGTAGGAGCGGTGCGGAGTCTATCATCGACGTGACATTCGGCAGTCCTGGTCTGATAGGAGACTGGAGGGTAGACAATGGCTACACTCACAGCGACCATCAGGCGGTCCGCTATGGTGTCGGTCAGATAACGAGACGGCAGGCGGCGAGTAGAGCCGACACTCCAACCACCCGTGGATGGAAGACTTCATACTTCGATCCCGAAGTATTTGTGGAAGCAATCCGAAGAGAGTGCGGTGATCGTGGTATGCCCGATCCGAACGCTGATCATTTGGTTGAGGTACTGTCGCGAGCATGTGACGCTACCATGCCTAGGAAAGGTCGACATAGGTATGGCAGGTCACCGGCTTACTGGTGGACAGATGAAATTGCGGAACTCCGCGGAGCGTGCTTTCGTGCAAGGAGAATTATGCAAAGAGCTCGTTCGGACGAAGGCAGGGCTGAATGTCGAGTAGCACTTGCTGCTGCACGCGCAGCGCTTAAGAGTGGGATAAAAGCTAGTAAACGAGCCTGCTTTGAAAGGTTATGTGCTAGTGCCAATGCGAACCCGTCGGGTGATGCCTACAGGGTCGTAATGGCAAAGACCAAGGGAGTGATGGCGCCCTCAGAGCAATCGCCAGAGATGCTGGAGCGGATCATCGAGGACCTCTTTCCGCGCCACGAGCCAAGGCCCTGGCGCCAGGCCGCTGAGTCGTCCCACGGCCGACGTTCCAGTATCTCAGACCATAGCGTAGGATGGTCGGCCTCCCAGCCGAACATCCAAAATAACGTGGGCGACGGCGGTTTGGCGGTCGGGGACGAAGTGACGGTTACGAATGAGGAGCTCATTGAGAACGCTAAATCCCTAAAGGTGAGCAAGGCACCGGGGCCAGACGGAATCCCGAATATGGCCATTAAAGCGGCTATGTTAGAGGCTCCCGAGTTATTCGGAGCAGTAATGAGGAGATGCCTGGAAGCTGGCCACTTCCCGGACAGATGGAAGCGACAGAACCTCGTGCTGTTGCCGAAGCCGGGAAAACCTCCGGGTGTTCCCTCGTCATATAGGCCGATCTGTCTGCTCGATACTGCCGGTAAGGTGCTGGAGAAGGTTATCCTTAACAGACTCGTACAGTACACGGAGGGTACAAACGGTCTGTCAAGGAATCAATTCGGCTTCCGAAAAGGCAAATCTACGGTGGATGCAATCTTGTCTGTCACTAAGACAGCCGAGGTGGCAATCCAGCGCAAGAGGACAGGTATCCGCTATTGCGCAGTTGTCACGCTTGACGTGAGAAATGCGTTTAATAGCGCTAGCTGGGACTCCATAGCCAACTCGCTTCGGAACGTCCAAATGCCGGTGTCGCTGTACAGGATCCTGGAAAATTATTTCCAGAATCGTGTGCTATGCTACAACACGGAGGAGGGTCAGAAGTGCGTTCCAATCACCGCAGGGGTTCCGCAAGGTTCCATACTGGGCCCGGTGTTGTGGAACGTCATGTATGACGAGGTGTTGAAGCTAAAGTTCCCGGTAGGGGTGGTGATTGTCGGCTTTGCGGATGATATCACCCTGGAAGTCTATGGTGAATCTATCAGAGAGGTTGAGTTGACGGCTGCCCACTCTATAAGCATTGTTGAAGATTGGATGCGATCTAGGAAACTGGAGCTAGCGCATCATAAAACGGAGGTTAACGTGGTGAACAACCGCAAGTCGGTACAGCAAGCAAAGATCAGCGTCGGGGACTGCACTATTTCGTCAACGCGGTCCTTAAAACTTCTGGGAGTCATGGTCGACGACAAGCTCAAGTTCGGGAGCCACGTCGACTATGCCTGCAAGAAGGCTTCCACAGCTATTTCGGCATTGTCCCGTATGATGTCTAATAGCTCTGCGGTATATAGCAGCAAGCGAAGGCTATTAGCCAACGTGGTCCAGTCTATACTTAGGTATGGCGGACCGGTGTGGTCATCGGCGTTAGGTACCAAAAGCTATCTAGCCAAGCTGGAAAGCACCTATCGTCTCATGTGCTTGAGAGTGGCGAGTGCGTATCGCACAGTTTCACATGACGCAATCTGCGTCTTAGCAGGTATGATGCCTATTGGCATTATCATCAGCGAAGACGTAGAGTGCTTCAACCAACGTGGAACTAGAGGCATACGGAGTACCACAAGATCGGCCTCGATGACCACATGGCAGCGGGCATGGTCTAATTCCACAAAAGGTCGGTGGACACATCGACTTATCCCGGAACTATCTGGGTGGGTCAACAGGCGCCACGGCGAAGTCAACTTCCACCTGACACAGATTCTGTCAGGGCATGGTTGCTTCAGACAGTATCTGCATAAGTTTGGGCATGCGGAGTCCCCCGTGTGTCCCGAATGCGTGGATGTTGAGGAAACGGCAGAACATGCTTTCTTCATATGCCCTCGTTTCGCGGGCGCGAGAAGCAGCATGATGGCAGTGAGCGGACAGGACACTACTCCGGATAACTTAGTCCAAAAGATGTGTTCCAGCTCGGACATCTGGGGAGCGGTCAATGCGGCTGCTACCCAGATTGTACTCGAGCTACAAAACCACTGGAGAGCCGATCAACGGCGAATAAACAGCCTAACTACCATAGTCCAGTAGTTATCTAAGCGAGTGCATTAAGCACAATAGCCCCTCCCTGAAGTAATACCGATAAGGTGGTGCCAGGGGGGATTGAGGCTGGAGACTCGAGTAGGGTTTTAGTGGGTCGGGATCCTCACGCCCCATTAGGGGGGTCGGGATACCTAAACCCCACTCCCTGAGTTATCTTCTCAGGTGTCTGATAGTACCGTATCTTCTAAGGTGCTCAGCAGATTTCCCAACTCGTAAAAAAAAAATATATATATAGAGTAGGGCGGGGCATAAGTGCGATGTTTTAAGTTGTCATCAATTTTCGTGAGATATAAAGAAGAACAACAACCTAATATATTTTATAGTGATGCAGTAACTCAATGTCTTCACATTCAACTATAAATCATCCGCGGTAATAGTGTTTTGAAAAATAAATTCTTCTTTCTTCTGATCAAGTGCAGATTCGTTCTTTTACCCCACTAGCGGGGCAAAAGTGCGAATACCGCGGGGCAAAAGTTCGAAACTAAAATCCACGAAATTAGCACAGCAGTAGCTAACAAAACAATGTTATCTTCAATCTGCGTTATGTTTCGGTAAGGAATATTCTCAATTTTCATCTTTTCTATTTTGCGCTGGTGTATTGCAGCCTCCGTTAGATCGAAACTTTTCCAAACGTTTGTTTTTTGTTTCATCAGCGGAAACACATTGTTTTTCTTCGGCCAACATCTGTAGAGTACACAGTTTTCTGCAGATCTTTCATTTCTAGTATCTGTAATATAGTGCCTAAAGCTGTATATAATTAGCTATACATTTTTGCCTCGTCCATGAATCGCACTTTTGCCCCGTCCGTGAATCGAACTTTTACCCCGCTAGGCGCTTGACGGGGTTAGATTAAATTACGGAAAAGCGAAATATATTTTGTGAATTATTTTCGCCGTATTTTCAAAACAGATATGTGAGTGATGTAAAACGCTGCTACAAATTTTCAACAAGTAATTTTCTCGTAAAATAACATTTGCACATAACTCAGCAACTATGCTTCGTAAGCAACCAAAGTTTACGTTAGATTCAAACTGTCAAAGTAGGTACCCATCCATGCCAATGTAGAAAATTTACTCGGAATCTACACCGATAAATCATGGAATCGCACTTTTACCCGCATCGCACTTTTACCCCTCCGTACTCTATATATATATATATATATATATATATATATATATACACGTTACACCACAACTACCCGACCAAAGCGCACCCGAAGTCAAGACGTCAGCGAAAACCCAGCCGGGACCCATAGCAACAAACCGAGGAACCAAACCATCAACGCAACCATCGATCAACAACCGATGACGACTGCAAGACCCGATCGACCCACGCGGACAAAGGTTGAATCAGAATCGAACCACCCGAGGAAACGACGCATCAGCAGATTCAGTAGATATAAGCCTTATAGAATTAATTTTCAATTCAGTCTTGTGTGTAGTTAGGAACGATCAAGTGTTAAAAGTATAGTGAATAAATTTTTTTATGCTAACGTGAAACTTTATAGCATAATTGGCGCAGTCTTAAGGCAAGTGGTTAAACGAAGTGAACAGTGTTAACAGAGCGAACATCTAGTAGCACAATCACCAAGTCTACAAAGGAGGATTGATCCCGCCACTTGGAACCCGACACTATCTACCCAGGCTCCAGGAGATGAGAATAATCTACCTGTAAGTAATCCACGACTTTTAATCAAAAACCATACTAATTCAGAGGTGCGAGCCCCCACCAGCGGTAAGCAGACACCTGAAATATCACAAAAGAAAAATAAAACTAACTAACCACTAATCGCGAAAGCGCAGTGTAAGTGAATAAAGTGAATATCGTACTCGTACTCAAGCATGGCTGAATTTAAATCAGACCTTTCGGATACGGAACTGGACGATGTTCAACCAGTTCCGATTCCACAAATTACAGTTGAAAGTTTGCTCCAGCACATTAAGAGTCTAACCAACAACCAAAACGAACTAATCGGTCAAATTAGACACTTGAAAGCAAAAGCTGAGGATCCCTTCTTACAATTTAGGACCCCAGACCCCATTAAAAACTTAGCAACATTTGCGGGTAATAAAAAAGAGACCCACGCTTGGCTAGAGGACGCCGAAAATACTCTTGATCTTTTTAAAAGCTATCAAGACGAACCGGTGTATAGTCAACTGGTCAGGGCAGTGAAAAATAAAATTACGGGAGAAGCAAAAGAAATTTTGATTGCTGCTGGTAACCCGAACGGTTGGGCAGAAATCAAGGAAGTAATTTTAAACTCCTACGGAGACAGACGCGATCTAACGTCGCATATTCAATCCTTGTTCTACATTACCCAAGGAAAAAAGACGTTAACTGAATATTATAACAAAATAAAGACCATCGATACTGCTATCAAATCAACAGCAGCAATGATGGAGGACTACGTTAACTCAACAAAAGCAATAAATAGCCTAGTGAGCTTAATAACGCTCACCAGATTTATAGACGGACTGACGGATGATTTACCAATGCATGTCAGAAGCTACAGGCCAAAAAGCCTGGAGGAGGCTTATGCCATCACAACCCAATACGCGAATGCTGCATACAGACAAAAATTTAATAAAAGACCGCCATCCGACCATATCAACAAAAACGCTAGACAAACAAATTCTAACTTTAATAATCCAAATGTACCTCTCGTTAATATTTCAAAACCGCCTACAAATTTTAATAACAATAGTAACCAATTCATCGCAAAACCGTCCACCTCAAATTTCAATAACCCACATACAAAATCTTATGGGTCCGGAAAATTTAAAACAAGAGCCGCCCCACCGGACGACGACGTTTCGATGAGAACGGCAAGGTCTCATACAGAGGTTAACAACCATGAAACCGAACGCAAAAACTGCGAGGACGAATTTGACACCTCACAGCAACAAGACGAAAACGTGCTTAACTCGGACGACGACGATTACTTTGTCGACGAGGAATTAAATTTTCACGTGGAAGAAGCACCACAAAGAAAAAAATAACAAAAAATGACAACAATTTCGTTCCGTACATAACTATCCAAACTTCAAAAGGTGAAATGAAATTTTTGATCGACACAGGAGCGAACAAAAATTACATATCGCCAGCACACGTAAATATTGAAAACTGTAAGATAGAGCCAACATCAAAAGTGACCAATATAAAAGGCACACACATCATAGATAAATCGGCATCATTTGACCCATTTCAAATTAACAAAAAATTAAAATTTTTCATTTTCGAATTTCATAAATTTTTTGATGGACTCATTGGATACGAGTCACTACGAGATCTTAATGCGAAAATCGATGTTAGCAAAAACATTTTGAAAATTGGTAGAAAGACCTTCCATATGAAAAAGAGATTCCCCGAAAAACATAAAATAAACTTAACAAAACAAAAATTTCAATTTGTAAAAATCAGAACAAAAAATGATGGAGATTTTCTCGTAAAAGAAGAAAAACCTTTCGACAATTTTTCAATATTACCAGGCCTCTACAGAAGCACAAACAACGTAGCTTTTATAGCAGTGCAAAATCACTCAGAAACATCGATCGAAATTAACGCAAACGAACTCAAACTTTCTAATGACTTAGATAAAGAAATTGAAAATGACCCGTTCGACCTGACGGATTTACCAAAAACGGTCGACCCTGCGAAATACACATTTAGAGACGATCATATGAATGATGAAGAGAAGCATGCCCTCAAGAAAGTGATCAACAACTATAGAGACGTTCTTTACGTGGAGACAGATAAACTGTCGTTCACCCACAAAATAAAGCACAACGTCAGAACGGTCGACAATGTGCCAGTACACTCCAAATCGTACAAATACCCTTACGTATACGAAAGTGAGGTACAAGACCAAATAAAGAAAATGCTTGCGGACGGAATAATCAAGGAATCTATATCACCATACACCTCTCCTGTATGGGTAGTCCCAAAGAAACCTGATGCGTCTGGCAAAAAGAAATTTCGTTTAGTCATTGATTATAGAAAACTTAATGAAAAAACAATCAATGATAAATATCCCATACCAGAAATCACGGATATTCTGTATAAATTAGGTAAAGCAAAATACTTCTCAACGATCGATTTGGTTTCTGGCTTCCACCAAATTCAGTTGGCAAAGGAAGATACAGAAAAAACCGCTTTTTCGGTAAACGGTGGCAAATACGAATTCACTCGTATGCCATTCGGATTAAAGAACGCCCCAGCGACGTTTCAAAGAGTCATGGACTGCATTCTAAGAGACTTAATCGGAGTATGCTGCTTCGTCTACATGGACGATATAATTGTCTTCTCCAGCTCCCTTCAAGAACACGCAAAAAATCTATCTCAAGTGCTTGAAAAATTAAAGGACGCGAGATTAAAAATTCAACTTGACAAATGCGAGTTTTTTAGAAAAGAAACTCAGTTTTTAGGTCATACAGTCTCTGAAGACGGAGTACGACCAAATAGCGACAAAATAGAAGCTATTAAACAATGGCCACTACCTTCAAGTGAAAAAGAAATAAGGCAATTTTTAGGAATGCTCGGTTACTACAGGCGATTTATCAAGGTTTTCGCAAAAATCGTTAAACCACTAACAGCACTCCTCAGGAAAGAAACTGAATTTGAAATTACACCCGAAATAAAAAGGTGTTTTGAAAAATGTAAAGAACTTTTAATGCTTGACCCGGTATTAGCTTACCCAGATTTCAATAAAGAATTTTTACTGACAACAGACGCAAGCGACTATGCCATAGGCGCTGTGTTGTCACAAGGACCGATAGGGCGTGACAGACCTATCGCATATGCTTCAAGGACATTAAACCAAACAGAAGAGCGCTACTCAACGACAGAGAAAGAATTCCTGGCAATTGTATGGGCAGTGAAACACTTCAGACCTTATCTTTATGGAAGGAAGTTTAAAATGTTCACAGACCACCAACCACTAACTTTCTCACTTAGTAACGCAAACCATAGAATTATTAGAGGAAAATTGGCTTTAGAAGAATTTGATTATGAACTTATCTATAAACCAGACAAACAAAACGTAGTCGCCGACGCATTGTCTCGCGTAGATTTGAAAAACCATTTAAACATGCATTCGCAATCATCGCTATCTTTAAACGTTGAACCGTCTGAGCGAGCAGCAGAAGATTCGGATGATGAAAGCGACATAATGACGGTACACTCGGCAGACACAAGCGACGATTATTTTATCAGATATACCGAAAAGCCAATCAATGTTTTCAGAACGCAAGTTTTATTTAAAATTGGTAATATAGAGTTATCAGCGTACGAGCAAGTCTTTCCAAAATTCCATAGACACACAATTGTCAGAAAAGAATACACCGAAGAAAACGTGGTAGAAATATTAAAACGAACCCTCAACCCGAAGGGTGTAAATTGCTTAAAAGTCCCCGTGTCACTAGCACAATTGGTCCAAGAAACTTACAAAAAACACTTCTCAAGTAATAATATATACAAAGTTTTCATTTCAGAAACCTTACTGGATGACATAAGAATGGAAGAAGAGCAGGATGAAACCATAAGAAACATACACCACTATGGGCATCGTGGCATAAAGGAAAATAAGAACCAAATAATGCAAACCCATTTTTTCCCACAACTCGACCGAAAACTCAAAATTTTTATCAATTCATGTGATATTTGCAAAAAAGCTAAATATGACAGAAAACCACCGAAACTAATAAGAAAGAGTATATTTGGAGAAAAACCTTTCGATCGAGTTCATATAGACATTTTCTTTTTAAAAGGGCAAAAATGGCTCACTATAGTCGACTCCTTTTCCAAATTCGCAAACATCATCCCATTAACCACTAGAACTATCATTGACATAAAAACCGCGATTACCGAGCACATTCGACAGTTCGGAAGACCGAAGACTATAGTATGTGACCAAGAGCCATCTTTTAGGTCTATAGACTTCGTAGGATTCCTTAACGATCTCGGAATCGAAATACACTTCGCGAGTGGATCGAACTCGAACGGTATAGTGGAACGGTTCCACCCGACACTAATAGAAATTTTCGGCACGAATAAGGCGAAGTTTAGCAATCTGACGATAAACGAACAAATAAACATCGTAATAGACATCTACAACAATAGCTTCCATTCAGCCATCAAAAACCAACCGCGAAACTTAATATTCAATAACTCAGGAACAACAAATATGGAAGAGATATCGGAAACAGCAAAAAAATTACAGTCAGCGGTAAAAATCGAACTAAATAGGCGAAAAAACGAATATGAACAACAGCACGAAACTAACAAAAAACCCACAAATCTTTACCCTGGCGACATTAAGTATATTAAAAACTCACAACGCCTAACAAAAGATAAAGACCCATTTAAAACTACAACCGTTAAAACCAACAATGAACTAACATTTGAAGATGTCAACGACATCAAAATACATAAAAACAGAATAAAAAACTAACCAATAAACCAATCATTTAATTCTCGTTACAGTTTACCATTCATCGCCTTAATAAACAGTACCAAATTTAAAGATGTATCCCATAACAATGGCATAATAGCCATAAGGCTAAAACAAGTCAGGATAAGGTTAGGATTTGAGAGGATTATACATAAAATTAACATCCAATCTATCGAGAATAACATAGACTATATCGAAAGAACAGCTGAAAACCTGAAAATCATTGACCATTTACGTAACACACTAGATTTCAAAATCCAATATGCTAGAGGAAAATTGATGAGTTTGTATTCCCACAGAACCAGAAGAGCACTAGTCAATGCATTAGGATCAGTGATAAAATTGTTAGCAGGCAATCCAGACAATGACGATCTAGAAATCATAAATCAGAGTTTAGGTACCCTAGCAAAACAGGAAAATTCAATCTCGAAATCTCTATCAAGACAAATAATCATCAATGAAAAAATACAAAACAAAATCAATAATATTACGGATATTCTCAAAAAGATTAACAAACACATCGTAGAGCAAAGGAACAGTTCGTTAACTGTTAGGGCCGATTTGGAATACATCAACCTGATCATAAACCTTGACCTAATAATCCAAATTCTTAGTAATATAGAAGAACAAATAGAATTTGCCAAATTTAGCGTTTTAAACAGGAATTTATTCTCATTCGAAGAGAAAAAATATATTTTTAACAGACTAAATGCACAGAAACTAAAATTAGATTACTTAGACCAAATATTTCAGTATAGCTCAGGAAGCGTAATTGTAGGCCGAGGCGAAATTCTAATACTGGTGAAAATACCCATTCTGGACGACAACGAGTTCGATCTGATCAACATTCAACCGCTCAACATAAATAACACACGAATCCACACAAACATAAAGCTGGTGGCAAAGCATGGAGACTCCATTTACAAACAGACTGAACATTGCGACATATGTGAAAAGACAACTCTTCTCGAGGACGAATGCATCTATAACCTCTTAAATCACCGCACACCAAAATGCGACATAAAACCCGTAAGACAAACTACCCGTGTAGAAGAAATCAAGAAAGGAATCATACTTATTGACACAAACGAAAAAGTACTGATTTCCGATTCATGCAACAGCTCTAGATTGATCAACACTCCGACAATCATAGAAGCAAACAATTGCACAATAAAAGTGATGAACATTACATACAATAGCCAAGTCTCTCTGGAAAATAACGAAGAATACCTCCTTCCAGTGTTTGGAAGCAAGATGATACAACTAAACTACACGGAAGAACAAAACGAGTTCTCTCATCTCAAATTGGAAAATTTGAACAGCCTCCAGGACGTAAAACTGGATTTGCATCGTTCTAAAAGAAGAACAACCATTGGAGGAGGAATCCTCCTCATACTAATCATTATCTGCTCTCTTACTATTTATATTATCAACAGAAAAATCAAATCAAAGGAAGAATCCTTTCTAGAAATCCATAACCATGCTGGAACCACCACGGAACCTAAAGACCCTATCAAGCAAATTAAACCGACACCATTACCAAGTCTCATCCTTTTCGGTAAATCGCCCGAGGACGGACGACAATCTAAGAGGGGAGGCGTTACACCACAACTACCCGACCAAAGCTCACCCGAAGTCAAGACGTCAGCGAAAACCCAGCCGGGACCCATAGCAACAAACCGAGGAACCAAACCATCAACGCAACCATCGATCAACAACCGATGACGACTGCAAGACCCGATCGAACCACGCGGACAAAGGTTGAATCAGAATCGAACCACCCGAGGAAACGACGCATCAGCAGATTCAGTAGATATAAGCCTTATAGAATTAATTTTCAATTCAGTCTTGTGTGTAGTTAGGAACGATCAAGTGTTAAAAGTATAGTGAATAAATTTTTTTTATGCTAACGTGAAACTTTATAGCACATATATATATATATATATATATATATATATATATATATATATATATATATATATGCGGGCTGCCCCCCGCAGTGGCCGGCGCCGGCCGTCTCGCACTGAACTATCTAATATTACTATTGATAGTTTTTGTTGGTCTTGTTATTGATTAATGTTTTATGAAAGAGTCTAAAATTTCTCGAGTTCGATTAGTTTTTGAGTTACGCAAAAATTTCTGTTTTATTTGTATGAGAGTCAAACCATCATTAAAGAATTCCTGCCTCCAAAACCCCCCACATGCCAAATTTGGTTCCATTTGCTTGATTATTTCTCGAGTTATGAGGAAATTTGTATTTCATTTGTATGGGAGCCCCCTCCTAAAAAGGGAGAGGGGTCCTAATTCATCATAGAAAAAATTCATGCCTCCAAAAATACCCACATGCCAAATATGCTTCCATTTGATTAATTAGTTCTCGAGTTATGAGGAAATTTGTATTTCTTCATTTGTGTAGGTGCCCCCCCCCCCCCTCCTGAAGCGGGCAGAGGTTTTAATTCACCATAGAAAACATTCTTGTCTCCGAAAAGATCCACATATCAAATTTGGTTCCATTTGCTTGATTACCGTCAAACGGGGTCACTTGCAACAGTGGGGTAACATGCAACAACGCTATATCGATCCCATTTACTGTACTTTTTGATAAGTAACAGTACTTCAATTTTTAATCTATATCAGTCACTGAATCTTGTTGTTAGCAGTTCAAAGTAGCCTTAGATACTGTTATGTTGATTTTCTGCTGTTTGGTGATTTTTAAAAAATCCCACGAGATGGTGTCAAATTCATCGTCAATTTTTCGTCAGTAAAACGTTTGTGTCGCCTACAGGCACTCCAAATAAAAGAAGCCTAACATGCATTTTTTATAGTAAAATGAACAATAAGGAAACAAAATAATTGATTTATGATGATCAGTTTTGTTTATCTTGCTTGTTACCACATTATTCGTGAAACAAGTGCTTAAACGGGGTAACTTGCAACAGCTGGTAGACATAAAAAGCTGTGATCCGTTAGCTTCAAGAAGCAAGTTATCATTAAATTTTGCATTAAGGGGGCAACTTTTTCAACTTAAAAAAATCGAAATTTTTTTTATTGATTATTTCGAAAGATTGGCATTTTGACCATATGTGTTTCAAGTCATTTCGATGAATTCCAAAAATTGACAAAGTTACAGCTATTTGTACCGCGCATGGCTGGAGCGACTACACAGCGAATAAAAACTTCAACGTCGTTTTTCTCGAAACCAGGTTTTGAAAGTCGGTACCATAAATATCTCAAGAACGGCTCAAGCAATACTCATGATTCTTTTTTTGTTTCAAAGCCAACAAAATTATCTAGTGTTTGACCCATCCTTTTTTCGATATTGCAATTTTTGTATTTTTTAGAAATGTTTAAAGTCAATTGTTTCTACTAAAATCCTTACTTTTATGTTTGAATGTCCGCCATTTTGTTATGCGTTCGAATTTTAAAAAAAGGATGGGTCAAACACCAGATAATTTAATATACTTTCATGTCGTTTTGGAATTTTTCAATTCGGATAAGCCCCCCAACGCCAATCCATGGTACCGCAAATCATGTTTTTTTCGAATGATCATGTTCAAGGAGCCGTAGGGGAGAGGGAAAGACGTTCACATATGCAAACAAAATTGTAAATATTAGTATAAAATGTAATGTTTAGAATGCAAAAAACCCGAATCGATTCGCTTTTCGCGTTATCGAGAAAAAAATATTTGAAATAAGGCAAAAAATATGGTGTAAAAAGTACTATGCCCCCTTAAACAATACTAAAGCACACCTGAAGAGGGTAAGATACTTTCGGTAACTCGGAAATATGCCAGTTTTTCTCTGGATATACTGGAAATAGCCATAGAAGAGGCCAAAAAGAAAATAACCTCACTGAGAGAATCAACCAGCAATATGACAGTGTCTAATTACGATCACTCGTAACGTAATGAACATTCATATATTATGTAACCAAGATATCGATGTTTTTTAACTCCCGCTCCACTCCATGCCGCGATTTTGCATAGTGGATATACGACGTGTAATGCGTTGTTACACAACTCCCGCTTCCCTAAGTGCGTTACGTAATATGTGAATGGTCCTTAAAGCTCTATCGGATCCAGACAAGGAAGATCAACTGCATGAATAATATAAAAAGTTGTTTCTGTAATTTCCATTACGGGGCTCATCATACCAACGTGACATAGGACATTTATGCGTATATTCATAGCAAAAGCATTAAAAATCGCAAGTCGGATTATCATTTGCATATTCAAGTCAAAAGAAACTCAAACAAAACTTTAAATTCGTTCAATTTCTAAAAAATATTGCTTGTTGCAAGTTACCCCATTTAAGGGGTTATTAGTTGAAAAATTTTACGACAGCCAATATTGATCGCATATTTTTTCTCAATATGTGAAATTGTTCTATGCTAGACCTAATAACTTTGTATTAATTAAATGTCGTCAAATGTGCTACAGACAAATTTTCACTTGCACACATGGTTGAGAACTGTTGCAAGTTACCGCGTTTGACGGTAGTTCTCGAGTTATGAAGAAATTTTTATTTTATTTGTATGAAAGCCCCCCCCCCCCCTCTGAAAAGGGAGAGGGGTCATTATTCTCCTCCTAAAGAGGGGAGGGGTCTCAATTCACCGTAGAAAAAAATTGCCTACAAAAACACCCACATGCTAAATTTGGTTCCATTTGCTTGATTAGTTCTGGAGTTATGAGGAAATTTATATTTCATTTGTATGGGAGGCCCCTTCCTAAAAAGTTAAGGGGTCCTAATTCATCATAGAAAAAATTCATACCTCCAAAAACACCCACATGCCAAATTTGATTCCATTTGATTATTTAGTTCTCGAGTTATGAGGAAATTTGTATTTCATTTGTATAGGCGCCCCCCCCCTTCCTAAAGTGGGGAGAGGTTTCAATTCACTATAGAAAAAATTCTTGTCTCCAAAAACACTCACATGTCAAATACAAAAGAAAAATAAATTTCCTCATAACTCCAGAACTAATCAAGCGAATGGAACCAAATTTAGCTTTTGCAGGCAATTTTTTTTCTATGGTGAATTGAGATCTTTCTACTCTATAGGAGAGGAATTATGACCCCTCTCCCTTTTAAGAGGGGGAGCTTCCACACAAGTGAAATACAAATTTCCTCATAACTTGAGAACAGCAAGCAGCAGCAAGCAAATGGAACCAAGTTTGACCTGTGGGTGTTTTTGTAGAAAAGAATTATTTGAACCCTCTCTCTACTTTAGGAGGCGGGGGGGGGGCTCCTATACAAATGAAATACAAATTTCCTCATAACTCGAGAACTAATTAATCAAATGGAACCATATTTGGCATGTGGATGTTTTTGGAGGCATGAATTTTTTCTATAATGAATTAGGACCCCTTACCTTTTTAGGAGTAAGGTAAGGGGTTGAGATGATGGTTTAAGACCCCTTACACCTGTGGTAGGGGGATAAGGACTCATACAAATAAAACAGAAAGTTTTGCGTAACTCAAAAACTACTCAAACTCGAGAAATTTTAGACTCATAAAACATTAATCAATAACAAGACCACCAAAAACTATCAATAGTAACATTAGATAGTTCAGCGCGAGACGGCCATAGGCCGCGAGTGTTGCCGGCGACCTGCCGTCGGCAGCGCCGTCCACTGCGGGGGGCAGTCCCCCGTAGAGATCACCTCTATCTAGGTTTATTTATTTTCCTAGATCTACTGACCTCTATTACTTTCCTTCAGTTGGGTCACCCCTGCGAAATGGTACTTTCTACGGAAAGATTTTCCGTGAAATGGTACATCCCGCGTAAGGTTTTTTTGCGATATGGTGTTCTGCGAAACTCTATATTCCGCGTTATGGACAACCGAGAATTGGTGTTCCGCAAAATGGTTCGTAATGATGGCGAATATCAAAAAAGAAGTTTTGCGTTTGACCGCGATAAAGTCAGTACCAGTAAAAACAAAAAATAAGTCGATGTTTCCACCGGCCTTTTCTGGAATTAGACGATGCCCGCTGCCAAGTGGTCATCGAGGCCGATCTTGTGATACTCCGTATGCCTCTAGTTCCACGTTGGTTGAAGCACTCTACGTCCTCGCTGATGATGATGCCAACAGGCATCATACCCGCTAAGACGCAGATTGCGTCATGTGAAACTGTGCGATACGCTCTCCCCTCTCTGAAGCACATGAGACGATAGGTACTTTCCAACTTGGCTAGATTAGGCTCAACACCTCGTCATACATGACGTTCCACAACACCGGGCCCAGTATGGAACCTTGCGGAACCCCTGCGGTGATTGAACAGCACTTTTGACCCTCCTCCGTGTTGTAGCATAGCACACGATTCAGGAAATAATTTTCCAGAATCCTGTACAGCGGCACCGGCACTTGGACGTTCCAAAGTGAGTTGGCTATGGAGTCCCAGCTAGCGCTATTAAACGCATTTCTCACGTCGAGCGTAACAAATGTGCAATAGCGGATACCTGTCCTCTTGCGCTGGATCGCCACCTCGGCTGTCTTAGTGACAGACAAGATAGCATCCACCGTAGATTTGCCTTTTCGGAAGCCGAATTGGTTCCTTGACAGACCGTTTGCACCCTCAGTGTACTGTACGAGTCTGTTAAGGATAACCCTCTCCAGCACCTTGCCGGCAGTATCGAGCAGACAGATCGGCCTATATGACGAGGGGACACTCGGACGTTTTCCCTGCTTCAGCAATAGGACCAGGTTCTGTCGCTTCCATCTGTCCGGAAAGTGACCAGCTTCCTGGCATTTACTCATTACTGCCCCGAATAATTCGGGAGCCTCTAGAATAGCCGCCTTGATGGCCATATTCAGGATTCCGTCTGGCCCCGATGCCTTGCTCACCTTTAGGGATTTAGCGATCTCAATGAGTTCCTCGTTCGTAACCGTCGCATTCTCCCCGACCTGTGAGCCGCCGTCGCCTACGTTACATTGGATGTTCGGCATGGAGGCCGACCTACGCTATGATCTGAGATACTGGAACATCGGCCGTGGCACGACTCATCGGCCTGAGGCCAGAGCGTTGGCTCGTGGCGCGGAAAGAGGCCCTCGATGATCCGCTCCAGCGTCTTTGCCGATCGCTCTGCGGGCGCCATCACGCCCTTGGTCTCTGCCATTACGACCCTGTAGGCATCACCCCACGGGTTCGCATTGGCCTCTAGCACATAACCTTTCAAAGCAGGCTCGCTTACTAGCTTTTATCCCACTCTTAAGCGCTTAAGTGCTGCAACTAGTGCTACTCGACATTCTGCCCTGCCCTCGTCCGAACGAGCTCTTTTCTCCTTGCACGAAAGCGGGCTCCGCGGAGTTTTGCAATTTCTTCTGTCCACCAGTAAACTGGTTACCTACCATACCTAGGTCGGCTTTTCCTAGGCATGGTGGCGTCACACGCTCGCGACAGTACCTCAACCAAATGATCAGCGTTCGGATCGGGCATATCGCGATCACCGCACTCTCTTCGGATCGCTTCTACAAATACTTCGGAATCGAAGTATGATGTCTTCCATCCACGGGTGGTTGGAGTGCTGGCTCTACCCGCCGCCTGCCGCCTCGTTATCTGACCGGCACCATAGCGGACCGCCTAATGGTCACTGTGAGTGTAGCCATTGTCTACCCTCCAGTCTCCTATCAGACCAGGACTGCCGAATGTCACGTCGATTATAGACTCCGCACCGTTCCTACTGAAGGTACTTGTGGTGCCGACGTTGGCCAGATCTACGTTGAGCTTTGCCAGAGCTTCAAGCAGAATGGTTCGTGCGACGACTTCCTCACTCTACCGCCCAAGCGTTAAAGTCGCCCACTACAACCAACGCCCTTAAACCAGTCAGCACAACTGATACTCGGTCTACCATCCGTAGACGCGTAGCTTAACAGCTGCAGTAAAACACTCCACCCACTTTGGCAACCACAAATCCCTCGTCTGCAGTTGACACAACCTCTTGAACCGGGAACCTGCTTGTCGTCCATATAGCCGCCGTCCCGGACCTATCCGACACCCAGTTACCGTTTCCGGCAGGAATGCGGTATGGGTCCGAGATGATTGCAATGTCCGTAAACGACTCAGTAACTGCTTGGAAGAGGTGCCAGCCCCAACGATAGGCGAAGTTAAGGAGGCCATCATGCAGCTAAAGAACAAGTTAGCTGGAAAAGATGGCACGGAGCGGAGCTTATTAAAATGGGACCAGAAAAGCTGGCCGTTTGTCTGCACCCACTAATTGTTAGAATTTGGGATCCGAACAGCTACCGGAGGAGTGGAAAGATGGGGTTATCTGCCCGATCTACAAAAAGGGCGACAAGTTGGACTGTGAGAACTATCGAGCGATCACCGTTCTCAATGCCGCTTATAAAGTGCTGTCCCAAATCATTTTCCGCCGTCTATCACCAATTGCGAATAGATTTGTGGGAACGTATCAAGCCGGCTTCGTCGAAGGTCGGTCTACAACGGATCAAATATTTACACTGCGGCAAATCCTCCAAAAGGGCCGTGAATACAGAGTTCCCACGCATCATTTATTCGTTGACTTCAAAGCCGCATATGATACCATCGACCGGAAAGAGCTATGGAAAATCATGGACGAGAACAGCTTCCCCAGGAAGCTCATCAAACTGATTAAATCTACGATGGATGGTACACAGTGCTGTGTTCGGATTTCGGGTGGATTGTCAAGTTCATTCGAATCACACAGAGGGCTTCGTCAAGGTGATGGTCTTTCATGCCTGCTGTTCAACATAGCGCTACAAGGTGTTATGAACCGAGCGGATATCAACACGCGGGGCACGATATTCAACAAATCTAGTCAATTCGTCTGCTTTGCCGATGACATGGATATTATCGGCAGAACATCTGTGGCGGTGGCTGAACAGTACACCAGACTAAAGCGCGAAGCAGAAAAGATTGCGTTAAAGGTAAATACGTCTAAAACAAAGTACATGCTGGCCTGCGGAACCGAGACCGAACGACACCGCTTGGGCAGTAGTAATTGATCGACGGCGATGAGTTTGAGGTAGTCGATGAATTTGTCTACCTTGGCTCACTGGTAACGGCGGACAATGATACCAGCCGTGAGATTCGGAGGCGTATTATCAGCGGAAGTCGTGCTTACTATGGGCTCCACAAGCAATTGCGGTCGAGCAGACTAAGTCCCCGTACAAAGTGCACCCTGTACAAAACGCTTATTAGACCGGTTGTTCTCTACGGGCATGAAACATGGACAATGCTCGAGGAGGACCTGCGAGTGCTCGGAGTTTTCGAACGACGAGTGCTAAGAACGATCTTCGGCGGCGTACAGGAGAACGGAGTATGGAGGCGGAGGATGAACCATGAACTCGCACAGCTCTATGGCGAACCCAGTATCCAGAAGGTAGCTAAAGCTGGACGGATGCGATGGGCAGGGCATGTTGCAAGAATGCCGGACAACTACCCTGCAAAGATGGTGTTCGCCTCAAATCCGGTAGGAACAAGACGACCAGGCAAGATGCGCAGCGAGCAAGATGGTTAGACCAGGTGGAGCGAGATCTGGCGGAGAATACTCGGTGTCCGAGGAATTGGAGAGCGTTAGCCCTCATCCGAGTTACATGGAGAAATTTTGTTCAACAGGCTTTGTCTTAGGACGGCAAGCCACCTAAGGAAGTAAGTAAGTAAGTAAGTAACTGCTTGGTACAAAGGCCGCTGGGCCGCATAGCAGTGATTCAAGTTTAGTTGCGTTTCCTGCACTACGCCCGTGTTTTAGTCGACGACGTGCCTGCCGGGCACTCCGGGCCTCCTGTTGTGTGCTTAGCGTCCCGTTGGCCGGTACATATCAGGCACTTGGGTGGCACAGTACAGTCCCTCGCTATTTGGCCCGTATCGCCACATCTTCTACAAAAGTGACTTCGGTCTGGCCCCTTACAGCTCCAGGACCTGTGCACTCTCTCAAAGCACCGGAAGCAGGCCTCCGGCTGCTGGAACACACTCATGGGCATACTGACCATCCCACCTTCAGCTTAGGCACGTTCAGGGCTGCATTTTCGTCTACCAGTCTTATAGTTGCTATCTGGGTTCCCGCCGGTCCCTTGCGCAGACGAACTGCCTCGGTAGTCACCACAACGTTACATTTCTCCTTGAGAGCTCGTGCTAGTTCGCCCACTTGAGTGATTTCGTCCAAGTTTTTAAGCTGGAGAATCATCTCGGACGTTAGTGTGCGGATCTGTTCGCTATCGCCAAGGACCTTTTCTGCCAGCACTTTTTAAGCAGAACCCTTTTCAGTGGCATTCTTTTTGAGTTCAAGGACCATGTCGCTTGTCCGAGAGCGGCGGATACTCCGTACATCATCGATTTTAACCAAAGTTGGCATAATTGTTCATTCCGACCCCACAACCAATTTCCCAAAGTTTTATGCCGATTGATCTATCCCCATAGCAGTGGCGCTACTTCCTTTTTTACAGATTTTCTGATTTAAATATCTCTGAAACAGTTTGATGTGAAGACATGCCAATATACTTTTTCTATGGGTTTATGGCCGCGCAACCGAATGATGTTACCAGTTTTTATTTAATTTGTCACCATCATACATTTTTTTGCAAGTTAAAACGAAAAATGCGAATATCCCAAAACACCCCCAATTTTATTTTCAATTGAATATGCTTAAAATGTTCGCCAAGAAATTCTACATAAGAATCACTCAACTAGAAAAAACAATACTTGTAGTTAGGGAGATATGGGGTTTTGAATACCTGGGGCATGCGTAATTCTATCTATGTGAGGTGTACCAGAATTTGGCCCCAACTGGAATTTTCTCTTGTTTCTTCATATGAAAAAATGGTGTCTGCATGCAGCAAAACTATCAGCAAATGTAAAGTGTTTAAAATGTATCCGTCTGCTGGTAGTCGAGTAATTCAGAGTCAAAATTAGGGTATTTTTATGATCAAAGTTCTACAGTTCCTAAACAAGCAACCATAGAGGTATACTATATTCAGCAAAGTTGTGTATTTTTACTATTTGTACAATTTTGTAGTACATGAAAAAGTCATATAACAATTACAAAAAGAGCAAAAATAGAAAACCTGATTTTACAAATTCATAGGGTAGACGCACCATTAGTGGTGGTAGTACCAGTAGTGGTTTTCCTCATCCACCCCTTCCTATTCCTCCTGTTTTCCTTCCCGTCCTCATCAGGTAAATGATGACACGGGCAAGATGGGCAAGGCACAAATCTTCCACATGATTGTGAGGAACGTGCTGCTCGAGCCAAAGATGCTGATACCTAATACTTGATACCAGTAGTGGTGGAAACTTGAATTATTCCTTTGTTTTTGCAGATTTTGGTACAAGTTTGATAAGTATCGAACCACCAGTAACAGTATTATTTGATAAATATCAAACTTGTACCAAAATCTGCAAAAATAATGGAATAATTCGAGTTTCCACCACTACTGGTACTACCACCACTAATGGTGCGTTTACCCTATACAATAAATAAGATTTTTCTATCTTCGCTGCAGAGATAGAAGGTTACTGTCTTCAGCAAAATTTCTTGTAATAATATAATAATGCTCTAAAACTTAGAACACAGGACACGCAGAACACATCAATGTGTTATAGGGTGACGGATCCATATTTCGCAACCTTTATCCAAAAAATTTACATGAAACGAAACAGAACAAGGTTCTATAAGCTCAGATATTTCATAACATGAAAAAATTATACTTCTGACATTTCTTTTGCTGATTCAATCATCATATTCATACTAAATTGTGTATTTTTCTCGTTATATTGATTATTTAAATGTGTATTCTGAGCCCAAATCTCGCCACCCGGTTGCCAAATTTCGCCAGCCTCTGGACCCAAATTTCGCCACTTCAGAAAAACCCGATTCAAATAGCTGCAAATGTATAAATGAATACTCTATATTCTTAATAAATCTAGTTGGTAAATAGATTTTGCTTCGTTTTCAAGTGATTGTTCATGAAACGTTTTTGAAAACCAATAAAATACCAATAAAACCACAAATAAACTAATGAAAAGCACCAAAATAGTAGAAATATTTTTACATATTGACTAAAATTCACTCATAAAGTAACTTAATTTTCTCTGTCTCCGGTAAATATATGCGAATCGAAATTCTAGTCAGATAGCAATTGTATCATATAGGCCTTAGGAAACTCTAAGTAAAGCGACTGCATTTTATTCAAACAATTAAAAAGAATTACAAATATTTTCTTTTGCATTAACCCCTCTAAGGTCAAACTGTCGCAGTGGCCTTTTAACCCAATGCCCTTCTGGCATACAAAAAAAAAACACGGAATCCGGAATAATTCCGGACATATGGCCATTATCTATAGATATTATGAAAATAGAAAAGATTTTCAGGAAATCCCCCAAATTTGGTGAAAAAATATTGAAAGATATAAAAGTTTTTAAAAGTACCATTTTAGTGAATATTGCGATGCTAAAAATGATGTAGACCTTATGGGGTTAAGACAATTCATAAATTAAAAAATATCAAGAATCAAAGCACCTTGAATCTACTTAAGCATAACTTTCTCCTAATATTTTCTGTCAAATTGTCAAATTGTATTAAGGGGAAGTCCTGTATGGCCGGACAGGCCTCTATACCCGGACACAAGCGATTTCTCAAAAACAAGGAATGATAAAAATATTTGAAAGGAATAGGAAAATACTACCGTTTAAGTACTATTGTTCCATTCTTTTCAAATATTTTTATCATTCCTTGTTTTTGAGAAATTGCCAGTGGCCGACTTCCCCCTAATTATCCTTCGAAAAAATGTTAACTAAATGGTAATATTAATTTGTTTTTATTTTATATTTTGCGGGAAGCATAAAGTGTGTCAAGTGATTCTGGTTAAGAATGGCATACGCACAAAATTACAGCTTCTGCTTTTTGTTATTTCCAATTAAACTACAAATTTCGGGGATCGGCAAACTCTGTAAAATCTCAAATAGCACTTCCTTTTTTAATCACACAAAATCGCCATTAAATTTTCTGTTACAAACTTCGCTGACTTTAATTACACTTTATTGAAACACGATTTCCCTTTGAAACACTTCGTTTAATTTTAAAAATGTGTTTTGTATTCCCGAAGATTCCACAACAATAATTCACTTGTCGTCCCTTTGGCATTGAATAGCAAGGAATTTCGTGGAGTCAATCCACGAAATCCACTTGCTCTTAATCCACTTTTAAAACGGTGTACCGTTAAGGAAACTGTAATATTCAATATAAATGTTCGATATTTAGTTAACTAACTTTTTTTTCATTGATTTTGTTCTAATTTCTGCAATTTTATAAAAGAAATGACATAACTAGAGACCATTCAACGAAAACGGTTTTAAAAAAAATCAAGTGGCGAAATTTGGATCCATGGCTAAAAATGGATACCATATTTCGCCACTTTAATTTTGGTGAATTTTTCAAAATTATCCAAAGTTTAAAGTGAAACCGGTATAAAATTAGCTGAAATATTGTACATAGAATCATATTAGTCAAGAATAATTGAATAATGAAACAGTTTGAGTACATTTTTCCCCAATAGTATTTTCGCCTCTCGTTTTGATTTTGTAAAAAAATATACACTTAGTATGAGATGGTATTTTCAAATTGTAATTAATACATGATAAGTTAATAACAAGCGAAAGGCAATAATTATTTGTGGTAGTATATGCCCTTAATTTTACCAATTCGTCAAATAATTTTTTAAGTCGACCAAAAATATACAAAAAAAGATTTGGATTCATCAAACTGGCGAAATATGGCTCCTGGCGAAATATGGATCCTCTACCCTATTGAAACTGAAAAAAAAATTTTTTTTATTTAACTTTTAGGGGTAGTAATCAAAATTTAAATTCCACCAGACGGTAGAGCTTAGATCTAAAACTCAGTTTTCCAGTCAAAACTATAATGCGCACGTTTTTTTGGCTTTGGACAATTGTGCGCGCGAGTAAACGCGTAACAAAAGTTAAGTGAGTGTTTGAGGGTTAATATTTCTTGACCGGCAAAACCAATTCTTGTGAAATTTTGCAGATATATTTACAGTATTAACCCATTATGACCCAGGTATTCCTAAATTTGGACCAAATGAAGAGAAACTGTGTAATCCATTATATTATGGCTCGAATGTGTCGAAAAACCCAAATACGTCATTTGGAATGGTTTCAAGGCCAACATATCGCAGGTTTTATATTTCATAAGCTCAGTTTCAAACAAATTACAAAGTTGTTTACATATTTCTTATCGATTGTGATGGACTTTACATATAAATATTATTTTACATTTCAGGTAATGTTTCATCACAAAATGTAGACTTTTTAATGCGTTTGGACACACAGTTTTTTCGTCATTTTTTCAACTTTTTTCTGCCATTTATAACAACTTTGCACTGTTGCAAATACTGATGCAATGACAAAAACTGACAGATTATCTCACACACATCAGAGTGATGTTTTATCTCTGTTGTAGTAATATTTTAACAATGCTAACTATTGAAATTTAGCAGTAAACAGGTTTTGAAGACGGGGTATGATATCTCATACGCTAGGACATAATGGGTTAAAATCTCTAATTTGATGCTAAAATAATTTAAGTTATATAAATTGTCATCCAAGATAATTATAAATTATTGGAAATTTTAATGTGTTCTATACGATTGCTCATAATTCATAACGCACACACACACGCACGCACACACACACACACACGCACGCACACACACACGCACACACACACACACACACGCACACACACACGCACACACACACACACACACACACACACACACACACACACACACACACACACACACACACACACACACACACACACACACACACACACACACACACACACAGACATTGCTCAAATCGTCGAACCCTATCGATTGGTATATGTGCCGGGCCTCGGATCAATTTCGTGTTTTTTGACCAATTTTTTAACCTTTGTTATAGTATAACACAGGTAGTATAACAAATTGGCAGGTAATTATATTAGCTTACTTGCAAAAAAATTCTACGCCCTTGCGAGCGGCCTTCCGGCAGTTAACCGGAACATTTGCCATGACGGACGGAAACATGCGTATAGGCATGTTTTTGAGTTCTTTCTTCGTTTTATTTATCAATTCTTCTTCAGTTTTCGCGACAAAGTAGTTGGGGAGATCTTACGCTTCAGGTTTGCCTAGAAATTCTCGATGAGACGCAGCTGGGGGCCGTTGGGCGGGTTTGCCGACTTCGATATTCAGCCGCGCCATCTACTGCAACGATCGCTTCGACCAGTGGGCCGACGCCAGATCCTTATGATATTTCTTGATGAACGAAACAACTTCCGGCAGGCTCTTCGTACTATAAATTTCCCCGTTCACGGCCAGTCCGGAGCGAAAGACGAGTGGCTTTGACATCCTTTTCTCGCTGATTGTCAGCCACAGTAGCGCTTTCTTGGGGAACTTGGTGTGTGAAATGGATTTCACCTCGGAGCTCACTTCCTTCGTGGGAGAAGTAAAATACCAAGTGCCCTGCCAGTCGTTGCCATCCAGGGCGAGATAGGTCTCGTCGTCCATCACCACCGTCGCTTATTCAGTTGCTGCTGCTGCGTCATTGCTTGCAGCTCCGAGACCAATGGACGGGACTGCCATGTCCATGTTTGCCAGGTACTTTTTTATTGATTGGCCGGTTCCCCCGACCTCCCGGCCAAGCGCACGCAGCGATGTAGCTACGTTTCGCTCGGTGTTCCTTTTCAGCATCCTTTGGAGCTTCTTGGCGCTCAGGGTCGGTCGTCCGGAACCGGGATTTCTTTCGATGCTCTGATTGTTGTCCAATGGTACCGTTCTTTTCGCCATCACGGTTAGACTTCAACTGATAGAGCTGCAGAATTCTTTTGTAAGTAAGCTAATATAATTAGCTTCCATGGGAAATTAATCAAACCCAATTAGCTGTCTTAGTTTTTTTTCACCATCCGAAAAAAGTCAATTTTTTTAATGCATACGTTATACAAGTATTTTTGCGTGCTGAATTATGAAGGAAATGTCATTTACGTGTAAAATGAAAACAAATGGCCCTAGGTAGCAATCCTTAGGAACACCTGGGGCTTGTATAGAGTCAGAGAGGACATTTTAGAAGCGACAATTTGTTTGCGTATGTTTGAGTACTTTCACAAGCATTCAATCTTTTTACTAGTTTGGTGCAATAAGAATTATTGAATCTATTTGTTAATTTTATCTTCAATTTCCAGCTCACTTTCTCGCTAATTGGAAACAGACCAAATAACTATACTTTCACGAAAGCTATGGCGGAACACATGCTATTGAAAGAAGCAAGGGGCCTGCCAGTGTCTATAGTTAGACCATCGATAGGTATGTATAAGGCCATTGTGAAATATATTTTAGTATATGATTAGCTTATGATAAAAAAAGGTAAAATACATACAAAAAGCAATTCAATAATGTATTACCACTCAAGTCGCTTTTGACATCATACTTGTTATTGCTGGCTTATATCTGTACGTAAAATTTGTTTAACATGCTTTTTGTCTCTTCGGTTCGTTTCACCTGATATATAGTTTATCAGTCGGCTTTGGTGGTTGATTTCTTCACGTGAATTGATGTTCGCTCGGGTTGGTCGGTTTTATCGTCGATAAGTATTTCGTGTTTTTGCTAGTTCTGTCTAGATTGATGCTGGTTGTTACATCACGGCTCATCTGCGGTGTTGTACGTATCTCACTGCTTCGTTTATCCGAAACCAAATATCAGACCGAAACTCCGACTAGATTAATCCGTCTTAGCATTGGTTTGGTGTTGCACTTTTCTTCCGTTGTAATTATTTTTGCACTTTGTTCTTGTACTTTTACTATTGGGTTCGTTAATTGTTCTTTGGAAAAATTTTCGCACTTCACTATATGCCAACATTGTTCTTTGCATTTTTTGACAGCAAGACACGTAGTCCTACGTCGCATTTTACAGTTTTACGCGCAGGGCACATTTTTCCATTCAGCTCGTGGATGTTCACTTCTGCTGACACTTAGCATTCTTCATGCTCTACCGTTCACCGTGCGTATTCTTATACATAGGATACGGGAGGGTATTTTCAGCCCATTAAGCGGTAGCCTAAACAATATTCAGGAATTCGTTGAAACTATATTCATTGAAGACAAGATTTTAATACCAGTTGTTAGAATAATATTTACTGAATATCGGCGTGTATTTTGGTCTTAATGAAACGCTACTGAATTTGAGTTATAATCACGAGAAATGAAGTCGCTGCGGCTGAATTGGGCCCATTTTCTATAGTGGTGTCTGTGTTTTTTAAATCCGACCGACCGAAATAGCCTGCACAGGGATTAGATGCTTTTCAAAAACAGATCAAAAAAGAGACCGATACGTTATCTATCGGTCGGTATTGCCTAGATACCGGCTCATTAAAAATAACTAGTTTTGCAGTGACAACAGCTACTAGCTATGTCAACACGAGAGTTTCAGACGCAACTGCATCACATCTTGGTAGTAGTGTAAATAAAGCACCATGTGCTGAAATTAAAAGCAAAATGCTGCAGATTGCTAGTGAATGAAAATTGATTTATATTTTCATATCAGAGGGAAATTTTTGTGTTCTTCCGTGATGAAAAGAAGTAGAATTGTTCTGTGACATCATATTCACAGCTGCTTAGTTGCTAGAATAAGTGAACGTGATCCTTATTGTGTGTTTTCCAAACCATCATCAAGAGCGGATACGCGTAAGCGATTCCTGCTGGTTTTTTCAGCCTGGTTACGTGCCAGTGGAAAAACAGTGGTTTTGATGTTTATTGAATAAAATTTAGCAAATTACTTACATTTTTATGAAAATAGTTATAACACATTAAAGCTTATGAGTGCTACATTCGTTTCCGTATTGTCATATAGCGGCAAAGTTTTGACGTAGGACTACGTCTTTGTTTACTATACTGGGACTGGGTAGCACTTTGTGAAAACGAAAATAGAAATGTAACGTTTGCATGAAAGATTTCAAATGCTAAAAACTACTAAACTACTGAACGAAACTGAACAATTTATATGTCGATGGATAGATAAAATGACCAGCAATTTTATGGAGGGCTAAAAGAGCAATTTTAAGGTGAGCGTAAGAGGGGGGGCCCCTATACAAATGAAACACAAATTTCCTCAAAACTCAGGAACTAATCAAGCAAATGGAACCAAATTTGGTATGTGGGGGTTTCAGAAGGCTGGATTTTTTTCTATGGTGCACTGAGACCCCTTTCCCTTATAAAAGGGGGGCTCCCATACAAATGAAGCATAAATTTCCTCATAACTAATCAAGCAAATGGAACCAAACTTGGCATGTGTGGGTTTTAGAAGGCAAGAATATTTTTTGAATTGAGCCCCACCCTTCTTCAGGAGGGGGGGCGCTCCCATACAAATAATATGCAAATTTCTTCATAACTCGAGAACTAATCAAGCAAAAGGAACCAAATTTGGCATGTGGGCGGTTTTGGAAGTAAGATTTTTTTCTATGTTGCACTGAAACCCCCTCCCCTTCTAAGAGGGAGGGGAGGGGGGAGGCTCCCATACAAATGAAATACAAATTTTCTCATAACTCAAGAACTAATCAAGCAAATGGAACCAAATTTGGCATGTGGGAGTTTTAGGGGGCATGAATTTATTTTATGATGGTTTGAGACCCCCACCCCTGTGGTAGGTGGATAAGGCCTCTCATACAAATAAAACAATCATACAAATTTTTGCGTATGTGCCATAGTTTCTGCTATGTAACAAGCGGTAAGCTGTGAAATAAACTAATAAAATCTTCTCGGAGCAAAAGACAGTGAATCGACGCTGCTTACTTACGTGCCTGTTGCCGTTTAGGTCAAAAGAGAAGGACATTTATGCCATTTATATCAAAAGAGGAGGACATTATGAACCCCCGTCCACGTATTTTCAAAGCCACCATTGCATTCAATGACGAATTGAATCTCAATATTTCGCTCTTCTCTTTCAAGCATTCACTTCAACAATGGAACTCACGAATTCTTATAAACCAGAAATGCAGTTCACATTAGTCTTTGATGTAATGATCTGTCAAAGTCCTACGTCATCCTTTCGTGCAACCCTTAGGGCTGTATACCTTGTAGTTTTTATTTGGGAAAGCGCAGCAAAAAAAGGTAATGTATGCCGAATTTAGTAGCGTGCTGGAAATACCCTCCCGATACCCTACTCTATAAAGTGTTTAAGCGGTTATATACAGTTAGAATTTTCGAAAAATCGATTTTCCGTTTATTTCATAATCGTAGTGTACATATATTTAAGTATGCACACAGAAAATTTCATGCCAATTCGTTAGAGATCAACGAAGTTATACGCATATTTGTAACGACGGGTCAGAGCGATTGAAGAAGGAACGCGAAACTTTGAACGCGTGTTTCTCAAAACTGTGTTTTCAAAGTCGGTGAGCAAGATTTCTCGAAAACGGCTGAACCGAATCACTTCAAGTTTCGACACAAGTGTTCTAATAATATATTCTACAGATTAATCGAAGGTTTTTCCCCACCGATTTATATTTCTTATTTTATCGACAATTTAAGAGCAAAATTTATGCCAAAAATCGATTTTTTATGTTTACCAAGCCGCCATTTCGTCAAAAATTATTATATTGCTAAATCCTTCGATCAATCTATAGATAATATATTTTATCACCGATTTATTGTTGGTTTTCCGATTTTCGATGATTCAGTCCATAGATATCGTGCCCACCGCAATAAGCCTTATTTTAGAAGAGTTCCGAGAGATGTAATATATCAGCTATTCAAATAACTTTTTTCTAAAAAAAATAAGTTAAAATACAGCCGAAACCTACTGTAAGATGTATACAAATTTTCATTTTAATCAGTTAAAGGGTTTTCTCCAGAAACATTCTGGAAAAATACACTTTTTCAAGCCTCCTAACTGTATATAACCCCTTAATAAAACACACCGAGCCTGAATGCAGTGGGTCGCACCGGCGAGCAGGTGCTGCTAAGAGCTTCATTCGTCACACAGTAAAGTAGGTAGGGTTTATTTATAATTCCCGTCGTAGTAAGGAAAGTCACTCTAATTTTCATCATTTATTAGGTGGATTTAAAGAATACTCCCAAAGTTCTGCTGCTGATTTGACTGAAACACATTTACCTTCCGATCCGTGCCCTTTGAATTCACTAAAAAGCGATTATTAAAGCATTTTATTGAAATTACGCAACTGACTTTATATCTTAAATTCGTCGTACCGTTTTGAAATCCGTCCATCAACATTTTTCATCGCCCGAACTAAAAATCACAATAATGTTTACGAAGCTAGCGCGCATGTATTTGTGTAGGACAGCAGGACAAATGCTATTCTGCAAAATTTCTGCTGAATAACGACAATGCGTTGCGTGGGTTATTTTCATTATATGAATGACGGAAATTGAAACAATTAGTTGACATTTGCTTCTTCGTCGCACGAAAAAAACGTAGGAAATTTGGCTGCTAGGAATTCTTAAATGAAAAAAATCATTCAAATAGATCTCAGCTCACTTTAATTGATCGTGTATGACAGTCAACAAACTAAAATATTAGGGAGTAACTAATTTTGCATTATGTGTCATAAAAATCGCTGATATTTTTTAATAATTGTTGGATAGGACGGACATAGGCAATTACGACGAAGCAGCAACATACCCTAGTTTGTTTTTGATTGCACATAGCGAGTAACATTTTTGGTTTCTGTTACCTGGGGCATCGCTTCGATTCAATTGTTCGATTTATTTCACTATCACTATGAATTGTTCGTGGATCTTTGGATTATTGCACTAGGATCGAAACCTTCACGGTAGCCATTTGGAATATCTCACTTTCCGCAATACGCACTTTTGGAATAGTTCACAAAAAATACTTGGAATACTTGGTTGATAGGTAGAAACCAACAAGACTGAATCTTATCTCATAGATAACCCATCGGTCGAAAGACTTAGGGGATCTTTGGCAAGGATATTTCAATTAGCGACAGCCCTTGAGTCAGAAGATCTAGGAGGTCGCGATTGAATAGTCGTTAGTTGGTTGTCAAAACGTGAATCCTTGTCTTTATTGCCAAATGGGTTTCTTTTATACTTGATTAAATGTTGATGTTTATAGTCGATGTTTTAATAATTTTACAATAAATTCTTTATGCCGAAAAGAGACAGACTACCGGGACAGCGCACAGTGGCGCCAGTCAGAACAAAACTGAGACAAAACTAATAAAGTTAGTAAAGTAGCGTGGAACTTACATATTTTATTTATAACTGCGAACCATATCGACTACTAAAACTAAAAGTTTACAAATATTAAAAAAAAAACAATAATTGGGGTGTCTCTAAAATAATTTTCTTTGAAAAGTTTTATAACTACTTGAACTATTGATTTTATTTTGTGTTTTTTTTTTTACATTGGGATAATTAGAAGTAGTACTGACCTTGTAACACTCAGCAATCCATACTGTTGAGCCATATGTAAAAATAAATTTGAAATTTAGAAAAAAGCACTTTCCCCAGCGAATAATCATGTTTATTCACTAAAATTTTAAAATCACTGCGTTTCTACTGATCTGGTACGTACGTTTAGCTGCTAAATGCTCAAGGATTTACTTGAAAATATATCTATAATAGTATTGATAGAAGTAGTTACAAAGCGAAATTGCCTTAAAACTCATGGTTCAATAAAATTCAATATTTTGAGTCTTTGCGCAAAATGTGGTAATGATTTTTGAACAGTAGGCTAAATTCTACATAAAATATGTAAAAATGACGGTTACCTTCCGTTCCCAAAAAAGATGCTCAACTTTGAAAATGCGAAGTCACACATGCGTCACTATTTTCAGATTTGAAGTAAATATATTTTAGAGTGTACTTGATTTTCGTCAGTCTGAAAAATGAGGTGCTAATCTATAACCATTTCAACACCAAATCACGTTTTCTTTGTATGCAAATACCTGACAGGATACAATTAAAAACAGTTTTTCGAAATCTCCGTTGAATGGAAAATATTGGAAGTTGTCACATAAACCTCAGATTCAAAAAATTCTCCAAAAGGCTGTATCATTCTCAGTGCTCTGAAATTTTGGAATACACTCAAGTACTTTTTTTACATGGTTTAGTTTTTTGAGTATTAAGAACAGGGTAACTTAGAGACCTTTCATTTATTTCTCAATACACTTGGGAGTAGCTAGACATTCGGGATGGTAAATGGTTGAATAATGCGCTCCAGAACTATCACGAAGTTCCACAGCCTCTTATTTAGCAACTCCTATCTCTACCTCCTCGTGGTACCATCCGGGATACGCTCCTTAGTGGAAATCGGACAACCGGTGGAAACTAGGGTCGTATGCGGACAGAGAAGGGGGCACTCATGCGAAGGCTGAGTGTAAACTCTCCGCCTGCAAATGACGGATCTCGGTAGAAGCATGTTCGATGAACCTGAAAATACCGAGAACCTGAGCAGAGGGTCCAAAGCCCCCAAAGGAGGATGGTTTTAATAGCTATTATCCATGGCTAAAAGTAAAAACATGAATGGATAAACCCCTAATCCAAGGTGTCATGCGACCCGTGCCGAGGGATGAATGGTGGGGGGGGGTTCTATAAATACTCAGCCTCAAACGGAGCCTGTGGAGTACCAGAGCGCCCTCCACAGTAATCAGCCCTTACCGCATCATGAGGGGCTCTGATGTGGCGGACTTTTCTTTCCCCTCAACTCGTGGGATTCTTATGGAAGACAAAATCAAAAATACAACAAGTGTGGATACGGTGGAAAACCCGTTCGCTAGAGGAGGCATCCAGCGTTCTCCACCAAGGGTGGAGAAGGATGCAACTAGGAGCGCTAGTGTGGGTGGCAAAGGCAGCGGTATGCCTACCACGCCGGACACAGCGATGAACGGCCCAGCGCTTATCAGGGCGATGGAGAAAAATAGAGACGCTGTACCTAAAGTGGTAGCAGCGTCACAGCAGCTCGAGGTAATAATCGAGTTTACGTCAGGTCGCGGCAATTTCTCCAAGGACCTGAAGCAGAGCTTGCTCATGCTTCGGAGAACCTTGAATGCAGCGACCAAAACGCACAACGACCTCGTGGCGCGTGCAGGAGAGGCTAAGAAGGTGACCGTGAAGGCGTCGAAGGCAGTACAAACGGACGCTTGCCCGTTGACGGAGTGTCGTAACGCGGCCCAGGAGGCTACGGAAAGCGCTACCAGCAGCGGTAAGGCATCCGCCAAGCGCCCGAGACAGTCCCCGGGGGATAGCACCCCTGGCGGACCGAAAAAACGCCTGATCGGTAAAAGCCCTCAGGCTAGCGGGTTGGCAGAGCTAACCGATGAACCAGCGGGAAGCTCCAAGACAGGTGGCCTGTGGACCGAGGTTAGGGCCAAGAGAAAAGGCGGAGGAGGCTCCAGTAAAAAAACTACTCCACCTAAACCGGCAAGAAAGCGAGCGAAGAAGGGCGACGCTCTTATCCTGAAAACCGACGGGTCGAAATACTCGGAGGTTCTGAAGGCCATGAGAGGAGACGCCCTACTCAAGGATCTGGGCGCGGACGTACGGAGCATCCGCCGCTCACGCACGGGCGATATGATCCTCGAGTTAAAGAAGGACGCCACAAAGAAGAGTTCCGCATACAAGCCCATAGCGGAAGGAGTGCTCGGGGACGGAGTGAAGGTACGTGCTCTCACACCAGAAGTGACTCTCCAGCTTAAGAACCTGGACGAGATCACCGAAGTGCGTGAGGTCGTACAAGCTCTCAAAGAGCAAAGTGGAGTGGTGGTGGCAACCGAGGCGGTTCGTCTACGCAAGGGTCCGGCCGGGACCCAGGTAGCCACCATACGACTTCCGCTGATTGACGGAAACAAAGCCCTGAAAGCTGCTAGGCTAAAAGTGGGGTGGTCGGTATGCCCACTGAGCGTGTCCAAGCAGTCGGAAGCTTGCTTCCGGTGTTTCGAGCACGGACATAAAGCCTGGAACTGCAAGGGGCCAGATAGGAGCCAGTTGTGCAGGAGATGTGGCAGTGCTGGCCATAAAGCAAAGGACTGCGCGGAGCCTCCTAAGTGCCTGATCTGTACCGGTAAACGGGACGCAAAGCACGTAACAGGAGGTCCAAGGTGCCCGGCCGGTGTGCCGGCGACTAAGCCACGTTCATAGTGCAAGTGACACAACTCAACCTGAACCACTGCAGCACAGCTCAGCAGCTGTTACACCAAGCAGTTTCTGAGTCAGCAATGGACATTGCCATAGTCTCGGATCCATATCGCGTCCCTGCCGGAAACGGCAACTGGGTCTCGGATAGGTCTGCGACGGCGGCTATATGGACAACAAGCAGGTTCCCGGTTCAGGAGGTTGTGTCAACTGCAGACGAGGGATTTGCGGTTGCCAAAGTGGGTGGAGTGTTCTACTGCAGTTGTTATGCTCCGCCGAGTTGGTCTATCGAGCAGTTTACGCGGATGGTAGACCGAGTATCAGTTGTGCTGACTGGTTTAAGGCCGGTGGTTGTGGCGGGCGACTTTAACGCTTGGGCGGTAGAGTGGGGAAGTCGTCGCACGAACCATAGGGGTCGGATTCTGCTTGAAGCTCTGGCAAAGCTCAACGTAGATCTGGCCAACGTCGGCAACACACGTACCTTCAGTAGGAACGGTGCGGAGTCTATCATCGACGTGACTTTCGGCAGTCCTGGTCTGATAGGAGACTGGCGGGTAGATAATGGCTACACTCACAGTGACCACCAGGCGGTCCGCTATGGTGTCGGTCAGATAACGAGGCGGCAGGCGGCGAGTAGGGCCAACACTCCAACCACCCGTGGATGGAAGACATCATACTTCGATCCCGAAGTATTTGTGGAAGCGATCCGGAGAGAGTGCGGTGATCGCGGTATGCCCGATCCGAACGCTGATCATTTGGTTGAGGTACTGTCGCGAGCATGTGACGCTACCATGCCTAGGAAAGGTCGTCCTAGGTATGGCAGGTCACCGGCTTACTGGTGGACAGATGAAATTGCGGAACTCCGCGGAGCGTGCTTTCGTGCGAGGAGAATTATGCAAAGAGCTCGTTCGGATGAAAGCAGGGCTGAATGTCGAGTAGCACTTGTTGCTGCACGCGCAGCGCTTAAGAGCGGGATAAAAGCTAGTAAACGAGCCTGCTTTGAAAGGTTATGTGCTAGTGCCAATGCGAACCCGTGGGGTGATGCCTACAGAGTCGTAATGGCAAAGACCAAGGGTGTGATGGCGCCCGCTGAGCAATCGCCAGAGATGCTGGAGCGGATCATCGAGGGCCTCTTTCCGCGCCACGAGCCAAGGCCCTGGCCCCAGGCCGCTGAGTCGTCCCACGGCCGACGTTCCAGTATCTCAGACCATAGCGTAGGATGGTCGGCCTCCCAGCCGAACATCCAAAGTAACGTGGGCGACGGCGGTTTGGAGGTCGGGGACGAAGTGACGGTTACGAACGAGGAACTCATCGATATCGCTAAATCCCTAAAGGTGAGCAAGGCACCGGGGCCAGACGGTATCCCGAATATGGCCATTAAAGCGGCTATTTTAGAGGCTCCCGAATTATTCGGGGCAGTAATGAATAGCTGCCTGGAAGCTGGCCACTTCCCGGACAGATGGAAGCGACAGAACCTGGTCCTATTGCCGAAGCCGGGAAAACCTCCGGGTGTCCCCTCGTCATATAGGCCGATATGTCTACTCGATACTGCCGGCAAGGTGCTGGAGAGGGTTATCCTTAACAGACTCGTACAGTACACGGAGGGTACAAACGGTCTGTCAAGGAACCAATTCGGCTTCCGAAAAGGCAAATCTACGGTGGATGCCATCTTGTCTGTCACTAAGACAGCCGAGGTGGCCATCCAGCCCAAGAGGACAGGTATTCGTTATTGCGCAGTTGTCACGCTCGACGTGAGAAATGCGTTTAATAGCGCTAGCTGGGACTCCATAGCCAGCTCGCTTCGGAACGTCCAAGTGCCGGTGTCGCTGTACAGAATTCTGGAAAATTATTTCCAGAATCGTGTGCTATGCTACAACACGGAGGAGGGTCAGAAATGCGTTCCAATCACCTCAGGGGTTCCGCAAGGTTCCATACTGGGCCCGGTGTTGTGGAACGTCATGTATGACGAGGTGTTGACGATATCACCTTGGAAGTCTACGGTGAATCTATCAGAGAGGTTGAGTTGACGGCTGCCCACTCTATAAGCATTGTTGAAGATTGGATGCGATCTAGGAAACTGGACCTAGCGCATCATAAAACGGAGGTTATCGTGGTTAACAACCGCAAGTCGGTGCAGCAAGCAAGTATCAGTGTCGGGGACTGCACTATTTCGTCAATGCGGTTCTTAAAACTCCTTGGAGTCATGGTCGATGACAAGCTCAAGTTCGGGAGCCACGTCGACTATGCCTGCAAGAAGGCTTCCACAGCTATTTCGGCATTGTCTCGTATGATGTCTAATAGCTCTGCGGTATATGGCAGCAAGCGAAGGCTTTTAGCCAACGTGGTCCAGTCCATACTCAGGTATGGCGGGCCGGTGTGGTCATCGGCGTTAGGTACCAAAAGCTATCTAGCCAAGCTGGAAAGCACCTATCGTCTCATGTGCTTAAGAGTGGCGAGTGCGTATCGCACAGTTTCACATGACGCAATCTGCGTCTTAGCGGGTATGATGCCTATTGGTATCATCATCAGCGAGGACGTAGAGTGCTTCAACCAACGTGGAACTAGAGGCATACGGAGTACCACAAGATCGGCCTCGATGATCACATGGCAGCGGGCATGGTCTGATTCCACAAAAGGCCGGTGGACACATAGACTTATCCCGGAACTATCCGGATGGGTCAACAGGCGTCATGGCGAAGTCAACTTCCACCTGACACAGATTCTGTCAGGGCATGGTTGTTTTAGACAGTATCTGCACAAATTTGGGCATGCGGAGTCCCCCGAGTGTCCCGAATGCGCGGACGTTGAGGAAACTGCAGAACATGCTTTCTTCATATGCCCTCGTTTCGAGGGCGTGAGAAGCAACATGATGGCAGTTAGCGGACAGGACACTACTCCGGATAACTTAGTCCAAAGGATGTGTTCTAGCTCGGACGTCTGGGGTGCGGTCAATGCGGCTGCTACCCAGATCGTACTTAAGCTACAAAGCCGCTGGAAAGCCGATCAACGGCGAATAAACAGCCTAGCTACCATAGTCCAGTAGTTATCTAAGAGCGTGCGTTAAGCACAATAGCCCCTCCCTGAAGTAATACCGATAAGGTGGTTCCAGGGGGAATTGAGGCTGGAGACTCGAGTAGGGTTTTAGTGGGTCTGGATCTTCACGATCTGCACGGGATACCAAACCCCACTCCCTGAGCTGTCTTTTCATCTTTTCAGGTCTGATAGCAGATTTCCCCACTCGTTAAAAAAAAAAAAAAAAAGACATTCCTCACGTAGATTGTAAATAGTTGCTTAGCTGCACCGTTTTCGAGTAATCGAAAAAAACAAACCGTGTAAAAAAAGACTTGAGTGTATAGTTATTTAGTCTGTCTACTTTCACAGAAAAATAATACTTCATCAAAAACTTAAACTCCATTTTGTGTGTTTTGTCCCAATATTTTCCACAGTACAGCGGTTCTATACGAATTTATATTTAACGTTGTTTTGTATACTCTGGTTCGAGAACGAAACCTATAGCAAGTGCGTATGACCGTGGGTCATACGTGGGGTTTGGTATCCCGGGGTGTGAGGATCCAGGCCCACTAAAACCCTACTCTAGTCTCCAGCCTGAATCCTGGCACCACCTTATCGTTATTACTTCAGGGAGGGACTATTGTGCTTAACGCACCCTCTTAGCGCGATAATTTAAAGTACAGCAGACATGTTGATTGTCAATATAAATTGATTTTCAAAATTAAAAAAGTACTGCACGACAGTTCCATGCGGAAAATTTATTCGACAGAATTTTTTATAAACTTTATCGTTACCATCGCTTCTACAAAATACGCTTCAATTGCTTTGATCCCTTCAATCATTTTCCAAACAAAGATACTAACTAGTGATATAGAGGTCATTCAGTTTAAAAAATACACTTTGTCTCCGGCAAAACACAATTGAACCAAATTTATCTCATTGCATACAAATCTACCACTGATAAATCATCACCGTCATTCCCCAGCTCTGTTGTTCTCGTCATTCATTTTGTGACTCCGCTGATTGTTTATATGAAAGAGTTTTCAAAATATTTTTGCTTAATTTCCGTTTGAAAGATCCATATTTTTTCAATTTTCTCCAGGTTTAGACATCCGTTTTGACAGATCAGTTGTTTACGCTAGAATGTTCTTTCTTAAGAGTATGATTTCTCTTTCAAGAATACACGGTTCTAAGAGAGTTTTATGGCAGTATTGTTGAGATAAACCAATCTTGCAGAAGAATGTTATAAATTTTTGTCAAATCTATTGCTAAACTTTAAGGAGCATCGTTTTTAAGCATAAATCAAGTATCCCTTAAAACTGCTTATAAGGTAAATTACACTTATTGATAATACAGTTTTATGAGTGTTTCTTCAAGTCTCCTTCAGTCATACTTCAGAAATATTAATCAAATAAGATAAAATTCACTTGGGGAAAAACATTATAAAATCTGATACACTTAGCAATGCTCTGATAAAACTACTATAAGAAATGAATAAGACCAATTTGCTTTTGAATTGTTACTTGGGAAGGGATTGCGGCTGCCTTGCGGGATTGAGATAGGAAATTGCAACGAAATATGTTGGAATGATCCCGGGCAATCTGTAGAAACGAATTTGGTGAATTTTACATCGTTCTGCATAAATAGTATGAGCGCCAAAGCGCAAGTGGATACAGTTTATACTGATTTGAAGGCCGCTTTTGATACCGTTAATCATACTATTCTTTTAAGCAAGTTGGAGAAACTTGGGTGTACCACAAGATTGTGCAGATGGTTGGAAACTTACCTTACGGATAGGCAACTCTTCGTACAACTTGGCAACTGCCGGCCTGCCGCGTTTACAAATGGTTCTGGTGTGCCACAGGGTAGCAATTTGGGACCATTGCTATTCTGTATCTACATAAATGATGCAGCGTTACTACTCAATGAAGATGGAAGGCTTTTCTTCGTTGATGATCTGAAAATCTATCTTGAAGTCAGAAGAATCGAGGACTGCAGAATGTTGCAGAAGCTTCTGGATTTGTTGAGTGACTGATGCGTAAGGAATCAATTGTTACTGAGTGTGGAGAAATGTTGCGTCATCAGTTTCCATCGCACTAGAAGCGCAATAGAGTTCGATTACGAAATTTCCGGGTCAAAATTGAATAGGCTAGAACAGGTGAAGGACCTTGGAGTATTACTTGACGAGAAACTCACCATGAAGTCCCACATTTCTGCCATCGTTGACAAGTCCAATCGTAGTCTTGGGTTCATATTTAAGATTGCTGGTGAATTCAATGACCCGATCTGCTTCAAAGCTCTCTATTGCTCTATTGTACGGTCAACGCTGGAATTTGCGAGCATCGTTTGGAACCCGCACGAGTTTGTCTGGTCCGCCAGACTGGAAAACGTACAGCGAAAATTTGTTCGACATGCACTTCGTCGCCTTCCGTGGAGGGATCAGCACAACTTAACACCGTACGAAGACCGCTGTCGTCTGTTGGGTTTAAGCACGCTAAGTCGACGTAGAGAGGTTTCGCAATCGTTGTTTGGCTGCAAGCTTTTAACTGGCGAATATGATGCACCGGACATCCTTTCGCAAATCGGACTCTACGCACCTTCAAGAGTCTTACGACCCAGAATGATTCTACAGGAAGACTCCTATTCAACGCAATATGCTGCCAACTCTCCCATCGCTTCCATCATCAGACAATTCAACTGCTTTGCTGACCTTTTTATTTTTGACGAACCATCACGCATTTACCGCTAACGAATTCGTGCACTTGACAATGTAAATACTGATAATTAAGTAACTTTTAAGTATTCATTTAGACCCAAATTGTCCTATGAATTATACGAATAAATTATAAATTATAAATAATAGCATAAACCGATGACATCAGAGACTCTGGAACAAGTAGGCCAACTGCTGTTTCCTTGAGTGGACAAGGCTAAAATACTCAGCAGGTTGCTATGCATTTCCTTGCAGCATGAAAGATTTCGACACTTCACAACTTACCTCATCAATTTAAAAATTTTTGTAACAAATAACATAAGTTGCTATTAAAAATGTGACTTTTTCATAATTTTTTCGTGTGTGAAAATCTTACGTAAGAAATGATTAAGCCCCCCTCCCCCCCAAATAAGATTTTGTAGGATTTCGCGGAAACCCCCCTCCCCCCCATAATGCCTTACGTAATTAGTGCACGGCCCCTTAGGATAACTCATAATGCGACCTATCAAATCACATTGACTTAATAAAATAGTACAGATCGAAATAAAACAGTGTCATTTAGAAGCCAAATGGCAACTTTACCATCGCACATAGGAGTATTTGCCCCAAAAAGCTGGCCAAAATTCTAAATTGCTTCTTTCCAGTCGATATTGATAAAACATGATCAGAAATTAAATATTTCCCAACTCTGCATATGAAGTTAAAGAAATTGCCAACTAATCCCCTGTAAAGTTCAATTCGTATCTTTCTCTTATATTTATAAAAAACCGATTAAGAACATAACCATTTATTAGGTGTTGGGATGTGTGTATGTATGTGTGTCAGTATTTATGTGAGCTAGTACAGGTGTATGTGTGATGTAAAAGTGTATGTATGTATGTAAATTTGTAGGTGTGTACGTATACGTATAGAAGCATCACATTCTAGTCTTCTGTTTCATAGTCGCTGCATTTCTCATATTCTTCAGTTTGATATTGATTTGCCTCCAACATCTTCAACGTTTCGGTCGAAAAAGGTTTGCTTTTTTTCTTGGTATCGGCCTTGAGCTACTAAGCAATGGATCCGAATTAAGCAGAAGTCTATTCAAAACATCTCTGTTGCATTGTATTCTTGAAAATTTCCTACCAAAGTTTTATTTAATACAGTATATTGTTTTTTATTAAGAATAATTTAAACATACATACTATGAGAATAAAAGGAATTTAAAATTAACTAAGCCCATCATGTACTTTTTCGAATCACTCTAGAAGTCGATGGCAAACCCAATAGAAGTCAAATCATATACCTTAATGACCAGAGCCGAATAACTTCCGTTAACCTCCGCGAAAGTGGTCAGTTTACTGACCATCGGACGATAGTCATTAATACGGTACATGTACGGTAACCATAATGAGGGTTCTCCGTAACATTGAATAACATCTTTTTCTCTATAAATGACTTTGAACGAGTGTGTGAAATGATTCAGGGCGAGACAAACGCAGACTGTGACTGTTGCCGGCGACCTGCAAATATGCCTTTCTTACCCCGTTCGAAAGGTGCCGGTCTTACTCCCAAGGCACGTTTTTTAAGAAGACGATTTTTATACATTTATTAATCATATTTCTACTTAAATCTCACTTATGAAAAACAATGCTAGCTAGAATATATAAAATCTTAAAATTTAGTTTGAAACTTCTTCCGCGAAAAGTTACAACGGGCTGCGCATCAGCGACACTCGCGTTTATTTTGTTTATTATTTTGATATTTTACGATTTATAGTAAGCTCGATCTGTTTTAAAACATCTGAAATAATAAATACAAATATGTTGAGTCTTTAATAAAACAATTGATTAATGCATTCTAGTAAAACTCTATGCGTGCTTGTCTTATCCCCTGTGCCGGTCTTACCCGCACGACTCCTACCTTAAAATAATTAAATGTCTAAAAAACGACAAAGCGGAACCATGCGGAAGATTTTTCGATTCCACTATATTCTGTGATGTTTGACCTATCTGATGGTGATTGAAATTTTGCCGGGACATGCTCGGAAGGTTACCAAAACATTGATTAAAGTATTAAGATCTTACCACTATTTTTGGGGTAATTTTCGTAATCACTAGTCGTATCGAAGACATTCATTAATTTTATGCAATTATACATGAAAACTATTGAATAACATCCTTCTTTGCTGATAAATACTTACCCATGGTGAATAGACACTATTTCACTCGGATTTTTAGGTTTTTGCACCAACGAGCGGAAGAACGCATTTTAAAAGCGAAAAAATTTACTGCCGAATGGCGTTCTAAATAGGCAGCTTGCTGAGCGAAGAAAAGCATAAATTCAGTTCAAAATCATACTAACGTGACTAGTAGACTATGCTGAGATTACAGATACTACATATAAATAAAAATCATGCATTTCATATTTCGGACTTATGGCCAACTTTTTGGGCCAAATACTCCTATGTGCATCGGTTCTGGAACATCCGGTGCCAGTTTCGGGGGACATTTTTGGATTTTAAGATAATTCACCATGCGGCACCTCAAATCACATCGCGTTGATAAAATAACAATAATAATGGAAGTATAATGGGGTATCAGTCGCATATAATCCGGTACCCGGTATTTATAATGAACCGCAAAACGGGATAACTCGGGGCAGATGAATCACCCTGCAATCCCCAAAACCGGGTACCGGATAGTCCGGAACCGATGATGAAATGGCCATTTGTTTTCAAATTGTCCTCAAACCTCTTGTAACTGTCTTATATGATCAAAGCGTTGTGCCGCAAAATGAATTATTTTAAAATCCAAAAATGTCCCGCGGAACCAGGTACCGGATGTTCCGGAACCGATGGTAAAGTGACCATTGGCTGTTAAATGACCTTATTTTACTTCCATTAGTCTTATTTAATCAAACCGATGTGATTTGATGTGTCGCAAGATGAGTTATCCTAAAATACAAAAATGGCCCCAAAAACCGGGTACTGGATGTTCCGAGACCAAAGCTGATGTGGCCATTTGCCTTTAAAATGCCTTTATTGTACTTTCAATAGTCTTATGTTATCAAGCTGATGTAATTTGACGTGTAGCAAGATAAATCATCCTAAAATTCAAAATTGTCCTCAAAAACCGGGTACAGCATGTTCCGGAACCAATGGGGAAATGGCCGTATGGGTCCAAAATGTCTCCATTGTACTTCCATTAATCTTATTTTATCAAGTCAATGTGATTTGATGTGCCGCAAAATGGATTATCTCAAAGTATAAAAATGTCTCCCGGACCTGGTAGTGGGTGTTCCGGAACCGACACAGAAGTGGCCATTAGTCAACAAATATTCTCTAATATACCTTAGGTGCGAGGTTTTGGCCATAGCTTTCAAACGTGGTAAAGAAAACGAAATTCGGATTGAAAATGGATGAATGAGAGCAATTTCAAAACTTGGGTCGTTTTCGACCCCAATGCATAATATGTAACTTTTTTCTAATGCATTAGGAAGGTTAAACACGTTTTGAATGTAAATACATTTCAAAAAATCTATTTATAAAAGCTTTTTTTTATTTTGATGGTAGGGGCTTGGCTAAGATTCTTATAACCTTTGAGGTTTGAAAACGAAATACAACTTGAGAAAAACGAAAAAGAAGAAAAAAAGATGACCAAAAAAATAAAATTTTGTCTTCTTTTTTATTTTTCTCTGGTTGTGTTTTGTTTACAAAACTCAAAAGAAATAAAAATCTTTGTCAAGCTATTACCAACAAAACAAAAAAAAAACGTTTATTTCAATACGCTGTGTAGTTTCTGAGAAAAATGTACATAAAGTTTAAAAATCGTGGTTTTTCAGGAGTAACGTTTTATTCCATCGAGGTTGTTCCACGCCGCACTGGAACGCTTATGTGTATGATCGTTTTTCGGCCACTTCCCGTGATCGGATCATTACAAATTAGTATCAAAAAAGGCCAAAAAGACCACAGAATCAAAATCTGGAATAAAAAACTAAGGGAATTTTCAAAAATTTCAGTCGTTTATGTCCCCAAAGAAATCTCTATGACTCAATGATTGTAGCGTTGCAGGGGAGACCAGGTAGGCTTGATCCCTTGCGACACTTGATCCATTCATTGTTTCTCAGTAAATACAATGTTTTTTATGCAGAAAAAAATAAAGTTGTACATTTCATTCAACTAACAAAATTGCAAAACAAAAATGTAACAAATTTTTACATTGCTAGGAAAATATAATTGTAAATTGTAGGTAGTAAGCTGTATTGTAAACTGCCGAAAAATTGAAAACCCATGTTTTTTTTCTAGTGGACTTTTGAGAAATATACATAAAACAAAATAGGGATCAAGTCTCCCTTGTTTCCCCTACTTATGAACTTGTAGCTTTTTAACGTTTTACATTTGAAAATGCTAATGTTCGCGTTTTTCGCATTTTATACCACTGTGCATTGCTCGCGTGAAAAAAATAATGGTAGGCTTAAGAAAGGCGAGAGCACAAAATAAAAATTTACTTTAAAAATGTAAATATAGTTGATATAAAACCTAATGACTTTATTAATTACGTTTTCTTTTATTCTAGTTTTATCGAGCTTTAAGGAACCAATTAGTGGTTGGGTTGATAACTTCAATGGCCCAACAGGTATTGTATCTGCAGTTAGCAAAGGATTATTTAGAACAATTTTATGTGAGGAATCATACGTAGCTGATTTAATACCAGTGGATTTAGTAATAAACCTTATGATTGTTGCTGCCTGGCATACTGCTTCTAGAAGAAATGTAAGCAATATTACGGTGTATAATTGCACTAGTGGCAACGACAATCCTATTACTTGGGGAAAATTCGTACACATGTGTATTAAAAACATGAGAGAACATCCTGTCGGTTGGTAGCTGAGTAGGTTTTATGTATTAGAAAATAATCATATTTCTTTTTTAGAGGGAGTTTTGTGGTATCCCACTGGAAATTTGAGGACAAATTTTGCATTAAACTTCATTCATGGGTTACTGACACATTTTATTCCAGCAGTATTCCTGGACATCATTTCCATTGTTATGGGAAGGAAACCAATGTAAGTAAACGCTTATTGAAAGAAAGAAAACTGCAACGATATTCCAATAAAACATATCTACTGAACTTTTCAATTTGTAGCATGAAAATCGTTCAATCAAAGCTTGGAAAAGCTGCGACATGCCTCCAGTATTTTACGAATGCACAATGGCGTTTTCGCAATGATAATGTGCGAAATTTACTAACTTTTCTAAGCACGGAAGACAAACACATTTTTCAATTCGATGTTGCAACTATCGACTGGACAGATTATATCCAAAGATATGTACTTGGCTTTCGTGAGTTTCTGTTTAAGCAGAGTCCCTCAACACTAGAGAAATGCAGAAACAACATGTATAAGTAAGTACCGTAGATATGTTTTCATAATGTTAACAATAACCATCCATTTTTTAGAATGTATCTACTTCATCAGTTCACGAAACTAGTTTTGATTGGATGTATTTGGCGCTTCCTTTTAAAAAAATCGTACAGGCTGAGAAGTGTCTGGCAAAAAATTCTTAATAGTCTAGTAGGAATTATGAAAATTATAGCCTTTTTCTGATAACATATTTATTTATTTGTAAAAGTTACAGCGCCCCTACAATCCATTTATTAAAAGCACATGGATAAATCCAATCTAACAAACAAGTGCAGATTTATCTTTTTAAGATATCACTGTGTCCGACTCTCGATTTCTCAGGGACTTCGACAAGGCGATGGTATTTCCTGATTCGTGCTCAACATCGCGCTAAAAGGCACGGACTTGATTATTCGGGGCAAGATCCTCATTAAATCCAGTCAATTTATCTGCTTCACTAACAACGCAGAAATTTTCGAAGGACGTTCTAGACAGTTACTGAATATATCTTTTGAGGCAACCAAGGGACACCCGGACGTTTCGGATTAAGACGAATAACTCGATAGTTATAATAAACGCGTTGTTACTATCCGAAGTTCTGATATATAGTATAATGTATAATGATAATGAAACAACATGGAATGCGTGAGAGGCTCGGAAAGAACTCATTGGAGAGATAGCTACACTGTTATAAGGTGTTACGCAAATTATACCTTAATACCCCTCCTTAATTAGCGGAATCCCGCAACCCTATAACAGCCCGAAGTCGTTTGAATTAGCCAACCGCCAACCCTTTAGTAAGGATGTCGGCCTCCTGTTTTTCTGTTGATATGTACTTCACCACAATGCTCCCTTGTTGAATCAAACTCCTGATGAAGCAATCCTTGATATCGATATATTTGAGTTGGCTTCGATCACGAAGTCCTTCGATAATCTTTATTGTGGACTGATTGTCCTCATGATACGGTGTCGGTGTCTTGATCTTGTAGCCAATATCCACCAGTAAACGCATTACCCATACTCCGTCACAGGTAGCCTCACAGAAAGCACACAGTTCGGCTTCCGTAGAAGATAGAGATACTGCACGCTGCTTTCGGGTTGTCCAAATCACTGTACAATCAAACAACTTGAGAAGATATCCAGTAATCGATCGTATGTCGTTGATATCGTTCGCCCAGTCAGCGTCACAGAAGGCAGTCATCAACTGTGAATCATCTCGTCCCGTGTACTGGAGACCTAGATCCAGTGTACCCTTAATGCCAACTCTATTAGTTCTCTGTAGGGCTTACCCGTACGATTTTCCTCGACACCCTTCTCCAAACGAAGGCGACACTCCATCGGTATAGAGCTTGCCTTGCAATCAGCCATGTTGAAACGATCAAGTAAAGCTTCGAGGTACCTTCGTTGACTAATCCTCATCGTTCGATGTTGCAGATCCCGTTCGATTTTTATCCCAAGGAAACTTGAAATTTCTCCTCCGTCTGTCATGTCAAAACCGCTCTCAAGACACCTCTTAACCGCTTCTATTTCGCTCAAATCATGCCCAATAACAAGAATGTCATCTACGTAAAGCAGTAAAAATGTCTTCTTCTTGACAGTGCCACATAGATATAAGCATTGATCGCTATTCGATCCCAATTTCGTCACAAAGTCGTGAAACTTATCGTTCCATGCTTTGGATGCCTGTTTGTGGCCATATAGAGACTTATTTAACTTGTCGACTAAACCGGGCTCTTGGCGCATACCCTCCGGTTGAGTCATAAATATGTCCTCGAAAATTTCATCATTTAGGAACGCTGTCCGCACATCCATTTGGAGGACCGGCATTCGCTCCTGATTTGCTACCGGTAGCATGACGCGCAAGGTATCCAATTTAGCGACGGGTGAATATGTCTCCGTAAAATCAAACCCTTTCTTCTGGTAAAATCCCCTGGTTACTAGCCTTGCTTTGAAGCGGTCCGGCTGTCAATCTTCGCCAGGTTTGATACGGAAAATCCACTTGCATGTTATCGCCTGCCGCCCCTCCGGAAGTTTGCATAAAGTTTACGTACAATTTTTCTGCAACGAATCCAGCTCTTCCTGTATGGCCAACCTCCAATTCGGCCAGTCAACTCGTTTTTTCAATTAATTATTCACGTAATTCATCGCACCGAGGGCAACTCCGGCAAAGGTCATGTCATAATCTGCATGCCATGCCGGAGGTCTCCTATCCTGGGAAGGACGTACTGCAATATCACTTTGCACTGCTAAATTTTCTTCAGCAACACTGTCATCACCTGTGGCAAAACAGTTTAATCAATATATATATATAGAATGCCAGTGTCGCTGTAGTGCGCGTGGTTTTCTGCAGGACGCATTGTGGTAAACATGATGCTAACAATCTGTATCAAGTCTGTGAATCGGGAACTTCATTGTCAAAGTTGCTTATTGTTATTTATCTGTTCTTTATCTGTGCGCTGGTTGGTGCTGTCATCAGTGCGCTCATCGCTGTGTTTTCATGCCAGTGAAATGTTTTTAAACGCTCATTTTCTTTCTTCCGGATGAATTGAATCCCTCAACTGAGTCTTTTTGCACCGATTTTTTCAGAAATTTGAAGCAAGCGAAGTTTACAATTACATTACTTGGCAGCCATATTCGAAATTTTAAACTGGTTGTCAAAGTTTGACAATGAGATTCCCCTTTTGCTGAATCTCAGGCACACACACATATGCAAGTATAATGTAAATACATTATCTGAAAATGTGTGATGTTTGCCACGCGTACTGCAGCGACACTGGCATTCTATATATATTGACTAGCTGACCCGACAAACTTCGTATTGCCACAAATTAACCTGTGTTGTACATAAATCATGAATCTCGTTTTGCAAGCCCCCCAGTGGGCGGCGCTTCCGACGGCAGGTCACCGGCAACACTCGCGACCGGCTCGTCCTGAATGATCTAGTGTTACTATAGATAGTTTTTGTGGTCTTGTTATTGATTAATGTTTTATGGATGAGTCTCGAATTTCTCGAGTTGGATTAGTTTTTGAGTTTCGCAAAAATTTCTGTTTTATTTGTATGAGAGTCCATATCCCCCTACCACAGGGGTGAGAGGTCTCTAACTATCATAAAATAAATTCAAGACTCAAAAATCTCCTACATGCTAAATTTGGTTCCATTTGCTTGATTAGTACTCAAATTATAAGGAAATTTGTATTTCATTTGTATGGGAGCCCACCCTCTTAAAAGGGAAAGGGGTCGTAATACACCACAGAAAAAAAATTCTGCCATCTAAAACTCTCACATGCCAAATTTGGTTCCATTTGCTTGATTAGTTCTAAAGTTATGAGCAAATTTGTATTTCGTTTGAATGGGAGCCCCCCCCCCTCCTAAAAAGGTAAGAAGTCCTAATTCATAATGGGAAAAATGGTTGCCTCCAAAAACACCCACATGCCAAATATGGTTCCATTTGCTTGATTAGTTCTCGAATTATGAGGAAATTTGTATTTCATTTGTATTGGAGCCCCCCCTCCTTATGTGGGAAGAGGTCCTAATTCATCACAGAAAAAATTCTTGCCTCCAAAAACACCTACACGCCAAATTTGGTTCCATTTGCTGGATTAGTTCTCGAGTTATAAGGAAATTTGTATTTCGTTTGTATAGGACCCCCCCTCCTAAAGTGGGGAGGGGTCCCAATTCATCATTGAAAAAAAATTGTCTCCAAAAACACACATATGCCAAATTTGGTTCAATTCGCTTGATTAGTTCTCGAGTTATGAGGAAATTTGTATTTCATTTGTACAGGAGCCCCTCCTCTTAAAGTGGGGAGGGGTCCTAATTCACCATAGAAAATTTTCTTGCTCTCGAAAACCTTCACATGCCAAATTTGGTTGCATTTGCTTGATTAGTTCTCGAGTTATGAAGAAATTTGTATGGAAGCCCCCCCTCTTAAAGGGGAGAGGAGTTATAATTCCTCTTATAAAGAGGGGAGGGGTCTCAATTCACCATAGAATAAATTCTTGTCACCAAAAAAACACCCACATGCCAAATGTTGTTCTATTTGCTTGATTAGTTCTCGAGTTATGAGGAAATTTGTATTTCATTTGTATAGGAGCCCCCCCTCCTAAAGTGGGGAGAGGTTCTTATTCATCATAGAAAAAATTCTTTGCCTCCAAAAACACCTACATGCCAAATTTGGTTCCATTTGCTGGATTAGCTCTCGAGTTATAAGGAAATTTGTATTTCGTTTGTATAGGAGCCCCCGCCCCCCACTTAAAGTGGGGAGGGGTCCCAATTCATCATAGAAAAAAATTTTGTCTCCAAAAACACACACATGCCAAATTTGGTTCCATTTGCTTGATTAGTTCTCGAGTTATGAGGAAATTTGTATGGAAACCCCCCCTCTTAAAGGGGAGAGGAGTTATAATTCCCCTTATAAAGAGGGGAGGGGTCTCAAATTACCCTAGAATAAATTCTTGTCACCGAAAACACCCACATGCCAAATTTGGTTTTATTTGCTTGATTAGTTCTCGAGTTATGCAGAAATTTGTGTTTCATTTGTATGGGAGCCCCCCCTCTTAGTGGGGGGAGGGGTCTCTAACCATCACTAAAACCTTTCCTGGCCCCAAAAACCTCTACATGCAAATTTTCACGCCGATTGGTTCAGTAGTTTTTGATTCTATAAGGAACACAGGACAGACAGACAGACAGACAGACAGACAGACAGACAGACAGACAGACAGACAGACAGACAGACAGACAGACAGACAGAAATTTATCCCAGACGCTCAATTCAGGAACCTTTTCTTTGTCCGCAATCACATCGGAAAATCTCGCATTCTCGTCGACAATGATGTCGCGCACAGCAACGATTTGCCGCGCCCGGGGGTTCCACACGCGATACCCATTCACACAATATCCATCCAACATTCCCTTCCATGTCTTCTCATCAAGTTTCTTTCGCTGTTGTTTTGGGATGTGGCAATAAGCAAGTGCTCCAAAGACACGTAGCTTGGAAACATCAGGTTTTCTACCTTCCCACACTTTACACGGCATCACATTCGAATCAAGAACAAAAACGCTGCAGTTTGTATCGCTTCATCAAGAGTTCTGTTCATACGTTCACAAATCCTATTCTGTCCGGGACTATATGTGTATGTGCATGTATGTGGCTACCCCCAGCCACCATCACCTCAAGGGTTTTCCATTATATGCAAGTAGAATTACTGCTGAATCGAATTTATCTACCTAGCAACTTTCATTCCATGCTGTTCGTGAAGGACCAAAAGGGGTTGGGTGGATCTATAAGCAATGTCGCTTATATCATTCCGCGGGAATATAAGACACTCCTTCCAGCATAGTCTTTCGGTTTCTAGATACATAACTTCGCCGTGCAAACTTATCTTGCGTGATGATTTGTGTGCTAGAAGGGCGCGTCAAAGTCCTCTCTGACCTTGTATGACTTGGGCTGGTTACCACATTCCTCATCCAGTCTTCAATTCATTCGATACCCTGATGCTCCTTCCCCTTTACGATAATGATGGTATAGGGCAATGTAATAAAATATGTGTTATATGAATATACATTATATGAAGATATATGGACAAAAATAGAACCCATTCTATTCGGGACTATTAGCACCGTAAACTCCATTTTGATACCTTTGCTTGCACAGAATGACACAGAAATCTGTGCACAGAATCTCAAAAATTGTTAAAATTTTTTTTGAAGATAGATAATTATGTATTTTTCCAAGAGCTTTAAAAAAGACCCTTTTTCTGGTAGTAGAAAAACTCTGGGGCAAAGTGTGCCAATCAATGGGGCAAAGATTGTCGCGTTCTTAAACAGGATGGTTAAAATTGGTAGGTTTCAGCAAAATTATTTAAAATAGTGAAAACCCATTGTAGTTGCATGTTCAAGTCAATCAATGCACATTTTGCACTTTTCCGCAACGTGTATATAATAGCCTATTTAGCAGCTCAAGCTTTCTTTTCTCAATCGTTGTTATTTTATGCACACTTATGTCACATAGGTAATCTAGATTAAACGGTAGATGTTTAGCGTATTCAAAGCAATATTTTTCTAACTTTTTTTTTTTTGGGTACATTCTCCACTGCGACCAGTAATTTGATCTATTGTGGGCGGGCCCCTATTTACTGTAAGCCACGTCAAGGTGTCGTATCACTATTAATAGGAGTGGTTTCCACTTGTTGACTAATGGCATTGTCCCAATAAGGTATAATACCACGAATAAAGTTAATTGCCTTATTGGGAGAACTTGTCCACACAACTGAGGGTTGTATGAAACCCTCCCCAAAGAATTTGCTCCTTCTATGATAAAGTGCTACGCAGTTACAAAGCAGATGTTCCGCATCTTCGCTATCTAAGTTACAAAAACGACAAGAGTCATCTTCCAATTTGCCTAGCTGTTTTAAGTGATAGTTACTTGAGCTGACTAAGACTAAGAAGTCTCTGAGTTACTGTTTTGTCAGGTGATATAAATCGCTTTGATTGGCGAGCTGTTAAATTATTTTTCCATATGTCATTTATCATTGATTTTTCCCAGTTACTCAATTCCATTCTGAGGGTTCACGTTGAGGCCCCACAGAATGGTTCTGGTCCAATGAAAGGTTTAGTCGATCCAGCTTTTGCCAATTGATCCGCTTTTTCATTGCCTTCAATTCCACAGTGCCCAGGTACCCAAAAAAGACTTACTGTACTTTTTTTAGCCACCTGCTGTAGCAATTGAATGCATTCCCAAACCAGCTTCGATGAACACGATACTGACTTTAGTGCTTTTAATGCAGCCTGGCTGTCAGAAAATATACATATATTTGCATGTATAGACATTTCGTCGCAGACAAACTGTAGCACATTCAATTATTGCCTGTATTTCTGCCTGAAATACAGTCGGCCATTGACCAATAGATATTGATATGTTGACTCCGGGACCCGTTACCCCTGCTCCGACTCTGTTGTTTAATTTAGAACCGTCAGTGTAGAAGATGATGAATCCTGGTTGAATATTAGGCCCACCTGATTCCCACTCCGTGCGACTTGTTTCGGTCACTTGGAATAGTCGTTCAAAGTTATATTGCCTATCCATCCAGTCTTCCTGGGTTAATATAGGATTAATTTTGAAATCTCTTAAAATACTGAGGTGGCCCCTAAGGTCTCCATCAAGAAACTTTGTTCTTCTTAGCCTTAGTGCATTTTTCTCAGCTTCCAATTGCACGAATAGGTGTAGTGGCAGTAAACTTAAAATAGCATCTAGTGCTTTTGATGGTGTACTACCGGTTGCTCCAGAAATGGAGATTGTAGCAAATCTTTGCAACTTCTCCAGTCTCTTCTGTGCATGTTTAATTTTAGTTTTTGGCCACCATACTAAGGCTGCGTATGTTATTCTGGGTCTTACTATTGCCGTATAGATCCAATGAATCATTTTAGGTTTCAATCCCCATTTATTTCCAAACGTTTTCCTGCTTATCCATAAAGCATTCATAGCCTTATTTATTACTTCATCTAAATGTAAATTCCAATTTAGTTTGCTATCAAGAGTTACTCCTAAATATTTGACTTTTGGAGAAATATCTAGTTTGATACCTTCCAGGTACAAGTCGGAAATTTTGGTGGTGGTGGTGGTGGTGGTGGTGGTGGTGGTGGTGGTGGTGGTGGTGGTGGTGGTGGTGGTGGTGGTGGTGGTGGTGGTGGTGGTGGTGGTGGTGGTGGTGGTGGTGGTGGTGGTGGTGGTGGTGGTGGTGGTGGTGGTGGTGGTGGTGGTGGTGGTGGTGGTGGTGGTGGTGGTGGTGGTGGTGGTGGTGGTGGTGGTGGTGGTGGTGGTGGTGGTGGTGGTGGTGGTGGTGGTGGTGGTGGTGGTGGTGGTAGTGGTGGTGGTAGTGGTGGTGGTGGTGGTGGTGGTGGTGGTGGTGGTGGTGGTGGTAGTAGTAGTAGTAGTAGTAGTAGTAGTAGTAGTAGTAGTAGTAGTAGTAGTAGTAGTAGTAGTAGTAGTAGTAGTAGTAGTAGTAGTAGTAGTAGTAGTAGTAGTAGTAGTAGTAGTAGTAGTAGTAGTAGTAGTAGTAGTAGTAGTAGTAGTAGTAGTAGTAGTAGTAGTAGTAGTAGTAGTAGTAGTAGTAGTAGTAGTAGTAGTAGTAGTAGTAGTAGTAGTAGTAGTAGTAGTAGTAGTAGTAGTAGTAGTAGTAGTAGTAGTAGTAGTAGTAGTAGTAGTAGTAGTAGTAGTAGTAGTAGTAGTAGTAGTAGTAGTAGTAGTAGTAGTAGTAGTAGTAGTAGTAGTAGTAGTAGTAGTAGTAGTAGTAGTAGTAGTAGTAGTAGTAGTAGTAGTAGTAGTAGTAGTAGTAGTAGTAGTAGTAGTAGTAGTAGTAGTAGTAGTAGTAGTAGTAGTAGTAGTAGTAGTAGTAGTAGTAGTAGTAGTAGTAGTAGTAGTAGTAGTAGTAGTAGTAGTAGTAGTAGTAGTAGTAGTAGTAGTAGTAGTAGTAGTAGTAGTAGTAGTAGTAGTAGTAGTAGTAGTAGTAGTAGTAGTAGTAGTAGTAGTAGTAGTAGTAGTAGTAGTAGTAGTAGTAGTAGTAGTAGTAGTAGTAGTAGTAGTAGTAGTAGTAGTAGTAGTAGTAGTAGTAGTAGTAGTAGTAGTAGTAGTAGTAGTAGTAGTAGTAGTAGTAGTAGTAGTAGTAGTAGTAGTAGTAGTAGTAGTAGTAGTAGTAGTAGTAGTAGTAGTAGTAGTAGTAGTAGTAGTAGTAGTAGTAGTAGTAGTAGTAGTAGTAGTAGTAGTAGTAGTAGTAGTAGTAGTAGTAGTAGTAGTAGTAGTAGTAGTAGTAGTAGTAGTAGTAGTAGTAGTAGTAGTAGTAGTAGTAGTAGTAGTAGTAGTAGTAGTAGTAGTAGTAGTAGTAGTAGTAGTAGTAGTAGTAGTAGTAGTAGTAGTAGTAGTAGTAGTAGTAGTAGTAGTAGTAGTAGTAGTAGTAGTAGTAGTAGTAGTAGTAGTAGTAGTAGTAGTAGTAGTAGTAGTAGTAGTAGTAGTAGTAGTAGTAGTAGTAGTAGTAGTAGTAGTAGTAGTAGTAGTAGTAGTAGTAGTTTGTCCAGGTAGGAGTCACGACAACTTGTTTAGCGTAGCTACCTATTACCCCACTCTCCCTTCCTTTCCATTCTTTCCCAAAAAATTATTACTTTCCCCTACCGGTCCTCCATCAATTGTAGAACCATCGTTTCAAAAAATATTAACTACTATCGTTCCAAATGCAAGAGAAACGCACTCCTCTACCCATTAAACCTTTCTCTCCCCGTGAAAGAGACCGTCTCCCTCTTTTATCAACCCAGGTGCTGATTTTTATGTGTTTGTGTGTGACAAACGACGTTTGATGATGGACAGTCCAGAAGCTCCGGAGCTATGACGGAACATACATTCATACTTACGTTCCTTGTCCGTCTACATTTCGGATCCTTTCCAGTTAGGTCCCCCTTCTGTCACGAGATTCCCCTTTTGATGAATCTCAGGCACACATACATATGCATATATAATGTAAATACATTATCTGAACATGTGTGATGTTTACTACGCGCACTGCAGCGACACTGGCATTCTATATACAGCCCGGACTTGATTATCCGGGTGCTCATTTTTATTTTCAACCCGGATAATCGAATCACCCGGATAATCGAATCATCATTTTTGGTACAAATTTTTTTGGTATATCAAGTTTTTTGACTTTTAGGTATCAGAAATGTTTTATTTATTATTGATCTATCTTCCCAAAAGTCATAAAAATCCTTTCTTATGATTTTTTCCACTGATTTTTTTTGGTACAATATAATTTTTTGTATGTTATGTTTTTCAATATTTAGGTATTATAAATGTTTTTTTATTATTGATCAATCTCCCCTAAAGTCATAAAATTCCTTTTTTACAATTTTTTTTACTGATGAATACGATGATGATGATAATGATGATGGTGATGATGATTTTTAAGTAAAAAAATTGATTTAATCAACGCAGGATTTGTTTTTGTTTTTTTCGCCGATAAAAGGGATATAAGAAAGGAATTTTGTGGCTTTAGGGAGGTTAATCAATGCTTGTCCAGTTGGAACCATCATGTAGCATGAAAATTATAACATTTGGGTTTAAAATAAATCAGTGAAAAAAAAGTTTTTTCGGAGTTGTCGGAGAAGAATTTCAAGAGTATGTCAGTCGTTTAGAGCAATTTTTCCTAGACAATATCGTGCCGGAGGATAAGAAAATCGCAACATTGGTGACTATGGCTGGTCCTAGCCTCTATTCCGTTGCGTCCAAAGTATATTCACCGGAGGATCCGTGCATAAAATCTTATGAAGACCTGATTGTATTGCTGAAAAAGTATTTAGAACCAACGGTTAATGTTGTAGCCGAACGCTACAAATTTAGGCAATGCGAGCAGTCCGGTTCTCAGTCTATTTCGGAATTCATCATTCAGTTAAAAGCTGAGTCTCATCGTTGTAATTTAGCCGCGTTTCTGCCCGAAGCCTTACGGGATCAATTTGTCGCCGGAGTCGGAGACGTCAAGTTGCGGACTAAGCTCTTTGGAGAATTTGATCTCACCTTTGAGAAAGCCTGCACTGTGGCCTGCAGTCACGAACCTGCCGAACAGGAGTCGAAAGTGATGAAAGGAACATCAAAAATAGCTACTTTGGGAGAACAATCGCATCAAAAACCGTGTCACAATCCGGAAACGTGTCCAGCCAAGCAGTGGACATACTATGTATGTGGAAAGTCCGGCCATATTTCTACTATGTGTAAGTCATCGGAGAGTTACCAGGAGTCTACAAATAGTCAAAGCCGCGTTGCTGAAATGTCAGAAGCTGTGAACGACTGGAGATTGAATCTCATGTCAAAAGTCGTCGAAGAATAAGGACAAATGGATCCTTTTCATTCTGACTCTATCACTAGTAGTAGTACTGCCGAAGAAGCTCCCGAACCTGTTGTGCGACTGGATCCTGATCATCCTGCTCTTTTGTTAACCATCAAGGGTCTGCCCGCTGTTGCTCATACCAATGACGTTGATGCATCCGAATACAACTTCCGTAAAACTAATTTTGACGCCCTCAATGGATTGCTCTGCCAAATGGATTGGTCTGATGCAGGCTTGTTATTTCCTCACTCATTGTGCAAAAAGTGCAACTTTTTTTGTTCAACACAATGAGCAGAACTGCTTTCAGAAATGAGAAATAAATCCACACAATGAGAAACAGACTAAACATAATGAGAAAAACTGACGCGCAGAAAAACTTCTTAATGCGCTCTTTAAATGAGCAACTTTCGGTTTTGCTCCGGGTCCTCTCGGTAGCTACAGCAGTAAACGTGAAAACAAAACAACCGGTGCGCGTACAGCAACTATAGACTCAGAGGCGTCAAGACAATCAAATGTTAAATTTTGAATCTTAGCGGAGAATTACTTTTGTTTATAATGGGACTTCCTGTAGGTGCGCGTCAAGAAGCAAATGCATGGGAATTCCGTTGCCGTTGTGACATGCCTAACCATATGATGCAGTTGCGTTCACGGGCAGCCAAATTCAACTGAATATACTAAATGTAAGAATCATAATTCAACTGCATTGATGGATTAATATTTTTTTGATGGCAATGACCGCTACTGACAATCGTCGTTTTTTCTCAACGCATTACCCATGTTAAAACTACCCGTAGTTGTCATACGTCAGCGCATCGCATCAACGTATTCAAAGTGTATTAACATTCTCCTCAATGAGTAGCACAGTGTGCGGTTGCTCATACAACTGTGTTCAGCAAGAAAGAGAAAAGTTAAAATGAAACGGAGCAGAATAAATCGTGTTGAAGACTGAGCACAGTTTGAATTTTTCTCTTCTCTTTTTTTCTTCTGAGGAGGAACCATCCCTGCGGCTGAATCAACAATATTCAGTCCGCAGTGCGGGGTTCCTCAAGGAAGTAGCTTAGGACCACTTCTATTCGCTCTTTTCTTCAATGATGTCTCTTCGATTAAACCGAACAGTTGTGTGTTGATCTACGCGGATTTGAAAATTTATCTCGTCGTCCGCAAGCTATATGATTGTTTCCGTCTACAGGATATACTTGACAGCTTTACCAGGTGGTGCCGGCTGAATCATCTCGTGATTAGTATAGCAAAATGCTGTGTGATTTCCTATCGGCGTCTGAAGAATCCCATTCTGTTCAACTACTCCATCGACGGAACTGTTTTGAATCGTGTCGATCAAATTAAGGATTTAGGCGTTCTGTTAGATTACCAACTGTCCTTCAAAGCGCACTACTCTGCTACTGTGGACAAGGCTAATCGCCAACATTGGTTTTGTTTCGAAAGTTGCTGCTGATTTCACTGATCCACTGTGTCTACGCGCATTGTACTGTTCTTTAGTTAGATCTATACTCGAATTCGGGTCAATTGTATGGTCGCCATATAAAGAGATATGGATTTCCCGAATCGAATCTGTGCAGCATAGGTTTGTTCGATACGCGCTACGTAACCTTCCATGGACGAATCCGCAAGACCTGCCTCCTTATAAAGACCGGTGTGCATTGATTGGCATCGAAACATTGAAAGATCGACGAAATGCCAACCAAGCTGTTTTTGGTGCAAAAATTTTACAAGGTGAAATTGATAGTGCCGCCCTGCTTGGTCAACTTCACATCTACGCACCATAGCGCATTCTAAGGCCCAGACAGTGGCTACGACAACCTTCTAGAAATACTGTATATGGCAATAATGACCCAATGTTGAGTGTGAGCGGACGATTACAAGAGGCTTATCATTTATTCGATTTTAACGTGTCTACAAAGACCTTCCGTCAGCGAATTTTTAAAAGCATGTGATATATTACGTTACTTTAGATCATTAAGACCATATGCTATCAGATGATTTTTTATAGAATAAACAAATAAACAAATTCTACCACCACGTGTTATACCAAAATGGAGGAATTCAATGGGTTTGAAATTTTCATCTATTAGCATACTTAGGTAAAGTTTGTAGTCTGAGTCCCTTTCATACTTTCATAAAATTCAAAGTCAAACTAAAGTCATGCCTATATCATGTGAAAGTCAAAATTAAGTCGAAGTCCAATCAAAGTCAAGTCAAAGACACGTTGAAGTCAGAGTCGAGACAAATCAAGTCAAACTTAATTCCAACAGAGTGAAATCAAGTCAAGCCAAACTAAAATCAAGGTCAGTAGACAAGTCAGAGTCAAGTCAACAATAATTTTTAAATCTAAGTCAGAGTTGCATAGTGAAAAATTAAACAAGCAATTAAGAAAGAAGAGAAGTCACAACACAAGTCGACGAATTCGTTAACCTCAATGGTTTAAAATCAGTTTTCATGACGACAGGGAATAATGTCAGTCGGTGTTTTGATTATACAAAAGGAATATTTCTTGTAATTATAACGTTTTATAGAATATTTGGAAACTAGTTGTAAAAGCCATTATCAATTCGAAGTTTCTTTCAAAGCCCGGAGAGTGTTATGTAGTGTATGTCAGGGTTCACGTACTGTTGCGTTAAACTACTTCCTGTACTGTCACTAAATCTGTGGTACCAACTTATACATTACTTATATAAGTCACAGCGCTGATGCGCTCGGCCTCTTTTCGTTCCTGACCATTAGATTGTATACTTTGTACATATTAATTAGAAATAAATGTTGATTTTAGTGATTTTATGTTATCAGTCCATAACAGGCAGCTTGAATTCATTTTTAAGATTGGACGAAATTTTGAGGATCCCCATTACCTAAAATCACTGTATTGCGCCCTAGTTCGCTCACTGTTGGAGAATTGTAGTTTGGTGTGGTTCCCTAAACCAGCATGGAACATACGCATTGAACGCGTGCAACGCAGATTCATCCGACTTGCTTTACGACATCTTCTATGGAATCATCCGGATAACTTACCCCCTTATGGAGATAGATGCCGTTTACTGGAACTTGACACACTGGAACATAGACGCAAAAGACAACAGGCTTTCTTTGTAGCCAAAATTCTCAACGGTGAAGTGAAGTAACTTGCCAACGCTATTAACCATGCTCAATTTCCGGGCATCACAACGACCATTGCGCTCAACGGGATTATTGCAAAAGCAGTTTCACCGAACTGCATTCGGTTACAACGAACCAATTACAGAATGCATTAGAACATTTTCGAAGGTGGAGGAACTGTTCAATTTCGGTGAACCAACGCACTTGGTTGCGCACAAGCTACGTAGTTTTAATTTTATTTAACTTAAGTTTTATTCATGTAGACAAATCTAAGGTCAGATGAATTATCCCAAATAAATAAATAGATAAATAAATATATATATATATATATATATATATATATATATATATATAAATAAACAAATAAATATATAAATAAATAAACAAAAACTTTGTAATTTGTAATTTGTTTGTTTATTTGTCACGGTAACCTTTAGTTTAAAACTTTATATCAGGTCAAGGAAAACACAATAACGAAAATAGATACTTGATGACTAAATCGAACACACAAATTAATAATTAATACTAAGCAAAAAAACATTAAACAATTACACTAATCTTTTTGTAAAGTTTTTAAAGAGGACGATATAGTTGGCTTTAGTTTGGCGTCTATTGGGAGACCGTTCCAGCATGCGGCCCTGTATATGAGCACGCTTTTTCCACTGCTAGTTGTATGCCTAGGAATGATGAGACATCGCGTACGTTGCTGCTATCCAGGTTGCAGGCGCTGTTGAATATAATCGGGCTGGTTGCCGAAGTAAGCTTGTCGTATGAAGCAACATATTCTAAGCCGGTAGTTAGCTGGTAGATCGACTCCGAGGATAGTATTTCGAACGGCGGCAGTTGTGTCTCGTCGCTGTAGCTTGTATACAAACCGTACAGCAGATTTGAAACAGCGTTGTAGTTGGTCTTCTAGCGATGCCGATAGTCCAGGATAGTATACGATGTCGCCCTACTTTCTGATAACACAATCATTGACACCACCAACTAAATTCGGATTGCCTTTCTGACGAACTTAGAAGCTATTTTTACGATTAACACGTTGAATTTACTTAGACTTCCATCGGGGCAGGCATACAGTAGTACGGTAGTGACTTTTCGCCTGCCCGTTGAACTTAAAATCTAAAGGCCCCCATACACGTACCAACATGTTGGTCGAAAATGTTGGTGAATTCATGTTTGGCCAACACGCTCGTCTTCATGTGAGTGCTACGAACCAAGCTGTCAAAAGAAGATGTTGGGCTCGACACTCGACCTGAATGGCCAAGCGCCAACATAATGTTTATTTTATTTCCAACCCAACATATGCCTTTAAAAAGATGTTAGTGGTTATTTCAGGGGTGGTCACTGGTCAATTTGGTGCAGTTCTTTGCCATCTTTTTTATGGTCTTTACAATGTGTGGATGACTGTAAAAATCAAATGTGGACTATAACTGTACGGTGAGGTGAGGGTGACTGTAAGAATAGGGCCCGTAAGTGAAATATGGTAGTCAGATGACTAAGAATAAGGCTCCAGAAATCATAAGCAATTCGTTCATCCATCCCAACTAGTTAACCACTTCTAATTTCATCACCGTCAACGATCATTAGAAATTTGGGCTAGGTTTCAACAAGAACAAATTAGTTATAAGAGTATCAGAGCTAGTTTTATTTTCAGGTTTAGAAGCCCAGTAATCAAACATTTGCAGATAGACAAAAAATAAACAACATTCGCACTTATTTCGAGGTATTAGCAGGCAAAAATTCTTTTTTCAAGATAAATACAATTTTAAGCGCAGCGTCTATATGTTACTTTATTTTACATTTATTCAAAGATCGCATTTTTATCGTCATGTACGATCCTTTACAATTTATCAAAGTTTCATGTCCTTTGAAATAGTTTCAATTATTCTCTACTCAAGCATTTTGGAGTGGAAAATATTTCGTTTACAACTTACGTCTTAAGCATCTAGACTGGTTAAAATTGATGAAAAATGGTGACTAGAATAGAACTTTGGACTATATTTATTTAATTATCAAATTCAATTTGTTGAAGCATATATGAAATATGAAAATTGTGTGAATCAAATGAAAAAAATTGACGAAAGCAAGCGAAAATAAAATCCTTATAAAAAATAGATTGCTTATCACTCATGTTTTGTTGTTCATGAATGAACAGACCAAAGTGATCAAGACGTAATTGGATAATTACCGGATATTCCAGAGGTCAATGCCTTCTTAATAAGGATCAATTGTTAAACAAAAATGGTTGTTTGAAACAAATTTTCTGCTCATCGCAGATCGATCGGTCCGCTTTTCGAGATATCCGGATTTTTGATCTTATAACATCTTATAATCATTATTAGATTAGTAATCAAGATACATATGCATTGACAGCAACTACTAGTGTGTAAGCATACGTTTTAGTTTAGATTTATTCAAAATGCTTGTTGGTAATTAGTTCGCACTGTTTAGTTTGGACAGAGAACTTTTAAAATATAGTCAGTAAGAAGGGTTGGAACGGTTGGACTGTCTTCATTGATGGCCTTCAAAACTGAAAAGAGAAAAATAAAATAAACAAATAAATAATATATATTGCTCATCACGACTCTAGCAGATAAATACTTACTTTTAATCAAAATTTGTAGCGTTTGGTTCTCAGGAGTTCCATCCAAATTGTATGGAATAACAGTTGTTAAATACTTAGGTTCTAGTCCACCTGAAATTAAGTAGTTCAACATCGTAAAAATGTATCAACTGTCTATAAAAATATTTTACTCTGCTAGTTAATGATTGAGATATACGCTAAAAATGATTAACTACAACAGACTATTGATACAAGTTATTCTATATTTACTAGTTGAGTCCGAATCTTACGATCCGGAAAATACAAATATCTACCAAAGAAATTGCTGAAACATTTCATTTACCAGTATTTTTTCCAATACTGTTTATGCTTTGTAGTAGTTTGACCTTAGTTATACTATAACAAAGGTTTAGAAATTGATCGAAAAACATGAAATTGATCCGAGGCCCGGGCCCAGCCACATAGGTATACAAATCGATAGAGTTCGACGAACTGAGCAACAGGGATGATTCCTCCTCAGAATAAAAAAAGAGAAGAGAAAAATTCACACTTTACTCAGTCGCGATTTATGTTGCTCCGTGTTGTTTGAACTTTTCTCTTGATCGCGATTGCTCAGCAACCTGCTCATTGTTCTTCTCATTGAGGAATAAACTGAGCAACAAAGTGTTAATACACTTTTTGGATGCCCATGATATGGCACAAAAAAAAACTGTTTAGACTTCTCGCAGCGGCAACAGTGCAAAAAATGTTGCATATGACGAGGGTGAATGATAGATATGGCAACAATGTAATTCCCGTGCCGTTGCTTGCTGCAGTACGAGCGATTTCGAAAGTTTCTCATTTATCGCACAATGAGAATCTAAAGTTTTTTATATTTCTCTTTATTTTTGGTCTGTTTCTCATTGCGTCATTGCGTGGATGTATTCCTCATTTGTGGCAGCAGTTCTGCTCATTGTGTTGAATGAAAAAAGTTGCACTTTTTGCACAATGAGTGAGGAAATGACAAGCCTGCTGAGCAATGTCTGTATGTATATATATATATATATATATATATATATATATATATATATGTGTGTGTGTGTGTGTGTGTGTGTGTGTGTGTGTGTGTGTGTGTGTGTGTGTGTGTGTGTGTGTGTGTGTGTGTGTGTGTGTGTGTGTGTGTGTGTGTGTGTGTGTGTGTGTGTGTGTATGTGTGTGTGTGTGTGTGTGTGTGTGTGTGTGTGTGTGTGTGTGTGTGTGTGTGTGTGTGTGCGGAACGCTTCTTTTCTGTAGCCTGTTTCTCAGAAATGACTGTACCAATTCATGCGCTTTTACTTTTGTTTGAAAGCTATTATTGCCTAGTATATCACCGAAGACTCCAGAACTCAAGACTGGGCATAGAAGGAGGTTCGATTATACACAGCAAAGGATGATGCTACTAACGCCATATCTTATCCCAAGGGAATTACTACTGCTTATAAGTGTTAGTGTTCACAACCATCTGAAAGAATATATGCGTGTGATGTTGATGTACGATGTCATCAATGATGTCCGTATGGTTGTGATGATAGAGTGATGGCACATATACAACTTAAAAGTTACCACCGTCATCCGTAGAGGGCGTACTGACCCGGTCCGTCGAAATTTGACAGAGTGTCAGAGGGGTAATAGTAGAGGTGTGCGCCGGTCAGATTATCGGCGGCGGCGGCGCAGGAATCATTTTTATTCGGCGGCGGCGGCGTAGCCGGCGTGACGCCGTTCGTTACTATCGGCGGCGGCGGCGGCGGCGTGCATCGGCGTGCGAGTAGTTTACACCGTTAAATCACAGACAAACAGACTTAACTCTTGGAAGAAAAATCTACAAAAATTATCGTACCTCACATTTAGCCTGAACACTAACACCATCTATGATCGACATTCCCAAATACATATCAAATAGCAACATGGGTATCCCTAGAAGTGGCAAGTATTTTTTATGGGGAATTCCCCTTCTTTCGTCAAAAAGCGCCACTTTGGCCAAAACGGAGACATTCCCAACTAAGCCAAAATTTGAAATGACGGTTTAATCGGTACGAAAAATGGAAAACGAGTGTTGTCTGTTTGTCTGTGCTTAAGTCTTTGAATTGTTTTTGTATGTATGTAATTGTTTTTTGTATGTTTGCGAATACGCGATATGGTAGACACTAGTACGTAAAAGGCAGGGAAGATTGGGATACGCACCCCATCTTTCGATTTTATGCCATGCATATGAACGTCCGATTGCTATAGATCGAATTTAAATTTCAGTTTTCTGCCAATGTGTTTTTTTTTTAATTAAGGGATATTACATGCATTGCATACAATAGACGGCAACTAAAATTCGCGGGTGAAATCGGCAATGTTGCACATCGAGCAAGAAGTAAAGTATGCCCAGTCCATGCGAGCCAGTATAAGCAGCATTCAGCGCTTACGCAACTGATGCAAGCGTACGATAAGCAACCACCGATGCTGCATGCATACATCATGCTACCTACTTACTAGCGAGCGCTCAGCCTCGAAGTGTCTTTCTGCACAACCCGCTTACAAAGCCAACAACTTGTGAGAAGCCAACAGCCCGTGCGAGCTAGCGGAATACTAGGATATATGGATACTTATTTTGCGCTCACTTACACACGCGGATAAGACTACGAGCCCTCTCGAGTGATCGATCGGGGGAGGGGGGGCAGTAGTAGCTACGCTTAACAAGTAGTCGTTGTGACTCCTACCTTTTATCCAATGCTGGAAGGTGCATGGGTCGAATCAAGCTATAACCTGAGATTATAACCGGATTCGAACTAACAACACCCGCCAGGGCATGTGGCTCGCTGGTACTAATGTATCTTTGAACCATAGAGACGCTGGACAAAAAGAGACTGCACAATCCCCTTATTAAGCGAGCAATGTATCTTCAAACTCCACCATCAGGTGGGTGGCTATAACCTCAGATTATAGCTTGATTCGACCCATGCACCTTCCAGCATTGGACAAAAGGTAGGAGTCACTACGACTAGTTGTTAAGTGTAGCTACTAATAACACCCCCCCCCCCCTCCCCCACCTCTGTCTCACCTTTCCGGTCTTTCTCCTCACTCTAAAAAATTTCATTACTTTCATCTACCGTCCCTTCGTCAATTGGAGAAGAGCTAGCGTTACAAAAAATAATAATTATATATGCCTGACCTCATTTCAAGGTCAAGACAACAACAATAGGTTGGTCTAAGGAAAAAAAGACAAATTTTTATTTTTCAGCCATCTTTTTTCCTTCTTTTTCCTTTTTCTCAAGCTGTGATTAGTTTATAAAGCTCAAAAGTTATAAAAGTCTTTGCCAAGCTACTAATAAAACCAAGAAAAAATTGTTTCAATACGTTGTGTAGTTTCTGAAAGGTACATAAAGCTTGAAAATCGTGTTTTTACAGGAGCGGCGTTTTATTCCAGCGAGGTTGTTCCTCGCCGCAGTGGAATGCTTATGCGTTCGATTGTTTTTTGGTCATTTCTCGTGGTTGGATCATTACAAAATTAGTATTAAAATAAACGAGAAAGACATCAAGACAAAATCTGAAATAAAAAATTTGACTTTTTCAAAAGTTTTGGTCGCTTATGTCTCCTTAAAAATAAATGAACACCGGGAAGCAAGACAGAAGTTTGACAGAAAACGTCATGCTAAAGTTCGTTTACGTTAGATCTTTTCAATTCGCTCTCAGTTGGACGCATGGTAGCTAACACTCAGGGTACAGCAACACGGCAGTTTGAATCTAAATTAAAGGTACATTATAAGAATGAATTCACAAAACGGGTTCACTACGTGCTATCCTCATTATGACCCGCATTTTTGTCAATGTTGCGCTATATCGTCGGCGTGAGTAAATGGCTTCGGCGGCGTGGGAAAAAGGACCTAGGCGGCGCGCCGGTTCTAAATCATCGGCGGCGGTGGCGCGTGCAAAAATATCGGCGGCGGCGGCGCGGCGCGGCGGCGCACACCTCTAGGTAATAGGCTCTTATTTATCATAAATATACCCCCCAAGGGGTGTACTACTGATAAGTTAACTACCAAGGATTGCAGTATGCCCTCGGAGGTTCAAAAATCACTCGATATATATGTGTTTGTGTTTGTCCAAATTCTTCATCCACCCCTTCCTATTCTTCCTGTTTTCCTTCCCGTCCTCATCAGGTAAATGATGACACGGGCAAGGCACAAATCTTTCACATGATTGTGAAGAACGTGCTGCTTTGAGCTAAAAATGCTGATAGTGACATGTGACAACGATGTGCGCCGAAAGCGGCTGCCAACAGGACCTTCTACGGATTACGTACCCAACTGAGGTCCCGTAGCCTGCAATTCCGTACAAAATTCGCGTCCTAAAAGATGCTAATTCTTCCGGTGCGTCATTAGAAGCCGCTAGTTTGGAGTTACAAGATATCAATTCCTATGTAAAAAATGGAAAGAATCGATTGGTGGTGGTCCTATCTTGTGCAGACTTCGGGCAAGTATGGAATAGATGGGAGAAGGTAAGTTGGTATAAATTCTAACGTATTTCACGTATTTGTTCGACAGGGTTTTGGAGGTGAAACTTCGTTCGAAGATATCGTCTGTGTTCACGAATAAATCTGGTGTATACTTCAAGGCAGTAACTTGGGATCCCCTATCGTCATTGTGTTCTTTAACGGCGCAAGCTCTGCTTATGAAAGAGAATTGTAGATGCTGACGATTTGAAAAGCTATTTCACTGTTCGATGCAATAAAAACTGCCATCGTCTTCAAGTTTTTTGGATTTATTTTTTTTTAATTTCTTTTGGACACGTTTTGTGATTTGGTGTAATGTGAATAACATGAACGTTGGTTTCACTAAATGCGAAACAATAATTACAAATTTAACGATTAGGTATTGAAAAGGCTTCGAAACCAGCCTTTGATCGTCACCGTACACTGATAATCTCAAAAGCGATTCGCCAACTAAGATTTATTGTAAAAATTGGACGAGATTTTAAAGACTCTCATTGCCTAAAAGCACTATATGGTTCGTCCCTTCTCGAAAATGCGCGCCTAATTTAAACTCCACATCAACCTTATTGGAACCTTCGAATTGAACGAGTGTAGAGGATGTTCATAAGATTGGCCCTGCGTAGTTTGCCTTGGTGTAATCTGAAAATTTTACCCCCATTATAGTCTAAGCAAGCGTCACAGACACCGAAATGAAATCGAAAATGGCAATTTAAGAGCGATTTCATGTTTTTGACGATAAATTTTTTTTTGTAATCAGCTACCTATATAAGAGCAAAATCGTAACTTAGGATATTGCGAGTGAGTAAAGACAAAGAGTATAGGTGACACAACTTAAACACTTTGTGAACTAGGACACGCAGGGTAAAAGTTTAGAAACAATCGCAACCATTGGATTTGTTTGTAATTTTTCCAATTTATTGTCCTAATTTACACAGTCGTTTTCGAGAAAAGATATCTTTACGTAATGGCAAATAGTTCGTCGAACGCAAAATTGGCTGACCGTGATCACAATTCTGAAAAAGCGCATGTCCTGTTGAAGCAGTGCAATATCAAAAAGCTTTTTGGTACGGAGTGAAACAACCCAACAAATCTGAGTGCGTATCTTTACAGTTAAAAAAACTGGAAAAGTGTTGTTTCTTATATGCTAATGAAGGAATCAGTCTCATTTTTAAAAAAGCAGGGATCATAGTAGGTATTAGGTATAACAAACCGATCAAGTTCACGTTGTACTCCGTAATATATCGAGAACATCTGAAATAATATGTGCTATCCGCGGGGTCATCGCTAATTTCGGATTATTTGTGTTGAGCTAGTGCCAATTCTGCGATATCAGCGACCAACTACGGTGAAGAAAGAAAAGGTTGTCGATGCAGATGCCAGTGGCACTATTGCTACAGCTCTAAATGAGCATTAAGCAAAACGAGCAAATCCAGAAGTAGAATTTACTTTGAAACGAAGACGGATGATTTCAGGTGCTCCACATGTTTCAAATTCGTAAACAAATGTTAATAACTGATAAAAAAATCCCTCTTATTTTGCCCCCTGTTTGGTAGGTCCGCGTAGGCTGAATCACCTGATTTGGTACCTATTAATAACACGAATCGCCCGAAAAATAGCTCTGGCTCTCAAGCCCTAGCACTCCTCGAAGATCTAAGTCAAACGATGACGATCGGCGGCCATACTTGGAAATGCTTCATGTACATACTGGAAAAGCTAAGCTGGAGGTGCGAATTTGAGCGCCCATCCCCCAGGTGAGGGGCGGTTCAAACAGCGTCTGTCACGAAGCGAGCGGCTGAATATGAAATGCTGTATCCCGCCAGCGGGATGTAGATCTTGCGACCCCGGTAAGGCAGTAGTATTCGACATATGAAGAGAGATCAGAGTGTATGGCCCCAGAACTAGAATATCTATAGCAATGGGAGATTGGCCAACAGTTTTCCAGGCTGAGATAGCTGCTATAATAGAATGTGCAAACGTCTGTCTCAAAAGGAAATACAGACATGCTAATATATGCATTTTCTCTGACAGCCAAGCGGCGCTAAAAGCGCTTAAAGCTTTTAAGTGTTTCTCAAAACTTGACTGGGATTGCATTTGTCTCTTACGGCAACTGAGCCAGGTAAACTCGGTAAACCTATACTGGGTCCCTGGTCATTGCGGAATAGATGGAAATGAACTCGCAGGCAAACTAGCCATCAGATGTGGTTCTAACTCTCCATTCTCAGGTCCAGATCCATTCTGCGGTATCTCGGACTGTATGATGAAGAATGGGTTGAAACAATGGGAGAGCCAAATGGTTATGGCCAATTGGATGGCCGACTGTACGGCTCAAACAATCAAAAAAAATTATAATGCCTAGTATTAAGGTTACTCAGAAGCTGCTGAGTCTCAATAAAAGAGATCTCAGCACGTTTAACGGTCTGGTGACAGGACATTGCCTGAGAAAATATCATCTTCGGAATCTGGGTTTCATGCAAGATGATATTTGTCGCCTGTGTAATACCGAGACCGAAACCTTGGAACACTAACTCTGCAATTGTGGAGCACTAATAGAACGCAGACTGCAGTATCTCAAAAAAAGACTACTAGAGCCTAGGGAGATCTGGTTTGCGTCGCCGATCAGGATTGCAAGGTTTATAAACCAAGCCATCCTTGATTGGCACCTGTCTCGCTCCAGCTACCAGCCTACCGCTTCCTCAATAAGTGATAGGTAAGCCTGAAGCGTACAGCAAAAGAAACAATGGGGCATACCACAATAGTTCAAAATAATGGACGCAGTGGTAAGAGTACCCAACAGAAGAGGAAAAAAATTTACCACGAATAACGAAAATGGAAATATGGAACGGCGCAGGTACTTGGTACCTGGAATGTCCGAGCTCCCAATGAACCGGCTCGAGTTGGCTTGCTTGCTTGAGAGCTATATCGACTCGGAGTGGAGATCACTGCTATCCAGGAAGTTCGGTGGCCAAATTCCGGAGAAAGGGAGTTCCATTAATTTCAAGTACCACTTTCATCATAGTATCCATTTGTCGACCAATGATAACGGTCAGAGATTAACAAATTTCGCCGCAGCCAGAGAAATGGCCATTTTTAGGAACATTCGGAAACACACCTGGAGGTATCCAAATGGAGACTCTAGCTCTCAGATCGATCATGTCTTGATTGACAGTCGACACGTTTCGGATAACACCGATGTACGGTCTTGTCAGGGATCAAATATCGACTAAGACCAATGGCCTTTTACGGACATAAATCATGGACGCTAAAGGAAGCAGATCGACGAGGGGTTCTTGAGCGTAAAATTCTGCGATTTACACTTGGAGGCAAAAAGGAAAATGGAGTGTGGCACAGATGCATGAACCATGATTTGTATCAAGCATATAGGCAAATAGGCTGATATAGTGAAGGGTGAACAGTGTGGAGGCTGTGGTAAGCTGGACCTGGCCAGAATACACGATAAAAGAGTAACCCAAACTATTGTTAGCGCAGAAATAGGTAGAGGCAGTAGACTTCGGGGCAGACCTCGCACTCGATGGATGTATGCTATCGAGGACAATATACATTCTGCTGCAGTTCGGATTGGAGAACGGCAATCCAGGACCGACAGCATCCATGACCGAGAGAGGAAAACCATTATTCGTTCGGCGCAGGATCGATAACAGACCGTCGCCACTAAAGCAAGTAATTAATGGTTCATGATTTTCGTAATGTTCCTAGTTGCCAATATTCCATGTTTGGAATTTTACATCCTTTTATCGCATGAAAATACGTAATTTCAACTTTCGCAGATAAAACTTTACCAACATGGAAAATATTACAAAAGTTCAAAGAAGTTGAAAATTTGTGCAAAGCAAAGTAATTGGCTACCTCGACTGCTAGCTAATCTTTCCACGCTCTTCATGCCAACGAACTGTCGTAACTGTGTCAACTTGCTAAGCCTAAATAATGTCTACGCAACGTGAATATCAGTGGTTTTTATTTTTCGAAATAAAATGCTGGTTCCATTAAAGCTGTGTTAGCCTCAAACTGTATAGGTAACACAGGCACAAGAGAAACACTATTTGAAAATTCTGAGGAATCAGAAATAACTTTACGAAACCGATATTACTTCTTGACAGCATTGAGTTTTGCTGCTCTGCTTTCGCTTTTATGACGTGGCTACATTGGAAATTATTAAACTTTTTTTCTGGGCAATACTTACTGTTTGAATGGGGCATTTGTTTTCCTTGGGCTTTTCCTTTTTTCTTTTCTACATGAAATTGTCTTCTGCGATTTTGTACGGCTAGCAACAGCGAGATGAATGTATTTTTCAATTCTTTTTCATACTCTAATTCATCTCTTAAAGCCAATTCAGCTATTAATGTTTCACTGAATTCTCTAATCAAAAGTTCCATTTCCATATAGAGCTCATTCAACTGTGTGATGGTTAAAGAGCGTAGTTCTAAAAAATTATAAATGATTGCGTAAAACTTTCAACCTACATAAGATTATTACTTACTTTCTTCATACAACGGTGACCCTAGGACCTCTTTTGCCTTTTCCATAATCTCGCTTTCATTGATTCCATCTTCGGAAGTACTTTCGTCCATGATATCATCAATTTCTTTAATTACTTCCTCTGCTGTTTTGATTGGGTCATTATCTGTATGTAGGCCTCCTAATATAAGAGCATGCATGTCCAGATCATTTGCAACAGCTTCGTCTTCTGAACTAAGATCTTGAATATCATTATAATTGGGGTAGTCGGATGATTTAGATAATTTTAATGCAGGTACATGCATTTGACGAGCATAGGTTTTAGACCAATCAATTGGTAATATGTTTCCGAAATTGCCAGTAATAGTCCACCACATTCTATAAAAGATGAACATACGACAATAGTAAGGATATAATATATCAAAATACATAAATATAATATAATATAATATAATATAATATTAGTACAATATAATATAATATAATATAATATAATATAATATAATATAATATAATATAATATAATATAATATAATATAATATAATATAATATAATATAATATAATATAATATAATATAATCTATACCTATAAAAATGGATTTCTGTCTGTCTGTCTGTCGGGATGTTCCTTATAGAATCGAAAACTACTGAACCAATCGGCATGAAAATTTGCATGTAGAGGGTTTTGGGGCCAGGGAAGGTTCTTATGATGGTTAGAGACCCCTTCCCCACTAAGAGGGGGGGCTCCCGTACAAATGAAACACAAATTTCCTCATAAATCGAGAACTAATCAAGCAAATGGAACAAAATTTGGCATGTGGGTGTTTTTGGAGACAAGGATTTTTTCTATGGTGAATTGAGACTTCTCCACTCTTTAGAAGGGGAATTATGACTCCTCTCCCCTTTAAGAAGGGGGGCCATATAAATGAAATACTAATTTCCTTATAACTCGAGAACTAGTCAAGCAAATGGAACCAAATTTGGCATGTGAAGGTTTTTAGAAGCAAGAATTTGGCATGTGGGGGGTTTTGAAGGCAGGAATTTAGTTTGTGATGGTTCGAGACCCCTGGTTCAAGGCGAGACGGACGCAGGCCGCGAGTGTTGCCGGCGACCTGCCGTCGGAAGCGCCGGCCACGGGGGGGGGGGACAGCCCCCCGTAGAGATCACCTCTTTCTAGGTTTATTTATTTTCTTTTCCTAGATCTACTGGCCTTTATTACTTTCCTTCAGTTGGGTCACCCATGCGAAATGATACTTTCTACGAAAAGATTTTCCGAGAAATGGTACATCTCGCGTACGGTTTTTCGCGAAATGGTATTCTGCGAAACTCTATATTCCGCGTTATGGTCAACCGAGAATTGGTGTTCCGCAAAATGGTATTCAGCGAAATGGTTTGTATGATTGCGAATATTTAAATGCTATCCGCTTTATTTTATCAGGCTAAGCAATGGGGGGAGTTGTTTTCTACTTTACTGTTGTAGTACAGTGAACCCCCGTTCGTTTGAACGATTCCTCATGCAAACTACCGGGGTTTGCTTTTAATTTGAACAACTGGTAACCCTAAATATGCTGGAGCTTGTGTGAACTGGCTACCCTATTCTTTGTTATTGTTTTGATGGTTTGACTCAGTTGGCAGTTGCAAGCAGCGAATATTTCATTCTCCGATCAGATTTATATCATAGTCGTTGGGAAAACGCATTATGAAACAGATTAAATACGCTACATCAGTACAAACAAATCGTGTTTATGTGCATTGTCTGCATAAGCAAATGTTGTCATATTGAGAATGACATTTGAACCATTTTTAATTTGCACGTCGTGCAAACCAACGGGGTTCAAATTAAAAAGTGTTCAGATTAAAAACGGTCAAACGAACGGGGGTCCACGGTAATCATCAACTCAATAAAATACTTGTCTATCGGACCACTGGTTAGCAACGAATGAATATTTATTCTCTATAACATAACACGGACTACTTAGATAATGACTACAACTGTGAGGAAAATTTGGTTATTAAAACACCCACTCCTGACAAACTTGCAAAACTCGAGCTTGTGACAAAGGTCATCCAAGATTCACGATTTATGTACAACACAGTTTAATTTGTGGCAATACGAAGTTTGTCGGGTCAGCTAGTATAATATAAAATAATATAATCTAATCTTACATATAAAAATGGATTTCTGTCTGTCGGTATGTTGCTTATAGAATCGAAAACTACTGAACCGATCGGCGTGAAAATTTGCATGTAGCCGTTTTTGGGGCCAGGGAAGATTCTTATGATGGTTAGAGAACCCTACTCCCACTAAGGGGGGGGGGGCTCCCATATAAATGAAACACAAATTTCTGCCTAACTCGAGAACTAATCAAGCAAATGGAACAAAATTCGGCATGTGGGTGTTTTTGGAGACAAAAATTTTTTTCTATGGTGAATTGAGACCTCTCCCCTCTTTGGAAAGGGAACTATGACTTTTCTCCCCTTTAAGAGGGGGGGGATTCCATACAAATCAAATACAAGGAGTTTTTGGAGGCAAGAATTTTTTCTATGATGAATTAGAACCCCTTACCTTTTCAGGAGGGAGGCTCCCATATAAATAAAATACAAATTTCCTCATAACTCCAGAACTAATCAAGCAAATGGAACCAAATTTAGCATGTGGGTGTTTTTGTAAGCAAATCTTTTTTCTATGGCGACTTGAGACCGCTCTCCTCTTTAGGAGGGCAATTATGACCCCTCTCCCCTTTAAGAGAGGGGGCTTCCATACAAATGAAACACAAATTTCCTCATAACTCGAGAACTAATCTAGCAAATGGAACAAAATTTGGCATGTGAAGGTTTTTGGAGGCAAGAATTTTTTCTGTGGTGAACTAGGCAATTTTTTTATATAGTGAATTGAGACCCCTCCCCTCTTTAGGAGGGGAAATATGACCCCTCCCCCTTTAATAGTGGGGGGCTCCTATACAAATGAAATACAAGTATTATCCTCATAACTAGAGAACTAATCAAGCAAATGCAACCAAATTTGGCAAGGGGGGGGGGGGGGGGTGGGTTTGGAGGCAGGACTTTTTTATGATGGTTTGAGAACCCTCACCCCTGTGGTTGGGGGATAGTTATTATTATTATTTATTTGATTCATGACTCTCATACAAATAAAACAGAAATTTTTGCGTAACTCAAAAACTAATCGAACTCGAAAAATTTTAGACTCTCATAAAACATTAGTCAATAACAAGACCACCAAAAACTTTCAATAGTAATATTAGATGACTCAGGGCGAAACGGCCACAGGCCGCGAGTGTTGCCGGCGACCTGCCGTCGGAAGCACCGGCCACTGCAGGGGGCGGCCCCCCGTAGAGATCACCTCTATCTAAGTTTATTTATTTTCCTAGATCTACTGGCCTTTATAACTTTCCTTCAGTTGGGTCACCCATGCGAAATGGTACTTTCCACAAAAAGATTTTTCGAGAAATGGTACATCCCGCGTACGGTTTTTCACGAAATGGTGGGTGGATATTCCGCGTTATGGTCAACCGAGAATTGGTGTTCCGCAAAATGGTATTCGGCGAAATGGTTTGTAATGATTGCGAATATTTAAATGCTATCCGCTTTATTTTATCAGGCTAAGCAATGGGGGGAGTTGTTTTCTACTTTACTGTGAGGAAAATTTGTATATTAAAACACCCATGAACTCCTCAGAGCCTTGCAAAATTCAAGATTGTGACAAAGGTCATCCGAGATTCACGATTTATGTACAACACAGTTCAATTTGTGGCAAGTCGGGTCAGCTAGTATAACATAAATCTGTATATACAAAAGTAAACGCGAGTTTGTATGTTTGTATGTGCCGCCATAACTCCGGAACGTCTGGTCGGTTCTTCATCAAACGACGTTTGTCAAACACATGTTTTTGACATGAAGGAATTTGCGCAGGAGGCTGGCAAAAGAGGACGACGGGGCGAAGAAAGTTCAAATGGGTAAAGGGGTGCTTTTCTCTTGCATTTGGGACGATAGCCTGCTATAATAGCAGTTGTACAAGTGGTTGGATTTTAAAAGGGGAAATAGTGTTACAATAACAGATGTTCAAGTTGGTACAGTCCCGGTGTAGTGGTTAGGCAACCCGCAAAAGTCACGAATGACCCACGCTGTTAAAGTGACTATAATCTACCAAAAAAATAAAGATGTACAATTGACTGAGAGACAAAGCGGCCCGAGTAAGATCGGGAAATCAGCAAATCAATATACATAAGTGAATGTCAGTTAGGGATGCCAAGTCTGAAAATTACAAAAACCGGCCGCTCGGTCCTGCCTTTAAAAAAATGCAGTGGGGTGGGGGGGGGGGGGTTGTGGCAGGCTATTAGAGGATTTGCCTGGAATGTGCGTTCATGACATCATGATAGTATCCGATAGTATATAACGGGCACAGAGAGAAAGTGGAAGCCCATTGACAGGGATGAACGTAACCACAACGAACATTGAATGGATTATTGAAGATAGCTAGTTTTCGAGTGACAACTATTTGCTTCTGCCGCTAGTAGACAATTTAATGTATATTACAGCCAGAAGCAAGGTATTGTCACTGCAGAGCTGGCTATCTTCAATGTTCCACTGCTCGGAATTGCTAATAAATTGATCAGAAAATTTAGCAAATCAGGTAAAAAGTACAAATCCGGCTTCACATATCGGAAAACCGGCCTTTTTGCCAGCTTTGCAAGTGTCAAACCGGTCGGGCCGGCCATTGGCAACCCTAATGTCAGTTTGTGTTTGTATGTATGTATGCATGCATGTCTGTATGTATGTGTGTTCCGCCATAACATCAGAACGCCTTGACCGATCGCCACCAAAACTTGGCACACATGTCCCTTGACATAAGAGAATCAGCACTTGAAGGTCCTAATAATGTTGAAAAGTCACCACTTGTGATTGAACACACAATATGATATAGGACAGTTACTCTTAAGTACATGTTATTGAATATTTACTCCAATAAAAAAGAAGGTTGACAAAAGGAGGGAAAGGTCCAAGTTAGTGGGTTGCGTTACTCCATAAAAATGGATTTCTGTCTGTCTGTTTAGTCGAAGTCGAATACTACTGACCCGATCGGCGTGAAAATTTGCATGTAAGGGTTTTTGGGGCCTAGGAAGGTTATTATGATGGTTAGAGACCCTCCCCCCACTAGGGATACCCCCAGAGGGGTGCTCCCATACAAATCACGCCTATAAAAATGGATTTCTGTCTGTCTTTTTTGGGAGATAAGAATTTTTTCTATGGTGAATTATGACCCATACCCCCTTTAAGAGGAGGGGGAGCTCCCATACAAATAAAATAGAAGTTTCCTATTATCTCGAGAACTAATCAAGCAAATGGAACTAAATTTGGCATGGTGGGGTTTTCGGAGGCAAATTTTTTTTGATGAATTAGGACCCCTGTTTAGGGGGGGGGGGACTCCTATACGAATGAAATACTAATTTCTTCATAACTTGAGAACTAGTTTAGTAAATGGAACCAAATTTAGCATGTAGGGGTTTTGGAGGCTAGAATTTTTTCTGTGATGAATTGGGTATGAAAGGGGGAAGGCAATGAAGATGCGTCCAACATAGCTCTAACCAACCCAAGTTCCTATCTAGCACCTTGACCGTGAAACTTGCTAATGTATATGAATATTGTTGGGTTGTTGTACATGTTGAATTGATGGAAACTCAAATGATGGCATCATTGTGATGCAACTATATCTGATGCAAAGGACTGCTGGTGAGCTTTTTCTATTTTTATCCATATTAATTTCATTTCATTATATATCATGTGATAAATTCATTATATGCATTATATGAGAAATACAGAGGCATCATATGAGTGGAAGACTGGAGGTTGGAGTGAGGAGTCAACCGGAATCACTAGGAGGAAACTCCTGAAGGTCTGAAACAATATTTATGTTGCACTCTTGGAACAAACAAACTATCACGTGGTTTAAAGCTGGTGCAGTGAAATTGATTGTTACATGGAAGGATCCTAATGCTGGAAGGAAATTCTTATAATTCCGGAATGCGCGCAAGTGTCTCTGCTTGTGGGTCCGCCCAATCCCTTTTAGTCTTTCTACAACAGCTTTAGTGTGAAATTCATTTGACAATCAAATTTGGATCTACTGTAAATCTACCCACATACACTGGCAGGACCTTGAACTGATGGTGGATTCCCCCCCCCCCATACATACATTCAAGAATTTTTTCTATGATGAATTATGATCCCTCTCCCCTTTAAGAGGAGAGGCTCCCATACAAATGAAATACAAATTTATCTATATCTCGAGAACTAATCAAGCAAATAGAACGGAAAAGGTGAGAGGGAGAGGGGGTTATTAGTAGCTACGCTGACCAAGTAGTCGTTGTGACTCCTACCTTATGTTCAATCTTGGAAATAGAAATTTTTGCGTAACTCAAAAACTAATCGAACTCGAGAAATTTTAGACCCTACCATAAAACATTAGTCAATAAGGCTATTACATATATTTTATAAAGCACTGGAAGGACAGTCCTAAAGTGGGGAGGGGACCTAAGTTACCATAGAAAAAATTCTTGCCTCCAAAAACCTTCACATGCCAAATTTAATTCTATTTGCTTGATTAGTTCTCGAGTTCTGAGGAAATTTGTATTTCATTTGTATGGAAGTGCCGCCTCTAAAAGGGGAGAGGGGTCATAGTTCCCCTTCTAAAGAAGGGAGGGGTCTCAATTCACCATAGAAAAAATTCTTGTCTCCAAAAACACCCACATGTTAAATTTTGTTCTATTTGTGAGTTATGAGGAAATTTGTATTTCATTTGTATAGGAGCCCCCCTCCTAAAATGAAAAGGGGTTCCAATTCACCATAGAAAAAATTCTTGCCTCCAAAAACCTTCACATGCCAAATTTGGTTCCAGTTGCTTGATTAGTTCTCGAGTTATGCAAAAATTTGTTTCATTTGTATGGGAGCCCTCTTAGTAGGGGGATGGGTCTCCTAACAACCTTCCCTGGCCCCAAAAACCCTTATAGGCAAATTTTCACACTGATCGGTTCAGTAGTTTTCGATTCTATAAGGAACATACGGGCAGACAGACAGACAAAAATCTATTTTTATAGGTATAGATTAGATGCACTGATGTAAACTCAAAAACGTAATTATACCTATTTGCAGGTAGCCGTAACTGCATTAGTTAACAACAGGTTTTATCAAACAAGTCATACTTTTAGTTTTTTAGTGTAAGATTATAAGGCAGTTATTTGTTTTGTTGTTATTGTAAGATATTGTTAACATTAGGTAATTAAGTCACCCACACAGTTTCCAATATTGTTTTTAGAGACAAGGAACTTTCAGGGGAAATTTTTATTTCGGAAGTATCATTAAATATAAGTTATAAAGATAACGCGCGTTGCGTTCCGCAGTAAGGCGCCGAATAGCGCGTAAAACTCTGCGCCAGACCCTTTTTTGTCACCATTATAACAGAAAACCTTCGAGAGACCTATCTACTTGACGAGAAAATCAATGCATTAATCTACAATACATCTATTTATATAAAGAAAAACATCAACTATTTTACTTAAAATTTGCCTCAGTAAGATTATTTTGTTTTATGTAGTTGTTCAATTATCATAAGATGCAAAAAGAAAACTGCATACTTACTGACATTCATTCATGATTTCATCTTGAGATCTCACTTGCACTGGAGCCAGTTCTTCAACCGACTGTTCATAATTGCCAAAACATTGTGTAATTTTTTTATCAAATGTATTAACAAGATCTTCAAGACTACCCGTAAACCCTTCAGCAAAATTATCAACATTTTCTCTCATAGTATTGATTTTATTATTCATGTTCACTTTGCTCACTGCAAAATTGTTTCCATTGCAGCTTTTGAGATCCAAACTGTTATCGTTCACTTCTTGAAAATCGTTATTACTGATATCACTATTTATTACCGTGGTATTTTCATTATTTTTAACTTTGATAGTATTAATCATTGTAGGTTTTTTCAATATATTTGAGTTGGACGAATGGTATTCAGTTGGACCCCATTCGTCAGCTTCTTCACACTGGGCAAGAGGTGCCTCAAACTTCAACTCAGCCATCTTATTTGCAAGATCCCGCATTACTATCTACAATTAAGCTCCAGTTTATGGTACAAACTTTTCAGTATGCAGGTTTTCAATGTTTTACGTTATTCAACTAAACTGTATTAGTCATCACAACGGTTCGAAACTATATTTTTGTACTCTAAATGCAGAATGTCAATGAAAAGTACTTTCATTTCATTGATTGAATTTATATAGATGCTGATGGAAAAAGATCAGCAGATAAAAAACAGCATTCCGTTTTCCAAAGTTGCCATATTGTCTTCGTTAAGGTTTTTATTTAGCCAACCCCGCTTAGGCTAGAAATACTCAGAGGTGAGAGATACGCGGAAGCAGCCATCTTCTTGGGAGCCAATCGAGCAGCGAGAATTGTCAAAAGTGAGCCAATCGAACACGCATACTGTTTACTTAAATGTTTGATTAACAAGTATTGCTGATTGCAAGGACAATTCTCGCGTCACTTTTGATTTCGTCCAATGTAACAATTCCACCATATTGAGAAAAACGAGATCGAAGTTCTTCGAATTGAACTTTAAATTGTTTCAAAATGAAATAATTTTCAGTCATTCACTCAACGTGGTTGATGAATAATAACATTCAATATTTAACGGAGATTTTAAAAATCTAATTAAAACTAAGCAGTTTTGGTTTATTATGGAAAAAGTTACATTGGACTGTTTACCATCTCATGCTGTACTTTGGACGGTTTTATTTTTCCAGGCTCTTGCACATAAATTAAGCGAGATCACCGTAAAATACGTGCGTTGCCGTGCTACGCTATTTTCGAGGTTATTTTTCAATATTAGACCGCTTGTTTCACTTAAAATGCATAAATAATGCGAAAAAAAACTTTCACTTGCTAAACGTCCAATGTACAGATTGGGTTTGTTTTGATTTTTTTTGCACTTTGGACATCAGATGAGAACGACCGAAGTAACAGTCAGTCATTCGTAATTCGAATGTGCACATTGGACATTTTGATAATGCTAATTTTTTCACCTCAAAATAATTTTATTTGGGCAGGTGTTTTTGTATAACATAAGAGTTTAAAAAGAGCAATAATTTGTTGTGATAAACCGGATTTGTTTACAATTGTTACATTGGACGAAATGAAAAGTGACGCGAGAATTGTACCATCCAAATTGCGATATCGCTCATAAAAGTGTTATTTTGCATTAAATCGTTTCGGTATCTTCGGCGCACTTTTTCGTTATATTCCAAGCAATAAGTGCGCCGAAGAGAGCGAAACGATTTAATGCAAAATAGCACTTTTATGAGCGATATCGCACTTTGGATGGTACAATTTTCCTTGCAATTGACAATATTTATGACAATAGTTATGAAATCTACTTAAGCTATTGTCACGCACCTTGAATATTGTATAAACACACAGACACAGTGTGTATAAAGCTTTGCAATGCATTTTACATTGATTAAGTTGAAAGATATATCGCTCTATTGTGCAAAATTGAATGTAAACAAAACAGAAGCGGATCATGTTGAAAACAATCAAGTCACACTGCTACAGCATTTTGCTCCGCAGAAAGTTCTGGCAGTTTTTGTACACTGATGCCAAATCGTTGGCTTTAGTTTCCGTGTCTCTTATAGCGTTTTTGTTTTTTAACCTGGGGTTTATTCCAACCGACCACTGAATAAACAAACATATTCACGAGCATAAACAAACGTTTTCGGGTTGTCAGTGTATTCCTTATTGCGAGGTTCAAACTGTGAAAAATCTCAGTGCGAACCCGTCGTCTAAAAAGTGCAACCCAGAGCGAAACTAACCCAGGTAACCAATAAGCATTAAAATAAGCAGTAAATCAGTCGTTTATTAGCATCCCTGGCGTTTTATACTGCAGGTTGTTGTTTATCAGCTTTTTGACTGCATAACTGTTGTAAATTGGCATCCACAATTCTATTTAAATTCTTCTTGTTGGTAACTATAGTTGCAAATAAGCATAGTCAGCACTATAAGAGGGCTAGCAGTAAAGTGGCCGCATATTTTGCCAAAATAGCATTTAAGTAGCATTTAAGGCAACTTAAATGCTTATCGGCTTGCTTTTAAATTGCATTGGAAATGCTTATTGGTTACCTGGGAAGTTCAGTTCAACCTGAGTGAAAAAACAAACGTTTTGACAGCCGTTCGATTGGATCTAGAGCGAACCTAGATTGGACCTAAGCAAAAACAAAAACGGTATTACTGTGAGCACAGAGAACAGACATTCATCTTAATCTGGCGCCATGTGTAAAAGCTTAATAGTATATGGTAATGCTCCCGTCACGCGGCGCTCGCATGACAAAATTGAACTTGGAAAGCTTTGTTGTAAATGCGGTTCTTTTTTATCAACCCATCGACATCTCTATAACGAGCTGCAGTGAACGTCAGCGACAACATGTCCTGAGCTCAAAATTTGACAGCGGGCCCAAACCAGACTGCTGGCAGTTGAGTGAAACGCCGTGCTGACATGCTATCTCATTTTCGCACGCACGAGATGTTGGCCGCGAAAACAAGGTTGCCTGCCGATGGGGTGTTTTTTATCAAAGCTTTGCGGAGTCAGTAGTTGCTACGGTATAACTTATGTATTGTTTGCTCAATCTGCCAAAAATAAAACAAAAATATTTGAACCATTTTCGAAATTGATGAATGATTTTCGCACAGACAAACAGACATAACACTCGTTTTCCTTTCATCGTACCGATAAAACCGTCATTTCAAATTTGGGTTTAGTTGGGAATGTCTCCGTTTTGGTCAAAGTGGCGCTTTTTGACGAAAGAAGGGGAATTCCCCATAAATTGTATATGTATATTGTATATTGTATATGTACGTTTTCCTTTCATCGTACCGATAAAACCGTCATTTCAAATTTGGGCTTAGTTGGGAATGTCTCCGTTTTGGTCAAAGTGGCGCTTTTTGACGAAAGAAGGGGAATTCCCCATAAAAAATACTTGCTACTTCGAGGGACACCCATATTTCTATTTGATATTTGGGAATGTCGATCATAGATGGTGCTAGTGTTCAGGCTAAATGTGAGGTACGATAATTTTTGTTGATTTTTCTTCCAAGAGTTATGTCTGTTTGTCTGTGATTTTCGTACCAGTTTGCCTGAACGAACGGCTTTCCAGTGATAGCGATGATTCCGGTTACATGTTACGATCTATTGCCATACCGATTAAGAAAACTACCATTTGGGTCATATATTGTGCTGTTAGTGGTCAGCGACTCAAGTATATCAATGAGCAGCCCCAAGGAACAATTTTTGCTTATTAAACGTTTACCCGACAGCTTTTATTCAGCACATGCTGTATAGCTGCTTTTCAAGTATGTCTAAACACCTCTGTTCAATGCTTATACAGTTGGTTTTGGAGAATTTAAGCAGCACAGTGCTGAATATGGGCGTGGAAGATGCGTTTGTATGACTGTTAAGCAACGTATAGTAAAATGTTTATTCAGTACGTATAGATATGTTTATTAAACTTCTGCTGATGACACTGAAGCTACGTTTATTCCACAGCAGTTCAACTTTTAGACAAGCAAAAAGAAAAAAATATGCAGGAAGTATTTTTTTTTTATTTTGTGGGTTTCGCTACTTTCATGGCCATTTTTGTATGCATATATTATAATTTAATAAGAGACTTTAGTAGAAAATCATTGGTTGACTCTAAATTGATCAAGCCTGCCAAATACTTTTTTTATTCACCCGGGTTCGAACTTACATCCTATCGGTCGGAAGCCGTCAACGAACACATCTGAGATAATCTGACATATGACAGGCGCCGAGTTTTCAGCCGATGTAGATTTACCAGCTTAAGTTTGTCAAGTGTGGAACAAAAATGGGCTAAAATACATTTAAGCGCTGAAGAGTAGTTTCTTAAATCATGTTTGGCATCTGCTGTACAAGATTACTTTAGAAGTATTTATTCCGCACATGTTAAACATTTAATAAACTATTTGTACTAAAATAATAAAGCATTTCGCTTGTACCACCAGAAACATAACACAGTCGCAACGCAGAGGACTTTTTTCTTTTGAATATTGACGACGGTAAGCGGTGCTAGTGAATAAAATTAACTGGAAACTAGAAATCCAGAATGTTCGGTTAGCGATTGTTCATTTAGTTAGCAGTGATGTGACTAGCAGCAGCAGTGATTAGTTAGCAGCAGGAGTGATTCGTGTTAGTACCGCAGAGAAGGAGTACTTTTGTCACCCCGTCATTAGTTTACGCAGATAGTCCTGAGCTTCCAGAAAACAAAAAAGAGCAGCGGATGGCACGAGAAGCAGTGGTGTTTTCGCGCACCGGCAGCGGGAGCAGTGGTGGTATCGCCACTATGCCACCCGATCATAACAATTCTGGCGGCTTTAGCCCGACGGAATTCATCTCGCTGAGCAAATCCATTGTGAGTAACTCGTAAAGCGTCAAGCAGCCGGCTGCCTTTGGATATAAGTTTGTTAAAGTTAAATTTCGGTACGACGAGGGACAACGACACGCCGAGGGAAAAGATACACACCGTACAGACAACACTTAAAAGGATTTCCACGACCAGCAAAGATTTGCGGCGGCTAAAAGTGGTTATGCAAATGTTTTCTATTCTTAATGTACCAAAAAATAAAAAAATAAAATAAAGTGTACCTAACATAAATTTAAAGCATAAATTATAAAGTGTAAAGTATAAAGTGTCATTCAAGTTATTGGTGTTATTGGCTGCCATCAAGCACCTTTTATTCCACACCTGCTCTTGGTGGTGCTACTGATACGTTTGTACGACGATTATTCGACACATATTCCACAATTCCTCTTAGCAATGCAGCTGATGCATTTGGGCAACTTTCATTCCACTCTTATTCCACACTCGCTCTCAGCAATGCTGCTGATAAGTTTGCGCAACGCTCATTCCACACTTATTCCACAACTTCTCGCAGTAATGCTGCGCAACATTTATTCCACTGTTATTCCACACTTGCTTTCAGCAATGCTGCAAATTCGTTTGTACAACATTTATTCCACTGTTATTCCACTTTTATTCTGCACTTGCTCTCAGCAATGCTGCTGATACATTTGCGCAACGCTCATTCCACACTTATTCCACTATTATTCCACATTTGATCTCCGTAATGCTGCTGTTACGTTTGCGCAATGCTCATTCCACTCTTATTCCACTTTTACTCCACAATTGCCCTTGACTGGCACGTTTGCACAACGTCTATACGACATGCATTTTCATGGTAGCTTTTAAGCGACCATTATTCCACACCTGCTGTTAGCCGTACTGCCGATACGTTTGCATAACGTTTATTCGACTCTTATTCCGCATTTATATAACAACGTATAGATGTTGATTAGAAGCTAGAAAAAATATAGGTTATGACGTCTAAACAACAGACAATTCAGCAAATTCGCTTATTCAGCACCGAATGCTATCAAACAACTCTTATTCCACACCTGCTTGTTTAGGTGCTGCCGTTTTGTTCCTTGGGGCGTATTGTGCTTCCCGAGAAAATATTTCGTTTTCCAGTTTAATATAGTTGTGCGCAAAGGTAAATCATATATTATTGACAGTGTAAGCACGTGTAAGTTTTTTATGATTATGCTCTTATTCTTTGCTTAGATAATATTTGTTTTGTCCTATTACGTACAGACTTACAAACAACACAGTTACAATGTCTTACATTAACCGAAAATAATAAAATTTAAATGCTGATTGCGTTTGTGAAAAATTTGTCCATGTTTGAACGGGCAAACACGAAGCAAGCTACCCTAGCATTCAGCTGATGAGCGAGAGAGAAATATTGTTGTTTTTCTCATCACTCTTGCGTTGACAGTTTCTTACGAGATTTCGTAAGAGTGTAAAAGAGATACTTTCACTGCGAGCAACCAGAACAGAGCTGCGCGCAACTGTTAGGCGCACAACTAAACCGACGAAAGAAAAATTTTAGATAATAATCGCAATATCTTGAAAAATAGAAAGATGCTCCATCCAGCACGAACCCAAAGTTTCCTGACGAATAATACAGTCGAGTGTGGAGTAATCTGACGAAACATCGACAGAGCTCTATAAAAAGCTTTTTAGAGGCTTCAAAGCTGCAAAGGCTGGTTCCAGTACGTAGTCAGGCAGTATGAAGTGAAAGATTATAACGACCAAAAGTGGAATTAAAATGAGGGAGAGGAAGGATCAGTTGATAGTTTTGGCCTAGCCTCCAAAGCGTCGCCACTTCTTTGATACTCATCAAAATATGTAAAACAAAATATCACTTTATTATTTTATTATTGTGCTCTTAACCAGATAGCACAAAATCGTAATAGAAAGTTCACATTAAATCGTTTTCATGCCAATTTCAGATTGGAATTGTATAATGATTAGAGTATGTCAAACCGAAGTGAACAATAAGTTGTTTTGCAGTCGTGCGTGTCTTCATATACAATTCATGATTGTGAATTATAAAGGAGTATAGACGATTGCAGCATTTGATTATATCTTAATCATATATTCAGGAGTATTTAGTTGCGTGTTATAAAAACTACGCAAAATAGAATTACAAATAGTTGTCAAAATTCTCGCACGTATATCGCCTCCAGTTTGGTACATATATGTTCTTATATGGCGTGAAATATAACTTTTTCGTTCAGATATTGTGCTTCCCGAGAAAATATTTCGTTTTCTAGTTTAATATAGTTGTGCGCAAAGGTAAATCATATATTATTGACAGTGTAAGCACGTGTAAGTTTTTTATGTTTATGCTCTTATTCTTTGCTTAGATAATATTTGTTTTGTCCTATTACGTACAGACTTACAAACAACACAGTTACAATGTCTTACATTAACCGAAAATAATAAAATTTAAATGCTGATTGCGTTTGTGAAAAATTTGTCCATGTTTGAACGGGCAAACACGAAGCAAGCTACCCTAGCATTCAGCTGATGAGCGAGAGAGAAATATTGTTGTTTTTCTCATCACTCTTGCGTTGACAGTTTCTTACGAGATTTCGTAAGAGTGTAAAAGAGATACTTTGACTGCGAGCAACCAGAACAGAGCTGCGCGCAACTGTTAGGCGCACAACTAAACCGACGAAAGAAAAATTTTAGATAATAATCGCAATATGATTTTGTATATCTCAGTTGCAATTGAGATATACAAAACAAATGGTTTACTGGGTTGTAATCAACCTCTTCCCAGTAAACCATTTGTTTTGTATATCTCAATTGCAACTGAGATATACGAAATCATATCTGAACGAAAAAGTTTTATTTCACGCCATATAAGAACATATATGTACCAAACTGGAGGCGATATACGTGCGAGAATTTTGACAACTATTTGTAATTCTATTTTGCGTAGTTTTTATAACACGCAACTAAATACTCCTGAATATATGATTAAGATATAATCAAATGCTGCAATCGTCTATACTCCTTTATAATTCACAGTCATGAATTGTATATGAAGACACGCACGACTGCAAAACAACTTATTGTTCACTTCGGTTTGACATACTCTAATCATTATACAATTCCAATCTGAAATTGGCATGAAAACGATTTAATGTGAACTTTCTATTACGATTTTGTGCTATCTGGGTTGTAGCTTGCTTTGAACTGCGTTGAGCTAGGATTATTGTTACAACCTCCTTTTGCTCTAATCGACCCAAAAAAGGTTTCAAGATGATCCTGACTAAAGCGATACGTAAAAAGCTGGGGCATCAAACCAGTCCCTTCGACATAAATCCGATATATGCTTCGGAAACTGTAAAGGTTCACGATATAGCCCAGAAATCCCGTTTTATTTCGGGATTCTAATATCGGTGTTCCATCGCTCAGTTTGATCTTCGCTATATATTCCTCAATGTATTGAAATGCATTATGGTAGAGGTCAAAATTTTCTTCTGATAACGGTCACTTGAAGCCTTTCGCATTCGAGTCCATGCTGTTACAAATATCAAACACGCGTTGAACAGACTGAGGAACTCCTCAGTTGCTTCACTATCGCTGAAGGCACTGTTTGATTCTCTCAGTACAGCTAAAGCTGACGATACACTCTGGCTAATGACCTGCACTGCTAATGAAACTTTCATTTTAGAATTTTCAAAATTCACATGCTTGTCACTTAACTTTGGAGCAAGGCGGTTTCGTGTACGGTTTTGAAAGTCGTTAAGCATCTCAATTAGGCGCCAACGCACCACGCCGTTCGGCGACAGTAAGGTCCGTGCTGAGTGCAATGTGTTACGAATCGACTTTTGCATGTGCACCGGATCCATGATGACAAATACGTCATAGTCACCGCACGGATGCTTGAAGTACGTTTTCAGTGGATTTGAGGGACTAGGCTTTAAGTTGCATCCTAAAGCATTTGCAGTTGACACATTTGTGGCAGTACCATCAAAAGTCAACGAAATGATTGTGACTCCAGCTTCGTACAGGCAGCTAAGAATCGTTTCGATTATATTTTTTTGTTCTTCGGCTTTCAGTCCTGCTATGAAGAAATACGCTACTGGTATTTTCCAGCTTTCCTTGATGCCAGATACCGCCATCCGGCATATAGCCAGTAGCGTTTCTAGGGTTAACAAGATAGAGATATATGGAGGGGTGTATCCTAAGGTGGCATACATATTTGATCATTTAACAAAAGTAACTATTATTTCGTTCGAGAACCCGTGACCGCAGAACATGTGGCCTATCCCACCTTTCTCCCCCTCCTTAAAACTGGCAGTTTATACACGGTATAATATACTCATCTTACATTCGAGTGTCTATTCAAAGTATCTGAAATTTTCAGAGAAAAAGTAAAAATTAGTTTAAATTATTTAGCAGACCTATGATGCTGCCCAGTAAACCATTTGGTTTATATATCTCGATTGCAACTGAGATATACGAAATCATATCTGAACGAAAAAGTTATATTTCACGCCATATCCAGCTTTTCACGCGCTATAATGGCGGACGCTATAAATTGTGTTCGTAATATGCGAACAATCTTTTTGACAACTCTGCATACATCAAAACTGGGCACTCTTCTCCTGTACGGCAGTGTTGCTCTTTCTTTCGTTTACGCAAAAGGAGGAGAGCAATAGTTTTTTTTACATTTCGCACATTTTTGCTCTCCTTCTTTAGCGTAAACGAAAGAAAGAGTACGGTAGTGTTGCAAAAGAAGAGTGACAGATTTGATGTATGCAGAGTTGTCAAAAAGATTGTTTGCATATTACGAACACATTTTATAGCGTCCGACATTATAGCGCGTAAAAAGCTGGATAAGAACATATATGTACCAAAGAGGAGGCGATATACGTGCGAAAATTTTGACAATTATTTGTAATTCTATTTTACGTAGTTTTTATAACACGCAACTAAATACTCCTGAATATATGATTTAGATATAATCAAATATTCCAATCGTCTATCCAGCTTTTTACGCGCTATAATGGCGGACGCTATAAATTGTGTTCGTAATATGTGAACAATCTTTTTGACAACTCTGCATACATCAAAACTGGGCACTCTTCTCCTGTACGGCAGTGTTGCTCTTTCTTTCGTTTACGCAAAAGAAGGAAGGCAATAGTTTTGTTTACATTTCGCAAAGTTTTGCTTTCCTTCTTTGACGTAAACGAAAGAAAGAGCACCATTTATTTATTTATTAAGTCGACATCAACAGACTATAGTCCCAATGATGGATAAGTAGCTTAATCTAACACACACTGTCAAGAAATTACAATTACAAACACTAACAATTTTCTTAGTCGTCATTTGTTGAAAAAAACATAGAGAAGTTACGACGGACCGTTTCACGTGACAAATTAAAATCAAAAGCGAATGCAACCCGATTGAAAACTCGCTGTATACCAGTCAATGAGCTGTTTCGTCCGTAGTTGGTGCGTTGAAAAGGTACCCTCAGCATTGAGTTGTTCCGCAGTGCCCTGGGACGCACGTTTAGATCAATCGCCCCAAGAATAGCAGGACAATCAATTCTTCCCTGCAACGTGTCGACAGCAAACAGAGCTCTTGCGATGTTCCTTCGTGTCTGTAGTGTCTCCAAATGTATAAAACGGCAACGACTTTCATTACTCGGCAACTGGAACGGATTTCGCCATGGTAGACGACGGAGAGCAAAGCGTAAGAAGCGGCGTTGAACTGATTCAATCCTTTGCATCCCTTTGCACGGTAGTGTTGCAAGAGAAGAGTGCCAGATTTGATGTATGCAGAGTTGTCAAAAAGATTGTTCGCATATTACGAACACAATTTATGGCGGCCACCATTATAGCGCGTAAAAAGCTGGATACTGCTTTATAATTCACAGTCATAAATTGTATCTGAAGACACGCACGACAGCAAAACAACTTATTGTTCACTTCGATTTGACATACTCTAATCATTTTACAATTCCAATGTGAAATTGACATGAAAACGATTTAGTGTGAACTTTCTATTACGATTTTGTGTTATCTGGGTGTTTGCTCCAACATGGATGATGCAATCTAATCTGTCAAAATATTTTGCTCAATAGTAAAGAATGTGAGTATGCTGGTGTATACTGACGTATTTTTGTTGTGTATGTGAAATCCACAAATTGGATCAATCATAATGGCTTGGCACAATCTCACCCCCGTGAAGCTCGAAAAGTACAGTTTCAAAAAATATTATTTTCGTAATCAAAACTTATCCAACACATAACAAACTTTCAATACATTGTGAATGATTAGTTTATATACCTTCAAAATAGCAAGTTGATGCGATTTCTTGTTTGGGTTGGTTTATGCGGGACATTTTTTACAAGCGTTATTTCCGAGTAATTTTGATCGCGAACTTTGAAACCCTGTTTAGGCTATATAATTTGCTAATATTGTCTGTGTGCCATTCTAAGTTATGAATAAATATGTTATGTTCATCATCATTTTGAATTTAGGTCACCTGTTTCTATAGATATAATAAATTTTCACAAATAAACATTTTTGGTTTTTGGCACAATCTCGCCCCCGTGGCACAATCTCACCCCGGATGGCGGTACCATAAAAACAATGGCGCGCTTTTTTGGAACGGAATGTTTGGGGGAGTTTTTTCGTGGTTAACTACACCCTCCAATCGCTTTGAATTATAATTCCATTCCACGTGTTGTCGAATCGCCATCTCGTCCATAATGAGATTGCCGAGGAGAGGCTCACTGTTGGCCGCACTTTTGTTTGCTTTTATTTTAAGCACTGCCAGCGTTTCACTCGTAATGCCTGGTTCTCCAGAAACGTTCTAGTTGTGCTTGCACCTTTGTCAACACAACGCCCTTTTCTTCGACTGATAGATTTAGTCCAATGATATCACCAGCATATCGAATTCGCCTAAGAATTTTTATATGAAAAATGCGTAAATAATAATTTAAACAGAATATTCATTCTGAAAATACCTTTTATGGGCAGGCTTCGGCAAGGATCCAAGTCCGCTCTCGGATGGTCTAGACAAATCTGCTCCTTGTACGTAACTGCTTTGTGCGGATGGTTCTGCCTGCGAGTCGTACTTCTGTTCGGGGAATTCTGGTACATCTGGACCAAAATCATGGTTCTGAAACGCTAAAGCTTCGGAGTCTAAAACCTGTTCGTTGTATGCTTTTGTCAGGGTAAAAACTTGGAATGTGTCTAACGTAATATATGAAGTTTAGAATTGGTAAAGGTGAATATAGCTTATCCAGCTTTTTACGCGCTATAATGGCGGACGCTATAAATTGTGTTCGTAATATGTGAACAATCTTTTTGACAACTCTGCATACATCAAAACTGGGCACTCTTCTCCTGTACGGCAGTGTTGCTCTTTCTTTCGTTTACGCAAAAGAAGGAAGGCAATAGTCTTGTTTACATTTCGCACAGTTTTGCTTTCCTTCTTTGACGTAAACGAAAGAAAGAGCACGGTAGTGTTGCAAGAGAAGAGTGCCAGATTTGATGTATGCAGAGTTGTCAAAAAGATTGCTCGCATATTACGACCACAATTTATAGCGGCCACCATTATAGCGCGTAAAAAGCTGGATAGATATAACCTGATATGTCGGAGAGGTCTTGGTGCGTTTGTTCCAGCTTTAGGTGCGGAAATCCGTCATCAAGCGGATTGGAAGTGTCGGATACGGGAAGAAACTCACTTCAGAATTAGAATCAAAAACTTAAAATTAGCTATTTTTGCACAGTGATCAGTTTATAGAAATACCTTTCACTTTCGTTGTCATTTTCAAAAATCGTGGGAACCGCTTCGTAGCAAAGAAATCTTTTTGTGTTTCGGTAGTACACACTCTTGCGGTGTCAAAATTGACGCTATTAATATCAATCCAGCATTTTTCAGCGTTTGCTATAGCTTGTAGCCATTGACGCCGTTGCTAAACATCTTTCGGGAACCGATGTTTCGAGACCCATCCGGATGTTTCTTTGTCGTGAAAATCACTATTACAGGATTGCACAAAACATTTCATTTTCCGCTTCTTCGCGACGTTCACGATTGTAAACAAAACAAGTTATGAAAAACAAAAACAACAATATTTTGATGTTTCGCGTTTGCCGCCTTTTTAATGTGGGCTACGAAAATATGGCATCATGTCAGCCCCCTGGTTGGAAACCCCTTGGTGAACTCCTTGCGAACTCGTTCCGCGTTTGCTGCCTTTTTTATGTTACCGGCGATGAATATATGAAGATAGAATTAACAAAAGGGCGAATGTCGCAAGCGTAAACAAACCGAGTGAGGGTTGATTTTCCTATGCTGGTCAAGCAACTAGTAACTCTCACTCGTTTTGTTTACATTTGCGACATTCGCCCTTTTGTTAATTCTATCTAGATAGATGACTTCACATCAGCCCCTTGGTTCCATCCATATTTACATTTTTAGCGTTCGAGTAGGTGTTATGTGCTACCAAGCGTGCTACCCTTGGTGCTACCGCTGTGTCCATTCGAGCAGTTGCTTAATTTTTATCTGGCAGCTCTGGCGTCATTCAAATTTATAAATATATACATGTTTTACTTTTACACTACTGTTTCTTATGTTTCCTGCGTTGAGTTTTATTTAGACTTTCAAATTCAATATCTAATTGACAAAATAAAATTCGAAAGCTACTGTTAACTCCGTTCTTACATTTTAATTCACACATATGTGTAGAAAATAGTTTCTCGTTTCCGCGCGCTGCCAATTTTAGGGTTGGCTTACTGTTTTGAATCAAGCAGAATATGAAGTCCTATGCTCTAAAGGTAACTGTGAATTTTACGATTTAAACAAATGCATTATTGGCAACTTCATGGAATCTAACAAATATCTAGTACAAAATAATTATAAAAAAGGGTTTTGCAATAACGATATTTTTGTTACGGTAAATTTAATCGTTTTAAATGAAATTTGGATGCATGGATGATGAGTACGCTAAAAAACAAAAGATCCTAAACATCAATGTATCCGGGTATGAAATTTAATATGTAGGTAATTTCAAAGTAGAGGTACACCAGGTCATAATAGGCCGTATGAATAGAAGAGAGATACGATTTAAATGGGAAAAGCAAAGCAAACTGTTTTATTTATACGGCCTAATGAGTTAAAATAGTGGAGCAAAACCAATTATTTAAAATATTTATTTCTATTCATGTCGGAGCAAGTCTACACGGGCAGAATAAAACAATAAAAATTCTCTTTCAATGGGAGAAGAACAATATTACAAGCAAAAATACAAAGTAACTGTAATACTTTAATATGCAGTAAATGACATACACTTCTGTTCACTACAAAACACAATCATGTTATTTCCTTTTATATCCCAAGCCTGCTACAATATTTCTTTCTTATATAGGATAGCACATCTCCTTTTTCTTTTTTTATATTATCTATTCATATTGCATTTACAAGTTCCTCACACTCTTCATTATCAAATCCACAAAAATCTTCCTTTTCAATACTAACATCATTACTGCAATTGTTTGTTTGTTTGTTTAGTAACTTACGTATCATCGTAAGTCGTCTACATCTTGCATGATTCAATCACTACCGTTAACAGAACAACTGGAGGTATTGGAATCTTGTTTAAATGAGGAACATTTCGCTCTATTTTCTTTCCTAAGTCAGCATTCCTGATTATCGCTCTTGGTCCGGTTCTTTCAATTACTGTATACTTATTTTATCTAACGTTGTTTGTAGTTTATTAGATTTTGTTACCCGTTGCATTAACCCATTTCCTCCCAGCGTTGCGAAAACGCAACGCACTTCATACGATTCTAGAGAAGGCCCCGTGTAAGATAGCAACTTGGACCCTGAGAAACAAAGAAAGATTGGAAAAAAATCTAATCGACCTGTTTTTGCTCAAGGTTCAGTTGTTACATGTAACATAATTACAACTGTGACATAAAACAGGTTTTGCTATTTTACGGACAGTTAAGGAAAAATGCTCATAAAACTCGATTTTACCTCTATTAACGCCTGACCTATTAATCAGTGTTAGTATTCTTATAAGAATCGGTTGCTTGCCAAAAAACCTTGTTTCATAATTTTGATTATTTTTGTAATTTTAAGATAGGTTTTAAGCTTTGCGTTGCGAAAACGCAACGCTGGGAAGAAACGATATTCAAAATTTGCAACGGGAATTCGCAGCTTCAAACACTGATGGCAGATGGAGCAGCTGTTGTGATAAGAGCGTAATAAAATTGCTAAAGTACCTTTACCTCTGGAATATCTGAAGGAATTGAGTGACAGCAATGACAGTTTCATGGACTAAATTTAATGTTACAACCTTTCCGGAACGTGTTGGTAGGCATTTAATCATCTGCGATGACATGTATTTAGCATTCAAACTGCATACTATGCGTCTAGTGCAAAGATGGTCTTCAACCCAAATGTTTCGATATCTATCATAAAACATAACATGTAATACGCTTAGTCATTCAGTTAATCTTTATTAATACTCTAAATCCCAAAAAAATCCCAAGTTTGATTTAACGGTATAAAAATATGAAGTAATTATATGCATAATAATGAAGGTATGCAAAAACGGTATACCCTTAACGCCCTGCGTTGCGTTTTCGCAACGTAGCGTTGTGGGACACAGGGTCGAAATTAATAATACATGTCAGCGGTTTTTTCTTAGTTGACCTAAAAGAGAAAGTTTCAACTTTCTATTCCTGCTGGGAAAAGTGTGGGGCTTAATCGGTTAATACAGCACCTCCTGTTTGAATATCAAATTCAATAGCGTGTCGTTTCCTATCCTCATTTACTTTTCCTTTTGATTTTTGTATCTGATCCTTATCCCGATAATCTGGCACAGGTGGAGCAGTTTCGATGCCCTCGATACATGGAAGTTTAGATCTTTTCAGTAATGATCGATTTTTTCGTTCTACCAGTCCGTTTTCTTGTAGCCAATAAGGGGCGAAGTGAGTAAGCTTAATTCCATGATTCTTCAAATTCTTTTTCTATAAACTGCTTGGGGTTATCTAATGTAATTGTTCTTGGAAGTCCAAGTCTGGTAAATATTTTGTTTAATCTGTTTACTGTTTCACGAGAAGTGATTCTAGTCATAACTTCTACCTCCTTGTATCTGCTAAAACAATCAATGATTACCAATAAATATTCACACGATGGAAGCGGTCCCACAAAAGCTATTGCAACGTCAATCCATGGTTTTGGGGGTAGTTCTCGTCGACTCATAAAAACCGGTTTGCTGGGAAGCCCAACCAGTTGTCAACCTCTGCAGTGATTTACGTATTCTCGAATTTGGCGGTCCATTAAAGGCCACCATGCTCTCCCAAGCAACAATATGAGTTTTATTGTACTCTTATGCCGGTTTTCATGACCAATTTTGAACTTAAATGCCATCATAAGAGTGTAATAAAAAACAAATTGTTACTTGGGCTGTCTCATAACCTTTTCTTTATAGCAGATTCTCCTGGATGTCCCTCGTGTGCGAGTTGTATCATTCTAAGGCGCAATGACTTGGAAACTACCAGCTTGTTTTTGTTTATTTGTATAAAAAATATCAACAGGCCTACTGGCCCTACTGATACACTTAAACTAGAATCTACGTGCTAGTGCCAGGAGCCTCGCGGCTGACGTTTAAATCGAAGCAATGTGTGAATCGATTGAAATGGCGTTGCAGACCGATGATTGTGCTAAATGTGCTATAGTTGGTTCGCCGATGCGGTACACGCAGAAATGGACCGTTGCGTAGAACACGACTTTGGGCGTATATGTTGAGGTTCGCGAGTAGACATGGGCAATCCACTCTCGAGGTCAGCATGTCGGCGACTGCCATTGCTCTGATCACGTCGCGACGAGTGTTCAACGGGTCAAGATCGATGAGTCTGCAGCGTTGTTCATAGCAGGGCAGCTGAAAGGGGTCGTTCCAGGGCAATCTTCGAAGTGCAAAACGTATGAATCGGCGCTGCACTGACTCGATTCGGTCAACTCCATTTTGGTAGTACGGACTCCACACAGGAGCACAGTACTCAAGGTTGGACCGGACAAGAGCACAGTAGAGAGCTTTGAGGCAGTAGATGTCGTTGAAGTTCTTGGCGATCCGCATGATAAATCCCAGATTCCTGCAGGCCTTATCGACAATATATGCGATGTGCTGTTTGAAGTCGAGCTTAGAGTCAAGCAGTATTCCTATATCCTTAACACAATTTTCGCGGCGTAGAGGCACGTCTGATAGAATGTAGTCGAAAACGAGAGGGTTCAATTTCCTTGAGAATGTAATTATTTCACATTTGTCGGAATTTAGCAGCATGCGGTTGTCTGTGCACCATTTTGCAAAAATCAGTAGCTGCTCTTGCAGGAACGCGGCGTCGGACGGACTATCGACTTTAGCATACAGCTTCAGATCGTCGGCAAAAGAGAGTCGCGGGCATTTAAGCAGGAAGTTGACATCGTTGAAGTAGATGAGGAAAACCAAAGGTCCGAGATGGCTACCTTGTGGAATTCCAGAACTAGCAGTGAAAGGTCTGGAGGTGAACCCGTCGATACTGACTTCTAGGTGGCGATCGGACAGGTAGGAATTAAACCATCGTAGCAACGAGCCTCCGATTCCGAGTTTGTCTAGTTTGGCGATGGCGATTCGATGGTTCAATTTGTCGAAAGCAGCGGAAAGGTCCGTGTAAATAACGTCCGTCTGCGACCGGTCGTCGAAACTTTTTATCACGTCGGACGTAAGAGTTAGAAGATTGGTTGTCGTGGACCGCTGGGGCATAAAGCCGTGTTGATCGTCTACGACATATTGCCTAAAGAATGCAAATACAGGTGCATACACAACAAGCTCGAACAGTTTTGATATTGAGTTTAGTGCAGAGATGCCGCGATAGTTATTCACATTTCTCCTATTCCCCTTTTTATGAACAGGAAACATGTATGCCGATTTCCATATTGTTGGGAAGACACCTGTACTGATTGATAAACTGAACAGGTGGCTTATCGGAGCAGCCAAGGCGTTGATACACTGTTTCAGCAGAACAGACGGAATACCATCCGGTCCAGAAGAACGAGAGGATTTTAGCTTCGCGGCGGCTGATATGACCATCGTGTCGTCGATGGAAAGGTGAGTTAAGCAATTGCTAAGTACGGGGACGCACTGGATGGCTGCGGAAATTTCTTCTCTTGTCAATCTTTCGTCAGTAAATACGCTGGAGAATTTCCGCGCGAATAGTTGGGAAATCTGTTCTGTGTTACTGGCAGTTTCACTACCCAGGAACATTACCGAAGGAAGCCCGTTGTCCTTCCGCTGTTCGTTGACGTGCTTCCAAAAGGATTTGTGATTCCTTTTCAGTCTACGTTCGATGTTGCTCAGGTAATTCCGGAAACAGGAGCCATATCCATATCATAGTATCACCAACAAAACCAACTTTATTTTTAAATGGCTCAGAAGGTTTCACTATAGTATTGTCCAAGTTTCCGCATGTTGGACTCTGAATCATTCAGTGCAGCCTTTTCAATTTTTTCAACATCAATAGCTACAGATTCTTGAATTGCCAGCACAAGAAAATGATTTTTTTCAAAATCATCACACCAGCTGCATTTTGTGTATCTTTCCTATATTTCACAGTGAATTTGAAAGACTGTATTCTCAAAATCCAGCTTTTTATTGGAGCACATGGAGTTGACGTCGTTGCAAAAACAATTTCAAGTGGTTTATAATCCGTTTCCAGCTCAAATGTTCTACCAACTACCAATAAGATGCACCGAACATTTTTCAACTGACCAAACTAAGGTTAACGCCTCCTTTTCTGCTTGGCAGTATCGTTTTTCAGGCTTTTACTAGCATAACATATTATACGATCAGTGGTGAATGACCCTTCGGGTTAAAACCACTCGAAAAACTACAAGGTATACAGCCCTAAGTGTTGTACGAAAGGGTGACGTAGGACTATATCAGATCATTAGATCAAAGACTAATGTAAACTGCATTTCAGGCATATGTATGTTTATAAGAATCTGAGTGCTGTTAAGAGAGAAAGTGAAATATACAGATTCAATTCTTCATTGAATGCAATGGTGGCTTTGAAAATACGTGGACGGGGTTCATAAGTACAACGCCTGCAACCATTGAAACATAGAAAAAATCACTGGTGTGCATCATAAAGATTGAAACAGTAATGAATGATCAGCCCACAGATTATTGTATTAAATATGATTATGCGTAGCTTAACATGTTCCAATAATCTTACTTTAACTCCCTTGTGGCCTTTAAAAGGGCCATTGGTTACTTGTTACCGCTTGTTACATAGCAGAAAATATGGCACATACGCAAAAATTTCTGTTTTATTTGTATGAGAGTCCTTATCCTCCTAGCACAGGGGTGAGGGGTCTCAAACCATCATAAAATAAATTCATGCCTCCAGAAACCCCAACATGCCAAATTTGGTTCCATTTGCTTGATTAGTTCTCGAGTTATAAGGAAATTTGTATTTCATTTGTATGGAAGCCCCCCCCCCCCTCCTAAACAGGGGAGGGTCATAATTCATCATAGAAAAAATTCTTGCCTCCTGAAACCTCCACATGCCAAATTTGGTTCTATTTGCTTGATTAGTTCTAGAGTTATGAGGAAATTTGTATATTATGTGTATGCCCCCCCCCCCTCTTATAGAGGGAAGGGGTCGTAATCCACCATAGAAAAAATTCTTGCCTTCTGAAACCTCCACATGCTAAATTTAGTTTCATTTGCTTGATAAGTTCTAGAGTTATGAGTAAATTTATATTTCATTTGTATGGAAGCCCCGTCCCTCTTAGAAGGGGAAGGGGTATCAGTACACCATAGAAAAAAATCTTGCCTTCTCCACATGCCAAATTTCGTTCTATTTGCTTGATTAGTTGTCAAGTTATGAGGAAATTTGTGTTTCATTTGTATAAGAACCCCCTCTCTTAAAATTACTCTCTTACCCCCCCCCCCCCTCCCCATAAAATTGCTGGTCATTTTATCTATCCAACGACATATAAATTGTTCAGTTTTATACAGTAGTTCAGAAGTTATTACAATTTGAAATCTTTCATTCAAACGTTACACTTCTATTCTCGTTTTCCCAAAGTGGTACCCAGTCCCAGTATAGTAAACAAAGACGTAGTCCTACGTCAAAAAAATATATAGATACGATCATCATCATTGGTTTCTTTCAGAAATTGAACTAATACTGCTCATAACGTCACTGGAAATGCATCAGCTAACTCTTGTGCGTAATGAATTATCAAAGAATGAGTCTTTAAGTCTGCAATTAAATTCTTCAATTCTTGAAAACAACTCTCGTGTTATTCTTTCCATTCGAATTTATTTTCCTTACAATGAAATGTCTGAATGGTGCACGCTATGTCCGAAGGCACTTATTATTCAACCTTTATGCACCTCAGATTTCTCTTCACAGGATGTTAGTACAGTTGGATTCCGAATTTAGCAACAAATGCGTGTCGCCTATGTTGCCAAAATCGAAACTGTGTCAAAATCGGGACCCTTTTTTAATATGAAAAAATTGAATGTAAGTGCGTAGCGGTAGAAATTGACTAAATGTTCTTAATTAACGATTGTAACCATTTTATGTTTACAAAATCTGCCAAGAGCTATCCGTGCGGTGCAAGTAAAGGCCCAGACACAATGCATACGGATTTTACTACGTTGCGGAAATTGGACAGAAAATCCATAGAAAAACTGTCAAATTGCCGCAACGTAGTAAAATCCGTATGCATTGTGTCTGGGCCTTAAGTTTTTGGCGACCTGCAGTAAGACGTAGTCCTACGGCAATAAAAATATTATTGTTCGAAACCGCCAACTCTTTTTCATGAACACATTTAGGGCATTATTTTTTCGTCATTCAAAGTTTGTATGCGGAAACTGACTGATATTTAAGCATATTTTCGGAAGTAAAATATTTTGTGTTGCCAAAAACGGATACTTTTGTTGCCAAATTCGAAATCCCACTGTGTTGGTCAAAATAATGAATTCAAAGAAGGTCTTAAAATATTCTATCTTGGGTTTTTTTTACAAAATTCAAGTTTTAAGTTTATTTAGGGGTCATTCTCTCAAGTGATCATATGCGTTGATAATCGACCACCTCCGATTTCAACCAAATTTGGTACAACTGTTCATTCCAACCCGACATTCAATTTCCTAAAGTTTTGGACGGATTGATCAATCCCCCTTGCAGTGACGCTTCTTCATTTTTCTTAGATTTCCGAAAAAACTCCTTTTTCACTGCAAGGAGGTTTGATCAATCAGTATAAAACTTTGGGAAATTGAATGGGGGGTCAGAATGAGCAATAATTGTTCATTTGTTGTTGGTATAATTATTATACCAAATTTGGTTCAAATCGGAGGTAGTCGATTATCAACGGATATGATCACTTGAGAGAGGATAACCCTTAAATAAACCTAAAAATTGAATTTTGTAAAAAAAACCCAAGATAGAATACTTTAAAACCTTCTTTAAATTCATGTTGATGACCAATACTAACATCCTGTGAAGAAAAATCTGAGGTGCATGAAAGTTAAATAATAAGTGTCTTCGGATCAGGGCTTCAACCGATCCTTTTTTTCTACAGCATTCACACCACAGGGCATTCAAATTCATACCGTCTGTTTAGTGGTGGAATACGAACGCTATGCATAACGCCACTAGCAGCTTGATCAGTTATGCGTCCGTAGTGAACGGTAGAACGAACGCATTTGAATATCTTTTTTAACATTTTCGTTTCGATCAAGTTGCCTTTACCGTTTGGAGCAGCAAATGACTGCAAAACAGTCAAATGACTGGCAGTCCCATCATTGGCGTAGCTAGAGCTTTATCTACCTAGCAACTGACATGAAATGCTGTTCGTGAAGGACCAAAAGGGGTTGGGTGGATCTATAAGCAATGTCGCTTATATGATTCCACAAGAGTATAAGACACTCCTTCCAGCATAGACTTACGGTTTCTAGATACATAACTTCGCCGTGCAAACTTATCTTGCGTGATGATTTGTCTGCTAGAAGGGCGCATCAAAATCTTCGACCTTATATGACTTGGGCTGGTTACCACATCCCTCATCCAGTCTTCAATTCATTCGTTACCATGATGCTCCTTCTCCTTTACGATAATGATGGTATATGGCAATGTAATAAAATATGTGTTATATGAATATACATTATATGAAGATATATAGACAAAAACAGAATAATCTCACCAGCAGTCGAATGGAATAGAGTTGCATCATTTGAGTTTACATGAGTGCTTCCATTATTAATTTAATTTTTTCTTCTGGTATCCATGAGCATTATTTAAACTTTCTTCGGTCCGAGTTTTCATTATACAGTAAGAGGTGCTTGCTACATGAGCTAAAACGAAACAAATCATTAAAATAATTAATGTAAGCTTACCTACTAACAAGGTAGTGTGGCTCAGCCGTCATTCAACCCCGCAGTTTTGAGATCAGGCAGCCGGGAACCACCCCTCATCGCACCTCCCAGCTTGGCTACTCGATAGAACATTCCCGGGTGAGGCCGCGTGGAGGCGCTAGGTAGGGGCTTGGGATGGCTGGAGCTATGTTGGACGCTTCCTCATTTGCCTTCCCCATTTCATACCCAATTCGATATTGGGTCACTCCTTACTTATTTTGTTGTCCGCGATCACTAGCGATCACAAATACACGAACTCGTCTATCACTTATAGTTCGTCGCCGTCAACAGTTACTGTCCGTGGGAGGCACGCGTTTGTTTCCTTTGAGCCTTTAGTCTTCGACGCATTTATTTTTAACCTAATCCTCCTAGGCTACGCTTTCATCTGATCACTTCCTCAAGAGCGATGTTGTATAGCAAGCCGTCGCCTTGTCTCAATCCTCGCCGCATTTTGCAGGGACTCTAGAGTGCTCCAGAGATGCGCACGAAACACATCACTCGATCCAATGAGCTCTGATCAGTCGCGTCAGTTTATCAAGAAAATCCGTTTTCGTGCATTATCTGCCATAGCTGGTCTCGATTGACTGTATCGTATACTGCTTTTAAATAAAAAAAATCAGACGGGTTGTGTACAAGACACGATCGCATATATAGGTGACGCAGGACTACGTAAGTCTCTTTGTAGTGATAGTAGCATGTAATCATTCGATTCTGCATGTATACATGCTATATGCAACATATATACATGCTATGTATGTAACATTTATCAAAGTAGTAACATTGCATACGTTCAATTCTCAAAAGATATCAGAGTTATTTCTATGTGCATTTGGAAACAATTGAACAAAATCAAGAACACAAACTATTACTTTCCTGCTACCTTACTGAAATTAAAGATTGTTTTTATTATCCATGGTTTCCCACGTTGAAAGGATTTTACCAAGGGGCCGTGCAATAATTACGTAAGAGTTTTTTCCTCATTCTTGAACCCCCCCTCCCCCCTATATAAGATTTTGTAAGATTTTGGCCAACCCCCCCTCTCCCCATAAAATAATTTTAGTAAGATTTTTTAAAACATCAAAACTCAAGTTTTATTTAAAAAGTTAGACATTGAAAGAATATTGAAACAGTCAACAAAGTTTAAACAAGTTTATAAAAACCAAAGTTCAAAAAAATTAATAAAAAAAAACAATATCCATTATCTGTTGTAAATCCCTTTACAGAACGCATTTCAGCATTGAGGTTGTCAATAAATGTTGGTGTATGCTCAGAAACTCACTAGAGTACACTTAATTCGCATTGATCCACTCTAAATCGTCTAAACACGTGTCCTCGTCAAGTAGCGTACAAAAAACTTCTTTGCCTCTTCTAGATGACACGCGACATGGTCTTATGTTGGAATTGGCACTCCGTTGCGTATAATGTACAGATCTGTAATGATCACCCGCGGTTTCCTTTGAAGCAAAATGCTGACCCCACTCTGGTCACATGCGGCATTCAAGATCTTTAGGAACAGAAGAACAATACATCCCAAGAAACATTTTTGCTTATAATGTACAGATCTGTAATGATAACCCGCGGTTTCCTGTGAAGCAAAATGCTGACCCCACTCTGGTCACATGCGGCATTCAAGATCTTTAGGAACAGAAGAACAATACATCCCAAGAAACATTTTTGCTGTATAGTAGCTTAGCACTAGTTTCATTGGTACAGCTATACATTAGTCGAATAAGCTACTTTTAAATAAAAATGTTTCTCGTGATATCATAAGGGATTTTGCGGCTGCCTTGCGGGATTGGGATTAGCAATTGCAACGAAATATGTTGGAATAATCCAGCTTTCCACGAGCTATAATGGCGGCTGATGGCTACAACTTTCTGAAGGGCACAGCTCGGTTTTGACATTCAATGCAGGAGCGGTTACTGCAGTTACTATGGAAGCCACTACGGTTGTTTGCTGATTGGTAAACATTGTAAACATTTCGCAGACCAGCCGAAGAGGAATTTAGTTGAAGAGAATCGAATTTTTGTGCTTTCTTAGCTATCATTTTGTGAAATAGTCTTTGCATTGGGTCAATGTGACAATATTTCAGCAAAAAATAGTTACAAAACTTCGCTTCCGTATAACTAAATTACTTTTCGGCTGGTCTGCTAAAACTAAACAATATTTACATTTTTCCCCTCAACCAGCAAACAACCGTAGTGGTTTCCATAATAACCGCAGTAACCGCTCCTGCATTGAATGTCAAAACCGAGCTGTGCCCTTCAGAAAGTTGTACCCACCAGCCACCCTCATTGCTTGTGGAAAGTTGGATAGCATAAACCGATGACATTAGGTGGCTCAAGAATAAGTAGCCCAACTGCTGTTTCCCTGAGTGGGCAAGGCTAAAATACTCAGCAGGTTGCTACGCCTTTCCTTGCAGTATGAAGGATTTCGACATTTCAAACTTATCACTTTGAAATTTTTTGTAACAAGTAATATGAGTTGCTATTAAAAATGTGAATTTTTCATAATTTTTCCGTGTGTGAAAATCTTACGTAAGAAATGATTAAATTATAACCGAACACTTGTAGAAGATACTTCGGGAAATTCTTTATAAAATGTTTATTCGTCCGCTTCTCGAAGGTTACTAATAATTTTACAGTCAATGTCACTCTTATATATACTGCTACTCTACACTATGCCTACTATATCTCCTACAGTTCGGCCATCTTGACAAAATACATCGTCCTCGATGTACATTATTTTATTAGTTGCTGCTCCAACAGCATTTGTCTTGATTCTGACTGCTCCAACAGTCACACCAGAAGTCGCACCAACGGCTCTAGTAGCTGCACCAACAGCATTTGTCTCGATATTGACTGCTACAACAGTCACACCAGTAGTCGCACCAACGGCCCTGGTTTCATCATAAAAAAATAGTCCCATTGTACAAATCTACAAACAATTGCTGCACAATCCGTGTCTGCTCTTCCGTTGTTGTTCTTCCGAAGTAATCGAACCCAATGCCAAACCGACGATAAATTGAGTTTTGAATTTCGAAATATCTATCACAAATCTGTTTGGGTGATAAATTTTCTGCCAAAGGCTTCGTCTCCGTTGACGTTCTCGATACTAGCAGTCAAACGAACAGGTTGTATCTGGATTTTCATAAAAAAATAGTCGATACTGGTGATTTTGCTCCGAATAGACATCTTCCTTCGATTGCCTTGAGGAATTTCCATTTGTCGATAAGCTTTCGGTTCTCAAAAAAATTTCTGCATCATTGATTGAAGGCACTCACGGAGAATAATCCCACTTCTGAAATTGTAGAAGATACTTCGGGAAATTCTTTATAAAATGTTTATTCGTCCGCTTCTCGAAGGTTACTAATAATTTTACAGTCAATGTCACTCTTATATATACTGCTACTCTACACTATGCCTACTATATCTCCTACACACTACAGCTGTAGCACATTTTTCCAATCCAAATATCAAATTCGCTGAGGTTTAATCGTCAGCGTCACGCAGTAAAGAATTTGCGATCTGTTGGGACAACGAACTTGTGTCATTTTTTCTGGCACTCTTCCCTAATACAGACATCAGATTGGACTAGGTTTAATCGCGTTCGTAAGAAATCTGTTGGCACGAGGGGACTTTGTCACTCTCTCTGGCGTACTTCCCAAGCAAGGACATGAAAATGGTCTAGGTTGAACCGCGGTGTTAAGAAATCTTGTTGAAATGAGGAAACTTTGTCACTTCTTTTGGCTTACTGCCCAAGCACAGATATCAAATTGGTATAGGTTTAGATCATCGTAAAGAATCTTCCAACCAATCACGAAGCGAGAATTCTGTTAAAACATAGGTTCATTATTTTCAATTTTTCAATAGTTCAACATCAAGAATGCATACTTTTCTTCATTTGGGTCAATTCTTAGAAGATTTTCCGATCGATTGGTGTAAGAATATTGAAAATCGATCGGAAAACCGCTGAGCTATTAGCGCTCAAAACCTTTCATTTTTCGTGACGCCCGCATTTTTTCATTTTTTGGAATGACACCCTATCTCAAAACTAGCCGTAAGACGTAGTCCTACGTCAAAAATTGATGCATAGGCACGTTGAACTTACAAGACTTCTGCACGATCTGTCCGATGGTGAAAATTTGGTCCGTAGTTGCGCGGAACTCCATGAAACCCTCCTGATAATTCCCTACGAAACCCTGTGCTATCGATGACAGCCAGCGTAACTGGATCATGATGAAAATTTTTTTGGAAGGCACCCTCTAGGCCCCCTCCAGGAAAATTACCTAGCTACGCCAATGGTCACGCTAACGAAAAGCAACCGCAATATCGTATGATTCAACACTACAAAAAAAGAACAACTACATGTACATGGAAGAAGTCAGTCGGACTCCGTTCAATACAAACGAACATTATGCTTGCGTCGGACCGACGTCCGGGTGACAAACTATTACTGTGAGCAGCCGATTTGGAGACAAAAAGAGACACGAAAAAATACGTCATCTTATGCTTCCAGTCAGTTTTCAGTTTAGATTCTTCATATGAACGCGCAAAGCGGGAGTACGACCGTTTGCTTCTGCTGAGAGGCAGCATGAATTATAAGGCGGCAGCAGCGCAAGTGGCAGATTGACTGGATTCAAAAAACAGTCAAATGATCGTTCAAAAAGCGCAGGTTGAATGCGGAAAGCGTACGCATTTACGGCAGTCACATTCAACTTGCGATCCCTTTTCAAGTCATGCTTCGGATATAGCGTACGGTGCTGTTTTGTGGCAAGATCCGGTATGAATTTTCCCACATATGTCACTAATCCAAAAAAAAACTGACTTCAACACTATTTGGGCTACGAAACTTCTTCAAGGATTCAATTTTAATTACAGCTGTACGAATAGGGTAATTGATCTTGAATGGACCTATTTAGCGCTTTTTAACACCACCACTCGCACTCCTGCTCAATTTACTCGTCATTTATAAATAATATGTGGTGATGTTACTATTTGTTGGAAAGTACCACCTTTTTTCTACATTATCAGTACTTTAAAAATGTATAATTGATGAAACTTTTATTAAATATATCGTTTTTTGCCAAAGTCTTTTTTTGATCTTGAATGGACCCAACATGATCTTGAATTGGACCTATTTTTGATTTTGAAATGGACCTAAATTAGGATTGTCATAGTTTCTTCTATGTAAATGAACAAAATAATAACAAAGAATTTTTTTTAATAGTACAACTATACTACTGTTATTTATTAATAGGACACAAGGTTGAACAGCTTTTACCTTTCTTATACTCTGTTAGAAAGGTATGAAAGTCGGTTGAAAAATTTGAAATCGGTCACAGTCACCGAGGGTCTTGTTTTTATGTCAGCCCAACAATTGAACAATGTTTCTGTGACTTGATATGCGTTCTGTATGTATCTGTGTGTGACATTTGTATATTGGGAATTTATTATTACCTGTTGTTCAGATATGGTTGAAACGATTTCCACGTCATAAAAAAATTATGTCGCCTATTAGTTTCAAAAATTTAAACCATTCATTAAAAATATGTAATATAACTTGTATTAAACGTAGTTTATCAAGTACAGTGTGGTTCAAGTTTTTATTTAGTGATTACATATTTCGAAAGGTCAGACTTTTACTGACGTAGGACTACGTCTTACTGCAAAGCATCTAAAGGTTTGAGACAGCCCCTGTCGAACATTTTAAATATAAAACCGTTGCAATCGTGAAATATTCGTTAATTAGTGGTAATTATTCAATTTTTGACACATTTATAGGCAATTTTTTCAGTTGAAAAATGGTCTAGATTTTGCCACGGTTTCGATTTTGGCAACATAGGCGACACGCATTTGTTGTCAAATTCGAAATCATACTGTAAATGGTGCTTGAAAAAATTAGACTTGGTAATTCTACTAGGGTTAAAGGTAAGCTTAGATACTAGGTTTTAATTTTAAATGATAGTCGATGAAGAACTGTACCAGATAGAAAATAGGAAGTTGAATATTTTAGATCTCAGAGTCACTTAATTTCGGTGGACAAGGAGGTATTAATTTTGTCACAAGTCAGAGGGGAGAGGTGCTTAAAGAAAACTTTACATCCCCCAAGAAACAATTAGAGGGGTTGTGTATAAGATACGACCACGGATGACGTAGTACAACGTTAGTCCGGTTGCATGATTTTGAATATTTTACTAAACTGATTTTTAATCTATCTGTCAATCGACCAAAAGGTGATGTGAAGTCAACCTGCTTACTTATCGGCGGAATATAAGGCCTTTGCAAAATATTTTTTAAGTTTTTGTCACCCCCCCTTTAGAAATTGGCTAGAAAAATCGGGGGGCTAAAAAAAATTTGGAGGATATGAGTATAAAATCAATTGTCCGTGGGCTCTACAGCCTGAAAAACTCGAAAAATGAGTGTACTTAACACTTCTAGCACGAAACAGAAATGGAAATTCGAATTCGGAGTTTCCGAAAATCGTCCCAAAAAAATTCTCTCGTTTTTGTCTTCTTTTCGTACATTTTTGCATGGAAAATAATAACGTATATATTAAAAGCAAGAACAGATTTGGTTTTCACGCTCAAACTTTAAATAAAAATGCTTCAAACCCATGTTTTTTGCTCGATTAAAAAATTCACTTTGTCCCCCCCCCCTTTAGTGGCCCAACACCGGAAGGACAAAAACTTTATAAAATATTTGTAATGGCCTAATTTTACTTTATTCTGAGCCTCATAATTATTTTAACTAAACTAGAAAATTATCAAATACAATATTATTTTTTTAGGCATATCCAGTTCGAAAATGGTCCAGATATTGATCCAAATTTTATATTTTTTGCACCATATCATTATCCAGGCCTTTACCTAATTTCTAAATCCTCCATTGACGCACAGATGATTTTATTGCCAAACCGGGTAGTTTTGTAGGACGGGTGGGCATCACAAAGTTTCACGAGGGTGAGGAAGTTGGCGTTCTTAACCATCAGAAGTGGCTGCTTCTTTTTACTCAGACGAGTCTGATTTTGTGACTACAGGATCCGGTTGAATTTTATTGGCCTTAGGGTTTTCGGTCAGCGCGCTAAAGGTGTTTTGAAGCTTTGGTATATGCTTGATTAACGTGTTTAAACTATTTCTCATCTGAGTTTTGTCAAAACTTAAACTTACAGCAAAACTTTTTGCTGTATTTATATGGAAAATACAGGACGTTATTTGTCCATGAAAAAAATTTTGATTCCAACCATTTTTACGATGTTGCCTGTAGATAGTTAAGCAGGGATAACCACTTTAAATAGAGTTTGGAATATTAGCTTCGTAACTCAATTCGAAGTTCCAATATTAGAGTTTCCTATACAATAAAGCTATATATAAATCTTCAGAATTGTATTCTCAAATAACTTGTTTCATTCTTCTGTGCATTACTTTTAATGATACAAGAATTGTCCCGTTTAGCATAATTTGGGAATTTTTTTACATAGGGCGAACAAATTGGGAAAATTTTGCTCTACTTATATAGATTATATAGATTACACTTTTGCTTCGTGCTAAAACAAATACGTAAAATCCAATTGAAAAATTTAAGTGTAACTGGTTTTGTGCTAAATGCAAATGAAGCAAAAATAGCTCTTTTTTAAGGGGCATAGTACCTTTTACACCATATTTTTTGCCTAATTTCAAATAATTTTTTCTCGATAACGTGAAAGGCAAATTGAATCGGGTTTTTTGCATTCGAAACATTGCATTTTATACTAATATTTGCAATTTTGTTTTCATAAGGGAACCTCTTCCCCTTGCTCCCACGGCTCCTTGAAGATAGTCGTTCAAAAAAACCATGAATTGCGGTACCATGGATTGGCGCCTGGGGGGCTTATCCGAATTGAAAAATTCCAAAACGACATGAAAGAACATTAAATTATCTCGTGTTTGATCCATCCTTTTTAAGAATTCGAACACATAACAAAATGGCGGACATTGAAACATAAAAGTATGGTTTTTAAGCGAAAAAATTGACTTTAAACATTTCTAAAAAATTCAAAAATTACAATATCAAGAAAAGGATGGGTCAAACACTAGATAATTTTGTTGGCTTTCAAACAAAAAAAGAATCATAAGAATTGCTTGAGCCGTTCTTGAGATATTTATGGTACCGACTTTCAAAACCTGGTTTCGAGAAAAACGACGTTGAAGTTTTTACTCGTTGTTTAATCGCTCCAGACATGCGCGGTACAAATAGCTGTAACTTTGTCAATATTTGGAATTCATGCAAACGACTTCAAACACATATGGTCAAAATGTTAATCTTTCGAAATAATCAATAAAAAAATTTAGGTTTTAAAAAATTGAAAAGGTACTATGCCCCCTTAACAGAAGGCAGTTAGTATCCCTCTTATCTTTTGATCTATCTTATCTTTTAATCAATGATGGTTAAAATTTTCGAACAATACTGAGAATAAATTAAGTTTTTATTGTTTTAAGCATAAAATGACATATGTTAGCTAACTAATTACGAAGACTTTTTACTTTCAATGTACAAACACTATGAAGCAACTACGAAAAAGGATGAGTGATAGTTAGTTTTATCAATATAATTAAGTTTTTATTTAGGCTATAAATCAAGCCTACAACTTTCAATATCCCGTGCTTATAGATTAATTATAAACGGAGATACTATAGTGACAACAAGCAGTTTTATGGAATATACAACGGCGTGTTCGTTAGTGGAAGGCAATGATAGCTACCGCCAGTGATGTCTCGGAGCGCAAAACTAGGTCCATTCTAAAATCAATACTAGGTCCATTCAAGATCAAAAAAGGGGGTTAACATTTTTAAGGAATTTGAAGATTTTACTGGTTCTACTGAACTTTTAAATACCTAAATTGAAATTACACATATTTTAGCATCATTTTAAGAGTATTGTTTTATTTCAAACCAGAAGGGTTCCGGGTAGTAACAGTTTGAAAATACTCTATGGTGACTGCCAAAACGCTGAAAAACAGCTACTTTTAAATAAGCGGCAATAAAGTGGTTTTGGCTATAATTTTAATTTAATTTTAGTATATTTACGTTCAGAAATGATTAAAGATAAACATAAAAGCTAAATACAGTACAAAGACTTGATAATTATATCCTAAAATTCTTATTTAAAAATAGGTCCATTCAAGATCAGAATTCGACTAGGTCCATTTCAAAATCATTTACCCTACCTTAAAGTGCGTTTAGATTAATAACATGTGGCATGCAACTTTTTCCAAACTGTTGTCCGATGTTTCTAGGCAACTATGGCAACATATCGCAAATGTTCAGGTGGCGACAGAACCAACATTGAGCAACAACTAGTAACATACCACATGCATCATGTTGCTTAAAAGTTACCCAGTTTAAACGCACCTTTACTGAGAAAGCATGTGACCAAGAAATTGAATTTCGTTGACTTACACTAGCTGACCCGCCAAACTTCGTATTACCACAAATTAAACTGTTTTGTACATAAATCGTGAATCTCGGATGGCCTTTGTCACAATCTCGAGTTTTGCAAGTTTCTGAGGAATTCAACCTTAGATGATTCATTTTGGCAGTTACGTATGAAAGCATGGGTAGTTTAATATACAAATTTGCAATTTTTTCTCACAGTGAAGTAGAAAACAACTCCCGCCATTGCTTAGCCAGATAAAATAAAGCGGAAAGCATTTAAATATTCGCCGTGATTGTATAGCATTTTGCCAAATACCATTTTGCGGAAAACCAATTCTCGGTTGACCATAACGCAGAATATAGTTTCGAGGAATACCATTATTGTAGAATACCATCGAATTTTATTAGTTTTTGAGTTACGCAAAAATTTCTGTTTTGTTTGTATGAGAGTCCTTATCCCAAGGGTGAGGGGTTTCAAACCATCATAAAATAAATTCTTCCCTCCAAAAACCCCTACATGCCAAATTTGGTTCCATTTGCTTGATTAGTTGTCGAGTTATGAGGAAATTTTATTTGTATTTTATTTGTATGGGAGACCCCCTCTCCCAAAGTTCCACTTCCGCGGGCTTTTTCCTTCTTGAAAAGAAAAGAAAGAAATAAATATAGGAGGGGTCATATCGAGTTTTGCAAGTTTCTGAGGAGTTCATGGGTGTTCAATGGGTGTACAAGCTTTCCTCACAGTAAAATAGAAAACAACTCCCCCTATTGCTTAGCCTGATAAAATAAAGCGGATAGCATTTAAATATTCGCTATCATTACAAACCATTTCGCCGAATACCATTTTGCAGAGCACCAATTCTCGGTTGACCATAACGCGGAGTATAGAGTTTTGCAGAATACCATTTCGCGAAAAACATTACGCGGGATGTACCATTTCACGGAAAATCTTTTTGTAGAAAGTACCATTTCGCAGGGGTGACAAAACTGAAGGAAAGTAATAGAGGTTAGTAGATCTAGGAAAATAAATAAACCTAAATAGAGGTGTTCTCTACGGGGGCTGCCCCCTCTCCCCGCAGTGACCGGTGCTTCCAAAGGCAGTCCGTTTCGCCTTTAATCATCTAATGTTACTATTGATAGTTTCTGGTGGTCTTGTTATTGACTAATGTTTTATGAGAGTCTAAAATTTCTCGAGTTCGATTAGTTTTTGAGTTACACAAAAATTTCTGTTTTATTTGTATGAGAATCCTTATTCCCCACACCACAGGGGTGAGGGGTCTCAAGCCATCATAAAAAAAATCCTGCCTCCAAAACCTCCCACATGCCAAATTTGGTTCCATTTGCTTGATTATATCTGTAGTTATGAGTATATTTGTATTTCATTTGTATAGGAGCCCCCCACTATTGAAGGAGAGAGGGGTCATAATTCCACTCCTAGGGAGGGGAGCAGTCTCAATTCACCCTAGAAAAAAATTTGCCTACAAAAACACCCACATGATAAATTTGGTTCCATTTGCTTGATTAGTTCTGGAGTTATGAGGTAATTTGTATTTTATTTGTATGGGAGCCCCCCTCCTAAAAAGGTAAGGGGTCCTAATTCATCATAGAAAAAATTCTTGCCTCCAAAAACACCCACATGCCAAATATGGTTTCAATTGATTGATTAGTTCTCGAATTACGAGGAAATTTATATTTCATTTGTATACGAGCCCCCCTCCTAAAGTGTGGAGGGGTCTTAATTCACCATAGAAAAAATTCTTGCCTCCAAAAACACTCACATGCCAAACATGGTTCCAATTGATTGATTAGTTCTCGAATTATGAGGAAATTTGTATTTCATTTGTATGAAAACCCCCTCTCTTAAAGGGGAGTGGGGTCATAATTCCCCTTCCAAAGAGGGGAGGGGTCTTAATTCACCTTAGAAAAAATTCTTGCCTCCAAAAACACCCACATGCCAAATATGGTTCTAATTGATTGATTAGTTCTCGAATTATGAGGAAATTTGTATTTCATTTCTATAGGAGCCCTCCCCTCCTAAAGTGGGAAGGGGTTCTAATTGATCATAGAAAAAATTCTTGCCTCCAAAAACCTTCACATGCCAAATTTGGTTCCATTTGCTTGATTAGTTCTCGAGTTATGAGGAAATTTGTTTTTTATTTATATGGAAGCCCCCCCCCCCCCTCTTAAAGGGGAGAGGAGTTTTAATTTCCCTTCTAAAGAGTGGAGGGGTCTCAATTCACCATTGAAAAAATTCTAGTCTCCAAAAACACCCATATGCCAAATTTTGTTCCATTTGCTTGATTAGTTCTCGAGTTATGCAGAAATTTGTGTTCCATTTGTATGGGAGCCCCCTCTCTTAGTGAGGGGAGGGTCTCTAACCATTATAAGAACCTTTCCTGGCCTCAAAAACCACTACATGCAAATTTTCACGCCGATTGGTTCAGTAGTTTTCGATTCTATAAGGAACATCCCGACAGACACAGACAGAAATCCATTTTTATAAGTATAGATGACTGGCACAAAAATATTAAATATGCAAATTATTTATAGAGGTAGACAAAACAGTTTACGATATAAGTACTATGAATCTGACTGAAAGTAATCGATAATCCGATTTAGTCGATGGTAGAGTGCCAAGATACTTCGCACGCGTTTTAATAAAGCCATATCAAATTCACACGTAGCTTTCACCGACAGATCACACCGTCCATTAAGATGGATCATGATCTAGTTCCCCTTCTATTATCAATAGTTCCTTTTCTGAAATGCTTGTGAAGATACAGAGGATTCCTTGCTCCTTAGTTGCAAAATCTAATGCACTAACATTCCTTCACATTCACCAGGACCCGTATTCGGACGTGGTCAGCGTCGGTATTGATCAACAAGGAAGGATCTGGAAATGTTGAACAATGAGGAATAGTTTGCTGTCTCAAGTATGCTTTATCTTACAATCATTTTGTAATTTTCATCGGTCCTTGTCAATTACGGAGTAGCAGCACACGGTATCCTATGCTTATGCTTAGGTTGAACTTGAGATCGCTAAGGTTCAGTCACAGACAATCAGACATAACTCTTGGAAGAAAAATCTTTAAAAATTATCGTACCTCACATTTAGCCTGAACACTAGCACCATCTATGATCGACATTCCCAAATATCAAATAACAACCGGAGTGTTCCTCGAAGTAGCAAGTATTTTTTATGGGGAATTCCCTTTCTTTTGTGAAAAAGCGCCACTTTGACCAAAACGGAGACATTCCCAACTAGGCCCAAATTTGAAATGACGGTTTAATCGGTACGAAGAATGGAAAACGAGGGTTATGTCTGTTTGTCTGTGGTTCAGTCCTTCTAAGATAGTCCAGCACTCAAAAAAATCAGCACGTCAAGTTTACGTGAAAACACATGTAATTCTCATCCATCACACTTTTCATGTAACATTCACGTGAATTGTTGGTAACTCGCACTCATACCAACCAGTTTACGTGCGATCCCGGTAAATTTGATCAATTTTCCCATTAACTGGTATATGAAATTCACGTAAGTTGCTGTACAGATGTTTACATGATTTTTCAGGTGGATGCGACGTGTCGATTTTTTTGTGTGAGTGGATCCTCCAGTACACGGCATGTCAACAGCAGTACAGTCTTGGGTGATTGTGCGAAGTTTGCGGAACACGTTTAAATCAGTTGGTTCACTGGTGCTGGCATCTGGGATAATGTTGCAGCTGGTATCGGTAGCGGAGTTCCCACCGCACAGTGGGACCATTCTGGAAAAAGGCGGTCAAAAGTTTTTTCTCGCTTTTCCTGACGTTTTCGAGCTTAGGTGTCTTAGGAGAAGTTTCATAAAAAAGTATTCTGCATCTAATGACATTTTCATATAATTATATATTAAGGGGATAACAAATTTGAAAAAATTAATTTTTTATAGAAACTAGATAGCATGGTCATGTGTTCGGCAAAGTTGTAGAACTTTGAATTTCATTAAACTTTGCCGAAGATACTATGTATCTGCATCATATGGTTTGCGAAATATAATTGACTTTCTGTCGTGACCCCCTTAAAATCAGTTTTTTAAACTTCTTGTACACAAAACCTCATCTAACAGGTTCGACATGTTCTACAAACTTTTGGATACTATCAAAATACGTAACTTTCTAGAAGGTATATATATCATATATTGCTTTATTTGCTTTAAAAATGGATTTGAAGCATAAATTTTACCGTTTTTACAACTAATTTTTTCCGTAAATAAGCAGCTACTGGCAGCTAAAGTTAGCATCGCTTGAACCGCCATAGAATGTAGTATAAGTGTGCCAAAAAATTTTGGCCGGGTCTGGCCGGGCATTTTGGTTATTTCAATGATGAATTACATACATATATGCTGGTTTTAGTAAGTTATCAGGGTTTTTTTTATTCGTACATGTTCATAATAATTTCACAGGACCTCGTCCACGTCTGTTTCGTTATCTGTTGCAGAATTATTTTCGTTCTGGGATTTTTGTAAAAGTTTGTATGCTGCTGGTAACAACCGCATTGATTTTTTTACTGTTGGTCTTCTTAAAGTTGAAATCAATGGATCCGACGTCATTAACAATCTTCTGAAAACATCTTGGTTTGTCGATATTGTCGTTAATTCACGGTAATAGAAAAAATAATAGATGCAGCTGTTCTACCAGTCAGTCGGTCGTCTTTCGGAAGAACCGCAAGAGTACCGTATCAAAGACATAAAGCGTGCACGTAAATGTTCAAGGTATGTTAACAGTAATGAATCATGATTTTATGTAATTATTGAAATAATCTGATTTCTGAACAGAATATTGTCAAACGAAAATGTTTTCAAAAAATTTTTAATGATGTCGGATCCATTGATTTCAACTTTAAGACGACCAACAGAAAAAAAAATCATGGCGGTTGTTACCAGCAGCATACAAACTTTTACAAAAATCCCAGAACGAAAATAATTCTGCAACAGATAACGAAACAGACGTGGACGAGGTCCTGTGAAATTATTATGAACATGTACGAATAAAAAAACCCTGATAACTTACTAAAACCAGCATATATGTATGTAATTCATCATTGAAATAACCAAAATGCCCGGCCAGACCCGGCCAAAATTTGTTGGCACACTTATGCACTTACTACATTCTATGGCGGTTCAAGCGATGCTAACTTTAGCTGCCAGTAGCTGCTTATTTACGGAAAAAATTAGTTGTAAAAACGGTAAAATTTATGCTTCAAATCCATTTTTAAAGCAAATAAAGCAATATATGATATATATACCTTCTAGAAAGTTACGTATTTTGATAGTATCCAAAAGTTTGTAGAACATGTCGAACCTGTTAGATGAGGTTTTGTGTACAAGAAGTTTAAAAAACTGATTTTAAGGGGGTCACGACAGAAAGTCAACTATATCTCGCAAACCATATGATGCAGATACATAGTATCTTCGGCAAAGTTTAATGAAATTCAAAGTTCTACAACTTTGCTGAACACATGACCATGCTATCTAGTTTCTATAAAAAATTAATTTTTTCAAATTTGTTATCCCCTTAATATATAATTATGTGAAAATGTCATTAGATGCAGAATACTTTTTTATGAAACTTCTCCTAAGACACCTAAGCTCGAAAACGTCAGGAAAAGCGAGAAAAGACTTTTGACCGCCTTTTTCCAGAATGGTCCCACTGTGCACCGTCTCGGTGGGAAGTGATTCGTGTGACTTTGTACCTCGGCTGGGGTTTCCAGTCTCGTGGAGGAACATGTGATGTCGGCGTTGAAACTGGTGGCATGTCTTGTCTAAAGGGCAATCTTTGGAGCGATGGTCTTTGCGAATGCAGTTAAAACTGCCTCCAGCTGCTCGGAACGTTTTTCCGACCTGGAGTTAGACTGGATAGACCTTTTCACAATTCTCCAAAACTTGGCATATGGATTTCACGAAATCGACAGTCTGCTGGTATTTCGGCAGTTTACCTTTCTTCTGCGTTGCTTCCCAAGCCTGTCGCGTGCTGTTGTCGCTGACACGATCAACAAAGCGAACAGATGTTCTGGTGTTCCATTGATCTCTTACTGGAGGTAGCGTAGACTTTCGATGTGAACAGGGCTGTCCTGCACTCAGTGCGCTGATTTTGCTTATTTAACCGTTATGTGTGCGACAGGGTACCCGGGTACCTTTTCAGTTTTAAAATAGTTATAACTCATTCAATTTAAAACATACGTCATTGAAATTTTGCGACATCGTAAAACTCGTTGATCTTAAGTAATTGAGGTTTTTTTGGTGCATATCCATAAAGGGGTTTAGCAATGAGAGTCACTTGAATTTTTTTATTACGTAGGAGGGCGACAAGGGTACCCGGGTACCCATGATTTGCTATCTTCATAACTTTAGTTATGTTGAACCGATTTGGATGAAACCGGTGGCATTTGATTCGTACATTTATCTAGTTTTGATTAGATAAAACGTTTGGCCATCAAATGACAAGTAGTTCCCGGAAATCGGTAATTCCGGAGCAACATCCGGTAAAATGTGGGAAGCCGCATGTTTTGAAAGAATATCAGCTTTCAGTAAACCTATTAGCTTTGAACTTGACACTGTGGACCCATTTTTCATCTAATTATATAAATTGGTGACTTTAGATCGCATTGGCCACTCCAGAATTTGGTTCCTGTAGGGATACAGATGGCGAGTCGGGTGCCTAATCCAATATTAGAATTGGTTTAGCGGATCTTTTAGATGTTTTGAACTGAAATGATCAGTTTAGTACTGATTGATAATTTCGGAACTGGTTCCAAATGTATAACGGATGGTTCTACGTTTTGAACGGTTCTGATAATGCTAAGCATTATCTTGAATCCTGCGGTATCATCTGTGACCCCGTAGAAACCATTTTCGAAATAACCAATCAAAATACATCGAAATGTAAAAAATATCACCTACCGAACTAATTCCAAGAACTTTGATACCCATATTGCTAGGTTTTACCTCCAATCCTGGACTGGCCACCCATGACCCCACAGGAACCTACTCCGGAATGGCCAACCTGATTCATCTCATTATATGAAATAGTACATTGTATGAATTTTTAGAGTTTTTATATCCGCATGACTGATTTTCCTGCAATACAATCATTTCTCTTCCTCACAGCGGACACTCTGTCGGAATTCCGGATTTTCGGGCCCCGTATGTCTTTTAGTGGCCAAATGATTCAAAACTAGATAAATAAACGAATCAAATGACACCTATTTCGTCGAAATCGGTTTAAAATTGTTGATGTTATAACAATATCAATTTTGGGTACCCGGGTACCCTTGTCGCCCTGCTAAAGGTGTTTTTTTTGTCGCACACATAACGGTTAACTGTAACACCTCAGCTAACAAGAAAACATCACTATCGGTCACAGGCTTAGAACTTAACCATATACACCATAGTGTAGTACCACAATGTACCATGTGCCTTCTTTGACCCACATTGACACATTCCCATACAAATTTCAAGTTAAGTTTTCTCGAAAAAGTTCCATAGGCTACACCTACACGAGCAATGCAGTGAAGTTCTGTATCGACAGGACTACACTATGGTGTATATGGTTAAGTTCTAAATCTGTGACCTATAATGATGTTTCCTTGTGAGCTGGCTTATTTCTCTCAGGTTGCTACTAGAAGGCCACTCGTGGTTAGGACGGGTTTGGGGTCGACGCTGCCCGATTCTTTACTTTCAACATCAACTACCGTGACCACTCCTAATTCTGCGCAGCTCCTAATTCTGCGCATTTTTCTTTATATAAGTATTTTTTAACATTGTGCATAACTATGATCATTGCGTTATTTTTTTTATAAATGTCTGTTGAATATTACGTCATTATTCACAAACGGGCCATAATATTTGAGAGCGAAATAATTTAACGTGAAACTGATAGTATTTTATATGGCAGAAAACATCGTCGTTAGCACCAACGCTAAGATTGTCCTTCTAGAAAATTAACAATTTATGATCAAAATTCTTTGCAATCATCAAATTCCCTCCCATGGGTAGGTGGTTTGACGCATACTTCGGCTAACCGACCTAAAAATCTTAGTTCCGCATGTAGAATGTAATATAGTTTAAGTTGGATATATGTGTAGTATGTAGTATTGCATAATTTACCTTTACCTGTAGCTTATGTCTCGTACTGCGGAATGGAGCGAAATTGAACGGATCTGATTTTAAATCAAGTCCGTTCAGGCCTAAGCACCGGGAGGGCTTACTCAGTTCCCTAGATGAAATGCTGGTATGCACAGAAATTTCTCTAGAAAACTGAAACCAAATCCTACCCACCATTCATGAGACCACTCATGACTTTTGACTTACTCATGAAAATTAAAATTTATCGCTAGTTAGAACGAACGAGTGTTCAAAAATGATGTGATGTCTTTATTTGCGTAATCGAGACATTTTCTATGAGATTGCCATAGAATTTGTGGCTGTTATGCGATTATGGACAGCACAGCACTGAAAAATATACACACACGTACATGTATACATGTGTATGCATGTATGAGTGTGCATGGGTGTATAGGTACGAATGAATATATGTTTGAGTGTTCTATGATGAGTCGGAATTTTTTCTTATACTTATGCTGCCAAACTACAATTATTTATGGGCAGTCAGTAGCTGTGTTTCCTGTGTCAGTTTCCTATGTTATTACTATTATTACTAATATTGCTATCGTTGCTGTTACTGTCACCTCTATTGTATTATTTTTGTTTTGGATGTAATTAATTATAATTATTCTTGTTATTTTCTCATTTCCCTCCTTATTAGAGTGATTTGCGTGTCTTGTGACTAACCGCGTTAACGGTATTCAACTAACAATATAAAATTATCACGAATGACGCTGTTTGTCTCCCAAAGACCCTCCTAATGCTGATGAGCTACTGTCGGAGAGTCCATCAAGTCGGACGGTGGCAACTCACCGACGACCTGCTCCTCTCCATTCTTGCTGATGTCGTTGAGGTCGGACTCAGTACAGTGGATCTCTCGAAAAGCTATATAGCCTCGATATGCATTTGTTCTGTCCATTGCACAATCCTGGCAGACTTCAACTGGAATTCCACTTCTAACTAAATCTTTCAGAGCATAGCTCTTCAAGTAAAAACAGTTATTCGATTCTCTGGTTGATTCAAGCGATAGCGAAGGGCTGTCCTCAATATAATATCATTCCCACTTCCTAAAATATGGTCATAGTACATAATATATGGCCATGGTATGAGGATTTTTTTCGATTCAATACCATCCTCACAGAATTATCAACGTCGTTAACATCTTATTAAGTCTTGCTTCAGTGACAGCTTGCACTTAAGACTTAACACGGCATATATACATATCTCCAAGTGAAGTTCTACTTGATCCACCTCATCCTTTCTTAGTTACAGAATCATTTCAATTGACCACGGTCTGAGGAGCATACCGACAAATCGGTTGACTACCGCTACAAATAGGCAATTAATGCCACCGGGAATAATACGAGCGAGTACCAGTCCCCATTATATCGCATCTGCTCTATTTTTCGGAAGTTCAAGTAGTTTTTCGATAGTTCTGAGCGATAATATTGCTCTTGAATAATATTCCGCACAAAATATTCGAAAATTTACGCCAACAGCTACAATACTGCAAAGATGGTAGATAAAGAAGCGGCTGTGGCTTTTAATGAGCATAGGTTGTTGAACAGCGCTGGGTCAATCGTGATGACATGGGTAGTTGGGAGATGAGTAGCGTCCATCCTAGCGAGTAGTTAGTCGGTAGTAGCATAGGTGATGGACAGACATAGAATTCTCGTGATATTACTAACTCGAAAATTGCAATCAACATGTTGATTAAAAAGTTCTTCTTTTCTTTTCTTTTCTTTCTCTGCCTGATCTCTATCGCTTCTTCTCACGGCAACAATGTTGTGAGCGGAGGCAAGAGATCAGCCACAGATGACTGCACTGGTGACAACGATGGAGAGGACGGGATGGAGCCGACTTTGGGCTTAAGTAAGATCGAAGACGAACAAGACGAGGAAACAAACAAAGGAAGGAGAAAACAAGATAAATACAAGCCATCTTATTCTATATTCACCAAGTACACAATTATAACGAGCAGAGTTCTGTCACTCTTCTTCCTCATTAATCCATAATCACCAACGCATTATGGCGCTAGTGTTATCCGCAAGGATTCTTTTAGCATTATCACAACCACCTTATCTCAGCCAGCCCTGGACAGACTTGGCTCTAACTGCCCCATCTCGTGCTGCAAACAGAAACAGCAAATAGAACAGAAAATTCTTTGCAATCATCAAATTATCCAGCATAATTAGAAAGAATAATTAATTTTAGTCATGTTTTAGACAAAAAGAGTTATTGCATGCATTGCTTTCCTTAGAAAAATGCGATGCAATAATGCGCAGATTTAGGCACAGATTTTTTTATTCATGTTCCAAATTCTGCGCAGTAATGTATCCTACAAAGAAATTACGAAAGAATACGCAACCTCACCCAAATGGCTGAGGTATAGGCATGGAAATTCAAGTAGAATCTTTAACTTGCATTGATTGGAATCCTGTGCTGTGTCTCGGGGTCCGAACCTACGAGCGATAATTCATGAAACCTAAAAGTCTTCTATTTTTTTAAATGTCCAACCTCATGGCGCTGTCAGAGAGTGGGGAAGTGGTTTCTATATGAAAACACAATTTTAGTATTAGTCTAAAGGGTAATGTTTAGTATGCAGAAAACCCAAATCAATTCGCCCTTCACGTTATCGAGAATGAAATATTTAAAATGAGGCAATCTAAATGATAACAATATTCCTTTGCCACCCGAACAGCACAAGAAGGCCGGATCATGGATTTAATTATGGTAATGGCTAATGCTGGATTTTTTGGTTTGCTTTCAGCGTATAAAGACATAAACAGCATGGCAGGAGTATTTATTTTCACTTTTTGGGTGCGCAGAATTAGGAGCAAACATGCGCAGAATTAGGAACATGGACAAGAGAGTGCGCAGAATTAGGCACCGTGGATAAGTTTACAAAACAAAAAATATACTCAATTGTTGGTCGACTTATCATTCCCATATTTTTTACCAGATATTATCGACCGTATCACTACACGTTGCTGCTATCCACGTTGTTAATTTAAATCGGGAATACTTAGAATAGCGAAAGAATCATAAAAATGTCTTAACTGCACAGAATATAGTACGTTCACGGAACTGCGTTGGATACGTCGAGGTAAAGATTCTCAAAAGCCGATTATTTGCTTTTTTGAACTTCTAATCCTTCGTCAGTTACACCTTGCTGTAGAATCTGCTGTACTCAGTATAAACGGCCAGTCTTTTCGCTAACGCGTTTAATTGTGTCAATCCAACAGCTGAGCTGGTGATAATCGTCCGCTAAACATGTTACATGAACATGTTGCAAAATTTCAGGTCTCTAGTTCGTTATGTTATCGATTAATAGCTTTTATTAGAATGCCGATGGATCAATAATGACCCCCATTACTAGCAAGGTTAAACTGAGACTCGACGTGCGACGTTCGGTTTTATTCTTGTTCTGTATATCGTAACTACGTCGCACGTGGTGCACAGTGACCGCACATTGATGCGCTATACAGCGCACCACTTACGACCAGGGGTGTGAAAATTATCAAAATTTTGCGGACTAAACATCCATGGATGGCGACAATTTGAAACCAGCCAGCATATCGAAAATAACAGCTAATACTCGTTAAATTATAACTAAAAGGCTGTGTTTAACTGCTTTCTAATTAGTTTCAGTTGTTTTAAAACGAACCAACCTTTAAGTAGGTTCCAGTACCAAAGGTACCAAAACCAATGAGTGGGACATGGACAATGTATGTAGTTTATCAGCCACGCCACCCCTCTGCTTACGACGTACTTGCCAGTTGCCACACTCAGAACAAGAATAAAACCGAATGTCGCACGTCGATTATCACGGTTTTCAACCGCAACAGCATTGGTGAATAACCCGTCGGTTAAACCACTCTATAATAAACTCAACAACAACAACCGCAATAACTAACAGCACACTTCTTTTCTGTCTTGCGTGCAATACCTAATATGGGATGTATCGTCAGAATAGATCAATTATGCTAAGAAAAATTCACTATCTAATTCTTGTACTCTCATACCACATAATCTTTTTCAGATACCAGTTAGGACCGATAATGTCAACATTTAGTTTTGCTATCGTGCTTGCTGCCTGTTTTATTAAAGGTAAGTATATTTCCTTGACTGAGTATGGTAGAAATAATCAGGGTGTCGATTACCTGGAAAATCAGGGAAAACCTGGAAATGTCAGGAAATTTCATTTGAAGTCAGGGATTTTTGACATGAGAAGAAAATGTACTGGAAAAGTTATGGCTTCGCAAGGATAACATAGGTATGTTTCAAGTATCTGGCACCTTGTTATTTTATTTTATAACATGAGATGTAACGTTTGCTGTGGACATATTTGCTGTGGACAGTTGCGAAATTTAAAATTCCATAAATTTGAGCCGTGGTGAATGACCCTCTGGGTTAAAACCACGTTAAAAAAATGCGGTTGGACCAATTTGATCGATTTAGGTTTTAATAGGAAGGGTTCTATATTTTTTGGATTCTTCTATATTGATCCAATATTTAGTTCAAAAGTTGTGTACAAAAATTTGTTTATTTTGTAATAGAAACATAAAATGTCCGTGCTAGACTGATGAATGTTGACGAGCAAAGCGTATATTTTCAGTCTTTACAGGACTATTGTTGCAACATTTTTTCTACTTTATTTGCGGCTAATTTAGCAGGATGCTTTTCTAAACACTTCTATGCTTCAAGAATAACTATAAGTATGGGAGTTGACATTTAGAAAAAGCCCAACCTTTAAAACAAGCAAATTTTGCATCTAGATGATTCCAGACTTCTGGCCCGAAATCGGACTATAACCGGAACGAGGACAAATCAAACTAAACCAAGATCAGCCTTTGAAAATTCGCTATACGACATTTAATCTGAACGGGCGGGAACTCGGACTAGTCAAAACGTTGAAATTCGACTGGAAGCACAGAATCCATAGAATTGCAAACCCGGAGTTGTTTTGAATATTAAAGGTAGGCAAGTAGGTCGAATAAAAGCGGTTTTGTTCCAAATAATAGAATAATAGAGCGTTGCTCAATTCATCGTTGGGTCATTGGGCATCAGGAAATTCAATGTTCCTGAGGCATAATTATTATATAATATATAATTATCTATTATATTATATATAATTTTCGACGGTTTATACCTCGCGACAAAGACGCCCTCCACGGTTAAACAGTCGGCAGCTAAACAACCCACTAGTGGCCGACAACTACGCGCGCGTACTGGATGAAGCTCTGCCTTCCTCTGTGGAGCTAGATGCTTCGACCCTCGAAAACGGATGGAGTATGATACGCTCGGCCGTCAACGAGGCCGCAACCTAGTATTCCATGGTCTACCTACTACTCTTTGATTGGCACCAATCAACTTCTGGATTTCTTTAACGAAAATTTATTATCTGTTCATGATTCCTGCATTCCGTTACGAACCGTTCGTGATTGCAAGGTTTACAATTCTTGGTTTAATGATGGAATTCAGAAAGATACAGTGGGGAGGGATATGGCTTATAAAAACTGGAAAGTAGCACCCGTGGAATGGAAGAATCGGAAAAAGGATGTTCATAAGCAGTTCAGGAATAGAGCAAACGCGCTTATTTGTAGAGCAAAAATTGAGCGTATTAGTGCGAATCTTGCTTCCATCGAGTCACCAGCTCAGTTTTGGAGGAAACTGAAGCAGCTTGCTGTTGGGAAGTCGGTACATGGTGAAGAGTACCCATTTGATCCAGATTTGGTAAATGCCGATTTCGCAAGCCATTTTACTAGTGACTGAGATAATAGTCATGTACATTCGCATGTTTCGTTTGAAGAAGGATTCCGGATTCCATGCTATAAGTACATATGAAGTAGTAAATACTTTTTACGACGTAAAGTCGAATGCTGCTGGTACGGACCATTTATAATAATCGAAATATCTGCTTTTAGTGACGCTTGGAAATGCGCAAAGATCATCCCGCTACGTAAGAAGAAACACCTTAATTTAATCGACAATTTTCGTTCAATTAGTCTACTATGTGTATTGTCGAAAGCTTTGAAAAGCTGTTAAAAATGCAAATTAACTCCTTTCTTTTTTCTGCGCAACTTATTTCCGAGTATCAAGCTGGATTCCGACAAGAGCAAGGAGTTAAAACCGCATTGCTAAGGGTATATGACGCTATTGCTGTTGCGGTGGACAAGAAAGACAAGGCTGTTCTTCTGCTGATAGATTTTAGCAAGGCCTTTGACACAATCTCTCATCATCGTCTATGCGATAAATTTCGAACTCGTTTTTTCTTTGAACCGTCAGCTGTTTGCCTAGTTCAATCGATGGAGCTATGTCTGGATCTGTAGTGGTTACTCCTGGCATTCCTCAAGGATCCGTTCTTGGTCCTTCGCTTTTTTCCCTGTATATCGACGATCTTCCGGGAGTGCTTAGATATTGTCGTATACAGATATTTGCTGATGATGTCCAACTGTACTGCATCCATCCCGAGTCCTCCACAGCTGTTACTGAACTAAATGGTGATCTACAACGCGTCTCTCGGGCATCTAGAAACTCGTTGAGTATCAACCGTATGAAGACAAAAGCCATGCTGTTTGGAACACGTCAGCAGATAGACTCAACGTAAATGTCATTCTCGTTCGAAGCAGAACAAATCGAATTCACCGATCATGCGAAAAATTTGGGTATCATCTTCCAAAGCAACCTGCGTTGGGACAAAGCAGTATCGTATCAGTGTTGAAAAATTTATGCTGTACTTCGTACTCTGAGAGCTACCACGTCTGATCTTCCACAGTATATCAAACTCAGATTATTCAAAACGTTGATACTACCCCAATTTATTTCTGGGGATGTCATACATTTTAGCATGCATACATTTTAGCGTTCGGCTATGATGTCGAAACTGGAGGTAGCTCTTAATGATTACGCCCACTATATATAACCTAAAACGTTACACGTCAGTTCATCATCTTCAGAAGCACCTGCTCGGGTGCACTTTTCGCAGATTTTATGAGCTGAGGGCGTGCCTCTATCTACATAGGATAGTCCAACGACAGGCTCCATCATACCTCTACGACAAACTGACAGCCTTAAAAGGACATCGAGCGCGGAGTTTTATGGTTCCTACATACCGGACTACATTGTATGGCAACACTTTCTTCGTGAGAGGTGTGGTATTTTGGAAGGAGCAATCAGCTGTATTAAATTATTTTGAAAGTTTGTAGATATATGAGAAGTGACTAGTTGCTAGAACTATTAAAATGCATAATATTAGAAAATAGTTTTATCTGCTAATGACCAAAAAAGACTTGTCTTACGTCGTGTATTAAATAAACAAAGAAACCACGGTGCTAGGAGTGGAACCCTGGAGTGCACGAGATGATTGGTTTGACGGGGAATGAAAATAAGCGATAGAGACACATTTCAGCGTTACGGGACACTATCCCTTCTTCGTATATCAGCTCCTACTTCACCAAATGCCTGATATTCAACTGCAAAACAAAGTCCCCTTTGTCATCCGTTTTGCAACACTGGAATGTATCTAGAGAGGAAAAAAGAGCTTGGAAAAACTTTCTAAGCATATCCACGAGAGAGAATTTGGTCAAGTATCGATGAGCGCGGAATGAGTTGCCCACGATCCTGAGGAGGAAGAAGCGCCAGAAGGAGTACAGAGATCGTGAGGAGCTGGAACAACTATTCCGGGTTAATAACAGGCACAAGTTTTACGAGAAAATCGTGAGGGCTACACATCTAAATCTGACATGTGTAGGGACGAGGGAGAGTATCTAATCACAAACGAGCGCGAGGTGGTCGACAGGTGGAAGCAGTATTTCGATAGGCAGCTCAACGATGATATAGCAGCAGGAGACGCAATGCAAGTTAACCTCGGAATGCCTACAAACGACAACAGCGTACCGGCTCCCGATCTCGAAAATATTCGGAGAGAAATTCGTCAGCTGAAGAATAATAGAGCCGCCGGAAAGGACTGACTCCCGGAATAGCTCTACAAAAAGGGCCTAGAACCGCAAGCAACGGCACTTCATTGGATAATTTCTAGGATTTGGAAGGAGGAGAAGCTACCGGAGGAGAATTCTGCAGAAATGTCGAGAGCGCCCACGCATCATATTTTCGTGCATTTCAGAGCAGCATACGATACAATAGAGGTTTTCCGTCAAAAATTTTTTTTTCATTAAATGTTCGGTTTTGACTCTTAGAAATGATACCCATATAAAACTTTCTTTGATAAAGCCTCTAACTACTGTGAAAATGAAAAAATAAAATACGTATATTTCAACCCGTCACTTCTCGGATGTATTACATGCCTTTTTATACCAGTGTCCTTTATTTTCACCACTTCGAAACCATTTGTGCCACTCTTTACTCTTGTGGCAAGCAACACACGAAACGAAAAAGAAGGTAATCATTAGCTTTTCATTCGTTTTGTTCTTTTCACTCAACCGCTGATACACATGTGTCAAAATCTGTTGTGCAATGCTGCCAGAAAAACTAAAAATTTTGATAAACAGTGCTGCCGAAACCAATTTTTTAAAACTCAACATTCGTGATTTGGTGAAAAGAAATTCAACATTCTTGCAATTTGCATTGTTTAAAAAATCGTAGTAAATTCTAGAGTCACCGAAGAAACTATATTTTTGCACCATTGTCACTCGTATTGGGAGTACTTTCGGGAAAAAATAAGAAAAGGAGGGGTATGATCTGACGGAAAACCTCTATTGAACGAGAACAGCAATAGCAGATAATGCACGAGTACGGTTTTCCGGACAAACTGACGCGGCTGATCAAAGCTACTCTAGAGCGAGCGATGTGCTACGTACGCGTTTCGGGAACACTCTCGAGTCCTTTCGAATCGCGCAGAGGGTTACGGCAAGGGGATGGACTGTCCTGTATGTTATTCAATATCGTTATTGAAAATGTGATCCGGCGAGCGGGCATCGAACTATTTTGGACTATTTTTGGCGGAGTACAAACGGAAAGCGGGCAGTGGCGGAGACGTATGAATCACGAGCTACAGGCATTGCATGGAGAGATTCCCATCGTACACCTGGCGAAAGTTGGGAGATTACGACTGTGCAGTGAAATCCGATCTCTTCAAGAAACCCACCGGCACCAGGAATAGAGGGGCCCAACGACTTGGCGACGAGTAGCCCAGGACCGAGTACAATGGAGAGTAATTCTTGATATGGCAAGAGCCACCTCGGCTCTCCGCTGCTAAAGTAAGTAAGTGAGTAAGGCATAATTATTAACCTAAATTTGATAACAAATCGAAATTATTAATCAAACAAATCGGGCTTGGTATCAGTTAATTTCTTCAAATTGGGTTCTAAAATAAAGATAACTTTTATGCTCACTGCTTTGCATAGTTAAATGTTTGAAGCGGATTTCATTGTCTTGTGATTTCAAAAACAAAATGGCTCATATCACCACCCTTTGGCAATTGAATATACAATTTTGACGGCAAACTCCTTTAACTTTTTTTTCAAAGAGATATCTCGCAATTTTTATTTAGTTCAATTCTTTAATTTCGATGTGCGTTGATTGAATTAAAAAGAAAAATGGATTTGAAAAAAAGAAATAACGAGATATTTTGCATCGGGATTTTTTCGAAATACGCCTGGAAAAACCTGGAAAAGTCAGGAAATTTTATTTTCGCTGGAGAATCGATACACTGATAAATAAAACTCAAATTGTTGCTTTGGTGGTGTTCTTATACTACTTACTATTTATCTGTAAATCTTTAAGGACGGCTGGTTTTAAATAATTTTTGAGAAATTCGTTATTATGAAGCAACTACTGTTCCTAGAATGTATTCAATTATGGAATATGAAGTGCAACTATTATGCTTACATTCCTCATCTTCTGCACTTTGTAGATCTAGTGAATGATTTTTGTTAGTATTTTAGTGAAAATATTTCCCCTACACAGTTGTGTGGGCTATTCCTTGAAGGGATAACTGACTGCTTATGGATATAATCGTTATACTTTTAAAAGTGTGATATTTATTGTAAAAGCCAGACATTCTGAATCTACTGAAATAATAAATTGTTTTTGCCTTTCTACTATATAAATATATAGTATAAAGGTATAGAAATCACTTGGAAAACCGGAAATGGAAAGAAGGTCCTGCGGGCCGAATGTCATATACTATTCGACTCAGTTTTGAAAACTGAGCATTTTCTGTGTGTGTATGTATGTATGTGTGTGTGTGTATGTAACGCTTTCAATCTCACTCACTTTTCTCGGAGATGGCTGGACCGATTTTAATGTTCTTAGTGTCAAATGAAAGGTCTAGGTGTCCCATAGGTCGCTATTGAATTTCATTTTGATCGGACTTTTAGTGCAAAAGTTATGTATAAAAATACGAAAAATATGGAACTTGATTATCTCATAGGTCCCTTAACCGATTTGAACAAAATTGGTTGCATATGAAAGAGGAGCCTTGCAAACCCTTAACTTTCAAATTTCATAACGATTGGATTTGTAGTTTGAAAGTTATATAAAGAAATGTGAAAAAATAGAATTTAAAACATATTTTTGTAACATATAAACATTAATTCAATGTAAAACATCACGTATTTTATTATTATTTGAAAATTACTGCTGAGATCTATTAAACGAAACCGAGTTATTTAAAATCGGACGATTCATTCAAAAGTTATTCAAACTTTAACACTTAAGCACCGTATATTAAACCGTTAAAACGTGTGAAATCAAAATATCAATCAAATGTTGATTGTATTCAATGTGTGTGATGTATGTGTGTATATATGTATGTATGTATGTATGTATGTGTGTATGTGATGACAATTTGCAGTTTTTAAATTTGCATTGAAATTCAAGAGAAGTGAGAAATATGCCAATTATCTGAAGTTTTTCAAGCCTCTTAGTGGAATACGAACTCTGAATTTAAGGAAAAGATAAAACTCTTACCGACTATTTATTCGCGACAGATACGTACATATGCGCTTTGAAATAAGACACTGATGAAGCCTGCACGTCGTAGGCGAACTACGTATCTGTTGCAAATAAATATTAAATAGTGGGATTCAATCGAAAAGTTTTTCATTTCTTTGATTTCAGATTTCAATTGTCATTTTCTTCACTTGTTGTTACTCACAATTGTACAAGAAAAGCAAAAAGCGAAGAAAAGCAGTTAATTTAAGCATGTAGGTATAGTGGTGTACAGGATTAAAAATACTAGTGAGTTGATTTTTCCAAATAAATTTATACAAATTTCAAACAAACTTTGCGCATCAATAGATGCTCTTTTCAGTCAATAAATACTAGAGCTTAGAAATGTTATATGAAAAATTGGAAGTACACGTTGCACGGTAGTAATTTTGTAAGATTTCTTTTCGTTAGTGACATTTTAAATGACAGATGTCTTATGTCATGTATCATGTTTTAATAAATAAATCAAAAATGACAAGCACTCGAAATCATATCGATCATATTTCCCATTCTCAAGCATGTTTGTGGCGCAGCTTTTGCACTATTTTTCGACCTCGTCTTGTTTTCCTAACCCTCTAACATTGTAAAAACGATGCGATCAAGCTAATGACTATCTTTACATGAAAGTACATTCAAAAGAAGCTTAAGTTTTGATTTCAATGCAAAAATAATTATCTGAAGAAGCGCCAGCTAAGAAAAAGTTCAATTTCTCTTTTTCATATCTAATGCTCTATTCAGTTTTTTTGATTCAGATATATTGCACAATTGAAGCCAAGCAAACTAATAGTAAAATTTTGAGATTAATAATTTTGTTGTCGATATCCTTTTTCTTCAAAAGTGAAGTATATAATACTTTTTCTGAACTCTTGTTTTTCAAAGATGCTAATTTTGGTATTAACATCAAAATATAAAAAATCTGCTATGAACACATATTTCATATTGTCAATTCAAAACAAATTTCGCATGTGGCTCTGAAACCCGAAAGTTAAGGCCGACCGATTATAAAACTAAATAATCAAGTAACATAAATGACGCATACAAGTATGTACGCACCCAAGGAAAGAAAATATAATTATTCTACGCAATACGTTGTGAATTTTACTGGTAAATAAGGATTTTGAGGAATATGGAACGGATATTTAAAAATATAGTCAAGTTAATTATAGATGTTCCTGAGAAATTAAATAATGATTATTGTGGCAGTAGAAAGGCTAGGTCACGCCGTTAGGTGGAATAATTCGGGTTTATTATTATATATTGTTCCTAATCGTACTTTACTTGAGCTTATTTTGCAGATTCCTAATAATATGATTTAGTATAGTCTTTTTACTTTTTTCAGTTCAAATGCTTCTTATAGATTCTAGGTGCTATCTAGCAGAAGGGGGATCAGCGGAGAACTTTTTAGTTAGTGAAAATGCTACAGTTGGGTCTTTTTTGGGGACATTAAGCATCAATGGTGACCCGAAAACTGACATCACTCTATCCTTACGTGAAAAAAACTCGCCGGTGATGATATCATCGAACTCAAAAAACCTTATACTAAATCAACGTTTAGATAAGGAGGGCTTGGAAGGTCCTTCGTCAGTATACGTAAATGTGATATGCGACAGAAAAAATAGTAATGACCCGGTGAGTAAGAATATATTTTGCAATCTAATAATCTGTGTTCATTATATATTTGGAGGGAGAAGCAATTGTAAATGGTCACTTGAAGCAAATCCGGCTATACACAAGTCAGCTTCAACCTGACCCAGCCATTTAGCATGTTGAGCCCCTCAATTCCTAGTTTTCTCCCGACTTTCGCCATGTGTATATAATTTGAATCCCTATTCAAGTAGTGCTGCAGCCTGCCCTCCGTGTGTAATCCGATAGAAATAATACGTTGCATTCAAATACGCCAAGCACGTACACCTTTCGTACGCCACAATCTCCAATCCGCAATGGATTACCGGTCTGATTAGCGTTTTCAAGGATACAAAGTTCACTGTTCTTTGCATGTCATATATTATCGTGAGGATCTAACAAGTGATACGTAAATCAGGTAAAAATCATCGCGACTCTAGTTTGAAAAACATCAGAAAACGGCTTCACTTCATATTGTACCTTGCAACAATTTTACGAGTCCTACGCAAATTCGTTTTTTAATAATAATTATCCTGTCCTTACTAAACTATCATCTTTTATCGACTGGTAATTTACTCAATGAAATTTCTTTCGGCTTTGCAGTATTAAAAAGCAGAAAAAACGGTGTTTTTCTCTTTCACCAACGTTTCGAATAATTTGTATTCTTTATCAAGGCTCGAGAATGAACCATTTCTTATCGTGGCACTTTTTCGAAGAGTTCGAAGTTTTAGTTTGAAGTGTGTTTGAAAATTATTCTGGTAATATGTATATGTGTATGTATATGATAATACAGTGACCGTGCAATGATGAACCACTTGACAAAGAAATGGTCCATTCTCGAGCCTTGATAAAGAATACAAATTATTCGAAACGTGGGTGAAAGAGAAAAACACCGTTTTTTCTGCTTTTTAATAATGCACAGCCGAAAGAAATTCCATTGTACTTACTAAATACATTGAAAATATGCTTGTCAAGCAAGAAGGACGCTCAGTGCACTATGATTCAGAAAGCCAAATTAGGTGGAAAAAATTGTTTACTCAGTAGTCGTTGATTTTAGACTATTTACGTCTTAGCAACAAAATCTTGATTTAGGATGCCGCTTTTTTGGCATGAGCTATTTTAGGGTGACCCTTAAATTAACCAAGATCCAGGAATTATCTTCAAAACGAAACAAGATAGAGCGATATTTACTTCAACAATTTTATAGCTTGAAGTATTTTGAGTAATATTGCAGAAGACGAAATCCTTCTATCTCGAACCGTTTCCATATTAGAGCGATTTTCCTGAGTCAAGTTAGGGTGGCCCTGCTACTTTGCGATTTTTCTCCATAACTTTTTTATTTTGCATTTCTCGCAAAACACTTCTTCAGATGACTTTTGAGGCTCAATAAGACGCAACTTTTGGTGAAAAAAGAAATTGGCTATCTACTTTACTTCTACACTTATATTAAATTTTATTTATGATAAAAATAGGCCGTTTTCAAATGTTAGTATCTCAGAAAGGTGCAAGCAGAATTAAAATCGGTTGATTGCGTTTGAAAGATCGTGATGTTTTGTGCATAATATCAAAAAATTGGAGAGTGGATTTTTGTCTATCTCAAATAAATCAACTTTGAATATGTGTGGTTTTAACATATTTAAGTATATAAAAGTAAACGAGTTGCGCCATAACTCCCGAAGGCCTTGACTGTTCTTGATTAAACTTAGCGTACATGTTTCTTGACATAAGTAAATCAGCACAGGAGGTTGACAAAAGCGGGGTGGTCGCTAAAAAGGGGAGGGGGAGGTACAAATAAGTAAAAGTGGCTGTAATCATCTTGCATTTAACCCGTTATAAGTTGTGTGAGTGGTCCAAATCTAAAAGAGAATGTATAAACTTAACCTCATGTTTGTTGACTTAAACTTCATAATGAGGTTAGACATTAAAAACGGTAGACTATCCAATAAACAGAGGGAATGGTAGACAAAGTAATGGAATCATATGTGTTTCAAAGTATCATGGAGTGGAACTACCGAATGAGAAGTTTAAATAGTTTTCTACCCGCGACGGGGATTTCCGCGATTCGCACCTCCCCTTTCATCAGGGGCCACCATTTTTCTGTCTTTCAGCCACTTGTACATCCGTTTTCGATAAGATTGAAAATTTTAGGCGAGCGAGTGTGAAAAGCATAGCATCCAAAGCTTACTCCACTGACGCAAGCCTACGCCAAACAACTGCTGGTACTGTGTGCATACATTCTGCTACCTACACACTCGCGAGTGTACAGCCTCATATCAACTTTCTACACATCCCGCCCGCGAATCCAAAGCTCACGAGCTGCCCATAGGTCGTGAGCACGAGCGGCACACTTGGATGTATGGATACGGACTTTACTTTTCTTCTTCATTTTACACCCTCGCTTACACACGCCGGTAAGTGTGCGGGCCAATGAGAGCGATGATAGGTATCAACTGCTGGGTTGCAATGACGAGCGTAAGCAACGAACGTGGCTGATAACTAAATAGCAAAGCATTGCAAAGCCTAGGTGGTACATTCCGTTATCGAAACTTGACCTTCTGTTTTTTTATACCACAGACTTTGCAGCCAGCTGTTACAGTGCAGGATAATTGCAGGGCCAGTTGCTACGATCCTATTGACTCTAACAGGCTCTCCCAGTCGGGTTTCGAACATATGACGACTGGCTTATTAGACCAGCATCATATCTCGAGGCCAACTGGGAGGTGATAACTAAATACACTATGGCAAAAACTTGTCGCAGTGTATAAGAATATCAGAAAATAAATCCGAAAGAAATGCTCATGCATATGTGTTCGTTAGAAGAAAATCGTGAGACAAAATTGGACCACACGAATGCGGGCTTCACAACACTACGTTTCGGTTTGCAAATTGTCATAATACAAAAAACAAAGCTTTTTTCCTTATTTAGACATATCTACCCCTCCCCTTGATTAGCTCTCCTCGGTCAGCGACCCTTTTATCTACAGCAACTTGTACGTCTCTCCGAAGATAATGAAAGAGACACAAAGCCTTCCTTATATTGTTCTACTTCCGTAGTTGTGACCCTCCCATCTTTTCACACGCTCTTCATCTTATCTCCCAGCCACTTGTACAACTTCTAACAGACCAAATGCAAGATATTATTATTATTATTATTCTATATTTGAGAGGTTTTCAGCCTGTGGCTGGTTCGCCCCTTAATGCAAGATGATCGCAGCCACTTTTACTTATTTGGACCTCCCCCCCCCCTTTTTAGCGACCACCTTTTTGTCAACCCCTTGCGCTGATTCACTTGTATCAAGAGACATGTACGCCAAGTTTGCTGAAGAACAGTCAAGGCGTTCCGTAGTTATGGCGCAACTCGTTTACTTTTATATACTTAAATATGTTAAAACCACACATATTAAAAGTTGATTTATTTGAGATAGACAAAAATCCACTCTCTTATTTTTTGATATTATACACAAAAAATCACGATCTTTCAAACGTAATTAGCCGATTTTAATTCTGCTTGCACCTTTCTGAGACACTAACATTTGAAAACGGCCTATTTTTATCATAAAATTTAATATAAGTGTAGAAGTAAAGTAGACAGCCAATTTCTTTTTTCACGAAAAGTTGCGTCTTATTGAGCCTCAAAAGTCATCTGAGTGAGCAAAAGTGTTTTGCGAGAAATGCAAAATAAAAAAGTTATGGAGAAAAATCGCAAAATAGCAGGGTCACCCTAACTTGACTCAGGAAAATCGCTCTAATATGGAAACGGTTCGAGATAGAAGGATTTCGTCTTCTGCAATATTACTCAAAATACTTCAAGCTTTAAAATTGTTGAAGTAAATATCGTTCTATCTTGTTTCGTTTTGAAGATAATTTCTGGATCTTGGTTAATGTAAGGGTCACCCTAAAATAGCTCATGCCAAAAAAGCGGCATCCTAAAGTAAGATTTTGTTGCTAAGACGTAGTCTAAAATCAACGACTACTGAGTAAACAATTTTTTCCACTTAATTTGGCTTTCTGGACCACAGTGCAGTGGTTGGAAACCTTAAAAACCTGGCCAAAACCTCCAAAATCGGAAGTTATTATTTATGGCATATTGTGATATAATTACACGTAGAATAAGTCATTTTATCAGATCCTGTAATATCAACTATCGACAATGTAGATTTGTGATTTGGCGTACTGTCAAACGTCGGTGTATGAGAGACTCTTTGCTAGTGCGGCTTGCATACGTTTTGTGTCTCTTGGCAATAACGCATGTAGTTCGTTACCGCATTATCAAATAACAATCAACCAAAATGGATAACGTTTCTGAAGGTATGTACACTCAAGTACTTTTTTACACGGTTTAGTTTTTTGAGTATTAAGAACAGGGTAACTTAGAGACCTTTCATTTATTTCTCAATACACTTGGGAGTAGCTCGACATTCCTCACGTAGATTGTAAATAGTTGCTTAGCTGCACCGTTTTCGAGTAATCGAAAAAAACAAACCGTGTAAAAAAAGACTTGAGTGTACTTCATTAGCGTTATATGCGAATTCAGTTTTTTTGTAATATATATATATATACAGTGGACCCCCGTTCGTTTGAACGATTCCTCATGCAAACTAAAGGGGTTAGTTTTTAATTTGAAGAACTGGTAACCCTAAATATGCTGGAACTTGTGTGAACTGGTTGCCCTGCTCTTTGTTATTGTTTTAGTGGTTTGATTCAGTTGGCAGTTGCAAGCAGCGAATATTTCATTCTCCGATCGGATTTCTACCATAATCGTTGGGAAAACGCAATGTGAAACAGTTTAAACACGGTAGATCAGCACAAACAAATCGTGTTTATGTGCATTGTCTGCATAAGCAAATGTTGTCATATTGAGAATGACGTTTGAACCATTTTTAATTTGCACGTCGTGCAAACCAACGGGGTTCAAATTAAAAAGTGTTCAGATTAAAAACGGTCAAACGAACGGGGGTCCACGGTATACTTTTACAAGGCTTAACGTTTCCTTCGCAAATGCTAGTTTTTGCAATTATTTCGCGCAATGAAATTGGCGTTTACTTTTTATGCCGCGAGGTGCCGTCGAATGTTGTATATTTTTGTGAGCGTCAGATTGTGACGGTTCGAAGGGTGTGTGGCTTTTTTGCAACTATTTGCAACTCCACGAGAAAATGGAAATTTAGTGTTGACGCGCACATATAAGCGAAGTCGGACGGGTGAGCTTTTGATGCTCCAAACAACCTGTGCTAGTTTTTAACTTGTTTTTTGCTATTATCCTATTCTTTACAAATAAATCGTTGAAGGTGCAGAGCAAAGCCTTGGGGATAACCATCTTTAGAAACTACCCTTCTTTATCGACAGACTTCGCGAGTACAGGACAATTACGGGGCCAATTCAACGATCCTACTGATTCTAACAGCACCTGATCGTTCTTAATGTGGCAGATTATTAATAATAACTCTTACGATTCATTTTATAGATTCTGCAAATTAACGAATGTATGAGGGTAACTGGCAGCAGTGTCTCCAAAAGGAGAAATTAAGGCAGACGGGCCATATTATTATTTGCCGAATCAAGTGAACGGTCAGAATGTTGAAAAGAAAACGGTTGAAACATGGAAATTACAGATACAAACATACATAAGCATTCAAACTTGCCTATTGATCGCTCGAAACCAGGGTTGGGCAATTCTAATGACGGAGATACTGCAAGACATTTTTTGAACATTGGATCCGCACAAATTCTGGAGCTTGGGTATCGCGCAACAACAATATAAAGCATCAATGATACTTACTTTTCGAGAAAATATACGACAGAGAGGATAATGGAAGATATTTTTCGAAGAATGCTTGCTCGCAATCGCGTTGTTGTGCTACACAATATTGTATGACACTGACAACGATAAAATCGGCGACAGTGATGAAAGTAATAGCGACGATCATTCCGATTAATATTATAGTTTAAAGTAATATTACACAACCTAATGGAATATAGAATTTTGCGATTTTATTAGGGGAAAAAAGGCGATTTTGAATTTGATTTGTTATTTAATTCAATTTTGTTTTTTAAAAATAGGACCAAAACGCGCTGAGCCAGATATAAACCAAAAAGGATCGTCAGTCGGATGAAATTGATTAAAAGTTTGTTGTATTTGTGAAGTAGGAATAGAGATTTATAAAAGACTAGCTGACCCGACAAACTTCGTATTGCCACAAATTAACCTGTGTTGTACATAAATCATGAATCTCGGATGATCTTTATCACTTCTCGAGTTTTGCAAGTCCCCCAGTGGGCGGCGCTTCCGACGGCGGGTCACCGGCAACACTCGCGACCGGCTCGTCCTGAATGATCTAGTGTTACTATAGATAGTTTTTGTGGTCTTGTTATTGATTAATGTTTTATGGAAGAGTCTCGAATTTCTCGAGTTGGATTAGTTTTTGAGTTTCGCAAAAATTTCTGTTTTATTTGTATGAGAGTCCATATCCCCCTACCACAGGGGTGAGAGGTCTCTAACTATCATAAAATAAATTCAAGACTCAAAAATCTCCTACATGCTAAATTTGGTTCCATTTGCTTGATTAGTACTCAAATTATAAGGAAATTTGTATTTCATTTGTATGGAAGCCCACCCTCTTAAAAGGGAAAGGGGTCGTAATACACCACAGAAAAAAAATTCTGCCATCTAAAACTCTCACATGCCAAATTTGGTTCCATTTACTTGATTAGTTCTAAAGTTATGAGCAAATTTGTATTTCGTTTGAATGGGAGCCCCCCCCCTCCTAAAAAGGTAAGAAGTCCTAATTCATCATGGGAAAAATGGTTGCCTCCAAAAACACCCACATGCCAAATGTTGTTCTATTTGCTTGATTAGTTCTCGAGTTATGAGGAAATTTGTATTTCATTTGTACAGGAGCCCCCCCTCTTAGAGTGGGGAGGGGTCCTAATTCACCGTAGAAAATTTTCTTGCCCTCGAAAACCTTCACATGCCAAAGTTGGTTCCATTTGCTTGATTAGTTCTCGAGTTATGGGGAAATTTGTATTTCATTTGTATTGGAGCCCCCCCTCCTAATGTGGGAAGAGGTCCTAATTCATCACAGAAAAAATTCTTGCCTCCAAAAACACCTACATGCCAAATTTGGTTCCATTTGCTGGATTAGTTCTCGAGTTATGAGGAAATTTGTATCTCGTTTGTACAGGACCCCCCCTCCTAAAGTGGGGAGGGGTCCCAATTCATCATTGAAAAAAAAATTGTCTCCAAAAACACACACATGCCAAATTTGGTTCAATTCGCTTGATTAGTTCTCGAGTTATGAGGAAATTGGTATTTCATTTGTACAGGAGCCCCCCCTCTTAAAGTGGGGAGGGGTCCTAATTCACCATAGAAAATTTTCTTGCTCTCGAAAACCTTCACATGCCAAATTTGGTTGCATTTGCTTGATTAGTTCTCGAGTTATGAGGAAATTTGTATGGAAGTCCCCCCTCTTAAAGGGGAGAGGAGTTATAATTCCTCTTATAAAGAGGGGAGGGGTCTCAATTCACCATAGAATAAATTCTTGTCACCAAAAAAAACACCCACATGCCAAATGTTGTTCTATTTGCTTGATTAGTTCTCGAGTTAGGAGGAAATTTGTATTTCATTTGTACAGGAGCCCCCCCTCTTAGAGTGGGGAGGGGTCCTAATTCACCGTAGAAAATTTTCTTGCCCTCGAAAACCTTCACATGCCAAAGTTGGTTCCATTTGCTTGATTAGTTCTCGAGTTATGAGGAAATTTGTATGGCAGCCCCCCCTCTTAAAGGAGAGAGGAGTTACAATTCCTCTTATAAAGAGGGAGGGGTCTCAATTTACCATAGAATAAATTCTTGTCACCGAAAACACCCACATGCCAAATTTGGTTCTATTTGCTTGATTAGTTCTCGAGTTATGAGGAAATTTGTATTTCATTTGTATAGGAGCCCCCCCTCCTAAAGTGGGGAGAGGTTCTTATTCATCATAGAAAACATTCTTGCCTCCAAAAACACCTACATGCCAAATTTGGTTCCATTTGCTGGATTAGCTCTCGAGTTATAAGGAAATTTGTATTTCGTTTGTATAGGAGCCCCTCCCCCCTCTTAAAGTGGGGAGGGGTCCCAATTCATCATAGAAAAAAATTTTGTCTTCAAAAACACACACATGCCAAATTTGGTTCCATTTGCTTGATTAGTTCTCGAGTTATGAGGAAATTGGTATTTCATTTGTACAGGAGCCCCCCCTCTTAAAGTGAGGAGGGGTCCTAATTCAACATAGAAAATTTTCTTGCCCTCGAAAACCTTCACATGCCAAATTTGGTTCCATTTGCTTGATTAGTTCTCGAGTTATGAGGAAATTGGTATGGAAACCCCCCCTCTTAAAGGGGAGAGGAGTTATAATTCCCCTTATAAAGAGGGGAGGGGTCTCAAATTACCCTAGAATAAATTCTTGTGACCGAAAACACCCACATGCCAAATTTGGTTCTATTTGCTTAATTAGTTCTCGAATTATGCAGAAATTTGTGTTTCATTTGTATGGGAGCCCCCCCTCTGAGTGGGGGGAGGGGTCTCTAACCATCACTAAAACCTTTCCTGGCCCTAAAAACCTCTACATGCAAATTTTCACGCCGATTGGTTCAGTAGTTTTTGATTCTATAAGGAACACAAAACAGACAGACAGACAGACAGACAGACAGACAGACAGACAGACAGACAGAAATCCTTCTTTATAGGTATAGATTTTGCACTCTTATAAATCTCTATTCCATACAGACAGACAATACTTTGCACAAATTTCCACAAACGTTCCATATGGCAGTTGCATGAGAAAGCAAGAGATCAGTTTATGCTTGCATAGCGAAATGAAACTACACAAAAACAGTCAAGCTCCCGTATATGAGGAGAATTAAATTACCTTTTTTACTAGATAGGTGAAAAGTGTATACGTAAATCACCTACATTTACACATTTATACAGCTATGTGTTTTCAAAAAAACGCAGTTGTGATCAGGGCCCGGCATCGTCGAAACAAATAAATGAAACTGACTTTCTCTTACCTTCGTTTCTTACATGAAGTGACTTGCTTCACTTGTTGAACAGAATGTTTCGAGCAAGCTTCAGTTGAAGTTGGTAACTGTTCCAATTGACGACCGGCAAAAGGTCAGGCACGATTTGTTGACATTGACAAGGTTAACTTTAATAGGCGTTGCAGGAAATGTTACTCAAATTTAATTCATTTGCATTCATATTAACTGGCCTCTTTCTGAATATTTGATAGAAAAGTACAAATGAAAAGTTGTAACCGATGGTCATGACGAAGTGAAACCCGTTTCGCTGACGCTGATTGAAGCCAGTTTGAAACTGAAGCGGTGTTGCTTCTGTTGAAACCGAACCTTCACTACTTCATTGTTGAGTGACGCTATGCAATTGAAGGTGACGTTGTCGGGCCCTGGTTGTGATACTAAAATTTGTGAAAATGTGATCAATTTTACCCGAGTTCACGGTACTACGGTTTTACGGACAACTAAAGGCTCTTATATATTAGAAGCGATTAGTCATAGCAACAGCAAGACAAGTGCAAATCGGAAATAACTTAATTCAGAATACTAGTTATCCTGGTCGGCGACGCAAACCAAACCTTCTTAGGCCCTTTTTGAAGTATGTACTGAAATCTACACCTTATTAGTACTCCGAAATTGCAGAGCAGATAAATCGGGACCAGTGAATTAAGTAAGAACCACATTTCTATACCATAACGACGCACATTTAATGCTTTCATATCATAGCAGGTATTATCTAGAGGTCACATGGCGAAAGTTGGAAGACTACGCAAAATATAATATTGTTTTTTATTATAATTGTATTTTATTATAACTATATATTGTTTATATTTATAACTATTGTTTTTTATTATAACTATTTTCAGAGCTTTCTCATACCTGTGAATATTCATGTAACTGATGTGAATGATAACTCGCCAAAATGGATTGGTGCTCCTTACTCAGTAAATATATCTGAAAATGCAATAATTGGAACCAGGTACGTATCACATTTATTTGGTTTTCTGTGATAAATTTGTAATTTTATTCAAAAGAGTTATTTTTGGGCAGCATAGTAGAATCTCAATTTCGAATACTGGAGAGATTTTTCCATTTAACTCCTATATTGTGATATTCACAAAATATTTCGCGACACAAAATATGTAATTCAGAAATATTTCGCGGTTGCGTGTTTTTGGTGTCACTTGTAATTGCAAATCGTCTTTTTATGCCGAGATGTCACGAAAAATAGTGCTGCATGCAGCACCGTTTCGAAACCTACTTATTATCAGCGAACGTAACTTGAACATTAGTACGTGTACACCGAACGAGACACAATACGAAAATGAAACTACGTCAAGTTAGACTTAAGTCATGATGACACACGCACATGCTAATATAGTTTGACTTTTAAGTACGAGTTGTTTGATCTGCCACCATTTGCCACCTTGGGAAATATTTAAGCTCAAAGAAGTACTATTTTTCTAATCTAATCTAATCTAATCTCACACTAACGCAGCCAATTACTGGAAGGCATCCTGGAAAATGACGATTACTTGAATCAATCATTTTTCTTGTCAACGGCCAGGCCAACTGCGCAGTATGTACCGCAGAGAGAATTCCAAGGAATCAAGTGGAACCAGAAAAAATACCTAATTCCATTAAACTCCTTGAAATCAAGGGGAAGGAAGAAAGCGTGGACCTCCCGTACCAAACGCTTCCCATATACATAGATGATTTATTTACAATCGTTGGGAGTATCTTTGCTAATAAAGGTTAAGTGATACTCCGGACCCTCAGGGATGAACTAATGGCATTTAGACCAGAAGCCAGGCTGCAATTGGCCAAGGATATAGCGCCTTATTTCGCTCTCTGAAAATAGATTAGTTTGGTTTTCCAAAAAAATTAGTTTAAATCATATAATACTTGCCCAAAACTACATTTGTAAGGTTAGGAAGGGTAATTAGGACCCTAATACTCGAAATTAAATTACCCAATCTGCCTTACGAACTAGGCAACGCCTAGTGTTTTAAAAATTTTCTTGTTTATTTTTGGGGCTATTAATAGCGGTTATTTAAAAATTGTATAGGCAAAATAGTAAAACTGATTTTCAAGACCGTCAGCAGCATATCAAATGCCTTTGAGCATGTCAAACTAGAGCATTCTTTACGAGGCATGCTATCAAACTATTCCTTTTTATGAATTCATCGTCTCATTAAGCAAACTAAACAACCAGACTATCCATAAAATGCCGCATATTCGAAAATTTGTGGAAAACTGCTGTGAATAATATACACCTAAATTAATCAAAAGAAAATAATTATGCTATTGAACCATAAAACGTCGTAAAATCGATCAATTTCCAGGATCAATAAGGATCGATAGCAGAACAGTCACAAGCGTAAATGTAAATGTTCATGAAAGTGAAAAACAATATTGTTAATGATTACGGGTTATAATCAGTATATAAAATTGTATCTTTTTCAACAGGCTGGATTTTTTACCAGAGTATAACCGAAGGAAAGCAAAAAAAAAACCTGCAAAATCTAGCAACAGCATCAACAATTAGCACAACGTCGCGTGCGTAAGGCAAATGTCATCGAGCTCAATACTTATCCCTACTACTATATTTGCTATGCTCAAGTCACTTGTGGGAGTTAATAGAAGCCATCTCCATTTTTTCTGTATAGGGTAAGAACCCCACAATTCGCCCCCACCTCAGAATTCGCCCTCCCATTGGTATTCACGTGATTTAACTCAATATATAGTTGAATTATAAGTTGTTAGTTTAATTTATATTCAACTAGCTGACCCGACAAACTTCGTATTGCCACAAATTAACCTGTGTTGTACATAAATCATGAATCTCGGATGATCTTTATCACTTCTCGAGTTTTGCAAGTCCCCCAGTGGGCGGCGCTTCCGACGGCGGGTCACCGGCAACACTCGCGACCGGCTCGTCCTGAATGATCTAGTGTTACTATAGATAGTTTTTGTGGTCTTGTTATTGATTAATGTTTTATGGAAGAGTCTCGAATTTCTCGAGTTGGATTAGTTTTTGAGTTTCGCAAAAATTTCTGTTTTATTTGTATGAGAGTCCATATCCCCCTACCACAGGGGTGAGAGGTCTCTAACTATCATAAAATAAATTCAAGACTCAAAAATCTCCTACATGCTAAATTTGGTTCCATTTGCTTGATTAGTACTCAAATTATAAGGAAATTTGTATTTCATTTGTATGGAAGCCCACCCTCTTAAAAGGGAAAGGGGTCGTAATACACCACAGAAAAAAAATTCTGCCATCTAAAACTCTCACATGCCAAATTTGGTTCCATTTACTTGATTAGTTCTAAAGTTATGAGCAAATTTGTATTTCGTTTGAATGGGAGCCCCCCCCCCTCCTAAAAAGGTAAGAAGTCCTAATTCATCATGGGAAAAATGGTTGCCTCCAAAAACACCCACATGCCAAATGTTGTTCTATTTGCTTGATTAGTTCTCGAGTTATGAGGAAATTTGTATTTCATTTGTACAGGAGCCCCCCCTCTTAGAGTGGGGAGGGGTCCTAATTCACCGTAGAAAATTTTCTTGCCCTCGAAAACCTTCACATGCCAAAGTTGGTTCCATTTGCTTGATTAGTTCTCGAGTTATGGGGAAATTTGTATTTCATTTGTATTGGAGCCCCCCCTCCTAATGTGGGAAGAGGTCCTAATTCATCACAGAAAAAATTCTTGCCTCCAAAAACACCTACATGCCAAATTTGGTTCCATTTGCTGGATTAGTTCTCGAGTTATGAGGAAATTTGTATCTCGTTTGTACAGGACCCCCCCTCCTAAAGTGGGGAGGGGTCCCAATTCATCATTGAAAAAAAAATTGTCTCCAAAAACACACACATGCCAAATTTGGTTCAATTCGCTTGATTAGTTCTCGAGTTATGAGGAAATTGGTATTTCATTTGTACAGGAGCCCCCCCTCTTAAAGTGGGGAGGGGTCCTAATTCACCATAGAAAATTTTCTTGCTCTCGAAAACCTTCACATGCCAAATTTGGTTGCATTTGCTTGATTAGTTCTCGAGTTATGAGGAAATTTGTATGGAAGTCCCCCCTCTTAAAGGGGAGAGGAGTTATAATTCCTCTTATAAAGAGGGGAGGGGTCTCAATTCACCATAGAATAAATTCTTGTCACCAAAAAAAACACCCACATGCCAAATGTTGTTCTATTTGCTTGATTAGTTCTCGAGTTAGGAGGAAATTTGTATTTCATTTGTACAGGAGCCCCCCCTCTTAGAGTGGGGAGGGGTCCTAATTCACCGTAGAAAATTTTCTTGCCCTCGAAAACCTTCACATGCCAAAGTTGGTTCCATTTGCTTGATTAGTTCTCGAGTTATGAGGAAATTTGTATGGCAGCCCCCCCTCTTAAAGGAGAGAGGAGTTACAATTCCTCTTATAAAGAGGGAGGGGTCTCAATTTACCATAGAATAAATTCTTGTCACCGAAAACACCCACATGCCAAATTTGGTTCTATTTGCTTGATTAGTTCTCGAGTTATGAGGAAATTTGTATTTCATTTGTATAGGAGCCCCCCCTCCTAAAGTGGGGAGAGGTTCTTATTCATCATAGAAAACATTCTTGCCTCCAAAAACACCTACATGCCAAATTTGGTTCCATTTGCTGGATTAGCTCTCGAGTTATAAGGAAATTTGTATTTCGTTTGTATAGGAGCCCCTCCCCCCTCTTAAAGTGGGGAGGGGTCCCAATTCATCATAGAAAAAAATTTTGTCTTCAAAAACACACACATGCCAAATTTGGTTCCATTTGCTTGATTAGTTCTCGAGTTATGAGGAAATTGGTATTTCATTTGTACAGGAGCCCCCCCTCTTAAAGTGAGGAGGGGTCCTAATTCAACATAGAAAATTTTCTTGCCCTCGAAAACCTTCACATGCCAAATTTGGTTCCATTTGCTTGATTAGTTCTCGAGTTATGAGGAAATTGGTATGGAAACCCCCCCTCTTAAAGGGGAGAGGAGTTATAATTCCCCTTATAAAGAGGGGAGGGGTCTCAAATTACCCTAGAATAAATTCTTGTGACCGAAAACACCCACATGCCAAATTTGGTTCTATTTGCTTAATTAGTTCTCGAATTATGCAGAAATTTGTGTTTCATTTGTATGGGAGCCCCCCCTCTGAGTGGGGGGAGGGGTCTCTAACCATCACTAAAACCTTTCCTGGCCCTAAAAACCTCTACATGCAAATTTTCACGCCGATTGGTTCAGTAGTTTTTGATTCTATAAGGAACACAAAACAGACAGACAGACAGACAGACAGACAGACAGACAGACAGACAGAAATCCTTCTTTATAGGTATAGATTTAACTCAGTTTTCAGTTATTTGAATACAATTCGTTGTGTTGTTGTATGTATTTTAATGATTTAATGTGGTTTGAAAAATAGGTATTGTATTTTAGACGCGATTTTTCCATTCTCAAGAACGAGCACGAAAAATAAAATTGAGGAAAAGTTATGGAAAATCGTATCTTTCTGCACTTTTTTCGCATCAATTTGGTTATATCTGTTTCAAATTTCATAATTGTGCTTTTGTTTTAATATTTTATCGCAATTCTGCTGAAAAGAGAACATAAATGCACTGGGCGAAAACTGGGTATTGTAAATCACATGAGTTCCAAAATTCGCCCGGGTCGAATCTGTATATACTTAACCGAACTTACTGCGTGAACCAGTTTTCGCCCTCATCTATCAAATATATGCAAATATGCCACCCATAAGCAAAAGCAAGTCACAATCGATTAGTTTGTTCGCTGATTTATGTTTATCAAAATGGTGAGTGAAAGCATCGAGTAAATAATATTTTGATGCAGAAAGCACATAATATCTTCATTTGAACTCATCTAACAAAATAATTACCTGCTAAACATGGGCTAATGGGGTTTCTACCAAACGAAATGTTCCAAGTGTTTTAGCAATAATCGACATCGAAATTGATAATAAGATTAAAACCGCACGAATTAATAAGACGCGCATAATATTCTCAAAAATCATAATTTTTCTTGTCATGGGAATAAATCTGACTATGGGAAAATCACACGAAAAATCCGTCGACTATTTTAAAGCATCTAAGCGCAATAAAATTGTTGTCATAAAACTTTGAAAAGTATTTAATGTGCAATGCAGACAACAAAGAAATAATCGTGGTGATAAAATAGAATATTTCGATAATATCATGAAAACTCTAATATCTTAGTCAAAAAATATCCTAGTTGAGTAGGTAAGATGGGTATGCTTAGCAGTTACCAGGAATATTTAATACAGTAAACCGGCATACCTGTTTACAGACAGTGATTTACTAAACAATTTTTTTTCTTCATCTTTTTATTGACTATACAGCAGTTAAGCTTAGTTATTTCTTGGGGAAGAGATTAGGTTGTGGACTCGAGTCTCACCTTCGATTAGTCAATATATATAGCCGACTATCTAGATTTTCCAGTTCATTTAATTTTTTATTGTTCACAGTAAACATTTACTTTTTCCCAAAAAATTACTAAACAATGATATAAGTAATCATTAAGCTTATTTAAACTATTAAAATAAACTTTGTACCATTCTGTAGGCACTGAATTGTATTTATTCGCCCACATATCAATAGTGAAAATGAATTCCACAAAGGACCAAAAAAGCACCAACAGGACCATTCATTTTAAATATCTTTGACGAGTGTCAAAAGCCTTATTTTACTGCAATGAAAATGGACATTTAGTAAAAACCCACCTTCTCTGTGTTTTTTAGTTTTACTGAATCAGGTATCAGGAGGTGATCATGATCAGTTTAATTCAATTTTGATTTACATTTAACGAATTCGTGATACAAATTGATTGCTATATTAATCATTGAATAGATATAATCTTAATGTTAAATAATAGTAACAACAATTCTAATAAAATAATTGAGGTTATTTGGGAAATTTGCAACAAATAACAAGTGGGCGAAATTTGGGTCACATAGGGGACGAATTTTGGATCGCTATGGGCGAAATGTGGTACTAGAGGTTCCTGCTCAAAATTGGGTCTTTTGCTATCAAATTTCAATTTTCGCGATTCCGAATAGCCAAAATAGATAGAATATTAATATATAGTCATACTTGTCTTAGTTCAGGGCTGATTTTATAATAATATGGCGATTTATTCATTTTACAGCATAAAAACCTGATAAAAGGGGCGAATTCTGGGGTCGTTACCCTACTGTCGCCGATGTCCGTCTTCTCCAAGCATTATTCACTCCTTACCGTGCACACACTATCATTATCTTAATTTCAAATTAAATACAGGAGAAAAAGAGAAAAAACACCAGGTCGAAGCACCGCCGTTAATTCAATCGTTCTCGAAATTAGAGCCCTTGTTCACACCACTACTGATACTGAGAATGAAAGAGCATCGCACAATTTTCCAATTGGAATTACTCTCTATTACTTGGCTATATCACATGCTGTATAGGTATTTGTGCAGAAAAAAACTGTACTAGCGTCGGATAATCCACTGAAGCCCTGCTATTAATTTCACAATTTCAGCTAAAAAACACCACTTTTCTGCCAAACTCCATTGCTCCGTACCACGATTCCACTTTTATTTCAGTTTAAGACGGCTTTTACGCAAAGCAAAATCGGTTTTAATCCACTTTTTGTTGAAAATTTGGCGACTCGCGAAAACGCACACGTCGCTATGAAGGCAGCGATGCCAACCCTCTAAGCTCAAAGAAGTACTATTTTTCATCAAAAAAGCACAACATCTCCGAAACTTCAAAAAATCAGGTATAATAATGTTCCACAAAAACGTTGATTTTAGAAAGATAAACAACATTCCAGAACACTATGAACACGTAAAAGTTGACCAGAATAAGTTAGAGTTTAAAAACTGTTTTAAAGGGTTTGGCCACGAATAACGCTTCATAGATAATTTACATGAAGAGATACAAGAATAGTGTCTTTGACAAAGTTGTTTGCATTGATATTTACTACAACTTTGCCGAAAGTATCAAACCTGTATCTCGAATGTACGAGAAAATAAATTTCTTATCTCACTTTTAAGGGAATTAATCACCCAAAGACTTCTCTCACAAGAAGGGGCTTATTATACCAAAAAATGTTCCTAAAGACACTATATGCGAAAAACTTTACGTTTTGGCGCAATATCACACGATCACGTATTTCGGTGATTGGACCACATTGCAATGTACAGACAACGTAAGTATTTTTTGTACAGACAGAAGGTTAAGGCGAAACCGAAAGTGGCTAACGTTATTGTGTTAGTGCGACTGTACTGTAACACTGTACTGTACATCTCATGTGTTCGTTAAAAACCTAAACGTTTATTTGAATATTGCATTAGTATTGGTAATATATGTCAAATAGCGGAGCTTGCAAACATAAACACAGCTAATCCGCAGCCAACCGCACCGACTACGAACATCCCAAAATATGGTTAGTTTTCTTTATCAAGGCATTCCGATTCAATTAAAATCAAAATTCAAAATTAACAGCAGCAACTGAATAATGCGTAAAATCACTAGGATGTTTAATTATTCCGCTTGCATCGGATTGCCAGTTTTTGATTCCTGCAGATCCAGATATAATTCAGCATTGTCAAAGCAATAGCAGCTTTAAAATGGCATTCTCAATGCTGAATTAAAATTTACTTGAAGCACTATGGAAAGCTGATTAGATGCTCTAAGCAAGCTTTATTGCCGTTACCGGCATCAAAAGAGATTTTGAACACTGCTCACACTTGCAAGAAATCTCCTTGCGAACGTACGTGTGATAACAGAAAAAATGCTTCCCTCTCTTTTTATCTTGCGCAAAGTCCTGCACCGCCGATTGAATAAACATCAACACGAATGTATAGGGCATATGCATACGGATAATATGCAAGAAATATACATGTATGCCATCACATAAAAAGAAAATAAAAGGTAGGTAATTCTCCCAAAGCGCAACTTATGGAAGAAATGTGAAAAACAAAATCTTTCCCTCCATTCCGCCTTGATAAGCAAATCAAACATCCGAGTTGAGAATTTCGGTAATTTAAGTAGAGCTATTGACAGCTGACTCGCAACTACCGTTTACAGATCAACTGGTAAAGGCGTTGCCCTACTCCTCCACTCCAAGGCACGTAATCGACAGATTGGCTGGCGGTTCAATTCTAACCAAGAAAGAAAATAACAAAAAAGCAATCTTGAAACGTCAACCAAGTACGCCATATAAGCATAACAGAGAGGGAAGATAAAAAAAGGATGTGCAATATATTTTTCACATTTTTTTATGTTTGACGTTTTACCGTTACGCAACAGGCGTTACGTTCTATGACATTTGTAAATCTCCAAGCACTAATGTAGCCGGATATTTCGCCAAAACCGGCTTTCTAGCAGCTTTTTATAGGCATATTGAACTATGCTGCACGATATGTTGTGCACCAGAGGCTAATAAAAGGCTAGATTTCTGCTTCTTTAAGTGCTCACTGGTTACTTGGGTATTAATAGTTTCTGGTTGTCTTGTTATTGACTAATGTTTTATGAAAGAGTTAGTGATGTCCGATTTTTTTAGTTAATCGATTAGTTAACAATCGATTACTTTTTAGGCGGCCAATAATCGACATCGATTAATCGGCGCTGCATAATCGATTAATCGAAATAATCGATTGGTTATCACCTTTACGTCCTTTAACGGGGCGGGATGGGTTTTGGGGCAGGAAGCAGTGACAACCTTCACTTAAGCGCCAGGCAAGGATTAACTTGCCGTGAAGGAGCGTGTTTAGCGATACAATCCCGGTCCGGCTAGAATACCTCAGGACAGGTCCATCAAACGCTCAACTATAAACTTACGAACGAAATGCCGACTAACCTAACATCGGTTAAATCCATTCGACCGACTCAACAGGGGGACATGAGCAACCATCGGCTAGTGCAGTGTCCCCTAGGCATCCTACACTAACCTACCGGCGGCTAACTCGCGAACCGATCTGGGGGGGGGGGGGGCACATTCGGGGACTCACACTTTCCGAGAACACATATCGTAGCAAACACCATTGAGGGTTAACAGATCTTCATTTACACGTTTCGCTTAATCTAGTGGTTAGTTTTCTTCAGTTTTTCTTACGGCCTGCTGCTTCTTGTCGACGAAGGGTCTCTGATGTTCCGATGAACAGGTGGCTGTGCTAGACTAGCGGTTTCGTAGACCGCTTACAGATAGCCCGTACAAAATACGTGGTGGGTGGCAAATGGTGAATCGAATGTTTTAGTTCGACCGGGTCCGACATCCGGTAGCCGGTACGAACGGTGCTGAATCCACGGACAGTAACAATTGGTTATATGGTGGGTATAGCATACGGTTGGCTCTTCGGCGATCGGTTCCTACGATCGATGGTGTATAGGGCCACGGATGGTAGCAACTGCCTGCTCGCTCGGAAAATCGGATCACACACTCGTGGTCGACACGTGTTGAGGCCGACTGACGTCGGTCGCGCTCTCAAGATTTAAGGGAAGACCTTCGTTTGAAGGAGGGTGCTGGTGGTCTTTTGCTTCGTTCGACTAGGTAATCTAACCTCGCTTTAGCGCCTATATTTTCTACCCGTGTTTTTTCCACTTTACTTCTACTTATTGTATCTTTTCCGAATACTAGTTTACTTCGCTTTTTGTCTTCTCATGTATCACTTCGCGTCTTCTAATTTCTAGCCCCTTCCAATCTTGCGTGTCGTCTCTTAGGTGGTTATCTTTAAAATCGCTCATTCCCCAGACTGATTTGCCTGTCCTGTCAAGCACAGGACTTTACGACGGGACCGACAATTCAGCTTTGGCTAGTTTCGCCAGGTTCCATCCGGTGGGCTTAGCATGGTTTGTTTACCGTCGCGGTACCCTAACCTTTTTTCGGGGATAACGGCAGGTAACGCGAACAGGCTTTTAGTGACGGTTGTGTGTGGGATTGGACAATAGGGTTTGTTACCTTATTTATTTTGTAACCTCGTTACAATCCCCGACACCAAAAAATAGTTTTGTGTCCCGTAGTACTGCCCCGAGTGTTTTGAAATGTGCAGTCAGACTTAGGTTAGTTACATAGAAATCGAGGAGACCGCATTTTTTGGTTTTTGTATAGAAAAAGACGAAGGGTATTACCCAGTTTTCTAAAAATTTCTTACAAAATTCCGTGTCTGACAGACTGACAAATTTTCGAATTATCTTTTGACGGTGGCACAGTTTTTTTTGGGTACATTCTCCACTGCGACCATTGATCTATTGTGGCGGTGGCACAGTTAGTATCTAGATAAAGTTTAGTTTGGTTTTTAGGCTTCAGCGTGGTATTTAAACCGGCATACTGCGTGCAAACTGGATGATTAAAAGCAAAGCCTTGGGGTTAAACATCCTTTCTAAGATTTGACCCATCTTTATCGACAGACTTCAAAGCCAGATATTAGAGTACAATTTTAAATAATCCGGCATAATCGATCGGCCAGTTAATCGATTATCTAATAATCGGAACATAAAGCAATCGATTAAAAATTAATCGATTATTTTAGCGGATAATCGATTAGTTCGATTAATCGAGAAGTAATCGGACATCACTAGAAAGAGTCTATAATTTCTCGAGTTCAATTAGTTATTGAGTTACGCAAAAATTTCTGTTTTATTTGTATGAGAGTCCTTATCCTCCTACCACAGGGGTGAGGGGCCTCAAACCATCATAAAACAAATTCCTGGCTCTAAAATCCCTCACATGCCAAATTTGGTTCCATTTGCTTGATTAGTTCTTTAGTTATGAGGATATTTGAATTCCATTTGTATGGGAGCCCTCTCCCCTTTATTGAAGGGGAGAGGGGTCATAATTCCCTTCCTAAAGAGGGGAGGGATCTCAATTCACTATAGAAAAAAATTGCCAACAAAAACACCCACCCCAACACCAAATGCTAGATTTGGTTCCATTTTCTTGATTAGTTCTGGAGTTATGAGGAAATTTGTATTTCATTTATATGGGAGCCCCCCTATTAGAAGGGGAAGATTTCTGAATATACCATAGAAAAAATTCTTACCTCCAAAAACCCCCACATGCAACATTTGGTTCCCTTTGCTTGATTAGTTCTCGAGTTATGAGGAAATTTGTATCTCGTTTGTATAGGAGCCCCCCCCCCCTCTTACGCCCTTCATAAAACTGCTTTCTCACTCCTATATAAAATTGCTGGTCATTTTATCTATCCAACGACTTATGAATTGTTCAGTTTCGTTCTATAGTTTAGCAGTTATTACCATTTGAAATCTTTCATTCAAACGTTAAGCTTCTATTTTCGTTTTCAGAAAGTGCTACCCATTCCCAGTTTAGTAAACAGAGACGTAGTCCTACGTCAAAAATCGAAATTTTCTATTGTCTATATCGAAAGATTAACATTTTTCGAAAAATTGACGAAGGTACAGCTATTTGTACCGCGCATCCATGTCTTGAGCGATTACACAGCGAATAAAATAAAAACTTCGACGCCGTTTTCCTCGAAACCAAGATTTCAAATTCGCTACCATAAATATCTCAATAATGGCTCAAGCAATTCACTTGATTCTTTTTTGTTCAAAATCTTATAAAATCAACTAGTCTTTGACCCATCCTTTTTCGATATTGCAATTTATATATTTTTTAGAAACGTTTAAAATCAATTTTTCGACTAAAAAACTGACTTTTATGTTTGAATGTCCGCCATTTTGTTAGGCGGTCGGATTAAAAAAAAGGATGGGTCAAAGCCAAGACAATTTAATATACTTTCATGTCGTTTTGGAATTTTTCGTTTCGGTTAAGCCTCCTAGCGCCAATCGAATGTACCGCAATTCATGTTTTTCGAATGATCATGTTCAAGAAGCCGTAGGGGAGAGGGGAAGAGGTTCCCATATGTAAACAAAATTGTAAATATTAGTATAAAATGCAATGTTCAGAATGCAACAAACCCGAATCGATTTATTTCGCATTATCGAGAAATTTTTTTCTGAAATAAAGCAATAATAAATATGGCGTAAAAGGTACTATGGATTACCTACGAATGGCTGAAATAACAAATGGCATAATATATCTAATGGCCGAATCACGAACGGCCGAATCACAAATGGCCGAATCACAAAAGGCTGAAACACGTATGACCGAACGTCATATTCTGCCGAAAATAATCACGGCCTTCAGCCTGCACAAATGTTGGGTATACGCTGTCCTGACTCGCTGCCGCTCGTTCGGACTTAACTAAGGGATAATCCCTACTAGTCGGTAAACCTAGGAAATTGCATGCACCTAAATAGTGGTGGTTTCTATGGGAGGACTGCCCCTCCGCAGTGGCTGGCGCTTCCGACGGTGGGTCACATTTGCTACTGTCGCGATCAATAGGCCTCGCACGCTGTAATAAACGTAAATCATTCGCGCTTAGGGGAAGAAACAACTATGAATCATCTATACTCGATCTACCAAAATAAAAAATAAGACGCAGAGTATAACAGAACATACTAAATCTGAAACTAACGCACAAAATTTCACGAAAAGTTTTTTTCCTTCACCTCATTACAGAGCTGCGAGTGGAACAAAAGGCAATAGAGGGGAAAATTTTAAAGGTTTTTCAGGGGGATGTTTCAAATTCGCGGAGAGTAATAGATGAAAAAATTTATTCAAAATGTGTAAGGTCTCACAAAATGAGCAACAAAAATTTAGTTGACTTAGGCATTCCGAGAAAATTCGGCCTTTCGTGATTCGGCCATTCGTGATTCGGTCTTTCGTGATTCAGCCATTCGTGATTCGGTCTTTCGTGATTCGGCCTTTAGCGATTCGGCCTTTCGTGATTCGGCCTTCTGTGACTGTTGTTGGAATTCGTCCATTTGTGTTTCGGCCATTCGGTACCAGCCCGGTACTATGCCCCCCGTAATAACTTTTGAATCAACGGACAAGCACCATGAAAATGGGGTTATTTTTTCCACGTTATGAAAGACCCGATGAATTGATTTTCGTCATAGAAAATTTCATTTTTACTGGCTGGGGTTGAACGCAAACCAGTTGAGATGTAAAGTAGTAACGCTACATCAAAGGCAGCCTAATCATAATATGGTATAAGAACGTAAAATTGATTTTAGGTCAATTAAAGCTAGTTCTGATAATTGGCTGCCCAATAGTTATATTTTAAACCCCAAAAGAATATTACAGGGTATTCGTGCAGTGGATAAGGATCAACCCGGCCCGTATTCGACGATTGAATATAGAGTTTTACCAGGACCATTTTCGAATTTCGTTGCTTTTGCATCGCTTCTTGAAGGAACATTAGTTTTAAAACGTGACCTTGATTACGAAACGCATAAGATATTATCTGTAAAATTGCGCGCCCAGGACCAAGGAGTTCCTCCAAAATCTTCGGATACAACATTAACTATTTTAGTGCAAGACGCTGACGACCAAAATCCTCAATTTAGTAAAGACCTATACTATGGAACAATACAAAGTAATACGATTGGTTCTAACGTTGTTTTAAGTCCTGAACCCATAAAAGCGATAGATAAAGATGTTGGTTTAAATACATCGTTGAAATATTCTGTCATTTCTTCATCTATGTCAGAATACTTCATGATAGATACCAAAACTGGAATATTAAAAATCGCAAAACAATTAGATACACCTATTGCCATAACATTGGTAATAAAAGCAACACAAATGGATAATAGTGATCGATACGCTTTGAGTACTGTTATAATTTCACACCCAGTTGTTTCAAATAATCCAAATAGTAATATTCATTTAAAACCTCGTTACAAAATAAGAGTTAAAGAAAATTATAATCCTGGTAATACAATATTGAGTTTAGCCACAAATAATACATTTCGCAATTTGATTTATAAAATTCTTAATGAAACAGAACTAAGTTATTTTTCCATTGATGTAAATGGTAATATTTATCTGAAAAATCGTTTAGATTACGAAATACATCCTTTTCACACATTTACAGTAGAGCTTGATAACGGTGAAAACAAACACTATGCAGAAGTTATAGTTGAAGTTGTGGATGTAAATGACTGGGAACCTAGATTTAGAAAGCCTCAATATACATTCAAAGTAAAAAATACCGCAAAGTCTTTTCCATTAGTAATAGGTAAAGTAGAGGCAGCTGATGGTGACGTTAATGATAAGATAGCCTATTTTATTCGCGGAGAGTACTCAAAGTTTTTCTATGTAGATTCTAAAGGGCAAATATGGCAAAAAGAAGATTTTACCAGTGAAAGAATAGTACATCTTCACATAGTTGCTACTGATTCCGGTATACCATCAAAGGAAACTGCTATACCACTGTTGATTGATTATCAACGCACTGTAGAAATAACTTCTTTATGGACACCTAGTATTATTAGTGGATTAGTAATTATCATTGTACTTATTGTATTATCTGTGTATACTACTTGCATGTACTGTAAAAATTTATCTTTCAAAACTGTTATTAATGATCAGGTAACAGTAAACAATCGGAATGACTCTTCACACAAGCAAAACCTGAACATCACAACCAGTTCGCGAGGATCGAGCAGCTCAATTAGCGCTAGCGCATCTACGATACTTGCTGGAAGTTTAGAACGAGAACATGAGTTATATGCAGCAACAATTAAAAGTAAGTACATAACGTGTAATAATTTAAAAGGAATTGGTTTTAATCTCCAGGTGATCTCTTATTCAATCATACGGTTTTCGAAAATAGAAATTTTCATGGTTTTACTACGCAATTTTCGGAATTTACGCGAATGAGCGATACACGTTTAATTTTACGCGAAATTTTGGAATTCATGAAATTTTTTACGCGAATTTTGGATTTTACGCGGTTTTGAATTACGCGAAACATCTTTCGAGTGAAAACCGACCTGAGTGTACTTAATTTGATTATACATAGGGGAAAATCATCTATCAGGTAGAAACTTTTTCCCAAAATTTTCATGTTTTTTTATGATATAATTTGGCAGTGCCGTCTCAGCCAGGCGAACTTTGGGGGAGTTGTGTATGGGACATTTGTAAAGCTAGTTGTAGAACAAGTTGTTGTTTGCGGTTATGAAGAATGAAGCCGTGTTGTATCCTTTGTGTTCATAGTACTGTACGGCTGTTCACTCACCAATGGAGCAGCAGCATTGGGACACCGTAGGTACAAGGGATACAGCAGAACTTTTTTCGGCAGTATTGTAGATAGTAGCTAGTTCTGCAGGTGTTCTATATATAACTTTTTCGAGTTTTGCGTGGGTGGGGCGGTGCTATTAGGTGGGTCACAATTGAGTCGGTTTGGTCGAACCATTCCTGCCTTTTTGTAATCAGTATTAGGACGACTTTGTGGCACGTCTCTCCACTGCTTTTTGCTTGGAAAATTACGTATTTTTTTTCTCATCATCTCCCAAGATACTTTAATGCAAGTAAAACACACATTAGTGCTAAATTGGCACCACTCTTAAATTGTTCAGCAAGATTCATAACTAAACGATGAATGTACCAGAAAGGTTTGGAAAAATGCTTACTGCGCACAGGAAATCCTTATCTAACTCAATAAAAAAGCAACATAACTTAGCATGATTTGATTTGATGTTATGGTCTGGGCGACCATTGATCCCAATGATAATCATAACATGCCAACAGTCAGAAAATTTCAAGTGTCGAAGACACTTCAGAGACATCTTTCTACATGTATCCAATGCATGGTAAAAATTGTATCTTTAGTTTTACGTCCATAACATCCAAAATTAGGGCATAGGTATACACTACGGTATAAAACGACTAATTTGGAGCCCCCAAAAATACCGGTAGCTGATATGCCGGAGTATCTAATTGGTCGTATTTCTCGGTTCTTTTAAAACAAGTTTGCTTAAAATGAAACCAAATTTAAAGCAAATGGATCCAAAAGTCTGGCTGATAGCACCCCAATTTCCGACGTCCGAAACTTAAAGGTTAAATAAAATAGTCGTATATGACCTGCAGCAGGAATCAGAAAACTCAGTTGGTAAAGAAAGTTGATCGAGACTCACGGGATAATTACTTTAAACTTGCACTTATTAGGTATTTAGAGATGTAAACCCATTGAATTGTAAAATATCTGCTTATCACTAAAGAATGAAACATGATAATATGACACTTTATTTTTTTGCCCCTTCACATTTCGAAAAATTTTCAAGGAGGGAGGGACATAAACTTTTTTTCAAAGTTGTATAAGCCTTATTAACGAGCTCTTCATTTCATTGAAAATTTTGAATAGAGTGGCAGTCGTTTTGGTAACAAGTTAAAAAAAAAGATTTCCTACCATGATTTTTTTCTGTGTATTTATTTTGGAATAACGTGGAAAATGTGGATGCAATTTTGTTGAAAAGCAGCATCTTTTAATAATCAAAAAACCTTAGTTTATACGATTTTATCTTTTTCAATTATTAACAATAATGCGCGTTCACATGTTTGTTCTTAGAAACCTGCATTTAATAAATTTAAGAAGAAGTGGTTAAAACCACAAAAATTTTTTTTAAAAAGGTCTGATTAAAAAAATCATTGCAATTCGGATTCGCTTTTCCAATATCGTTTATTTAGTCAAATTGTTTTAATTACAGTTTTCATGAATAATGGATAACAATAATCTTATGCTTATGCTTATAATCATTTTCTTACAGATGCTGTAACAAATACCTCACATTTCAATATATTACAAAAGCCTAGCAGTGAAATTGAGAAACACTTGTTGATTAATTCTGAAAAGGCGTTTCAATGTTCGATCGGACACCAACCACCTATCAGCAACAAAGCCTGCTCATACTGGACCCAGAATATTCCGAAAGAAAAGGTAGGAATGTTTGAATGATCTTTGTGAATTAATTGCACAATGGTAATAAATTAATTGCAATCATGATGAAATAAATTTAGGTATTTTTCATAGATATTTCGTGTCTGTGTCTTAACGATTTTCTAAAAATGTATTCTCTAAAATTTTCCAAATGGGGCTATGTTTCACGTAGCCTGTAGCTTGGGGTCAATTTGATTCCAGACTTTTTTAGTTTTGAATGAATTAATTTACTTCTTGTACGACTAGATGTGTTCACAGGAGATAATTTATTACAGAAGTCAATTCATTGAAAGAATTCGTAAATTTACGTTTTACATTTTTTATACTATACCGTGCAAGGGCAAGCACCATATTCAAGACTTTGCCTAGCTCTGGACAGCGATACATTTTTCGTTGATTATTGATAAAATGTCAACTGTTGAAACAATTTAAGTTTCTATTTCAGTAATTAAGTAATTTCGGTTATATCTCACACCAAACACGCCTTCAACGCAGAACGTAAATGAAATAATATGTTAAACCGAGACGACGATAGATTGAAATGCGAACAAAGATGGCTGCAGATTGCCTAACAGCATGGAAAAAATTTCGTTCCTGAAAATGTGATAAAAAAGATCTTTTTCTTTTCACTAAATCTGTACCTGTAACATTGAAAGATACGTGTTGTTCTGGAACATACTTTTCATTTGTTTCAAGTGTTTAATGCATGAAATAATTATAATCCAGAATTATGCACCCTTGTTTTTGTCGGTTCCTAATAGGTAAAAAATACCGTATAGAGCATTACACGGGAGCTCCTAACCACACTTTTTTGACAGCACCCGGTGGTTTGTTTACATCGTTGCGTTGCGTTCGACACACGCAAGTCGGCTTGCCGGTGGGGTTCTTGAAGAGAACAGATTTCACTACACAGTCGTCTGGCATCCTTGCGACGTGGCCGGTCCACCTTAGTCTCCCAACTTTCGCCAGGTGTACGATGGGAATCTCTCTAAGCAGTGCCTGTAGCTCGTGATTCACACGTCTCCGCCACTCTCCGTTTTCCGTTTGTACTCCGCCAAAAATAATCCGCAACACCTTTCGTTCAAAAACGGCAAGTGCACGTATGTCTATCGTAAGCAAAGTTACTGTCTCAACTCCGTAGAGGACTACCGGTCTTATTAGCGTTTTGTACATCGTCAGCTTTGTGCGGCGGCGTATGCTCCTAGATCGAAACGTCTTGCGGAGGGAACAGTAGGCTCGATTTTCAGCTTGAAAGCGTCGTTGGATCTCCTTACTCGTATTATTGTCGGCGGTGACCAGATATCCCAAATATACGAACTCATCAACCACTTCCAGTTCATCGTCGTCAATAGTCACTGTCCGTGGGAGGCAAACGTTACTTACACTCTTTCTCTCATATACCAATCGATAAAGCTCGACGAATTGAGCAATGTATGTGTGTGTGTGTGTGTGTGTGTGTGTGTGTGTGTGTGTGTGTGTGTGTGTGTGTGTGTGTGTGTGTGTGTGTGTGTGTGTGTGTGTGTGTGTGTGTGTGTGTGTGTGTGTGTGTGTGTGTGTGTGTGTGTGTGTGTGTGTGTGTGTGTGTGTGTGTGTGTGTGTGTGTGTGTGTGTGTGTGTGTGTGTGTGTGTGTGTGTGTGTGTGTGTGTGTGTGTGTGTGTGTAGGCGTGTGCTGCTCATTTTCTATCGCCTGTTTCTCGGATATGGCTGAACCGATTTATGCGCTATTGGTCTCATTTGAAAGGTATTATTGTCTAGTATATCACTATTAAATTGTTTCGCGGTCCGATATTTCGTTTAAAAGTTATAAGCAAAAATGTGAAAACTACGTGACACGATTTTATCCAGAACCACCCAACCGATTTCAATGATCTTAGTACCAAATAAAAGCTTTTACTACTATGAAAATTTTCAGGAAGTTTTATTGAAAACAAACAAGTAGTTTAAAAGTTATGCTTAAAAACGTGTTTTGACAAAGTTATAATTATCGCCTGTTTCTCAGAGATGGCCAAACCGATTTATGCGCTATTGGTCTCATTTGAAAGGTAATATAGCCGGATAGATCACTATGGAATTGTTTTTTGATTGGACCTTTAGTTTGAAAGTTATGAGCAATTAGAGTTACATGTTAAAATTTACAATAATTTATAGCGATTTTAACCAAGATAATTTATTTAGTTTCAATTATTTTAGTACCAAACGAGAGGTCTTAATACTGTAAATGTATCTGCCAAATTTCATAATGATTGGTTCTACTGGTCAAAAGATATTTAAAAATGATTGATAAAATTTATTCAAGAAAACTTTAATGACCAAACCTTTAATTGGACTAATCCTTAAAAACAGATTAATATAGTAAAAATGTGTAATTTTTCAACGGATGTTTCTTTGGAGCAGTTATTAATTAAATATAGCACATTTGCTAACACTTTTAGGGTGACCGTGAATCCGCTTAATAGGGTGACACAAATTTTTGTTTTTTAAACGCGCCCAAAAAAAAGCGTTTTCACAAAAATTGAAGAACACACTAAAATAAGCAACTTTGCTGCATATATTAATTATCTATCTCTTACCGGTTGCGAAATTTAATGATTTGTTTAAAGAAACCACTTTAAAATCAAGCAACGCAAAGCCATGGGGGTGTAAACGTCCTACAGAACTTGACCCTTCTTTATCGACACACTTCGCAGCCGGTTATTAGAATACAGGAAAATTACGGAGTTAGGGCAAAGATTCTATTAAGTCTGTAGCGGCACCGATCAGTCGAGATTCGAACATACGAAGACTGGTTTGTTAGGCTAGCATTGTACCGCAAAGCTAACAGCCACTTTAAAATCAGTTCTACTCAAAAATTCTGTACACGATGTTTTGAATGCTTTTATATGTTCTATAAAGTTATTTAGTAGGTTAAAATACACTCTGAAGATCGTTTATCGCTAGGATGCATAGAAATGATAACTAGCACAGCGTTAATAAACAGATAAATTAAGTTCCGAAGACGTGTCGAAGAAAAATTGGGTTGAAATGCATTTATGCCGCCGTAAGATAAGAGAGGAAACGCGAAGAGAATCTCTCATTTGCGCCTTGCACCTTTTGACATGTTGGTCGAGATTTCTATGTTTATCTGTAAGTAAAAAATAAGGTTTGACAAAACGGGTCTTTTCTTTTAAAAAGCAGGTATTACCACTAATCGTGGGGGGTATCAATCGGCAAATTTAGGATTTTCGCTTTCTGATCTAAAATGAACAATCTGACAAAATTTGGTTTAAATCCGTGAAGGTCGATTACACGGTTATCGGATACTTTGCATGTGTTGACTCTAATAGATAATTTTTAGATTTCACATCTGAATAACTTGAGAATGACTAGGCCTAAGAAACAGTTTATATAAGAATTTAGTTCAAAGTGATGTGTATAGAATTTGACTCTGTCAATTTTATGAAATTTACAAATTCATATAGAAATCAAAAATAATATTTGAGCTGGAAATGCCCATATCAAATGACATATACGATGGTAAAACAAAGGTTCCGTTCACCACTCGGTGGATTTATTGGGGATTTTTTTTATCTAAATTAGCTAATTGAAAGGTTATAAAAAGATTTCGAAAAACCGCTACATACCAATTAAGATAATTTATTTATTTAAAAAAATCGAAATTGGTATGTAGCTGTCCTTCCGCAATATGCAAAAAACTTTATTTTTTCGTCTTTCCAGGGTATGGTCCCCCCTTTATTCAGTTTACTAAATATAGATGTATGTTGATGAAAACTAACACTTTCAAACAGTTAAATTATGCTCGAATACATATCGAATTCCATCTCAAATAACAAGTAACATGGTACACTCTTAAACGAGTCTACCTGTAAATAGGTTGGACTTAGCTAAAACTTGGTTGAAACTACTCAAAATGTCCGTAAAGTGTACAAATTCAAACTGTGACAAATAATGCACTTTTAAGTTTCTACTACCAATGTTTTGGGTTAAAAAATTTCTCAAAATCTAAATTTGTAGACTTTAAGGGCATTTTGAGTAGTTTTAACCAAGTTTTAGCTAAATCCAACCAATTTGCAGGTAAATTCGTTTAGGAGTGTATAGCGAAAGTTCCTTTAACTAGCAGGTAGATTAAAGCTGGTTTTATTATTAATTTTTTATAACAATTGTCGAAGTAAATTGTAGAAGAAAATAATACCATAAAAATGTGAATAGTATCTTTAGATTAGGACAAGATGCGTAGCGGAAAGTCTGAAAATTAGTTGATAGCTGGATCAATTGAAGCGCGCTGACTAGGTTCGTTATTCGGTGTATTTTGCCAAGCTGGAATTCCAGGAGACTCTTGGGTTAGAATCGGATTAAAATTTGATGTCGATCAGTACAAGATTCGATAGGACCTAGGTCCATATAATTCGCCGATATTCCATAACTTGAACCTTAACTATGAGAACTTATTTTTATTATTAATAAATGTTTTTTTTTCTCTTTTCAGCTTCTATGCACCCACGAAAACAATAGCGAGAATAATCTTACAGTTTATTTTTAGAATCTAGTATTCTTTTATTAAAGCTATTGCACATCAATGTATATTATTTGTTTATTTTTGATGACTGCATTCCTACCCATCTTGCAAAGAAGAGTATTACACTAAAGTCTCTTTTTACACGGTTTATTTTTACGAGTTTTAAATTAACGTGTTTTTATGACGATTTTTGAATCAACACGGTTTTTTATGACAATTTTTGAATTAACGCGGTTTTTTCACATTATTTTTTAAATTACCGCGGTTTTTCAGTAATTTTTAAATTCGAGCAGTTTTTTCGTTGGTTTTGTATTATCGCGGCTTTCTACGTCAATTTTTAAGTTAACGCGGTTTTTTACCTTTGTTATGCTATAACAAAGGTTTCAAAATTGGTCGAAAAATACGAAATTGATCCGAGGCGCGGAGGGCCGAGTCACATATATGTACCAATCGATAGAGTGTGAGTGAGCGTATGTGCGAGACGCATCTTTTCTGTCGCCTGTTTTTCGTTTGTTTGTTTTTGTTTGAGATAGCTAAACCGATTCATGCGCTTTTACTTGTGTTTGAAAGGTATTATTGCCTAGTATATCATTTTTGAATTGTTTCGTGGTCCGATGTTTCGTTTAAACGTTACAAGCAAAAATGAGAAAATTACGTGACACGATATTCTCCGGAAGCTCGCAACCGATTTCAACGATTTTAGTACCAAATAAAAGCTCTAACTATAATAAAAATTTTAAGCAAGTTTAATATAAAACAAACAAGTAGTCTAAAAGTTACACTTAAAAAACGTGTTTTGACAAGGTAATAATTATCGCCTGTTTCTCAGAGATGGCTAAACCGATATATGCACTGCAAGTCTCATTTGGTAGGTAATATAGCCTCATAGATTACTATTGATTTGTTTTTTGATTGGACGTTCAATTCGAGAGTTATGCGCAATCGTATACAACACGTGAAAATTGACAATTATTTATAGCGATTTTTACCAGATAACTCATCAGATTTTAATTATTCTAGTATCAAACGAGAGTCCTTAACACTCTGAAAACATCTGTTAAATTTGATAAGAAATGGTCTTACCGGTCAACAGTTATTCAAAAAAATGAAATGATTAATTGAGATACGAATCAAATAAAACGCACAGCGGGACCCAACCTCAAAAATATGCGTGATTTTTCAACGGGTGTGTCTTTGGCGAAGTTTGTTAATAAAATATAACCCAGCTTTTTGCATTATTAGGGTGACCCTGAATCCACTTATCAGGGTGGTACAAATTTCAGTTCAGAGAGTTCATTCTTGCGGATACTTTTGACAGCGATGGATCAAAGAGGATGGAACAGGTAATTGAGCTAGTAGCACGAAGGCAGCAGGACTGCAGGAGGACCAGCTGCAGCCGTCGATCGGTGGCAGCTTATCTTCGGGCGCTGTGAGTGCGCAGTCGGTGCCGATGCGCGCTGTGAGCGGGGAGCCGGAGCCGCATTCTCTGCAGTCGCAGTTTGCTCAGCAAATGCAAACACAACTGACAGCCGACGGTCGGCTGCGTGTGGCTTCCAAAGGACAACCTGTAGCGTCACCGTCCACTGGCGAGCAGATGCAGGATATTCCGGTCAGCGACAATAGTAACTATCTGTCGCTAACTGGTTGCGGAGTATAATGATTTGCTTAATAAATCAGGTTAGAAGAGACCCTATTCTGGTTGAAAAATTATAGATTTTGGTTGCGTATTGGGGTTGCGAAATATTTCTTTGAAATAAACATAAAAGTGAAATGTTTGACAGTAGGTATATAGATTGCAACCCTATCTGTCCAATAAGGGTATACTGATAAGATACAAATACAGATAGATTTCCCAAAAAATGCTTTTTAAACGTTTGCATTCCATTATTTTGGACATTCTATATATATTTTGGACATTGTTCAAAATATATTTTGGACATCATACATGGCCATTAGAGTGTCCCAAAATAGCACTATGTCAGAAAACCCGGGGGCTCACCCCTCAAATGATAGCTTAGGGTGTCACAACAAAACTTTTATATGACGTCAACATTGGTTGCCGCGATTTAGGGGTCGCACATTTGAGTTTTTTGAAAAAATGGCATTTTTCAGGAGTAATTTCAAAAAAATATTTTTAGAAATGTTAAACTAGGTGAAAAAAGGTACTTAACTATTTTTGATTTTTTGACGTTTTTGATAAGAGGAAACACGCACCTTCCAAACAGTTTGGCACCATTTAGGTTCAAGAATCACTTTTAAAAAGGGCGTATTTATTTTAATAGGTACTATGTTTGAGAAATTATATCTTCTGAAACTAGGTTTGCTCCATAATAAAGCCTAAGCGTGAGTTTTTGAAAATTGAGTTTTAAACATGAAAAAATAAACGCTGAAAAAGAATTCACTATGTTCTAAAGTCAGGAAAAAATGTAAATTAGAATATACAGGAAATGGTAACTTCGATTTTTATTTGAGACTTTTTCTGAAATGGTGCAACATTTATCAAAGGATTTTGTAGAACAACGACTTTTATGAATATTTTGTAACCTAAGATTATTATTATATTTTTTATTATTATTCTTATATTTCTCGTTATACATATATGTAATTTGAATTTGAAGAACAACTTCGTATGTGCTTGCCAACACGTGTTCAAAATAATAATCAGCTTCTAAATGCATTATTTTTTATTTTAAACGTGTCCTTTTCAAATGTTATCAGTGTTATATTACCAAGTTAGCAATTAGAATAAATATTACCTTTCAATTTGTCTGAATACACCTTGCTGATTCTACCATCTACTGATAGTACAAAAAGGGTAAAAAAAATCAGTGTTTACTTTTTCAGGTTTAAAAATCAATTTTCTACAACTCGCGCTTAGGTATCATTTTGGAGCAACCCTAGTTTCGGGAGAAACGATTTTTCAAACATAGTACCTATTAAAAAACGCCCTTTTTTAAAGTGATTCTTGAGCCTAAATGATGATTGTCACGACGGGACCCTTCGGTGCGGTAACGCTCCTAACGGCAGCATACCGTCGGCTGTCAGCGAAGAGTGACATCGAGACTGACGAACGTCAGATACAGTTGGAACGTCAAAACGGACAAAGGGAGAAGAAACATAATTGTTCGGTACACGCATCGATTCACAGTTAAAATTCTTATTTCTAATTATTTCGCTAAATTTGTAATTCTATTCATGCAAATTTGTTATCTTACTCTTAAATCTAAATACTAAGACAAGTTTACATGCAGTTATAACTTACTCTAAACAAAAGTGTAAAACTAAAATATGTAAGTACTGATCGATAAAAAGTGAATTAGTTAAACTTAATACTAAAAGTAAAATGTATGTACAGATGAAAGTTTGATGCTGTGGAAAGTGCGGATCAGGCCACACCACTTCCAGAAAGTGTACACCAAATTTGTAAGGTTAAATTGAATTGCTTTCTTGTAAAATTTCTTTAAAATAAACATATTTTTTAGCTTAAAGCTTCACACAATAAAAACACGTGTCGCTATTCAGAGTTGGTCGACATAACCCAACATTTCTTTAAGAAATTTGTTCGGGTATCGGAAGTATGGCGGATAAAAATGATTCCCCGCACAATTGCCAGTCGTGTAAACGGACGGACTCCGCGGAAAGTGAGATGGTCGAATGCGAAGTTTGTCAACGGTGGGAGCACTTCGGATGTGCCGGTGTCGGTGAGGAAATCCGACAGCAGGATGCCAGGTATATCTGTCGACGATGCTCACAGCAAGGTAAACCAAACAAAGACGATCGACTGAAGGTTCCCGCTGCTGAACCACAAACATCTAAAGGTTCTAAGGCGAATTCCCGGGTGAGTTCAAGAAGGACGAAAAAGAATCCCGACCCTCCGGCAAATGTGACATCGAGCATGCGAGCTGCTTTGCTGGCAGAACAGCTGAAGCTCGTCAAAGAACAACATAAGCTGGACGAGCAAACCCTGCTAGAAGAAGGGGAAATTAAAAAGCGATTGTTGGAGGAGGAATTAGATTTAAAGCGGAAGCAACAGCAGCTACGGAAGGAATCCCTCGAAAAGCGACAGAGCGACAAGTGGCGGAAGCTAGCAATGCGAGTGGCTCGGTCGTCAACTCTAACGAGAAGGTGAACAATTGGCTAGACGGACAGGCCGCTGGAAGATCAGATGGAGGTCGATCAGTGCAAGCAAATGATCTTTGCGCGAATCAGATTTCCGGAGACCCGGCAGAGCAACCTACTTCCCCGCTACCATTCTTACCGCGGAACTCCGAGCCGCAGAATTTCCCAGTTCATCCACTACCACCGGTGCAGAATACCAACGGTTCCCGTTTACACGAATTTCCACCGCGATTTCCAAGCGGTACAGTACCAGTAATCGGATCACATTCTTCAAGGCCAGCTCAAGTACCACAACCTGCACCGACTGCCCCCATTTTCTCTGGTGCAACCCTGTTGCAAGCGCAAATTGCTGCGAGACAGGTTTTGGGCAAGGATTTACCCGTTTTCAGCGGGAGCCCCGAAGAGTGGCCCATCTTCATTAGTAACTTCGAGCAGTCTACGGCCACCTGCGGTTACTAGGGTTGCCAAGTGGCCGGTTTTTGGCCGGCCCGGCCGGTTTTTCACCTGCAAAGCCGGTGGCCGATCAATCCTGCAAAAAGGCCGGTTTTCCGACATAAGAAGCCAGATTGGTACTTTTTTCCTGATTTGTTAAATTTTCTGATAAATTTATTAGCAATCCTGAGCAGTGGATCATTGAAGATAGCCAGTTTTGTAGTGACAATACTTTGCTTCTGGCGGTAATATACATTAAATTGTCCACCAGCACCAGAAGCAACTAGGGTAAGCGTACCCTTAGTGGAGGTAGTACCAATAGTGGTGGTACTTGAATAAAATACGCCCATCACGAGATAAAACGCAATGATGCTTCTAGATAACGTTTATATAATCTGCACCTGGGTTTTTTTTTTTTTTTTTTTTGTATGCCAGAAGGGCATTGGGTTAAAAGGCCACTGCGACAGTCTTAATGATCGTCTTTTGTGGCAGGCCCCGATTGCTGTACACAGTTTACGGATCGCTCATACCCATTGATGGAGTTGAGCGGAATAGTTGTAATCCTGTGCCCCAATTCGGTACTACATGGTTTATAAAGCCAATGACCGTTTTGGGATTTAGGCTCCATACCTGATATGGAGTAAGAAGGAAACTTCCTAAGAAGTTGTGCCTTGATAATGCAAGAGCTCCGCAATAGCAGAGCAGATGCGCTGAACTTTCAGGTTCAGAGTTACAAAAGCGGCAGGTGTCAGATGATACCTTGCCGATATTCTTTAAATGATAAAGAGCGGGGCTGTGTCCTGTTAGGAGTCCCGTGATCGTGCGTAGTTCACTACGAGTTAAATGGAGTAGTTTTTTAGCTACTGCAGGGTTTGGGTAGATAAACTGTTTAGCTTGTCTACAACCCTGTGTTTGATTCCAACGGGATGCTATTTCTAGCTTTTCCCATGTCATCAGTTCGCCTTTCACGGCGGATGTGGAGGTGCCCAGAAACGGTTCAGGACCAATAAATTGCTGAGCTGATCCTTGTCTTGCTAGGTTGTCAGCAAATTCATTGCCCTCGATTCCGCAGTGACCGGGCACCCAAAGTAATAAAACTTTGTTTTGGCGGGAGAGTTCCCTCAATGCTGTGCTGCACTCCCAAACTAATTTGGACACGCATTTGGCGGACTTGAGAGCCAATAGTGCTGCTTGGCTGTCCGTGAAGATACCGATTTTCGCATGCCTGTACTTTCGTTTCAAGCATATTGTCGCACAGATGTATATGGCATATACTTCTGCTTGAAAAACGGTGGGCCACTTTCCTAATGAGATAGTTTCCCTGATGCCGGGTCCGTAGACTCCGGAGCCTGTGCAGGCCCCCATTTTTGAACCATCTGTAAAAAAACACATAGTTCCAGATGGAAGATCTGGCCCTCCATTATTCCACATTGAGCGATCTGTTTCAATCACCTCATATGGAACGTCCATATTGGGCCTGGCTTCCATGCAGTCAGAGACTGAAGTTACTAAGGGTGTCAGATTGAATTCCCGAAGTATGCGAAGATGACCGATTTGGTCACCTTCGAGTATGGTTTTACTCCTTTGCAACCGTAGTGCGCCGAGCTCTGCTTCCTTCTTCACATGAAGATGCAAAGGCAGTAAGCATAGCATTGCCTCCATGGCTGCAGTAGGTGTTGTACGCATGGCACTGGTAACTGTAAGACAGGCCAGGCGCTGAACTTTGTTTAGTTTGGCTTGGGCTGTCACCTCATTCACCTTTGGCCACCATACGACTGCAGCATAGGTTATCCTAGGCCGTGCAATAGTAGTATATGACCAGAAGGCTAGTTGAGGTTTCAATCCCCAGGTTTTGCCAAACAGTGAGCTGCATGCCCAGATAGCCGAAGTTGCTTTCTTAACAGCATAATCTAGGTGGGCAGCCCAGTTCAGTTTTTTATCGAGAATTATTCCGAGGTGTTTGACTTCATTACTGAAGCCCAGTCTGACACCATTCAGTATAGGCGGAGTAATGGTATGTTTCCTTCGCCTAGTGAATGGTATAACGACTGTTTTGGTGGGATTTACATTAAGTCCCTCTTGTGAGCACCATAACATGGTGGTGTTTAGAGCTCCTTGCAAGCGACTTGACAGTACTGCGTCAAACTTTCCTCTGACGATAAGTACAACGTCGTCGGCGTAAGCAATGGTCTCATAACCAAGCTGTGACAGCTTGTGAAGGAGTGCGTCGGCCACCAGTGACCAGAGCAGGGGGGAGAGAACTCCTCCCTGTGGACATCCTTTGATCACCGAAATCGTGACCGACACATCTCCCAATGATGCTGTAATTTGTCTGCTCGAGAGCATTGCTTGAATCCAGCTCATTGTAGTGTGGTCGATTCTCTTTTGACAGAGAGCCGTATTAATTGACGCAAAGGACGTGTTATCGAAAGCGCCTTCAATATCAAGAAAAGCACAAAGTGCCGTCTCTTGATATTTGAGCGATTTCTCAATTAACGTCACTAAGCAGTGCAGTGCGGTTTCCGTAGATTTACCGTGTTGGTATGCATGTTGATTTACATGTAACGGAGAGTTTTTTAAAAACTCATTGCGTATATAGTTATCCGTGATTTTCTCCATCAGCTTAAGAAGCGTTGAAGTCAGACTTATCGGTCTGAAAGCCTTAGGCATGGTTTTGTCTTTTTTGCCAGCCTTAGGTATGAACACCACCCTTACTTTCCGCCAATTCTCTGGGATATACCCCAAAGTGAAACTGGCTCGAAAGAGGTTGATGAGCTCGGACATTATAACACCGTCCGTTTTTTGTAAGAAAATGGGTAGAATACCATCCGGACCTGGAGATTTCATCGGTTCAAAAGAGCTGAGTGCCCAATTGATCGAGGCCTCCGTAAACAATCGGCGTGCAAGTAGAACCGAATCATTTGGCACATTGTGTAATGACCCATTCCACTGTTGCCCGCCTATGTTTTGCCCAGTGGTCACTGTCGAACCAGGGAAGTGCGTGTTCATCAGAACTTCCAGAGTTTCCCTGGTGGTAACAGTGAGACTCCCATCCTCTTTTTTCAATTGCCCTAGACCATTGCAATGGTCCTTGGACATCGCTTTCTGCAGACGCGTAGCCTCTGGCAGAGTTTGAATGCTTTCGCAAAATTTGACTCGTGATTTCCTTTTGGCTTTGCGTAGCTCAGCGTTGTATTTGGTGAGGGAAGCTCTGTAGTCTTCCCAGTTAGACGTGATTTTGGCCCTGTTGAACAGACGTCTTGCCTTCCGACGGAGATTACTAAGCGTCTCATACCACCAGGGCACATCACGGCAAACTGTTCGCGTGTTTACGGGACAGTTTGTGTTATAGGCGTCTGTGATCCTACATTGCAGGTCACTAGCGGCGATATCCAGCTCAACTGGAGTTCGTATATTATTGTGACAGGAATTACGTGAGGCAATCAGATGATCCCTAAAGGAACTCCAATTGGTTTTCCTCGGATTCCTGAATTGTTCTCTCTTTAGAGGATTAGCCTCGATGTCGAAAATGATATGTCTGTGGTCTGATAAACTTGGTTCATCAGAGACATGCCAATTTTTGACTTTCTCAGCTATAGAGGCGCTACATAGAGTAAGGTCTAGGACCTCTTGTCTGATAGCGTTTATAAAGGTGGGGTCATTCCCTACATTGATTACATTGACATCGTTAGAAGTAAGATATTCAAGTAGGTACTCACCCCTGTTGTTTGTGTCCGAGCTGCCCCATATCGTGTGGTGCGCATTTGCGTCGCAGCCTATCACGTACGGCTTGTTGACTGCTCTGCAGTACCGCACAAGTTCAGCAACCTCGGGCGGTGGTATTTCGTCCTTGTCCCCTGGAAAGTAGGCGGACGCAACGACTATCTCCTGCTTCCCTCTAGTCGTCGGGACTACCACCGTAATGGCAACGACGTCGCGTTGGATGAATTCTGTAATTGGAGAAAATGTTATTCTCTTATTTAACAGAATGGCAGTCCTAGGCTTGGACTGTGTATTACAATAGATCAACTTACCATTAGCGCCGGATAGACCGAGGATCGTGGTATCGTTGATCCATGGCTCCTGGATCAGAGCAGCACTCAGCTGCTCTTTGGTGAACCTCCGGCATAGGACACTAGACGCGCCCTTGGCATGGTGGAGGTTCACCTGAATGCAGCGAAAGCTGCTCATTTGGAGGCAGGATTGCCGTTTTCAGCTTGATCCAGTACTGGATCGAGCCTTGGCGAACGGGTACCAGCAGCGTTTTCGCTGAGTTGAGCGGCTGGGTCGCTCACACCGGCAGGCTTCGGTTGCCGCAGGCGACAGGCCACAGATGTCCGACCCGCACTTAACGGCGGATTGAGCCTCTGAGGTCTGCTATCGACTGGTGATTGCTGCGTACGCCTCTTGCGAGGTTTTCGCGGCGCTCGCCTAGTCTTCGCAGGATTGCATTGTTCAGGTGGCGGCGGGGCACTTCCAGTGGGAAGTTCCGCACTTTCCACCCTCAACGTTGCAGGATTGCATTGTCTTGGTGGTGGCGGGGCGCTCCCAGAAGGGAGTTCCGCTCGTACCTTCCTCGACTTTGCAGCAGAGACTGTTGCGCCTGTGTTGATCAGACCACTACCAACCTGTCGCATGCGTGCTTTGCCAAACATAAAATTTTAGCGTAAAGCGCTGCTCAGTGATCTGACTTGCCGACTTTTGGTCAACCTCCATTAACAGTTCCACGGTATTTCCACGCACAATGCGACGGCGTATCTGCCACGCTTGCGTTGAAAAGCCGTCGTTCTGATTCTGGAGGAATCTCAGGACCACCTGGGTTATACACGTTTACTTGAAATAATCGGTTTTGTTAAGATTTTCTGAATAAAATTTAATTTTGCATAGCTGCTAAAATAGGTTCTGAATTTTATCTTTTTCTGTTATTATTTATTCATGAATGCAAGAAATTTAAATCTGTCGAGCATATAAAGTGAGTACGCAAGCTCATGCAAACAAGCAGAACCAGTTTGTATAAATTTTCATTGCTGTGATTGAATGTTTAATGTGTAGCCTCCATTATGGGCTCGCGATGCCTCCAATCTAGGGACCTCGGTAGCAACCATACCACCACTATAGGCAAACCAATGATCGTAGAAAAAATCTCTCTCTTTAACAAAGTTTGAAGTTTTAATGATTCCAAACGTCATTTTTAGTAAGATTAAGAATGTTTCAATCATGTCGTGCGCGTGTGCATGTATATTTGTTCTGATATCACTGTATTTCGACCATAAATTTGAAATTTTACTACTAAATACGCCACTACTGGTACGCTTACCCTAGTTGTCTTCTAGTATTTTCAATAATCCATGCAATGTTCATTGTGGTTTCGATTCCACGACTACCTAAATAATAATAATTACCGCACATTACACATTCCAGGCAAATCCTCCAGTAATATGCTGCCACAACCCCCCCGCAATTTTTGAAGGTAGGACCGACCGGCCGGTTTTTGAAATTTTCGGACTTGGCAACCCTAGCGGTTACTCAGATGCGGAAAACTTGGTACGCCTTCAACGGTCGCTGAAGGGAAATGCCCTCGAATCGGTGAGAAGCCGATTACTCTTACCAGCAAGTGTACCGCACGTCGTACAGACCCTGCGTACTCTCTTCGGAAGACCGGAACTCCTGATCCGGTCCTTGCTGAGTAAAATTCATCAAATCCCACAGCCGAGGTTCGACCGGCTGGAAACGGTTATGCCATTTGGTCTAGCAGTGCAGAATCTAGTCGACCACCTCAAAGCGGCGCAGCAGTGCAACCATTTGGCGAATCCGGTTCTCTTACAAGAGCTGGTGGAGAAACTTCCGGGTTCAATGCGGCTGGACTGGGCAGTATTCAAGAACCGGCATCATCCGGTGACACTCGATACGTTCGGCGCGTTCATGTCCGGGTTGGTCACGGCGGCCAGTGAGGTTTCCTTCAACATTCCGGGACCGACCACCACAAAATTCTTCACGCAGACCGAAAGCAGGAGCAACAAGCAGAAAGGTGGAAATACGGGTGTCGTTCAAACTCACTCCGCAGACGAAAATCCTCCCGTTCCCACAACTCCCACACCGAGCAGCACCCCTACAAGCACCAAAACAGGCAAGCAATGCCTGTCGTGTGGTCGAGTAGGACACCGAGTAGCCGAATGTCAGCAATTCAACGGTGCCAGCGTCGATGAGCGATGGAAGTTAGTGCAGCAGAAAAGTCTTTGCCGGACGTGCCCCAACAGTCACGGTAAATGGCCGTGCCGGTCCTGGAACGGTTGCGGTGTCAGCGGATGTCGTCAGAAACATCACACTCTTCTGCACTCTGCTACGATTTCCGAGCGAACGAATATGTCTTCCAGCCATGTAACTTCCGGGGATTTGCAGTGGCCACTTTTCCGTGTTCTTCCGGTCATCCTACATGGCATCAATGAATCCAAACCGATCTACGCCTTCATCGATGAAGGGTCATCCTACACCCTGCTTGATGAATCCGTTGCGAAATCGGTTGGTGTTAGTGGCAAACCGGAAGCGCTGACCCTAAAGTGGACCGGAAATGTGACACGGGTTGAGCCGAATTCCCAATGCGTACGGCTTGACGTCTCCGGCAAATGTAGCAATTCCCGCTACACTCTGTCCAATGTGCGTACGGTTAGCCGTCTTGTACTGCCCATGCAAAGTTCGAATTACCGGGATCTTGCAAATCGTTTCCCTCATTTGCGCGGTCTCCCAGTCGAAGACTACGAGTCAATCGAACCCAAGCTGCTCATAGGTTTAGATAATCTCCGATTGTGCGTTCCTCTGAAGCTGCGAGAAGGGCCGCCATCGCATCCTATCGGTGCGAAATGTCGGTTGGGTTGGAGCATTTATGGGTACGTCAAAACACTCGAAAACACTCCAAAACACGTTCCAAAACACAGCGCAATCGTCGGTTTCCACATCGGGACAGTCCGATCCCGATCGTGAACTAAATGAACAGCTTCGTGACTACTTTACCCTCGAAGATGCTGGACTCGTCGAACCACGCCATGGATCACCCGACGAGAACCGCGCAATACAGCTGCTAGAGGAAACTACTCGTCGAACACTTACCAGTACGAACTTCGAAACCGATCGTGGTATCAAGGTGGCACTTGTCGGGGCGAAGACCAAGGTGGCGCCACAAAAGACGCTCTCGATCCCTCGACTTGAACTGAAGGCAGCGGTTCTGGGCATCCGCCTGTACTCGCGTGGGTACGTTCAACTGATCATCGCCGCTACCACAAGTTTGTTGCCGTTCGGATTGGCGAAATCTTGTCATCAACACAGCAGTCGGAGTGGAGGTGGGTACCGTCTGCACTGAACGTTGCCGATCAGGCAACCAAATGGAACAACAACCCGCAGGTAACTTCAAACGATCCCTGGTTTCGAGGACCGAACTTGCTCTACGAGTCTGAAGATCGGTGGCCTAAGCAGCGCACTGTCACACCAACTGAGGAAGAGCTTCGTCCCATTCATCTTCACGCCGCCCACTTTGCTTCCAACATGGTATTCGCAAGATTTGATCGATGGACCAAAATGCACCGTGTAGCTGCGTATGTTCTTCGCGGCATCGATAATTTCCGCCGGCGTAGAACCAACGACAAGGTGGAACTGGGTCACCTCACTAGCGATGAACTCCGACGGGCAGAAGAAGCGTTGCTGAAGACCGCTCAAAGTGAGTGCTTCGCCGACGAAATCAACATCCTCATCAAAACTCAAGGGCCGCCCGAGAATCGACATGCTACCGTGAACAAATCTAGCACCATCTACACAAAATGTCCGTTCCTGGATGAGAAGGGTATCCTGCGCAGTCGTGGCCGAATCGGTGCCGCTCCGTATGCACCGACCGAAGCTAAGTTTCCCATAATCCTTCCCAACCAACATCTAATTACATTCCTCCTTGTAGACTGGTACCATCGCCGTTTCCGTCATGCCAACCGCGAGACCATCTTCAACGAGATTCGCCAGCGCTTCGAAATCTCATCATTACGACGACTGCTGGAGAAAGTAGAGCGCGCCTGTGCCTTCTGCCGCCTAACGAAAGCGATCCCCAGACCACCAGTCATGGCTCCGCTACCTGAGATGCGCCTGACAGCTTTCATTCAACCCTTTACCTTCACCGGGTTGGACTACTTCGGGCCAGTACTCGTGAAGGTGGGCAGAGGCAACGTGAAACGGTGGGTTGCCCTCTTCACCTGCCTTACTATCAGAGCGGTGCACATGGAGCTAGTGCACTCACTGAGCACCGAATCTTGCATCATGGCAGTTCAACGTTTCGTGGCACGCAGAGGCATGCCAAGAGAGTTCTGGACAGACAACGCCACCTGTTTCCAAGGTACCAGTAACGAGTTGAAGACTCAAAGGGACGCCTCAAACAAAGCACTCTCGGAAAAGTTCACGTCGGCAGACACCGCCTGGAAATTCATCCCACCAGCGGCGCCGCACATGGGAGGCGCGTGGGAGAGGCTCGTGCGATCGGTGAAGGTGGCGATTGGAGCAATCCTGCACTGTCCACGCAAACCGGATGATGAAACCTTAGAGACCGTCCTTCTGGAAGCGGAGGGAATGATCAAATCTAGACCGCTTACCGTTGTCCCTCTCGAGTCCGCGGATCGGGAGGCTCTAACCCCCAACCACTTCTTGCTGGGTAGCTCCTCTGGGTCGAAGTTCCTACCGACCGAACAGCTGGACGTACGCTCTACCCTTCGAAGTAGCTGGAAGCTAGCCAGGTACATAGTCGACGATTTCTGGAACCGATGGCTCAAGGAGTATCTACCCGTAATTACGCGGAGATGCAAATGGTTTCAGGACGTGAAGGATCTGGCGGAAGGCGACTTGGTTCTCGTGGTTGACGGAACGTTGAGGAACCAGTGGATACGAGGACGAATCGAACAAGTGTTTCCTGGACGCGACGGCAGAGTACGGCAGGTGCTGGTTCGGACATCCTCAGGGATCCTGCGTAGACCAGCAGTAAAGATCGCTGTATTAGACGTCGAGGAGAAAGGTAAATCTGGTTCCGGTGTATCTGGAGAATCGGACTCTCACCAAGGTTTACGGGCGGGAGTATGTCACGACGGGACCCTTCGGTGCGGTAATGCTCCTAACGGCAGCATACCGTCGGCTGTCAGCGAAGAGTGACATCGAGACTGACGAACGTCAGATACAGTTGGAACGTCAAAACGGACAAAGGGAGAAGTAACATAATTGTTCGGTACACGCATCGATTCACAGTTAAAATTCTTATTTCTAATTATTTCGCTAAATTTGTTATTCTATTCATGCAAATTTGTTATCTTACTCTTAAATCTAAATACTAAGACAAGTTTACATGCAGTTATAACTTACTCTAAACAAAAGTGTAAAACTAAAATATGTAAGTACTGATCGATAAAAAGTGAATTAGTTAAACTTAATACTAACAGTAAAATGTATGTACAGATGAAAGTTTGATGCTGTGGAAAGTGCGGATCAGGCCACACCACTTCCAGAAAGTGTACACCAAATTTGTAAGGTTAAATTGAATTGCTTTCTTGTAAAATTTCTTTAAAATAAACATATTTTTTAGCTTAAAGCTTCACACAATAAAACACGTGTCGCTATTCAGAGTTGGTCGACATAACCCAACAATGATAAATTTTGTGGAAAGTGCATATTTCTTCCTATCAAACACGTAGGTAACGTTTAGAATAAATACTTCATGTTTTATCATTTACCTTTTTCTCGTGGAATTACTAAAATTTGAAAATTGCGAAAATATGTTTGGTCCCGCCTTCAGAAAAACGTGAATACCTCAGCGAGATTTGAACATACGTCCATACTTTCTTCGGCAAAGTTGTTCGTCATAAAATTTCCCGTCTATACAGTATAGCTACGTTACTCTGAGATACTGTTCGACACCCTGTTTTGACGTTTATTTAAATAAAATTTCGAAAATTTTAAATTTTTGCCAAATTCAATAAATTTTTGTAACCAAATATGACTCCAGACATGCCACCATAACTTTTTATGAATGTATCAGATCCCACTGATTGTGAAAAAAATAGTTAAGTACCGTTTTTCACCTACTTTAACATTCCTAAAAATATTTTTTTGAATTTACTCCTTAAAAATGCCATTTTTTCATAAAACTCAAATCGCGGCAACCAATGTTGACGTCATATAAAAGTTTTGTTGTGACACCCTAAGCTATCATTTGAGGGGTGAGCCCCCGGGTTGTCAGACAATGTGCTATTTTGGGACACTCTAAAGGCCATACATATATTTTAGACATCTGATAAAATGCCCGAAATGAAAATTTGTTATATTTTCAAATATGAAGGATTCGACATCTTTCCTTGCTATTTGAACTATTCGACTTATTTAATACAGTAATGGTTTGATTTTATCATCCCCGCCACCATTCAAAACTAACATTTTTTTGTTGTTTATCTCTTTTAGAATATTACACATTGTTTTCTACCTCACCATGGAGGTTTGTTGCCTTTATGTTAATATGGAATTCGCATTAGAATACAATTCATACAATAATATTTCGCAAAATATGGTGTCTTCGGCGAAGTTTTTCAGTATATCAAGATCTTCTGGATGGAGAACAGTAGATTAGAATTTTCTCGCCGCGTGGCGCTGGCATATATGTAATACTAGCTGAGTGCCCGATCTTACTCGGGGTGCCTTTGTCTCACAGTTACTTGTACATCCGTTATTGTAACCGAAATGCTTATAATGCAAAAATATAACGCTTGCTCCTCTTTTGGACGTTCCTTCCCATTTGTCAGCTCCCCCTCTTTTGTCTACCCGGCCACTTACACATCTGTTTTCTTTACGGAAATCCCTATAAAACCCTATACAGAAAGAGAAACAAAGACATTTATCCTATTTGCACCTTCTAGCAATGGCCACCCCATCCATAGTTTTGTTATTGTACTTTTATAAAAAGTAGAAGGTGCAACAGTGTTTCTTCCATGGATACGTAAAACCTGTCATTCCTTTCATCTTACTTCAAGACAAACTTGTTTGTAAACAATGTTTTTAGTTTCACCACCAGGAGCAAGCATGCACAAGTTATTATAACTTTAGGGACATGCCACATAAAGTTGACCATGGGAAAAACATGGTGTTCTCAGATCAACTCCACACTGTTTGAATGATTGACCCTGTAACTCAAATAGAGTCGGCCAGCAACACTTAGCAGTAATGGTCGAACACTTTTTATACGGGCCACTTTGATTCAGCGCATAATTACACTTGACAAATCTACAGCTGCGAGCATTGCCGTTTAGTGTATTGTATTTTGATTTTTTCTGTTGTACGGATAAATTGTTACAATTATGTGGGCGTTACTCCCCCTTCCTGTCAGCAACCTCCTGTCATCAGCTCCCTCTTTTGTCCCACCGTCACTTAAGGAAGAACCGTCCAAACATTTCGAAGTCTTTCCCCTGTTACTCCTCCCTCTTTTGTCAACCCCTTCAATTCTGATTCCCTGATGTCAAGGAACATGTGTGCCAAGTTTGATAAAGAACGGTCAAGGCGTTTCGGAGTTATGGCCGCCCCCCTATTAGGGACCCTCTCTCCTGTCAGGGAACCTCCACCCTCGTTTTTGTTAACCTTCCAGTGCTGATTCTCTTATGTCATGGAATATGTGTGCCAAGTTTGATGAATAACCGTCCAGGCATTTCGGAGTAATGGCCTCCCCCTGTTACGCACCCCCCCCCCCCCTTTGTCAACCCCCCAGTGCTGATTCTCTTATATCAAGGAACATGTGTGCCAAGCCACCCCCCCTATTAGTTCCCTTCCTCCCTTTGTAAACCCCCGTGATAATTCCCTGAGGTCAAGGAACATGTGTGCCAAGTTTGAAAAAGAACGGTCAAGCCGTTTCAGAGTTATGCCCCCCCCCTATTGAGGACCCTCCCCCTAACAGGGAACCTCTCTCCTTCGTTTTTTTAACCTTTCAGTGCCGATTCTCTTATGCCAAGGAACAATTGTGCCAAGTTTGATGAATAACCGTCCAGGCATTTCGAAGTTATGGTCTCCCCCCTGTTACGAAAACCCCCCCCCCCTCCCTTTGTCAACCCACCAGTGCTGATTCTCTTATATCAAGGAACATGTGTGCCAAGTTTGGCGAAGATCGATCAATGCGTTCTGGAGTTTTGGTGGAACATACAAACAAACATACAAACATACTTACGCTCACTTTTATATATATAGATTGTTGAATATGCTATATCTTGTGATGGTATATAGATAAATGCCACTCTCGGGACAATTGTTCAAGTTATATGTATGTGAGCTTCTTGTAAACACTATATTTCGTGATGATAGCCATCTAGCAAATTGCTATATTCAGAATATACTTTTAAATAGTTGCATCAGATGGTATAATAAATATTTAAATATAATAAATATTTCAAGAATTCCGTATTATGCAATGATAGAGTACATTTACATAGAGTACATTTTGTATATATATGCTATTTCTCGTGATTCCGGTAATTGAAGATGCTGCTGTCTTTGAAAAGGTTATTCAGGTATGTGCGGCCTTCCAGATAATACAGCAATTAGATAGAAATTTTCTCGATGCAATGCCGATATACACGGATCTACTTGTATTTGCTATAAGATATGATATTGAACCTTAAAGATGATTCTATTTTTAAGAATGTAGTTCAAATGGTTGTTGTCATCCAGATGGTATGAAAATTGATTGCAGTTTTTTTCAGTACGCGGCGCTAGTACACTGAGAAAACTTTTCGTATAGTATTTATGTGTTTCGCACATAGATTTTTTCCATGTGCCCAGTAAATGAACTTTATGTGCCAAACAGTTACCATTTATGTGTTTTTAAAATTTACCTTTAAAATTTGCACATACTATTCATATGCATATAATTTTCATGTGTAGGGGAGAGACGTCTACAGTGAGACACTTTTTTTCCAAAAATTTTAAAAATTTTTTGGTGATAGTTACCAACGAGGTCTTCAATCCATTTGAGAGGTATATCCTTCTAGTTGTCTGAAAAAAAGTTTCAGGCCTTTTGGTTAAAAGATAAAATAGTTACAAACGCAAATGTGAAGGTGTCTTTTTGGCTCACTGTTCCCCAGTAGGTGGGAAGAGTGAGACAACGAATATTGAATACTGAGACACATATTAGAATTAAACTTAAACCATATTTTTCGGTTACAAAGAATAGTTTAGAGGTCGTACTGTTTATTTTGTGCATAAAGGATACATTATTGTTGTGCATTATTGAAAATTCCGATTTTTCTCACATCTACATTTATATTCATATAAAGGTCAAATCCTGGTTAGCTGACCTTCAACTTACACTTCAGAACTCATTTACAATCAATTTATATGGATTGATTTACAATTCTACACAAAATTATTTTTTGAAAATTACCCACATCTGTTTGTCTCACTGTTCCCAATAGGAATGTTTTATAAGAAATAGTAAAATAGTGGTGTTAGCAAACAATTCGATGGTCTTATATTTTTTATTTTTATCTCTCATTCCTATGAGATGCCATGTAGTAAATTTAATTTGGATTAGTTATGCGATTTGCCGTAAAAAATCACCTGAAAATGATCGCAATAAAATTTACTTTGACCCCCCCAAAAACGACTTTTGTTGAAAAATATACTAAAAAATTAACAAATTTTTTTCAAACTGTATTATGTGATATAGATTCACCAACTTTACTTTGCAGGAAAATATCATGGATGTTTTATGTCGAAGCTATTCCCGATGTCTCACTGTTGACTACTCTCCCCTACTTCTGGGCGGATTGTGTTTATATGTGGCACATAATAATCATAAGGATTTTCATATGGAAACTTTCCATTAGTTATGTGCGAATTATTTTGAGTGTATATAAGTGACCATTTTGCATGTACTTTTCTCGTGATCATGGTCAAATAATTGACATTTTGGTTTGATGTTAACTCCCAATTGATATCTTTGAGAAACTTGTTCATGTGACTGGGGCTAACGATGGGAAAATTATTTCAAAATTTACTCACTACGCGGTACGTGTGATATTTTATAAATGCTTATGGCATAACGTTGTCCTCCTGGAACAATGTATACAAGAATATTATGTATGGACTAGCGCAACGTAGAGAGAAAATTAAAAACTACTTTTTTCCATCCAGAAAGTTTTGATCTACTGAACATTTTTGCCGAAAACACCATACTTCTATATGGTGAAATTTGGTCAATTTCCATAATCTGCATTGAATCCAGTAAGGCTGTCGCTATGTATACGTGATTTTGGATTGAAACCACCAACTTCCCCGCCACTAACGGCTTTAATTTTAATTTGTCTTGCTGCATATAATTTATCATGCCCTTTTTCTTAAAACTCTTTTGGTAGTGAAATGAAATTCTATCGCGTACGAGCATCAGTAAACACTTCGGCACATCTAGTCATACTGTGGTTAATCTGATTTTTGAACTCCTTGCTGGCAGATATAAAATTTGTCCCGTTATCAGAGAAGAACTCCGACACGGCACCTCTCTTGCTAATGAACCTAGTGATCGCCATCATACAGGATGAACCGCTCAGGCTATGCGCAACTTCCATATGAATTGCCCTTGTGACCAGCCAAGTAAACAAGCAAATCCATCTTTTCTCGGTTCGTCTTCCAATGGTGACCATTACTGGCCCAAAATAGTCCAATCCTACGAAACAGAACCGGCCGTAAGTAGGGTGTGAGTCGCTGTGAAGGTAAAGGCGCCATTCTTGGTACCTTTGGGTTACATTTGTGAACTTTACACCAAATACAGTTTTTAGTGACGTTTTCGATCACCGCACGTAAATTTTCTATTTCGAAACGCTGGCGCATTTCATTCATAGATTCAGAATTCGCGTGACTAAATTTTTCATGATAGTGCTGAGTCAATATTCGTGTGACGATGTGATTTTTAGGTAGAATGATCGATAATAGGTGAACAAAAGCTTCATTCGACAAGTAGTTGGCGCCGCGGTAAAAATTTCAAGCTGTCAAAACACGTAGAAAACTAAAATCATCAGAAGCAAATTTGAATTTTTTTAAAAAATACTCGTTTTAGAATCAATCAAATATTATGGTTGGGTTAGAAAATAACATATACTTACTATAATTTTTATTTGCCTGCATTTTATTTAAAGCTATTAAAATTTTATTACATAATAAATACTAAACAATAAGGACATTGATTCAGCATGCCTTGAATGAAATATTGTTATAATTTTGCTTAAAACCGTTAAAATTACCTTAAATAAATAAGTAAAATACTTTTATGAATATATCTGGATCTAAATTTTTCGGTCCCGCACCTATAAACATAACCATACACACCTAAAACAAAATCCGGATCTCACTTTATTTGTCCTAAGTACACATTTCATTTCACTGATGGTTGCAGTGCGCCTGCTAGTAAATAAGATTTCTAACCCGCTGCAGAAAATTTAATGTTCGCAATATTCATTTTACTGAGATTTAAATAAAAAATGTTTTGATTTGTATATCCGTCTAGCGAAAAATTGTAACTGATCATCATTTTCCTAGTTCGGACAGCCAAATAAAGGAGTCTCATGGGCTTCATTAGTTTTGCGTTTATTCGCCTATCGTAATTCAAAAGGAAGCAAATCAGCATGTGCTGTTCTCCCTTCGGCCCCCTACAGAGTAAACGCGACACGACTTCGCTCTCATCTTGCTAAATGCACAGTCCTGCTTCGGGCGAAAAAGGGCTGCGCATATAACTACAGCAAGATATGTCGCTTGCACTCTGGCGGTACCCTTCAGCTCGGATAACTCCTGACTCGTCAAGGAATGGACAAACTTTTCGTAGAGGACTACTTCGCTCGAAGGCAGGCCACTTACTTCCTGGCTGGTCGCGGTTCTTTAGTAGCAATTTAGTTTCATCGGGAAACCCTTCCCTTTGTGCTGTTCTCCATAGATAATATTCTGCTTTCTGGTGTTCTTCGCAGCTGAGGGGTTTATTTATGAAAGTTGCTTTCATTAACCTTCTCTGCGCGTTTGTAGCCGGCACAGTTTCGAGTGCCAATTCTTTGGATTTTCTGTGGCAATTGGAAATAAATCTAAAAAAAAAGGCGACTGTTCTTACCAAGTTTGTCCATCGTGAAAACCGCGAAAAATCCACAACGGAATCGAAGAGCATGATCTCGTGGAAAAGGAATTGGGCCCGCAACTCTTCTTCAACATCTGCTTTGACTGGTGCACGTTGCGGCCGTTCTTCTTCTGGGCGATAAAGGGATGCTGGTCCGTTCACCCATTCACCGTTTGACTCCAAAGGAGGTCCTTTAGTTCCCCATTTTGTTAGAACATCCGCGATGTTGTTCCTTGTGGGGACCCAGCGCCAGTCCGTTGTATTAGTGACGCTCAAAATTTCCCCTATGCGATGTGCCACATATTGCTTATATTTCCTGTGGTCTGAACCAATCCAGGACAGCACTGTATTGGAGTCGACCCATATAATCAGCTGCTTTATCGGGAGAGTGTGATTTGATTTCACCGAAACAGATAATCGTGCCGCTAAAACTGCTGCTTGAAGCTCCATGCGAGGGATGGACGTGTATTGTAGTGGGGCGACCTTTGAGTTGGCGGTTACCAGCGCGCAATTTGGTTGTCCGTTCACGATGGCTAGAAAGTAGGCCACACATCCGTAGGCATTTTCACTAGCATCTGCAAATATGTGAAGTTGCAGATTTTCCAGCTCGGATGAGGTAGCACTGTGAAAATAGTAGCGAGGTATCTTCATAGATTGCACTTTTGGCAGCAATTCAATCCAATTCAGCCACTGCGGAGCTGATTCGTCGTCGATAGGCGTATCCCACGTGTTACCCTTCCTCCAGAGGTCCTGAATTATAATTTTGACGAATACCGTAAAGAGGGCCCACAAACCAAGCGGGTCAAAGAAACTCATAACAATACTAAGCAGGATCCGCTTTGTTGGCCTCTGTTCCCTTTCCAAAAATTCTTCCAGATCCGGTCTCAGCTTAACGGCAAATCGCAAGACATCTTCGGTTGTGTCCCACGATACTCCCAAAACTCGCTCCGTTCTGTTTTCCTTTTCAGGATTGAAATGAACCAGGGACCAGCTGCTGCTTATTTTGCTGTTCACTGAAATGCTGCAAAAATTCGGTGCTATTGGAAGCCCAGTTGCGTATGAAAAATCCCGCTCTGGAGTGAATGTAGGCGACCTCACTCGCTCGCTTGATAGCTTCGCTGACTGTCACTGTCGAATCCAGGTAGTCGTCGACATAGTGTTTATTTACGATTGTCTGTACTGCATCCGGAAACTGGTCGACGAATTCCTGGGCGTTCCGGTTTTTTATATATTGTGCAGAACAGGGCGAACACGATGATCCGGTGGTTGGTCCGACGATTTTGGACGATACAAAAACTTCTGTGCGGATCGGTCACTTGGCTGAATTTGGATTTGATGGTACATCTCCATAATGTCGCCCGAAATGTACACATCACAGCTGGTAAACTGGTCAGAAAATCGGGGCCTTTCAAAAGCTCGGAATTAAGCAATCTTTCTTGTACTGCGGCTGCCGCATCCCAGACAAACCTGGCTTTCTGTGATTTAAAACGACATTTAAGGGAAGGAACCATACTTTCCCTGGTTCTGATTCTGCTAGCTCTTGGGGGGAGGCAACGTGTGCATAGTCCTTTCGTTGATATTCTTCAATTTGTCGCTCAACGTTTGGCTCTAGCTCGCGTTTTTTTGACAATGATCGTTTTAGAGCTTTCATTCCTTTGAGAGCCATTGGTAGGCTATCTGGCAGCTGCGGTTTATCGTTCTTCCACAGCAAACCGGTCTGAAAGTGATCGCCTATACGCATCGTGTTTTTTTTTCAGTAAATCGCGTGCCCTGCGATCCGCCGCAGATTCAGGAAGCGTGGCAACAGACACACCAGCATTTTTCGTAGTATAATGGCCACGCAGCAGCTCGTGCAAATCTTGATCTATAAATACACTTGCTCTATGAGCAGGGATGGTTCGATCATTTTGACTCAATTTTGATTCATTTGACAGTAGCGTCCTAACCGAGCAAAATTTGACAATTTGATGTATGGGTCATTTGTAGATAATAACTAGATCTACAATTTTGCTGAATAAAGTGTTGCTGTATCTTTTGTAGTTACGGTGCTACAATGCTAGTACCTCATTAGTAACTAAATGAACGTTCATTTAGTTACTAAAGAGGTACTAGCATTGTAGCGCCGTAACTACAAAAGTTACAGCAACACTTTATTCTGCAAAATTGTAAATAATAACGAGTTCTTCAAATGTCTCATACATAACTTTGTCAAATTTTACTCCGCTGAGACGGTAGTGTCAAATGAATCAAAATTGAGTCAAAGTGATCGAACCATCCCTGTCTATGAGTACCCGCATATCCTACTTGCCCTTCATCGTAACTTTGCGGACCGTAAATTGTCCAGCCGAGTTTTGTTCTTTGAGTTTGAGGATCTTTGGCGGACCGTCTTGATCGCATTCAACTTGTAAATCATTTAGGTGTAGTGATCGACATCGGACCGGGTAAAGTCCGGTCCGAAGTCCGATCGGAACGAAATTTTTGAGTCCGATTTTTTACCGGACCGGAACCGGAACGAAGCCTTCCGGAACCGGACCGGACCTGGTATTCCGTTGAAAGTCCGAAACAGTCCGGACTACTTTTGACAGTTAAATTGACCACGGTGGAAACGATGAATAGAACTTGTTTTAAATGATTAAAGCTAATTTCTTAATACTGGAGTCGTTGTAGAGGAAAGGCAATTATTTCACTCAATATTCCGCATTTTAAGGCTCCTGTTAACGTACCATGCCAGCCCCCTGTTATCCACGATTGAGAGATGTTACACCGCAGGTGACTTGATCATGTTCTTAACTGATAACGTCTGTGAGTGAGTGTTAAGGTGAATATAGTCACGGAGAAGAGATGAAAACGATATTGTAGGCTAATGAACCGCAGACATTATTGAATTCGTGAACTTAAGGGGGGACCCTACTCTGGAAAGTCGATAAGATCGAATTGTCTTGCATTTTCGAGACCCTTGAGCTACAGAAATGTCATGCCAGAAGGATTTTTTGATATCTGATTTAGTTGAAAAGTTACGGCGAAAACTGTGGGGTCATCTCAAGGGAAGTGTATTGCTGTACGAAACTTTAAACGCGTTTTTCTCGAGACCACGTTTTTTCAGCTGGCGGTACCGTGTCCGCACGTAATTGCGATCAGCTCCTAATTCCGATCACGCAACCTAAATAGTCAATTTTTAGAAAATTGAGCCAAGATATGTAGTAAATGACCTTGCTCAGTTATTGTGCTATGTGTTTATGTGTCAGTTGTTGAAAAACGACTGCCTTTGCGACACCATACACTTCAAAATAAATTAAATTCGACAGGCACTAGCAAAAAACGCCATCAAAATGTATTTTCTTAGCCGAAGTGCTAAGCGCACGATCACATTTGCTAAGATCATAGCGGTCTGGAAACATATTACCTTCTTCGGTATTCTATGATAACAAATAGATACAAGCATATATAACCATTCTATATCAAATTTGGCTGAAAATATGCTGAATGAATATGCGGAATTTATTCCATTAAAGTAATTGATCGGAATTGAGGGGGTTAGAAGGAATGGGGTGTAAATGACAAAATTGATAAAATCGAGATAATGATAGGAAACGACACTTTGAGCATGGTTTTATGCATGCTAGAAAATTCATGTCAAAATTTTACCGTTTAATGACTTTTTTAGAAACATGAAACAAAAAGAGCAAAATAAAAGTTGGGTTTCGCTTGGAAGGAAAGGGGTGTAAGTGTATTATATGAGCAATTCCAACTCAACTAACAAAACGGTTTGTCTCGAATATTTTTTATTTGAATGAAATTTTGCTGATATGTTGGATGCCATGCAAGGATTCATTTTCCATGAAACATAATTATTTTCGTTGATAGTACCTTTTCAAAAGAGAGTATTTATTAAATCAGACTTTTTTTTAAATATAGTATCTCGAAAACTACTTATTTCTTAAAAATCACCTCAATGGAAAAGTTGTAACAAATTAAATGTATTTTCGGAAAATAATACACTGAATATAAAATAAACTTTGCAAAATCGAGACAAAAATCATAAAACTTGAATTATCGCAATATATGTCAAATATTCTATCATAAAATGTGAATTATTGCAACACATGACAAATATTTTATTTTATGAAGTTTTCCTCCTTCCGGTGTGGGTCATTGAAGGAGGGGGGAGAGAAAAATAAACAGAGGTTTCTTCAATCAAGCAAAATATCGTTTTAGGGGTTACATACAGTTTAAATTCTAGATAAATCGACGTCTAACAACGTTTCCGTTTTCAAAAAAGCAATAAGGTCAAGAGCTAAAACCCAGTCAACAATGTGAGTTTTATTATACTGTTATGGCGTCATTATACTTGAACAACATTTTCGAAGAGCGCAACATTCTAGAGAGTCAGTAGCGCAAGATACAGCACACACAAATATTCCACATGCTTTTCCATACTATCTACAAAGCTGCTATTCTGGTTACTTGTATCATAATATATAACATATACGCATATACGCTAGCGCCAACCAATGAGAAAATTCTGAACTATTTTCCATACCAGCTTGAAGGTGATAGACACTTGAGTTAACTTCTCGAAAATCACTACTTTCTAAGTAATCAGTAGCGTAAGTAACAGCCCATACAGTAATATGACCTATACGGTAACGTCACGTAGTGAGACAATTCTGCACTATTTTCTATACCATCTGCAAGGCTGCTACACAGGCTGCTGGTAAACGCCGCCTACAAGGTATTCTCCCAGATCCTGTTACGCCGGCTGTCACCGATAGCACAAGGTTTCGTAGGGAGTTATCAGGCGGGTTTCATGGGGGCTCGCGCAACTACGGACCAAATTTTTACTATCCGACAGATCTTGCAGAAATGTCGGGAGTACAACGTGCCCTTCGAGACGCGACGAGGGTTGAGACAAGGTGACGGTCTATCCTGCATGCTGTTCAACATCGCTGGGTGGGGTGATCCGACGAACGGGCATCGAAACGAGAGGCACGATTTTTACCAAGAGTAGCCAACTTCTAGGCTTTGCAGATGACTTCGATATCATTGCCAGGAACTTAGCGACGGCCGAGGCGATCTACGCCAGACTGAAAGCGGAGTCTAGGAGAATCGGGCTAATAATAAATGCGTCGAAGACCAAATACATGAAAGGAAGAGGCTCAAAGGAAACAAACGCGCGCCTCCCACAGACGGTAACCGTTGACGGCGACGAACTAGAAGTGCTAGAGGAGTTCGTGTATTTGGGATCGCTGGTGACCGCGGACAACAACACTAGTAAGGAGATCCAGCGGCGCATCCAAGCGGGAAATCGGGCCTACTTTGCCCTTCGTAAAACGCTACGATCAGGAAGCATACGCCGCCGCTCGAAGCTAACAATGTACAAAACCATTACCGTGGACCCCCGTTCGTTTGACCGTTTTTAATCTGAACACTTTTTAATTTGAACCCCGTTGGTTTGCCATGTCATTCTCAATATGACATCATTTGCTTATGCAGACAATGCACATAAAAACGATTTGTTTGTACTGATCTAGCGTGTTTAATCTGTTTCACAATGCGTTTTCCCAACGATTATATCTGATCTGATCGGAGAATGAAATATTCGCTGCTTGCAACTGCCAACTGAATCAAACCACCAAAACAATAACAAAGAGCAGGGCAGCCAGTTCACACAAGCTCCAGCATATTTAGGGTTACCAGTTGTTCAAATTAAAAGCTAACCCCGTTAGTTTGCATGAGGAATCGTTCAAACGAACGGGGGTCCACTGTATTAGACCGGTAGTTCTTTATGGACTTGAAGCCGTGACGCTGCTTACGGAGGACATACGCGCCCTTGCCGTGTTTGAGCGGAAAGTGCTGCGGACGATATTTGGCGGAGTACAAACTGAAAGCGGAGAGTGGCGGAAGCGTATGAATCACGAGCTACAGGCACTGCTTGGGGAGACTCCCATCGTACATCTAGCGAAAGTTAGCAGACTACGGTGGGCCGGACACGTCGTAAGAATGCCGGACGACTGTGCGACGAAAATAGTCCTCTTCAACAACCCCACCGGCACCAGGAACAGGGGGGCCCAACGTGCACGATGGCTCGACCAGGTCGAAAGCGATTTGCGACTTCTGAGACGACTAGGAAATTGGCGACGAGTGGTCCAAGACCGAGTTGAATGGAGACGAGTGCTTGAAACAGCACGAGCCACCCCGGATCTATGCTGCTGAAGAAGAAGAAGGTTGCTACTACTCGAACAACCTTCCCTAAGAAAACAATATCTTATGTTGCACGGATTATGAGCTATAGCAAATAAAACGAGGCAGCATATTCACTAGCGCCGCACGTTGAGAATATTCTGAACTATTTTCAGTACCATCTTCGAGATGACAGTCATTTGAACAAGCTTGAACAGACTTCAACAAGTCAGTAGCGTAAGATACAGCCTATACAAAAATATTACATATGCACTAGCGCCACGTAGCGAGAAAATCCTGAACTACTACCGCCTGCCCGCTAACCTATCTTTCAATAAAGATGATGATAATATGATTCCAAGATATGCACTTGCACCCTTTTTACTCCAAGTAGTAATTCCTTATAATCGCTTGGAATGAAAGGGGTAGAAGTGCTTAACTTAGAAGGAAAGGGGTGTGCAAATAACATTTTCAAAAATGTTATATAAATCCCGAAAATCAACATGCTTTTCCAAGATTTCAATAGAAATTAATAAAGTGAAGTTAACAAAACCATAGTTCGTCATTATTTGCAACACATTACCATGGGAGGATTATTGAAACCTTTTGACGTAGAACTACGTCTTACGGCAGAGTATCAATCCAAAATTTGGAGTCAAGCCAGCGTCACAAAAGAATGAAAGATTTTGAACGTTAATATGGCTTTTTCAATTTAAAACGGATTTTGGTCATAAATGGTGCAGCAACTGTATGGCTTTCTTGAAAAGATTGTTTGCCAATCGCTAAACAGTGAAAATTAACGAAAACTTTTATGGTAAAATTTTCCCATGCATTTTCTTGCTTCCCAGGCACGGACAACAAAATAAACTTCCGTATTTTTTTTGATTACTACAGAGTCAGTAAAGCCTAGGTGCAACATTCCGACTTGGAATTTTGACCTTCTGTTTTTATACGACAGAATTCGCAGCCAGCTGTAAGAGTACGGTACAATTGTAGGACTAGTGCTACAAATCCTTTGATTCTTATAAGCTTTTTTAGTCGAGATTCGAACATGTGACATCTAGCTTATTAGACCAGCGCCGTACCTCGAGGCCAACTGAGAGGCTCAGACTTTTTGCTTTTCCAACGCTGCAAATAAGCGACAGCGCAGTTATGGACTATCTTGGTTATTATTTTATTAATGCCTATTCTGTTATCATAAAAATTACATATTATTTTGAGGATAAGTTTGCTCCTAGAACTTTGTTAATAACAGGATGCGTGAAGCAGATTTCTATACTGAAATACTCCGATTTTGGCACTGGTAAAAATATTCGTTTTTGATATCACAAAATAGCTCACTTACCAAAAATGCGATACAATTTATCAGGCAAGTTATGTAATTATAGGACTAAATTTGGTAAGCTTAGGTAACTGATTTTCAAACTTATTGTCCCATCTGAAAGATACCTACTGATACCTAAAATTAGGTTTGGGCCAGAGTCTCAGAATTTCATGAAATTTTGTCTATGAGCATAGGATATGGACTTATTAATAAAAACAATATTTAAAAAATCCTATTTTCCTATTTTCACAGAAAAATTCAAAAGATTTTTTTTAATTTTCTCGGACGTCGCTTATTTTAAAAGTTTATAACTTTTAAACCAAGCATCGCCGGACAAATTTTTATATGAAAATGCAATAAAATTTTCTCAGCAATCCAGGAAAAATTTTCCGTGACAGTGGAGAATTCTACAGAAATGTTTATCGTTTTAGAATTTTCCATTATGGGTAAACTACCAAGCACCAGTTAATCGTGCCGCATTTTTCAATTTTTTCAAATGAACCGATTCAGCAAACCGGAGACTCGTAAGGGAGGGAGAAGAAGATTACACTTTATAAGTTACAAATTACAGGTTTCACTCATTCAAAACTCATTCAAATATTCAAAACAATCTCTTTCCCCTACCGTCCCTTCATCAATTGTAGAACCATCGTTTCAAAAAAAATATTAATATAGGGTAAAGAACTAGTTTTAAGCAGTCTAAGCGGGTCACTGATTGTTTTACCTTATTACAAGCGATGGGTTGACTAAGTGGGGGATATCAGCATACCAATCTTCTTGCTATCTTTAGTTCTTCAAGCTGTTACGATTGGAAGACATTATTGTTGAGCTAAACTTTTGATTTTTCGCTTTAAAAGTTGGAGCGGCGGAACTAATTTTGAACAGACCCAACCCATTTTCACCCGCAAGGTGCTTTTTTAAGCAATCCTAAAATCTGAATTTTTTTACGTCCCCTTAAAAAATCCCTCGAACTTTTCCCCCTATTCCGTAAGTTCGCGTTCCTATCCGCGACCTACTAATCGGCATCTGATGCGTAAAATGCCATCTGTCTAAATTGTTTATCGGGGCATACTCTCACCGCACCGTTCGGCAAACGGTATTCGTCATCTCGTTTATTCTCCGGTGTTCTTATGGGAAACTGCGAGTTTGACGCCTCACTCGCTGTTCATAAGGATGGTGGGAGAACAAAAGAGGTAAACATATAGCAGTACAAACGATCCGACTCAGAACAGTGTTGTCAAAGCAAATAACATTGAAACACATCGTTGCTTTATTAAATCACTGAGAAAATCTTCGAAAATTATTGAAAAAGCTGTCTTTTGTGTTGTTTTTAATAAAGAAAAAATACTTATGAACATAAATTTCTCTTGAAAGTATTGAACCACGTTTTCACCATAGGAGGTTTCAGTTAATTTCAAACTTAAAATTCTTATTTCCAGAACCGAAACAGTGTCTTGGCAACACGATAGTTCATCAGTTGTGCTGCAGCTGCTGCTAGTGGTGAACAGGTTCCGTCAATTCAGAATTTGTTTTCAGTTTTGTTAGAAAATAATAAAACTTTCGGCTAGTGACAAAGCCTTAGATAATAGAAAAAAAGAGAGTGAATAATATGGTATGTGACAATTGAGTGCTTGACTTTTAGAGTGGTTGTAATCAGTGCTGAAAAATGTGATGGATTCGTTAGTAGCGAGGTGGCGATAGCCTTCAGCAGCTGAAAAATGTACGTTTTTGGGCAACAATTTTTAATTCATCATATTTCTTGTCGGAAACCCAATAAATTGTGTTTGTGTGAATCAAATGTATGGTTAAGTGATTTGTGAAGATGATCCTATCAAAAGATTTTGAAAATATGAATAAAAAAGTGCGTTTTCGGCTCATTTATGTTCAACTGATTAAAATAGGTGACACTGCTTAACTCGTTCCTTACCCTATATGTATGACCGCATTTCAAGGTCAAGACTAAAAACTTGAGATTAGTCTATTCAAAACTTTGATATTTACTTACTTTTCTTAAACTGCTTAATTTTCATCCGGACAATTTCGGACTTCCGAACCGGAACAGAGTCAAATCGGACCGGCACGAACTCGGACCTAAAAAGTTCGTTCCGATTTTTATCCGGCCGGACCGGACCGCAACTCGGACTTCAATTTTCGTTCCGATGTCGAACACTATTTAGGTGTTTGAAACGGGTTGTCACTTCAGCAAACCGTATCTTTTGCTCTGGAAGTTGTAACTGCTGCACAGTGTCTACGTTGCGAAGTAGAAACTTTTCTTCTGACCCTTTAGCCGATATTGACAAGTCTATGCATCTTGACTCACTTTCCAACCGACTCATACCGGCGGTCCATTTTATAAGAATTGGCTTCCATGCCCCGCTTAACTTCAGTTTTTTGCTGCACTGCTGTCCATGAGCGAATAGGACGATCCCTCATCCAGAAACGCGACAACGCACAGAGGAGTAACTAGGTCAAAAAGCTGGCCAAAATTATTTTCTTACGTATTAAGTAATATTTCGCTCGAATATGAAATGAAACGTAAAAATAATTAATTTTGTAACAAACTGGTGCCAGTACAAGTCATTTCAATTCACTTAATAGTGCAAATTATGCTTTTCTTCTATTAACTATTCACTATTTAGCCATCTACAAAACCTACAAATGCATGAGTAAATCAATGAGTATCTTGTTTGTCTCTGATTCATATAAAAAAAAAACATTGGTTAATACCAAATTGTTGATACTGCAGTAGACTGATTCTTCGACACTAAATTAACTCAGATGTCTTCTCTGTGATATATAACTTCTGTTATGCAATTTATCAATTAACAATCGCGCCACACATACTATTACATACTTTATCGTCACCCAACTAACATTTTTCCTACTATTTTTGTCAGCGAATTTTGTTGAATGGAAATGTAGATTCAAATAGTGACATATTTGGAGAACAGACCTCATAATCCCTAGACATGTAGTATTGCTAGTGTGCCCATTGTATTGAAGGTGAATTATCTTGCACAGAAGATAGTACGCGACTAGATGCGAATGGTCGATATTTCCTTCAAAACAATGTGAAACATACAATTTTCAAAAGGGTCGCAAATGCCAGTCCGGACGTTTCCGGATAAGCTTTAGGTACCGATTTGTTCAGAATACCACAAAGATTCATTCCTTCATAGAATGTATGACCAGATTCTGCAAGATTAGATAACTTTTTTACCGTTGAAAAAGCACAAAATTGCAAAAAAATAGTTGTTTGACAAAACTATTTAAAACAAGTCATATTTTCAAAATTTTAAATTTTCTTCCTACAAACCAGTTAGAATTACTTATGATGAACCTATGTTTTGATAAATATCCTTTGTTAATCTTTTTGTTTACTTCTGATGGAATCCGTTTCCTGATGCTTGATGATTTTTCAAAAAAATGTTTCAAATATTGTCAATGTTTGTACACCTGCCAAAACTTACAGGTATGTTTCCATGTGTTTTGACTAAGAGTACTTTGTGCAGCATCTATTTAAGCATACAAAAATATATATATTATATTAGAAGACCGAAAAAAATGTTTTTCTTATTTTGGCCAGCTTTTTGCCCTAGTTACTCCTCTGTGCAACGTCGAGAAAACGATTTCCATTATAAATCCTTATGGGTACAACTCTGAAAATCACAGGCTGTTGATCCGAATCATTTACATTGCAATTCAATGAGAAGGGTATAGTCGATGATTGTGGCACTCTTTTTTGCGTTGCTGGGGGTGAAGCAAAGCATGGTGTCATTCAATACAACCACCAATGCTGCAGTGTCCCTTAAATCGACAACTTGTTTCCTCATGCTCGTTAAGGCACATCTGACACAATTTCCATTTCCTCACTATCGCGGTTCTATCATTATAATTCAATTTTTTGAAATAATCACAATATCGGGTACGATAATCAATCCGGTCGCAGCCGCGACAGGGCTTGATATGAGACACTGCGTTGTTTTGAAGCTGATTGTTTACCGCATTTGCTGAGCATTCTACACCGACGTAAGCATTGAGAAAACCTTGATCATTCGTTCGTTTTTTATTTTTCCGAGACCTGTTTTGATGGCCTTCGGCCAACGAAGTAAGTAGAGTAGCTTCCATAGCCTCCGAAACAATTTTTGATATGAAGTCCGAGAATGTGCCAACGGATACTGTTGGGGAGTACAAACCGTACTATCAGGGACCCCACTGTACGTGCGTGAGTGACCGGCGATCAAGGTGGCACCGGCTTAGCGCACTAATCCATAATACGCCTTTATGTGGGATTAAGCATTCATTACATGCGACAATTGGACATTGTTCGCCGAAACTTATATAAGCATGCTAAGCAAGACGCTTAAGAAGTCCATGTCGTAAACCGCCAGCAGCCGTCGTGCTGTCTGTGCATATTTGTATAAATGTTGTAAATAAAATTAGTCTGTTGTGAAGAAAGGTGTGTTATCGTGAAGGACCCTCCGAACATGCGCACAGCAGCTTGGCTGTAACCCGCCCAAGCGCGCCCAAAGTAATTACTGGCCTAGGATAGGCCAAACCCAGAATTATTGGATCCCATCCCAGTACTCTGCGCTGATTCAGGGTTTAACATACAGTCCACTCGCTCCCAACCGTGCTTTCGAACATTGGTCCTTCGAGCCGGATTGGGAGCTGGATCGGAATCATAAAGGTTGCTGGAAAGCTGGATCGGAATCATGTATCGGCGCAGATGACGAGCAGGATCGGTTAAGTCTCGTCGGTTCGGTCAAAACAAATTGTGCCTATAGCCATCGCTCACCTGAAAAGCCCGTTAGAAGAAAGAGCGTACTATGCGCTCTGGTTGCCCACCATTCATTGGTAAAATTGAACACTGCACTATTCAATTGGCTGACAATGCCTCACGTTCAATTATTTAGGCTACCTCGCCTAAGCCTGTTAACTTACCCAACGATCCAAGTGTCTAACTGGAAGGAATAAAATTTCGCAAATCGCCCCTTTGCCACTACAATCCATGCCAGCGTGTGCATTAGAATCGTAGTGTAAACTATACAGCCGATCATCAGGAACAACATATCAATCGCTCTCTCCGCTCGGTATTCAATATCACTGCCATAGGGATAAGAAACCAAACTCTGGCAGTCCCATTTCTCCAAGGTTCGATCAAAGGAATAGCACTATTTTGGTCAATTACCCCACAAACACAATCGCACAGAGAGTTAATCTCCAACAGAACGCTCTCACTCTAGATGAAGGACTAGGGCTAGTTAATTACAACGCGCCAACTTTGAAAACCGGTTCGCAAAATTGAAACGGTTCGGAAATCTAAAAATGCAAGATCGGAGCTGGGAAGTACTATAAGTAGCATCTTGACATTCGCAACGATGTATTTATGTGTAACGGTACGGTACATGTAACGGTCTTGAAGGGATTTGATGCCAATTTGGAAAGTTATACTCATAAGTTTTGGTCTCATTTGGTGATTAGTAGCGAGTAGAGATTACCCTCACTTGTGTGAAAGGGTAGTAGCGTGCAATTGTATCTGGCAGTACGGGAAAGACGTCAGCCGACTAACAAGGTAACAACAGTTAAAGCTCCAAATCATATAAGGAAGGATCTCTGCACTTCGAGTTAAGATTAAACAAGGTTTCAAGCCAACAAATCGTTGAAATTTGCAGCTATGGATTATAAGTCGTGTGTGAATTCGGTGAATGTACGCTCCAGGCTATACGGGAGCAGTGAAGATATTGCTCAGCTCAGAATCTGATGAAAGTAGAGGAACTTTCGGATGGATGGCTTCAACTACAGACACTACGCAGAAAGGTAGCGTGCACTGGGTGCGCTTTGCAATGTACAAATATTCAGGAAAACTTTGGAAACAGTGGACAAAGTGGCTGGGAGTCACAGGTCAATGCATCGGAACATCGGCTGAATACGTCGGAAGGAGGAAGCAATTTGTTTACGCAATAAAGTGGATTACATGATACAATGGATGGATTAATAAATGGATATAATGGTCGATGCGTGAGTTTTGTTTGTGCTCTGCAATTCCCTTGGTATTATGGTGGTTTTTCAATGGCGATTTTGGTTCACTTTTATGCATTTGATTGGATTTGGGCAAGGCAACTTGGTGCGATTATGGCAAATAGGCAAGTGAAGATTAAAGAGGCAAATGGTATGGTTTTGGGTATGTAAACGAGGGCAACGGTATGGCAAACATTGGGCGAAGAGCGGTAGCGATTTAAGTAGCAGACTGGTAGTTTCAAGGAGGAGGCAACGGCTATTGGTGACTATAATTTACGGCAAGGTGGAAATTAGTAACTGGAACACTAATTCAGCTACTAACGACAACTTTAAACGCTAATGCAGCGGGTCACAAGCTACAAGTGGCTAGGTGGTTCCAATCGAGGAAGGCTTTCAGGGTAGTGCGTGCTGGTCATGCAGGCGACCGCACTGCTACCCACCACCTCTCGCAGTTAAGTATTTTCAAATAAATTGGGTGTTATTCAGTAAATTGTTTGGAATTCACAATCAGCTCAGCAGTGGTGCACTACGGGACAAAACAATTTCGTCGAAAGATTCGGCAATTTGGTTGAGCTTTGCACAGAGGAATTAATGTAGCAATTAAAGGGAGATCGACATTCAGTTAATGGCAAGTAAACTGAAGAATAGCAAAATACTGGATTTCGAAGGCAACTATGCGAATGGATCGCAGTCACTCGCGCGGCAGTTTGGGCATGCGCGATGATTTCTACACCTATAGGAGTGATCGGAGCCGTCTATCCAAGCTTCAAACAAGGTGTGCCACATGTTTGGAGTGGCCAGGAGGTTCCAGCGAGTGAAGCATTCGGGGGTAGCGCATTCTGGTCAACCAGGCGACCGAATCGCGTACCACCTCCAACACGAGATAAGTACCATGAATTGAAAGGCAATCAATTAGTTTACGCGGTAAATGTTTTCAGCGACGGCTTCGTTGAAGGTTACATAAAATGCAGCGATATACCAAATGGATGGAAGGCTCATCCACTAAAATCAATAGCAACGGAGAGCAGTTGGTTCATGATGGGGCAGCAATGTTCGGCAGCACAAATCGAACATTATACAGTAACGGAAGCGGTAACGGTTGGGCCGCATTGGATCGGTTGGGTAGTACGAAGCTGCACTCGACCAAGGTATACAGCACATCCACCTCAAGGGAGAGTGGATTACTCATCGATCATGAGGAAACGGGGTTTCCCATGAATTATTTTACGGAAACTGCAAGGAAGCAGTACTCATACGCCGAAAAAACAGATTTCACCCCCAAGTTGGCGGGGGCTCAAACCGGCAAGCGAGTCAAGGGACTCCACGCCCGGTGGCAGCATTACCCAGATCAAGGGATTTGGTATGCAGCGGCGGTGCTAACATGGGAGCACTCTAATGGTCAGGAATTCAGTCAAGGGACAGATTTCAAAGTATGCAGCGGTATCGCAGGGCATACCGGAGGGCATGCTGAGCATAATGGAGGCCGGAGTGGGATCTATCACTACCGGTAAAGGTGAAACAAAGGTGATGAGGATAACGGTATCGATTTGGTAGGAGTCAAGGGACTTCACATAGCGACAGTTGCACAACCAATGTCATGGGACATGGTGCAACGGCAATCATTAACAACAAGCTACATGCATAGGGGTGTCGCATGGGCGTACCAAATGGCATGCGTAAAGGAGGAAGGGCTGGTAACGGACCAGCATTAATGGCCACGAGTAAGCAGCAAATATCAAGGCAAGGAACCAATCCAACCGCGTATAGGTTATACGCACCGTGTAGCAACGAGCGGCTACAGGCAGGGAGCTGTGAACCTAGCAGGGCAGAGCATCTTTTCACTTCAACAGTAATGTCACAGCATTGTTAATCATCCTTTATGGAGTAGCAGCCACAAGTCCGAGGTGGCAAGCAGGAATCCAGCACTAAGGCAATGGGGGGAGGCGCGTTTTTGGTCAACATGGCGACTGAAACTGCCACCCCAAACCCACCCAGAGTTAAGTATTTATTTCATTAAGACATGGAACAAAGTGTTTAGGCGGATAAACTTTCAGCGAAACACCACAAGCAATATCGCCGCCATGATGAGGACATCCGGAGACATTGGCCGACCGACAAGGATCGTCGCGAGATAAGGCATTATCAACTAGGAATCAACCAACGTTATTGGAAGGCAGAATTATTTAGAAAGCTGATGCTTTCAAGGTGGGGCAGGATGTTGGGGAGTACAAACCGTACTATCAGGGACCCCACTGTACGTGCGTGAGTGACCGGCGATCAAGGTGGCACCGGCTTAGCGCACTAATCCATAATACGCCTTTATGTGGGATTAAGCATTCATTACATGCGACAATTGGACATTGTTCGCCGAAACTTATATAAGCATGCTAAGCAAGACGCTTGAGAAGTCCATGTCGTAAACCGCCAGCAGCCGTCGTGCTGTCTGTGCATATTTGTATAAATGTTGTAAATAAAATTAGTCTGTAGTGAAGAAAGGTGTGTTATCGTGAAGGACCCTCCGAACATGCGCACAGCAGCTTGGCTGTAACCCGCCCAAGCGCGCCCAAAGTAATTACTGGCCTAGGATAGGCCAAACCCAGAATTATTGGATCCCATCCCAGTACTCTGCGCTGATTCAGGGTTTAACATACAGTCCACTCGCTCCCAACCGTGCTTTCGAACAGATACGTCACTCTGTTTGAGTTTATACCTCACCCACTCTAATTTTGTGGCCGAGGGCAGCTTAACGAGGTGGTCCAGGAGGTCTGCTACAACTAAATGATCGCAAAGCCTCTTCACGATCGTTCCATAATCAATAAACGATTATAACTGTTCGATACGCGGGGGCTCTGCTTTTCTCGCTCTCAGTAGCAATGTATGAAGAAGCTGCTCCGGCCTACCGAAATGCTCACAGAGCTCTTCGATCACTGTAAGTACTAACTCGGACAGTAGCAATCTACTCCTTACTAAGTCTAAAGTCTTCCCAGATTATCGAGATTCGACCAATCACAGGCTGCATTACCGTTGTTGAAACTACTGAAGAATATTGGCCACTCTTCTGGTTTGCCAGTGAAGATTGGAAGCTTAGCAAAAGGGCCTTTTCTAGCAGCAATCTACTCTTATGTTAATTCTCGTGCTGGTTGCGGAGTCGGTGGAGACGGGATCGGTAGCGGCGCTGGTGGCTTTTTCAAAACGGAATATCGACGAGGCGCTGCATTTTCATCGTCATGTGTGTCAGGAAGAATCTGCACTGCAGGTGATTTTCGACTTGACCTTGGTGCATAGCTTCGCTAGGAGTAGTCGACAGGGTTCGATTTTGTTCCCCAAATTTTGTTGGGTCATTGAACGATGATTGCCCTTTTGTCGCTAACGTTTTCTCCCCCTCCGCTGATGCTCCCTCTTGACCTAGTCCAGTATCTTCTTGCTCCAATTTCCACTCCTCGAATTGTTTATACAGCATCTCTCGTTTGGCACAGAATTCGGTTTCTGCTTTCTTCCGCAAAAGAAACATTTCGTGGTCCAATTGCAATTGCATCTCTCGTTTTTCCATCTCCCGTTTCAATTGCAGCATATTTTGTTTTCGCTACATCTCACGCATTTGCTCCAGTTCCATTTTATGTTTCAGCTCTGCTTCCTCCTGCTCTTTTTGGAAGTCCGCTAACTTTTTGGAAACTGCAGTCCTTTTCGACGGACCTGCCAGGTGTTGTGGGTTCAAATCCGGTTATAATCTCTGATTATAACTTGGTTCGACCCATGCACCTTCCAGCGTTGGACAAAAGATAGGAGTCACAACGACAACTTGTTAAGCATAGCTACCTATTACCCCCCCTCTCCTTTCCACTCTTTCCCCTCCATTCCCAAAAATCCTTCTTCATTACTTTCCCTTACTGTCCCTTCATCAATTGTAGAATCATCGTTTAAAAAAAATATTAACTGTGAGTTATCGCCACACGCACAGATCACGATCCGTACAGATCATGACAAACAGTGAATCTTTAGCGTTGATCACAAGATTTTGTTCTCTAAACAGTCTCAGCAGTCGATCGTAGTGTTACATGTTACCTAGCTGCAAGAAAAAAGGTCACGCATGTTGCTTGTATTGCGATTCATGGGAAGCACACAACCAATCGTCTGTATCTGTTATATTTCTCAACGCAATCATGCAATTAACATGAACTGACATGAGGTTTGTCATAATGTGATAATATCGACAAACGATGATAATAACGAGTAACAGAATTGAATGCCAATTTGAGCCTTTCAAAGTTCTCGTTTGAGACATTTGCGTACAGGACATTTCCATAATCAAATAGTGGAATTATGAGAGCCCGTGCTAATTGTAACCGAATCGATTGAGGAGTGAAATGGCGCAGTGCAACTAAACATTGCATAGACCCGTAAACCTTTTTACATACGGCTGATACTTGGGCATCCCACTTCATGTAACTGTCCATGAGTATGCCCAAGTTTTTGACAACCTTTGAATAGTCGATTATTTTGTCTCCAACCACCATATTATCAACCTCATCAAGAACCATTGTTTTTGTTCTAAAAACAATTGCTTGAGTTTTTGCCGCATTTAATCGAATGCCATTGGAGATGCTCCATTCGATAATTTTGCTGATGTCCATATTGATATTATTCACTACTTCTCGTGTTTCATTAATTTTTCCGGAAAGATATAGTTGAAAGTCATCAGCATAAAGATGGAATTTACAATGCAGAAGTGGTTCAGGCAGATCGTTAATAAACATAGTAAATAAAAGCGGTGCCAAAATTGACCCCTGCGGGACTCCGCTTGTTACGTTTAATAAGTTCGATTTCATGTCATTGAACTCAACATATTGTGATCTTCCCGAAAGACATGAGTAGAGAAAATCAATAGCACATTTTTCAAGCGCGAATAAACGCTTAAATTTTTTACATAGCAGTGAGTGATTAATGGAATCGAAAGCTTTGCTGAAATCGAGAAGTACCATGATTGTGACAAGTTTTCGATCCATGGCACAACGGATATCATTTTCGATTTTGATGAGCGCTGTGGTTGTGCTGCAATGTTTGCGATATCCTGATTGGATCGACACAATAAACTGTTTTGCACTAAATAGTCATTCAGTTGTTTCACAATTAGTCCCTCGAAGATTTTAGATAGAGCAGGAAGAATGCTGATTGGACGATAATCAGCTTCAGAAGAAGGATTATCAGTTTTCGCAATTGGAGCAATACGAGCGATTTTCCAGTCGCGAGGAAAAGATGACGTTGTTATAATACAATTAAACAAATCAGTTATAAACGGCAGCGTAACACAAAGTGTCTTTTTTAAAACATGTAGAGGAATGTTATCGGTTCCAGAAGAATCACATGTAGCCGAATTGAATTCATTAAGCACTTCATCTTCGGTCACACCTCTAAAAGAAAAAATATCATTGGTTACCTCTGCTGCAAAGTCGTGTAGATTGGTTCGATTGAAATGAGAAACAAAATATGAGTTAAGCGATGATGCACTCGTATCACTGCAACCAGTTTTACAGGGAACTTCTTTGAGACCTAGTCGTTTGATATTCCTCCAGAGTTTATTTGCAGGAAGTTGAGGACTGAGATTAGAAGCGACAAATTCTTGCTTAGATCTTTTCACTTCACGATTAGCAATATTTCTTAACCGCGTAAAATTGTTCCACTTGCTTGCACATTGCTTGTCTTTTTTTCAGCAATTGTACGCATCCTATCGATTTTTGAATAGCACTCTCAGATTCTGAGTGATCCAAGGGCAGCTTGGTTCGATATTTATTTTCTTTTTCAAGGGAGCGCACAGTGCGTTGAACGTATGGGACTGCGGGACAAAAATCAAAACTGCTAGTTTTAGCCATTTTATCAACCTAGTGTAATGAAAAAAGTAGTTTGTGATAATAGAAGCTAATATTTGCTTAAATGTCTCAAAATATTTACATAATGGCAAAAATGTCCCAAATGCCAAATTTTTAGGCAAGCATCGCAAAAGTTTTTCATCATTTTATGGGTTGTGGTCGACTATATAACTACCAAAGTTGTTTGTGAAAGCGGCATTTATACTAGAAATACTTTGGTAAATTCAGCAATGCCATGTAGTTAGATTAGATCCATGAAACGAATTTCCAGCAGGAAAACCGTTATCATTGATTATTCGTCATTATTATCAACCCGAGAAACGTGAAAAAACGGCAATACTTAATACCGATCAGGTTTATTAATTTTTTTAAAGAAATATTTACTCGCTATATGAAATAAAATCGCTTTGAGTTTGATTTTGAACAGTAATAGCACAAAGCTTCATAAACAGTGGTTTCTTCTAACAGGAATAACATAATATAGTAGAATCAACGGAAATCTGACGGTTTATCAGTGTTTGACGTTGATCTACAAATATTGAAATATCTTGCAGAGTTGCAGGTAGTTGCAGCTAAAACCTGTTCGATCTTGTAGAGGACACTTTGAACAATTATTCTGTGTATATTTTAGCTTGGAAGTCGGTGGAACATTTTTTAAATCAGTAATCAAAGTTGGAGTTCTGTTTTTTTGACGGATAATATCTATGTCCTTTCTATGGGACGATTTCTTAGGAGTGAGGTTAAAATGAATTCCTTCTATAACCAAAATTTATTCTACTAACCTTGATTGTTATTCTTCATTTTAAAGATTTTGATTACACAAACTATGAAACTTTTACGAGCGTGAAGAATAACCTTCAAAAATGAAAGCAAAATTTGTAAGTAAAATCCATTCTGCAACTTGACAGTTTGAACGCTTGTAATAGTAGTTATGACGCTTTCCCAAGCAAACTAATACATGTTTAGATAGCAGAAGGCATCTATAAACAATTTTAAATACTTGGTAGGGTAGATGCTCCAGTCATGGAGGGATTATGTCGGGGGATAGTGTTTAAAGACAATTTGAACGCTCAATTTATCAGTTTCCAATTGAACTACAAGATAATATGGTGCACCATAATGTTGGTTTTAAATACATACCAAACTTATACCATTCTGTTGGTTTATATATCTAAAATATAGCTTTTCCTGACATTAGTCTGTGCTCCTAAAGTAGTGGTAATGTTCCTATAATAGTGGAAAATTTGCCTATAATAGTGGAATTTTGTTTACCGCCCTTAGTAACGCTTGCAGTAAGCATGGCAGCAGGTGGATAACAGCGTAGGCTTGTTAAAATGTTATGGGTTGTTACGAATTTCTTAAGCAATTGCACTATATGGGTCTGCTCAAAAGGAATTTGTAATTTTTGCACCAACATCTTCAATTTTAACTGAGTATCTTAGATAAAACTGTTAACAAATATATATTTAACAATATAAAATTGAAATTATTTCAAAATCCGCCAAAATTATGATATATATCGCGTTTCCACCACTACTGGTACTACCACAACTACTGGAGCATCTACCCTATACCCGATTTAAAAAAAGTGAAGAATGATTTTTGTCTATGGCTCAACGCACTGTGGAGCGTGATGATCAATGATGGATAAAAGCGTGCTATTCAAGACTGTTAGTTTGTCATCTGCATTGCTGCATTGTTGCATAGCAGACAGATCGGCATTGGCTAGGTCCTCAAGAAACAATCGGTAGTTTATTCTGCCATATTCACGAGTCCAGTAGTATTCGGGATTTAAATACCGTCATCCGGGGATACTTGCAACACGGGGGTTACTTGCAACACTTTGGCGCATCGCATTTTTGACAGCTCTAACGCATTTGTTTGTTAACATAACCATTTGTACCCAATGCCATTTTAAAGAAGGGACGTTTACCTATTGTTTAGTTAAGTTTAATCCATTACATCATTGTTTTGCTTGTTGCTATACGATTGGAAAGTAATACCACTTTCAGAGTAGGAAAAATGGATGTGCAAAGTTGCGTCAGTTCATTGACATGGAATTATTTTTTATTGTTTGGTTCCTGTACACAATAAGTGCATCATATTAGCTAACAAATAGCAACTTTGAGCTTTGTTTATATTTTGAACTTGGAGAAGAAACGATGAATTCGTGTTGTTACTTCCAATATGGCGCGGCTAGCAGCACTTCTAAAAATGAAAATTATCGTAATAGACAGTATATACAAAGTAAGTTTGCATCTGTATGATGTTATTTCGTCTACCACCATCTCCAGAAAAATTAAAATTGTGAAAAATTTCACGTGCCTTGAAACGGCAATTTGGAGTTCGCCGACATGCTGCATTTTTACCGAATATCTTTAAAAAAGCGATAGACGAAATTGGGAAACAAAAAACGCCTTCAGTATCTCTTGTTTTACTACAAATACATTCAAAATATCTCAAAATAGTCATTCGCGGTTTGAAATCAGATATAAAATCATAAGAAACGCAAAATCAGAAAAGTGTTGCAAGTAACCCCGTTTACTGGGTAACTTGCAACACCCCTATTTTCGGATCATTCTACAGATTCATTTAGTTTATATTTTTTCTCATTTTTTACCCTGTAGTCAAAGCATATTAGGTCATGGTCACTAATGCCCCCTAAAGAAGACTGGTATAAATTTTTTATATTGAAGGTACAGTTTCCTGCCAGTAAATCAATCCAAGATTCTGGGTGGTTGGACGGTGACACGTGGGTAGAGATGGCACGATTTTAAATGTCACCGTATCAAGCTGATTTATAAGGCCTCTCGTGGATGGATCGGTAGGTTTTAACAAATTCACATTGAAATCCCTCATGATCAACATGTTGGACTCGCATGAAGATATTTCAGAAATTATTTCGAAGATGTCGAAGATGTCATTCATGTCAGAAATTGTTTCGAGATGCCAAAAATTGAACAGAGATTCACGTAAAAATATATCGGATTGCAAAAATATATGTAAACAATAAAAAAATAGCCAAAATATTTATTCACAGTGCAATCGTATGACTTTTTGAAATTTCATACGTCACGCACAAAATTCAATATGGCTGTTTATAGTACCTGTATATAAATATTTCTTGATGGTAAATGGATTTTTTACAGGCAGTGAACGTTGCTAAAGAAAAAAATTGAGCGTTGAAGGTCACTATTTCTCATAGCCTTGTAGTAGTGAGACAATTCTGCACTATTTTCATTTTATCTTAACGCTGGCAGTCATTTGAATAACCTTCTCGAAGACCGCAACTTTCTAGACAGTCAGCAGCACAAGATACAGCCTGTATGTAAATATTACATATACACTAGCGCCACAATTGTGCGCTATTTTCCATACCACCTTGAACTACGGTCAGGATTACGACTTATTCCATGTTGGAACTAATTAAGTCAATTCCCATATGCTACATAGACTCTAATAAGGACGTTCGACCGTCTTAATGGAATCACTCGAGACCGTCCTTATTGGAAACGTTCTTGTTCGAAACCGCATATACGACCATTTTCAGAAAACCGGAAGTCATCATCTTTGATTCCAAAATGGCGCCAAAAGACAATAGAGTAGGGAGGGGCATAAGTGCGATGTTTGAAGTTGTCATCAATTTTCGTGAGATATAAAGATGGACAACAACATAATATATTTTATAGCGATGCAGTAACTCAATGTCTTCACATTCAACTATAAATCATCTGATTTAAAGTTGAATGTGAATGTTTCTTCTGATCAAGTGCAGATTCGCACTTTTGCCCCGCTAGTGGGGTAAAAGTGCAAATCTGCACTTGATCAGAAAAAAGAAGTATTTATTTTGCAAAACACTATTACCGCAGATGATTTATAGTTGAATGTGAAGACATTGAGTTACTGCATCGCTATAAAATATATAATACCGCGGGGCAAAAGTTCGAAGCTAGAATCCATGAAATTAGCCCAGCAGTAGCTAACAAAACCATATTATCTTCAATCTGCGTTATGTTTCGGTAAGGAATATTCTCAATTTGCACCTTTTCTATTTTGCGCTGATGTATTGCAGCCTCCGTCGGATCAAATCTTTACCAACCTAAAGCTGTAAGTTAAAGCTGTATATAATTAGCTATACATTTTTGCCTCATCCATGAAACGCACTTTTGCCCCGTCCGTGAATCGAACTTTTACTCCGCTATGCGCTTGACGGGGTTAGATTAAATTACGGAAAAGCGAAATATATTTTGTAAATTCTTTTCACCATATTTTCAAAACAGATATGCGAGTGATGTAAAACGCTGCTACAAATTTTCAACAAGTAATATCCTCCTGTTGATATCGTATTTGCCGTATAACGAAAAATTACACCAAAACCGCCCTAAAATAACATTTGCACATAGCTCTGCAACTATACTTCGTAAGCAACCAAAGTTTACGTTAGATTCAAGTTGTCACCCATCCATGCCAATGTAGAAAATTTACTCGGAATCTGCACCGATAAATCATTGAATTGCACTTTTACCCCTCCTTACTCTATACCATACCCAGTTGTCATACTCTTTCATTAATGCCCATTTTATAGGAGACTAGCTGACCCGACAAACTTCGTATTGCCACAAATTAACCTGTGTTGTACATAAATCATGAATCTCGGATGATCTTTGTCACAATCTCGAGTTTTGCAAGCCCCCCAGTGGGCGGCGCTTCCGACGGCGAGTCACCGGCAACACTCGCGACCGGCTCGTCCTGAATGATCTAGTGTTACTATAGATAGTTTTTGTGGTCTTGTATTGACTAATGTTTTATGGAAGAGTCTCGAATTTCACGAGTTCGATTAGGTTTTGAGTTTCGCAAAAATTTCTGTTTTATTTGTATGAGAGTCCATATCCCCCTACCACAGGGGTGAGAGGTCTCTAACTATCGTAAAATAAATTCAAGACTCCAAAATCTCCCACATGCCAAATTTGGTTCCATTTGCTTGATTAGTTCTCAAGTTATAAGGAAATTTGTATTTCATTTGTATGGAAGCTCCCCTCTTAAAAGGGGAAGGGGTCGTAATTCACCATAGAAAAAATTTCTGCCATCTAAAACTCCCACATGCCAAATTTGGTTCCATTTGATTGATTAGTTCTCGAGATAAGAGGAAATTTGCATTTCATTTGTATGGAAGCCCACCCTCTTAAAGGGGAGATGGGCCATAACTCGCTTTCTAAAGAAGAGAGGGGTCTCAATTCACCATAGAAAAAAATCTTGCGTCCAAAACCACTTACCAAATTTGGTTCCATTTGCTTGATTAGTTCTCGAGTTATGAGGAAATTTGTTTTTCATTTGTATAGGAGCCCCCCCCCCTCTTAAAGTGGGGAAATCCATAGAAAATATACCATAGAAAATATTCTTGCCTACAAAAACACCCACATGATAAATTTGGTTCCATTTGCTTGATTAGTTCTAGAGTTATGAGGAAATTTGTATTTCGTTTGTATGAGAGCCCCCCCTCTTAAAAAGGTAAGGGGTCCTAATTCATCATAGAAAAAATGGTTGCCTCCAAAAACACCCACATGCCAAATATGGTTCCATTTGCTTGATTAGTTCTCGAATTATGAGGAAATTTGTATTTCATTTGTGTAGAAGCACCCCCTCTTAGAGTTGAGAGGGTCCTAATTCACCACAGAAAATATTTTTGCCTCCGGAAACCTCCACATGCCAGTTTTGGTTCTATTTGCTTGATTAGTTCTCGAGTTATGAGGAAATTTGAATTTCATTTGTATAGGAGCCCCCCCCTCCTAAAGTGGGTAGGGGTCCCAATTCATAGAAAAAATTTTTGTCTCCAAAACCACCCACTTGCCAAATTTGGTTCCATTTGCTTGATTAGTTCTCGAGTTATGAGGAAATTTGTATTTTGTTTGTATAGGAGCCCCCCCTCTTAAAGTTAGGAGGGGTCCTAATTCACCATAGAAAATATTCTTGCCCTCGAAAACTTTCACATGCCAAATTTGGTTTCATTTGCTTGGTTAGCTCTCGAGTTATGAGGAAATTTGTATTTCATTTGTATAGGAGCCCCCCCTAAAGTGAGGAGGGGTCCCAGTTCATCATAGAAAAAATTTTTGTCTCCAAAAACACCCACGTGTCAAATTTGGTTCCATTTGCTTGATTAGTTCTCGAGTTATGAGGAAATTTGTATTTCGTTTGTATAGGAGCCCCCCCTCTTAAAGTGGGGAGGGGTTCTAAACAACAATGGAAAATATTCATGCCCTAGAAAACTTTCACATGCCAAATTTGGTTCCATTTGCTTGATTAATTCTCGAGTTATGAGGAAATTTGCATTTCATTTGTATAAGAGCCCCCCTCCCTAAAGTGGGGAGGGGTCCCAATTCATCATAGAAAAAAATTTTGTCTCCAAAAACACTCACGAGCCAAATTTTGTTCCATTTGCTTGATTAGTTCTCGAGTTATGAGGAAATTTGTATTTCGTTTGTATAGGAGCCCCCCCTCTTAAAGTGAGGAGGGGTCCTTATTTACCATAGAAAATATTCTTGCCCTCGAAAACTTTCACATGCCAAATTTTGTTCCATTTGCTTGATTAGTTCTTCAGTTATGAGGAAATTTGTATTTCATGTGTATAGGATCCCCCCTCCTAAAACGGGGAGGGACCCAATTTATCATGGAAAAAAATTTTGTCTCCAAAAACACCCACATGCCAAATTTGGTTCCATTTGCTTAATTACTTCTCGAGTTATGAGGTAAATTGTGTTTCTTTGGTACAGGAGCACCCCTCTTAAAGTGGGGAGGGGTCCTAATTTACTATAGAAAATATTCTTGCCCTCGAAAACCTTCACACGCCAAATTTGGTTCCATTTGCTTGATTAGTTCTCGAGTTATGAGGAAATTTGTGTTTCATTTGTATGGGAGCCCCCCCTCTTAGTGGGGGGAGGGGTTTCTAACCATCACTAAAACCTTTCCTGGCCCCAAAAAACCTCTACATGAATATTTTCATGCCGATTGGTTCAGTAGTTTTCGAGTCTATAAGGAACATACGGACAGACAGACAGACAGACAGAAATCCTTCTTTATAGGTATAGATTTTGTATCATTTATTGACATTTACAAATCCCATGGATATAGACCACTATGTTGCGGAATGTTTTGGGGATTAAGATAAAAATATATATGAAATCATAGTGGTCTATGTACATTGGTATGAATAAATCGTATATTTTGACAAAAGTTGGGATTTTTTGTATTCTCATGTTGAATCACTTTATACACTACACATTAGAACACTTGGTTTGGAGAAAATAATTGTATAGAATTTATTATAGTTTTTTAGACAATTGCGTCTCCTGTAAAATTAACTAAGTAAATGGGGTCAATCCCGGCGAAGTGGTTAGCATTTACGCCTCTCACGCCGAGGACCCGGGTTCAAATCCCAACCCCGCAGAAGTCACGAATGACATAAGCTGTTAAAGTGACTATAATCTAACAAAAAAAACTAATTGAATGGTCAATAGACCACTATAATCCGGAACGATTCAATTGATGGCAATTTCAAACATCGCACTTACCAGAAAACGTTCCTTAAATCAGTCAATACATAGAAAAATTTCTGTTCAATTGGTGAAATAAAATCCATTGAAAAATGGCTGAGTTACAAACGTACAAAATTTAACCACTTTTCAGCAAATGTTAATTTTTGCATTTTTTTACGCGAAGGATACGGTTTGCGTAAATCGAAATCGAAATTCACGTGAAAAAGCCACCTGAATTCCGATATTTACGTAAAAAACCGGCACATCCGCGTAAATTTCGAAAATCACACAAAAAAGGCGTAAATTCCGAAATTCGCGTAGAAAACAGGAAAAATCCGGAATTTGCGTTGAAATAGTCGCGTAATAAACAAACCGCGTAAAAGCTACTTCAATGTCCTTCTAAAAAGCGTACCGTAAATGCCCGAGTTCTGCGCGATTCCTATTCCTGTGCACCCCCATTTCAGCCAAAACTTTCGAATTCGAATCCCTGTAAATTTTTAAATTAATCAATACATCTAGGAAAATATGTGCACTTGTAGTTATTAATTTTAGAATATTCCAGTTTTTAATGAAAATGTGTGGTGCGCAGAATTACGTGCATTTACGGTAGTTTTACGTCAAAGCAAATAATTTCAAATATAACATTCAATAAATCGCTACTTTAGCGTGCATTGTATAAAAAAATATTTTTGAAATCGTTATTAGGGACATCCTGCTGTTATGCTAGTTCTCACCACTCAAGAGAATAAGTAGTCGATTTTAGGAGATTGAATTAAAAACCATGAAGTAATTTGCGGTTTTCTCATTAAACGTGAATAACATTAGTTGGGGCTCGTATGGGTAGAGTTCAGAGGGGAACACAGAGTGGAGGAGAGGATCCGAGAGTTTGAAATTTGATATTATTCCTACTCTAAACAGCTTCACCTAGGGCACCAGCTTATGTCAAAATTTTATAATGCAAAATATTTCATAGTCAATGAAAATATTCATAATATTACGGAGTTTCCACCTATTTAGAGTCCCACGCGAAAATTATTAGCGTGGTTATTTTCTGCGTTTACCACGCACGTTTGCAATTTAGCAATTTGAACTATCAGTTTTTCGTTATTGCCTCCCCACTGCACCCCTCCTTGCTTGACCAGCATATTTTCAATGTATTTAGTAAGTACAGGATAATTATTATTAAAAAAAGAATTTGCGTAGGACTCGTTAAATTCCTGCCAGGTGCAATAACTATAGCTTTTTGATTGACTCTTTTTAAAGGGGAATGATTAGTCATTAACTTTTCAAATTTCGGAAAATGTTGTTGGGCCCAAACAAAAGCTCTGTTTTTAGAAATGTATTCACTGCAATATTCTTCTTGCCAATCTGAACACAGAGAATATATTTTCATGAACAGAATTTTTGTTTCAAACAAAAAAAACTGCTTTTGAAATTCTCAAAATCAATGACGACTCATTTCTCCTTAAATTCGATTACTTTGGTTCAGTGATCGGAATGGTGGAAATGAAATCCGAGGACGCATGTTCACAGTATTACATAATTATATTTAATTTATCTGGAATTTTAAAAAAAAGGTTAGAACCTGAACGACTGAATTAGAGTCCACTGCTGCCTCGGATAGAATAATGAGCATAAACTCTTTTTGTATGACTTTTTGTTACTATTGACGTCATTCTCTAGTGTGTGGTGATCAAATGAAACACCTGAGTTTTGTTTTTGAAATGTCATTCCAGTGTTCATCGCAGATAAGAACGTTAGTGTGGTTCAAAAATTACCTCTGCCAAATCATAGCTAATTTGATTACTGTCGATTCCGATTGCCGATTACCGGGGCATGAATTTCAAATGTCTGAATATGAATTTCAATTAAAAAATATTAAGCTGCAGCTTAATATTTTTTAATTGAAATTCATAGCATGCAGCATGCGCAGGAGCATGAATATGCTCCTCAACCAACTAAAATAAAAACAATTTTAATGCTAAGTTTCAAGAAGCCACTGCGACAGTCCTAGAGGTTTTGTCTTTTGTAACTGACCCCGATACTTATACCATACTCCAGCACGTTTGAAGTTCAGTTTTTTAAGTAATAGCGATTTCAAATACGGAAAAAATTGTACTTTACAGAACTTTAAGTCATTCGTTGAAAATAGGCCCACGTCGTAGGCTCAAGGTATTGTTTGTGTCATGAAAGTAGTTAAAAAATTACATATAAACTTCAAGCTCCTTGAAGTGCCATTCAACTCAATATATATCACAAAGAGCCGAAATTATTCCTGATATTTGGGAAGCTACTCTGAACCGAAAAGACGGTTCCAACCAGTAGCAAAACTAAAATCAGTCTAATGAGTGTATGATCAAAACATATCAAGAAACACGCAACTTCCGCCTAGTCACCGCTCGTTATTACCGCGTCTTAGTTTACCCGTGATCATCATCTGCCGATCCAGCACTAATACTTTCAACTGGATAACTGAATTTTGGAATACGAGAGAAAGCGAAAAACCTGTTTTCATGTTACAACTGTGTGCACAGTGCTCTTAGTTCGGTTTCAGATGAAGAGGTCTATTCGGTCCTAGTTTTATTAAAAGACTGTATTTGTTTTATAAACCATAAGGAAAATAAGTTTGATAGGTATGTTTAATAGTTTAATATTACCAATACTACTGGTGTTGATTATTATTCGAAAAAACATCTTTTATTAAATGCATAATCAGTATTCCGCAATAAATTGTAGTAATTCATTCATCAAGATCATTATACAATTTTTGACGTTTTACTCGAACGTGTGTAGCAGGTTTGTTGAATGAATATTAGGTAACGTATGAAACTGCTGCGTTGGTTTATGAATAATAGAAATTCATATCAACAAACGTGTAATAAGCGACACGTAAAATAATTTTTCTTTTTCTCGATTAAAATCCACGACCAAATTACGACTTCAGTGATGTACAATTTGGTTTCTAATCTTTGAACGGTTTAGTTATGAGATGCTAAATCTTCCTTGCCTCTGACATCAAGTCAGGTTTCCGTTATTTAACTTTCTCTCAATATAAATTCAAAAATCCATAAATTTGAAACGAGCTTTTGAACAATTATTTTTTTATTTTATTTTTTTCTTATAAAACCAGTCTGCTTGAATATTAATTATGCGTTTTTGTTATGTTCGCTTCTAACGTATGTCTTTTAGATTCCACTATGAAAGAATCAATTTCGTCTGTGAAAAGTTTTTATAAAAATAAAAACATTTTTATAACTGGTGGAACTGGTTTTCTAGGAATTGCAATTGTTGAAAAGATTTTAAGATCATGCCCAGATGTAAGTAAAAACTAAATTCAAATTCTGAAAAATTAAAAAAAAATAAAAATAAAAAATATAGGTCGGAGGTATCTACTTGCTAATGAGACCAAAAAGAGGAAAGCAAATTGTCGAAAGATTGAAGGAACTTACAGAAAATGCGGTATGTATAATAATTATAGCTGCAATTTTAGCTGCTTTCTAGAATGTAAGTAGTGTAATTTACGACTTATAATCTTTACCTTGAAGGCTTTGTTTAAATTTTCATTTTAATTTGTTACGAAAGGTAAGGAAATACCAAATGTACCATGTATTTTAAGAAAAATGCAAAACCAGAGTAATCAAAGCATTGCGGTAAGGCTTTCAGTTTATAACTAAATTTTTCTATCATCAACTCATGTCTGACTTAAATTGAATTAAATCTCTTGTCACGAAAATACGATACGAAAGTTTATATGTAATTCCTTGTACAGTAATGGAGACGAAACAAACTTATTTGTAGTATTACGTAAAAATGTTGTTGTTCTTTGAGCATGATTTTGTTCACGAGGCTATAGGGTAGAGGATCCATATTTTGCCAGTTGATGAACCCAAAGCCTTTTTGCATATTTTTGGTAGACTTAATAGAAATCATTTGACGAATTGGTAAAATTTATGTCCTCAATTTTACCAATTCGTCAAATAATTTCTTTTAAGTCTACCAAAAATATGCAAAAGGGCTTTGGATTCATCAACTAGTGAAATATGGCACCTGGTGAAATATGGTTCCTCTACCCTAATAACTTGGTTAACTTTTTTTATGTAGATATTCGAAACGCTGTTACAACAAGCTTCTTCTGAAGTATTTCGCAAGTTACATGCTATCGCCGGTGATGTTGGAGAAGAGAATTTAGGCTTGTCGCCAGACGATAGATTCACGCTTGTGACAACCATTGATGTGGTATTCCATTCTGCAGCAACATTGGACTTTCAAGCTACGTTAAGACCCACCGTCCAAATTAATTTACTGGGTTCACGAAGGGTGATGCAGCTTTGCAAGGAAATGCAAAAACTAAAAGTAAGTTTTCGAGTATTTTTATTTAGATTTTCAAAGTTACCTATGGAAAAAATATTACCTATATATTTTTCAGTCGCATATTATTCAGGCATACTAAACAATTGAATAATTTTATCACTTTTTCGGAAACACATATTAAATTGTGATTTGCAGCACAATTTGGTTATTTATTAACATAAGAAATGCTGATGATGTGTGTAACATGTGCTGATGTTAGTGGTACAGTTCATATTATTAGTTAAATAAAATATCTGAAAAATCTACTAGTGATTAATAACCTCTATAAGTGATACTTACCTAACAGCAGCTTATTGTACTTCCAGGAAGTGAAAATGCATGTGAGTTGCAATATTTCACTCAATATTTCATTCAAGCAAAATTTTCGAAAGTTTGTATTGGAATAAATCCTTATACTTAACATCCGCCAAATTTTGTTTCTCTTTGAAATGAAAGATTTTTTAAAATATTTTTTCTTGTAAGGCAAAAATACTTTTAAAGGACCAGTCCCTTTTTTCTTTTCAAACAAGCCAAATAAATATCTTGCTTGTACTATTTACAGTGTATGGTACACGTTTCCAGTGCTTATGTAAATTCGTACCTGAAGGAGACAGACGAAAAACTTTACCCAGCGCCTGAAAACGCAGAAAAGATAATTGATTTAGTGAACACGTTAAGTGATGAAGCTCTAGACGAATTAACTAACAGGTATGTACAACAGGGTAAGATAACATACCTCAAGAATACTAGGCAAGTATTGCCGCTGGCATCGCTATATTTTTACAGGTTATATTTGTTGAACGAATTTCGTCAAACTTGTTTTGACTCGCTTCCGAGTTTTGACAGTAATGGACCAACAGCTATCTCGGTTAAAGATATAACATTAGATTGATCAGCATGAGCATCAGCATTAAATGTTGATCAGCATGTTAGCTGGATATACATTAAAGCAGAACCAACAAAAGGGCGAATATCGCAAGCATAACCATTGGCGGAACTAGAGGGGGGGTAAGCCCCCCCTAGGAGAGATTTAGCCCCCACCCCTAGAAAAATAGAGTTGGCCGACCAAATAAAATGGTTGAAAAAACTACAAGGTATACAGCCCTAAGGATTGTACGAAAGAGTGACGTAGGACTATATCAGATCATTAGATCAGAGACTAATGTAAACTGCATTTCTGGCATACGTATGTTTATAAGAATCTGTGAGTCCCATTATTTAAGTAATTGTTTAAAAGAGAAGAGCGAAATATTCAGATTCCATTCTTCATTGAATGCAATGGTGGCTTTACGTGGACGGGGGTTCATAAGTACAACGCCAGCAACCATTGAGACATATATTTCTTTTATAAATCGCTTGTGTGCATCATAAAGGTTGAAATAGTAATGAATGACCAGCCCACAGATTATTGTATTAAATATGATCATGCGTAGCTTGACATGTTTCAATAATCTTACTTTAACTCGCTTGTAGCCTGTAAGGGGGGACCCTACTCTGGAAAGTCGGAAAAATCGAATTTTATTTTTTTGCATTTTCGAGACGCATAAGCCTTCAGAAATGCTATTCCAAAATTTTTTTTTTGATATCTGATCTCATTGAAAACTTACGGTAAATATTGTGGAGTCACCTCAAGGGAAGTTCATTGCTGTACAAAACTTTGAACGCGTTTTCCCCGAAGCCATGTTTCTTTAGCTGGCGGTACGTATATCTCAGAGTCTAGTGGACCGATTTGGCTGAATTTTTTTTTCAGCATGTAAAAATGAATTATCAAAATTGCTACGAAGCCGTTTTTTGATATCTCAATTTTTTATGAACTCCTAATTGGCGATTTTTGATGAAAAAACACCTTTCTTTTGAAAAAATTGGTGCCATTTTGGTAATTTTTCGAATTTTCAAAAACTCTTGCACCAAGTAGGTTTTACTAGTTTACTTTCACAACTTACCGCTTGTCACTTATCATAAAATAAATTCATACCTCCAAATTTGGTTGATTAGTTCTAGAGTTATAAAGAAATTTGTATCTCATTTGTATGGGAGCCCCTCTTCTTAAAGAAGGCAAAGGTTCTAATTCACCATAGAAAAAATCCTGCCTGGGTAGCACTTTGTGAAAACGAAAACAGAAGTGTAACGTTTGAATGAAAGATTTCAAATGGTAATAACTACTAAACTACTGAACGCAACTGAACAATTTATATGTCGTTGGGTAGATAAAATAACCAGCAGGGGGTAAAAGAGCAATTTTTTTGGAGGGCGTAAGAGGGGGGGGGCTCCTATACAAATGAAACCCAAATTTCCTCATAACTCGAGCTCGAGAACTAGTTTAGCAAATGTAACCAAATTTGGCATGTGGGGGTTTTTGGAGGCAAGAATATTTTCTATGGTGTACTGACACCCCTTCCTCTTCTAAACGGGGGGGGGGGCTCCCAAACAAAGTAAATACAAATTTCCTCATAACTCGAGAACTAATTAAGCAAATGGAACCAAATTTAACATGTGGGGTTTTCAGAATTTCAGAAGGCAAGAATTTTTTCTAAAGTGAATTGAGACTAGGGATGGCCAGCACCTCAATTTGCAACGGGTACGAAGAGTGATTCACACAATTCACTCAGCAAATAGCAAGGAAGCAGAGGTATAATCATTAGTTCACTCGCTCCTACACACAGAAAAATAAATAGTAAAAGCAAAAGAATTCAAAAGAATGTTGAATAAATTCAACAAAAAATATTGTACACTCAAAATATATTTCACGTCGAAGTTACCTGAAAAGTTATGTGAATATTTTCCACCCAGCTTTTCCTGTACTATTTACGTGATTTTCAGGTAGTTCGCACGCATACTAATGCGTTAACGTGTAAATCAGATAGATGTTATTATTTTTTCCAATAAAAATCACCTGAAAGTCACGTAAATCCCTGTAGAGAAATTTACGTGATTTTTCACGTGGAAAGGACGTGTGGATTATTTTGAGTGTATACTGAAGGCTAATCCAGATATTTTTTTTGATTCTAACTGTTTGACCTTTTAGTTCAACAATAAGGTTTGTTATTTTGAATAATAGCTAGTTTCTGTCAAAGAAAAACATGTAGAAACAAAAATAAGTGTTTTTGGTTTATAAACGATCTAGTAGAAGCAAAAGGAGTATGAATTCAGCTTAAATAATATTTTTTGTGATTCAAAAATATGATGCCAGTTGAACTCAACAACAGCTAATTGTTGTTTCAAACTATCATCATTTTTCTGCGTGTAAACACAGTGTAAGTGGTAATGAAGTAATTTGCGGCTTCGTCACTAACGAGAATGACATTAGCTGGGGCTTGTTTATGTAGGAGTAAAAAGGGAAGCAAAGAGTGGAGGAGAGGATCCGGGAGTTTGAAATTTGATGTTGATATTACTCCTACTGCAAACAGCCTCAGCAAGGGCCCCAGCTAATGTCAAAAAATCTTTATATGTGCACGTGGTGGAATACTTCATGGAACTGACGAGACGACAGCGTTTTTCATTCTCCGAAACACCGCACAAAGAGGACATGAAAACAACTACACTGCCACCACAGTGTCTATGTCTCAATGGTTGCAGGGATTGTACTTACACTCAAAATAATCGGCACGTCAAGTTTACGTGAAAACATGGGTAATTCTCATTCATCACACTTTTCATGCAACATTCACGTGAATTGTTGGTAACTTGTACTCATACTAACCAGTTTACGTGCAATCCCGGTAAATTTCATCAACTTTCCTATTAACTAGTACATGAAGTTCATGTAAGTTGCTGTACTGTACGGATGTTTACATGATTTTTCACGTGGATGCGACGTGACGATTTTTTAGAGTGTATGAATCCACGTCCACATATTTTCAAAGCCACCATTGCATTCAATGAAGAATTGAATCTGAATATTGTGAGTTTCATTGAAAATTATCCACCGCGCAACTCATAAATGAAATGCTCTTTCATAGTTGCCGGATCGATTTTGATATTATTGGAAGAAATTACACAGAAATCATAAAGTTTTAGTTACTTTTGACGACCCAGTTAGGTGAACAACATGCCTGTTTACAGCATTCTGGCAACAGTTCTAGCGCGGTGTTTCCTTTAGACCGCGTTTAACTTTGGGCAAAGCACCCAATATTTCGCTCTTCTCTTTCAAACATTCACGTAAAGGGACGATTCAAATATTACGTCCACCAAATTTCTGCTTTTTTATACCAACTCCCCCCCCCCCCCCTTTGGACGTCACACAAACTAAAAATAAAAATGAAAAGCGTGTTGAAAGTAAAAAGTGTTTTATAAAAATAGCTTAACCTTTTAAGAGTTAGTTTATGATTAAAAAAATATAGAAAATAACAACTAATAACGAATAATAACTGCGAACAAAGGCTCTTAACAACATTCAATTGCAAATTGTTACAAATCAATGAAGAAATAAAGCTTTGGTTTCAATTGAAGCAGCACGGCTCCGATTAAAAACAAGCTTCAATCTGCGTCGGCGAAGCAGGTTTCACTACATCGTGACGATAGCTTTTAGAGTTCATTGTACTTTTCTATCCAATATTAAGTAAAATGATAGAAGTTTTGATTGCAAATGAACTGAAATTGATTTACATATATCCTTCAATGTAACGCGTGGTCTATCTAGTTAACATTGATAAATTGTGCCTGACTTCTAAGCGCCATGAGAAACATATTTTAGCTGCTTTTTGATGAAAATGCAATTTTTTCCACGGATGTCACATTTGACTAGACCCCCTCCCCTCCTTTGTCACAACCTGTCACAAAATTGACAGCCCCCTCCCCCCAATAAGCAATGGACGTCATTATTGAATGATCGCAAACAATGGCACTCACAGATTCTTAGAAACATACATATGCCAGAAATGCAGTTGACATTAGTCTTTGATCTAATGATCTGATATAGTCCTACGTTACCCTTTCGTGCAACCCTTAGGGCTGTAGTTTTTTTTATAAAAAAAACCTAACTCGAAAACTATCGAACCTACAAAAAATTATCTATGATTGACTTTTAGAAAATATTCTGAATTTTCATGAAAAAATACTGAAAAAATAAAAATAACTAAAAAAGTAGTTTAAAAGCTAAAAAAAATGTTGGCAAAATGTTATACAATCACGTCGAATATTTAAATGCTATCAGCTTCATTTTATCTGGCATAGCAATGGAAGGAGTCGTTTTCTACTTTACTGTGAGAAAAAATTTCAAATTTGTATATTAAACTACTCATGGTTTCATAGTTACGTAACTGCCAAAATGAATCATCTAAGGTTGAACTCCTCAGAAACTTGGAAAAGTCGAGATCATGACAAAGGTCATTCGAGATTTACGATTTATGTACAGTACAGTTTAATTTGTGGCCATACGAAGTTTATCGGGTGAGCTAGTAGAAAATAAAATGTGGAAAGTTAATGATATGAAGTTGTATTGATGATATCTTATATGACTATACATAGAGAATCATATGAAGAATTTTCAAAAAAAAAACTCATTTCTATTTCAAATTAGTTACATAATTTTTTTATTCGTTAGGCTATTAAAGGATCATCCAAATACCTATACATTTACTAAACACCTGGCAGAACATGAAGTCAACAAGTGTGCGGAATTATTTCCTTGCGGTATTGTCCGACCTAGCATGAGTAAGTATTTGGATAAGTGTTTCGATATTGATGACCGCTTTAGGCACTTATAGATCCTTTAATTTTCCTACTATCTATCTACTACTATCAAATTATCTATTTAACGCGGAAATTTAAAATGTAACTTCGAAAGAACGATGCAAATTTCATTATTAAATAATTCTTCAAAGTATTACTAAGATTTTTTATCATAATTCCTAAGAAAACTAGCACTAGGTTGATAGCACTGGCTAATAAACAAATTATTTAATTATATTACAATCAATTATCTGAGCATAGTCTAATTGATACTGGTAAAGCTGGTGTAACATAAAAACACACTTGACCGGCAATCGATAGTTGTGAGTTCGAGTTCCATCTGCCCTAAGTCACCCACCTGCTCTCCTTTATGATGTGATAAAACCTCTTATCGTTAGTGGCATTCGATTTTATTCCTTTCGCTTCGAACATTTACCATAACCTCGTATCTTTTTAGCCAGACTACTCAAACCGTTGCTATAATGTTTAGTTCACTGAGATTTCAGAGCTTTGGTAGATTTGCGACTTGCAAATTAGTATGGTTATTTGAGCGTCTTAATAAAGAAGCTAAGAAAAGAAAAGAAATGCTAATGTTATCATTTCATTTCTTTTCTTATATTTTCAGCTATCCTACTAAAACACTTAAATAATAAATGACAATGACACCGACGTCAAGTTGGACTAAGAATCAAACTGGATTTTGGCAAATTACTGCCGAGTTCGGTTTGCCGCAAATTAGAGGATGTACCGTCGTGCCGGGCTTCTTTGGACAGTTTTACGCTTAAATCAAACATAGTTACAAATGTTTTAAATCGTTGTTCAAATAGTCTTCTTAATTGATAACTTAACTAAGAATAATATTATATGCTTAGGTCATGTCTGTTTTTGAAACAATTTTACAAGTCACAGACACGTTTGGAGAGATAAGTCCTTTTGACAGCCTAGCGATGAAAGTGTTATAGCAATTTAATTCTACTTTCGTACATCCGCATCATACATCGTATAATCAGCTCCATTTTCAAGGCAGAACCACATAAGTCACAAAAGAGCTCAAGCCATACGAATTGATGAAAAGATTCAAGTCTTGCAAGCGCGTTAGCTGTTTCATTTCCATCAATTTCACAATGACCTCGCTCACAATAAAAGTCGACTTGGTTACGACAAGGCGATTTTTGGAGTGATTGAACACATTCCTAGGCATGTTTTAACAATCATATTTAATATAGAACTTTTAACATTATCACTATCATATCATACCAAAAGTAGTATCAACTTGCCCTGACATTTATATAAGAAGTGGTTAGCGGACTATTTGGTGTTTTAATTGCTACAAAAGAGCCTGGTGATTATCTTTTGTAAACTTGCTTGTTTCTCTTTGGATTAGCCTTGTATTCACTGTAAGTAAATCAGTCAATCAAAAAATAGTTACAATTAAGAGAAGGTTAAATTTGGAATGTTTCTCTGTCGCTATCTTTTCCAAGCTTATACTCAAACTATAATACTCAGAGGTACATCAACATCGTAAACATACACATATCAGGAAGTTACTTTACATCAATCTTCATCATTTTCATCAGTCTCAGAGCTCTATACCTTATAGTTATGAATGCTAAATCATATCGAGATGATTGAGTCGTAACTTGCCTAATACGTCATCTTTCAATTTGTTTATTTACAGTCACTGGAGCGTGGAAAGAACCTGTGCCTGGATGGACTATTTCAAAGAACGGCCCACAAGGCTTTCTTATGGGGGCAGCTAAGGGTGTAATAAGACGGCTACCAGTGGGAACTGAGCTTATATACGATTACATTCCGGTGGATACTGTTGTTAACCAAATATTAGTTACAGGATGCTATATATCTGACACCAGGTAGGCTAATTATGAAACATTTATCTGTAATAAATTCGGGAAGTGACGTGAGTCTCTTAATTTTTAATTTTTTTTGTGCATTTCATAGTCTAGATTTTTTATTTTATTAAAAAATGATCACACGTTTATACGAAATGAGCAGATAACACGACTACCAATCATGGATGGCACGATTTGACTCAATTCACATTCATTTGACAGTACAGTCTCAGCCGAGCAAAATTTGACAAAGTTTTAGATGGAACATTTATAGAATCAGTTATCTACAATTTTTCTGAATAAACTTTTGCTGCATCTTTTGTAGTTATGGTGCTACAATGCTAGTAGCTCTAAGTGCACGATCACTTGGCTACTAATGAGCTACTAGCATTGTAGCACCGTAAATACAAAAGATACAGCCCAACTTCAAACAGGAAAGGTGTAGATAATAACTAGTACTTCGATCGTCTCATACATATTTTTTTCAAATTTTGCTCGGCTGAGACTGTACTGTCAAATGAATGTGAATTGAGTCAAAGTGATTGTGCCATACCTGCTACCTATGCATCCCAACGTACTCCCTGAAGACAAAAGTGGGCTCAAACTTAATCTATCTTTTTAAATGTAAAGAACTGCTTATCCACCGTTATCTGAAAGAAATTGACATCATACACACTTAAATTTTTTTACCGAACTCTGAGCAGCCGAACGTTCGGTAAAATTCGATGGTGCCAATCGACGTTTACGGATCATTAGTAATGTTTGGCATCATGAAATTTTTTTACCGAACGTTCTGCTGCTCAGTACTTTACAGTAAAAGAACTCGGTACTTTTTTTTAAGTGTGTAGCTTTCTATAAAAATTTTATTGAGCAAGTAGCAAAACCCTCCACACTTACGAAAAATACCGACAAATTGCCCTGTCTCATGCTTATTATGTATGCTTACCAAATAATTGTAAAACAGTGGCAGCATATTAGAGGATTTGTCTGGAATGTGCGTAGTGCGTTAATGACAGTCCCCGGTAGCATGTAACCGGTATAGAGAGAAAGTGAGAGTCGGTTGACAGTTTCCCGTGGGATGAATGGGATGAAAAATCAGTTGTAAAGCTAGCAAAGGGAAGATTCAGATCAGATTCAGAATCGGGTAAATGTGCGAATTGGCAATCGTTATCGAGTTCGTAATGTTGTTGAGCCTCTTGCTCCTTTGAATAATCAGTAGGTTCAGGTTTAATACTATGTGGGGTTATAAGACGGTTTCCGGCTCTAGGAATACTTGTACGTGGACTAGCAACATATGATTGACTGATTTCAGTAGACGGATTGTACGGCGAAATATTTGTATTCGGCAATAAATCATGATATTTTTTGAAACGATGGTTCTACAATTGATGAAGGGAAGGTAAGGGAAAGTAATGAAGAAGGATTTTTTGGGAATGGAGGAGAAAGAGTGGAAAGGAAGGGGGGGGGGGGGGGATAATAGGTAGCTACGCTTAACAAGTTGTCTTTGTGACTCCTACCTTTTGTCCAATGCTGGAAGGTGCATGGGTCGAACCAAGCTATAATCTGAGATTATAACCGGAGTTGAACCCACAACACCCGCCAGGGCATGTGGCTCGTTGGTACCCGTGTACCTATGAAACACAGACGCGCTGGACAAAAGGATAATAAATCATGAGCTCGAACCATGTTCTCAGGTGACCCAACGACTCTTGGTGGATTTTGGCATAATCCTCAAGATGAATTTCACTTGCATCAGCGTCGTTATTAGTAGTATGCGTCATAAAACTTCGGTTCCGACGAAAATGATTTCCAAACATATCCTTGATTACATAAGAATGACCGTTTAACGTCACGAATTACCGCACTGTAGTGTCACTCCCGCGTGTTCTTCTTGAAGAGAACTCTATCTCCTAGATTGAGAATTGGTAATGGCTTTGCATGATGGTCATAATAGTGTTTCTGAATAGCACGCTTTTGTCCCCGACTATCTTCATTAGGGTGGATATCAACATAAAACGAATAAGCATAGTAGATTTATAACGATTTTCCTGAAGCCCGCCAATTGGCAGGGTTGGGAACTAGAGGGTTAATATCATTGGTCATTCCTGGCTAGAAAAACTGTTTCCTTGCTCTGGATGGTGTATTCTCAGTTCCCAAGTGTGGCGCGTGCAACCATTTGCGTATAATTTCTGTAGCTCTGTGGGAATCACTAAACGGTGATCCTTGAAAAGAAATCCGTTCTCGTATGAAGCTCTTCACGGTACTTGCAAAAAGAGCTGGTTAAAATCGTCTAACTTATGATACGGAGGCCACGCATTTTTGACGTATTTGATGACACGCAAATAGCGTTCATCTTGATTTAGATGTTCTGCGTATAGGTTAAAATTATCCTTTGACATACATGCCCTTTTAACAAGTGCATGAATAACATGTTCTAAATCCTCCTGAACCACGCCATTTTCTGACAGAGCAGCTCTTGAAAGACAATCAGCCACTAGCAAACTGTTTATATATTAAAGACAGTCCGGGATATTTAAATAAAATTAAGAACATGTGCTGTAGCCGAGGAGTTACATCATTAATATTTCTTTTGACCAGTGTTTCAAGTGGTTTATGGTCAGATTGAACCACAAACTCTCGACCATAAATGAAATAATGAAACCGTTGGCAAGCAAACACAACAGCCAGTAATTCCTTCTCGATTTGGGCCCATCGCTGCTCAGTCTTAGTTAATGTTCTTGAAGCGTATGACATATCTATCCTAAGCCATCCTTGGAACTATCAGTTTGAATAGTAATGGGTTTACTTTGGTCAAAAAAATCTGGTGCTTCCGAAATCGTCTTTAAAATATCACCCATCTCCTGTTCATGTACCTCTCTTCATTCCCACGGAGCAACGCTATGAACCAATTTACGGAGATTCACTGTACGCCGGGAAAGGTTAGGAATAAATTTTCCCAAATATTTGCATAAACCAAGGAATCGCGTAACATCCGCAACATTCGCTGGTTTTCGCATTCCAGTGATAGCCTTTACGTCTTTTGACGTAGGACTACGTCTTACGGCAAGGTTTGGGATAGTGTGTGATTCCAAAAAATCTTTTTCAAAAAGTGGTCAGGTTTTGAACGCTAATAGCTTAGCGGTTTCTTGATCGATTTTCAATATTCTTACTCCAATCGATTAAACATTAAACCTTGTCTAATTTGACGTCCTGAACGTAAACAATTTAGTTGAAATGTAAAACCACCCCTTTCCTTCAACTGATATCATCTTTAAACATTAAATCTAGTGAATCTAGTCCAATTTGATTTCCTGAAAGTCAAACTTCATAGGAAAGTGAGCGGCCACCCTTCCCTTTTGCTAAATTGCATCCATATGCTGCAAGACTTTGTTCGGAACTGTTGTCTTGCTCGAAAACAGGGTTGAAGGGATATTTGTGCATTTGACGTGACGCAGCAATTCTCAAAGCGAGGAAAATCAACGACTCTCTTATCAGAGAATAGTTTTGAACGTTTCATTTGCTGCTTTGTGTCAGTTAGTTGCCTGCAATTCTTTACATAGTTTCAATAGTCAAGCATTACATTTAGGTTAATTTCGCTGCATGTAGCATGCATAAATGAAGAATCGTATTCTTACATGTATGGATAAATGCTATTATCACTACAAAAAGACTTACGTAGTCCTGTGTCACCTATGCGATCGTGTCTTGTACACAACCCCTCTGATTTTTTCTAAGGGATGAACAACTCCATCTCCGATTATATTTCCCATAAATTTAACACGACTTGTCGATGCAACTTGTAGATGTTAAATTTCACATTGTTTTCTCATCATTCTAAAACGCACAGTTTACATGCACAATGAGGATTTCACGCACAAGTTGGATTTGTCAACCCGAAATTGAAACCAAACGCAATAGGAAGAAGAAGAACAGTCAAAGTATGAGAAAAAGAGGACCGTCTTCGCAACTCTCTCTCTCAGGGTTTTCTCGCAAGAGTAAGCTACACAGAAAATTTCATGGTAGGGTATACTATATTAGAACGTAAAAATGAAAGGATGCACCAGTAAATATTGGCTAAAAAGATTTAGCCCTAACGTTGTTTAGTCAAAATTATTATACGTTACTTTCGTTACGTTACGTTACAAGAATCATAGTAACCTGTTCATGGTACTTTCAAAAGCAAACGTTTTCAGAAAAATGGTACGAGTTACCATTGTTCTTGTTTCAATGTTGCGATGCTTTTGTATGTTGTTGAAGCTTTTCAACTAACGTTGTCTGTTGAAGCATTTTCAACTGACGTCTTTGAAATTTTGGCGACGCGGTATAGCGTAAGCGGAAAGCTAAGGCTAAGGCTTTACTACGAGAGGTAAATAAACGCCTCAAGCAAGCGGATCCGAGAATTGAATTGATGTCCAATAACCGGCAGAGATGATGATTGTAAAGAAATTATGAAATAATTATGAAATTACGAAAGCGATGTGAGTAAAGTTGATAAAATTTACCGGGATCGCACGTACACCGGTTAGTATGAGTGCAAGCTACTAATAATTCAAGTGAAAAATGCGAAGCCTTGGGCTAACCGTCCTTCTAAGACTTGACCCTTTTTTATCGACAGGCTTCACAGCCTGCTATTAATGCACAGAACAGTTACGGGGCTAGTTCAACAATCCTATTGACTCTATCTATCAGCACCGCCTAGCTTTGCATGTAATATCCACGTAAATCCAACCGCTTAGTTGGTTTCAAGGTATGATGCCGGTTTAACAAGCCAGTCGTCGTATTTTCGAATATCGTCTAGGCGGTGCTGCTAGATAGAGCTAGTAGGATTGTTGCAGTAGCCCCGTATGTCTTGTACTTTGATAGCTGGCTGTGAAGTCCGTCGATAAATAAGGGTCAAAATTTAGAAAAGACGTTTAAACCCAAGGCTTTTCGCCTAGTTGAGATTCGAAAATACGACGACTGGCTTGTTAGAACATCATTGTACCTCGAAATCGACTAAGCGGTTGAATTCACGTGAATGTTACATGCAAAGTGCGGTGGACGACAATTACCTATGTTTTCACGTAAACTAGACGTGACGATTTTTTTTGGTGTAGGGAGTATTTCTGGTCGCGCGTCATTTTCAAATCAGAAATTTGGTTGTGCACACCTCACATATACTACATATTACCAGTTTTCACAAATACAACAAAAGAGTACTGATTCTTTTGAAAGCAAAAATAATAGCAACAAACTTTTATGATGGTCCGTGTTTGAACCTTAAGTACCTACAGTTTTAATTCTGTCATGCAAGGATAAAGGTATGCGCTTTCTATAGAATAAGGTTGGTATAGAGTTTTCTTTGAGCACTATTGAACACTTCCCAGGAAACTTTCCTAATCCCTCAAAGACATCACAGTACTTAACAAGAAATTATGTTTTACTGGCAGAAAACTGAACTCTATTTAGCCGACTGATTAGTCCGAATTTCACGAATGTCTGTAAACCCAACAACGGCTCAAAATTCGAATCGACAACCAAAAATTCTGCACTGTGAATACTACCTTTTGTATGTTCAGAGCAAGTCAAATTTACCATTCCATGGATTTTAATTTTATTAGAACTGTAATCCAAAACAAGAGCATTATTTACGTCATGAATCGGCACGCCAAGTTTATTTACTACATCAGTCGGTATACAGTTTACATCGGCACCAGTGTCTAGTTTGAAACGCACTTTTATGCTGCCCACATGATAACCTCATCTAAAACGAAAGACTCACCTACGTCACTCCAGTTTAACGTGAATACCGATTTTTGTTTATCCAGTTGTCCGTGCTTCGTTTGTTGCTTTACGCTGTTCTTCCTTCTTCTCCAATTTGCGACGACAGCACTTGCTAAAATGTCCTGCATTACCACATGCAAAGCATTTCACGTTAGCCGCCGGACAGAATCTCCTTTTGGTCGTCATCCGTTTGTTTTTCAACCGATTTCACATCCAGTAAATTCTTTAAGAATTTGAATGAACGCCTTGCGTTTAAAAATCCTAATAAACCAATAACAACAACAACAAATTCACTTTGCGATCAAGGATAAGCTTGTTTTCGGAAGCGGCCTCAAATACTTTACAAGTTTCATGAGAGGATCATCTCGTCCGTCGAGGAGGTCGAGGAGTTTTAACTGGAGTTTCTTATCCTGCACACCAATCATTATTCGATCGCGCAGCATGCGATCAGAATAAGAAGTTTGACATCGCTGACATTTGAACTCACATTATTGTATTTGTGCACGAAGTTCGGTTTCAAATTCGTTGAAAGTTTGCCTCTGTTTCTGCGCAATGGTGTTGAATTTAAAACCTTCCATTGCGATATTCTTGCGCGGAAGGTAATAATCATAGAACGATTCGATCACATTTGCAAAAGTTAGTGATTGGTCAAGCACTTCATTTTCAACAGCATCATCAAAGCCAGCTTCTTCTTCGCCGATAGCACTAACAACAACATTAATACTGAAAAGATTTTCGGCACTTGCTCTATCCGGGTACTACACTCAAAAAAATCAGCACGTCAAGTTTACGTGAAAACATACGTAATTGTCATCCATCACACTTTTCATGTAATTTTCACGTGAATTATTGGTAACTCGCACTCATACTAACCAGTTTACGTGCGATCCTGGTAAATTTTATCAACTTTCCCATTAACTAGTACATGAAGTTCACGTGAGTTGCCGTACAGAAGTTTACATGAGTTTCCACGTGGATGCAACGTGGCGATTTTTTTGAGTGTATGTATCGAAAATTTCGACACCGCGGGGTCCAATTAGCCATGGAAACATGGTAATTTTGTTTTCCTCACTTTCAGTTATTTTACTATTTGCACGCAAATATTTGCCGAACGCCTGTTTCCAACGAGGCCATTCTTTAGCCAAATTGGCATAATCGAGAAGCTGTGGCAGTCGAAGATCCAATCCGGTAGCCATCTTTGATTCAGTTTATAATTTTTTGTCGTGCAATTTTCAAAGCCTATTAGAACTATACCAGCATTTGCTATGGTTCCGTTACGCGAACTACACCAAGCGAGCATGCGGAATATGAAAATTCAGCTAAAATCAAATGTATCCCACTTCTGACACCATGTTTTAAGTCAGGTTTTTAGATACGTTATTAACGACCTTTTTTGTGTGAATACAATAATCAACTGAACTGTGGGTGAGTGACGCAGTCTTGCCTAGCTTGACAATGTGTCTCCCTACAACAATGCGTGGTGAGATTGTGTGAATCATAGAACTAGGGATGCATAATTTGTAGGGTTACTTATTAAAACAATTATTATTACAATCGCAGTCACAACCACAACAAATATAACAACCTGGCAGCAATTTTAAGAGTCCTACGCAAATTCGTTTTTTAATAATTATCCTGTACTTACTAAATACATTGAAAATATGCTTGTCAAGTAAGGAGAGGTGCAGTGGGGAGGCAATAACGAAAAACTAATGGTACTATTTTCTTGTCAGTATTGACATTTGTAAAATATCCCAGATATATCACAAAAATCAAATCGGCCAGGTCAACTGTGAGGTATTGCCGCAAAGACGATTCTGTGAGATGAAACTTGTGTGAATAATTTATTCACACATAAATACATTTCTGAATCACCAGGGGAGGAAGAAACGGGGACGTCTCGTACCAACCGTTTTTGGTCAATTGTTATTGTTTAGTTTTAATGCTCGTTGGGAGTATACAAACTAGTAAAGATTAAATAATACTCCGGACCCTCGGGGATGAACTTATGGCATTTCGACCATAAGCCAGGCTGCAATAGGCCAAGGTTATAGCGCCTTATTTCGCTTTCTGAAAATAGATAAGGCGCACCAGCTACCGAAATGTTAGAATAGAACAAGATATAAAAATAGCAAAATAATTGTTCTACAAACCAGTGTAAACGAAAAAATTATGAGAACGGTTTCATACTAAAGCTTAATTAATAAATTATGCATATAACTGATTATTAATATGCTGACATAATAATTTAATAATTATTCAAAATTGATACAAAACCAAATCAGCGAAAGAAAAAAAGTAAAATAAATAAATTTAACACCAATTTTCAATAAGTCAGATTAAAGAATTGTAAAATCCACTATTCTACATTTAGCATAGAGAAAATCATAGTTATGATAAATAATTAAAATGCGAAACGATCTCACCGCCATGCATTTGCAAAATGTTCTCTTGCCCGTTCCATCAGCACAGTGAGGTTTGTGAATTTGCTGCCATCCTGCTGTCAGGTTGGAAGGAACACGAGTTATATAGCAGGGAAGAATCTTCGACTCCGTGGTTGTCGGCGTTCGTCGCCGCCAGGAGCTCCGGGTTTGGCAGAGTTTGGTTTTCCTTAAGTCGTAATTTTCAAGGTCATTCCCAAAACTAACAGCAAGCTCTCACCGCTTCAGTATGAGTAGTACAGCGATCATCCACTGACATGTCACTGACTACAGTACATCCTGTATCTATTACGGTACCTTCAATCCGGTAATAACAATTCGTCAACCAATATTAACAGTCCGGTTAATCGAACAATTCCTTCGAAAAACCGCAAGAAAAATTGACAGCGAAAACTTTTTTATATTTTTCGATGGAATCCTCTGTCAAAAAACTCGTCTTCGAAGTAAAAACTCCATGTGCCAATTCTGTGGAAATCGAGCGCAGCTCATTCAGAGAATCCGGCTGACCTCGTATCACATCCTTTTTTATTGACGCTGATTGAGATCTCTTCCATTTCATTCAAGCGTAAAATATCAAACATCCTGAATTCACTTTCCGCCCTGCCAACTACCAAAAAAGAAATGGCAACAATCTCTTCAAACGGAAGGCGCCTTGAACAAGCTACTGCAAGTAGCAACTCTTCTTTAAGCATTTTCCCAACTGTAATACAATTTCTTTATCACTGATAATAACGTATTTTGAGTAAAATATTCTCCTGCAAAAAAACAAGAAAAAATTCGAACGCGAAAATATTTGACGTCCACTCGCGACCACGGATCACGAGGAAGATTTATTCAATAATAAACTGTATATAGTATATATTGAGTATATATATGCAAAAATAGAACAATCTCATCAGCAATCTGTCGCGTGAAATACAATTGCGTCGTTTGAATTTCCATCAGTGCATCTAATATCCAATAATTAATTTAATTTTTTCCATATCCATGATATCCATGAGTATTATTTAAACTTGTTACGGCCAAAGTTTTAATCGTAGGAGGTGCTTGATGAGCTAAAACGAAATAAATGATTAAAATAACATATTAGACTTACCTGGCCGGGTGGCTCAGCCGTCTGCGCAAAATCTTAGTTTTGAGGTCTGGCATCTGGGAACCACGCAGCATCGCACCCCCTAGCTTAGCTGCTCAATCAATAGAGTATTACCGGGTATGGCCGCGTGGAGGCGCTAGGTAGGAGCTTGGGCTGGCTAAAGTTATATTGGTCGCTTTCTCGTTTGCCTTCCCCATTTCATACCCGCTATTGCATCGAAGTACAATACAACCCTCAAATACCTAATGTGCTATTTTTTGTTAAACTGTATCCATTTGCCTTCGGAAAAATGTTACTAGATGTTGGAAATATCGATTTGATTTTATTTTATGGCGGAAAGTATAAAATAATGTCAAGTTATACCGTATGGCATCATTGGGCTAATTCGGGTTAATGTAATCACCATATATAATAAGCTTTACGTCTAATTAAATAAATAATTTTCCAAAAAAAACTGAGCAATATGTAGAAAAACGATAAATAGCATCGTTAGTGATAGATGGTGAGTTAGGAAAAATATGCTTTGAAAAAAAATTAAATAACAGAAACCACAATATTGAGGGGTCAGTCCCGGCGTAATGGTTAGCATTCACGCCTCTCACGCCGAGGACCCGGGTTCAAATCCCAACCCCGCAGAAGTCAAGAATGACCCAAGCTGGTTAAAGTGACTATAATCTAACAAAAAAAACAATATTGAATATTATTTGCTTAAATTTAATGATCAGACGTTCCACTTTCATTGGCGGAACTAGGGGGGGCCTATTTAGGAGAGATTTAGCCCCCCCTAGAAAAATTGACTTGGCCGATCAATAAAACGGTCGAAAAAAAAAATCTGGGCTATAGCCCCCCCTAGAAATGAGCGCTAGTTCCGCCAATGTCCACTTTATTAGTAACCATACACTAAAAAAAGCTACGGGTTTAAGCAAGGACAAGACGTGTCACGTGGCTTCGTATTTTTCATCATCCCTATTTAAACATGTTTGTAAACTCTGCACTACTGTTCAATGTTACAAATCGAGTAAACGATATCGACCCGTACGCGAGCGAGTGTAAGAAGCATAGCATCCAACGCTTACTACGCAAGCGTACGAGAAACAACCACAAGCGATGCTCTATGCATACATTTAGCTACCGACATATACGCGAGCACATAGCCTCATAGCGTCGTTCTGCACAGCCCGCTCACGAAACCAACAGTTCGTGAGCTGTCAACAGCCTGCTACCGTGAATAGGATGTATGGTGGCAGATTTTACTTTACTTTTTCTTTTCTTCTTAACTCGGGTAAGAGGGCGAGCCCTTGTGATCGTTCGGTATCAACTAGTCCGGTTGCAATGACGAGCGAGAGCCAGGACAATGGCTGATAGCTAAATACACACTCGCAAAAACTAGTCGTAGGGCATGAACAAATAAGAAAGGGAGTCCGAGAAAAATGCTCAAGCCAGCGTGTTCATTAGAACTAGAACGCGTTTTTGAGAAAATTAGACCACTCGAGTACGGGCTTCGCAATACTACTACTGTTACCTGCGCTCCACATGTTATTTTCAGAATCACTTTTAGTTTGTCAAACATCATTTCCGCATTACACCGTAAATTGTACGACCAACATGATGTGACGTGTTTCATTTTGATATTAGTAACTCATTTATAAATAACACCAACGCTGAAATGCATAACATACAAGAAATCGAAATTTCTTCTTGAAATCGCCCATTTCTTCTTGTAATATTATTGTAGATGTTATAAAGATTGTAATATTATACTTATAGATTGATTGATATTATTTGTTTATTTTTAGTTCCAAAGAAGTCGCCATTTACCATTGCACGTCAAGCACATGTAATCCCTTTCGATGGAACTCAGTTAAGGACCAAGTCAATGAATACCTACATAAATACCCACTGAAGTCTGCTATTTGGTGAGTATACCTATTTTGTATGATACATATGCTGATAATCATACTTTAAAAAGAGTAGTAGTTTATGCCATCGTGTTGCACCTACTTCGCTAAAATATGTAATTTACTCCACCGAACGACGAAATTAATGAATGAATTGACGAATGACCAATAAATAATGGATTGAATCCATTTTGAAATAAATGAATTTATGCACAGAGCAAAACGTACACAATTAGTATTTACACTCATTATTATGATAGTCGTTCTCTGGCGTCAATTTAAATTTAAAAGCAGCTTAAGATTCAGTGTGTTCTGACAGATGCAAAGATCACAAAGAAAACATATCTTGAGTTTTGAGTATAAAAACTGATTTTAAAAATTCCAGAAATCAGTGATTCGTGTTTGAAACTCAAGAATTCAAATCTTTTGGCTTTCTACTATATAAATATCTAGTATAAAGGTATAGAAATCACTCGGAAAACCGGACATTGAAAGAAGGTTCTGCGGGCCGAATGTCATACACCATTCGACTCAGTTTCGAAAAGCATTTGAGCATTTTCTGTGTGTGTGTATGTGTATGTGACGCTTTTCAATCTCACTCACTTTTCTCGAAGATGGCTGGACCGATTTTTATGATCTTAGTGTTAAATGAAAGGTCTAGGTATCCCATAGGTCGTTATTGAATTTCATACTGATCGGATTTTTAGTTCAAAAGTTTTGTATAAAAATACGAAAAATATGGGACTTCATTATCTCATAGGCAGGGTTGCCACATGCACAGATTATTCTGTGTTTAACAGATATTTGAAAGAAATCGCCTGTACAGAATCTGTATGCATAGAATATAGATTTTCGCCAAATTACACAGTTTAGATTTTTCAGCTTTTACATGAGAGTGAAAGGGACGGAAATAATCAGCAAAATGACTCTCTATCTCTTTCACTCTCATTGTTTTCCATTGAACAAATTTTTGCACAGATATTTTTCCTCGCCGTACAGATTGTCAGATTTTTTCTACAAAAAACACAGAATTATATGTGGCATCCCTGCTCATAGGTCCCTTAACTGATTTGAACAAAATTAATTGCAGTTAAGCTCCCCTTTCAAGCTTAACTTCCAAATTTCATGATGAATGGGCTTGTGGTTTGAAAGTTACATAAAGAAATGTGATACTAAAGTATTTAAAGCATAGTTTTGTTACATATAAGCATTAATTCAATGGGAAATACTTTACAAATTATTATTATTTGAAATTTATTGTTGAGATCTATCAAACGAAACCGAGTTGTTGAAAATCGGATGATTCTTTCAAAATTTATTCAAACTTAAACACTTTAGCACTGTACAGAGATACCTCGATATAAGACAATTTATAATTTCAAAAAGTTGTCTTATATCGAAATTGTCCTATCGAAACATGATTTTTTTCAAAAAAAAATTGAACTACCGGTCGCCAATTTTGCTCTGTGTTGTGTGTTAACGTTTTTTGAACTATTTATTATTGTTTGAACTACCGATTAGTTTTTTACAATTTTAGTGTTATTTTGAAATAATGAACATCTTCATGGCGCCGATTTTGGAATGGAAATATAGCTCTGGTATCGTTAACAGCTATGTCAAAGGGATTTGTTCGATATCAGACAAAAATGGTCTTATATCGAATTGTCTTATATCGAGGTTGTTTTATAACGAGGTTGTCTTATATCGAGGTATCCCTGTATATTAAAACTTTCAAAACGTCCAAAACCAAAATATATCAATCAAGGGTCGATTGTATATAATGTATGTATGTGTGTATGTATGTATGTATGTATGTATGTATGTATGTATATATGAATGCATGTATGTATGTATGCATGTATGCATGTATGTGTATATGTATCTATGTGTGTATATGTATGTGTGTATGTATGATGTATGTGTGAACAATTTGCAGTTTTGTAATTTGCATTTAAATACAGGATAAGTAATGAAGAGCAATTCAAGCTCAACTAACAAAACGGTTTGATTCGAACTATTTTTGATTAAAATGAAATTTTGCAGATATGTTGGATACTACGCAAGGATTCATTTTCTATGAAACTTATTTTTTTTCGTCAAGCGTAATTTTTCAAACGGGCGTATTTAGAAATGAGGATACTATGTTTTTAAAAATTCATATTTCAAAACCTACTTATTTGTTCAAAATAACGTCAAAGAAAAAGTTGTCGAAAATTAAGTGTATTTTCAATAAAAAATTACACTGAAAGAAAAAACTTCAAAATTTCATGAACAACCATGATAAAAACCATAAAATGAGAATTATCTCAAAACATGTTCCCTTAGATTTGTCTCATATTTCTTGAAGGTAAAGGTAAAGGTAAAGACCCAATATTTACTCAAATATAACTGTATTAATCGCAATTTTCGTACAAACCGAACTTTATGTCTCTGTCTAATAAAGTTACAACGTGTGCTGGAAAATTTCTTCCAAAATTTATGCTTTTTACCTTTGTTATACTATAACAAAGGTTTAAAAATTGGTCGAAAAACACGAAATTGATCCGAGGCCCGGAGGGCCAAGTCACATATACCAATCGATAGGGTTCGACGATTTGAGCAATGTCTGTGTGTGTGTGTGTGTGTGTATGTATGTAATGATTTTTTCTATCGCCTGTTTCTCAGAGATGGCTGAGCCGAATCGTTCGCTATTACTTTTGTTTGAAAGGTGTTATAGTCTAGTAGATCACTATTGAGTTGTTTCGTGACACGATGTTTCGTTTAAAAGTTATAAGCAAAAATGTGAAAAATACGTGACACGGGTTTCTCCGAAACTACATGACCGATTTCAACGATCTTAGTATCAAATGAAAGCCCTTATTAAAGTTAAATTGTTCAGGAATTTTTAATTGAAAACAAACAAGTAGTTTAAAAGTTATGCTTAAAAAACCTGTTTTGACAAGGTAATAATTATCGCCTGTTTCTTAGAGATGGCCAAACCGATTTATGCGCTATTAGTCTCATTTGAAAGATAATATATCCTAATAGATCACTATTGAATGATTTTTTGATTGGACGTTTAATTTGAAAGTTATGAGCAACCGTATACACCACACCAAAATTAACAATAATATATAATGATTTTAACCAAGATAAATTACCTAATCTCAATTATTTTAATATCATACGAGAGGTTTTGACGCTACGAATATATATGCAAAATTTCATAAGAATAGGTTTTACCGGTCAAAAGATATTAATCCTCGAACACTCGCGCCAACTTTTATAACACGGTTACTCGCGCGCAAAATAGCCCCAAACCAAAGAAAACGTGTGCACTGGGGTTTTGACTGGGAAAACTTGGTTTTAGGTTTATCGAACCTTTGGAAGAGTTTCTTGAAATTGAAAGCTCTATCGTCTGGTGGAATTTAAATTTTGATTAGTCCCCCTAAAAGTAAAATAAAAAAATATTTTTCTTCGTTGTCATTGTGATGTGTTTTGCAAAGTTATAGACCCTATTATTACAAGAAATTTTGCTAAAGACAGGAACCTTCTATCTCTGCAGCGAAGATAAAAATATCTTATTTATTGTATATGAATTTGTAAAATCAGTTTTTCTATTTTTGCTCTTTTTGTAATTTTTCATGTTGTAGTACATGTACAATGTACAAGTAGTAAAAATACACAACTTTGCTGAAATACCTGTATGTTTGCTTGTTTAGGAACTGTAGAACTTTGATTATAAAGAATACCCTAATTTTGACTCCGAATTACTTGACTACCAGCAGACAGATACATTTTAAACATTTTACATTTGTTGATAGTTTTGCTGCATACATTTTCCCAACAATTTAAATTATTAATGCATTGAATAATTATGATATTTTGCTCACAATAAGTTTGTTGAAGAATATACGTTAGTTAAACAACGATTTGTAACTTTATAACAATATGGCGTTGAAAAACCTACACGTGATGTATAAAATACAACAGCGTGAGTAACCGAAAGTTAATCAAAATTGACGAAAATTATTCAAGAAAACTCTATTGATGTGATTCAAATAGAATGGCATTACAGGAAACTATGCATAGTTCAAAAACCTATAAATTAGACCTTTACTAGACAATTCATACGCTAAAGGATAAGATTTCCTCTTATAACTTACTTTTATTTGCACTTACTCAGATTAATAACAACTTACTTATCCTTACTCAGCAATTTCATGAAAAAAGATCTATCAAAATTTAAGTGTTCCTATTTTGTTCAAATTTTCTAAACTTAATCAATTTTCAAAAATTTTATGTAAACCAACGCACTACGCAACGTTAACCGATAGATGAATTATGTTCAGAAGATGTGTCGATTTCTATCTCAAATAGCAAGTAAGACCGTATAACAAAGGTTCCTTTCACCACTAGGTGGATTAAATCGGGTTTTTAATATTATAAACATCTTGTATAAATCAGAGTTTCTGCGCATGGGCGGGAAAGACGGACACATGATATGGGAAAGACGGACAAAGGTGTCATGCGTCGTCGAATTATCAGTCTTAAGAAAGATTAACATATTTCATCATGGATTTAGGAAAGAATTGGTTTGGGAAAACCCCCTTCCCGATCTCCCCTTTGAGCGAGAAAATAGAATGATTCCCTTCAATATTTTAAGTGATGACGAATTCATCGTTTCTAAAAGTTGGCTTATTCCAACTGTTATATGACTTCTGGTTACTTTTACAGATATAATATGTAAGTATTTGCAATGTTAAATCGTTGTTGGGCAAAATGGGTTCAAAATCCGTCTTTCCCTACCGTAGGGTGTCCGTCTTTCCCGACTTGGATACCATTTTTCAAACTCCGATAACTTTTTATTGAATATTCGAAAATTCAATAGGTTTCCAATGGATATTCAGTGAAAGATCAAACTAACACAATGTCGTCGGTTTAGTATGAATATGTTGTTTTTTAACAATTTACCAGCTATTTTCTTCACACACAAAATTACATTGGTTAGCGTATATACGCATTTTTTCTTTGTTTTGCTTATAAATTTGACAGCTACGGTGCTAAAAATCGGCGGTTTAGTCCAAAAGTGTTAACTCAGTCTATAGAAACATTTCCCATCATTGATTTGCTTCAAAAAATTATTGTTTATGAAATATGACAAGTGTCCGTCTTTCCCGCAGTGTCCGTCTTTACCGCCCTTCCCCCTCTAAAATCTGGTGAAGAGCTATCGTAAAGAAATTTCAAATCGAATTAAAAAGTATTTGGTAGCACTGCCGTTAAAAAAATAATATTTTTTGGGATTTCTTGGTCAATTTTCTTTGGAACGTGAAGATGATTTTTTCTTAAACCAAATATTTCCGGAGACATAAGCAATATAAAATAAGGCCATTACAAATATTTTAAAAAGTTTTTGTCCCTCCAGTGTTGGGCCACTGAAGGGGGGGTGACAAAAAAACAAAGAGAATTTTTTAATCGAGCAAAAAAATGGATTTTAGGCATTTTTATTTTAAGTTTAAACGTGAAAACGAAATCTATTCTTGCATTTAATATATACGTTGTTAATTTACATGCAAAAATCTACGAAAAAAAGACAAAAACGAAAGATAATATTTTTGGCTAATTTTCGGAAATTCCGCTGTTTGAATTTCCATTTCTATTTCATGCTAGAAGCGTTAACTCAACTCGTACAGTCATTTTTCAAGGTTTTCAGGCTGTAGAGCCCACAGACAATTGATTTTATAAAAAAAAATTAACTCATATCCTACAAATTATTTTTTTGCCTCCCGATTTTTCAAGCCAATTTCCAAGGGGGGGGGGGGACAAAAAGTTTCAAAATGATTTGCAATGGCCTAAGAAAGTTTAACAAACATTTCTTTTCTGTGAAATATTCTATTGTGTCGTTTAAGCTATGTAAAAAGCATGGGTACACGGGAGGTATGAAGGCAAATGAGGAGCGTCCAATATAGCTCTAGCCATCCCAAGCCCCTACCTAGCGCCTCCACGTGGCCATACCTGGTAATGTTCTTTTGAGTAGCCAAGCTAGGAGGTGCGATGCTGGGTGGTTCCCGGCTGCCTGATCTCAAAACCGGGATTTTGGGCAGACGGCGGAGCCACACAGCTTTGCTAATAGGTAAGCCTAATTTAGTAATTCTAATTGTAATTATTTTTTTTCGTTTTAGCTTATGAAGCATCTCTTGCTATATAGTAAAAACTTTGGCCAAAACGAGTTTTAATACTGCACATGGATACCAGAATAAAAAAATTAAATTAAGTATTAGAAGCACTTATGGAACTTCAAAGGACGCTATTCTATTTCATACGAAGGACTGCTGGTGAGATTGTTCTATTATATACCAAACTTCATTATATACCCATATATACCACATTTCCTCTTAATATTATATTATTAATAGTATTATTATTGATGTCATAAATGTGGAAGGCTGGATGATGGAGTGGATTGCCAACCTGAATCCTTAAGGCCTGAAGCAAATATGGCACTTCTCAACTCAAAACAAACAAATCATCACGTGGGTTAAAGTTGGTACAGCGAAATTGATTATTACATGGTAGGATCCTAATGCTGGAAGGCGACTCTCATAACCCCGGAATGCGCACAAGTGCCTCTGCTTGTGGGTCCGCCCAATCCCTTTTGGCCCTTCTGTAACAGCATTAGTGTGAAATTCATTTGATAATCAAATTTGGATCTACTGTAATTCTACCTACATACATTGACAAGTCCTTGAAATGATGGTGGCTTTCCCCTACTACTACTGTAAAAAGCGTGGGTACACAGGTACTCCGTCGCCTACATTAGAGTAATTCATAATAAATCGAGGATTGCATGCTTCAAAACGCTGTCTCACTGAATCGGCACAGAATACCTCGGTGGAATACGATGAAACTGCAATTTTTGACATAAAACTGTACGCATTGAGAGCAGAATTAAGTTTACATTTTCAAATCGAATTTAAAAAAATTGACAGCACCGTCGCTAAAAACTAATATTTTTTCGAATTCCTTGGGCAATTTACATTTGAAAATGTAAAAATAGTTTTTTTTCTACATCTAATATTTCCTGAAATACAAACAAAGGAAAATAAGTGGACTTGACAAAAACGCAGGTGTTCCAATTAATCGAGGGAAGGTCCAACCGGCACCAAACTTAGGGGTTTTACTTGCTGATTTGAAACGAGCAATCTAACGGGTGTCCCACATCAAATTGCACCACGGAAGAAGCGCTATTTTTTTTGTGTGTGTGGATATTATCACTACGACCAGCATTTTGATCTATTGTTATATTATCCAGGTGTTGTTCCGCACTTCGTTGTTAAGAAGCGCTATAGAAAATTACCCATTGGGTATTTTCTCTTGAAAATTTGAGTACGTCAAGGCGGACTTCCGGCAGCTTTCGGGGCTACTGTACTTCACCGCCCAGCACAAGTTTGATGTTCCGGAGGAAGTAAGGATGCAGAAACTTTCATAGTTTGCCAAGAAATATATGATTTGGCGAAGAAATACATCATGTGACAAACGGATTGCTGTTCGTGACTACCGGGGCTGTAAACGGGTAGATCTACCTCAAGGAGTGTTTACAGAAACATCTGCCTTCTCTGTCGAAGCAACACGATGGCCCTACGATCTTCTGGCCGGATCTACGTTTGTGCAAATATTTAAAGGATGTATTGGAGTGGTACGAAGCCAACGGAGTCACTTTCGTACCCAAGGACATGAACGCCTCCAACGCACCGGAATTAAGACCCATCGAAAAATACTAGGCCATTATGAAGCAGGCATTACGGAAGCATCCCAAGGAGGTTAAGTCTGAGGAAGACATGAAGAAAAAGGGGCTTTCCGTACAGATGGAGCTGCAGCTAGGTTGTACATAACTTTTTGCGTGGAGTTAAGCGTAAGGTGCGAGCATACGGTTATGGTATTCAAGTTGAATGAAACAAATATGCCAAAAGCTTACTAATGGGTTATATTTTGTTGTCTGAAAGTTGGAAAAGGATCGGTCAATTAGATAATTTTCTACAGCGTTTCTTCCGTGGTGCAATTTGTTGTGGGACACCGTTTACGATCAAAATTTGTTTCAAATCCGAGAAGGTCAATTACACGTTTGATCTTTTTCTCGGTTACTTTACGTAGAATGACCCATATGTCTTAAATAACTCTTCAAAATAGTTTTTCGACCATCAGTTCTCTTAGGTTTATGAAGAGTCCGTAAGGAACCTCAGACCAAATCAAAAATCGTTTAGAGGAGGTAGTAGAATTGACGAATGATGGATGAATGTTAGGATGATTAAAATCGATTTTATTTCCTGTGCGTATTGTTAAAAATATCTATTAATCGTCATTTTATTACTTTTTTTTAGGTACCCACATTTGAAGTTTTTGTCAAGCTTATGGTTGTACAAAATTTCAGCTATATTTGTACATTTTCTTCCAGCGTATTTACTTGACTTCGTATTAAAACTATCAGGTGGCAGACCTATGTAGGTTACGTGTGTAAAATAAACTTTGTAATATTACAAAATATATATTTGCTAGGTTGGTGCGATTACACACAAATGTTTGGGAGTCTCTTAATCGACTAGAAAAATTCATATTCAGTGAATGGAAATTTAATAATAGGAACACGTTGGAGCTCAGCAATCGTTTGTCTGAGGAGGATGTGAATGATTTCAATATAAATATAACTACTTTGAAGTGGCCTGAATATTTCGTTGCTCTTGCACAAGGAGTGAGACGCTATCTCAATAACGAACATCCCAAATCATTAGAGTCGGCTCGAAAAAAAGATTTTGTGTAAGTATACAAAATTGTACTATTTTTCATGTAAAAATCTTTATTCATTACAATCTAACATATGCATAATTTTATTTATTTTTCACAGACTTTACATCGTACACGTGGCATTTCAGTTGTTTCTATACTTCATGATTTGGATGTTTGCTTCTAGAATTTTAAGTTTACCTCTTCTAAATTGTATTTTCATAGTTCCTATAGCGTATTTTGTGTTACAATTGTTCTAAGATAATGTTTTGTTATTTGGATTGGCGAATCTTTATGTGAAATTAGAGTGACAATTTGAAATGAGTGGTGACAGGCAGCAAAATAAAAAAAAAACTTGTGCGGGAAAGCTATTAAATTTGTTTTTATTCACTTAGGCTTTAAATATCAATATGATTCGTAAGATTAATCAGCAGTTACACCTGGGGCTGACAGTCACCTCACCCAATCCCACTTCTCTAACGTTCAGCGAATCCCACTCCACTGACGAATATACATGACACTGGTATTTCACTTTTGACTTCACAAGAAATCGTAAGCAAGCGATTGCTTATGCGAAACAGAATAGATGAACAAAGGTACGGATGACGGACGCACAGATGTACATAAAATTCAGTTTTTACCTTTGTTATACTATATAACAAAGGTTTAGAAATTGGTCGAAAAACACGAAATTGATCCGAGGCCCGGAGGGCCGAATCACATATACCAATCGATAGAGCTCGACGAACTGAGCAATGTCTGTGTGTGTGTATGTGTGCGTGTGCAGCTCATTTTCTATCGCCTGTTTCTCAAAGGTGGCTGAACCGATTTGACCGCTTTTACTTTTGTTTGAAAGGTATTATTGCCTGGTATATCACTATTGAATTGCTTTGTGGTCCGACGTTTCGTTTAAAAGTTATAAGCAAAAAAAAAACACTACGTGACACGCGTTTCTCCGGAACTACACAACCTTTTTTTAACGATCTTAGTACCAAACGAAAGCTCTTGCTATTACTAAACTTTTTACCAAGTTTTATTGAAAACGGCAGTTTAAAAGTCAGCCTTAAAAAACCTGTTTTGACTAGGTACAAATGATTGCCTGTTTCTCAGAGTTGGCTAAACCGATTTATGCGCTATTATTCTCATTTGAAAGGTAATATAGCCTAATAGATCACTATTGATTTGTTTTTTGATCGGACGTTGAATTCAATAGTCATGAGCAATTGTATACAACACATTAAAATTTACAATTATTTTCGACTATTTCATCTTAGATAATTTATCTAGTTTAAATTAGTTTGGCATCAAATATTTTTCTTCAGTTTCAATATTGATGTGTTCTGTAAAGTTTAAGAGCATATTATTACAAGAAACTTTGCTGAAGACAGTAACCTTCTATCTCTTCAGCGAAGAGAGAAAAATCTTATTTATTTTATATGAATTAGTAAAATCAGTTTTTCCATTTTAGCTCGTTTTGTAGTTGCATGACTTTTTCATGTTGTACAAATAGTATAAATACACAACTTTGCTGAATATAGTAAGGTACACCGGGGCAAGTGGGACCTAAAAAATGCATAGTTTGGGTTTATTCCACTGTCTTTTCTATACCTATGATTATTTCAAAATTCTTTCAGCACAGAAACTCTTCAGTGGTATCATTTCGAAGGATTAATTACGAAAAAGGCCTATGAATTTACATGAAATGAATCTGGAGAAGAATTTTCAAAATTATGGCGATAGGTCCCACTTACCCCATTTACCGGGGCAACTGGGACCTATTTTCAAATTTGATTAAAAAGCATAAAATAATAGTAAATTGTGTAAGTTAATATACAGCAATGTTAAAGCATTGCATGAAGCAATCAAAAACAATATTTGGATGAAGGGTTCATTCAAAAATAGCGTAACAAAATCAGATCACAACGGGCGACTTTATAATGTATATAAACCACAGATCGTGAGCAATTACGCTGTAAAGCATTATTGTAATGAAATGTAGTAGAATATGTCGTTGTATCCAATTCTTGCGAGACGTAATTTAAGATGAACCATTGTTTAAAAGCTCGAAAATACGATTATGATCTGTTTGTTCTATTATGCCCAATTCGGTAGAGCTACTCATAAGAGATAGTTACGTTATAATAACCACAACATTTTATTGCTTCAATTCCAGTTGCAGATTCGCTCAATTATATCAAATTTGACTTTCCAAATTCAATTAACATCGTTTAGGTGTAACCAAAATGTGACCAAACTGTTTGTTCCCTCACAAACTGTGCATATGGGCTTCTTTTTTGGGGCCCCTTGGTCTAGTGCTTTTTGGCTTTATTTTAAAGCTTTACTGGTATAAATATTATGTAGTTGAACTGAAAATGTTCGATAGTTCATCTAAAAAATGTATTAAGACAGGAAGTTTTGTGTTGAAACACTTTATTTTTAATAGGTCTCACTTGCCCCGGGTGCTTTCAAGTGCCGACCTTATTTCGACCCATTTTTTTAATGCCGTTTGTCAAATTAAACAACTAGTTTTCGGGTGTAATTTGTTAATACACTCATTATGTTTACCTACTGTCAAAAAAACATGTACTTTTACGTAAAGCCTGTGGTCAAAATATCATTTATAGAAAGGTGCGTCAAACTTACAACGCAAATTGAAAATAACGCTCAAATTGAAGGTGCAATTTTGATGTTTGGTATGCCTGTTATAAATAATCTATAATTTTAAAACATGCGTTTGAGCTGTATCTTTCATTTCTAGAAAGGTTCGGTTGGAGAAAATGAGGTTGAACAGAGTTATGAGCTCCGTTCCCACTTACCCCGTATTCCCACTTGCCCCGGGGTACCTTATACCTCTTTGATTGCTTGTTTAGGAACTGTAGAATTTTGATTTTAAAAATATCCTGCTTTCAAGTGCCGACCTTATTTCGACCCATTTTTTAATGCCGTTTGTCAAATTAAACAACTAGTTTTCGGGTGTAATTTGTTAATACACTCATTATGTTTACCTACTGTCAAAAAAACATGTACTTTTACGTAAAGCCTGTGGTCAAAATTGTAGGGAACGAGCCGAGTTAGATGAATCAGCGTAAAACAAATCTAATGAAACTGAATTATTTACTTGAGTGTAACTGAAACCCCTTGCATAGGAAGAATACCGTCATACGAACGATGAGAGACAAGGAGAGAAATGAATCGTTCAATATGAGACTTACGCATACTGTGGCATGATATAGCATGCTCTAAACAAGTCAGTTTTTGGACGAACGTAGACTTTGACGGACGTTGTTCCGTATTCCGGAGGGCTCGGTTGGAAATAACCGACGGACACGACATTGGCGTAGTGCTCCCAAGTGGTGAGTATGTTAAGTTGAATACAAATAGTGGCGTGTGGCAAACGCCTATTCGAGAAAATTGAAAAGATGCTTGTGCGCATCTGGCTGGTTTTTGAACTGCCTCTGTGAGGGCTGTTTTTTGCGTGTGATTTGCGATTATGATTCGCGTGCCTCCGGGAAGGCAGAATGGTTTACTGAAACACGCTGGTATGCGTAGTTTGATCGCCTCTGGGAAGGCTGTGTGTAATCATTTGTGTACGATAGCTCCCCTGAGAGGGATTTTTGTAACTCGCTTGTGTGCGTCTTACTATTATTGGAATACGCTGGTGTGCGCGAATTAGGCGTCTGGCAAACAGGGTTGCCACATGCACAGATTATTCTGTGTTTAACAGATATTTGAAAGAAATCGCCTGTACAGAATCTGTATGCATAGAATACAGATTTTCGCCAAATTACACAGATTAAACAGATTTTTGAGCTTTTACATGAGAGTGAAAGAGACGGAAATAGTCAGCAAAATGACTATCTATCTCTTTCACTCTCATTGTTTTGCATTGGACAGATTTTTGCACAGATATTTTTCCTCGCCGTACAGATTGTCAGATTTTTCCAACAAAAAACACAGAATTATATGTGGCATCCCTGCTGGCAAAGGTCTATTTGAGAAAATTGAAAAGATGCTTGTGCGCATCTGGTTATTTTTTAGCTGCCTCTGTAAGGGCGACTTTTTGCATATGCTTTGTGTGTGATTCGCGTGCTGAAACACGCTGGTATGCGTTGTTTGATCGCCTCTGAGAAGGCTGTGCGAAATCATTTGTGTGCGATAGCTCCCCTGAGAGGGACTTTGGCAGAATTGTCTATTGAAACACGCTGGTATGCGTTGTTTGATCGCCTCTGAGAAGGCTGTGCGAAATCGTTTGTGTACGAAAGCTCCCCTGAGTGGGACTTTTAGTAACTCGCTTGTGTGCGCCAGACTTTATTGGAATACGCTGGTGTGCGCGTATTAGTAGCGTCTGGCAAAGTTCATCTGAGAAAGTTGAAAAGATGCTTGTGCGCATCTGGTTATTTTTTAGCTGCCTCTGTAAGGGCGACTTTTTGTATATGCTTTGTGTGTGATTCGCGTGCTGAAACACGCTGGTATGCGTAGTTGATCGCCTCTGGGAAGACAGTGCAAATTTGTTTGTATGCGATTGCTCCCCTGAGAGAGACTTTTAGTAACTCGCTTGTGTGCGCCTGCCTTTTCGGAATACGGTGGTATGGGCGTATTAGCGGTGTCTGGTAAACGTTCATCGGAGAAAGTTGAAAAGATGCTTGTATGCATCTGGTTATTTTTTTAGCTGCCTCTGTGAGGGCTACTTTTTGCATATGCTTCGTGTGTGATTCGCGTGCCTCTAGGAAGGTAGAAATAGAATAGTTTACTGAAACACGCTGATATACGTAGTTTGATCTGGCCTGTAGAAAATCGCTTGTGTGCGAAGGTTTCCCTGAGAGCTGATGATGAAAATGATGATTGCAATGACGGAAATAATTATGGTAATGACAAAACTGATTCTGGTGATATTGAAAGTAAGGATTGCAATGAAGAAAATAATTATAATAATGACTAAAGTGATGATGAAAATGAGGTAAATGATTATGGTAATATCGAATCTGACGTATGTGATGGCTGTAATGACGAATATAAAGATAGAAATGAAGTAAATGATGATGGCAATGACGAATCTGATGAAAGAGATGATTGTAAAGACGAAACGAAAGCGATGATGCTAATAACGAAAATGACGATGGTAATGCCAAAATAGCAATGGTAATGACGAAAATGATGAGGGTAATAACGAAAATGATAATGGTAAATATTATGTAGTTGAACTGAAAATGTTCGATAGTTCATCTAAAAAATGTATTAAGACAGGAAGTTTTGTGTTGAAACACTTTATTTTTAATAGGTCTCACTTGCCCCGGGTGCTTTCAAGTGCCGACCTTATTTCGACCCATTTTTTTAATGCCGTTTGTCAAATTAAACAACTAGTTTTCGGGTGTAATTTGTTAATACACTCATTATGTTTACCTACTGTCAAAAAAACATGTACTTTTACGTAAAGCCTGTGGTCAAAATATCATTTATAGAAAGGTGCGTCAAACTTACAACGCAAATTGAAAATAACGCTCAAATTGAAGGTGCAATTTTGATGTTTGGTATGCCTGTTATAAATAATCTATAATTTTAAAACATGCGTTTGAGCTGTATCTTTCATTTCTAGAAAGGTTCGGTTGGAGAAAATGAGGTTGAACAGAGTTATGAGCTCCGTTCCCACTTACCCCGTATTCCCACTTGCCCCGGGGTACCTTATACCTCTTTGATTGCTTGTTTAGGAACTGTAGAATTTTGATTTTAAAAATATCCTGCTTTCAAGTGCCGACCTTATTTCGACCCATTTTTTAATGCCGTTTGTCAAATTAAACAACTAGTTTTCGGGTGTAATTTGTTAATACACTCATTATGTTTACCTACTGTCAAAAAAACATGTACTTTTACGTAAAGCCTGTGGTCAAAATTGTAGGGAACGAGCCGAGTTAGATGAATCAGCGTAAAACAAATCTAATGAAACTGAATTATTTACTTGAGTGTAACTGAAACCCCTTGCATAGGAAGAATACCGTCATACGAACGATGAGAGACAAGGAGAGAAATGAATCGTTCAATATGAGACTTACGCATACTGTGGCATGATATAGCATGCTCTAAACAAGTCAGTTTTTGGACGAACGTAGACTTTGACGGACGTTGTTCCGTATTCCGGAGGGCTCGGTTGGAAATAACCGACGGACACGACATTGGCGTAGTGCTCCCAAGTGGTGAGTATGTTAAGTTGAATACAAATAGTGGCGTGTGGCAAACGCCTATTCGAGAAAATTGAAAAGATGCTTGTGCGCATCTGGCTGGTTTTTGAACTGCCTCTGTGAGGGCTGTTTTTTGCGTGTGATTTGCGATTATGATTCGCGTGCCTCCGGGAAGGCAGAATGGTTTACTGAAACACGCTGGTATGCGTAGTTTGATCGCCTCTGGGAAGGCTGTGTGTAATCATTTGTGTACGATAGCTCCCCTGAGAGGGATTTTTGTAACTCGCTTGTGTGCGTCTTACTATTATTGGAATACGCTGGTGTGCGCGAATTAGGCGTCTGGCAAACAGGGTTGCCACATGCACAGATTATTCTGTGTTTAACAGATATTTGAAAGAAATCGCCTGTACAGAATCTGTATGCATAGAATACAGATTTTCGCCAAATTACACAGATTAAACAGATTTTTGAGCTTTTACATGAGAGTGAAAGAGACGGAAATAGTCAGCAAAATGACTATCTATCTCTTTCACTCTCATTGTTTTGCATTGGACAGATTTTTGCACAGATATTTTTCCTCGCCGTACAGATTGTCAGATTTTTCCAACAAAAAACACAGAATTATATGTGGCATCCCTGCTGGCAAAGGTCTATTTGAGAAAATTGAAAAGATGCTTGTGCGCATCTGGTTATTTTTTAGCTGCCTCTGTAAGGGCGACTTTTTGCATATGCTTTGTGTGTGATTCGCGTGCTGAAACACGCTGGTATGCGTTGTTTGATCGCCTCTGAGAAGGCTGTGCGAAATCATTTGTGTGCGATAGCTCCCCTGAGAGGGACTTTGGCAGAATTGTCTATTGAAACACGCTGGTATGCGTTGTTTGATCGCCTCTGAGAAGGCTGTGCGAAATCGTTTGTGTACGAAAGCTCCCCTGAGTGGGACTTTTAGTAACTCGCTTGTGTGCGCCAGACTTTATTGGAATACGCTGGTGTGCGCGTATTAGTAGCGTCTGGCAAAGTTCATCTGAGAAAGTTGAAAAGATGCTTGTGCGCATCTGGTTATTTTTTAGCTGCCTCTGTAAGGGCGACTTTTTGTATATGCTTTGTGTGTGATTCGCGTGCTGAAACACGCTGGTATGCGTAGTTGATCGCCTCTGGGAAGACAGTGCAAATTTGTTTGTATGCGATTGCTCCCCTGAGAGAGACTTTTAGTAACTCGCTTGTGTGCGCCTGCCTTTTCGGAATACGGTGGTATGGGCGTATTAGCGGTGTCTGGTAAACGTTCATCGGAGAAAGTTGAAAAGATGCTTGTATGCATCTGGTTATTTTTTTAGCTGCCTCTGTGAGGGCTACTTTTTGCATATGCTTCGTGTGTGATTCGCGTGCCTCTAGGAAGGTAGAAATAGAATAGTTTACTGAAACACGCTGATATACGTAGTTTGATCTGGCCTGTAGAAAATCGCTTGTGTGCGAAGGTTTCCCTGAGAGCTGATGATGAAAATGATGATTGCAATGACGGAAATAATTATGGTAATGACAAAACTGATTCTGGTGATATTGAAAGTAAGGATTGCAATGAAGAAAATAATTATAATAATGACTAAAGTGATGATGAAAATGAGGTAAATGATTATGGTAATATCGAATCTGACGTATGTGATGGCTGTAATGACGAATATAAAGATAGAAATGAAGTAAATGATGATGGCAATGACGAATCTGATGAAAGAGATGATTGTAAAGACGAAACGAAAGCGATGATGCTAATAACGAAAATGACGATGGTAATGCCAAAATAGCAATGGTAATGACGAAAATGATGAGGGTAATAACGAAAATGATAATGGTAATGACGACAATGATAGTATTGATGATAGAAAATGATGACGATAAAAATGATAGTGATAATGACGTAAATGATGATGGTAATGTCGAAAAATATGCAGACGATATTGACGATTTGGTTATTTCAATGATGTTAGTTTTGTTGACCTGGATGATAATCATTTTGATCATTTTGATGATGCTGATGATTTTGAAGTCGTGGATAATGTTGACGGTTTAGATAATGATGACTATTTGATGAAGATGTTGATATAGATGTTGATTTTAATTATTTCGATGGCGTGAATGATGATTTTGAACGTTTTGATGATGTTGATGATTTTAATTATGTTAACGATTTTAATTATGATGATGGTAATGGTAATTATAATGGTAATGACGAAATTGATAGTGGTAATGATTAAAACGATGCGGATGTCAAAAATGATGATGGTCATAAGATTTTTTTTGGTCAATTAATCAGAAGAGTAGAGGAGGGGGTGAATGTAGGGAACGAGCCGAGTTAGATGAATCAGCGTAAAACAAATCTAATGAAACTGAATTATTTACTTGAGTGTAACTGAAACCCCTTGCATAGGAAGAATACCGTCATACGAACGATGAGAGACAAGGAGAGAAATGAATCGTTCAATATGAGGCTTACGCATACTGTGGCATGATATAGCATGCTCTAAACAAGTCAGTTTTTGGACGAACGTAGACTTTGACGGACGTTGTTCCGTATTCCGGAGGGCTCGGTTGGAAATAACCGACGGACACGACAAAAATATCATTTATAGAAAGGTGCGTCAAACTTACAACGCAAATTGAAAATAACGCTCAAATTGAAAGTGCAATTTTGATGTTTGGTATGCCTGTTATAAATAATCTATAATTTTAAAACATGCGTTTGAGCTGCATCTTTCATTTCTAGAAAGGTTCGGTTGGAGAAAATGAGGTTGAACAGAGTTATGAGCTCCGTTCCCACTTACCCCGTATTCCCACTTGCCCCGGGGTACCTTATACCTCTTTGATTGCTTGTTTAGGAACTGTAGAAATTTGATTTTAAAAATATCCTAATTTTGATCCCGAGTTACTCGACTATCGACATACGGATACATTTAAAGTATTTTACATTTGCTGATAGTTTTGTTGCATTCAGACACCATTTTTCCATATGAAGAAACGAGAGAAAATTCCAGTTGGGGCCGATTGCGGTACACCTCACATACTGATTGCTTCATTTCTGTGATGTCAGTTTTTGCTGATTTATTTTGCCAATAGTTTAAAGTATTAATGCATTGAATAATTATGGCGTTTTGCTCATAACAAGTTTATTGAAGAATATACGTTAGTTAAATATCGATTTGTAACTTTATAACAATATGGCATTCTAAAACCTACACGTGTTGTACAAAATACAACAGCGCGAGTAACCGAAAGTTAATAAAAATTGATGAAAACTTTATTGAATCAAATAGAATGGCATTACAGGAAATTATGCATAGTTCAAAACCTTTAAACTAGACCTTTACTACGCAATGTATATGTTAAATAATAATATTTCCTCTTACAACTTACTTTTACTTGCATTTACTCAAATTAATAACAACTTACTTATACTTACTCAGCAATTTCATGAAAAAAGGATCTATCAAAACTATAAGTGCTCCTATTTTGTTCAAATTTTGTAAACTTTTTCAATTTCCAAAAAAAATATGTAAACAAACGCACTACCGCAACGTTAACGTAGATGAAGACCGTATAATAAAGGTTCTTTCACCACTAGGTGGATTAAATCAGTTTTTTTTAGTGGAAGTATGAATGCATATCAAAAATATTTCTTTGAATAATCTACAACCAGATAATCAACTAATTTTTTCACAATGATGTGTGTTCATTCATTGCGTGCTTCTAGTATATTTATTTCCTATTTTATTTCTTACCTACGTGTCGCTCACGTCGCTCAAGAGCGGACCAGCAGTCTTATATACAAAAATGGATTTCTGTCGGGATGTTCCTTATAGAATCAAAAACTACTGAACCAATCGGCGTGACAATTTGCATGTAGAGTTTTTTGGGGCCAGGAAAGGTTTTAGGAAAGGTTGATGGTTAGATACCCCTCCCCCTACTAAGAGGGGGGGGGGGGGTTCCCATACAAATGAAACACATATTTCTGCATAACTCGAGAACTAATCAAGCAAATAGAACAAAATTTGGCATGTGGGTGTTTAGGTAACAAGAATTTCTTCTATGGTAAATTGAGACCCCTCCCCTCTTTAGAAGAGGAATTATGACTCCTCTCCCCTTTAAGAGGCTTTCATACAAATGAAATACAAATTTCCTCATAACTAGAGAACTAATCAAAACTAATGGAACCAAATTTGGCATGTGAAGGTTTTCGAGGACACGAATATTTTCTATGGTGAATTAGGACCCCTTCCCACTTTAAGAGGGGGGGGGGGCTCCTGTACAAATGAAAAACAAATTTCCTTATAACTCGAGAACTAATCAAGCAAATGGAACAAAATTTGGCAGGTGAAAGTTTTCGAGGGCAAGAATATTTTCTATGGTGAATTACGACCCCTACCCATTTGAAGAGGGGGGGCTCCTATACAAACGAAATACAAATTTACTCATAACTCAAGAACTAATCAAGCAAATGGAACCAAATCTGGCATGTGGAGGTTTTTGGAGGCAAAAATATTTTTTATGGTGAATTAGTACCCCTCCCCACTTTAAGAGGAGGGGCTTCTACACAAATGCAATACAAATTTCCTCATAATTCGAGAACTAATCAAGCAAATGAAACCATATTTGGCATGTGGGTGTTTTTGGGGGCAACCATTTTTTCTATGATGAATTAGGACCCCTTACCTTTTTAGGAGGGAAATACAACGAAATACAAATTTTGCTCATAACTCTAGAACTAATCAAGCAAATGGAACCAAATTTAGCATGCGCGTGTTTTTGTAGGCAAGAATATTTTCTATGGTGAATTAGGACCCCTATCCACTTTAGGAGGGGGGGGGGCTCCTATACAAATGATAATACAAATTTCCAGGGATGGTTCGATCACTTTGACTCAATTTTGATTCATTTGGCAGTACCGTCTTAACGGGGCCAAATATGACAAAGTTATGTATGGGACATTTATAGAACAGGTTATTATCTATAATTTTGGCTAACAAAGTTTTGCTATAACTTCTGTAGTTACGGCGCTACAATGCTAGTATCTTGTTAGTGACTAAATGAACGTTCATTTAGTCACTGATGAGTTACTACCATTGTAGTGCCGTAACTACAAAAGATACAGAAAAACTATGTTCACAAAAATTGTAGATTAGAACTAGTTCTACAAATGTCCCATATATAATATTGTCATATTTGGCTCGGATGAGACGGTACTGTCAGATGAATCAAAATTGAGTCAAAGTGATCTAACCATCCCTGCAAATTTCCTCATAACTCGAGAATTAATCAATCAAATCCTCTCCTCTTTAGAAAGCGAGTTATGACCCATCTCCCCTTTAAGAGGGTGGGCTTCCATACAAATGAAATGCAAATTTCCTCTTATTTCGAGAACTAATCAAGCAAATGGAACCAAATTTGGCATGTAGGAGTTTTAGATGGCAGAAATTTTTTCTATGATGAATTAAGACACCTCCCCTGTTTAGGAGGGGGGCTCCCATACAAATGAAATTCAAATTTCCTTATAACTTAAGAACTAATCAAGCAAATGGAACCAAATTTGGCGAATTTGTTTTATGATAGTTAGAGACCTCTCATCCCTGTGGTAGGGGGATATGGACTCTCATACAAATAAAACAGATTTTTTTTTGCGAAACTCAAAAACTAATCGAACAAGAGAAATTCGAGACTCTTCCATAAAATATTAGTCAATAACAAGACCACAAAAACTATCTATAGTAACACTAGATCATTCAGGAAGAGACGGTCGCAAGTGTGTGAAATGTTGTACAATCATGGCGAATATTACTAACCGCTTGCTGGCTATGCAATGAGGGGACAGGGGAGTTGTTTTCTACTTTAGTGTGAGGGAAAATTGCAAATTTGTATATGCACGTTGTTGTATATTAGCCTTTTGACTGCATTGGTGTTGTAAATTGACGTCCAAAATTGTATTCAAATTCTTCGTGTCGGTAATTAGCTGTAAATTAGCATTGTCAGCACTATAAGAAGGTTATCAGTAAAGTAGCTGTATATTTTGCCAAAATAGCATTTAAGGCGACTTAAATGCTTATTGGCCTACATTTGAATAGCATTGGTGATGCTTATTGGTTACCTGGGATGCTTTCATAGTTACGTAACTGCCAAACTGAATCATCTAAGGTTGAACTCCTCAGAAACTTGCAAAACTCGTGATTGTGAAAAAGATCATCCGAGATTCATGATTTATGTACAACACAGGTTAATTTGTGGCAATACAAAGTTTGTCGGGTCAGCTAGTGTGAATATAAATCCGAAACGCCGAAACGGTTCTTCATCAAACTTGTTACAAGGAACGTTGACATAAAAGAATCAGCACAGAAAAATTTGACGAAAGGAGGGGTGGGCCCTGGCTGGCAAAGAGTGAACATGTGCATTCCATAACCTCTGTTCATTAACTCCTATTCCTACCTCCACGAGGTGCCGGCTGGGGTACGCAACCTCGGTTGTCGTATGCTAACAGGAAAGGCACAGGCACAGTGGCTCCCGCCCACATTAAGATGGCAGCCCCATCAGCGGGATAAGGACCTTAGGTTAACAACCTACTGTACCAGAACATAAAAAAAGTTACCGAAAATGAAAGAAGATATCTCTCCGGATTATTGGCAACGACCTTTAGCATGAAAACACGGACACGAATCGGAACATGGAATATACTGACCCTTGCCCAGCTGGGCAAGCTGGCTCAACTTGCAAGGGAAGCTAGCCGCCTGAAGCTTGAAATCTTGGGGCTGAGCGAGGTCCGCTGGCCGGGCACTGGCGAACACAGGACATCATCCGGGCAAGTCTTGCTCTACTCTGGCATACGAGGTGAAAATGCTACTCGAGAAAGAGGAGTTGGATTCCTACTGATCCCAGGGGCACATGCGGCCCTGATGAAACGGGAACCAATAAATGAGCGAATAATCGTTGCCAGATTCAGAACACGGGTTAGGAACCTTACGGCAATCCAGTGCTATGCGCCAACAGATGCTGCCGACCTGCAGGAGAAAGAGAGCTTTTAGAGCCAGCTGAACAGCGTGGTTGAGAAAATCCCGAAGGGGGACATCCAAATCCACATGGGCGACTTCAACGCGAAGATTGGCTCAAACAACGCGGACCTTGAACGCGTCATGGGACGCCATGGCCTAGGAGAGATGGCGAAAATGGGGAGCTGTTTACAGAATTCTGTGGTAATAACGACATGGTCATTGGTGGATCGCTCTTCCCCTATAGACCAGTACATAAAGTCACGTGGGTTTCTCGCGACGGCCGAACAGAAAACCAAATCGACCACATCTGCATCAGCCGGAAATGGAGAAGGAGCCTTCTTGATGTACGCAACAAACGCAGCGCTGACATTGCATCCGACCATCATCTTGTTATCGCTGAGATACGTCTGCGCGTCGCACGTGTCCAACGATGGGAGGAGAAAGTTGGGTGCCGCTACGACGTCCGCCGATTGGAGAACCCTGAGGTGAAAAGGGCCTTTGTTGAACAACTTGAATCTCGAGCCTCGGAGTTGCCACCTGGTGGAACCGTCGAAGAGCAATGGACCAGCATCAAGAACGCCTTCATCACGACCAGTGATGAAACCCCCGGCAAAGCGCGCAGTGGGCGGAGGGAGTGGATTTCGGATGAAACTTGGAGGAAGATCGACGAGCGGAGAGAGGCGAAAGCCGGCATTGAGCGGGCGCGGACCAGATCGGCTAAGACAGCTGCCCGTCAACGATACGCCGAACTGGAGACGGCTGTTAAACGTGCTTGTAGGCGGGACAAGAGAGCCTGGACTAACTCCCTAGCCGAACAAGGAGAAACCGCCGCCGCCAATGGTGATATCCGTTTGTTGTACGATATTTCTCGCCGCCTTAGTGGTGCCAGAATGAATACAAAGATACCGCTAAAGGACAGAGCTGGTCAGCTATTGACTGACCGTACAGAACAGTTTAAGCGATGGACTGAACATTTTGAACAGCTCTTCCGAGTTTCAAATGTCAGAGACCAACAAAACCAGCAGCGTACGACGCCTACAGTTCGTCGAATAAATCGCGTGAACTCGGAGGCGCCATCGCTGGATGAAATTGTAGCGGCCATCAAGAGTATGAAATCCAATAGAGCGCCAGGGATAGATCGTATTTCAGCCGAAATGCTCAAAGCTGACCCATCTTTGTCAGCCCAGATGATGCATCAGCTTTTCAGCAATATTTGGGAAACCGCAACTTTTCCGGTGGACTGGATGCAGGGCATATTGGTCAAAGTCCCTAAGAAAGGAGACTTAACGGAATGCGGTAACTGGCGTGGCATCACGTTGCTCTGTATTACTCTCAAAGTACTCTGTAAGGTAATCCTCAACCGGATCCAGGAGAAGATCGACACTACTCTCCGACGGCAGCAAGCTGGATTCCGTGCTGGCCGATCATGTGTAGACCATATCACAACGCTCCGCATTATATTGGAGCAGATCAACGAATTCCAGGACTCTCTTCTGCTGGTGTTCGTTGACTTCGAAAAGGCGTTCGACCGACTCAACCACGAAAACATCTGGGGCGCACTTAGGCGTAGAGGAGTTCCAGATAAGCTAGTCCATCTCATCGAGGCTCAGTACGAGGCGTTCTCGTGCAAAGTTTTGCACGACGGCGTCTTGTCCGACCCCATAAGGGTTACTGCTGGCGTGAGACAGGGCTGCATTTTATCACCGCTTCTGTTTCTCATCGTTATGGATGAGATATTAGTTGGAGCAATTGACAGTAGACCAAATCGAGGATTGCCTTGGAATCCTCTAACGATGGAGCAGCTAAATGACCTCGACCTAGCCGACGAAATTGTCTTGCTCGCACAACGCCGAAACGACATGCAGAGCAAGTTAGATGACCTCTCCGAGAGCTCCCAGGCAGCAGGTCTCACAGTCAATGTAGCGAAAACTAAGTCTATGGTAGTGAACACTGACAATGCCACTAACTTCACAGTAGCGGGACAACAAGTTGAGCAGGTAACCGCCTTTCAATATATTGGTAGCCAAACAACGCCCGATGGTGGTACCAAGACTGATATAGCCACACGGATCAGGAAGGCCAGGGGTGCCTTTGCAGGTCTGCGAAACATTTGGCGCCCAAACCAGATCACTCTACGTACGAAAACCCGAATCTTTAATTCAAACGTTAAATCCGTACTGCTGTATGCCTGCGAAACGTGGTGCGTCTCAGCGGAGACAACGCAAAAACTGCAGGTATTCATTAACCGGTGCCTGCGATACATTATTCGTGCCTGGTGGCCTGATAATTGGATATCCAATGAGGAACTCCATCGTCGGTGTCATCAACGGCCGATAGCCACAGAAATTCGTGAACGTAGGTGGAAGTGGATCGGACACACCTTGAGGAAAGGAGCGAACGAGGTTTGCAGAGCAGCACTCGACTGGAATCCACAAGGACAGCGTAGAAGAGGCAGACCCAGAGGCTTATGGCGACGGAGCTTAGTCAACGACATCCGGGCTGTAGACGAGAACCTGTCCTGGCGACAGGTAAAAGCCATGGCGGGTAACCGTCAGCAGTGGAGATCTCTGATTTCATCCCTTTGTTCTGCCGGACCGGCGGACATGGACACATAAGTAAGTAAGGGGTGGGCCCTAACAAGGGGGAGGGGAGGTCCCAATAAGTAACAGGGTTTTTAAAAAGTTAAAAAGGCCACTGCGACAGTCTTAATGATCGTCTTTTGTGGCAGGCCCCGATTGCTGTACACAGTTTACGGACCGCTCATACCCATTGATGGAGTTGAGCCGGATAGTTGTAATCCTGTGCCCCAATTCGGTACTACATGGTTAATAAAACCAATGACCGTTTTGAGGTTAAGGCTCCATATCTGATATAGAGTTAGAAGGAAACTTCCGAAGAAGTTGTGCCTTGATAATGGAAGAGCCCCTCAATTGCAGAGCAGATGCGCTGAACTTTCAGGTTCAGAGTTACAAAAGCGGCAGCTGTCGGATGATACCTTGCCGATATTCTTTGAATGATAAAGAGCGGGGCTGTGTCCTGTTAGGAGTCCCGTGATTGTACGTAGTTCACTACGAGTTAAATGGAGTAGTTTTTTAGCTACTGCAGGGCTTGGGTAGATAAACTGTTTAGCTTGTCTACAATCCCGTGTTTGATTCGTATAGTATTTCTATTACTATTTCTGTGTTTTCCCATGTTATCAATTCGCCTTTCACGGCATATGTGGAGGTGCCCAAAAACGGTTCAACTAATTTGGACACGCATTTGGCGAACGTGAATGCCGGTAGTCCGTAAAGATACCGATTTTCACATGCCTTTACTTTCGTTTTAAACATATTGTTGCACAAATGTATAATGCATAGTTTCCCTGATGCCGGGTAGGCTTGTCCCGCACTCAGTGAACTTATTTTGCATTTTTAACTGTGGCACCTCAGCCAAGCAAAATTCAAAAATATTATTTATGGGGCATTCAAAAGCACCTTCTTTCCTCACAAAGATATCCACAAGGCCACCTGGAGATCACCTGACCAACGAACCTCGAACCAAATCGACCATATTCTCATCGAGGGTCGGTTTTTCTCGAACATCACCAACGTACGTTCCCTACGGAGTGCGGATATTGACTCGGACCACTACCTAGTAGCAGTACATGTGCGCTCAAAACTATCGACGGTTTATACCTCGCGAAAAAGTCGCCCTCCTCGACTAAATACGGACTACCGGCAACTAGACAACCCGCGAACTGCCGAAAATTACGGGCGCATACTGGATGAAGCTCTGCCTTCCTCTGTAGAGCTAGATGCTTCGACCCTCGAAAACGGATGGAGTAGGATACGCTCGGCCGTCAACGAGGCCCCAACCGCGGTGTTAGGTGTGAAAACCTCGAGTGCACGAAATGATTGGTTTGACGGGGAATGACAAGAAGCGATAGAGAGGAAAAAAAGAGCTTGGGAAAACTATCCAAGTATCAACGAGCGAGGAATGAGTTGACCACGATCCTGAGGAGGAAAAAGCGCCAGAAGGAGGACAGAGATCGTGAGGAGCTTGAACAACTATTCCGGGCTAATGATACCCGCAAGTTTTACGAGAAGGTGAACCAAACTCGCAAGGCCTACACCAAATCCTGACATGTGTAGGAACGAGGTAGGGGATCTGATCACAAACGAGCGCGAGGTGATCGATAGGTGGAAGCAGTTCTTCGATGAATACCTCAACGGCGATATAGCAGCAGGAGACGCAATGGAAGTTAACCTCGGAGTACCTACAAACGACAACAGCGTACCGGCTCCCGATCTCGAATAGATCCGACGAGAAATCGGTCTGCTGAAGAATAATGGAGCCGCCGGAAAGGACCGACTCCCGGCAGAACTCTTCAAAAATGGCCAAGAACCGCTAGTAACGGTACTGGCTGATTTCAAGGATTTGGGAAGAAGAGAAACTACCGGAGGAGTGGATGGAAGGCGTAGTCTGTCCCATCTACAAAAAGGGCGATTGTCTAGACTGCTGTAACTACCGCGGCATTACGCTGGTCAACGCCACTTACAAGGTGCTCTCCCAGATTTTGTTGCGTCGTCTATCCCCAATAGCAAGAGAATTCGTAGGGCAGAATCAGGCGGACTTTATGGGGGCCCGTGCTACTACGGGCCTACTACTACTATCAAATTTTTACTCTCCGACAAATCCTTCAGAAAAGTCGAGAGTACAACGTGCCCACGCATCATATTTTCGTGGATTTCAGAGCAGCATACGATACCGTTGAACGCAAACAGCTATGGCAGATAATGCACGAGTACGGTTTTCCGGACAAACCGACGCGGCTGATCAAAGCTACTCTGGAACGAGTGATGTGCTACGTGCGCGTTTCGGGAACACTCTCAAGCCCTTTCGAATCGTGCAGAGGGTTACGGCAAGGGGATGGACTGTCCTGTATGTTATTCAATATCGATATTGAAGGTGTGATCCGGCGAGCGGGCATCGAAACGAGATGAACGATCTTCAGTAAGAGTAGCCAACTCCTAGCCTTTGCAGACGACATCATTACTAGAAACAGTGGGACGGCGGAGGTAATCTACGCCAGACTAAAAACGGAGGCTAGGAGGATAGGGTTACAACAAATTAATGCGTTGAAAACCAAATATATGGTACGAAGAGGCTCCCGAGAAAGTAACGTTTGCCTCCCACGGACAGTGACTATTGACGGCGATGAACTGGAAGTGGTTGATGGGTTCGTATATTTGGGATATCTGGTTACCGCCGACAATAATATGAGTAAGGAGATCCAACGACGCATACAAGCTGGAAATTGAGCCTACTTTTCCCTTCGCAAGACGTTTCAATCAAGGAGCATACCCCGCCGCACAAAGCTGACGATGTACAAAACGCTAATCAGACCTGTAGTCCTCTACGGAGTTGAGACAGTAACTTTGCTTACGGAAGACATACGTGCACTTGCCGTTTTCGAACAAAAGGCGTTGCGGACTATTTTTGGCGGAGTACAGACGGAAAGCGGAGAGTGGCGGAGACGAATGAATCACGAGCTACAGGCACTGCTTGGAGAGATTCCCATCGTACACCTGGCGAAAGTTGGGAGACTACGGTGGGCCGGCCACGTCGCAAGGGTGCCGGACGACTGTGTAGTGAAATCCGTTCTCTTCAAGAAACCCACCGGCACCAGGAATAGAGGGGCTCATCGTGCTAGAGGGCTCGACCAGGTTGAAACCGACTTGCGTGTGTCGAGAAGCGTAATGAATTGGCGACGAGTAGCCCAGGACCGAATACAATGGAGAGGAATTCTTGATACGGCAAGAGCCACCGTGGCTCTCGGCTGAATAAGTAAGTAAGTAAGTATATGGGGCATTTATAGAGTAAATTATTATCCATAAAATTGCTGAACTAAGTATTGCTCTATCTTTAGTACTTACGGGCGCACTTCCAGTTCACACTGGCTGGTGCACCAAGGCCCTGTTGGCAGCTGCTATCCGCCTTTTTGCTTCACGGCTCACATTGTTGTCCCATGTCACTAACGTACCAAGGTAAACCAATTCGTCAACCACTTCAAAAGTATCTCCATCTATCACCACCGTAGTTCTAATATCCGAACCACGCTACCACGCTCTCTATCAGCCACCACATACTTTGTTTTGGTAGAATTTATGAAAAGCCCTATCCTCGCACTTTCCTCCTTAAAATGCATGTACGCTTCTTCCACAGCTCTACGGTTAACACCGATGATATCGATGTCGTTCGCGAACCCTAAGAGCATATGAGATTTCGTGATGATGGTACCGCTTCTCTGCACGCGTGCCCTTCGAGTAGCATTTTCAAATGCCATGTTGAACAGCAAATTCGATAGTCCATCACCTTGCTTCCAACCATCTAACGTCACAAACGAGTCCGATGTCTCACCCGCTATCCTGACGCTTGATTTTAATTGTATCAGCCTAATCAGTTTTTTTGGAAAACCATGTTCAAGCATAATCTGCCACAACTCATTTCGTTCAATCGTACGCCGCCTTGAATTCTATAAACAAATGGTGATTCTGCAAGTTGAATTCCCGGAATCTGCGCTGAGAAAACTTTTCGTAGAATTTCTATGTGTCCCACATATAGATTTTTGCAATGTGCCCAGTAAAAGATTTTTATGTACCAAACAGTTATCATTTACGTGCAAGCGAAAAATTTGCACATACTATTCATAAACGTATAATTTTTATGTGTATAATTACCAGTGTTGGCATATGCTGAACCCAAGTTGAATCGAAGTCATTTTTCTTTGATTCACGTTCAACTCAAACTTGCCTCATCGCAGCGTTTAAAGTTTTTTGCGGACCGCATACTCTGATCAAATGGTTCACACTTTGGTACGAAACATTGGTAACATCATGCGATGTACTTCGACGATGCACGCGATGTACCTGCGATGAATTGAGGCGATGTGTTCAGCATGGATTGCTGATTTTGTGGGTGCACACAGCACAGCAAAGGTGAAAGAAACTGTGTCGATAATGTTCTTCTGACCGTTATGCTATTAGCAAATCTGATGTCAATGCGCTTTAATGAATATTTAAATTACGATTGGTGATTAAAATGTAATTTTAATTATTTAACACAATACGGCCATTAAATCATTCAAAAATATATATTTTCGCGTAAAATTTTGTTTATTCACTTGTTTCTTTTTACTGCTTTGAAGGTTTTAAAAATTTTCCCGCTTGACTTTTGTTTAAAATTATAGTATTCGGTTTATTTAGCCAAAACTAAAACGTTTTTTATACATAATAAACAGAATTTAATGTTTAAATGCTCGTTGAACTTACAGTCACCCCAGTATTACGGGCCACCCAGTATTATGGGCCAATCTATACTTTACGTTTGTTTTCTACATAGAAAACTAATATTTAACCATCGAGTATGAGTTTAATAGACAGGAGCAACATTCCGCTGCATGCTTGACAACAATACACTTAGTTCCAATGCACTAATTTTCCTAGTTTTCCGATAATTGTCAGTAGGCTCCAATCGACCGTCGATTTGTTGTTATTTTTGCGGTTGTTATAAAAAGTCGGTAGTGAATTATAAGCTGAATAGCGGCGTAAATGTTTATGCCTGGGCGCAAAATGGATGGGAATCGAGGGAATAGGTATGTATTAATTGAATTATGGTGAAACCAACTAGAAAAATTCATTTTCCGCTTTAATATACGAAGTTTAACAATGGCCCATAATACTGGGAGCAAAATTAACTTTTCCCAGTATTATGGGTCAAGCATATAGATCAACAGTACTCGCTGTTTTTGACTAAAATTGTAATTTGTTTTCAGTAAAACGAAAAAACGTGCAAGGAAAATCAATACACAGAAATCGAAGCACTATGATCCTGATATATTGCATCACGCTCTTGATCTAGCAAGACAAACCGAAAAAGTTCAGGAATTTGCAAGGGATCACAATCTACCGCACAGTACAGTTCCGCGTTAACTTTGGAAACCATCTAAAACTAATACGCTAGGACCAAATACTTTTCCTCTTCCTGAACTTACTTACTTTACTTAGTTGGCTAGCCGTCCTAAGACAAATCCTGATGAACAAAGTTTCTCCAATGCATTCGGTTGCGGGCCAACGCTCTCCAATTCCTCGGACACCGTGTACTCTCCGCCAGATCTCGCACCTAGTCTGACCATCTTGCTCACTGCGCCCCTGCTCATCATATTCCTACCGGTTTTAAAGAAAATACCATCTTTACAGAATAGTTGTCCGGCATTCTTGCAACTTGTCCTGCCTATCGTATCCGTTTAGCTTGTCGCTTTTTGTATACTTGGTTTGCCATAGAGACCATCACGTTGATGAAACCCTCTGTGAACTTGACAATCCATTCGAAATCCGAACACAGAATTTAGTACCATCCATCATAGATTGAATCAGTTTGATGAGCTTCCTGAAGAAGAACTAAAATTGAATCTAACCTTACCTCACTCAGACAGTTGCTGAGTTCAGTACAAGATACAACAAGATGCCTAAATCGCGAGAATTTAACACACACACACACACACACACACACACACACACACACGAGCGCGCGCGTTTTTCTCGAAATAAAACCAATTTTGGTTCACTGACCCATAATACTGGGAACATTGACCCATAATTCTGACCAGGTTTAAAAGTGGCCCTTAATACTGGGAATGGAATATGCTTACATTTTGTTGTTCTGCAAAAAAGTATGGGATTTTGGAGCAAGATTGCCTACAGGACATCAATTTATGAAATATTTATAACCAATTAAGTTAAAAATAAACTGTAAATTATTTAAATCTGTGTTTCTACCAATAAATTTATAGCATCATCATGCTTAACTGGCCCATAATACTGGGATGACTGTATATATGATTTAATATATCAGAATATATTCTATAATATATTCTGGACTTGGCATAACCTTGAGGAACGCTTAACTGCAGGATTGATCTGTATCTTTAATTCTTTACACAAATGAAAGATGCATACTAGTGATGCCAAAAGTATGAAGTATTTTCAAATCAATTCAATGTAGCATAACTTTCAAAGATTTGACTTATGAATCATGATTTAAATTTTTCTATTGATTCAGGACTTTTGATTAGCGTTATTACAAGGATTTGGATTCCCCATCAAATGATTCTATTACAGAATTATAGCTCCAGTTGATATTTCTATCAAAGTTTGTTATAAATATGTTAGGAAAACTTGCGGTACATAAAATGTTTTACAAAGATTCTATCTCTTTCTGTTATTTATAACACGTTTTGTTACATTTTAGTTATAAAGCAGGGGCAGAATGCTGGTTTTTGATCTTGACATCTTGATATAAACTAGATCAAATAACACCATAATTTGATATATTTGTGATATGCCTAGATCGGATTTTGTTACAATTTTTGTTATTTTAAACGAGCCTAAGTTTATAGCAAAATGCAAAGCAGATTTTGTTATAAAAAAAATGTTATTTAGAACTCATCCTGTTATAAATTTTTTATTTTCATTTGATTGGGTTGGCGTGTCCGAGTTGCAAGTTTTAACCACTTAGGGCAGCTGCCCAAGGGGTTGGTGTTTTCTCCCCTTATTCTTTCAGCTAATTTTATTTGCCGACGGTCTGATAGAGCAATTGTCGACAATCTGAGACAACCTAAACCAGAAAAGAATCTCAATTACAATAATAGGGTATTTTGCCTATCATTGAACGATTCCACCCGAGCAGGAGCGAAGAGCAAAATAATATCAAAATGTATTATTGGAAATCTAATAACTCATATCAAAATTTGGTCTTGTTTTGACTGACATAGTTGGTAAAATACCAAAAAATAATATCAAAATTTTGCTCCTTTATGGCCAAAAGAATAACTACTTGTGTTATTTCAATAACAAATCAATAACATGACTGTATCCAGAGTTTAGAATAACATATTTTAGTATTATTAAGGTATTGAATAACAAATGTAGTAGCACATGACTTATTAAAAAATTGTTTTATAAAATATTTATAATTTAAAATCCCTTTAATCAATAAAAAGTTTTTTATGAAATATATCGAATGTCATTTTAAGATCACAATAAGGTATGATAACAAAATCAGTTATTAAACTCATCTTACAATGTTTCAAATATCTACTCAATAACAAAATGTGTTATCAATGTATCTCAATGTCTACCCGATCAGGAGGGCATAACAAGATACCATCAAATTTATAACACATTCTGATATTTATTACACATTGTGTTACAAATCGGAAATAAACTGATCAGGAACCCGATCAGGAGGACATAACAAGATAACATCAAATTTATAACACATTCTGATATTTATAACACATTGTGTTACAAATCGGAAATAAACTGATCAGGAAGTAAAAACAAAAGTTTTAAGTTTGTAACAGATTCTGATAGTTATAACTCATTGAGTTATATGGAAGAATTAGGGCTTTGGGCACTACTAAAAATGTTACATGTGTTACTGGTGTGCCCGGGACACACAATGGGGAACGTGCCATACCTTTTCTATAAAATTTAACGCAAATTTTATGTGTAATTTCAAATCTGATTTCAAGCCAAATTTTATATGCAATACCAGCCTAACTTCAAGTAAAATTTCAAGTCAAATTTCATGTTTATTTTGAACTCAATTTGAATTCTACATTTAATTCGAATTTAATGTCCAATTTCAAGTTTAAATTTTGGTCCAATATCAAATCCAATACCATGTCCATTTGACATGCAATTTCAAATGAAATTCAAAGTGAAATTCGTGTTTAATTTCAAGTGCAATTGCAAATTGCAATCTAAGTCCTATTTAGTTGTTCAGTTTCAGTGTTCAGTTTCAGTGCATCAGAACGAAATAACGATTACATGTAGCGAATATCTATCTTATATCTATCAATTTTGCATTAAGAAAATTTTGACGTCAATTCTAGACTTTTGTTTGTTTGGATAACAATTTTTTAAAGCATCCGACAACAGCAAGTGTATAAAATGAAAACATAAACTATTGCAGTTAGAAATATACTCGATGCAAAATGCCGCTCCTGTTAAGCCATCTTTTATATATTTTCTGCTCTTTATTAGGTTCTAACAACGAATTGAAACGAACAACGAGTTAGGATTAAAAAGAAAATCTCTCAAACTTTTATTTTGTTGGTAGATGCTTGGAACAAAACGTAATCGAACAAACACATTATGAAAAAAATAATTAACGATAAAATAAAATGTTTTAGTTTTTTTCTCGGTTTACGTCTTGTTTATAAAATTTAAAAGCAACAAGTGTTTTCTCCAATCCTTTACTAACAAAACCTCGTATAATTGAGAAATATTTTCTTCCACGCATCACTAAAATAATTAGGTTCATAATTGTTTTTAATCTTTACTGTGGTTGGTTCCTTCCAAAATAAGCAATAACATTTATAGAATCAAAAGCTGAAATATAAAACTCATTTAAAATTCTGTACAGACTAGTATTACTATGTACTATCAACTTTAATTAACAATTGCCTTTCTAAACCTACTTTTACTGATATTCAAGTCAAATACATGAGATACTTCGTTAAAAAGCCTACAACAAGCGTGCAGCGGGTTATTCTGACCATACAATGTTCGGTGCGTTGGAGTCCAAAGCAACGTATAATGGCGGTTTATGCTGATCTGTTTTCCCAACAATTTAAATTATTAATGTATTGAAAAATTATGACATTTTGCCCATAATAAGTTTATTGAAGAATATACGTTAGTTAAAAACCGATTTTTAACTTTATAACAATATGGCGTTGGAAAACCTACACGTGTTGTACAAAATACAACAGCGTAAGTAACCGAAGGTTAATAAAAATTGATGAAAATTATTCAAGAAAACTCTATTGATGTGAATCAAATAGAATGGCATTACAGGAAATTATGCATAGTTCAAAAACCTATAAACTTGGCCTTTACTAGGCAATATATGTGTTAAAGAATAAGATTTCCTCTTACAACTTACTTTTATTTGCACTTAATCAGATTAATAACAACTTACTTATTCTTACTCAGCAATTTCATGAAAAAAGGATCTAGCAAAATTCAAAAGTGTTCCTATTTTGTTCCAATTTTGTAAACTTATTCAATTTTCAAACATTTTATGTAAACCAACGCCCTGCGCAACGTTAACCAATAGATGAATTATGTTCCGAAAACGTGTCGATTTCTATCTCAAATAGCAAGTAAGACCGTATAACAAAGGTTCCTTTCACCACTAGGTGGATTAAATCGGGTTTTATAACAACTAATTGCGGTACAACGCATGGTTTATGTATGGCTTATTAATTAAGAAAAAAATGGCATCTGCGAATATCCGAAACCCGAAGTAGCAAAACCCTTTAAGCCGGAGCCTACACAATTGTGTAGGTGAGACATGACTACTTTTAAAAGTTTTCTTATTGGGTCCGTATATTCTTATTGGGTCCGTATTTTCTTATTGGATCCGTATTTAGAAATTGCTTAGATAAAAAATTATTGGTGATAAGTATTTCTAACTGATGTAATTAAAAATTTACGAGAAATAACTTTTACAATTTACGAGAAATAACTTTTACAATTTACTTATGTACATTGTTTCACTTACCTACACAATTGTGTAGTTTCGGCCTTATTGTATGCCTACTTTAACCGTTACGTTCCCGCCGGGACTTCAAAATTTTGTGTACTTGCCGTTACACTTTTGGTTCTATTTCTACTATTTTTTGATTGATTTTTATACAAATTGTCTTAAAAAAACTTAGATTGACCTTCAATGAAAAAATATATTAGCAAATTTTTGATCCATTTTCCCGGAGATATTCCAGATCGCAGTGGGATTATTTTTTCACGTCATAAGTAACAGATGAAATAAAACGAAATCTGCTGCTGCCATTTCATTTTGGGTCAGTAAAAATGAATAAATTTTACTGTAGAGCACTCGTTCATACTCCACACTACGAAACTTCCGTATAAAGTACTACCGGAACCTAAAACTGGTCATTTATAAATGGAAAAATAATAAAGAAGTGTGACTAATGACGTATTCAACTACGGGATTTTCTAAGGCAAATTCTTGAATCAACATTTGGATGTTTTTTGAGCCAATCTAGACATTCCGGTGTATCTGTTGTATTAAGGTTAATAAAAACTTAACTTGCAAAATTTGCGTGTATTTCCATAGCTATGTAACGATCGTTCCGCTGCTTCAGAAGCTGAAGTTTATGAGCCTTGAAGCGATGATCCCGCTCTAAACTAAACGGGGTCAACCCCATTCAATTCTATGGACTTCTTTACACAAAATAATTTGGTTTTTAAGTTTTGTTTTCTCAAAGCCTGGCTTGATTTAGTCCAAAAAGGGTAAAAGATGTTAAAAATAGGGGAAAATGAGCGAAATGGGGCACTCGCCGATGACAAACGGGAAAGCGGTGGGCAATACTCGATTCTCCGGAAAATTTTACATTAGATTACCTACATTTTATCAGCCTGTAGGCCATATCGCGTTTTTTCGGCTCGTTTTTGCCCATAGTGCAATGGTATAAGATTAGGCCGTGTGTATAGGTTGCCAAATTTTGCATATATTTATTGTAATGTGTAGAATACATTGGTTTTGTTATCTCGAGAGATAAAAAAAATTTATGTTGATCCAAAAGCCAAAAAGATTGTAACTAAAACCCTTCTAAGGATCAACCAGCATATGCTAATGCTAGCAACAAATGAACAAGCCAGCACTGGTTATTCCAAATTCGCCTGAAATTCGTTTCAGTTTCAATTTGTATTACCCAGGAATTTTGAATTATGTAGGACTATAGATTACCGAATTATAGATATACCGAAACAATACTACTATGAAATATTACATTAAAATTTATTTATTAATGATTTTGAACACAATACGCAGTATACACCCAAATTAGGGTAATATATGTATGTGAATGTACGTTTTACCAACAATCAGTTACATTTGAGTGTTAAAAAATAGTTTTCAACGTCACTCATAATTAGCGAACTTTCAATTTCAACACGTTGAAGTTTTATGTTTGAAGTTTATTCCAAAAAAACTTCGAGAGTTAAAAAAAAATTATGTTCTGTCGACCAACATACTTGAATAATATGCAATCATTAGATCATTAGAAAAGAAGATATGTACATGGTTGTTTCCCATTATTGAACAAAACTGAATCGTTTCCATCCGTTAAAAATTAAGCGAACTATAGCTACAGTAGTCATACCTAATCTGTAGAAACAAATATTCCTAGTAAATCATTTCTCAAGTGTACAGTAGGCAAGCAGGTTTTGCATTGCCTGCTGTTTCGATTTTCTCAGTGCGCATACAATCCGATCGTCAAACATCGCCTAATTCATCGCAAACATGTACTCAAGTATGAACCGAAGCACAGGATCCGCGCACAAAACTTACAAATGAGTTCGGGCACAGCCTGTTAGGTTTTGGCACAACCTCAGAATGATAGTTCAAGCAATATTGTAAACTTGCTTGGATGCGTGTGCAGAGTCACACTTCCAACATTGATAATTACACATACTATTCATACGCGTATAATTTTTATGTGTATTTCTGGGACGTTTGTGTTTATATGCAGCTCATGATAATCATATGGAATTTCATATGGAAATTTACAGAAATATGTTATGGAAATGTGCAGAATATTTTGACTGTGTTACAAGGTGAATATTTGGTCCGTCGTGGAGCAACCCTCTCGAAAACCGCACTGGTATTCGCCAACAAAGGTTTCCTGCAACGGCCTCAGTCTGAGAAACAGGATACAGGAGAGAATTATGTATGCAGAATTGAGGAGAGTAATGCCTCGATAATTGCTGCATTCGAGTCGATGGCCCGTTTTGTAAATAGGGCATGTGAGACCTTCCAACCAGTTCGTAGGTAATTCCTTCTCAGTCCATACCTTTAGTATAAGCTGATGGATTAGACAATACAACCGTTCGCTCCCGACTTTCAAAAATTCGGTGGGGATGCCGTCCTTACTAGCTGCCTTGCCGTTTTTCAGCTCTCTCGCTGCTTTCCTAGCCTCGTCCAAAGTGGGTGGATTCACAGCTTGTCCATCATCCTCAATCGTTATCCTATTTCTGTTGACCGCTCCATCTTGTTGACCACTCAACAATGCATCGAAATGTTGTTTCCAACGCCTAGCCACCTCAGATCTTTCGGTAAGCAGGTTCCCCTCCTTGTCGTTGCACATAACAGGAGTTGGCACGGTCTGGTTCCTGATTTCGATGAGCGTATTAAAGAGGCTTCTCGTATCGTGCCTCTCGAAGCAATTCTCTGCCTCCGCAAGAACGCGATCCCAGTGCTGACGTTTCTTACGACGGTGAAGTCTAGACGCAGCTCTAGCATCTCGGTATCTCTCTCTCTGCTCTGGCGAGTCACAGATGCTGCCAATATGTGACTTCTTGCTCGATTCTTCTCATCAGTCACGCGCTGGCACTCTGCATCAAACCACCCACTGGAAGTGGCTGCAGCAGTAGTGCCCAACACTTCCCGCGCTGTAGTACTAATTGCGTCGTGAATGTGTCTCCACCGTTCGTTCAGGTTCTCTCCGAGGTGTTCACCGATGCGCTCATCAGTCTTTCTAGTTCCTACAGTACTCTGCAGCAACTCCTTCCGCTGATAGCCGTCGAATGTTCAGTCGTATCTTCCTCGTTGGTTTCGATTTGAATACGTTGGACGTTACTTACTACGAGATAGGGGTCCGAGTCGACGTTTGGCCCCGAAAGGATCGCACATCTGCGACATCAGAAAAGTGCCGGCCATCAACCAGAATTTGGTCGATCTGAGAGCAGGCCTCTCCATTAGGGTGTTTCCAGGTGTGCTTCCGAATGTTCCATTGTGCAAAATGGGTACTACAGGTAACCATTCCTCTGGCTGCAGCGAAGTTGGTGAGCATCAGGCCATTGCCGTTTGCGGTAGGATGGAGGCTTTCTCTACCAATAACGGGACGAAAGAACTCTTCACGACCGACCTGTGCATATGTTTCCCCGATGACTATCATTATGTCATGTCTTGGGCACTCTCCATATGTCCTATCGAGAAGATCATAGAACGCTTCTTTTACGTCATCGGGTTTGTCATTCGTCGGTGCGTACACATTTATCTGACTGTAGTTAAAGAATTTGCACTTAATTCTCAACACGCAGACGGTCATTGATGGGCATCCACGTAATGAAACGCTTCATTTGTTTTCCATATAATACGAATCCGATTCCATGCTCTGTTTTATCGCCGCCACTGTGGTAGATGTGATACTTGAATGTCATGCCCGCAATTGGATCTACTGCACGGAATTCGCGTCCTCCCGCCTTCGGCCATCGCACTTCCTAGGTGGCTGTAACCTCGACCTTCATCTTTTGCAGCTCTCTTGCCAGGATACCCGCGCTTGCCGGTTCAAGTAGAGTCCTGACATTCCAAGTACCAAGTTTCTAATAATCGTTGTCCTTTTTCTTTCGCCTGGGTCCATACCGATTATCTGGTTGCAGTTCCTTTCCTGAATTTCTCCTAGCGAGTTTTTTAAGCATACCGCCTTACTGGGGCTGCGACGCCTAGTCTCGCGGACAAGGCTGCTGCCTTGGGTATAGCTGGCGAGACACAGCGTTTCATAAGTCAGCCGCCCGCTCCGCATCAGTCGCTGTTGTCGCCCCTAACCTGGGATACAGCCGCATACCTGATAATATGGAAACGGCGATTCACCGTGCAATGGGATCACCGTCGTGAGCCGCTCTTAACCTGGAGTCAGACGCTCACGGCTGGTAAGGTTGTTCCTTACAACCTTACAGATGCAGATGCATGAGTGCCTCCTTCCCTTTCGGTATACGACCTTAGCTTCCACCGGGGTTGGTTACCCGATCTCCACTAAGGTTGCTCGTATTCTGGCTGGTACCACTAGGAGGTAGGGACAGAAGTTCCTGGTTAAGAGGCTAATGACCACTGTGGGGTCTTTTTTAAAACTGCAGGTTCGCGAGGTACCGATGTTACGCATTACCCAGCCATTTACCAGCCCTCCGGAGCCTGTGCAGGTCACCATTTTTGAATTACCTAACAGGTAAAAGCACATGGTTACAAATGGAAGATCGGGCCCTCCATTATTCCACATTGAGCGATCTGTTTCAATGACTTCATATGGAACGTCCATATTGTGCCTGGCTTCCATGCAATCAGAGACTGTAGTTACTAAGGGTTTCGGATTGAACTCCCGATAGTATTCGAAGATGACCGATTTGGTCAACTTCGACTATAGTTTTACTCCTTTGCAACCGTAGTGCGCCGAGTTCTGCCTCCTTCTACACATGAAGATGCAAAGGCAGTAAGCATAGCATTGCCTCCATGGCTGCAGCAGGTGTTGTACGTATTACACTGGCGACTGAAAGACAGGCCAGGCGCTGAACTTTGTTTAGTTTTACTTAGGTTGTCACCTCATTAACCTTTGGTCACCATACGACTGCAGCATAGGTTATCCTAGGCCGTGCAATAGTAGGTATGGTCAGCAGATCAGCGAAATACCTACGCTAGAATGCATCTCGAATAATTGCGGAGCAAATTAACTTCAAAAATAAAGTTCGTCCGTTGTTTTTTCGACTGTGAGCCTCATTATCAAGAACCGGAATATTGAAATAAACCGTGTGTGCGTTATCAAGTTTGTGATACCTGTTTGATTGCTAGTTTGGGATTAAAATTCTGCGACGCTACATTTGCGATTCCATTGCCATTGTTTCGAGTTGTGCCACACAGGACAGTTGCTGCTCGCTGTCGACGAATTTTTGTGGTGCATACATATACAAGCTGCTACACACTTGTTTTGTTGCTCGTCGCTGTATACATGATATGGCAAACGTAATGCGTAGCCTTTCTACCGATGGCAGCGAGAGAACACCGATAACACCGATAACGTTCTCGCACTGGCTACCCGTTGTCTGAAATGTTAATTTCGGCAAACAGCGTCGAAAGTGCAAATCAAACTACGTTAACCCACATGATGAATATGATGATGGCCCAGTTCACTGAAACTAAACAGCTGATTGATGCGGTGCGATCTGAGTTAGGCGAGATAAATGGTAAAATCGATGCTGTAAAAACGGAGCTGCAAAACGATATCACGTCTCTCAAGAAGGAATGCACAGCAAAGTTCCAACACCACGACGCTGTGTTAGACTCGCTGAAACATACAGTTGACAGTGTGACCCAAAATATTAGTGCATTGGAAAATCGAAACGAATTAGTAATTAGCGGCATCCCGTATCAAAGTGGGGAAAACCTAAACAAAACCGTGGAAGCAATTTGTAACCATCTGGCGATAAGGGAATCTACCGCACTTTTAACGGAAACAAGGCGTATGAAAACCGGAAGTCGGACAGACGAAAATGGCCTCATTATCCTGGAATTCGCGCTAAAACATTCCCGAGATGAATTCTACAGCGCCTATTTACGTAAGCGTGATCTTCGTTTGAGGCACATTGGACTGGATTCGGATCGACGTGTGTACATCAGTGAAAATCTAGCAAGTGAGGCGCGTAAGGCGAAAGCGGCAGCACTACGCTTGAAGAGGGATGGCAAGCTGGCATCGATGTATACCAAGTTGGGACTCGTTTACGTGAAGCGGACTGTTAATGGACCTTCCATCGCTTTACGATCTGAGGGAGATCTAAATGAATTTCTGTAACTATGTTTTTCAGTTTTTTTTGAAGTTATTTGTATTATGTATTTATGCACTTTTTATGTTGTAACTGTGAGTCGATAATTATAATGTCGAAAATTTATGTATTACCTACCGCTATGAAGATGCAGCCCTCTAAAAATTCCTTCCCTTACTATACTTAATGCTACCCGTGCCAAATTACACCTCGACGAACATACCGGGAGCAGTGTTAAACGCGGCTTTGATTCCTGGTAAGCTGAACATCTGCCACGGTAACGCCCAAAGTTTATGTGCGCGGCAATCTTCGAAATTGGACGAGGTTCGAAATGTTTTAGTCAACTCTAAAATAGAAGTCGCGTGTTTTACTGAGTCGTGGCTTACTTAAAAAATTAGCGATCGCAGTATTGGTATTTCAGGGTACACGGTTGTTCGTAACGACAGATCTTATAGACGTGGAGGAGGAATTGCTGTGTACTACAGGAGCAAACTGAAATGTTCTAAGATTTTTGGAACGGTGCTATCATCGGAGTCAACTGATCTAACTGAGTGCTTGGCTTTAGACTTTCGGTTGTACGGCGAAAAGATTCTGCTGATGGTCATTTACAACCCACCGGATAATGATTACTCGTCTTTTTGGCAGAAAAGCTGACTGAATTCGCTGTTCGCTACGAACATATTTTACAAAGTTTTTCAAATGCAACGTTGCCATCACCGTATAACTTCTCTTTTCGCCCAGTGTATTGGTGGGAAGTTACAAATGCTATCTGGAAAATCACGTCAAATACTATAGGACTAGATGGCTTGCCTATCAAATTTATCAAGATCATCTTACCGTTGGTTATCCAGCATATAACGCATTTATTCAACCGCCTCATTGCATCCTCTACTTTTCCGAATTGTTGGAACCAAGCAAAGATTTTGCCATTGAAGAAGAATCCACGACTTAATGACATCACAAACTTACGTCCAATCAGTATATTATGCGGATTATCTAAAATTTTCGAGAAACTTCTCAAGCAGTAAATGACTTCTTCCGTGGAAAGTAACAACCTTCTTAGTGAATTTCAAGCTGGTTTTCGTGAAGGTCAAAGCATTAAAACCGCTCTGCTGAGAGTTCATGACGACTTAGGGGCAATAATCGATAAAAAAGGTATCGGGATTTTACTGATACTTGATTTTTCGAAAGCGTTTGATACCATTCCACATCGGAAACTATTGGCGAAACTGCAAACACAATTCAATTTCTCCTCTTCAGCTGTCGGCCTGATACGTTCACATTTACAAGGAAGACAACAAGCAGTGTTCTGTGGTGATCGCTTTTCGAGTATGATTCAAATAACATCTGATGTACCTCAAGGCTCAGTTCTCGGCCCTTTGCTGTTTTGTTGTCACATAAATGACCTCGCGAACGTTCTTCAGTATTGCTCTGTCCAGATGTATGCTGACGATGTGCAGCTCTACATTGGAGGTCTCAGCCCGTGTCTTGCATGTCTGCTGCACCAGTTGATATCAAGTTAAAACTGTTCAAATCGCTAATCTTGCCGCATTTTCTATATGGAGATATTTTCCACGTTCGCCTCAGTGCTGCTTCTTTCGATCGCCTTCGAGTGGCACTAAATTGTTGCGTACGCTTTATATATGGGTTAAGCCGGTATGATCATGTGACTCATTTGTTGGGATGCCCTCTACAGGTGTTCTACTCGTATCGATCCTGTATTTTCCTGAGGAAACTGATAGCGACACAAAATCCTGCCATATTGCACAGAAAATTAATACGTTCCCGTGGTCGCCGTTTGGAAAGCTTATTGGTCCCTATGAATAACACAATAAACTACGCCTACTCGTTGATCGTTAGAGGTGTGCTAAATTGGAACCGTTTACCACCGACAATTAAGCGTGCGTAATCGGAAGTAGTTTTTAAGAGAGGCTGCATCGAGTTTTGGAATCGTCAGTAGGGAGTTAGTTTTAGTTAGTTAGTATAAGTAATTAATTAGGATTACAAGATTTTACAAGATTTGAGCTAATAATGACAAACCGGAGGTAGTATATTTTAAAAGGTCGTACCTTAAACTACTGGACAATAAACAATAATAAAAGGCTAGTTGAGGTTTCAATCCCCAGGTTTTGCCAAACAGTGAACTGCATGCTTAGATAACCGAAGTTGCTTTGCTAACAGCATAATCTAGGTGGGCATCCCAGTTTAGTTTTTTATCGAGGATTATTCCGAGGTGTTTGACTTCTTTAGTGAAGCTCAATCTGACACCAATTAGTATAGGGGGAGTAACGGTATGTTTCCTTCACCTAGTGAATGTATAACAACTGTTTTAGTGGGGTTTGCATTAAGTCCCATTTTTGAACACCATAACATGGTGGTGTTTAGAACTCCTTGCAAGCGACTTGACAATACTGCTTCAAGCTTTCTTCTGACGATAAGTACAACGTCGTCGGCGTAAGCAATGGTCTTATAACTAAGCTATGATATATCTTATGAAAGAATGCGTCGGCCACCAGTGACCATAGCAGGGGGAGAGAACTCCTCCCTGTGGACATCCTTTGATCACCTAAATTGTGACCGACGTATCTCCCAATGATGCCGTAATTTCACTGCTCGAGAGCATTACTTAAATCCAGCTCATTGCAGTGTGGTCGAGTCCCTTTTGACAGAGAGCCGTATTAATTGATGCGAAGGACGTGCTATCGAAAGCGCCTTCAATATCAAGCAAAGCACAAAGTGCCGTCTCTTGATATCTGAGAGATTTCTCAATTAACGTCACTAAGCAGTGCAGTGCGGTTTCTGTAGATTTACCGTGTTGGTATGCATGTTGATTTACATGTACAGTCAACTTACGCTAATTGCACTAAGCTCTTAGCCCACTTAGTGAAAGACTTTCGTTAATTGGGCTGAGCTGTTGAAACTGAGGGATACATCGATTATTTTTGTCGAAATCGTCGCATAAAGGTTTATAAAAATATACACCCCGATTAAACACGGAGTCAAAATGAAACTTTATCTTTTCGCTGTTTTTTAACAAGTAAAAAGAATTTCATACGACCATATTAACGTATATTGGCATTATTAACTGTTTCCCGTTTAAAAATTATCAGATAACGACATGATGCAACTGTGTTCCATTTAATTAATTTTAATATTTTCTATATAAATTATTTACTGCATTTAAAATAATGCATTCAAGGGTCCCACGGAAGAAAAAATAAACTGTCAGAAAGAACGTTTGACTTCGTTTTAGATGGGCTATAGTCCAATTAACGGGAGCCCGATTAAAACGGAGCCCACTTAAAGATAGCCCAACGAACGAAAGTTGACTGTAACGGAGAGTTTTTTAAAAAAAACTCGTTGCAGCCTAAAAAGCATTAAAGTACATTATAACACCGTCCGTTTTTTGTAAGAAAATGTGTAGAATACCATCCGGACCGGAGATTTCATTTGTTCAAAAGACCTAAATGCCCAATTTAATTTTTATTTTATTTATTATTAACAACAGGTAAAATGTCACCCCAATGACAGAATTAACTAACTAACGTATTTACAATTCTCGTCTGCATAGATTATTGATATAAAACACATCTAAAATTACGCTTGTTTGTTTCTCGAGACACATTAAAGTCAACTACATGGTAACATTGATTGAATAGACGAGCACTGGTTCATGTGGACCATAATTCGTCCTAGCTGGAGTAATACTGAGAAACGGGTGATATCGTAGATTGCGGCGACGCATATTAATATCCAGCATGCTGAGGAGTATTGAACAATCAACGTTACCTTGCAGAAGATCGCCAATAAAGCATACTTTTGCCACAATGCATTTTTCCTCTAGTAATTCCAGGCCGATCAGCATGCAATGGCTTTTATAGCTGGGTAAGTTTCGTGGATTCGTCCATCTCAGATGACGTAAAGCGAAGCGGATGAACTTTCGCTGAATAGCCTCGATGCGTTTAATTTCGTTCTGGTAATAAGGAGACCAGACGGGAGTCGCGAATTCCAGTATAGGTCGCACAATTGAACAATAGTGTTTTCAGGCAGTAGATGTCTTTAAACTTTTTCGCGAAACGAAATAAAAAGCCCAGCTGTGAAGAAGCTTTTGCCACCACGTATGAAATGTGATCCTTGAATGTTAATTTTGCATCGATTAAAACTCCCAAATCCTTAACTGTGCATTCGCGCAGTAAACGTATGCCTGCCAAATGAGATTACCGAGCACTTAGACACATTTAGCGACAATCGGTTAATTTGACACCATTTAGCGAAGTTTTAGCAACTGCTTCTGCAGAAAACTCATATCCTGTGATTGCTTTATCGTATGGTATAGCTTTAGATCGTCAGCGTATGAGAGTTTCGCGCATTTCAAAATGGAATTGACGTCGTTTACATACAGCAGGAATAAAAATGGTCCTAGGTGGCTTCCTTGTGGAACACCAGAACAAATGGCGAAGAAATGTGATCACCAACTTTCACAGACATGCTACGACCACATAGGTAAGATTGAAGCCAGAGTAGCAAATGTTCGTTCATGCCAAATCGAGTAAATTTGGCAATTGCCATTTGATGATTCATTTTATCAAATGCTGCAGATGCTGTGTATATCGCGTACACTTGATGACCATCCTCAATTTGGCGTGTTACAAACGAAGTGAAGGAAGTCAAGTTGGTTGTTGTAGATCGTTTAGGCATAAATCCTTGCTGATCCGACAGATGTAGTGTTTATATCTCTGGGTAAGCTTCAGGAGAATAATCAACTCAAACAGTTTAGAAGCGGCTCTTAATGCAGTTAGTTCGTGACTACTCGTTTATAACCTTTTTTAAAGACAGGAAAAACATATGACTGTTTCCAGCAGTTTGGAAAAATTCCTGTAACCAAAGATAGGTTGAATACCGCTGCAAGCGGTGCCGCTAGCGTCTCCATACAGCGTTTCAGAATGATTGACGGGATACCATCAGGGCCACATCCTGTGGAGGATTTTAGTCTTTTTCCAGCTGACGTAACCATGTCAATGGAGATAACAAACTGCGACAAAGGTACAGAAAGTCGTGGAGCATTTTCAATGGCGATGGCTACATCCTGCGGTTCGAGATGTTGGTGAATTGGTGAAAACGTTATTGAAATGAGAACGGAACAAGACGGCAATGCCAGCGGTGGAGTCGGCTTCGAACAGACCATTCGACATCGTAGAGGGTAATCCCGATTCTTTACGTTGCTCATTCATGTAGCGCCAAAAGCTTTTTGGGCTTGCCTTGAGACGGCGTTGCAGATTGTTTTGATGGGCGTTATACAGGCGATCATTGAGTTGTTTATAGGTAGTATTTATTTCTACGTATCTTATTCTTGTGGTATCAGTGCGGTACTTGCTGTGTCGTCTAAGGGCTGCACGTTTAATCGTTTTAAGGCGCTTGAGATCAGCGTTCGCCCAGGCTGGTTTAGGCGGTACACGTTTAGACTTGACGGACACGAACTGGTCGATAGCCTATGCAAGAATGCTAGAAACGGTCGATGCAGCGAAACCAGCATCATAATTGCGGAGAACCTCCTCCCAATCAATGCAAATAGATCGAAACCTCTGTAAACAATCGGCGTGCGAGCAGGACCGAGTCAATTAGCACATTGTGTAACGACCCATTCCGCTGCTGTCCGCCTATGTCTTGTCCAGTGGTCACTGTCGAGCCAGGGAAGTGCGTCTTCATTAGTAGACGGAGTAGAATAGAGTTAGTAGACACTTTCAAATAAAGAAAAAGGGGTTTGTTTCTTGCATTATGAGATATTTCGTTACAATAACAGATGGACAAGTGGCTGAAAGTATTGGGATCTTGCGGTGTGAACGGAGTAAATCTCTGACACTTAAAATTTTAAATTTTGAAATATACCAACATTTTGCCAATTTTATTTTTAAAGTTGCAGCCTATAATAATAATAATGAAATCCTTATAGTTGGAAAGTTCTATTACAGTGGAGCTTTAACAGTTAAATCTGTTTTCGGATATTAATATAAAAAGAATAATTGAGCTATCGGATTGAATGATATTTATATTGACAGGATTTTAACTATATCTAACCCTACTATTTCTTCTACATTTTACAAATGTGGTTTTAGGCCACAATACTGGGAATCGAAATGCTTTAGTAGTAGAACAGATCAAAAACTATTTGAAACATGTTAAAAGTTTTTTTAAAACACTATATATACATGAAAATGTGTAAGAACAATGGACTAAATAACAAAAGTTTTTTTCAATTAGATGCGCACGAAACGGTAACAAAACTAATGGTTTTCAAAACAAATTGACTTTTCGTTGCAATTTGCCTTGATCGCACCAAGGATGCATACATTATTAACAACGAAAATTTCGCTTCAAATTTTTTTTTCACGTTTACTAATTGACGTACTTGGACTCAAATTCGCGAAGAATATCTTAGAGTTGAACTGATAACGTACGATAGATCTGTGTAAGTTGATAGTACCGTGATCGCACAATACTTAAAGTGACCACGTTTTCATAGGAAATGAATAGCAAAAAAATCAAATTGACGTTGCCAGAATGAAGCTTAAGTCATCTACTATCACTTCGCGCCTCAGTTCTCATAAATATGTTTACAAAACCGTAAAAAAGCCAACTAGCAAGTACATTTGTTCGTTCTAGTTTTTTAACGTTTTTCTTTATTGTTCAAAATTAAATTTGTTGAATAGAATAAACAAAATTAAGAATACCTAGTACGGAACTATGAGTGAGCACAATATTATCAATTGTCTAAAGTTTAAATTTTTTAGCTTTTATTTAATTTGCTCATAGCGAATGAAAAATAACACACATTTAGGATAAGAACAATATATCTTTTTATAGCTTAATAGTTCGGATACTAAGCACAAGCAAGTATTTGAAAAATATACAATGCAGTAAATGTAATGAAATTAGATAAGGATCAAATTGATTTTTTCATAACTGTACTTTATTAACTTCTATTATCATCGTTAAATTTTATTAAATGACCTCATACTTTGCGTTTTGTTAATAAGAATACATTTTTTGGTTTAACAGACTATGAATATTTTGAATTGTAAGGAAGCAACTTTTCAAGATAGTATTTACTGGTCATCTTTACTAAAAAAATGATTTAGTGAATGCGAAGTGTATTTATTGATAATTTCAGATTGTGTTTCTTCATGGCATGTTAATAGTGTCAGAATCTATGAATCTATGAAATACCCAAAATGTGGCAACGATTTCAGAAAGCCATCAGTCTACTATCGAGCTTTTTTAAGATAGAAAAAATCTACATCTATCTACAGAAAAAATCTATAGCATAAAAAAAACTTTATAGTAGAATTCTGACTTCAGGAAATACACAAAAACATTTGAATGATGATCATTACAACATTACAATGGGATGAAATTGACATTTCAACTGTAGGCCACTAGCTGTAGGCCAACCTTCTAGAAAAAACTATTATCCGGTGTTAACTCAATCGCAATGAACATGTTTGCATTTTTTTGCACGCAGAAAGATGCAATTGGTAAATAATGTATAATCATTGCGAATAATTTGCATAATAACAAGGAACAGTTGAAGCTCCTCATATATTTAAAAAAAACTTTATCATTTTTACACAATAGCTTGCGAAATAATTTAAAAACAGTTCGTTTCTGTTTTAAAAACTTGAACTGTATGCTGAATACTTTCTTATTACAATCAACTTCACTTTACTCTTTGTTTAATGATCCAAGGTCACTAAGGAATGTTTCTGGAGTTAAAATATGTGATGACCCAATGTAAACTTCCCAATTTTTGACAGCAGATGTAACTTCATATGCACAGCGAATTTCTGAATAGCTTACTCCACCTACAACGAACACAATAAGACGAGGCACGTTTTTCACTGCAGTCTGAGATTTGTCCTTATGCCAATGACCATACCGCGCACTAGAAGTAAAGATAAGAATAGAGATAATAAAACATAAAATAGAAAGAATCACCATCGTCATATCGTATTGCAGTATCAAGGATAGCTTCTAATAGCAATGGGAATATTTAGAAGAGTGCAATAAAACTAGAGATTAGACTACCTAATATAAGGGTGCGACAATGGCGTAAAGCTATCGCACTTGACTGGCAATTGCGACATTGCGTTGGACAACGCAACAGGGGACAGGGGATGATACAAAATGATCGGAATAGGCAAAATTTTGACGACATTCAAACGGCCCTTGCTTCTACAAAATAAGTCATTTTTAGATGAAACCAATTACATTAGACGGGAAATTTTTTTCTAGTTTTCTCTAAAATATTTAGCTAGTGGACACCGAGAGTGCTAGTGCTAGCTAGTGAACAGATATTCCGGATTGTCCGGGAGTATGTAAAAAACGATTTTTTTTCATCGGTTGGATCTTTTTCTGTCATGAAAATTTATTGGTACTCACATTTTATTCCAAAACTAGACTTCAGTTCCAGTCGATCAGGGAAAAGAGAACGAAAATCCTTCGAGAAACAACCATGTTTCGGACACTATCTCGCGTAACTTTTCAAAAGGACCTAAGTAACATTGAGAGACTCTCTTTGGCGTCACTCTCTTCTGATTATTACGGCGACATGAATGCATTCCAACAAAAAATTTCCTTACGTTTAGCTAGATAATGACGCTAGCAACCGATTCATGCAAAGCTGGTGTTTTAAAGTGTGTTTGCAGTACCGTGGGAGATGAAAGAGAAGAGGCAAGAAGAGAATCTCTCATTGTTACTTACGTCCTTTTGAAAAGTTACGCGAGATTTCCGTGAAAGTAGTACCACGTACCAGTAACATCTGGTGGTGACCGGACGCGAGCCATAAATACGATAGCCATACGGACGGCTGCCATACGTACGGATGCCATATGCCATAATGTATGTTTGCCATAATGGACGGAAGCTATACAGACAAATACTATAATGTATGTTTGCCGTAATGGATGGGAGCCATAATAGAATGAAAATAAAGGTAAGCGTCGTTTCTCTGTATTTTTGTTGTAACCTAATGGTAATTAATGATGGTTTATTTCATTAACCGACGCGACGTAAAGTAGCGAAAGTAGCTTCGAAGCACCTATTTAAAATGTTTAATAAATATATTACTGAGCCCAATTTTTTTTATTAACATTTTATAATGCTTTATGGGTGCCTCAACTGGCAAAAAGAATATTTATAATGGGCAATATCATAATGGGACAGTTATGCTTTTATTTTACGTAAGGGACTGTTCAGGGTTGATATTTTTAGGAAAATTTTTGAAACAAAGTCTGTCTAAATTACAGTTTTTAGGTGAATTAGGATATAAATAAGCTACTTTCGTGCTTTTCTCAAAATCGACAAAAATCCATATGGGACAGTTATGCTTTTACGGGCTTTTTAATTTTCACAAAATTCAAATGGCCATGCTTTTACAAAGTAAGATTTTTTGGATGCAACCAGCAAAGGTCAATCATACAAAAATAATTACCGTCGACGGGAGAGCGTATGTGTGCGTGTATGGAATAGTTAAAAAACTAAAAAAAATATCTAATATATTGCAAAAACATTTGGGTACCAATCGAAAGAGTGTGGTTTGGAGTTCCGCCTGTCATTGATCGTTCCAATATATTTTTGGCCTACATATCGAAATTTCGCAAAATATGAATGTTAATGAATATTCATGATAGAAAAAGATACAAGCAATCAGGCTAGTCCTGCACTCAGTGAACTTATTTTGCATTTTTAACTGTAACACCTCAGCCAAGCAAAATTCGAAAATACCGTCATCCGGGGATACTTGCAACACTTTTGAACTTTGACTTAGTATAACTTTCGAAGTATACCGTTTAGGTACAAGTGTAAGTAGCCAAAACTTGTATAGTGGTGAGTACTTTTGATTTATGGTTATGAGAAAAAATATAAACTAAATGAATCTGCAGAATGAACCGAAAATAGGGGTGTTGCAAGTTACCCAGTAAACGGGGTTACTTGCAACACTTTTCTGATTTTGCGTTTATTATGATTTTATATCTGATTTTAAACCGCGAATGACTATTTTGAGATATTTTGAATGTATTTGTAGTAAAACAAGAGATACTGGAGGCGTTTTTTGTTTCCCAATTTCGTCTATCGCTTTTTTAAAGATATTCGGTGAAAATGCAGCATGTCGGCGAACTCCAAATTGCCGTTTCAAGGCACGTGGAATTTTTCACAATTTTAATTTTTCTGGAGATGGTGGTAGACAAAATAACATCGTACAGATGCTAACTTGCTTTGTACATACTGTCTATTACAATAATTTTCATTTTTACAAGTGCTGCAAGCCGCGCCATATTGGAAGTAACAACACGAATTCATCGTTTCTTGTCCAAGTTCAAAATATAAACAAAACTCAAAGTTGCTATTCGTTAGCTTATATCATGCACTTATTGTGTACAGGAACCAAACAATAAATAATAATTCCATGTCAATGAACTGACGCAACTTTGCACATCCATTTTTCCTACTCTGAAAGTGACATTACTTTCCAATCGTATAAAAACAAGCAAAACAATGATGTAATGGATTAAACTTAACTAAACAATAGGTAAACATCCCTTCTTTAAAATGGCATTGGGTACAAATGGTTATGTTAACAAACAAATGCGTTAGAGCTGTCAAAAGCGCGATGCGCCAAAGTGTTGCAAGTAACCCCGGTGTTGCAAGTATCCCCGGATGACGGTATTATATATGCGGCATTTATAGAGTAAATTATTATCCATAAGATTGCTGACTGAGGTATTGCTCTATCTTTAGTATCTACGGCGCACTCCCAGTTCACACTGGAAGCGCACCTTGGTAACCGCCATTGTAACCGGATAATTATGGTTACAAGAGTGCAGATAATAGCCTCTGTAACCTTTAAAACCGATACTGAAAATGTAATATGGAAAAAGCTAGACTTATCAATGACTTATTCTTTTTCTGTCACATTACAATTCAATGATTTATTGGTTACCGTAAGTGCGTCTAAACTAAATGTACTAAATAAACTTAACTAAATGTGTTAATTAAGATTAAAATTTGTAGAAATTTGCACGTTTTGGCTGAAATGTAGAGTGCGCAGTACTAGGAACCATACGCAGAATTACACGCGCCTACGGTAACTAAAGCTTTTAATAATTTTCTTAAGAATCAAAGAATTTATGTTTGAATGTCCGCCATTTAGTTATGCGTTCGATATTTAAAAAAAGGATGGGTCAAACCCGAGATAATTTAATATACTTTCATGTCGTTTTGGAATTTTTAAACCGGATAAGCCCCCCCGCGCCAATCCATGGTACCGAAATTCATGTTTTTTTGAATGACTTTCTTGAAGGAGCCGTAGGGGAAAGGGGAAGAGGTTCCCATATGAAAATCGATCGAAATATCGATATGATAGAATCGAAAACTACTGAACCAATCGGCGTGAACATTTGCAGATAGAGGTTTTTGGGGCCAGGGAAGGTTCTTATGATGGTTAGAGACCCCTCCCCCCACTAAGAAGGGGGGCTCCCATACAAATGAAACACAAATTTCTGCATAATTCTAGAACTAATCAAGCAAATGGAATAAAATTTGGCATGTGGGTGTTTTTGGTGACAAGATTTTTTTCTATGGTAAATTGAGACCCCTCTTCTCTTTATAAGGGGTATTATGACTCCTCTCCCCTTTAAGAGGGGGGGCTCCTATACAAATGAAATACAAATTTCCTCATAACTCGAGAACTAATCAAGCAAATGGAACCATATTTGGCATGTGAGTGTTTTCGGAGACAAGAATTTTTTCTGTGATGAACAAGGACCCCTTACCTTTATAGGAGGGGGGTCTCCCATACAAATAAAATACAAATTTCCTCATAACTCCAGAACTAATCAAGCAAATAGAACCAAATTTAGCATGTGGGTGTTTATACAGGCCAATTTTTTTTCTATGGTGAATTGAGACCCCTCCCCTGTTTAGGAGTAGAATTATGACCCCTCTCCCCTTTAAGAGGGTGGGGGGGGGCTCCTATACAAATGAAACACAAATTTCCTCATAATTCGAGAACTAATCAATCAGATGGAACCAAATTTGGCATGTGAAGATTTTAGGAGGCAAGAATTTTTTCTATGATGAATTAGGACCCCTTCCCTTTTTAGGAGGGGGGGGGGGGGGCTCCCATAAAAATGAAATTCAAATTTTCTCATAACTTTAGAACTAATCAAGCAAATGGAAATAAACTTGGTATGTGGGTGTTTTGGAAATGGAACCAAATTTGGCATGTGGGGGGTTGTGGAGGCAGGGATTTTTTTATGATGGTTTTTGTCGCCTCATCCCTGTGGAAGGGGAATAAGGACTCTCATACAAATAAAACAGAAATTTTTGCGTAACTTAAAAACTAATCAAACTCGAGAAATTTTAGACTCTTCCATAAAACATTAGTCAAAAACAAGATCACCAAAAACTATCAATTAGGTTTATTTATTTTCCTAGGTCTACTGACCTTTATTACTTTCTTTCAGTTGGGTCCGAACGAGCGACAGCGAGTAAGGAGAGAATAACCCCTGCAAAATGGTACTTTACAAGAAAACATTTTTCGTGAAATGCAGTATCCCACTACATCCAGTACAGTACATCCCGCGTAAGGTTATTCGCAAAATGCTATTCCGCGAAACTCTATATCCCGCGTTATGGTCAACCGAGAAGTGGTGTTCCGCAAAACGGTATGCGGCGCAATGTTATATAACCATGGCGAATATTCTAATGCTATCCGCTTTATTTTATCAGGCTAAGCAATGGGGGGAGTTGTTTTCTATTTTACTGTAAGGAAAATTTGTGTATTAAAACACCCGTGAACTCCTTAGAAACTTGCAAAACTCGAGATTGTGATTTGTGACAAAGGTCATCCGAGATTCACGGTTTATGCACAACACAGTTTAATTTGTGGTAATACGAAGTTTACCGGGTCAGCTAGTGTTAGTATAAAATGCAATGGTTTGAATGCAAAAAACTCGATTCGATTAGCCTTTCGCATTATCGAAAAAAAAAAAATATTTGAAATAAGGCAAAAAAATATGGTGTAAAAGGTACTATGTCCCCTTAAGGGAGAATGGCTAACTTACTGGTCAAAAATCAAGATAGAACAAAATTTGTTATTTTATGAAAAAAGTATGTTCAGTGAATTCGCAATCTTACCTTGTGGGGGCATGGAAGCCAGCTGTTTTTCTGCCACCCAAGAACGGGAAGTGTCGTTCGTCCAATTTATTGTCTATGGAATCCTCCATTATATCTTTGATGACAGGCGTCCACCTAGACATCTGATAAGTATGTTCGTTTATGCGTTCTTTACGTGGTACAGTGTAAGTTTTCTTACGATTGCCCTGGAAGTATACCAAATAACCATCGAATAATCTCACTTACGTATATTATACTCACATCAGCAATGACATTTATTCCAAGAAGGCTCAAATTCGTAATCATTTCTCTCTCTTTTGGTTCAATCTGAGCATGAGTGACAAGCTTGGTCAAGTTTTCCTCTGAAATTCCGTTTTTGATCATAACATATAATGCAATGATCCGCACTTTATCATAGTTAGATACTGCTTGATCTAGCAGTATGGGGACAATATTACGCATATGGTCTTTGATTTTTTCTCCTTCAGCGTCTGTTCCCATTGCCAAATCTTGCTCCACTCGACATAATTTATCAACATATCCTTGATATGATTTCATACAATCCTCAGCAAGATGTAAATGAGTAGAATATTTTGACAATTGTTTTTGGTATTGTGGCATTTTTTTGATCATTTGCGAAAGATCTTTCATAGATTGTTTTTCTGTTTGAGTGAGTCTCTTCGATTCAGTAAATGTTTTCAAATACTGTGTTACACTCTGCGAAACTACAGCAATGTGTTGATGACGCAAATCGACCCAGAGGTCATCATTTTCATCAAGCAACACTTCTTTCTCAGCAGCGTTCGGTGAGGGAACAAATTTATATACATCATTTACTATAGGTAATAAATCGTACGCCATTGCTTGTAGTGTTAATTCATGCAGTAGCGGAGAAACACAATCAAAGCCGCGATCCAAGATCAAAAGCTGGGATCTTGCCTTCTCTGGACCCTCACCCATTGTTGGTTCATCAGCCTTGTATGCATCCAGCTTTTGCTGTACCATTTGCGCCAATTCTACGTTACCATCCCACTCACTGGAAGAAAAAGAAATTAACGAAATGTCAATTCCAAGTAACAAATCTGGAGTCGCTAGATTTTATTTGAATTGAAAAAAAGATATCGCAATAACCATTTTCCGTACATTGTCCATCTTGACCGTTCTAAACCATGCAAAAAATAATGAAAATAGACCTATAATATTTTAAATCTGTCGTTCACAGTTTACAGTTCACATCTGTCACAGTTAGTGAGAACGATTTTTCTTGGGGAACAGTAAATGTTTGATATGACAAATGAAAATTTAGATAAACTGAAAATACACGATATTAGGCTAATAATATACTAAGCGGAGGTGAGACTCGAACTACCAGTCTCTAGTTGAGCGTGTTCATCCATTTCCATCTCTAATATTCCGTAGTCTAAAATCAAGTTTTGTTGCGCTCTTACAATTCTATTATTCTTCACACATTTACCCAGCGAGAGTATATTTTTGTTTGCTTTTTTTTGTTTCTGCCGCACAGAATGATAAACATAGCTATTCGGTTTGTGCTATAGCATGTATCAGTACATGCAGACATGTAACATGTATCAGTATCATAGACTATAATTTATAGTTACTATATATATCCAGCTTTTTACGAGCCATAATGGCGGACCTGATCGTAATATTTGTACAGCATTTTTGACACTTCCCTAATACATCGCACGTTTTCTTTCCGCGCGTTCACGATGAAACAAAAGGAATGTACGAAAAGAAAACGTGCGATGTATTAGGGAAATGTCAAAAATGCTGTTAAAATATTACGAACACGTCCGCCATTATGGCTCGTAAAAAGCTGGATAGTTCGGCGGATACAAAAATCGGGAGCCAAATAAACGTCAAAAGCGCAGCCAAACGTTTTTCAAGATTCGTATTGTGGGACTAATGTTAATAAACACACTTTATTTTCATAGAACTAGTCATTTTCAACACCCACTAGCGATTACTTTTCGTAAAAACCTGCACATTTCTCCATAATTACAAATTTAATTTCAAAAATCAGATTTGCCAATTCGCCTGGTTTTCTATCCGCCGAACTATATATCCAGCTTTTTACGAGCCATAATGGCGGACGGGTTCGTAATATTTGGACAGCATTTTTGACATTTCCCTAATACATCGCACGTTTTCTTTCCGCGCATTCCCGGTTAAACTAAAGGAATGTACGGAAAGAAAACGTGCGATGTATTAGAGAAATGTCAAAAATGCTGTTCAAATATTACGAACATGTCCGCCATTATGGCTCGTAAAAAGCTGGATATAGTAACTATAATCAGTATGTATTGATTTTTTGTTTGGTATACATAGTCGTGTTTATTGAAATTTCTATATACAATTATAGTTCTAAAGCGCCTTTAAGGGAATTGCGTTACTACAATTAACTATATACCCGATGTAACATATTACTAAACATAATATTTTGGTTTTGTTTGTTCTCAAAACTTGGTCAAGCACTGGTTGTTTAATGTCTTCGTAGTTCATTCTTCAGCGTCCTGGAAGACACGTCGGGATCATCTGCTGTAGCAGCTTCCACGCATCAGCTACTCGTGGGCACTGAGTCAGTTTATGTTCCAGTGTTTCTATTGCTATGTGCCAATGCAAGCACTGCTCACTATCCACGCGCTGTGTAATGTACATTAAGCGGCGGTGCTCTATCTTACCGTTAACGAATAGATAGAGTGTTGTTTTTTGTTCTGATGTCAGCTGTCGATCCCTTAGTGTATTTGACCAAATCTGACACCACTTTACTGTTGGGTTCTCCTGTTCTACTTTTGGTTTCTCTGTGCCGTCAACGAGATAGCGATATGTTGTCAGAGGACGGATTCAGCAGTACGTGCGGGGGAATCAGAGCTGTTTTATACATGGATAATTTGCTGGGATATGTATACGGTTTGTATTTTCTTGAAGAAAGGATTTGTAAAATGGCATAGAGTCCAGTTCCCGCAGGTGTTGGTTAGTGAATAGTGCCTTGCATTTAAATACTGGTAGTTGGAGGTTTAGTCCACCTTGCCTACGGTCGCGTGTTAGCTGAACCATAGGCATTCTCACGCGAAGGACTTTCCCATCGCTGACGTTAGCTTACCCACGTGCGCATTGGTTGGTTGTAAAACGGAAGAGATGTACCAAATTTTGGAGGTAGTGAAAGTGTTCAGAAACATTACCTTTTGTAGTAAATTTAGCGTCCTCATTGCATGCAAAAACAAGATTCTAGTGAAATTTTTGCAAATCATCCCAGTTAACCATGGTTCGTATGAAATTCGAGTAGATGATTCTTAGAATTTTCAGTTTCTGCTATCTGTAGCCACGGTGCTTCAAGCGGCTCCCCATTAGTACCAGCAACGTCAATAGAGGTGGTTTTTTGAAGGTTTAACTTTGCACCTGAAACGCGGTTGAAACGGCCAAACATTTCTTTAATAGTCGGTAATTTTCTAGCAGAGGTGATTATTATGCTGATGTCGTCAGCGTACGCGACGATCAAATCGGTTGTACATATCTGCTCCAGCTGATCTAGCAGCGGTAACAGATAAAGTGCCAACAAGAGAGAACTCAGTGGGTTACTATGTGCAATCGAGCGCTGCAGGGCGATCGGTGTCGATAGATGTCCGTTGACGAGCAGGCGAGAGGAGTAGTGGTCCGCAAATCGTGTCAGTAGTGCCACTAGTCTAATATCGAATGATATTAATTTACCTCTCTGTTTATGAGCTTCTCTGTTTATTGTTCGATGAGTTGTGCAATACGATCCTTGCTAAAGAGTGTGGCTTCAAATATGTTGTGCTCCGCTTTCGAGCATTTTTGTACTCTACCGAGTACGCGATGTGTTTGTACGATTGCCATCAACCTTCTCTTTAGAATGCGACATATCAATTTGTAGTCAAAATTGAGAAGTGAGATTGGCCTATACGACCGCGCAGTATTCCCGCCACCCTTTTTTTACTAGCACTATTACACTATCTACGTACTCATTGGGTAAGTTGGACTCAAGAGCTTTGTTTAGGATTAGGTTCAATTCTCTGTGGATTATGAAGTATTCCACCACGCACACATGTAAAGATTTTTTGACATTAGCTGTGGACCTCGCTGAAGCTGTTTGCAGTAGGAATAATATCAAGAACATCAAATTCCAAACTCCCGGATCCTCTCCTCCACTCTTTGCTCCCCTCTCACTCCTACATAAACGATCCGCAGCTAATGTCATTCTCGTTAGTGACGAAACCGCAAATTACTTCATATCGAAAGTTCGTAGGAAAAACTCTCTTGATAGCCCATCGCTTCCCGGTGACTTTCTCACCGCACTTCTTTTAACGGGTGGCAACTAAAATTTTGGAATTTTTTTCTCAAGCTGTCAAAAAAAGACAAAGATACATGAAGAAGATCTGATTTACCTAAATTAAAGATACATTATCCATTTTGAAAAAAAAAAAAATTAGTGTACATTTGAAAACGGTCCGTAATCGGCTATTCAGCGAAGCTTTCGTTTGACGTCGAAACAGGAGCGTTGTACGGTCGTCATGTCAACTTTGCGAATGCATCTCTTGATTGTACCAATCAACTGTTTGCAATTCGTGGCTCTCCAGTTATTTTTGTACACCAAGGAACTCAAAATTCCGAAGAAATCTTCGATTAGGCGCACTAAGACAGATTTTTCGGGTTGTGGTTTTTGGGTAGAAATGGGATCGAATGGGTATTCAGGAACGATTATGTTGTTTTGGCGTAATGCGATGATGCTATATCCGGCCAAAACATGTATTGTCCATCTGCATGATGTTTTTGTAGAAACGGGATCAAAATTTTCTTCAAAAGTTCGTCTGTTGCATCTTAATTGATAGCCAAACCAGAGGGCTTGTTGTTGAAGAAACGAGAAAGAGAACGATGTCCTTCTGCGTCCATGATTTTGGCTGGTCTTCCACTACCTTGCTTGCGAATAATTGTTGGGCATCTTAGGATATGGTAAACAGTCGAAGCCACAACATATTTGCTTTTTAAATGTTGTACTTTTTGCCGAGATTTCTGTTTCAGTTCGTAGAAGTGTACAACCCGCTCCCGAAATGCTTCTTGTTTTGACGCCATTTTTAGCAAAACTAGGCAAGCATAAACAAAACAAAAAATATTAACAAAAAGAGGAGAGAGAGAGCTAATACATACATTCTCTCATTTCTCTCTGAGCTCGTTTGTTGTTGAGCAAAGGAGCCGCGAAAAAATTCCAAAATTTTAGTTGCCACCCGTTAATTGCAGTAAAGATTTCGGTAGTTGTTATTTCGCTCATGCACTCGTTATTGGCGACGTCGCACAGTGCGTTGAGCAATAGACAAAAATCATTTTTCACTTTACTATGTATTTAGAATTGTTTATAGATGCCTTCTGCTATATAAACAAGTATTAGTTGCTTGGCAAAGCGCCACAACTACTATTACAAGCGTTCCAACTGTCAAGTTGCAGAGTAGATTTTACTTACAAATTTTGCTTTCATTTTTTGAAGGTTATTCATCACGCTCGTAAAAGTTTCATAGTATGTGTATTCAAAATTTTTAAAATGGAGAATAACAATCAAGGTTAGTAGAATAAATTTTTGTTATAGAAGGAATTCATTTTGACCTCACTCCTAAAAAATCGCCCCATAGAAACGACATAGATATTGTCCTTCAAAAAAACAGAACTCCAACTTTGATTACTGATTTAAAAAATGTTCCACCGACTTCCAAGCTAAAATATACGCAGAATAATTGTGCAAAGTGTCTTCTACAAGATCGGACAGGTTTTAGCTGCAACTCTGCAAGATTTTTAAATATTTGTAGATCAACGTCAAGCACTGGTAAAGCACTGGTATCCCTGTTAAAAGAAACCACTGTTTATGAAGCTTTGTGCTATTACTGTTCAAAATGAAACTAAAAGCAAATTTATTTCATATAGCGAGTATTAAATATTTCTTTAAAAAAATAAACTTAATACCGGTTGCCGTTTTTTCCTGTTTCTCGGGTTGATAATAATGACGAATAATCAATGATAGCGGTTTTCCTGCTAGAAATTCGTTTCGTGGAACTAATTAAAAGGTTTTAAAAAATTGCCCAAACAGAACGTCGAGCTGCAGACTTTGTCTCAAATTACGCCACGGAAAATTGCTATTTACTTTTCCGTTACGGCTGAGAGTGACAAAAAAGGCTTAAGTATTACTTAAACACTAGCTCTGTTCACAGATATAGATTTGTTAGTGCGAAAGTATATTTTGCTTAGAAATGCTTAAACGTCTTCCATAAACATAGCTTTCTAAGCTTTCATGCATCGAAGTAAAACTTTTCGATAACCGAAATTGCAGCCAAGGTTGATCTTCGAGTGCTGCTTTATCTAACACTAGATGGCATTGCTGAATTTACCAAAGTATTTCTAGTACAAATGCCGCTTTCACAACCAACTTTGGTAGTAATATAGCCGACGGCCACGCATATAATAATGAAAAACTTTTGCAATGCTTGCGTAAAAATTTGCCGTTTGGGACATTTTTGGCATTATGTAAGTGTTTTGAAACATTTAAGCAAATACTAGGGTAGTTTGCCAATTGTTGCTCACCACCCAATTGTTGCCCACTTCGCGGTTTTTGAATAATATCTGAGAATATCAATATTATCGCAGCACTCCAAACGGTCAAAACACAAATATATGTCATTACCTTCAAATATGTGTAAACATGATTGTTAGCAAACAAATGTTTGGCATGGAAAAATTCACCCATAAAATCTGACTCTTAGTAGAGCCAAAATGCGCCGAACGCTTACAGTTTGGTTTAAGGAATCACTCATCAAATTTAAGCTATTAGATCTCAACAAAAAGTAAATTTTCCTCATATTACTTTCTATTCCTTTCAAAATACCTGCATTTATAATGTTTGATTAAATAAATAACTATATGTTCCTATTTTTGTGTTCTAATGCATATTGGTTAATAATTGGAAAAAACTTTGGATTTTGTCCATTTCCTGCACACCATCCGCAAATGCCGCTAAACTTGTTCCTGCTTTACTATTCTTGCTTGATCCAACTCGTATTGAAATTTTACCACTATTTGGATGTCCGATTGAAACAAAACCAATAATTATCGACTTCTTTGAACACTAAATTCACAAAAACATACTGATATTACCGGCATGTTGCAATTTTCGTGAATGGGAAATAATTCTCGTATCCGTAATCCGCAGTCGATTAGCGGAGCAGTGTGTGCGGAGGTTTGTTATGAAAATTTCTTGAGAAACGAAGATTATAACGTAAAGCAATGCCTCAGCCTCTATTAAAGGAAGAGGACAAAGTTATGTTCTGGCTAAAAGAATTTTATTCGCTCGAATGTAAAAAAATCAAGAAACTTTGCTTTTGAAAAAACAAAATCTCAAACAAAAATATATACCTACTGCGTTTAAATTTGAAAAAGGAAAGACACCGGAAAAAATGTATCATTTCATTATAATGAATAGATATACAGTAGACTCTCGGAAAAGTTAATCGATTGGGGAATGGGTCGATTAACTTTTCCGAAAAATTAACTTTTCCGAGTAGTCCTAAAAATCAGTGAAAATGATAAATACCAAAGCGAAAAATGCATTTCGGGACATAAGGTACACATTTTTATTGTAATGGAAAGAAAAATGTAGCAAGATCTTTATGAAATAATACTTAGTTCCTTTAAGTAAGTTTAAAATAGTCGGTTACACTAGCTTACTTTTGTTTTTTCGTAGTCTGCGACTACGTTCTGATAATGTTCGCGCTTATTTTTAGTTCCTTGCTATTCCTTCTTTTGCATTTAAAATTCAATCTGAGCTGGCGCTTTTCCAGTATGTTATCAATAATCCTGAAGTAACTATGTGCCCGTATTGAGCTATTGTTGCAACTGTCCGGTACAAGAATTTAATTTAATCGCAGTTATGATGCGACTCTGTATGAAACTGTGAAACAAACCGAAATAAACCGAAAAATGCGAAATAAAGATAGAATGAAAACACACGTGTGTGGACGAACGTTTGGACAACCAATAAATTCGAACTCTCAGAAAAGTTAAGGCAAAAATTAACTTTTTAGAGCGTTGCATGGGAGCTGATATTCGCTTAACTTTTCTGAACAATTAACTTTTCAGAGAGTTAACTTTTCCGAGAGTATACTGTATTCAATCAATGCAATCATTTGTACCAAGTAAACTTATATTCAAGTAAACCATTGTTCGGTGATGATTGAAATAAATGTGGCAAAATGGTAATGATACGGTACGTTTATTTATTAAATCGGTTTTTAAGGAGTTCTTCCTCATATATCAATTTTCTGTGCTTGGCAATTCTCCTAATTTAATATTTTTCTTTGCCGTGCAACAATTGGGTTGAACGTGTGCAATATTAGGCAAATGATGTTAAACAAGTGGGCAACAATTGGGTCTCTATGATGTAAGACAAAAACTCAAATTGCATAATATATGAAATATTTTATGCTATAAAAACATTCATAATAATGTTTTACTGAAAGGTCATTTTGTTTACAGGAAAAAATGTGATATAAGTAACGTAATAGTTTCCCCGAGAGATAAGAAAAACTGAAAGTTCCTGCGTTAGGTATGCAATAATTGGCAAATTACCCTAGTTTCGATTATCACAAACTACTTTTTTCATTACACTAGCTTGATAAAATGTCTAAAACTAGCAGTTTTGATTTTTGTCCCGCAGTCCCATACGTTCAACGCACTGTGCGTCGTCTTGTGGGATAATTCTCCTGCAGATGAACTTCGGCTCTATTCGTTGCATAAAGTTTCCTGTAGTGCTCAAACAGATGCTGCTCGATGTCTTCGTCACGGTTGATAGTTTCTCCCGCTTCGTTCTGCAGGCGGTTGATCTTCGTTTGCCTTCTTTTCCGCTCTCCGAGCCGGAAGATGTATAGTGATTCGCCGGCTACGTAGACTTCGTTGCTACGTACAAAACAGTGTGTTGATTGTCGCTGCATGGTTAACATTTCGGCTTTTAGTCGGTTGTTAGTGGTCAACATACTAGGGTCACGATAATATCCATCGTATGCTGCCCGAAGATGTACGTACCGCTGTTGATATTCGCGTTGGAAACCGTCGTGGAAGATTTTAGACTTCCAGCAGAAAAAGTTTTTAATTTTTGGCTTAGCGTAGTGCATCCACCACATCATTCACGAAGGGAAGTGACGACGTTGGGAAGTCCAATTGACGGAAATTCAAATGATACAACTACACTTGATTCGAAAGGGCTGCTGGTGAGATTGTTCTATTTTTACCCATATTCATTCCATTTCATTATACTGCTGGTGGAAGCATAACTGTCCTATGTTACACTTTTGTTATTTTTAACATTTTGTTATCTAATATTATAATAGTTCTATGTATTTTTAAAATATGAATCGGAAACCATATTCTACCCCAATCGAAAAAAATTTGTAGACAATTTTTCAAAAATGTTTTCAAGTTGTATACAAAATTGATTGAAGTTTTTCAACATTTTCTCAAAGAGGGACAAATAATAACATTAAAACTAGATAAGGCCATTGCAAATCATATTTAAAGTTATTGTCACCCCCCCCCCCCCCCTTCGAAATTGGCTTGAAAAATCGGGGGGCAAAAATATAATTTGTAGGATACTAGTCAAATTTCTTTTTATAAAATCAATTGTCTGTGGGCTCTACAGTCTGAAAAACTCGAAAATTGAGTCTCCGAGTTGAATTAACGCTTCTAGCACGAAACAGAAATGGAAATTCGAACAATGGAATTTCCGAAAGTCGTCCAAAAAATTTTCCTTCGTTTTTGTCTTTTTTCGTATTTTTTTTGCATAAAAAATAATAACGTATATATTATAAGCAAGAATAGTTTCGGTTTTCACGGTTAAACCTTAAATAAAAATTCTTAAAATCCATGTTTTTTTTTGCTCGATTAAAAAATTCACTTTGTTTTTTTTTCGCCCCCCCCCCTTCAGTGGCCGAACACCGGAAGGACAAAAACTTTATAAAATATTTGTAATGGCCTAATTTTAGAAAAATCATTTTTTCGACCTTGAGTGCGACTTGCTCATCTTCGTGTTTTGTAACATGGAACAGGTATGCTTCCAGCGGCAGTATGTATCATATGAAAAATTCATTATATGCATTATATGTTAAGTTCAAGGGATAGTAGGAATATAGGGGAATCATACGAGTAGAAAGCTAGATGACGGAGTGAGTAATCAACCGGAGTCACTAGTAGTCAATTCTAACAAACAAACCTTCCCTTGGGTTAAAACTGGGGCACCGAAATTGAATATTACATGAAGGGATCCTAATGCTGGAAGGAGATTCTCACAACCTTGGATTGCGCTCAAGTGATTCTGTTTGTCAGTCCAACCAATAACTCTTTTTCGCCATTCTGCAACAGTATTAGTGTGAAATTCATTTATTAATCCAATTTGGATCTACTGTAAATCTACTCACATACACTGGCAAGACCTTGGCTTCCACCCATATACATGCATACATACATAAATTATAATTCATATAAATTAGTAGTAAACAGAATTTGTCTGTTGGCGAGGCGCTCATTTATAAGTCGCTTTTCTGAAAAAAAAAAAACGCGTAGAAAGCGTACTAAGATACAGTGCGTTGGCCAGCAACATTAATAATTAGGTTGCAAGTCAAGTTATTTCGGTAAATTTAATCTTGAGATTCAAAAAACTCTTAAAATGGTATGAATCTTTCTTCACCTTCATATATGTTTAAATTTCGTATTCCCACTTAACCACCCTGATTCTTCTCGGGTACTAGGGCAATGGAGGTATTTTGGACCATACGTTACGCGGTTTTTATTTTGACGTACCACGGCAAAATTAAATGGAGTAGGTCAAAATAGCTCCATAGCATGGCCCAAAATACCTCCATTACTCTGCCTTTTTCATTTTGTATCATCACTTTTCTTGTGTCTTCTTTTTATGATCCCATGAATATGAACATGAACATGACATGAACGATATTCTGAAACAATGAAACTTGAGTAAAAATAGTCGACGACGCACAAAATTTAGGTAGAATATGGGATTTTGTTTATGCATGAGCTAGACCAACCTCCTGTTTTAGTCTTGTCCTTGAAATGCGGTCAGGCAATGTATTAATATTTTTTAAATCGGTAGTTCTTTTTACAATTGATGAAGGGACGGTAGAAGAGGGATGGAGGGATGAGAGGGGGGTTATTAGTAGCTACGCTTAACCAGGGATGGTTCGATCACTTTGACTCAATTTTGATTCATTTGACAGTAGTGTGCTAACCGAGCAAAATTTGACAATTTGATGTATGGGACATTTGTAGATAATAACTGGATCTACAATTTTGCTGAATAAAGTGTTGCTGTATCTTTTATAGTTACGGTGCTACAATGCTAGTACCTCATTAGTAACTAAATGAACGTTCATTTAGTTACTAAAGAGGTACTAGCATTGTAGCATCGTAACTACAAAAGTTACAGCAACACTTTATTTAGCAAAATTGTAGATCTAGTTATTATCTACAAATGTCCCATACATCAATTTGTCAAATTTTGCTCGGCTGAGACGGTAGTGTCAAATGAGGCCTTCGACTCCTACCTTTTGTTCAATGCTAGAAGGTGCATGGATACATTCACCAAATTATTCGTGATAATTGCTGAACAATAATTTGAATAATATACATATATTGAACTCAAATTGATCAACAGTTGTACACTTGCAAACCAGCTAAATATAAATGATAAACATTGCATGTCAACTAAAATCTAGTGATCTATTTTTTGATTGTCTGAAATTACTATAAATGCATAAAATACACTTACTTTCTATATCGAACCGATGGATACTCTCCGAGTGTAGCACAAAGTGTAGCAATTTGCTCAGCAATACGCTCCATATTGGCACAACGTGCACCAGCAAGACCAGGTGAGTAAGCGCATTGGAAAGTAACAGGAGAATCGAGAGAATACACCTGAAAATTGTTTTCACATTACTCGTTTGATTAAAATTGATTTTTGAAACCAGATGCCTTGCATTAATTAAACCAAAAATCTGGTGTATTTTGGCTATTTTAAGTGATTTTTCCCCATCCCCATCAAGGTGCAATTTTTTCTATTGCGATAAAACAGTTGAAGAACGTTACTATTTCAGTTTTGGCTATTCTATCTGGAAATCTGCTGTGCATAAGGGTTAGTTACTGTACAACCTAGAACTACGCTTTGTACGCTATGAGCGCAACCAATTTTCAATCAATTTCGGAGATATTTGCAACAAATGGATCAGAAATTTTTCTATGAATTGATTTATGTAGTTTCAAATCACTATTGAAATAAACATAAATAACTAGCGTTGTCAATAAAGCGAATCAACCAATCTCATGTAAGCACACTTTTGCTGAAGTTTTTGGAGCGTCTTAGTAGAATACGAAACCTAATATTTAATTTATATAAACTAGTTAGTTCGAAAACAGACACTGAGGAAGCCTGCAAGTCGTAGGCGAAATGCGTATCTGTCGTGAATAAAATATACATAGTAGAATTAAATTGGATAAATTTTTTTCTACACTTTTGCTTCTCACGCCCGCGACGGTAAGTTCATAAACTTGCGAATTGGACCACCTCGCAGAAAACTTGGTTATATGCGGTATAAATGCTTTCCCGATATGACACAGTATTTTTACATTGCATAGAGAATCACTGCTTCAAGAAAAGTTATTTTGCACTTAGTTTTATATAAAAAATGGGGGATTGCTTCCTTTAAAACGCTGTATCTCGGGATCAGCCAAGAATACCTTAGAGCGATGAGGGATTCTTATGTAGAAAACTACAAGGTATACAGTCCTAAGGGTTTTCCGAAAGGGTGACGTAGGACTATATCAGATCATTAGATTAGATTATCAGATCAAAGATTCATGTAAACTTCATTTCTGGCATATGTATATTGTTGTTGTGTTGTGACGTCATTGTTTAAGTGAATGCTTGAGAAGAGTGAAATATTCAGAATCAATGGCAACACGCACGTAAGTTAGCGGCGTCATTTCATTGTCTCTTGCTCCTAGAAGGTTTCACTAGTTTTATTTTCACATCTTATCGCTTATTACATAGCAGAAAACATGGCACGTTTTGAAAAAGGGTGTGGCTTACAAACCGTACCGTATCATTTGGATCCGAATTAGTTGGTGTAGGGGATTGTCCCCTGTTGTGAAACGGCTCCGGTTGTGAAACAGCCATCATTTTTGATGTGTTTATTAAACTAGCACTACCAAATTACTACCAATGTCTCATCTCATTGTACGCTACCTTTTGAGCAAACAACAATCAAAATACAGCTTTTAGCATGTTTTGTAGGAAACATGTTCGAAAAACATGCCAGAAATGGTTTTGCCTTTCTACTATATAAATATATAGTATAAAGGTATAGAAATCACTCGGAAAACCGGAAATGGAAAGAAAGTCCTGCGGGCCGAATGTCATATACCATTCGATTCAGTTTCTGTGTGTATGTGTGTGAGTGTATGTGCGTATGTGTGTGTGTGTATGTGTGTGTGTGTGTGTGTGTGTGTGTGTGTGTGTGTGTGTGTGTGTGTGTGTGTGTGTGTGTGTGTGTGTGTGTGTGTGTGTGTGTGTGTGTGTGTGTGTGTGTGTATGTAACGCTTTCAATCTCACTCACTTTTCTCGGAGATGACTGGGCCGATTTTAATGTTCTTAGTGTCAAATGAAAGGTCTAGGTGCCCCATTGGTCGCTATTGAATTTCATACTGATCGGACTTTTAGTTCAAAAGTTATGTATAAAAATACGAAAAATATGGGACTTCATTATCTCATAGGTCCCTTAACCGATTTGAACAAAATTGATTGCATTTGAAAGGAGAGCCTCTAAAAACCTCTAACTCCCAAATTTCATGACGATTGGGCTTGTAGTTTAAAAGTTACATAAAGAAATGTGAAAAAATAGTATTTAAAACATATTTTTGTAACATATAAGCATTAATTCAATGTAAAACATCACACAATTTATTATTATTTGAAAATTACTGTTGAGATCTATCAAACAAAACCGAGTTATTGAAAATCGGACGGTTCATTCAAAAGTTATTCAAACTGTAACACTTAAGCACCGTATATTAAACCGTTAAAACGTGTAAAAGCAAAATATATCAATCAAATGTTGATTGTATTCAATGTGTGTGATGTACGTGGGTATGTATGTATGTATGTATGTATGTATGTATGTATGTATGTATGTATGTATGTATATATGTATGTACGTATGTATGTACATGTGTGTATGTGATGACAATTTGCAATTTTGGAATTTGCATTGAAATTCAAGAAAAGTGAGAAACATGTCAATTGTCTAAAGTTTTTGAAGTCTCTTAGTGGAATGTGGAATACGAACTCTGAAATTAAAGAAAAGAAAAAACTATTTCCGACTAAATTCCACTATTTAATATTTATTCGCGACAGATACGTATACGGTTCGAAATAAGATACTGATGAAGCCTGCACGTTGTAGGCGAACTACGTATCTGTCGCAAAAAAATATTAAATGCAGTAGGATTTCGAATTTGGCAAGAAATGCGTGTCACTTATGTTGCCAAAATCGAAACCGTGCCAAAATCGAGATCTTTTTTTGATATGACAAAATCTTGAATGAAATGGATTAAATGTTATTAATCAACGATTGCAACCTTTTTATGTCAAAAAATCCGCCGTCAAAAATCCGTGCGGTGCAAGTAAGTTTTTGGCGACCTACGGTAAGACGTAGTCCTACGGCAATAAAAATATTATTGTTCGAAACATTCTATAACCGCAAACTTTTTTTCATGAACACACTTAGGCCAATAATTTTTCGTTATTTAAAGTAATGCGGAAACTGACTGATATTTAAGCATACTTTTGGAAGTAAAATGTTTTGTGTTGCCAAAAACGGATACTTTTGTTGCCAAAAGCGAACTATGCCAAAACCGAACCATGCCAAATTCGAAATCCCACTGTAGTGGGATTCAATCGGATTTTTTCTTTTCTTTGATTTCAGATTTCAATTGCCATTTTCTTCACTTGCTGTTACTCACAATTGTACAAGAAAAGCAAAAGGCGAAGAAAAGCAGTTAATTTAAGCATATGTCGGTATAGTGGTGTATGGGATTAAAAATACTAGTTAGTTGATTTTTCCAAATAAACTTCAAACGATTTCGGCGCATCAAGAGATGCTCTTTCCAATCAATAGATACTAGAGCTTAGAAATTTTATATGAAAAATAGGAGGAAACATTGTACGGTAGTAATTTTGTACGATTTGTTTTCGTTAGTGACACTTTAAATGACAGAAATCTTATGTCATGTATCATATTTTAATGAATAAATCGAATTGACAAGCACTGGAAATCATATCGATCATATTTCCCATTCTCAAGCATGTTTATGGCGCAGCTTTTGCACCATTCGACCTCATCTTGTTTTCCTGACCCTCTAACGGGATACATTGTAAAAACGATGCGATCAAGCTAATGACTATCTTTTCATGAAAGTACATTCAAAAGAAGCTTTAGTTTTGATTTTCATGCAATAACATTATCTGAAGGAGCGCCAGCTAAGTAAAAGATCAATTTCTCCTTTTCATATCTAATGCTCTATTCAGTTATTTTTTCTAATTCAGATATATGTATAACAAAATTGAAGCCAAGCAAACTAATAGTAAAATTTTGAGATTAATCATTTTGTTGTCGAAATCCTTTTTCTTCAAAAGTGAAGTATATAATAATTTTTCTGAACTCTTGTTTTTCAAAGATGCTAACTTTGGTATTAATATCAAAATATCAAAAAATCTGCTCTGAGCACATATTTCATATTGTCAATTTAAAACAAATTTCGCATGTGGCTCTGAAGCCCGAAAGTTAAGGCCGACCGATTATAAAACTAAATAATCAACTAACATAAATGACGCTTACAAGTATTTACGTACCCAAGGAAAGAACATATAATTATTCTACGCAATACGTTGTGAATTTTACTGGTAAATTTTACTGGTACTGGATTTTAAGGAATACGGAACGGATATTTAAAAATATAGTCAAGTTAATTATAGATGTTCCTGAGAAATTAAATAATGATTATTACGGCAGTAGAAAGGCTAGGTCACGCCGCTAGGGGGATTAATTCGGGTTTTTAGAAGGTTTTGAGATTGATTTTTTGTGTACCAAATAGAATAGAAAAGAGCATTAAAATGTATATAATCTTAGTTTTTGACCTCTATTTCATCACACAGACAAATTTTAAGGGGAAACCGAAAGTGGCTCAAAGATGGCTGGGTAAATGGCTCAAATTCGAAGCATGTATTGTTTTGCGCCTTAAAAATGCATCTGTATTGGCAGAACACGCTTACGCCACGTAATCAGTGCTTCCAGTGCTGTTATAATTTCCTAAAACTTGTAATTCAATTTATCGATCTGCTATGTATCAATAAACGCTCAGCAAAACATAATTGCTAATGGAAAATAAATTTAACTGATCATCTCGATCATTACGTGTTCATAAAAGCGACCAATGTATAATTTGGAATTAGTTCAAAGATATTTGGTTGCGCACATATTTCGTTGAACTAGCGATTTCCGAAAAAGCAGCAACACAGTATCAAACTTTCGTCACATCAATGAGCTTTTAAAGAGCTTTCAACTTTCGCCGCATCGATGAGCTTAGAGTGAAGTAAACAAACAAAACGCAAACGCAGAAATTAAAAACGCAATCCGATGTAAGCGGATTAATTAAACATCCTAGTGATCCTACGCATTATTCAGTAGCTGCTGTCAATTTTGATTGAATCGGAATGCCTTGATAAAGAAAACAAACCCTTTTTCGGGATGTTTGTAGTTAGTGCGGTTGGCTGCGGATCAGCTGTTTATGTTTGCAAGCTCCGCTATTTGACATATATGACCAATTGACCAAACTCGTGACTTTAGTCATAATCTTGAAATGCGGTCAGGCATATATTAATATTTTTTTTTTGAAACGATGATTCTACAATTGATGAAGGGACGGTAAGGGAAAGTAATGAAGAAGGATTTTTTCGGGAATGAAGGGGAAGGGTGGAAACGAAGGGGGGGGGGGTAATAGGTAGCTATGGTTAACAAGTTGTCGTTGTGACTCCTATCTTTTGTCCAATGCTGGAAGGTGCATGGGTCGAACCAAGCTGTAATCAGAGATTATAACCGGATTTGAACCCACAACACCTGCCAGGGCGTGTCGCTCACTGGTACCCGTGTACCTTTGAACCACAGAGGCGCTGGACAAAAGAAGTCTGCGCAACCCCCCTTATTAACCATAGCGCGACATGGGTTGGTCTATTTTTAGACACACAATTGTGCCTCTTCCTTCACCTACTGTAGAAACCACCGACCGAGAAGTTTAATCTAACGTCTTTTTACTTTCTAAGTAAAAAGACGTTAGATTATTTACTTTCGAGAAGTTTAATCTAACGTCTTTTTACTTTCTAAGTAAAAAGACGTTAGATTATTTACTTTCTAAGTAAAAAGACGTTAGATTAAACTTCTCGGTCGGTGGTTTCTACAGTAGGTGAAGGAAGAGGCACTCTAAAGTGTGTCTAAAAATAGACCAACCCATGTCGCGCTATGGTTAATAAGGGGGGTTGCGCAGACTTCTTTTGTCCAGCGCCTCTGTGGTTCAAAGGTACACGGGTACCAGTGAGCGACACGCCCTGGCAGGTGTTGTGGGTTCAAATCCGGTTATAATCTCTGATTACAGCTTGGTTCGACCCATGCACCTTCCAGCATTGGACAAAAGATAGGAGTCACAACGACAACTTGTTAACCATAGCTACCTATTACCCCCCCCCCCCCCCCTTCATTCCCGAAAAAATCCTTCTTCATTACTTTCCCTTACCGTCCCTTCATCAATTGTAGAATCATCGTTTCAAAAAAAAATATTAATATATTACCAATACTAATGCAATATTCAAATAAACGTTTAGGTTTTTAACGAACACATGAGATGTACAGTACAGTGTTTGTCGCACTAACACAATAACGTTAGCCACTTTCGGTTCCGCCTTAAGTGAAATAATTTACTCGAAATATAACGGGTGATGAGTAAAATTTTGAAATTTTTTTCTCAAGCTGCCAAAAAGACAAAGATACATGAAGAAGATCTGATTTACCGAAATTAAAGATACATTGTTCATTGCTGAAGAAAAATAGTGAACATATGAAAACGGTCCATAATCCGCTGTTCGGCGGAGCTTCTGTTTGATATCGGAACAGGAGCGTTGTATGGCCGTAATGTCAACTTTGCAAATGCATCTCTTCATTCTACCAATCAACTGTTTGCAATTAGTGGCTCTCCAGTCATGTTTGTACACCAAGGAATTCAAAATTCTGAAGAAATCTTCGATTGGGCGCACTGAGACAGATTTGTCGGGTCGTGATTTTTGAGTACAAATAAGATCGAATGCGTATTTAGGAAAAATTGTCTTTCTTGGCGTATTGCGATGATGCTCTATCCGGCCAAAACACGTATTGTCCATCTGCATGATGTTTTGTAGGAACGGGATCAACATTTTCTTCAATCATTCGTCTGGTGTACATCTTAATTGATAGCCGAACCAGAGGGCTTGTTGTTGAAAGCACGAGAAAGAGAATGATGTCCTTCTGCGCATATAATTTTGGTTGGTCTTCTACTACCTTGCTTGCGAATAGTTGTAGAACATCTTAGGATATGGTAAACAGTCGACGCCGCAACATATTCGCTTTTTAAAAGTTGTACCGTATACTGTTTGCTGAGAATTCTTTGGCAGTTCGTAGAAGTGTACTACGCGCTCCCGAAATGCTTCTTGTTTCGACGCCATTTTAAGCAAAACTGGGCAAGCATAAACAAAACAAAAAATATTGACAAAAAGAGGAGAGAGAACTAACACCTACATGCTCTCAATTCTCTCTGAGCTCGTTTGTTGTTGAGTATAGGGGCTTCGAAAAAATTCCAAAATTTTAGTTGTCACCCGTTATTATACAAGTTTTTACAAACTCGTGTTCGCCCCGGTTGTGACACATTGAAGTTCTTCGGTTATGAAAAATTCAGAAAAGCGATTATTCAATACTTTAATGATAATAAACATTTTCAACACACTTTTCAGGCACATGAGACCAAAATCCGCGAATTTGAGATCTCGAATTTCTTGTTTTTACATGCATTGATTACAATTTAGATTTAGATGATAAAATTTAGAAATTGATAAATTACTTTGCATTTAAGGTGTTTTCCGTTAAAAATGAATGTAATATTTTATTTTCATTTTATATTTCTTTATTTTCTTCTTTATTTTTGTTTTCTTTTATGGATTTTTCGAAGTGTTTCACAACTGGGGAAACTGGTCAAAAAATTCTATGTCTCACAATTTCGCTAAAACTTTTTTGTTTCAAGTAAAAAATATATGCTGTCTTTAGCAAGAACGTACGTAAGTCTTCAATCTTTCAAATGCTTTAAAAAGATTCGGAATTAAATAATCCGTTCAAAAGCAATGACTAAAACACAAAACCTGTTTCATAACCGGAGATATTCCCCTACCTAATTGTCGTCTGTGCCTGTGGAGCAAAGCAATTACAAGGCAAATGTATGGAGATATTTGACCTTGAAACTACGTACTGTTTCGCTGAACGCATAAAAGATATTTATATATAACTAGCTGACCCGATAAACTTCGTATTGCTCCAAATTATACTATGTTGTAAGGGTAAACGGGGTAACAACGCCCGCCGGGGTAAAACCGCCCACCATGGTTTTACAGGGCCTTGCTCAAATTGGTGTTAAATGTTGATGACAGTCATATTACTGAATGCGTACGCAATATTTTACAATACCTTGTACAGCAATATCGTATAAACCATCGGAGAAATAAATAAAAACAGATTTTTCGTTATAATCGTTTCGTTTTTTATAACTTTGTTACCGCAGAACTTAGGGTTTATTTTATTCAAAACGTTAAAACTTTTAGTAAATCCAACCCATATCGCATCATTGATCCTGTCCCCATCCGACAGTACCTAAATTAGGTAACTGTTCATGCAGTTTTGTTGAAATAAATAGTGAAATGTGTAAATCGGTCATTTGGGGGTAAAACCGCCCACAACGAACGGCGCAAGACCGTCGTGCATAATGCTAGTGCGATAAGGAAATTTTTAAAATAATTGCATAGTTTGGACCAAAGAATCTCAGATTTACATAAAACAATATAAATGTGCTTAGTTTATAGCTGGTAGACTGTTTGGAAAAATATAAATCGCCAATTTTCCCTGCGGGCGCTATGGACATTTTCTTGTTTTCTCGGATATAGCTTTTTTCAATAATTCCTCCCTCTTGGAACAACAAATACAACAAATTTTCTTAGCAATGCAAAAATAATATGCATCTGGTTTATCAACCTGAATAATTTGAAATGTCAAAAAATGACCCACCGGTTGTTATATTTTATCTTAGATCCTCTCTAGTCCTTAAAGATTGACTCCAGGACGCCTAAACCGATCCATCTTGTTGTCTCAGGAAACTACACGGTATCAATTTCAAGACTGTTTGTACCTCTATTACTGATATTCTTCAAATACGAGTGGTTGCCGGACACTCTTTCGAAATTGCTAATCTCGGGAAACCATGTATTGTTTGATGGCAAACTGATTTAATTTGTTTAAATTAGATAAATTCACGAATCCAATTCCACCAGTTTCGTTGAAATCGGTTGAATATTGTTAAAGTTATAGGCTATGGCGGTTTTACCCCGTTAGTGGGCGTGTTTCACCCCGCATGGAAAAATACTCTGTTATTTGGACGTGTTTCCAAATCACAATAAAAAATGGAAAAACATTACAAATATTTATGTTTTTATTTTTTACATGTAGGTAATAGATGGATTGTTCATTTAAAGCAGATAAATTAGAAATTGAGCTACAACTTTTTTTTATACAGGTGGTTTTGCTTAGGCGGGCGGTCTTGCCCCGCCTACCCTTACATAAATCGTGAATCTGGGATGACCTTTCTCATAATCTTGAGCTCTGCAAGTGAATTTTTCTGAGAAGATTAACCTTAACCTTAGATGATTCATTTTGGCAGTTATTACATTATGAAATTATGGGTAGTTTAATATACAAATTTGCAATTGGTCGATGTTAAGTCAGACCGAACCGAGAGACAAAGCTCTGATTTCGAGAAAAATGCGTTCAAAGTTTGCTACTCTGTATTGTTTATAACAATCAATCGTTCGAAATCATTTCAAAACTCTGGCTGTTTGTAACATTTATGTAGTCTGATTAGAGTAAAATGTAGCTTAGAAATTTCTTGATCGTTTGCTGTCATTAACTCATTTTTTTTAATTTTGCGACTTGCTCTGGTCTGATTTAACACCGACCAAATGTTCCTCACAGTAAAGTAGAAAACAATTCCCCCCATTGCACTATGGGCAAAAATGAACAAAAAAACAGACGCAATTAAGATACGGCCTACATGCTGATAAAAAGTTGGTGATCTTATATAAAATTTTCCGGAGAATCGCGTAGTGCCCACCCCTTTCCTGTTTGTCATCGTGAAGTGCCCTATTTGGCTCATTTTCCTCTATTTTTAATATATTTTAACCTTTTTTCGCCTAAACCAAGCAAGATTTTAAGAAAACAAAACATAAAAATATAATAATTTAGTGTAAAGAAGTCCGCAGACTCAAATAGGGTTTACTCAAATAGGGTTTACTCAAATAGGGGTTGAGTTCCCGTTATCAAACCGACCATACCAAACGGGACCAACAAATTGATGTGCTCTAAACCAAATGGGGTTAACCCTATTTGATTCTGCGAACTTCTCTACACGAAATTATTAGGTTTTTATGTTTTGTTTTCGCAAAATCTTGCTTGGTTAAAATATCTGTTTTATTTGTATGAAAGCTCTTATCCCCCAATCAGAGCACAGTGGTCCCATTGATATCAAAACAAGCGTTTTTTAATTGCGCCAAAATGGTTCTTTATAATAATCTTTTCAAAAATTTAAAATTAAAGCAATTAAAAAAACCGAATTAATCCACCTAGCGGCGTGACCTAGCCTTTCTACTGCCACAATAATCATTATTTAATTTCTCAGGAACATCTATTTATAATTAACTTGACTATATTTTTAAATATCCGTTCCGTATTCCTCAAAATCCTTATTTGCCAGTAAAATTCCCAACGTATTGCGTAGAATAATTAAATTTTCTTTCCTTGGGTGCGTAAATACTTGTAACACCTTATTTAGTTTTATAATCGGTCGGCGTTAACTTTCGGGCTTCAGAGCCACATATGAAACTTGTTTTGAATTGACTATATAAAATATGTGTTCACAGCAGATTTTTTGATATTTTGATATTAATACCATGCGTTCAAAAGCTAGCATCTTTGAAAAACAAGAGTTCAGAAAAATTATTATTATACTTCGCTTTTGAAGAAAAAGGATATCGACAACAAAATGATTAATCTAAAAATTTTACTATTAGTTTGCTTCGCTTCAATTTTGCAATATATCTGAATTAGAAAAAATAACTGAATAGATATGCATTAGATTAGAAATGCATTAGATATGAAAAAGAGAAATTGAACTTTTTCTTAGCTGGCGCTCATTCAGATAATTATTTTTGCATGAAAATCAAAACTTAAGCTTTTTTTGAATGTACTTTCATGCAAAGATAATCATTAGCTTGATCGCATCGTTTTTACAATGTTAGAGGGTTGGGAAAACAAGATGAGGTCGAAAAATAGTGCAAAAGCTGCGTCACAAACATGCTTGAGAATGGGAAATATGATCGATATGATTTCCAGTGCTTGTCATTTTTGATTTATTTAAACATGATAAAACATGATACATGACATAAGACATCTGTCCTTTAAAATGTCACTAACGGAAACAAATCTTACAAAATTACTACCGTGCAACGTTTACTTCCTATTTTTCATATAACATTTCTAAGCTCTAGTATCTATGGATTGAAAAGAGCATCTATTAATGCGCAAAGTTTGTTTGAAATTTGTATAAATTTATTTGGACAAATCAACTCACTAGTATTTTTAATCCTATATACCACTATACCTACATGCTTAATTTAACTTCTTTTCTTCGCTTTTTGCTTTTCTTGTACTATTGTGTGTAACAGCAAGTGAACAAAATGACAATTGAAATCTGAAATCAAAGAAAAGAAAAAACTTTTCGATTGAATCCCACTATTTAATATTTATTTGCAACAGATACGTAGTTCGCCTACGACGTGCTGGCTTCATCAGTGTCTTATTTCAAAGCGTATACGTATCTGTCGCGAATAAATATTAAATAGTGGAATTTAGTCGGTAAAAGTTTTTTCTTTTCTTTAATTTCAAAGTTCGTATTCCACTAAGAGGCTTCAAAAACTTCAGACAATTGACATGTTTCTTACTTTTCTTGAATTTAAATGCAAATTTAAAAATTGCGAATTGTCACCACATACACACACACATACATACATACATACATACATACATACATACATACATACATACATACATACATACATACATACACACATACATACATACATACATACATACATACATACATACATACACACATACATACATACACTCATATATCACACACATTGAATACTATCAACATTTGTTTTGATTTCACACGTTTTAACGGTTTAATATACGGTGCTTAAATGTTAAAGTTTAAATAACTTTTGAATGAACCGTCCGATTTTCAATAACTCGGTTTTGTTTGATAGATCTCAGCAGTAATATTCAAATAATAATAAAATGTGTGATGTTTTTCATTGAATTAATGCATATATGTTACAAAAATATGTTTTAAATACTATTTTTTCACATTTCTTTATGTAACTTTCAAACTACAAGTCCAATCATCATGAAATTTGGAAGTTAAGGGTTTGCAAGGCTCCTCTTTCATATGCAATCAACTTTGTTCAAATCGGTTAAGGGACCTATGAGATAATGAAGTCCCATATTTTTCGTATTTTTATACATAACTTTTGAACTAAAAGTCCGATCAGTATGAAATTCACTAGCGACCAATGGGACACCTAGACCTTTCATTTGACACTAAGAACATTAAAATCGGTCCAGCCATCTCCGAGAAAAGTGAGTGAGATTAAAAGCGTCACATACACACACACACACACACACACACACACACACACACACACACACACACACACACACACACACACACACACACACACACACACACACACACACACACACACACACACACACACACACACACACACACACACACACACACACACACACACACACACACACACACACACACACACACACACACACACACACACACACACACACACACACACACACACACACACACACACACACACACACACACACACACACACACACACACACACACACACACACACACACACACACACACACACACACACACACACACACACACACACACACACACACACACACACACACACACACACACACACACACACACACACACACACACACACACACACACACACACACACACACACACACACACACACACACACACACACACACACACACACACACACACACACACACACACACACACACACACACACACACACACACACACACACACACACACACACACACACACACACACACACACACACACACACACACACACACACACACACACACACACACACACACACACACACACACACACACACACACACACACACACACACAGAAAATGCTCAGTTTTCAAAACTGAGTCGAATGGTATATGACATTCGGCCCGCAGGACCTTCTTTCCATTTCCGGTTTTCCAAGTGATTTCTATACCTTTATACTATATATTTATATAGTAGAAAGGCAAAACGTGTGTTTTGATACCACTGTATGAGAGATCTCAAGCAATCATGAAATAAATTCATGCCTCCAAAATCCCTCACATGCCAAATTTGGTTCCATTTGCTTGATTAGTTCTCGAGATATGAGGAAATTTGCATTTCATTTGTATGGAAGCCCCGCTCTTACGGGGGGCTATCATAAGAACTTTCCTCGGCCCCAAAAACCCCGGCATTCATGGTTTTGCAAAAAAACGAGTATTTTCCTTAAAAAATGGCGGTGCATCCATTAATCGAGGCAATGTCCGATCGGCACCGAATTTTGGGTTTTGGCAAAAATTTGGTTCAAACCTATGATGGTCGATTATTACACGGGTCTCGCACAATTCGCGTGGAATGACCAATGTTTTTCGATGATATCGAAAAATTGGCTTGATTGTGCGGCAGGTTGAGAAATCTAAATCTTTGCATTCATTTTCCTGATTGAAAGCCATTATATAAGTAAGTTAAAGTTGTTTCCAAATGTTTTGTACCTGACTGCCTTATATACTCACTTGACGGTCAAATAAACATTCACATCACTACACTACGGATTCCTCCTGCTTTGTCTTGTTAATCATTTTTGAAAGAAATTAATTTAAATGTAATGCTTGACTATTAAAACTATATAAATAATTGCAAGCAACTAACAGACGCAAACAGCAAATGAAACGTTCAAAACTATTTTCCGATAAAAGGGTCGCTGATTTTCCTCGGTTTGAGAACTGCTGCATCACGTCACATGCAGACGTGATCCCTTCCGAACAAATTCTTGCAGTACCTATATGAATACAATCTGACAAAAGGAAAGAATGACCGCTCACTTGTCTAAGACGTTTCACATTCAGGACATCAATTTGGACTAGATTCAAAGTTTAAAGATAAACTCGGTTGAAAAAAGGGGTGGTTTTATACTTTAACAATATTCTTTACTTTCAGGGCATCAAATTGGACTAGGTTAAATGTTCAAATGATAACATCGGTTGAAGAAGAGAGATGGTTTTGCACTCTGGCGTACTTCCCAAACATAGATATGAAATTAGATAAGGTTAATCGCATTCGTAAGAAATTTTGTTAGAAAGAGTAGACATTGTTACATTAGAAGACAAGATTTTTTTTCGATGGTGAATTGAGACCCCTCCCCTCTTTAGAAGGGGGCGGGGTTCCCATACAAATAATATACAAATTTCCTTATAACTCAAGAACTAATCAAGCAAATGGAACCAAATTTGGCATGTGGGGGTTTTTGGAGGCATGAATTTATTTTATGATGGTTAGAGACCCCTCACCCCTGTGGTAGCAGGATGAGGACTCATGAGGATACAAATAAAACAGACATTTTTGCGTATGTGCTATATTTTCTGTCATGTAATAAGCGGTAAGCTGTGCAAGTTAACTAGTAAAACCTTCTCGGAGTAAAAGACAATTAATCGTTGCTACTAACTTATGTGCCTGTTGTCATTCATGTCAAAAGAGAAGGACATTAGAATGGCACGTTATATTTGCGATGAACGTGCTTTGGTTTTAATGTTATTTGTAACCAATTGCCTTTTAAAGGCCACAAGCGAGTTAAAGTAAGATTATTGAAACATGTCAAGTTACGCATAGTCATATTTAATACAATAATCTGTGGGTTGGTCATTCATTACTATTTCAACCTTTATGATGCACACAAGTGATTTTCAATAGAAATCTTTATGCCTCAATGGTTGAAGGCGTTGTATGAACCCCCGTCCACGTATTTTGAAAGCCACCATTGCCACCATTGCCACCATTCAATGAATAATTGAATCTGAATATTTGAATCTTTTAAACATTCACTTAAACAATGGCACGCACAGATTCTTATAAACATACATATGCCAGAAATGCAGTTTACATTAGTCTTTGATCTAATTTTCTGATATAGTCCTACGTCACTCTTTCGTTCAACCCTTAGGGTTGTATACCTTGAAGTTTTTTTTACCTAAAAATACGTTAAAGCTATGATGGCGTCGTTTGCAACCAGTCATGAAGCGAGGATTCACAGTTAGATAATGCATCATTGTTTTCGATTTTTCAATAAGGCCATTACAAATATGTTATAAAGTGTTTGTCCTTGCCGTGTTCGGCTACTGAGGGGGGGGGACAAAAAAAAAACAAAGTGAATTTTTTAATCGAGCAAAACAAAACGTGGATTTTAAGAATTTTTATTTAAGGTTTAAACGTGAAAACCGAATCCATTCATGCTTATACCCTACTGGCACGCTTGTTACAAAGTAGTTGTGCTAACCGATTTATAACTAATTTCAGTCGTAATCCGGTTGCTTCAACTAAATGGACCTAAAGTGTGCTACTTGGGTAATATATACGTTATTATTTTCTATGCAAAAATATACGAAAAAAGACAAAAACGAAAGAAAATTCTTTTGGACGATTTTCGGAAATTCCATTGTTCGAATTTCCATTTCTGTTTCGTGCTAGAAGTGTTAATTCAACTCGGATACTCATTTTTCGAGTTTTTCAGACTGTAGAGCCCTCAGACAATTGATTTTATAAAAAAATTTGACTCGTATCCTACAAATTATTTTTTTCCCCCCCGATTTTTCAAGCCAATTTCCAAGGGGGGGGGGGGGTGACAAAAACTTTAAACATGATTTGCAATGGCCTAATGCGTACTTTGAAATCAATACTTACTTAGGTGGCTTGCCGTCCTAAGACAAAGCCTGTTGAACAAAGTTTCTCCATGTAACTCGGTTGAGGGCTACCGCTCTCCAATTCCTCGGACACCGAGTACTCTCTGCCAGATCTCGCTCCACCTGGTCTAACCATCTTGCTCGCTGCGCCCCTGGTCGTCTTGTTCCTACCGGATTTGAGGCGAACACCATCTTTGCAGGGTAGTTGTCCGGCATTCTTGCAACATGCCCTGCCCATCGTATCCGTTCAGTTCAGCTTTAGCCACCTTCTGGATACTGGGTTCGCCATAGAGCTGCGCGAGTTCATGGTTAATCCTCCGCCTCCATACTCCGTTCTCCTGTACGCCGCCGAAGATTGTTCTTAGCACTCGTCGTTCGAAAACTCCGAGCACTCGCAGGTCCTCCTCGAGCATTGTCCATGTTTCATGCCCGTAGAGAACAACTGGTCTAATAAGCGTCTTGTACACGGTGCACTTTGTACGGGGACTTAGTCTGCTCGACCGCAATTGCTTATGGAGCCCATAGTAAGCACGACTTCCGCTGATAATACGCCTCCGAATCTCACGGCTGGTATCATTGTCCGCCATTACCAGTGAGCCAAGGTAGACGAATTCATCGACTACCTCAAACTCATCGCCGTCGATCAGTATACTACTGCCCAAGCGGTGTCGTTCGGCATCGGTTCCGGTGGCCAGCATGTACTTTGTTTTAGACGTATTTACCTTTAACCCAATCTTGCCTGCTCGCGCTTTAGTCTGGTGTACTGTTCAGCCACCGCCACAGATGTTCTGCCGATAATATCCATGTAATCGGCAAAGCAGACGAATTGACTAGATTTGTTGAATATCGTGCCCCGCGTGTTGACATCCGCTCGGTTCATAACACCTTGTAACGCTATGTTGAACAGCAGGCATGAAAAACCATCACCTTGACGAAGCCCTCTGTGTTATTCGAATGAACTTGACAATCCACCCGAAATTCGAACACAGCACTGTGTACCATCCATCGTAGATTTAATCAGTGTGATGAGCTTCCTGAGGAAGCTGTTCTCGCCCATGATTTTCCATAGCTCTTTCCGGTCGATAGTATCATATGCGGCTCTAAAGTCAACGAATAAATGATGCGTGGGAACTCTGTATTCACGGCCCTTTTGAAGGATTTGCCGCAGTGTAAATATTTGATCCGTAGTAGACCGACCTTCGACAAAGCCGGCTTGATATGTTCCCACAAATCTATTCGCAATTGGTGATAGACGGCGGAAAATGATTTGGGACAGCACTTTATAAGCGGCATTGAGAACGGTGATCGCTCGATAGTTCTCACAGTCCAACTTGTCGCCCTTTTTGTAGTTTTCTTTCCACTCCTCCGGTAGCTGTTCCGTATCCCAAGTTCTAACAATTAATTGGTGCAGACAAACGGCCAGCTTTTCTGGTCCCATTTTGATAAGCTCCGCTCCGATGCCATTTTTCCAGCTGACTTGTTGTTCTTTAGCTGCATGATGGCCTCCTTAACTTCGCCTATCATTGGGGCTGCCACCTCTTCCTCGTTTGCTGCACCGTCGAAATCGCTTTCTCCGCCGCCATGGTTTTCCGCCTGGGCGCCATTCAGGTGTTCGTCGAAGTGCTGCTTCCACTTATCGGTCACCTCACGATCGTCCGTCAGAATACTGCCTGTCTTATCCCGACACATTTCGGCTCGCGGCACAAAGCCTTTATCCCTTTAGCCTTTAGGATCCGTTTAGTTTCTGGTAGAACTTCCGCGTTTCCTGAGAACAATTCAGCCGCTCCAACTCTGCAAATTCCTGCTCTTCCAGGTTGCACTTTTTCTCCCGAAAGATTTGGTTTCGCTGCATCTTCTTCTGTTTGTGTCTTTCCACGTTCTGTCGTGTGGCACTGCGCATCTTGGCCGCCCGCGCAGCGTTCTCCTCATCTATCACCCTCCTACATTCATCGTCAAACCAAGCGTTCCGCTGATTCCGGGCCACATGCCCGATGGAGCTCTCCGCTACACTGCTGATGGCTGTTTTGATAGTGTTCCAACAGTCCTCGAGAGGGGCTTCGTCCAGCAGCGCAGCTTCGAGCGAATGCGCGTAGTTTGCGGCGACGTCTGGCTGCTTCAGCCGCGCGAGATCTAACCGAGGCTGGCGTCGGTACCGAATGTTGTTCACAGCCGAGAGTCTTGGGCGCATCTTAACCATCACTAGGTAGTGGTCCGAGTCAACATTAGCGATTCGATAGGATCTGACGTCGATAATTCATTTGTTTATTTGTAAACAAAAATCATCGGACACAAGGTGGTCTTCATGATATAAACACATATGACATAATGTCTGAGAAGTGCCGACTGTCGATCCAAACGTGGTCGATCTGTGGTTCTGCCTGATTGGGTGACCTCCGGGTGTACTTGTGATGGATTTTGTACTAGAAAAAGGTACTATGTACGGCCATATTCTTGGAGGCGGCAAAGTCGATAAGTCTTAGGCCCATTTCATTGGTGCACTGGTGTGCACTGAACCTTCCAATCACCAGTTTGTATTCCTCCTCCTGACCGACCTGAGCATTGAAATCCCCGATGACGATCTTGATATCATGTTTTGGGCAGCGGTCGTATCCACTCTCCAACTGCGCGTAGAATTCATCCTTGTCGTCATCGGTACTTCTGAGGTGAGGGCTGTGCACGTTGATGATGCTTATGTTGAAGAATCGACCCTTGATTCTCAACCTGAACATTCGAGGATTGATTGGTCACCACCCAATCACCCGTTTCCGCATCTCGCCCATCACTATGAAAGCTGTACCCAGCTCATGTGTGTTGCCGCAGCTCTGGTAGATGGTATGTCCATCTCTGAACGTACGTACTGTTGAGCTCTTCCAGCACACCTCCTGCAGCGCTACGACGTCGAACTTGCGGCTCTTCAGTACGTCGGAGAGTACTCGAGTGCTCCCTTGGAAGTTGAGAGATTAGCAGTTCCACGTCCCGAGTTTCCAATCCATAGTCCTTTTCCGTCGCGTAGGTCTATTCCGATTGTTCCAGTAAGAATTTATTTGTTCTTCGTTCCGTGCTTTAGTATTTTTGGTGGTGACGGCTTGCAAAGCCTACCTGAAATCATCAGCCACTTTGAAATTAATAGGTTTCTTTATTGGGGTTGATGCATAGAAGATTGCCGGTGCTCTACCGAATGCATCCTCTCAAGGTCACGGAACAAATCGTTACAGTCCATATAATTGCCTGTCTGATATTCTTTTTGGGATACGGAGCAAATAATCTGTGCGAAGAATGCGAAGAAAAGATTAGCACTGTTTGTAATTGTACTCCTTTTGCGCAAGATGACTGGTTATAATAGAAAACAGTATTCAGGCATCAAACGGTCAAACAGAAAGAAAACAAAAGCACTTGGTCGTTGTGAGAACCAGATTGCTTTGTCTCTATATGGTTAAGATAATCAAAATCCAGCCTGCATGGAAGATAGTAATGTCCCAGCACCTAATATCCAAGAAGTCAAACGAGAAATCGGGTTGCTGAAGACCTGCTGGTAAAGCTCTATGAACATGGCTAAGAAGCGCTGGTTCTACACTGGGTTATTTCCAACCTTTCAAGGGAGGAGAAGCTACCGGAAGAATGGATGGAAGAAGTTGTTTGGTTTATCTATAAAAAAGTATGAAGGTCTGTACCTAGGGGCACGAACGAGAGGCTTACGTAAGACTTCGATTCAATTCGCTCAATTCGACAAAGCTGTATTTACTGTATTGTAATAAATGCTCTGAAGCGTTCCTATAAATTTGATACAAGAAGACAAGTTTAAATTTCCTAAATGCTCGTGCTCCTGTACATCAGTTATATCCGTTTCTTAGAGTTTGTAATTAGGCCACAATCACACTTCTTGGCCACGATATCGCATTTTGAAAATTTGTGTGTGACTTGTAGCACTAGTAAACTTTACGTAACTGGCTTGAAACGAATGTTAACTACTAAAACATTTCGGCACCAACTTTTCAAAAGGGCCAATCTGCAAAATGTAAACAAACCGAGTGAGGGTTTCTTTCTCTATGCTAGTCCAGCAGAAAATAACTCTCATTCGGTTTACTTGCATATTGCAGATTGGCCCTTTTGAAAAGTTGGTGCCGATTTGTCATTGGACGCTCATCTTATGGCTGAAAGGAAATAATAAATAAATAATCTAGGTTATCATTTACCACTGGTTCACTTTCGTAAATTTCTTTGCAAAAATATAGCACCTTTTTTTTAACAGGTTGATTTGAAATGTAATTGCCTTTCAATTAACATATGAACAACGAGTTAAAATTATGACAGTTGAAATATCATCAATATTAAACGCCCAAAACCTATTTTCGGATCAGACGGTCGCAAATTCTTCATCCCTTCGAAAATTGTTACATCACGTCATATGCATGAATATTCCGTCAACTCCTTTTGAAATACAAATTTCCTCATAACTCGAGAACTAATCAAGCAAATGGAACAAAATTTGTCATGTGGGGGTTAACATAACTATTTGTAGCCAATGGCGTTTTTAGAAAGGGACGTTTACCTATTGTGTAGTTAAGTTTGATCCATTATATCATTGTTTTACTTGTTTTTATACGATTGGAAAGTCATTTCACCTTCAGAGTAGGAAAAATGAACTGACGCAAAGTTGCGTCAGTTCATTTACATAAAAATATTTTTTATCGTTTGGTTCCAGTACACAAGTAGTGCATCATATGAGCTAACAAATAGCAACTTTGAGCTTGGTTTATATTTTGAACTTGGAGAAGTAACGATGAATTTGTGTTGTTACGTGTTGTTACGCCATATTGGAGGCGCGGCTTGCTACACTTGTAAAATAAATAATTATCACAATAGACAGTATGTACAAAATAAGTTTGCATCTGTACAATCACAATGTTATTTTGTCTACTACCATCTCGTGACAAATTAAAATTGTGAAAAATTCCACGTGTTTTGAAACGGAAATTTGAAGTTCGCCGACATGCTGCATTTTCACCGAATATCTTTAAAAAAGCGATAAACAAAATTGGGAAACAAATCATGCTTCCAGTATCTTTTATTTTACTAGAAATACACTCAAAAATCTAAAAATAGTAATTTGCGGTTTGAAATCATATTTAAAATCATAAGAAACGCAAAATCAGAAAAGTGTTGCAAGTAATCCCGTTTACTGGGTAACTTGCAACACCCCTATTTTCGGCTCATTCTACAAATTCATTTAGTTGATATTTTTTCTCATAATCATAACTCAAAGTACTGGCCATTATACAAGTTTTGGCTACTTACACTAGGATCTAAATGGTACACTTCAAAAGTTATACCAAGTCAAAGTTCAAAAGTGTTGCTAGTATCCCCGGATGACGGTACTCGAAAACTAATCGAACTCCAGAAATTTTAGATTCTTCGTTACAACATTAATCAATCAGGCTATTACAAATATTTTATAAAATTTTTGTCCTTCCAGTGTTGGGTAACTGAAGGCTTTCCCTTCAGAATTCTTTAATCGAGCAAAAATAATGCATTTTTACCTAAAGTTTAAACGGGAAAACCAAATCTATTCTTGCTTGTCATATATATGTTATGGTTTTCCATGCAAAACCTTACGAAAAGAAAGAAAAATGGCGATTTTTGCAAATTCTATTGTTTGAATTTCCATTTCTGTTTGGTGTTAGACGCGTTAACACTCCGTATACTCATTTTTTGAGTTCTTGAGGCTGTAGAGCCCACAGACAATTAATTTTTTTTAAAACCCCTATTTAATCCACCTAGTGGTAAAAGGAACCTTTGTTATACGGTCTTCATACGGTCGTTAACGTTGCGTAAAGCGTTTGTTTACATAATTTTTTTGGAAATTGAATAAGTTTATAAAATTTGAACAAAAAAGAGCACTTATAATAATCGATAGTCGAGTAATTCGGGGTCAAAATTAGGGTATTTTTTTATAATCAAAGTTCTACAGTTCCTAAACAAGCAAACATATAGAGATATACTATATTCAGCAAAGTTGTGTATTTTTACTATTTGTACAACACGAAAAAGTCATACAACAATTACAAAACGAGCTAAAATGGAAAAACTATATAAAATAAATAAGGTTTATCTATCTTCGCTGAAGAGATAGAAGGTTACTGTCTTCAGCAAAATTTCTTGTAATAATATGCTCTTAAAGTTTGCAGAGCACATCAATGTGTTATATTAAAACTGAAGAAAAATAATTATTTTATTTCACTTTTGAGGAAATTAATCAAAATTTAAATTCTACCAGACGATAGAGTTTTCAATTTCAAGAAACTCTTTCAAAGGTTCGATAAACCTAAAACCAAGTTTTCTCAGTCTAAACTCTAGTGCTTACGTTTTTTTGGTTTTGGGCTATTGTGCGCGCGAGTAACCATGTTACAAAGGATGGCGCAAGTGTTCAAGGGCTAATATTTTTTGATCGGCAAAACCAATTCTTCTGAAACTTTGCTTATATATTTGCAGCATTAAAACCTCCTTAAAACCTTAATTTGATGCCAAACTAATTTAAGCTAGATAAATGATCTAAGATGAAATCGTTAAAAATTATTGTAAATTTTAGTGTGTTGTATACGATTGCTCATAACTATTGAATTAAACGTCCAATCAAAAAACAATTCAATAGTGATCTATTGGGCTATATTACCTTTCAAATGAGACTAATAGCGCATAAATCGGTTTAGCCATCTCTGAGAAATAGGCAATCATTTGTACCTAGTCAAAACAGATTTTTAGCCTTAAAACTTTTAAACTGCTGGTCCGTTTTCAATAAAACTTAGTAAAAAGTTTAGTAATAGCAAGAGCTTTCGTTTGGTACTATGATCGTTAAAATTGGTTGCGTAGTTCCGGAGAAACGCGTGTTACGTAGTTCTCACATTTTTGCTTATAACTTTTAAACTAAACGTCGGACCGCAAAGCAATTCAATAGTGATATACTAGGCAATAATGCCTTTCAAACAAAAGTAAAAGCGGTCGAATCGGTTCAGCAACTTTCGAGAAACAGGCGATAGAAAATGAGCTGCACACACTCACACATACACACACAGACATTGCTCAGTTCGTCGAGCTCTATCGATTGGTATATGTGTCTCGGCCTTCCGGGCCTCGGATCAACTTCGTGTTTTTCGACCAATTGCTAAAAATCGAATTGCATCCCACAAATTATGTTTTGCCCTCCGATTTTTAAAGCCAATTTCAAAACCTTTAAAAATAATTTGCATTGGCCTAATAAGTCCTCCAAAAACTATCTATAGTAACACTTGCTGATTCCGGGCGAGACGGCCATAGGCCGCGAGTGTTGTCGGCGACCCGCCGTAGGAAGCGCCGGCCACTGCGGGGTACAGCCCCCCGCAGAAACCACCTCTGTCTAGGTTTATTTGTTTTCCTAGGTGTACTGACCTCTATTATTTTTCTTCAGTTAAGGCCGAATGAGCGACAGCGAGTAACAAGAGGATCACACCTGGGAATGGTATTTTCCATGAAAAAATTTATCGTGAAATGGTACATTCCGCTTAAATTTTTTCGCGAAATGGTATTTGGCGAATTGTTACAGTCAACCAAAAAAGTATTCGGACAGCAGCGCATAAATTTTTCTTTTAGTAATTTTGCGCAGTATTTTGCAAAGAATGGAACCACATATTTTTTAAAACAATGTTTAACTAAAGCATATTCAGATGCACAACAAAAACTCGGGGAAAAGCTTTCTATTTCGAAGATAGAGTACATAGAGTTTGAATTGGCTAAAAATGCAGCCAAAAAAGTATTCGGATAGTTAATTATTAGTTGAAACAAATGTCCTTTCTCGCTCAACTACTACCTTGTAGGACCATTAACATTCTTGATGACCTATTTCAATCTGTTTGGGATAAAATTAACAATTTTTCAAATATCCCTCTGTGAACTGCTGACCATTTTTTTACAAGAGCTCGGTTTAAGTCATTGTGATAAGAAATCGAATGATTTCTCATTTACAGGGTGGCCACAGAAAAAAATTCCCGACTTTTTCCCGATATTTTCCCGATCGGATTCAAATTTTCCCGACAGAAACTTCCTTCATTTTTCCGTTATAAAATAAAGGTAACATATGCTGTGTATATTGCAGTTTGCAGAGCAGAGCTCAAGGATCGAAACTATCACTTTACTGTGAGTCTACGGAGTGCACTCGTCGATTCTGCCACGAAACAGAAGTGGAAGTTCAAACAATGTAGTAGCCGAAAATCAGGTATCTTTATGGACAGCCTAGGCACGACTGGCTCTCAAGCCCACTAAATGTGCATTTAAATTAGTTTAAGAGTGCAGCACAACGAAGGGAACTTTCCCGCCAAAACAAAGTTTCATTATTCAGGGTGCCTGGACACTACGGAAACGAGAGTAATAAGCTTGACAGCCTAGCGAAACAAGGATCAGCTCAGACAGCAGTCCGTCAATGATACGCCAACCTGGGGAGGGCTGTTAAGAAGTCTTGTAAGCAGGACTAGAGAGCCAGGGTCAAATATCTAGCTGATGAATGACGACGTTACTTTTTACACCCTTCCGCTAGTGGCAAATTTTCGCAGGCTTCTGTCGTGCTCTGCAAAATATCTCAATTCTCGGCGTTTTCCTGGCAAAGCACAGAAAACGAATCGATTTGCTCTCTCTCAGTCGAATGTTACCTTCGTCGAGTTTTGTTTTGCTTTTGCAATGCTTTGCTCTGCCGGCGAGTGAGCATCAGTTTGGTGTCATCTTTCTTTTTCTGCCGGAGCGCTACCGAATGCATGCTCTCAAGGTCACGGGACAAATCGTTCCAGTCCATATAATTACCTAACGCATATTCTCTTTGGGACACGGAGCGAATAGCCTCGTGTCTCCAGCGTGCGAAGATAATACTAGCTCTGCTTGTCGTTGTCCGCCTTCTGCGCAAGATGAGTGGTCGTAAGAGTAAACAGTATTTAGGCATCGTTCGAAGGGAGAGGAAACGGTTGAACAGAAAACGAAAGCAATTTGATCGTTGTGAGAAGCAGATTACTCTGCCTCTGTATGCACAAGATGAACAAAATGAAGCCTGGGCAAACCCATCTTTGTTAGCTCAGATGATGCATCAGCTTTTTAGCAATATGTTAGCAATAAGGAAACTGCAACTTTTCCGATGGACTGGATGCAGGGCATATTGGTCAAAGTCCCTAAGAAACTATCTGAATGCGGTAACTGGCGTGGCATCACGTTGCTTTTCATTACTCTCAAAGTACTCTGTAAGGTAATCCTCAACCGGATCCGAGAGAAAATCGACGCCGCTCTCCGGCAATAGCAAACTAGATTCCCTGCCAATCGAAATAATACGACTTTCCGTATTATGTTGGAGCAAGTCATCGAAATTCTGACCTGTTTTCTTCTGGTACTTGTTGATTTCGAGAAAGCATTCGACCGAAACATGAAAACACCTGGGGCGTACTAAGGCGTAGATGAGTTCCTCATAAAGCAGTCTATCTCATTGTTTTAGTGCAAATTACTGCACGATGGCCTCCTGTCGGTCCCTATATGTGCTACTGCAGGAGTGACATAAGGCTACATATATACTGTCACCGCAACTGCTCCTCGTTGTGATGGACGAGATTTTAATTGGAACCATTGATAGTGAACCAGACCGAAGATTACCCTGGGGTCTTTTCACTTTCCGCCCAGTTAGCTTCGAGGTACGATGCTGGTTTAACAAGCCAGTCGTCGTATGTTCGTATCTCGGCTAGGCGGTGCTTGCTAGATAGAGTCAGTAGGATTGTTACACTGGCCCGCTGCGAAATCTGTTGATAAAGAAGAATAATGTCTAAAGACGGTTTAAGCCCAAGACTTTGCTATTGCTTTGCTTTTGACTTTGGCCGACGACATTCTCTTGCTCTGCTGACGACAATATGATGTGCAGAGCAACCTTGATAACAACTCCAAGATAGTAGGTCTCATATTCAACGTCGCGTCGATCAAGTCAGTGAGATTAAACATTATTAATCCATCCAATTTCAAAGTTAGATCAGGATGGCCAGGGATTTGGGACTATAGAATTTGGGAATTGGGGCTCGACACACAAATCAGATTACCGTACCGATCCTAATACGAATTTTCAATTGAAACGTGAAATTCGTTCGATTGCATGCTAGACGTGGTCCGTGTCGGTGGAGGCAACTGCAGGTCTTCGTTCTGCATCATTCAGGATTCGTGGTCTCACACTTGGATTTCCAATTAGGAACCTTATCGTCAATATCGCCACATAGAAACAGAGATTCGGAAGCGTAAGTGGAGAAGGATCTGATATATTTTGAAAAGAGGGGCGAACTCAACAGGAGAGCAGAGGAAGCAGATCCAGAAGCTACTGACGGCGTGGTCTTGCTAACTGTATTCAGATTATTATTGGAACCTCACCTGGCGACATGTGGCAGATGGCAGAAAACCATGGCAGATAACCGTCCACCAACCAGACTTGATACCTTTGTTCTGCCGAACCACAAACCAACGGACATGAACACATCAGTAATTAAGTCATCAGCAACAAGATAAAAACGGGGAATATTACAATAATTCAAAATATTGGACGCAGTGGATCAGCTCCGCAACAGAAGAAGAAAGCTCTATTTATTACTAATCGTCTCCTCCCAGTTGGTCTCGTGGTACGATACTGATCAAATAAGCCAGTCGTCGTATGATCGAACCTATCAATTTTGCTACACACTAACAGTTGACCACAAAGCATATCAAACACAACATTAGGAGGCCAAGTCACTGACGAACTGACATGACACTGGCATTTCACTAATCACACATAAGATCTCACAAGCAAACGATCACTTGCTTGTAGCCAGGTGGGCACAGTTGGTGTACTTTGCACGTTTGCTTTTTGCTACCCGTTTTTTGATTTCAAACATCTCTCGTAAAAAAATCTACAGATCAAAGCTGACTACTTTAAGGTAAAAATATAAAGTGCTTAACTTATACAAATTGTTATTCAGTAAAAATTGTTATACGTGCGGAAAGAAGTATTAAATTTTTTTAATAACCAAGAGGCCAACTGAAAGGAGACGGTTAGCAAAAAATGGAGCTCTCTTCTTCTGTTGCTGAACTGAACCACTGCGTCCAGTATTTTTAAATATTGTAATATTCCCCGTTTTTATCTTGTTGCTGATGACTTAATTTCTGATGTGTTCATCCGTTGGCTTGTTGTTCAGCAGAACAAAGGGATCAAGTCCAGCGACGTTCCTTGAAACCAACTGGAAGGCTGTACCCTCCACACACCACTATTACGAAAAAGCTGATACAGAGAGTGCCATACGCTCACAGTTACAGACGGTTTTCAGTTCGTCTTTGCAGGTGGAGAAAATTCCTGGTACGAAGATTTCGTTTGAGGTCTAAAGATTCATGTGTTTCAGAATTGTAGGGGTGTCGACATGTCTCCCAGATTCTAACTAACCGTATTGCTTGTTTACTTGCTGACGAGTGATTTTCCTCTTGTAGCCCTTCTCTTTTAGTTATTCCTGCATAAGGGTTGTTGGTGTCATACCTTGTTGGGGTGCATGAAAAGCTCCGAGGTAGCAAAGATATATATTTATGGATAGAAGTAAGTGTAAACTTAATTATCTGAACAATTCTAGGCAAAATTAACGCAAAATTGTAATTGTGTGGTAAATACATATTGTACAGGGATGTTGAATCTAAACATACTGTCGATAATTGTAAGCGGTAGGCACCATACAATTGTCCTAGCGCTATCGAAACATCAGTATTCAGTCTAGATTTGAACCCTTTTGAACATCTTTTTAGGTAATTTCATTTCTATAATGAAAAATCATTCGATTTCATATTAAAATGACTTAAACCGAGCTCTAGTAAAAAAAGGTCAGCAATTCACAGAGGGATATTTGAAAAATTGTTAATTTTATCCCAAACAGATTAAAACAGGTCATCAAGAATGTAAATGGTCCTACAAGGTAGTAGTTGAACGAGAAAGGACATTTGTTTCAACTAATAGTTAACTATCCGAATACTTTTTTGACTGCATTTTTAGCCAATTCAAACTATATGTACTCTATCTTCAAAACGGAAAGCTTTTCCCCGAATTTTTGTTGTGCATCTAAATATGCCTTAGTTAAACATTGTTTTAAAAAATATGTGGTTCCATTCTTTGCAAAAATACTGCGCAAAATTACTAAATGAAAAATTTATGCGCTGCTGTCCGAATACTTTTTTGGTTGACTGTATATAATCACGGCGAGTATTGCTGTCTCCTTTATTATCCGCGTTCTGGCTAAGCAATGGGGCGAGTTGTTTTCTACTTTACTGTGCGGAAAAATTCCAAATTTGTATATTAAACTATCCATGCTTTCATAGTTACGTATCTGCTAAAATAAATCATCGAAGGTAGAGCTCCTCAGAAACTTGCAAAACTCGAGATTGTGACAAAGGTCATCCGAGATTCACGATTTATGTACAACACAGTTTAATTTGTGTCAATACGAAGTTTGTCGGGTCAGCTAGTATATAAATAAATAATCATTCGACCGTACCATACAATTGCAAACTAAATTTTTTCTTGGGATTGAGCGGCGGGTTTTATATAGAAACGCGCTCGCCATATGGTCTCAGGAGTCAGGATGGGTGCCCTGTCGGCTCTGGGCTCTGTAGACCTATCACAGAATAGGTCATATATACATACACGATTGATCTAGTACACCGTTGAGAAATGGAAGTTGAAATTTATTGCAATTGATAACCACTGATGATCTGTGTTTTGTGTGGATCATTTGAGTTTGTTGTTTGTTTTGGCAATTTTATGACGGGTCACTTTTGTGCTATCACATAACAGAAGTGAAAATTCGTACAAAGCGGGATCAAAAATAGTAACAGTCTCTTTCGATTTTGTGTTAAGCGGACATACCTACCTTTTCAATTTTTAAAAATCGAATTTTTTTATTGGTTACTAGCTGATCCGACATCCGACAAACTTCGTATTGCCACAAATTAAACTGTGTTGTACATAAATCGTAAATCTCGGATGACCAATGTCACAATCTCGAGTTTTGCAAGTTTCTGAGGAGTTCATGGGTGGTTTAATATACGAATTTTCTTCACAGTAAAGCAGAAAACAACTCCCCCCATTGCTTAGCCTGATAAAATAAAGCGGATAGCATTTAAATCTTCGCCATCATTACAAACCATTTCGCCGAATACTATTTTGCGGAACAACAATTCTCGGTTGACCATAACGCGGAATATAGAGTTTCCCAGAATACTATTTAGCGAAAAACCTTATGCGGGATATACCATTTCACGGAAAATCTTTTCGTAGAAAGTACCATTTCGCATAGGTGACGCAACTGAAGGAAAGCAACATTCGCGGCCTGTGGCCGTCTTGCCCTGAACCATCTTATGTTACTATTGACAGTTTTTGGTGGTCTTGTTATTGACTAATGTTTTATGAAAGAGTCTATAATTCGATTTCGATTAGTTTTTGAGTTACGCTAAATTTCTGTTTTATTTGTATGAGAGTCCTTATCCCCCTACCACAGGGGTGAGGGGTCTTAAACCATCATAAAAAAATTCCTGCCTCCAAAACCCCTCACATGCCAAATTTGGTTCCATTTGCTAGATTAGTTCTCTAGTTATGAGAATATTTGTATTTCATTTGTATAGGAGCCCCCCCCCCCACTATTGAAGGGGGGAGGGGTTATAATTCCCCTCCTAAAGAGGTTCTAATTCACCATAGAAAAAATGTTTGCCTCCAAAAACTCACATGCCAAATTTGGTTCCATTTCCTTGATTAGTTCTCGAGCTATGAGGAAATTAGTATTTCATTTGTATGCAAGCCCCCTCCCCCTCTTAAAGGGGAGAGGGGTCATAATTCCCCTTCTAAAGAGGGGAGGGGTCTCAATTCACCATAGAAAAAAATCTTGTTTCCAAAAACACCCACATGCCAAATTTTGTTCCATTTGCTTGATTAGTTCTCAAGTTATGCAGAAATTTGTGTTTCCTTTGTATGGGAGCTCCCCTCTTAGTGGGGGGAGGGGTCTCTAACCATCATAATGTTAATGTTTCGAAATCTTATATACAGTCAGTCCACAATCATGGATCACACACAATTGTGGGTCATTTTAGCTTTTTCTGCCGATTAATGCGTGAATATTATACCAATTGATTGATAAAACTGTTAATTATAAGTAGCACTAACAATTTGATCAATCATTAGGTGATATTTAAATGGAAATTAGCAGCTTAAGCTAAAATGACCCACAATTGTGTGACCCATGATTGTGGACTGACTGTATATAAGATTTCGAAACATTAACATTTTGAGCATATGTGTTTGAAGCCTTTTGGATGAATTCCAAAAATTGACAAAGTTACAACTATTTGAACCACGCATGCCTAGAACGATTAAACAACGAATAAAAACTTCAACGCCGTTTTTCTCGAAATCAGATTTTGAAAGTCGGTACCATAAATATCTCAAGAATGACTCAAGTAATTCAGTTGATTCTTTTTTTGTTTTAAAGCTTATAAAATTATCTAGTGTTTGACCCATCTTTGTTTGAATATTGCATTTTTTGTTTTTTTTAGAAAAACTTCAATCAATCAATTCTTTCGACGTCAATTTTTTCGACTAAAAAACTTTTATGTTTGAATGTCCGCCATTTTGTTATGCATTTGAATTTAAAAAAAGGATGAGTCAAACACGAGATATTTTAATATACTTTTATGACGTTTCGGAATTTTTCATTTCCGATATGCCCTTGAGGTACCGCATTTGGTGTTTTCTTTGCATGATCACCTTTAAGAAGCCGTAGGGGAGGGGAGAGGAGGATTCCATATGAAATTAAAATTGTGAATATTAGTCTAAAGTGCAATGTTTAGAATGCAAAAAAAATCCAAACTTACCTGAGATTCGTAGGGAAGAAAAGCAATATTAATTTCTTTTAATGTCTTTATCTTTCTTGAAACCACAGATTTACAAATATCGTTGAACAGCTCTTCTGGACAAACTAAAATAAGAAATAATTTTTTTTTAATTTTGAATCAAGTGGATCCCAAAAAAATAATATATAACATGGTCTAACCATAAGCATCCGAGCCCCAATAAAAAAAGAGAAATTATTTTTATTTAAAACCTCAAGTTTTCAACCAAATTTCGACGTTTCCACGAAAACTTTAAAGAAAAATCGAAAAACATCATTCTATCCAAGGTTACAGATCGGTGAATATATTCATGAACTAGTTGAACCTGAATCTTACGCTCCGGGAAATATAAATGTCTGTTCAGAATTCAGAAAACTGCGGATACATTCCATTGGCCAGTGTGTGCGAAGATGCTTAATCTTTGTATTAGTTCTTTGAGTTCTTATATTGCATAATATAGCTCAAAGATATTGTACATAAAAGAGTCATAGCCGGAAACTGAAACAAATTTTTTATGGTTGTATTGGATTTTATTTAACTGCAGTTAGTCGAGTCGAGCAGTTGAGTCGAGTAGTTCAGTCAAACAGTTGAATCGAGTATTCTAGTCGAGCATTTGAGTCGAGCAGTCGAATCGAATGATTTAGTCAAGCAGTCAGGTCAAGCGATTAAGTCGAACAGTTGAGTCGAGCAGTTCATTCGAGCAGTTGAGTCGAGTAGTCCAGTCGAGCAGTTGAATCGACCAGTTTAGTCGAGCAGTTCAGTTAAGCAGTCCAGTCGAGCAATCAAATCGGGCAGTCCAATCGACCAGTCCAGTCGAACAGTGTAGTCAACCAGGTGAACAATCGAGCAGTCCAGCAGTCAACCAGTGGCGTGACTGAGAATACAATCCATTGCTACGAAAGTATGACGTCCTGTCAGGAACCTGTTTTTAGTTACCGATAAGTCTCTTATGACGTCCTGTCAGAAACCTGGTTTTCGGTAGTTCGGTACAGACATAAGCTTCTAATATAAATAGGTATGAACGATATCAGTTATGCCAGGAACATTGCCCACAATAATGTTCATTGCATGCAATCTATGAAGCTAGTAAACAAGCACTGAACGAATGGAAGTCTTTCGATAGGTTACTTGCATATATTCATTCGATGAATCTTACTTTACTTTTAGCTTAATCATTCGTCCGTTTTTCGATGCAAGTGTTACTGGATGAATTGGATGATGAATCACCGGCGAGGATGCGTTATGAAGAGCATGCATATTATTCTCCGCGAGCCATTCATGAAGAATAACAAAATATGCGCGTTGCGTGCCAGGTTGCTCGGTAACGCGAATGGCAGGTTGACTAGATTTAGATTCATACAGTGATTTGGAATTTTCCGTGCATTTCCAGTTTTGAAAGCAGCTATTTTTGGCATTAAAGTTGCTTAACCTTTACGTCCCCGACATCAAAAATGAAGGTACTTTCAGTTACACTTTTGGCTCTATCTCATTTGATTTTCAATCGATTTTTATGCAACTAGTCTTAAAAGAACCACATTGGATTGGCCTTTAATGAAAAAATATGCTGGTAAATTCTGGTTTCATTTTCCCGGAGATATTCCAGATCGCGGTGGGATTTTTTTTGACGTCATAAGTAGCAGATGAAATAATACTGGAAATCTACTTAACTGACTGCGCAAAAGTTATCCATTTTATTTGTAGTCACTAATACTGACTTTTACGCTACCCTGTAGAGCGCTGACTTATGCCCCACACTTTGGAACATCCGTTGTCGGTTCTACCGAAACTCAAAAGTGGCCATTAGGAATTCTCTTCAGAAATATGGCAAATGGGGTATCAAATGACAGGATTTTTCAACACGAGCTCTTTAGAGGACATTTGGATGTATTTTGAGCCGATCTGGACATTCCGGCACATCCGGCATCAGTTCTACCGGAACTCAAAAGTGGCCATTTGGAATTCTCTCCGGAAATATGGCAAATGGGGTATCAAATGACAGGACTTTTCAACACGAGCTCTTTAGGGGACATTTGGATGTATTTTGAGCCGATCTGAGTATTCCGGAACATCCGGCATCGGTTCTACCGGAACGCAAAAATAGTCATTTGGAATTCTCTTTGAAAATATGGCACATGAGGTGCCAAATGACAGGATTTTTCAACACGAGCTCTATAGAGGACATTTCGATGTATTTTGAGCCGATCTGGACATTCCGGTACATCCGGTATCGGTTCTGCCGGAACTCGAAAGTGGCCATTTAGAATTCTCTCCGGAAATATGGCAAATGGGGTATCAAATGACAGGATTTTTCAAGGAGAGCTCTTTAGTGGACATTTGAATGTATTTTGAGCCGATCTGGACATTCCGGTACATCCGGCATCGGTTCTGCCAGAAACCAAAAGTGGCTAATTGGAATTCTCTTCGAAGATATGGCAAATGGGGTGTCAATAGACAGAATTTTTCTACGCGAGCTCTTTAGTGGACATTTCGATGTATTTCGAGCCGATCTGGGCATTCCGGAACATCCCGCGTCGGTTCTACCGGAACTCAAAAATGGTCATTTGGAGTTCTCTTTGAAAATATGGCAAGTGGGGTATCAAATGATAGGATTTTTCAAGGAGAGCTCTTTAGTGGACATTTGGCTGTATTTTGAGCCGAACTTGGCATTCCGAAACATCCGGAATTAGTTCTACCGGAAGTCAAAAGTGGTCATTTGGAATTCTCTTCGAAAATATGGCAAATGGAGTATCAAATCACTGAAAAGGAAAACTAAGTCTTTTTTGAACCTCCTGCTTGCCAATGGCCGCCCCCAAACTTTTCCCTATTGCCATCCCTGCCAGTTTTACATCTGCTACCGGTCCGGAAATTCGCGTAATGCCGTAGAAATAAACGTTTGAAACCCTTTCTTTTTCAAACCAAACAATTTTGTAATGTGAAAATGTCTAGATCGGTTCAGAATACATCCGAATGTCCACTAAAGAGCTCGTGTTGAAAAATCCTGTCATTTGATACCCCATTTGCCATATTTCCGAAGAGAATTCCAAATGACCACTTTTGACTTCCGGTAGAACCAATTCCGGATGTTTCGGAATGCCAAGTTCGGCTCAAAATACAGCCAAATGTCCACTAAAGAGCTCTCCTTGAAAAATCCTGTCATTTGATGCCCCATTTGCCATATTTCCGGAGAGATTTGTAAATGGCCACTTTTGAGTTCCGGCAGAACCGATACCGGATGTACCGGAATGTCCAGATCGGCTAAAAATACATCGAAATGCCCTCTATTAAGCTCGTGTTGAAAAATTCTGTCATTTGGCACCCCATTTGCCATATTTTCAAAGAGAATTCCAAATGATTATTTTTGCGTTCCCGTAGAACCGATGCCGGATGTTCCGGAATACTCAGATCGGCTCAAAATACATCCAAATGTCCCCTAAAGAGCCCGTGTTGAAAAATCCTGTCATTTGATACCCCATTTGCCATATTTCTGGAGAGCATTCCAAATGGCCACTTTTGAGTTCCGGTAGAACCGACAACGGATGTTCTGAAGTGTGGGGCATAAGTCAGCGCTCTACAGGGTAGCGTAAAAGTCAGTATTAGTGACTACAAATAAAATGGATAACTTTTGCGCAGTCAGTTAAGTAGATTTCCAGTATTATTTCATCTGCTACTTATGACGTCAAAAAAAATCCCACCGCGATCTGGAATATCTCCGGGAAAATGAAACCAGAATTTACCAGCATATTTTTTTATTAAAGGCCAATCCAATGTGGTTCTTTTAAGACTAGTTGCATAAAAATCGATTGAAAATCAGTTGAGATAGAGCCAAAAGTGTAACTGAAAGTACCTTCATTTTTGATGTCGGGGACGTAAAGGTTAAGGCGGAACCGAAAGTGGCTAACGTTATTGTGTTAGTGCGACAAACACTGTACTGTACATCTCATGTGTTCGTTAAAAACCTAAACGTTTATTTGAATATTGCATTAGTATTGGTAATATATGTCAAATAGCGGAGCTTGCAAACATAAACAGCTGATCCGCAGCCAACCGCAACGACTACGAACATCTCGAAATATGGTTTGTTTTCTTTATTAAGGGTCAAGGCATTCCGGTTCAATCAAAATTAACAGCAGCAACTGAATAATGCGTAGGATCACTAGGATGTTTAATTAATCCGCTTGCATCGGATTGCGTTTTTGATTCCTGCGCTTGCGTTTTGTTTGTTTACTTCACTCTAAGCTCATCGATGCGGCGAAAGTTGATAGCTCTTTAAAAGCTCATTGATGTGACGAAAGTTTGATACTGTGTTACTGCTTTTTCGAAAATCGCTAGTTCAACGAAATATGTGCGCAGCCAAATATCTATGAACTAATTCTAAATTATACATTGGTCGCTTTTATGAACACGTAATGATCGAGATGATCAGTTAAATTTATTTTCCATTAGCAATTATGTTTTGCTGAGCATTTATTGATACATAGCAGATCGATAAATTGAATTACAAGTTTTAGGAAATTATAACAGCGCTGGAAGCACTGATTACGTGGCGAAAGCGTGCTCTGCTAATACAGATGCATTTTTATGGCGCAAAACAATACATGCTTCGAATGGTAGCCATTTACCCAACCATCTTTAAGCCACTTTCGGTTTCCCCTTAATGGACTACTGTGTTACTTGACTCACTGCGAATATGTCGATATCATTGATCACATCAAGCAGACCAACTTTGTCTTTTTTGTTAATCACAACTTAAAAATATCATTGCAAAAAAACGAGCGCTACTGTTTTACCTGACTCACTGCGAATATACGTGTTATTGAAATAAAACGTAACCATACCGTTTTATTCGTTTATAACGCATATGCAGCTAATATCGATAACAAACGTTTATTTTTATAAGTTGTGCTTTTGTTACTTGTAAAAAGTTGCATAAATAACAATTCAGTTTCACAATACAATTACTGCGTACTACTGGCACTTGAAATATAACGTTTAAGTACGTTATTTTTAGTGATCAAAATTAACGATATTTTCGATACAATCCCGCGAATACAACGCATATTCACAGCGAGTCAGGTAACACAGCAGTAGTATGCTGGTTCGCACCTACGGGGTTTATAACATGATACATGAAACAAGTATGTACATGTTCCCTTTAAAAATTTAAAAGTTACGTAACTCATATTAAAAGTTACACGACGTATGTTAAAATTTACATGGCGCATGTTAAAAGTTACATGATGCATTTTTTTCTGACGAGTAGGGAAATCTGCTATCAGACACCTGAGAAGACAACTCAGGAAGTGGGGTTTGGTATCCCGACCCCGCTACTGGGGCGTGAGGATCCAGTCCCACTAAAACCCTACTCGAGTATCCAACCTCGATCCCCCCTGGCACCGCCTTATCGGTATTACTTCAGGGAGGGGCTATTGTGCTTAACGCACACTCTTAGATAACTACTGGACTATGGTGTTTAGGCTGTTTATTCGCCGTTGATCGGCTTTCCAGCGGTTTTGTAGCTTAAGTACGATCTGGGTAGCAGCCGCATTGACCGCTCCCCAGACGTCCGAGCTAGAACACATCCTTTGGACTTACATGATGCATGTTAAAAGTAATATGACGCATGTTAATATTATGCTACCGTTCTTGCTTTCGAAATTAATGCATGAATTCCTCACTACAAAATTAATTTCTACGCGATGAACTCAAATTAATCATTACGAGTAGAGCGTGTTGTATTCTTTTTCGATTGATATGCTATGGCCAATTTTATTTTAGGAGTTAAAATTTTCATGTTAAAATTGAAAATCATTAATTAGAAAATGATGTATTTTAGCGTTTATTTTCGAGCAATGTCGCTCCAGTACCACGATTCGCAATATTCATCGCAAATGGTTCACTGCGAATAATAGTGAACGAATACCTACGTGGAACATAAAGCGAAGAATCGCAAATGAACGACAAAGTTTATTACGAGTATGCATCGAAGATTACTGGTGAATCGCATATAAGCCGAACTTGTATGCGTGGATTCGTTAAAGTTCGAGAGTTGAGTTGATGAATTCGTGGGTTTCCCAATGCATGCTCGCAAAGCTTCATTCAAGACGCAAACCACTACATTCATTTGGTCGAGTACTGCTGTTATTGAAAGCTTGATGAATACTCGAATCGATGAATTTCTGCAACATTGATTCAACATACATGCAATTATCTAAATATCAGTTTGCATATCAATCAGCAAATCAGCTAACCGCTAACGTTTTCGCTAGCGAGTAGCGCTTTAGCTAAGTTTTAAATGTGCTAGCGCTTCTGTTAAATATAAGTTCTACTAAATAAACTACCAGCCACTAATTTTTGCAATGAATTTTTGGAAATAGTACAACTAGCCATGAATGAACTATAGTTACTCGCGTCGCGAGCAGCAGCGACCAATTTTATCCATTTGCAAGAGATCACACACTTATTTTTGTTATTATTTTCAAAAATTAGCGGCTAGTAGTTTATTTAGATGCATTTTAACTTATTGGAAGCTAATGAAAGCGCTAACACATTTAAAACCTAGCGAACGCACTACTCGCTGGCTAAAAGTTAGCGGTTAGCTGATTAGCGGTGCCCACCTCTGCAATCTGGTAGTTCAACAGTAACAGCACTACATACGCTTGTAGGTAAAATTGAGAAAACTCTTTCAGTAAAGGAAATTGCACTTTGTTCTTTCTTGGATATTGAAGGAGCTTTCGACAATACTTCCTATTCATCTATGAAAGATGCTATGAAACGAAGACAATATAATACGCACATAATCGACTGGATTCATGCCATGCAGGCAAAAAGAGAAATCACTTCTGAGCTTGGAGGGTCGTCTATGGCATTAAAGGCAATGAAGGGATGTCCACAAGGAGGAGTTCTTTCACCACTTTTGTGGTCTTTAGTTGTAGATGATCTACTTAGAAGTCTAGAAGCTGAAGGTTTCGAAGTTGTCGATTTTGCAGATGACCTTGTCATCATGGTGAGAGGAAAATTCGATAACATAGTTTCGGAAAGAATGCAACAGGCTCTAAGGCTTATCCAATCTTGGTGTAAGAAGGAGGGCTTAAGCATTAACCCGTCAAAAATCGTAATTGTCCCTTTCACTAAAAGGAGAAAACTCAACTTAAAGCTTCTCAAGTTTGAGGGAAAACAAATAAAATTTGGTGAACAGGTAAAATTCTTAGGTTTTGTTCTGGACGCAAAGCTAAACTGGAATGCACGTCTCGACGTAGCAATAAACAAGGCAGGCAGTGCATTGCGGCTATGTTCAAAAACTATCGGAAGGAAATGGGGCTTAAATCCAAAAATGACAATGTGGATCTACACATCTATTATACGACCGAAAGTTACGTATGCTTCGTTAGTCTGGTGGCCAAAAACAAAGGAGGCTACTGCTGAATCAAAGCTTGAAAAACTTCAACGACTTGCGTGCATTTGCAATAACCGGAGCAATGCGCAGTACTCCATCGAAAGCATTAGATGCAATTCTCAACGATCAACGATAGTTTTCACTGATGGCTCAAAAATTGGTTCCAAAACTGGTGCTGGAATCTATGGCCCTGGAATAAAGCAGCAATGCAGTCAAGCAGCAATGAAGGCACTAAGTGCTTGTAAATATATTTCTAATTGCAAATTGCTCAATAAAAATGGAACTTAGACGCTGGGAAGAACAGAAAGTGACAGCCAATTGGATGGCAGTCAGAGGATGTAACCAGTTCAAAAGATTTATAACTCCAAATGCAAAAACCACAACAAAGCTCATAGAGCTCAATAAGAGAGCCCTTTGAACATACACTGGCCTAGTAACTGGGCACTGTTCGAGTAGATATCATTTTAAAAACATTGGTCGGGTTAGTAGTGATATCTGTCGCTTTTGTAATCCTGAAAGTGAAACTTCGGAACATCTGTTATGCAGGTTTTTTTTTTGTTAGATTATAGTCACTTTAACAGCTTATGTCATCCGTGACTTCTGCGGGGTTGGGATTTGAACCTGGGTCCTCGGCGTGAGAGGCGTGAATGCTAACCACTACACCGGGACTGACCCCTGTTATGCAGTTGTGGTGCGTTATATACGAGTAGATTAAAATTTTTTGACAAGAGTTGTTTATCTCCTGGTGAAGTTTGGTTTGTTAATGCCGGGAAGGTTATTGGTTTCATAAACCATTTCATACCTAACTGCGAACGTATAGTGGCAAATGGCCAATCACTTGTATAATGGTGTTTGGTTTGCCTGACACGTAGAGCAAATAGGGATATACTACAAAAGTTCAATTCAATCGACAAAGTGGGTTTTAAAAAAAATCAATTTTTAGAAACATTTCTGATCGATTGATGCAAATATCTCTAAAATCCATTGAAAAATGACTGAGTTAGAAGCGTGCAAATCATAACCACTTTTCGTGATTGTATGACATTTGTCCGAAAACCACTTGCCAGAATTTTTTTTGCCAGAATGAGCCAGTTCCCAGAAAACCATTTCTCAGAATGAATCATTTCCCAGAAAACTATTCCCCAGAATGAACCATTTCCCAGAAAGCCATTCCCAAGAATGGACCATTTCCCAGAAAGTTATCTTCTGTCTCCCAGGAAACTTCACCAGAATGGACCATACCCCAAAATACATGTATTTGCATGAGCTTACCAGAAATTTGGAACAATGAAGCGTTTTATTGGTTTTTGATTCTTTTTTTTTCTCAGAAGGGCATTGGGTTAAAAGACCACTGTGACAGCCTTAATGATCGTCTCTTATGGCAGGCCCCGATTGCTGTACACAGTTTACGTACCGCTCATACCCATTGATGGATCCTGTGTCCCAAATCGGTACTACATGGTTTATAAAGCCAATGACCGTTTTGGGATTTAGGCTCCATACCTGATATGGAATAAGAAAGAAGCTTCCGAAGAAGAGTACATTGTTTCCAGAAGTTCCTTTAGTTTTACCGTAAACATGTGGAAACAAGCCGTGTGACTCAAATGTCAAAAATGGCGTTCAAATATTACGAACACGTCCGCCATTATGGCTCGTAAAAAACTGGATACATGGATCAAGTGTATGATAAATACTTGAAACAATAAAAATATCTAGTTTTCGAATAATTTCCTATTAACAGTTTCGCTAAAATCAGCTTATAGTAATTTGGATTTAACTATTACTGTTCAAAAACTGCGACAGCAAGTTCGGCCTACTTATTGAGTATATGCTGTCCTTACTCGCTTTCGCTCGTTCGGACTCAACTAAGGGATAGCCCCTACTAGTCAATAAACCTAGGAAAATGCTTGCACCTAAATTGAGGTGATCTCTGCAGGGGGGGGGGTGGTGGCTGGCGACGGCGGGTAGCCGGCGAGCACTCGCGGCCTCCGGCCGTCTCGCCCTGAATCATCTGAAAACACTTGCTACTAAGACGGTAAATAAGTCACACCTTATAACTTATTTGCATTTAAGGGAAAGAAAACAGGATTTGTAGTGCAAGTAATATATTTTTTTGTGTATGGCCACGTAAAATCCAATGTCCCGCTAACCAATGCAAATAAATACCATAATAAACCATATACCATAAGCAGTAGATCTTGAGAAATGCTTTTTTCTTTTCTTCGTTATCCCATATTCTGCTAAAACGCAAAAGATTAACTTTGAATTGTTTTTATGACGGTCAATGTTAACCTTAAGAATATATTCTTATTAATGTATGATATTGTTCGCGAAAAGTTTTCAGGAAAAATATAATTTCGGGAAAGAAAATATCGGGAAAACAGGACAAAGAGATGAAACAGTCTATTTTTTTTGTCAATAGTAAAGTTTATTATATTTTAATTTTTACAGATCAAATTGTAGTTCTAATCTTAAAGCACCTACATCTACCGTATTACTTGCTTTATCAATAAAATTTATATAATTTACCATTTTCTTCAGCACTTCTACTTTATTTCTACAGTTGATTCCTCTCAACACTGGCTTCATGATATCACGAAATTGGAGGCGTCTGTGTCCTAGATGAAACGGTGCGATCGTATCCTGCAGCAGTTCCCATGCGGCTGTTACACGGATACATTCTTTAAATTTGGGCTCGAGTGTTTCGATTGACGTTTCACCATCCGCTCTTCTGCTAAGAAACATTAATCGTCGGTGCTCTATTTTTCCGTTCACTATCAGGTATAATATAGTTTTTTGTTGTGACGATAGTCCTCGCGTGCGTAGGATGTTTTTCCAGATTTGACGCCAGTTGTACCTTGGATTTTCTCGTTGCACCTTTGGTTCTTCCGTACCCTCCACGTAGTGCTGGTAAATGGAGATTGCTGTTGTGTTTTGTTGTAGATGCGGGGGAAGAAGCGGTAGTTGCTGCTTGATCATACGAAGGCATGGGCAATTGGCCGGATTCAGGTTGTTTTGTGTAAAGCACGCTTTATAGAAAGGGATTGAGTCTAGCTCAGTGATATGCCTATTGATGAGCAGCGCTTTGCACTTGAGCGCTGGCAGTTGCAATCCGAGCCCGCCTTGTTCTTTATTTCGTGCTAGCTGTTGTATCGGAACGCGGGCTGGAATTCCCCGCCAGAGAAATGTTCCCATTGCTGAGGTTATTCTAGCCGTGTGTGCATTTGTCGGGGCTATATTTGATGCTAAGTACCACAACTTGGATGTAGCGAAAGTATTGAGGAATGTGACCCTTTGTAACAGCATTAGAGATCGAAAAGACTGCATATATAGTACTTGTGTGAGCTTTCCTACCGCTTTATCCCAGTTTAGTTGCATAGTTTGCCGCAATGAATTGGCAAATATCACTCTCAAGATTTTCACTGTTTCTGTCGTTTGCAACCAGTCCACATTCAACGGGTTACCATTAGTGAACCCTACGCCAATGGATTGTGTTTTCGCTAGATTTAGCTTCGCTCCCGAGACACCAGAGAACCGGGAGAACAGTTCGTTGATTCTGTTTATGTTTTCGACGCTAGTAGTTATCACACTTATATCGTCGGCATATGCGACAACCAAATCTGACTCACACACGCGTTCGATTTGGTTCAGTAGAGACAGTAGATACAGTGCAAAGGTAATGGAACTGAGTGGATTACCTTGTGCTATTGATCGTTGCAGTGGGAACGGGTTAGTTAAGTGTCCATTAACGAGTAAACGAGAGGATGACTAGTGAGCAAATCGAGCCATCAGCTGTACGAGCCTCGGGTTGAACCCGAGCGAGCACATGGTCCTGAAAAGGAAGTGTCTATTCACCTGATCAAAAGCGTGGTCCAAATCGAAAGAGATCAGCTTAGCTCTCTGTTTACTTTCGTTCAGCTGTGCAATTTTGTCCTTCAGTGCGAGAGTAGCCTCAAAGATGTTGTGCTCGGAGTTGGCGCATTTTTGCGTATTGCCGAGAACATTGTGTGTTTGTATGATCCCTTCTAATCTTGTTTTTAGGATGCGACAGAGAAGTTTATAGTCGAAGTTGAGTAACGAGATCGGTCTGTAGGAGTTGGCAGTATTTCCTGCTCCCTTCTTTTTGACCAAGACAATCACACCGTCCACGAACTCTGACGAAAAGTTAGATGCTATAGCCTCGTTCAGTATGAGGTTTAGCTCTCGGTGTATTACATTGAACATGTACAAGAAGAACTCTCTTGGAAGGCCGTCGGATCCGGGAGAGTTTTTCTTTGCACTTGTTTCAATCGCTATACTCACAGCGGTTTCGGTTGTGGTTATTTCGCTCATACAAGCTGTGTTAGCTAAATCGTTTTCAGGTATCACTCTTCGGCATACAAACTCGTCGTTTTCATCGGTCGCGGAATCCTGCTCTTCCGCATAGAGCTGCATATAGTATTCCAGCATGTGCTGCTCAATCTGTTCCGATCGGTCGAGGATTTCCCCTCTGTTGTTTTCTATCTGTGCGATCGTTGTTCGTTTCCTTCTCCTTTCTCCTAGTTGGAAAATGGAGAGTGGTTCTCCGGCAATGTATGTTTCGTTTATCCGTACAAATGCGCACGTGAATTGCCGTTGGTGCATGAGCATCTCCGCCTTCAGTCGATTGATGGTCGTTAGCATTGTAGGATCTACATAGTATCGGTCATACGCTACACGTAGTTGGTCGTACAATCTTTGTTGGTTGCGTTGAGAGTCGTCGTGCGCTAGTTTCGATTTCCATCGAAAAAAAGACCTGATTTTGGGTTTAACGTATCCTATCCACCAGTCCATCCAAGATGGAAAGTGGCGCCGATGTCGTGTCCAGCATCGCCATTTCCACCTAAACTCTTCGCGAATCTCGGCGGTTAACAGATGGGGCTGAAGAGTCCAGAATCCTCGACCAGGTTCTCTGCCGAGGTGTGGCAGACATATACGTACAGTGACGGCTTTGTGGTTCGTGAACGAACAGACGTGTGTGTTTATGTCTCTTAACTGCTCGCAAAGTCCGCGGCTAACGTACATGCGATCCAGTCTGGACATCGAGTTGTGTGTAATATACGTGTAACCTGCTATATTTGGATGGAGTTTCACCCATACATCGCTAAGCTGGAGCTGCTGGACGGCTGCCTGTAGAGCTCGACTGGGATTTTGACCCGTCGCATCGTTTTGGCGCAGAACGCAGTTGAAATCACCTGCCATAATCAAATTTTCTGTGTGTTGTCGAAGGTAGTATGCAATCGTCGTGTTGAAAAAGGCTTCACGCTCGGCGCGCATTGCTGTGCCAGACGGCGCGTAAATGTTACACAGTGTTGCGTTTGTTACGCGTAGTGTTAGTAGGCGACTGTCCAGGCTTTTCTCGATGTGGGAGTACTGGATGTGCTCTCGTAATGCGATGGCCTCGTCGTGTATGATCGACGTTGCAGATTACGTTATAGCCGGGTAAGTAGAGCTGCTCGTTTTCTACCTCCTGCAGAAACACGATGTCAAATTGGAGTATTCTGATAAAGTTTCTGAGAGCATTTAGTTTAGTTGTGTTGGTTATGTTGTTGATGTTGATAGTGGCGATATTGTAACTAGTGAACTCTATTACAACACATCCTCACTCATCGAATCGTCGTCGCAGTCGTGTCTCGGTTTCTTACCCGGTGGTCGTCTGCGTGAAGTTCTGCTACTTATAGAATCCGTAGATTGGTCGGTTTCATCTCCGTCTTTTCCTTGATCGCTTAGTGTGATGTTTGGGATGGACTTTTCTGCTTGGCTGCGGGGCTGCGGGGGACGTTTGAAGCTTGTCGAAGGACCAGCAGGTGACTCGGGTACTGGTGTCTTTGGGGCTGCTACGGATTTGTTTACGTTTGGATTCTTCATTGTCGTTTGTTGTTGCGGCTCCATTGTAGTAGTTGCGTTCGGTTTGGTGGTATTTTGACGGGTCGGAAGAGGCCGTAACTGCTTAGGTATAGCCACTTGCTTGACGACTTTTGCGTAGGATTGTTCGGAGTCGAGCTTCTGTACGAGAAGTTTTTTGTTCTGGACACATGAGATACCGCTGTGAACCGATTCGTTGCAGTGTCTGCATTAGGGCTGTCGGTATTGGGTGCTTTTAGTGAAAACCGGTATTTCGGTATAGGCGTAGAAAATACCGGTAATACCGGTAAAATACCGGTATTGGCAAATTATTCGAAATCAATAGAAATGTCGATGTTTTTCAGTAAATCTTTTTATTTTGAAACTTTAGCTTCATTATTATTGCTTAGCAAAGAAGAATTTAAGCAGATATAATACTCTTAGCGATTTAATTCCCTTACTAGAACGAATTTTATTGCCAGCACTTCCTACAATTGAAAAAACTTCCGCTTTCATCGAGGTCTGGCGAACAGCTTTAAGCACATCAGGAATTTTCTTTACATTTCTTCAAATTTGTAGTAGGGAAACCCGCCTTTAATTATTTACAAAATATCTTGTATTGTAGCTGCCAGCATAATTAGTGCCCCGATCTCCTATAGCCTCTCAATAACTTTTTCTCTATCCTTAAACCGGAACTCCTGCATAACGTCATCCTCTTCATCATTGTTCACAAATACCTTCTCTTCTCTGTTATCAATCCCACTATTCGAGATAGTGATAGTGAAGATAGTGGGATGCAGATTTCATTTCCTTGTTTAATCAATGTATCACTCTAAAGACTTGAAAAACATTCCAAATTCTTTCCTGGCATATCCTTTGATGGCAAGAATGCTCAAAAAGCGCAAAGATTCCCGTATTCTGATCAGAGCCCGGCATCGTCGAAACAAATAAATAAAGCTAACTTTCCCTTACCTTCGCTTCATACATGAAGCGACTAGTTTCATTTGTTGAACAGAACGTTTCAAGATTTCTGCTGAAGCTACTGACTGTGTCAAATGACGACGATTGACAGTCAGGCACGATTTGTCGATGTTGAGTAGATTAATCATAATATCCGTTAAATTGCAAGAAATTTTACTCAAAATCAATTCAGTTGCATTCAAAGTCTAGGCTGACCTTTTTCTGAATATTTGATAGAGAAATAAATACAAATGAAACTTTTGAACCGGTCGTCATGATGAAGTGAAAATGGTTTCAATGACGCTGATTGAAGCCAGTTTTGAAACGAAGCGGCGCTGCTTCTGTTGAAACTGGAGCTTCATTACTTCATTGTTGAATAACAATTTACTATTGTAAGCGACGTTTCTGGGTCTTGATTTCCTGATCTTGTTTCCTAAATTCGTTATTTGTGAGCTTCGAATAATTTGGTGGCTTTTAAATATTAAGTTGTTCAAAAATAAATTGAAACGCGACGTCTGACTCATACAATGAAACATTTTTACAGCAAAGTTACTCTACTGTGCCTTAAACGGGTTCCAGAGCTATAATTATTTGACTCACAATTTCACTCTCTTCATTGTTAATAGTCGAAAAATCTCGTCAGCATTAACATCAGGTTGTTTTTCTAAGAGTTTTATAGTCTTTTATCAAATTTAGTTCTTATTCGAATAAGGAGTTGGAAAAAACAAGCAGATTAGAAAATACCGTAAATACCGGTTTTTTTGCCTTTCCAAAACCGGTATTTCGGTATCCAAAAATTGGACGGTATTACCGGTTTCGGTACTACCGGTACTACCGGTTAGACAGCTCTAGTCTGCATGTTTGCTGTTGACCGTAGTACGTCAGTGCCGTGATCTCGCCGTCGATGGTGACAAAAGATGGAATATTTTCCTTTATCATCATCTTTACCTCACGCACACCAGTTGGTATTCCCCCGAAGGTGAATTTTTCGTCCCAAATCAGATCGCGGATTGAGAGTACTTCTCCATACTTGCGCAGAAAGTTGATTATTTTTTCGCTCGTCACGTCTTTGGACAAATCATGCAGTCTAACGTCCACTGCACCGTCCTCCAACGTTATACGTAATTTGTATATCTTTCCTTCGATTTCTGTTTCGTGCCGATTGTCGTGCTCTTGCACAATTTTTTGCGCAATAGCCAGTTCACTGACCTTTATGAAAGCGCAATGTAAGCTTCTGCTTGGTTGTATTCGTACGACTTGTTCTTTCTCTAGCTTCAATTCCGTGTTTACGAATTCGTGTAATTCTTCGAATGACGGTTTTCGCGGAATATGCGCATAGTCGATGCGGAACGTGTTTTCGCGTCGTCGTAACATGATTTTACGCGCGACGACTCAAGTATTAGCAATAACAGGGGCTGGCGATGCCCAAAGCCTATTACTCGTTAACGTTTCGAATAGCCCGTGCACGACTTCCAAGACAGCAAAAGCAAAAAGCGTGTGTCCGACTCGGAGGTTGAGCGCTAACTCGGGAGAGTTGTAACGCGTAACGCTGCTATATAGACAGTAGGATCGTTACACTAACTCCGTAATTATCCTGTACCCTAATTACCGATTGCGGAATCTGTCGATAAAGAACGGTCAAGTCTTATGAAGTTTATAATCCAAGGCTATGCTTTGTACTACGCGTAAAGGTTTTTTAGGAAAATAGTATACTCTGGAAAATGGAAAATCGTTTTCGGGGAAAAGTCGTACGACGCAGATTGATATATTCCGCAAGATGGTTTTTACCAAAATGCGAAAAATGGTTCCATTTATTAAATTTTTTGGAGAATAATCTATTCTGGGAAATGGTTTTCGGGCGAATGGTACATTCTGGGGAATGGTTTTCGGGCAAATGGCATTCTGGCAAAAAAATCTGGGGAATGGTTTTCGGGTAAATGTCATACAACCCTTTTCGTTACATGCTCATTTCTCGTACTTCTAAAGCGCACACCAATATAGAAAACAAAAACGTAGTTTTACGTTGAAAACATGATCTAGTCATAATTGGGGCTGCATATTACAATTCTAAAATTTTTCAATCTTGGATAAAATATATTACACCTGGTAAGAATGGTCGGTCCGCCTCAAGCGAACCTTTCACCTGCTACAGTCTAGGAATTGGCCAAGAGCAGAAACTGACTCTTTTCATCTCCCCCTTCATCATCCCACTCGTAGTAGGCCCCATTCACCAAGCCCAGGGGTGCATAAATTATGCAAAATCCACTTTAACGCAATAATACAGAGGGCTTATGATTTATAAAACCTAAATACAGTTCACTTCAGTTCAATATACTGTTTTCAAAAGCGCCTAGCGCCTAGTTTTCAAAAGCGTACTCAAAATACACATTGAAAAACATTTTTTGGTAAATATTTCACCAAAAAATGTTTTTCAATGTGTATTTTGAGTACCGTCATCCGGGGGGAGATTGTGCCAAAAAACATATATATTTGATCTTTAGCTCAGTATACACACAATTTACGAACTAAGTTGATTTCAAACTTGTCAATATATACTAAATTGTTCAATTAACAACTACCATAGAGATGGTTTAGTTACAATGAAACCAAATTTTACTGGAGGTGCATGAACTTTGGCACAATCTCACCCCTTCTACGGGGTGACATTGTGCCAAAAACATAAAGTTAAGCTAAAAACTTAAACAGTGAACATTAGTATGTTTATAAACAATAGACATAAATATCAGTATAAACTAGTTCATATGGGTCCGTCCATGAAATAAGTGGACTATTAGGGGCAGGGGGTCGGCCAAAAACAACGCATCATACAAAAAGCATGAACGAAAATAACCCGGGGAGGTCTGAAATTACTAAATATGAGTTCGCAGTCAATGGACGGCCTTTATATAGCCAATAGCGTTTCTAGGGTTAACAAGGGGGAGATATATGAAGAGGTGTATCCTAAGGGGGCATATCTAATTGATCATTTAACAAAAGTAGCCATTACTTCGCGGCCGCAGAACATGTGACCTATCCCACCCCCCTTCCCCCTCGTTAAAACTGGCAGTTTATACACTGTATAATAAATTCGTCTTATATTAGAGTGTTTATTCAAAGCATCTGAAATTTCCTGAGAAAAATAAAAATTAGTTTAAATTATTTACCAGACCTATGATGCTGTTTGCTCCAAAATGGATGATGCAATCTAATCTGTCAAAATATTGTGCTTAATAGTAAAGGATGTGAGTGTACTGGTGTATTTTTATTGTATATGTGAAATCCAAAAATTGGATCGATCATTATGGCTTGGCACAATCTCACCCCCGTAAAGCTCGAAAAGTACAAAGTTTCGAAAAATATAATTTTCGTAATCAAAACTTATCCAACGCATAATAACCTTTCAATACATTGTAAATGATTAGTTTATATATATACCTTCAAAATAGCAAGTTGATACGATTTCTTGTTTGGGTTGGTTTATGGGGGACATTTTTTACAAGCGTTATTTCAGAGTGATGAAGTGGGAACCAATAAATGAGCGAATAATCGTTGCCAGATTTAGAACACGGGTTAGGAACCTTACCTATGCGCCAACAGATGCTGCCGACCTGCAGGAGAAAGAGAGCTTTTACAGCCAGCTGAACAGCGTGGTTGAGAAAATCCCGAAGGGGGACATCCAAATTCACATGGGCGACTTCAACGCGAAGATTGGCTCAAACAACGCGGACCTTGAACGCGTCATGGGACGCCATGGCCTAGGAGAGATGAGCGAAAACGGGGAGCTGTTTACGGAATTCTGTGGTAATAACGACATGGTCATTGGTGGATCGCTCTTCCCCCATAGACCAGTACATAAAGTCACGTGGGTTTCCCGCGACGGCCGAACAGAAAACCAAATCGACCACATCTGCATCAGCCGGAAATGGAGAAGGAGCCTTCTTGATGTACGCAACAAACGCAGCGCTGACATTGCATCCGACCATCATCTTGTTATCGCTGAGATACGTCCACGCGTCGCACGTGTCCAACGACGGGAGGAGAAAGTTGGGTGCCGCTACGACGTCCGCCGATTGGAGAATCCTGAGGTGAAAAGGGCCTTTGTTGAACAACTTGAATCTCGAGCCTCGGAGTTGCCATCTGGTGGAACCGTCGAAGAGCAATGGACCGGCATCAAGAACGCCTTCATCATGACCAGTGATGAAACCCTCGGCAAAGCGCGCAGTGGGCGGAGGGAGTGGATTTCGGATGAAACTTGGAGGAAGATCGACGAGCGGAGAGAGGCGAAAGCCGGCATTGAGCGAGCGCGGACCAGATCGGCTAAGACAGCTGCCCGTCAACGATACGCCGAACTGGAGAGGGCTGTTAAACGTGCTTGTAGGCGGGACAAGAGAGCCTGGACTAACTCCCTAGCCGAACGAGGAGAAACCGCCGCCGCCAATGGTGATATCCGTTTGTTGTACGATATTTCTCGCCGCCTTAGTGGTGCCAGGATGAATACAAAGATACCGCTAAAGGACAGAGCTGACCGTCCAGAACAGCTTAAGCGATGGACTGAACATTTCGAACAACTCTTCCGAGTTTCAAATGTCAGAGACCAGCAAAACCAGCAGCGTACGACGCCTACAGTTCGTCGAATAAATCGCGTGAACTCGGAGGCGCCATCGCTGGATGAAATTGTAGCAGCCATCAAGAGTATAAAATCCAATAGAGCGCCAGAGATAGATCGTATTTCAGCCGAAATGCTCAAAGCGGACCCATCTTTGTCAGCCCAGATGATGCATCAGCTTTTCAGCAATATTTGGGAAACCGCAACTTTTCCGGTGGACTGGATGCAGAGCATATTGGTCAAAGTCCCTAAGAAAGGAGACCTAACGGAATGCGGTAACTGGCGTGGCATCACGTTGCTCTGTATTACTCTCAAAGTACTCTGTAAGGTAATCCTCAACCGGATCCAGGAGAAGATCGACGCTACTCTCCGGCGGCAGCAAGCTGGATTCCGTGCTGGCCGATCATGTGTAGACCATATCACAACGCTCCGCATTATATTGGAGCAGATCAACGAATTCCAGGACTCTCTTCTGCTGGTGTTCGTTGACTTCGAAAAGGCGTTCGACCGACTCAATCACGAAAACATCTGGGGCGCACTTAGGCGTAGAGGAGTTCCAGATAAGCTAGTCCATCTCATCGAGGCTCAGTACGAGGCGTTCTCGTGCAAGGTTTTGCACGACAGCGTCTTGTCCGACCCCATAAGGGTTACTGCTGGCGTGAGACAGGGCTGCATTTTATCACCGCTTCTGTTTCTCATCGTTATGGATGAGATATTAGTTGGAGCAATTGACAGTAGACCAAATCGAGGATTGCCTTGGAATCCTCTAACGATGGAGCAGCTAAATGACCTCGACCTAGCCGACGACATTGTCTTGCTCGCACAACGCCGAAACGATATGCAGAGCAAGTTAGACGACCTCTCCGAGAGCTCCCAGGCAGCAGGTCTCACAGTCAATGTAGCGAAAACTAAGTCTATGGTAGTGAACACTGACAATTCCACCAACTTTACAGTAGCGGGACAACAAATTGAGCAGGTAGCCGTCTTTCAATATCTTGGTAGCCAAACAACGCCCGATGGTGGTACCAAGACTGATATAGCCACACGGATCAGGAAGGCCAGGGGTGCCTTTGCAGGTCTGCGAAACATTTGGCGCTCAAACCAGATCACTCTACGTACGAAAACCCGAATCTTTAATTCAAACGTTAAATCCGTACTGCTGTATGCCTGCGAAACGTGGTGCGTCTCAGCGGAGACAACGCAAAAACTGCAGGTATTCATTAACCGGTGCCTGCGATATATTATTCGTGCCTGGTGGCCTGATAATTGGATATCCAATGAGGAACTCCATCGTCGGTGTCATCAACGGCCGATAGCCACAGAAATTCGTGAGCGTAGGTGGAAGTGGATCGGACACACCTTGAGGAAAGGAGCGAACGAGGTTTGCAGAGCAGCACTCGACTGGAATCCACAAGGACAGCGTAGAAGAGGCAGACCCAGAGGCTCATGGAGACGGAGCTTAGCCAACGACATCCGGGCTGTAGACGAGAACCTGTCCTGGTGACAGGTAAAAGCCATGGCGGGTAACCATCAGCAGTGGAGATCTCTGATTTCATCCCTTTGTTCTGCCGGACCGGCGGACATGGACACATAAGTAAGTAAGTAAGTTATTTCAGAGTATTTTTGATCGCGAACTTTGAAACTCTGTTTAGGCTAAATAGTTTGCTAATATCATTTGTGTTCCATTCTAAGTTATGAATAAATATGTTATTTTCATCATCATTTTGAATTAAGGTCACCAGTTTCTAAAGATATAATAAATTTTCACAAATAAACATTTTTATTTTTTGGCACAATCTCACCCCCGTGGCACAATCTCACCCCGGATGGCGGTATTAAAAATGGTCCGAAAAAGTGAACTTTTTTATTGCTGCGGGTGAAACGAACAATGTGTGGGGGTAAGATGGACAGGTATTCTAAATCGTCCCAACTGAGAGCATGTTATTATTTTTGACCATTAACAAACTAAATACGTAAAATATGGGGATGTAGCGTGCAAAAAGGGTATGAAAAGGAGAGAGTTACCTGGAAGGAGTGTCAAACATAGCTCTGGCTCACTCAAGCTCCCACCTGGCGCTTCCACGCAGAACTAAGTCAAATGATGACGGTCGATGGCCTTACCCGGAATTGCTTCATGTACTTACTAAAGCAGCTAAGCTAGAAGGTGCGAACTAGTGCGCCTGTCCTCCAGGTGAGGGGCGGCTCACACAGCGTCTGTCTCGTAACGGGCGGCTGAATATGAAATGCTGTATCCCGCAAGCTATGCCTAAGATGGCAGACCCATCAGCGGGATGTAGGTATCGCGACCCCGGTGAGGTAGTATACCGAAACTTCAATTACCACGAACAACGAACAAAGAAATTCAGGACGGAACAATCGGTATAGGACACGGCAAGGGACAAGGAAACGATTAAGGGATAATGATTGGAAACTTGGTACCTGGAATGTCCGAACTCTCCATGAACCGGCACGGGCTGGCTTGCTTGCTCGAGAGCTGCATCAACTCGGAGTGGAGATCGCTGCTATTCAGGAAGTTCGGTGGCCAAATTCCGGAGAAAGGGAGTTCCGTGCAGTAGACCCTATTGCAGGCACTTCTTTCAAGTACCACATCTACTACAGTGGCGGTAAGAAAGCAGAACATGGAGTCGGTTTCGTAGTGTTGGGGAAACAAAAGCAACTTCTTCAACTATAGCCTAATCAATTTATACGCACCGACAAATGATAAATCCGATGATGCTAAAGACGAGTTTTACGACAGGCTTGAGAGGACCTATGGAGAGTGCCCAAAACACGACGTGAAAATCATCATCGGAGATGCAAACGCGCAGATCTGGAGGGAGGAATTTTTCCGTTCAGTTATTGGAAGACATAACCTGCATCTGTCGATCAATGATAACGGTCTGAGGCTCATAAATTTTGCCGCGGCCAGAGGGATGGCCATCCGTAGCACCTACTTTCCACGTTTGAATATTCGGAAACAAACCTGGAGGCATCCAAATGGAGACTCTAGCTCTCAGATCGATCATGTCTTGATTGACGGTCGACACTTTTCGGATGTTATCGATGTACGGTCTTTTCGTGGACCAAATATCGACTCTGACCACTATCTCGTAGTGAGTAAGATTCGCGCAAGGCTGTCGAACACGGCGAAAGCTCGCACTGAGAGGACGCTGCGTTTCAACATCCAGCGGTTAACGGCAGACGGCGTAGCAGTGGAGTACGCCAGGAAGCTTGACCAGCGAATCGCAGAACAGCAGGTAGAAGAAGAAGATATAAATGGGCTGTGGAGGAACATCCATGGTGCCATCCAAACAGCAGCGAGAGAGGTGGTAGGCACGACGCGTGGAAGACAGCGTAACAGCTGGTTCGATGCCGAATGCCAGAGAGTGATAGATGGAAAAAACCAGGCCAGGTGTCGCATGCTCACTGCGGCAACGCGTCAAAACAGAGAGAATTTGAATTCTACCTACGCTGGCATTTTACACTTTCTCGCTCAATAATTCTGATTGTAACTCTCAGCCAAGACGTTGCTCTTTAGCTACGCCATCTCTGTTCTTATTAGTTTCCAAGCGTTCCATGCAATCTTTTCTTGAAATTTCGCCATCTCACACAGCCATTTGAAAAGTTTCATTCTTCAATCTGTGTCCAATGTGCCCGGGTAAAATCTGTGTAAGTTCTTCTTTTTAAAGTCAATAGTCAGCAAAAATCCACACTATAAATGTGCTGCTTTTTCAGTGTAGAGAAACCGACAACTTTATATACACAAATGACACAAATTACTTGACAAACAAAATATTTGCATACGTTGTGAGTAGTTAAATGTTAAATGTTAGACTTGTATAACTATGTTAAAAATTTTGTAAACCAATAGCTGTCCTGAGGATGAAGGGATACCCTTCGAAACGTCGACATTAAACGAAATATAAATATTTTCGCACGGAACCCGTGACCAAAAGCCAGTACCACATCTATAACAAAACCAACGGTCGTTTTTATTATCATCGAAAACAGAGAGAGATACAGAGAGACTAGAGCTGCGGAAAAAAGAATCCATCGTCTAAAGAAACGTGAGTACGAGGAGCACGTGCTCGCCGGCGCAGAGGAGCGATACGCGAGCAACGACACATGGAGTTACTATAAAACGGTGAGTTGCAGGAATTTTACCATGCCTGTGATGTGCAGTGATAGTGCTGGCAACCTGCTTACCGACAAAACGGCGGTAGCAGCCAGGTGGAAGGAGCACTTTCAGACACTATTGAATGGAGAGGTAAATGCGGAGATCAGCAGGGACAGGATAGTAATTGCAAGCGATGGTCAAGCTGTGGAGCCACCAACACAAGTGGAGGTTAAGAAGGCAATGAGTGAGCTGAAAAACGGTAAGGCTTCTGGGAAGGACGGTATCCCGGCTGAACTTCTAAAAGCGAGGAGCGAGCGGCTGTACGAAGCAATCCACTGGATCATTGTCAGGATCTGGGAAAAAGAACAAATGCCGGAGGAGTAGTTGGAGTAGTTGGATCGAGGAATTACATTGCTCAATTCTGCCTGCAAGGTGCTTTCCCGTATCCTGTTCTGCAGACTGAGACCGTTAGCGGAGTCCTTCGTCGGCGAGTAACAAGCTGGTTTTCGTGAGGGTCGCTCCACGACGGATCAGATGTTTACCCTGCGTCAATTGCTAGACAAGTTCCGGGAGTACAACTTGCAGACACACCATCTGTTTGTGGACTTTAAAGCGGCGTACGATTCAGTTAAACGAAATGAGCTGTGGCAGATAATGCTAGAACATGGTTTTTCGACTAGTTACGCTGATTCGTGCGACGCTAGACGGATCCAAATCATGCGTTAGAATAGCGGATGAGACCTCAACTGCTTTCGTGACGTTGGATGGACTGAAGCAAGGGGATGCACTCTCTAACCTGCTATTCAACATTGCCTTGGAAGGTGCATTACGAAGGGCAAACGTGGAAAGGAATGGAACTATCATCACGAAATCTCACATGCTTCTAGGTTTTGTGGATGACGTCGATATCATCGGAATCAACCGTAGAGCAGTGGAAGAGGCCTTCAGGCCCTTTAAAAGGGAAGCTGCGAGATTGGGACTTACCATTAATACCGCCAAAACGAAGTACATGGTTGCTGGTAGGGAACGTGGGAGCCCAAGTGGTGTTGGTGCCGAGGTGGAGTTAGATGAGGAACGATATAAAGCAGTGGAGGAATTTATATACCTTGGAACACTCGTGATATGTGACAACGATGTAAGCCGCAAAGGGAAACGACGAGTTGCAGCCGCGAATCGGGCTTTCGTCGGATTACGTAGCCAGCTGAAGTCACGTAGTTTGCAAATTCGCACAAAACTGGCGCTCTACAGAACACTAATCCTCCCGGTGGCCCTTTACGGACACGAATCATGGACGCTAAAGGAAGCTGATCGGCGAGTGCTTGGGGGTTTTGAGCGTAAAACTCTGCGATCTATACTTGGTGGCAAAATGGAAAATAGAGTGTGGCGCAGACGCATGAATCACGAGCTGTACCAAGTATACAAATATGCTGTTATAGTGAAGGTAGTGCAATGTGGCAGGCTGCGGTGGGCTGGACACGCGGCCAGAATGCCCGATGAAAGAGTAGCCAAAACTATTTTCAGCAGAGAACCAGGAAGAGGCCGTAGACTTCGAGGCAGACCCCGCACCCGGTGGGTGTGTGCTGTCGAAGACGATGCACGTTCAGTTGGTGTTCGTGGGGATTGGAGAACGGCAGCCCAGGACCGACGGTGCTGGAGGACCATAATTCGTTCGGCGCAGGATCGGTAACGGACCGTTGCCACTAACCCTACTAGCACACTTGTTACAAACCAGTTGTAGCTACCGAGATATGACTAATTCTAGTCATAAATAAGTTGCTGCAACAAGAGGTGCCAAAACTGTGCTGCTTGAGAAAGTAAGTAAGCGTGCAAAAAGTGAATGGGCCAGTCCCCCTCCCACCAGTGGCAGCCAATCGTAAATTGTTTGACAGCGGCAAAGTGAACCAGCATTCTAAAATCTATTTCATGCCTGGCAGCTGCTAATTAGTTTAAAGTCCACATTTGCCGGTTAAATTTTCATTTATATGCATGAGATATTACTAACAAGCAAAATCAACAATTTTATTATAATATGTTCACTGACCATCTTACCCACACTAACAGTTGTCCATTTCACCCCATAATTATACATTTTTTTTAAATGTTCACGATTTTTCATATGCAAATAAAATTACCTATTTTTTCTTGAAAAGGTTTAAATCGAAATACTTCATGTTATGGGTAACATTTAAGAATTAAACCACATAAAAAGCTTAATTTCGATGACAAAAAATTACATCCAAATGCAGAATCACTTCCAATTGTCAGTTTTTCTGTACTTTATCAAAATCTGAAAGTTCTAAATGATGATGGGAACGTTCGGACATCATAAGATAGCAAGATGGTTGGATGCGCATCAAAATATTTACGAATTTTAATGCTTAACTGGTAGAATCAACCACCTGTCCGTCTTGCCCACCCTGTTCGTCTTACCCGCAGTTTCCCTAATCGTAACGCGTAGAAAATAAAACAAGAGAATATCATCATCATCATTTGCATGAGTAGCGACGCACCGAGGGTACAGCTAATAATTATATAAAAAACTATTTAAGTCGCCATAAACATCAGTTTACCCTAGCAACACAAAATTAGCCTAGGAGTTAGTGTATACGTACCTTCAGTAAAGAAAACATGAGCAGCTTTGTATGTTGGCTTAGCGGGATTTTCAAAATCTCTCATTAGTAATCGTATAGAATCTTCCGAAGGCGTAATCAAATAGACTGCTTCGATGGCTGGTAACGGTTCCCTTTTTTTATTTATATCTTCGACAACTAAAATGAGATAGTATAAAGCAAGTTTTTTAAAACGGAATTATTTATTGAATCTTATATATAGGGGAGTGTCGTCGTGGTTGGGCCACGTTTTGGAATTCGCCCATAACTTTCGTTTCAAAAGGAATTTTGGAAATCTAAATACATCGTGGCAAAGGTCTAAGAATAAGGTATATTTCCGGAAAGTTTTGAACTGATTGCTTGAAAAATAAAAAAGTTATAGGTATTTACGTGAAGACAAAAAATGTTGTCATAGTCGGGCCATGTTGTACAGCTTGGGCCACCGCAGAAAATCTAAGACATACGTATTGAAATTCTATACAGAGGCATGAAAAGAATGAATTCCGTGAACAACGGCTCATATATGCACAAATACCCTATTTTTAATTGCATTTTTGCGAAATTTTGGCGATCTTGTAAAATCAGTATTGCTACAATTGCCTTTTCCGAATTGTACAACTACAATGAAATAACAACAAAAATCTAAGTATTTATCGTATTAATTTTGCTTCATTTCATCACATTTTACGTGACTGCAGTGGTTGGAGAATTCGCGAAAAAGTGATCATTTGAATCGATGAACATCCCTCATGAACACACACTATTCGCCTGCCTCGCCGATAATGCACGCATCAGCTTTTAATTTTATCACGAACAGAACCTCAATGTGAACATCAGAATTCAGTCAAAAATTGAATATTGAACATTGAGTGTGTTCGATTTATCGGATATAGAATGTCCGAGGACGCCAGAAAGTATTCAAAATAATATTACCACGAAAAGGGAATAGTTTAAAGTAGTGTTAGTGGCTTTACAAGCACCAGAAAGCAGCAATTTGCACTTCTGCGTTGCTCACGATATTCGTATATTCAGCGATGCTACGAAGCGTGAGTGTATGTTGCTCATTGTTATAGACGAATTGAACCACTCGCGTTGTTGTTTTATCATGATAAAAACCGTTTGCCGATGCTCGACGTATCTATTCATTTTGCGAGTTTTCCAACCTCTGCGTGACTGACATTCTCTAGCGATTATTGCGCTTCTGCGCTTAAAATTATGGTGGCCTAACCATAACTACTCAAGTGACCCGACCTGTACAAATAGCGCTTTTCTAGTATTTCACCTTAGCCTTCCCAAACACCTTACTGGAGGGGATTTTTCTATAGTCTACGTGTGCAGCACAACACACTTCATACATTTTCAAAATTTATCTCGATAATTGCATTTCATGAATCATTTCCTGAAGAAAAGTTCATTGCGCGTGGAAAACTTTTGACGTAGGACTACGTCTTACGGCAAGTTTTGAGATAGGGTGTCATTCCAAAAAATCGAAAAATGCGAGCGTCACGAAAAATGAAAGGTTTTGAGCGCTAATAGCTCAGCGGTTTTCCGATCGATTTTCAATATTCTTACACCAATCGATCGGAAAATCTTCTAAGAATTGACCCAAATGAAGAAAAGTATGGATTCTTGATGTTGAACTATTGAAAAATTAAAAATAATGAACCTATGTTGTACCAGAATTCTCGCTTTGTGATTGGTTGGAAGATTCTTTACGATGATCTAAACCTATACCAACTTGATATCTGTGCTTGGGAAGTAAGCCAAAACAAGTGACAAAGTTTCCTCATTTCAACAAGATTTCTTAACACCGCGGTTAAACCTAGACTATTTTGATGTCCTTGCTTGGGAAGTATGCCACAAAGAGTGACAAAGCCCCCTCGTACCAACAAATTTCTTACGAACGCGATTAAACCTAGTCCAATTTGATGTCTGTGTTAGGGAAGTGTACCAGAAAAAATGACACAAGTTCATTGCCCCAACAGATCGCAAATTCTTTACTGCGAGACGATTAAACCTCGGCGAATTTGATATCTGTGTTGGAAAAATGTACTACAGCTGTAGTGTTCGGTTATAATACGACTCTGTATGAATACGCATGGTTGCCGTTCCATTAGAAGTGTAGTGCTGTTGATAAAATAGGATTGAATTGGTAAAATCCCTTCAACGTGGGGAATCATGGGTAGGGTAATAAAAACAATCTTTAATTTCAGTAAGGTAGCAGGAAAGCAATAGTTTGTGTTCTTGATTTTGTTAAATTGTTTTCAAATGAGGGGGTTAGAAGGAAAGGGGTGTAAGTGACAAAATTGAAAAAATCGAGATAATGATAGGAAATGATACTTTGAGCATGGTTTTATGCATGCTAGAAAATTCATGTCAAAATTTTACCGTTTAATGACTTTTTTAGAAACATGAAAAAAAGAGCAAAATAAAAGTTGGGTTTCGCTTGGAAGGAAAGGGGTGTGTAAGTGCAAATAACATTTTCAAAAATGTCTTATATCTCCCAAAAATTATAAAATGCTTTTCCAAGATTTCAATAGAAATTAATAAAGTGAAGTTAACAGAACCATAGTGCGCCATTAGTTTTGTATTTTAACCTGACGAATTTTCTAGCTGACTTCTAGCTTAACTTTGGATCCGATTTTCTCGAAATATACTTTTTGTCACTTACACCCCTTTCCTTCTGAGCGACTCAAATGTACAATCTTTTGAGAATTGAACGTATGCAATGTTACTACTTTGATAAATGTTACTTACAACGCATGTAGCATGTATATATGTTGCATATAGCATGTATACATGAAGAATCGAATGATTACAAGCATGAATACATGCTACTATCACTACAAAGACACTTACGTAGTCCTGCGTCACCTATATATGCGGTCGTGTCTTATACACAACCCCACTGATTTTTTTGTAAGATTTAGTCACTGAATTCAGTACGGGTGTTTTGAATACACGATTGAAACTCACAATATTGTGAAAAGTTAGCTATCACAGTAAGAAGTTTTACAATGATTGTATCTTAGATATCATGAGTTACTAAAACTGTAAAATCGTGATGGCCCGACCATAACAGTGGCCCGACGATAACGACAATACCCTAAAAATGGATTTCTGGCTGTCTGTCTGTCTGTCGGGATGTTCCATATAGAATCGAAAACTACTAAACCAATCGCCGTGAAAATTTGCATGTAGAAGTTTTTGGGGCCAGGGAAGGTACCTATGATAGTTAGAGACCCTTCCTCCACTAAGAGGAGGGGCTCCCATACAAATGAAACATAAATTTCTGCATAATTCGAGAACTAATCCAGCAAATGGAACAAAATTTGGCATGTGGGTGTTTTTGGTGACAAGAATTTTTTCGATGGTAAATTGAGACCCCTCTCCTCTTTAGAAGGGGAATTTTGACTCCTCTCCCCTTTAAGAGGGGGGGGGGGGCTTTCATACAAATGATATACAAATTTCCTCATAACTCGAGAACTAATCAAGCAAATGGAACCAAATTTGGCATGTGAAGGTTTTTGAAGGCAAGAATTTTTTCTACGGTGAATTAGGACCCCTCCCCATTTTAGTAGGGGGGGGGGCGACTCCTATACAAATGAAACACAAATTTCCTCATAACTCGAGAACTAATCAATCAAATGGAACCATATTTGGGATGTGGGTATTTTCGGAGACAAGAATTTCTATGACTTAGGACCCCTTACCTTTTTAGGAGGGGGGCTCCCATACATATGAATTACAAATTTCCTCATAACTCCAGAACTAATCAAGCAGATAGAAGCAAATTTAGCATGCGGGTGTTTTTGCAGGCCAATTTTTTTCTATGGTGAATTGAGACCCCTCCCTTCTTTATGAGGAGAATTATGACCCCTCTCCCCTTTAAGAGTGGGGGCTTCCATACAAATGAAATACAAATTTCTTCATACCTCGAGAACTAATCAAACAAATGGAACCAAATTTGGCATGTGAAGGTTTTTGGAGGCAAGAATTTTTTCTATGATGAGTCCCCTCCCCACTTTAGGAGAGGAGGGGGGGGGCTTCTATACAAATGAAATACAAATTTCCTCATAACTTTAGAACTAATCAAGCAAATGAAACTAAACTAAATGAAACTAAAGCAAATGAAACTTTTCTATGGCGCATTGAGACCTCTCCTCTCTTCAGGCGGTAAATTATGACCCCTCCCTCTATAAAAAGGGACGCTCCCATAGAAATGAAATATATACAAATTTGCTCAAAACTATAGAACTAATCAACCAAATGGAACCAAATTTGACATGTGGGGGTTTTGGAGGCAGGCATTTGTTTATGATGGTTTTAGTCGCCTCACCCCTGTGGTAGGGCGATAAGGACTATCATAATACAAATAAAGCAGAAATTCTTGCGTAATTCAAAAACTAATCGAACTCGAGAAATTTTAGACTCTTTCATAAAACATTAGTCAAAAACAAGATCACCAAAAACTATCAATTATTTTATTTATTTTCCTAGGTCTACTAACCTCTATTAATTTCTTTCAGTTGGGTCCGAACGAGCGACAACGAGTAAGGAGAGAATAACCCCTGTTCCTCTTCGGTGGAACAATCAAGATGGACTGTACGGCTTCTGTCGGAAGAAGCAAACAAGGCAACGGAATAAGGATTCCTGGTGGACACCTTGCTTTCACAGGATCACTACTTGCAGAGCACTAGGTTGCTTCTGCAGACTCACTGGGGTGGAAACACTTGCACTAGAGTCAGGACTATTACTGTTCTTCACCTTTGGACTACACTGCTAGTAAAACACTGGTACTGGTTATCGAATATAAACGCGGTATATTTCACTTCAAACTTAAATTCTAACGTACAAGGAGCGCTGTCTTAACCTAAAGAGCACAAATCGCACAAGCGATTTATTAAAATACATAATGATGTACATTGGGGCGAACCAACCAACGGTTGAAAGCCCCATCAAATAGTAAATAAATAAATAAATAATGTACATAAGTAAATACCCCCACCACTCGCATTCGATGTTCCACGGGAGTTCCATTAAATGGTGCAAATTCGTATTGGAACAAAAACGGCTGCGCAGATAAAGTTCTAACTAGATCGTTGTCGACTAAGCGGGTGCAGTACAAATGTCGCATCGGTAAAGCAGAAGAAAGGCACGTTGATTAAACAGGACAAATGTCACTACGGTGAATATGAACAAATGTCGATAATGCAAAAGTATGATTGTCGATGTTGCAGAAACAAGATGAATGTCGATAATATTGCGATAATAAAACAGTTCAACTTCCAACTGGAACAACCCCTGCGAAACGGTACTTTCCACGAAAACATTTTCCGCGAAATGGTACATCCCGCGTAAGGTTTTTCACGAAATGGTATTCTGCGAAACTCTATATTCCGCGTTATGGTCAACCGAGAAGTGGTGTTCCGCAAAACGGTATTCGGCGAAATGTTATATAATCATGGCGTTTTAATGCTATCCGCTTTATTTTATTAGGCTAAGCAATGGGGGGAGTTGTTTTCTACTTTACTGTGAGGAGAATTTGTATATTAAACCACCCATGAACTCCTCAGAAACTTGCAAAACTCGAGATTGTGACAAAGGTCATCTGAGATTCACGATTTATGAACAATACAGTTTATTTTGTGGCAATGCGACGTTTTTCGGGTCAGCTAGTAAAGAATAAAACGTTGGTTTTATTATATTATATGGTTGTTTACATCGTTTTCGAGTGTTTGGAAATTTTTTTTTGAATATTTTATAGTGTAAACCGTTAATTTTATCTCTATATTCAGTGAAATCCCGCTATTTGGACGAATAAGTATCTGCACAAATTGAAGTTTAGTTCGGTTCGACCGTGTGTGATATCAATTTCGATTGTGCTTCTGGTCGTGAGCAGTATGACTCATACGTGCATTTTTGGTCCAACGCTTATTGTTTGTACGTGGCAGCATCCAACGCAAAATGGATACAAAAGTGTGTGGAGAATGTCACCTACCGATCAACGATCTGGAGCCTGTGTGTTGTGGCCAGGGCTTCGACCGATCCTTTTTTTCTACCGCAGTCACACCAACGCGCATTCAAGTTCACACCGTCCGTTTAGAGGTGGAATACGAACGCTATGCATAACACAACTGGCAGTTTGCTCAGTCAAACGCCGATCGCACGCAGCAGAACGACCGCGCTCTAAAATTTGTTGACATTTTTGTTTCGTTCAAGTTGCCTTTACCGTTTGGAGCAGCGAATGCCTGCAAAACAGTCAAATGATTGGCAATCACCACGCTAACGAAAAGCAACCGCACAATCGTATGATTCAATACTACAAAAAACAACCACTACATGTGCATGGAAGAAGTCGGTCGGACTCCGTCCAATACAAACGAATATTTTGCTTGCGTCGGACCGACGTCCGGGTGACAAACTATTACTGTGAGCAGCCGATTTGGAGACAAAAAGAGAAACGAAAAAATACGTCACCGTATGCTTCCAGTCAGTTTGCAGTTTATATTCTCAAAGAGCAAAGCAAAACGGGAGATTGACTGTTTGCTTCTGCAGAGATGCCGCATGAATTGTAAGACGGCAGCAGCGCAAGCGGGAGATTGACTGGATTCAAAAAAACAGTCAAATGATCGTTCAAAAAGCGGAGTTTGAATGCGGCAAGTTCGCATTCACGGCAGTCACATTCAACTTGCGATCCCTTTTCAAGCCCTGGTTGTGGCTTTTGCGAATCCCTTTTCCACATCGGACAGCAATGTTGTGGATTCAACGGCAGTGCACACAAAGAGCTGTTCAATCAAGGGAAAGCTATCTTCATTTGCACAGCCTGCAAAGTGGAATTGAATGGAAGAAGCATCCGTGCATATTTAGCCGAGAAGTTAAATTCTGTGTCGGGACCACCAGATAATGCAGTATCTAATCAATTCCAACAGTTGGTTGAAACCGATGGATCGTTAAGCGATAAAGTGGATCGTCTTATGCAAAGTCGTAATGAACAGAGCTCGACTGTCACATCATGGCCCAAACCGGGTGTTAAACGCCGACGAGCTGATTCTGATCGAGCTGCACGTGATTCGACTGACCGTGGCACCAGCACGATCGATTTTAGTGATCTGTCGGTTACGTCTATTACTCCCGCTCCCCGTCCGGCTAGATGGTGGCTGTATTTATCCGGCTTTCAACCGACAATAACCAATGCTGATGTTACGAAAGTTGTGTCTCGCTGTTTAGGTCTAAATGAAACCGACACTTTTGACGTCACTCGTTTGGTTCCAAAAGGAATTGACTCGTGCAACTTAACATTTGTATCGTACAAAATCGGATTGGATCCACAGCTCAAGCATTTAGCTTTGACTGCCTCTTCCTGGCCAACTGGACTATTATTCCGGGAATTCATTGATATGCTAAAAAACCGATATACTGGATCGATGGAAGTGATAAATCCGCCCGAAGCTGTATGATTGATGCCATGCAATTATTCTTAACTGCTGATGATCGGAATGCTTGCATTTCTGATAAAACTTTGACCTCGTCCACGTGCTGTTTTAATATTCCTGCTGTTGCTGTTTTGGATCCGGGACAATTTTTTACAGGCATTATGGAAGCCCCTGATCCCTCTGACACAGTCGAGCTAGCTGTAGAAACCTGCCACAATCGTCGTCCCGGTCCTGTGTTCGGAAGTGGTGACGGGGTCTTCCAGCCTGTGTCCTCAGGCAAGTATGATTGTATTCCAGAGCTGTCGGTACCTGATGATTCCTTGCATTCCAGTATTTCAAATCACGGGTCAGCTTCTCCACCACATCGGTTGCGGATTTATTACCACAATGTGCGCGGGTTGCGTACAAAAATCGACTCCTTCTTTCTGGCGGTTTCTGAAGGAGACTACGACGTGATAGCACTCACCGAGACGTGGCTCGACGATCGCATTTTCTCAACGCAACTATTTGGTGATCTCTACACTGTATTTAGGAATGACCGCTCTCATCGAACTAGTCGAAAAACACGGGGTGGAGGCGTACTGATTGCTGTTTCTAACAATCTAAATTGCCGCATTGATACCGCTCCTATCTTCGACACTCTTGAACAATTATGGGTGATCATCGAAACATCGTGTTCGGTCGTCAGCGTAGGCGTTATATATTTGCCACCCGATCGAAAATCTGATCCTCAGCTCATTCAACAGCATATCGATTCAATAGGAGCAGTACTGATGTGTAAGGATCCTCATACACTGGCGTTACTATTCGGTGACTACAACCAGTCTGGTTGGAGCTGGCACATTACAAACAATGGTCTGCCTATAGCGAATACATTACGGTCGCAAATGCCTCTTTGCTGCTGTGCCCTGCTAGATGGTTTCAGTTTGCATGGGCTGACTCAAATCAACACAATTTTGAATCGGGACGGTCGCATGCTTGATCTTGTTCTTGCAAACGAATTGGCTATGTAATACTGTGACGTATCTGTGGCACACGAGGCACTGGTCGATTTAGAAGCTGTTCACCCTGCTATAATTGCGTCACTTAATATCCTATTACCTGTGCGGTATGACCAGCCGTCGCAGAGCTCAATTTTGAATTTTCGTCGGGCCGACTACATCGAACTCTGTGCAGCCTTCTCTGAGGTTGATTGGAATGCTCTTTTGGATACCTCTAGTATCGACGATGCGGTTTGTTCTTTTAGCAGTGCCATTCAAAATGTCACCAATCGGGTAGTTCCAGTATGTGGACCATTACGGAAGCCAGCATGGTCCAATGCACGCCTACGTTCGCTTAAGCGTCTTCGATCGGCCGCGTTGCGAAAATATTGCTGCCATCGCTCACCGTATTACAAACATCGGTTCAACACTGCAAGCAACCGGTATCGTAGTTACAATCGTTATCTTTACAATTGCTATGTGAATCGCATTCAAGATCGTCTTCGCATGCAGCCTAAACAATTTTGGTCGTTTGTGAACGCGAAACGAAAATAATGTGGATTACCCTCTTCTATGTTTATGGGCAACTGCATCGCTAATAGTGAAGGAGACAAATGTGACCTTTTTGCCGAGCATTTCAAACATGTATTTACCGATTCCATCGCATCTGCTACAGAAATTGAAGAAGCCAGTAGGGGAAACAAGGGAGACTTGATCCCCATTTTGTTTTATGTATATTTCTCAAAAGTCTACTAGAAAAAAAACCTGGGTTTTCAATTTTTCGGCAGTTTACAATACAGCTTACTACCTACAATTTATCAATTAGTGATACGTAGCGCTTAACAAAAGATATGAGATATTTTGGAAAGTACAGAAAATTGTACATATTCAAAATATGCGGGAGACTTGATCCCCCGTCTAGGCACAATTGATCCATTTGCAAATATATATTTTTAAAGCTCAACTTTCATTTGAAAGTTTTATTAAAATAGGCCTAGTTCATATAGTGTCATTATTTAGTGTACAACAGTTTAATTCAAAAGTATAAAAAGTGTATAGAAATCGTTAAGTGCATCGATCTGTAAAAGTATAGCTTTGGACATCTTTTATAATTTGCGACGAGAACTTTTTCGTTAGGTTTTAATTTTCGAAGCATTATATTTTTCCTGTTTAATAATCAGAGCGGCCTCCAGCTTCAATTTCGTTGGTGCATCTGTAAGGATGTGTATCTCCTCGTTTTCTTACTCTTCGCATATTTTTACATGGTGATGCCTTCGGAAATGGTTTTATATTTACAGGTGTTATGATAATTGTATTGTACGGAATCATCGATTTTGGTACCTGATTAATAGAATTCTTCAAAGAAGATGAGTTGTTTTGTTCAAATGAAATCTTTGTCCGAGCAGTCTTTCTTCATCCTTGGAAAATGCACAGGTTGCTCCTCCGTAGTCCGGTTGGTAGATGAACTTTTCAGAAGCATTTTTTCGCTCTCTCACATATCGCTTAAGTGTCATTACATTCAAATTGAACATTTTTGCGGTCGTTCTGACCGGATTTCCAAACTATTCGTGATTTTTACATAACGAATGTTTACGATATGGAGAATTGTTCGTTTTATTATTTACGACATAACGGCCTCCAAGCTCTTCATTTCCTAACAAAAGGATCAAGTATCACTGAAATTATGTGGATCAAGTGTACCTGCCGTAGTAAGTTTTACTGAAAATTAATTTTGTAAAATATATACAAGTTTTATTGTAAAATGTATACAGCATCAATGAATAAGCATGTTTAGCTAATTTTTTGTTTGAAAAGTAATTCAAAAATTTCAAGGCAGTTTTCCGTAGCCAAAAAGTTGGACTTCACTAAAAAAAGAAGTATAGAGAATTATTCCGTTGCAATCTTATTATATTATATTTTCTTTGCAATGCAAAAATTTATTACATTTTTGTTCTGCAATTTTGTTAGTTGAATGAAATGTACAACTTTGTTTTTTTCTGCATAAAAACAACATTGTATTTACTGAGAAACAATGAATGGATCAAGTGTCCCAAGGGATCAAGTCTATCTGGTCTCCCCTAATGCAGTGCCATGTGATGTTTTTTCGTTTGAGTTACCGGATATTAACAGTGATATTGTAAATGCCGCGCTGGGTAAACTGAAGACTTCATATGCAGCTGGTCCGGATGGTATCCCCTCTGCTCTTTTGAAACGATGCAGTAACGTGCTTAGTCCACAAATCGCGAAACTTTTTAATATGTTGATACAGCAGCGCAAATTTCCTGACCAATGGAAGTTTTCTTATCTGTTTCCAATACACAAAAAGGTGACAAACGAGACATCACTAAATACCGCGGAATCACGTCATTGTGCGCTTGCTCAAAATTATTCGAAATTATCATAAATGACGCTTTGTTTGCTTGCTGTAAACTCTATATTGACGTTGACCAGCACGGATTTTTTCCGAAAAGATCAGTGACCACAAACCTGATGCAATTTGTTTCCCGTTGTCTACAAAGTTTGGATTCTAGCTCTCAAACTGACGCTATTTACCTAGACCTGAAAGCGGCTTTCGATCGAGTCGACCACGGAATATTGCTTAGCAAAATGGAAAAATTAGGTGTATCTGTAAACGCCGTATGCTGGTTCAGATCTTACTTGACTAATAGAAGTTTGTGTGTCAAAATAGGCTCTGCTGTCTCCAACTGTTTCTCTAATCAATCAGGTGTCCCACAAGGCAGCAACCTGGGTCCACTGCTATTTTCAATTTTTATAAACGATGTCTTACTTTTGCTCTCACATGGCTGCCGATTATTTTATGCCGACGACACTAAAATTTTTAAAGTCATTACTTGCCTGAGTGACCGCGCGGAGCCGCAAGAGTACTTGAATATATTTGTGGATTGGTGTGCTAGAAACCGCTTGACGTTAAGCATAGAGAAGTGTAATGTGATTTCGTTTCACCGAAAACGTACGCCCGTTGAATATAGCTACACTATTGCCGACCATCGTCTTCTTCGTGTACAGTGCATAAAGGATCTGGGAGTGCTACTAGACAATGAACTTACGTTCAAGAACCACTACGAAAACATAATCTCGAGGGCCAACCGACAGCTGGGATTCATTTTCAAGATTGCGGATGAGTTTCGTGACCCACTGTGCTTGAAATCGCTGTACTGTTCGCTTGTGAGATCAATCCTCGAAATTAGTTCTGTTGTGTGGTGCCCATTTCACGCAAATTGGTCACGCAGGATTGAAATGGTACAGAAAAAATTCGTCGGCTATGCTCTTCGCCATCTCCCATGGAGCGATCCGTCTAATTTGCCGCCGTACGAAAGCCGCTGCCGACTTCTCGGTATTCAGCCATTGGAACTGAGACGACGAATCGCACAAGCAGTTTTTGCTGCTAAACTTCTGACCGACCACATCGACTGCCCGGCGTTGTTAGAGCAGCTGAACATATATGCTCCCATACGACCACTACGACAAAGAAACTTTTTGTACCTGGAGCCGCGGGCTCATTTGTTTGGTGCTAATGAACCGATACGTGTTATATGTCATCGTTTTAATGAAGTATTCGAAATGTTTGACTTTAACGTGTCCATCAATGTCTTTCGTGACCGTCTTCTAGATGTTTTTCGTAGAAATTAGCTACTAGTTTATTCATTAAGACACAAATGTCAGATGAATTTTATATATAAACAATAAACAATAAACAATAAACGGAATCAAGATTGTATGATGAAAAATTCCGCGAAAGCACCAGTCACGGCACGGCTGGTATTTTTTATCAATTTCAGCAATCTCTATTATGAAATATGAAATGTTCATATCTTTCAAGCTGCATTGATGGTAGAAATCGTCATTAACCCATTATGACCCCCTATACCTAAATTTGGACCAAATGAAGTGAAACTCTGTAATCTATTATATTATGGATCGAATGTGTCGGAAAACGCAAAATCGTCATTTGGAATGCTTTCAAGGCCAAAATATCGCAGGTTTAATATTTCATAGGCTTAGTTTCAAACAAACATATTACAAAGTTGTTTACAGATTCCTTATCGAATTTTGTGATAGACTTTACATTTAAATACCAATTTACATGTCAGGTAACGTTCCGTCACTAAACGTAGACTTTTTCGTGCGTTTTGGAAACAAAGTTTTGTTCGCCATTTTTTCAATTTTTTTCCGCCATTTATCACAATTTTGCACTGTTGAAAATACAGCTACAGTATAGCTTGAACCATGCTCATATAACATATACTGCCGTGAATCACATAACAGCCCCATTTTTATAGGAAACTCCATAGAAAATGAGACTGTTATGCGATTCATGGCATGGTCTTGGGCAGAAACCACAAAAATCCCACGTTTTCATTTTCCAGTCCTATTCGCCATCAGGAATACACCCTCCAAGGCTGGTCCACTAACCTCTGAGCTATGCGTCTCCATTGTATTATCCGAATACTATTTTGTTAAAAATTGTTTCTCAAAAACTAAAGATAACATGTCTGAATTTATGATGTTAGGTAGGTAGCTATGTGTAAAAAATCAACAGTGTGACACATATATATTCGAACAAAAATCATTTTATGCTTGCAACGGCATATACAATTAATTCTGTTTCTGTTTGGAGCACGAGGTGGGGCAGTTAGAGCCAAGTCTGTCCAGGGCTGAGATAAGGTGGTTGTGATAATGATAAAAGAACCCTTGCGGATAACGCTAGCGCCATAATGTGTTGGTGATTATGGATTAATGAGGAGGAAGAAGAGTGACAGAACTTGGCTCGTTATAATTGTGTACTTGGTGAATATAGAATAAGATGGCTTGTACTTATCTTGTTTTCTCCTTCCTTGGTTTGTTTCCTCGTCTTGTTCGTAGTCGATCTTAATTAAGCCTAAAACAGGCTCCACGCCGGCCGTCCTCTCCATCGTTGTCACCAGTGCAGTCATCTGTGGCTGATCTCTTGCCTCCCCTCACGACAACATTGTTGCCGTGAGAAGAAGCGATAGAGATCAGGCAGAGAAAGAAAAGAAAAGAAAAGAAATTTTTAGTCAACATGTTGATCGCAATTTTCGAGTTAGTAATATCACGAGAATTCTATGTCTGTCCATCACCTATGCTACTACCGACTAACTACTCGCTAGGATGGACGCTACCCATCTCCCAAATACCCATGTCATCACGATTGACCCAGCGCTGTTCAACAACCTATGCTCATTAAAAACCACAGCCGCTTCTTTATCTACCATCTTTGCAGTATAGTAGCTGTTGGCGTAAATTTTCGAATATTTTGTGCGGAATATTATTCAAGAGCAATATTATCGCTCAGAACTATCGAAAAACTACTTGAACTTCCGAAAAATAGAGCAGATGCGATATAATGGGGACTGGTACTCGCTCGTATTATTCCCGGTGGCATTAATTGCATATTTGTAGCGGTAGTCAACCGATTTGTCGGTATGCTCTTCAGACCGTGGTCAATTGAAATGATTCTGTAACTAAGAAGGGATGAGGTGGATCAAGAAGAACTTCACTTGGAGATATGTATATATGCCGTGTTAAGTCTTAAGTGCAAGCTGTCACTGAAGCAAGACTTAATAAGATGTTAACGACGTTGATAATTCTGTGAGGATGGTATTGAATCGAAAAAAAAAATCCTCATACCATGGCCATATATTATGTACTATGACTCCATTTTAGGAAGTGGGAATGATGGTATATTGAGGACAGCCCTTCGCTATCGCTTGAATCAACCAGAGAATCGAATACCTGTTTTTACTTGAAGAAGTTTTAACTCTAAAAAGATTTAGTTAGAAATGGAATTTCAGTTGAAGTCTGCCAGCATTGGGCAATGGACAGAACAAAATATATATCGAGGCTATAAAGCTTTTCGAGAGATCCACTAAGTCCGACCGCGACGACAGCCGCAAGAATGGAGAGGAGCAGGCCGCCGGTGAGCTGCCACCGTTCGACTTGATGGACTCTCCGACAGAGGCTCATCAGCATTAGGAGGGCCCTTGGGAGACAAACAGCGTCATTCATGATCATTTTATGTTGTTAGTTGAATACCGTTAACGCGGTTAGTCACAAGACATGCAAATCATTCTAATAAAGGAGGGAAATGAGAAAAAAAATAATTATAATTAATTACATCCAAAACAATACAATAGAGGTGACAGTAACAGCAACGATAGCAATATTATAGTAATAATAGTAATAACATAGGAAACTGATACAGGAAACACAGCTACTGACTATAACTTCCTGCCCATTAATAATTGTAGTTTGGCAGCATAGGTATAAGAAGAATTTCCGACTCATCATAGAACACTCAAACATATATTCATTCGTACCTATACACCCATGCACACTCATACATGCATACACATGTATACATGTACGCGTGTGTATATTTTTCAGTGCTGTGCTGTCCATAATCGCATAACAGCCACAAATTCTATGGCAATCTCATAAAAAATGTCTCGATTACGCAAATAAAGACATCACATCATTTTTGAACACTCGTTCGTTCAAACTAGCGATAAATTTTAATTTTCATTAGTAAGTCAAAATCTCATGAATGGTGGGTAGGATTTGGTTTCAGTTTTCTAGAGAAATTTCTGTGCATACCAGCAATTTATCTAGGGAACTGAGTAAGCCCTCCCGGTGCTTCGGCCCAAACGGATTGAATTTAAAATCAAATCCGTTCAATTTCGCTCCATTCCTCTTTACGAGACACATGCTACACATAAAGCTAAATTATGCAATACTATATTACATTCTACATGCGGAATTAAGTTTAAGAGTGCCGAAGTGCGCGACAAACCACCTACCCATGGGAGGGCTTGCAACGGCATATACAATTAATACAATCATATACTAATATCATGTGCGTGTCTCATCATGATTTAAGTCTTACTTGATGTAGTTTCATTTTCTTATTGTGTCTCGTTCGGTGTACACGTACCAATGTTCAAGTTACGGTCGTTGATAATAAGTAAATTCCCAAATGGTGCTGCATGTAGCACTATTTTTCGTGAGTAAAAAACCCGGAAGAAAACGAAGCGTTAGAACTGCAGAGGTCATAAAGGCTACTCGAGAGTGAATTTTTTATAGTTGCGACCGGTCCGCACGGAAAATGGCAGTTGAGCTGAATATGAACAGGAAATCTCTTCGTCGAATTTTGAAAATGGATCTAGATGTGAAATTACATGGATCCCATCCATGGATTAACGGAAGCAACAAAACAAAAACGGCAGGAAAGATGCGAACTGCTGCTCCGTCGGCACGGTGATCGCGAAGTGAACTTTTCTGATGAGAAAAAAAAATTAAAATGATCGGTTGTGGTCGGTTTCGATCATCGATGTTCTAAAGCACAAACGGAATGTACCACGATACCAAAATTCATCAGCAGTCTTGGCATGAGGAGGCATTTCAAAGAGAAGGAAACTTCCTCTTGTATTTATTGACAAGGATGTGAAAGTTAATGCAAAATATTATCTACAAATCGTCTTAGAACAAAATTTGATGCCTTACGTTCGGGGAGTGTATGGTAAAGAATATTATTGCTTTCAACAGCAACTGCAAACTGCAACTTTGCACTGCAAATCATCTTGTGCAGACGTGGTGCAAAGCCAATCTGACGAATTTCATACCGAAAAACGAATGGCCTCCAAGTTTTCCTAATTTGAACCCACTGAATTTGTGTATATGGTGGTACATGCAGCAGAAGCTCAAGGATAATAAATATCATAATTTGGACGAATTTAAGTTAGTTATCAACAAGATGTGGGATGATATTCCGATGGAAGTAGTGCGTGCCGCATGTAACAACTTTAAAAAGCGTTTGAAGTGTGTTATCCGGGCAAAAGGCCAGCGATTGAATGTTTTTTGCGTTCTGAATCTATGGGTAAACAACTTCTAAAACAGAAATCCGAAATAAAGTCTTTATGGACAAAAATGTGACTTTGTTTTTGTTCAAATACATATGTGTCACACTGTAAACTCCCCAGAAAAAAAATTTAAAACTAATAGACCAAATCAAGGTGACGTCATCTGGCAGATACTGGCGCCCTTGTTTACAAACAGACCGCAGAATCCAAAAAAGTTTCATGTGTTTAAACGGCAAGTTTGTTGTTTAAACCGAGTTTAAACAGCATTAGGATTAAATTTAAAAGCCATTTTGCCTGTAAAATGTTAAAAAACACGCTACATTCGCTATAAATGGAAAGGAAAGTTTTCCAACATGTAAACAAGGGCGCCAGTATCTGTCAATTGACGGTATGATGATTTGGTTTATAGTCCCTTTAGTGCTCAAACTATGAAAACACTAAAAATATTTATCAAACTCATCAAAACTTACCTTATTAAAATACCAAATTAAATTTCTAAATTAGTAACTTAGGAAGGAAGGAATTTGTTTTCAACAAAAAGTTTTGAAATGGTTGAAGTGATTTTGTTAATTTTTTTTAATGTGAGCTCAGAGATAATTTTACGCTCTTGATTTGACTCTTGTTTTAATCGCATATTACAATATTATTGAAACAGATAATCATTATTCCATCTCCAAAACCGAATATCAAATATCAGTATCAACGAATTCGAAATGACAATTGATCTCTGAACCAAAAATGTCAGTTAAATCTTGAAATGTTGATAATTTTACTAAGCGTTGCTTTCACTAGAAAGCACTATTGCGGCGGTTATGAAAAATCCGCCTGCAGCGGCGGTGATAACGCACTCAGGAGATAACCGCGAGCTAAACGCAATATTAAAATTTAGGTTTTATGGTTTGCAGTTCTACAAAATAACAGTTTTGTAGCATGGGTTTGATGAAAAACAATTGATTTAGCAAATTTTCATGCATCAAATTGCAGAAATCTGCTCTGCGGTGATCTTTTGATGGTTTGGTTCAACAGTTAAGATAATCGCGATGTGAGGATTTTTCTTGCAATCTGCAATAGCACTAGCTTTTGACGTTTGATTGGCTCCCGTTTTTTTATCCGCCGAACTATATATATAGTAACTATAGTCCACTGCACGGAACTTAAAATGATATTCAGGACCTCTTTGGAAGCATTATAAATTTTTCGAAACGAATATACAGCAACGTCGAAATTCAGCAGTTTTGTTTATCAGGAAAATTTTTATCAATGAAATGCATATTCCTCCTGGAAAAAAGGGTTTAATATTGCATCGACTCAAAATCAATCATTTTTAGTTTCGACAACCGGACTTCAATTAAGCTAAAATTTTGCACAGCGTCCTCTTTAAGGGTAATAAACGTTTTGGAACAATTAGGATTTAGCATCTTAGCATTAACCCCGCAGTTGTCCCAATACGCTAACAGCTGATTGCGAAGTCTATCCTATAAAAGCAAATCGGGTTTCGAAGATAGAATGAAACACCCAGGTTTTGCTTCAACGTTTTGCAAGTGATCTTTTTTCTAAAAACAAATGTCTATTTGTATCGCAGTTTTATTATAAAGACACTTACGTGTAACACCTTCGGCACTAATTTCATGCATTTTAGTACACGCTGATACCATCCTCATTGCTAGTTGATCTACTATCAATATTCTCCATTCGGTTCCAGGTTTTCCGCTTGCCTGTGTTTTACCAGCTGGATTTTTGTAACGAACTACTTCGTTCATAATTTCTATAAAAATACAAAATACATTATTAGGTTCTATTATTTATAGAGAAAACCGGTATTACATTTACAATCAGATTTAAAATGTTAACGAGCGAAATCAATTAAATTGTTTTTTTTTCTTCTCATACAACAGAGCTATAAATTAGGTTGCTGGGCAAATATAACTTTAAAACTTCTTTAACGTAATTGTTTGTTATTTAATGAATTATCTGTGTTTCAGCAAAAATTTAAAAATACGCAAATTCGTGAAAGGTGACTATTTCCTGCTCTTAGGTACACTCATGCTCTTTGCGCAAGACAGAAAATGAAAAATCAATATAATATATTATACGTATTGAGGAAGTCACAGTAAATTTCATAAATTTGTTAAAGTTTTACAATTTTATTTAGAAATTACTTATTTTTGCTACTACCTACGCGTTTGATGCTTTTAGGCACAAATCGAAAAAATGAAAACATTTAAGCTAAAAAAACGTAAACATTACAATTAATCTAATCAATCTCCAAAATTTCATCTGATGTGAAAATGGAAAAAAAACACGAGATCATTGATTGAGATTTGATAAACAATATACGCCAATGTTAGCAATCGGTTTAAAACTGAATTCAAGGAATAATTACTCACTTTGACCAACAAGCAATTTTAACGCCATGCTGAATGTCTACCTCACTTCACTAGGTACTGACTGAGAGATGACTAACTAACAACAGTACGGCCAGTTAGAGTGACTATATACAGAGTGGCGCCAAGTCATCCCAAATGTATGCAATGCGGTTTATCCTAGGTTTCTCTTTCTCTTTCCTTCATACGCGTTGGATAGGTTGTTTGCTCGATTGGAATGACACTGACAGATAATTATCATTCCAATTTTGACATTGTCGCCACTCTGTATATAGTCACTCTACGGCCAGTATGCATGGCATGGGGCAAAAGTATAGTTACTATATATATAGTTCGGCGGATAGAAAATCGGGAGCCAAATAAACGTCAAAAGCGGAGCCAAAAGCTTTTCAAAATCCAAAATGCAGGAGTAATGTTAAAAAAAACACACTTTATTTTCATAGAACTAGTCATTTTCAACACCCGCCAGTGATTATTTTTCGTAAAAACCTGCACATTTCACCATAATTTCAAATTTAATTTCATAAATCAGGGATGCCAATTCGCCTGGTTTTCTATCCGCCGAACTATATATATAGTAACTATACTACCGACAGACGGATACATACGAAACCTCCTGGAACAAGGGCATGGTGTATTGTTATCTCTTTCTCGTGTAGGAGTGAAGAGAGCAACTTTCAAATGGTCCTCGGTAAAGGGGAATTCCCAGCACATTTTTTGGTTCCTGTCAAAGTTAACATTTTGGTACCTATGCGTGGGACATCGAAAATGTATGAATTTGACAGCCACTTCACCCCGTAGGATTGGAATGACACTGACAGATAATTGTCATGCCAATTATCGCCACTCTATATATATAGTCACTCTAACATGCCACAACTTTGGGTGCACCTTTTGCCTATCCAGCTTTCCACGAGCGATAATGGCGGTTATTGAGCACAAGTGGGCACAATCTTTTGACATTCATTGGAGGAGCGTCGAGTTCGCCCTGACGGAGTTACTATGGAAACATCCATGATTGTTTGTTGTTCGAATCAAGGTTCGAATGTAAAAATGTAAACATTGTTCAATTTTGCAGATCAAAATTGATTTTGCTAAAGAGGAACATAATTGAACGGACAACAAGTTTTATGAATTGTGGCTTCGCAGTTTTCGGATATTTCAGGGAGAATGGCCAAATACGCAGCGGAAAGTTTCTATCAAAACAAGACGCTGTTCGAGAGCAAACTTGGCAACGGTTCGACTAATATGAAGTTCAATGTTCACGTTTGCCTCTGAGTGCATTCGAATGTTTAATTCGCACGATTGTAGAAAGTATCGTGAGCCGGTGCTTTCAGGAAATTGTGGCCACAAACCACTACAAAAGTTTGAATCCGTTCAATTATGTTCCACTTCAGCTGATCTGCAAAATGAAACAATGTTTATCCAGCTTTTTACGCGCTATAATGGCGGACGCTGTAAATTGTGTTCGTAATATGCGAACAATCTTTTTGACAACTCTGCATCCATCAAAACTGGGCACTCTTCTCCTGTACGGCAGTGTTGCTCTTTCTTTCGTTTACACAAAAGAAGGAGAGCAATAGTTTTGTTTACATCACGCACATTTTTGCTTTCCTTCTTTGGCGTAAACGAAAGAAAGAGCACGGTAGTATTGCAAGAGAAGAGTGTCAGATTTGATGTATGCAGAGTTGTCAAAAAGATTGTTCGCATATTACGAACACAATTTATAGCGTCCACCATTATAGCGCGTAAAAAGCTGGATATTTTTACACTCGAACAACAAACAATCATGGATGTTTCCATAGTAACTCCGTCAGGGCGAACTCGACGCTCCTCCAATGAATGTCAAAAGATTGTGCCCACTTGTGCTCAATAACCGCCATTATCGCTCGTGGAAAGCTGGATAGTTACTATCCAGCTTTCCACGAGCGATAATGGCGGATATTGAGCACAAGTGGGCACAATATTTTGACATTCATTGGAGGAGCGTCGAGTTCGCCCTGACGGAGTTACTATGGATACATTCATGATTGTTTGTTGTTCGAATGTAAAAATGTAAACATTGTTCAATTTTGCAGATCAGCTAAAGAGGAACATGATTGAACGGACAACAAGTTTTATGGATTGTGGCTTTCCAGTTTTCGCAAATTTCAGGGAGAATGTCCAAATACGCAACGGAAAGTTTCTTATCAAGTCGAGACGCTGTTCGAGAGCAAACTTGACAACGGCTCGACCAACATGAAGTTAATGTTTGCGTTAATGTGTAATGTTTCGAATGTTTAATTCGCGATTGTGAAAAAGTATTCTGAGCCAGTGCCTTCAGCAAATTATGGCCGCAAACCACTATAAAAGTTTGAATCCGTTTAGTTATGTTCCACTTCAGCTGATCTGCAAAATTAAACAATGTTTACATTTTTACACTCGAACAACAAACAATCATGAATGTATCCATAGTAACTCCGTCAGGGCGAACTCGACGCTTCTCCAATGAATGTCAAAAGATTGTGCCCACTTGTGCTCAATATCCGCCATTATCGCTCGTGGAAAGCTGGATAATGGTGGCCGCTAGAGTGACTATATACAGAGTGGCGACAAGTCATCCCAAATGTATGCAATGCGGTTTTTCCAAGGTTTTTCTTTCTTTTTCCTGCATACGTGTAGATCATTTTGCGATGACGTCATTTTGCCGTCAAATGACACCACTAGGTGGTTTGTTTACATGTTTTTTATCACATCCAGCGGTTTCGATTTGAAATTTCGTGAAGGATTACTGCATCAGGTGCTTTAAACTGCATGTAAGGTACTTTCTCTTAAATAAAAACTAAAATTTTTTATCGTTATCTGCCGGACAAAGATAGAAAACTCAATTCAAACTTTAACACCATGTAAACAAACCACCAAGTGCTGTCAAAAAAGTGTGGTTAGGAGCTCCCGTGTAATGATCTATTGGATAGGTCATCTGCTCGATTGGAATGACACTGACAGATAATTATCATTCCAATTTTGACATTGTCGCCACTCTGTATACAGTCACTCTATGTGAAATGTAAACAAAACTATTGCCTTCCTTCTTTTGCGTAAACGAAAGAAAGAGCAACACTGCCGTACAGGAGAAGAGTGCCCAGTTTTGATGTATGCAGAGTTGTCAAAAAGATTGATCACATATTACGAACACAATTTATAGCGTCCGCCATTATCCAGCTTTTTACGCGCTATAATGGTGGCCGCTATAAATTGTGTTCGTAATATGCGTACAATCTTTTTGACAACTCTGCATACATCAAATCTGACACTCTTCTCTTGCAACACTACCCCATAAAAAGTTTGACAGATGGCATTTTACGCGTCTACCAACGAAATAGGGTGCTTAAGACATCAACCTGCTAATCAACCTACATAGTCGGGTTTCGTAGGTAGGTTCATTTCGTCACCCGACTTATTGGAGAATTTAATCTGTTTTCGTAGGGTGTCAATTAAATCGGTCAAAGAGTCGGTACAGGTTGCAAGGATTAGTTTGCCAATTAAGTTCATCGATCAATCATCAAACGGGATCGGTTTTCGTCACCCGAGCCGTCACCCGATTTATTGGCGAATTTAATCTGTTATCGTAGGATATCGATTAAATCGGTCAAATAGTCGGTTTAGGCTGCAAGGATTAGTTTTCCAATTAAGTGCACCGATCAATCATCAAACAGGATCGGTTTTCGTCACCCGAGCCGTCACTCGATTTATTGGCAAATTTAATCTGTTATCGTAGGGTATTGATTAAATCGGTCAAAGAGTCGATTTAGGCTGCAAGGATTAGTTTGCCAACTAAGAGTACTGACCAATCATCAAACGGGATCGGTTTTGGTCACCTGACTCGTCACCCGATTTATTGGCGAATTTAATCTGTGATCGTAGGGTCTCTATTAAATCAATCAAAAAATAGAATGATTCTGTATATAAATACCTGTATATAACTGTTGACAAATCTGAGTATCGAGAAAATGGCGTTACGGGATGATGTTCGTGGAGTTTGCATTAATAGTTGGTAAGTATACTATTTTCGAGTGTAATTATTTAGTCCACAATTTTAATAATGTGTTTTCGTAGGAACGTGCGGTTTGAATTGTGCTTTATTTGCAATTGAAAATTACGGTACCATCGGAGGCCATTGCAAAAGATAAAACGCAGATTGTAAACTTTTCAAGGAAGCAGCTGCCAAACTTGGGTCTAACCCAAGTTTAGCCGCTCTGATTCCGACAGGGCGTCCGTACTGGTAAAATTTTTGCTGCTACTGAACCGGCCGAGGAGCCATAAGGTATTGAGTATTGCGATGAATAATTTTAACGCTTTATTAAATTTACGCTAATAAAGATCTGAGTTTCAGGACAAAGAAAAAGTCTACCTGCTAATGCCATCTGACGAGGAGATACGGCTTGACCAGAATCGCACTGGCAAGAAAGCAGAGACTGAGAGCCAGGTTTAGTGCTGGCCGGCAGGAGTGCCTACTATTTACGTAAGTTACAAGCAAGTCCTTTATTAATTTTAATTTTTATTGTGCACTAATTTTTTGAATAAAAGATAAAAGAACAAGGAGAGTGTGATTTCCGATCGATTGGGGTGTTTAATATTATACACCTATTAATCCACCTATTTCGTTTCTATTGATCAATTTTAAATCCCGATTAATCAACCTATTTCGTCTGGTTCCGAAGATTGCATAACTTTTTGCATCGATTCATCCGCCTATTTAGTCTGATTTACTTATTTCGTCATCCGATTCCTCCTCCGATTTGCTCGGTTTTAGTAGGGAGCCCAATTGCATACACCAATTAATGCACCTATTTCGTCTGGTTCCGTAGGTTGCATAACTTTCTGCCTCGATTCATTCGCCTATTTAGTTTGATTTACTTATTTCGTCATCCGATTCGTCCTCCGATTTGATCGATTTTAGTAGGGAGCCCAATTGCATGCACCAATCAATCCACCTATTTCGTCTGAATCGATAAATTTTATCTCCCGAATAATCAGCCTATTTCGTCTGGTTCCGTAGGTCGGCTCTAAATGATCACCCTACTAAACTGCCAACGTAGTCGGTTCTAGTCGGTAGATTCTGTATACATGCGAATCGGTATATGCCCCTGTAAAACTCCCATAAGGGTAGGCTGGTAAATGTTGCAAGAATCGGCCGATTCGTAGGAAGCGAAATAGGGCGATTCACCAGTATAATCAATATATATAGAATGCCAGTGTCGCTGGTGTTTCATGGATATTTGGGTGGCAAACATGTTGCTGGTTCGTGTCTTGGATACGGGAACTACATTGTCAAATTGCCCAATAGAAAATTTTCCTGCCGACGAAATACCCCAAAACGACCAAATCGGGTGATTTATCCTACGTGATTTACGGAAAAGCAGAAGGATTTTTTATTGGGTTGCCTTTTTAGTTTGACAATCAGATTCCCGTTTCGAATCGATCACTCACACATATGCGCATACAGTGTAAATACGTAATTTTCAAATGTGTGATGTTTACCACGAGCACTGCAGCGACACTGGCATTCTATATCCAGCTTTTTACGCGCTATAATGGAGGACGCTATAAATTGGGTTCGTAATATGCGAACAATCTTTTTGACAACTCTGCATACATCAAAACTGGGCACTCTTCTCCTGTACGGCAGTGTTGCTCTTTCTTTCGTTTATGCAAAAGAAGGAAGGCAATAGTTGTGTTTACATTTCGCACAGTTTTGCTTTCCTTGTTTGACGTAAACGAAAGAGAGAGCATGGTAGTGTTGCAAGAGAAGAGTGTCAGATTTGATGTATGCAGAGTTGTCAAAAAGATTGTTCGCATATCATGAACACAATTTATAGTGGCCACCATTATAGCGCGTAAAAAGCTGGATATATTGATTCAACTGATTCACCCCACGCGAACCTACTAAATAGGGGGAAAAGTAGGAGGGATTTTTTATGGGGTACCGTGCTCTTTCTTTCGTTTACGTCAAAGAAGGAAAGCAAAACTGTGCGAAATGTAAACAAAACTATTGCCCTCCTTCTTTTGCGTAAACGAAAGAAAGAGCAACACTGCCGTACAGGAGAAGAGTGCCCAGTTTTGATGTAAGCAGAGTTGTCAAAAAGATTGTTCACATATTACGAGCACAATTTATAGCGTCCGCCATTATAGCGCGTAAAAAGCTGGATAGCGTGTAAAAAGCTGGATATATTTAGTTCTATCCAGCTTTTTACGCGTTATAATGGAGTGTTGCAAGAGAACACGCTTAAAAAATTTGACCCACTTTCACGAAAAGTGGAACAGCTCAAAACATGCGTATATTTTACACACTATTTTGAGTAACTCTTACTCCTTTTATGAGTTCCACCGTAAAAGCTCATAAATGAGCAATATTTACTCAAAAATGAGTGCCATTTCACCCAAAACTGAGTAGTACTTACACAAATTACGAGTAAATTTAACTCAGTTATGAGGTCGACCTAAACTACTCAGAATTGAGAAATTGCCATTACTCAAATTTTTGGGCTGTTCCACTTTTTGTCATAGTGAGTCGGTTTTTACTCATTTTTTAGTTGAGTCACTCATTTCTGAGTTAATCTTATTCGTTCGTGGGTTAAATTTTTTAAGCGTGAAGAGTGCCAGATTTGATGTATGCAGAGTTGCCAAAAAGATTGTACGCATATCACGAACACAATTTATAGCGGCCACCATTATAGCGCGTAAAAAGCTGGATATGCTGGCCCAGCAAAAACTAACTCTCCCGATAAAAAATGGGAGTTTAACAGGGCGATCTACCGATTCGTCGGTATGTTTAATCGATCGACTAAAACCGACTAAATTGGCTGTTTAGTCGGGTGATGAAATAGAGGTGAAAATTTTGTAACCTACGCAACCATACGAAATAGGTCGATTATTCGGGATATAAAATTTATCAATACAGACAAAATAGGTGGATCAATTAGAGCATTAAATTGAACAGTCTATTAAACTAACCCTAATTCTAATAATAATGCTCCTAATAATGCCCTGAAAGTGACCATCTTCAACAACTGCTCCTGTCTCAAGAACAGAAATGCCCACCGTGCTGGATCGCTTGACCAGTTCAAAAGCGACTTGCAACTTCTGAGAAATTGGCGACCAGCCGCCCAAGACCGAGTTAAACGAAGAAGACCGCATGAAATAGCACGAGCGACGCCGGCGCTATGACAACCTGTAACAATCAAAAGGTAATTAATTGGAATCGAAAAAAAGCTGTTCTTTGAAGAAATTTCTCTCTTTGGAACATACACGAACACTTATATAGACTCCTATAGTTTCATTTCACTAACCTGGTTATCAATAATCAATTTCCTTCATGAAGCCAATAGATCAATTTCCTTCGCAGAACCAATCCGTTTGCATCGTGACAAAGGATATGAATTTGTCGCAGAACCTTTTCGATTCCATGCCTGATTGACGGCGACGCCGATCCGGACGGAGTTCCATTAAGGAAGATATCAACCGAGTCAAGAGCAGCTTATCACTAACCTCTCTCTCCGTTGTGCGGCTCCGCAATCCGATAGGAAAAAATAGTCGCACGATAATTTTCAGTGCCAAATTCCAACTGAAATAGCGATAATAAGTTACAAATTCAATGCAGTTGTCTTTTTATGTAACGGATACTTACCTAGCTATTCAAATAAAGAACAAGTAAATTAGAAGTAAAGTGGCCTTGTTCAAAAATCAATCAGACTAAGCTGTCAAAAGATCATTCTGTACAGAGTAAACCGATCATCACCTGATTTAATCGTTACCCGACGGTAAAAGATTTAATATATACCAATGCGTCGGGTGACGGAGACAACCACCCAACGCGATTCGACGAAGTCGGTTGATTTGATTAATAGCTTGATTTCTTTGGCATCCTCTTTCGTCGGTAGACGCGTAAAACAGCATCTGTCAAAATTTTCTATTGGATCACCCGTTTTGTTTACATTTGCGACATTCGCCCTTTTGTTAATTCTATCTAGAAATAGTTTCGCTTTCGTAGTCGCGAAATGTTTGTTTAATCTAAATCGATTTTAGTTTATACATTACTACTCTAAATTATTAATTACGGAATAGACAGTTCAGTAAACAGTAGATTATCTATTTAAGTGTGCTATGTATTATGGAAACATGAATCGTTCGAGTTTAAAAAAAATAAATATATGGTTTCGTTGTAGGATGGCTTATGTGCCGAGAGGATTTTTTGCAAGACTTGCAATTGATAAAAGTCGGAACGATGAACACCTCGCCAACTGTAATATGTCCAACGTAAGTAATAATTATTCTAAAGACCGAGTATCTTCCTATAATGGATAGGCATCTAAGTGTTTGCTTTATTTTGATGTATTAACAGTAACTCAATATACAATCAAGTCCCGTAATCTTTTATCTTGGTGATCATTCACTGAAATCGCTTTTTACGTGAATTTCGGAATTTACATCAAACGCGGAACGAATCCTTCGTGTAAAAAGCGACGAGTGTATTGTAATTTAAAAATAAATACTGTAAATACTAAATACTATTCCCATTTATATTTGGAAAACGATTTCAATATATGTATATAATTAATGCAGGGTTTTTTGTTAAGAATTTTTATATCCTCTAGAAAAAATTGAAGATATCTCGTTGAGCATCTTTATACATACATTTATTTCTTCCGGAGTTCCTTACGAGAACGGTAGCTAAATCCCTTCGTAAGTCAGGTGTGGGATGATATCTGAATCATACAGAGGTTGTGAAGCGTGTTTTCTTGACCAGTCTAATGTTTTATCAACGACACACTCAATTGTATGTCGAACTTTGATGATAAAAAAGCCCGAAATCATCAAAATGTGGTTTATGCGGGACGTTATTCTATGACTTTGTTCCTAAGTTGATTTACGAATGCGAGCTGAAATATCAAGCAATTATTGAAGTCTGTGAATTTAGGTTCTAACTTTAAGGATTCAGTAGGAATAGTTTTAGATATTTACTGTTAAGCATTTCATTTCAAGTATTTTGAAAGTATTCTAAATTTTAGCCGATCGCCAAAAGCCGTCGAAATCTTCACTATCCAAAGACTGCGTTGCGTTGACGATTCCAAGCAAATAACTAATCCAAGAGTTTACCCGGTTTACTATAACGAAGGATGTTTTTTGTAGTTTTGGACTTGTGGTCCAACGAGTGGTAGCGGGTTATACCGCAAGCGTCTGCCCGGTATAATGCCATCAATGTTTTCGGCAATCCGTTTTGGCGAGACCGAATCTAAATTTAGTTTCGGTTCTAAAAATTCGGTTCCTGATTCAACTGTAATATTTGAATCGAATACACTGGAGTCGCTCCTTACGCGGATTTTTATGCAGATCTTAGAATTTAGGCAGTTTTACGCGATTTTTAAAGTTTATATGGAACTTATCCATGTATCAAGCAACTGGAGTGTATACAGTTGATGAAATCTATACCCATAAAAATGTATTTCTGTCTGCCGGGATGTTCCTTATACAATCGAAAATCGGCGTGAAAATTTGCATTTGATAGTTAAAAATTCCTCCTCCCACTAAGAGGGAGGGCTCCCATACAAATTTCTGCACAACTCGAGAACTAATCAAGCAAATGGAACAAAATTTAGCATGTGGATGTTTTTGGAGACAAAAATTTTTTCTATAGGAATTAAGACTCCTCCCCTCTTTAGAAGGGGAATTATGACTCCTCTCCCCTTTAATACAAATGAAATGCAAATTTCCTCATAACTCGAGAACTAATTATGCAAATGGAACCGAATTTGGCATGTGGGTGTTTTTGGAGGCAAGAATTTTTTCTATGATGAATTAGGACCCCTTACGTTTTTAGGAGGGGGGCTCCCATACAAATGAAATTCAAATTTCCTCATAACTCCAGAACTAATCAAGCAAATGAAACCAAATTTAGCATGTGGGTGTTTTTGTAAGGAAATTTTTTTTCTATGGTGAATTGAGACCCCTCCCCTTTTTAGGAGGGGAATTATGACCCTTCTCCCCTTTAAGATGGGGGGGGGGGGCTTCCATATAAATGAAATACAAATTTCCTCATAACTCTAGAACTAATCAAACAAATGGAACTAAATTTAACATGTGAAGGTTTTTGGAGGCAAGAATTTTCTCTATAGTGAATTAGGACCCCTCTCCATTTTAGGTGGGGGGAACTCCTATAGAAATGAAATTATGAAATACAAATTTCCTTATAATTCGAGAACTAATCAATCAAATGGAAGCATATTTGGCATGTGGGTGTTTTTGGAGGCAAGATTTTTTTTCTATGCTGAATTAGGACCCCTTATCTTTTTAGGAGGGGGAACTCCTATACAAATGAAATATCAAATATCCTCATAACTAGAAAACTAATCAAGCAAATGGAACCAAATTTGGCATGTGGGGGATTTTGAAGGCAGGAATTTTTTTTGTGATGGTTTGAGACCTCTCACCCCTGTGGTAGGGGTACAAGGTCTTTTGCCATCGCGAGAAATTTCCCTGGCCCCAAAAACTCCTACATGCAAATTTTCACGCCGATCGGTTCAGTAGTTTTCGATTCTATAAGGAACATAGGGACAGACAGACAGAAATCCATCTTTATAGGTATAGACCAGATGACCCAACAAACTTCGTATTGCCACAAATTAAACTGTCTTGTACATAAATCGTGAATCTCGGATGACCTTTGTCACAATCTTGAGTTTTGCAAGTTTCTGAGGAGTTCATGGGTGTTTTAATATACAAATTTTCCTCACAGTAAAGTAGAAAACAATTCCCCCCATTGCTTAGCCTGATAAAATAAAGCGGATCATTACAAACCATTTCGCCGAATATCATTTTGTGGAACACCAATTCTCGGTTGACCATAACGCGGAATATAGAGTTACGCAGAATACCATTTCGCGAAAAACCTTACGCAGGATGTACCATTTCACGGAAAATCTTTTCGTGGAAAGTACCATTTCGCAGGGGTGACCCAACTGAAGGAAAGTAATAGAGGTCAGTAGATCTAGGAAAAGAAATAAATCTAGATAGAGGTGATCTCTACGGGGGGTTGCCCCCCGCAGTGACCGGCGCTTCCGACGGCAGGTCGCCGGCAACACTCGCGGCCTGTGGCCGTCTGGCGCTGAATTATCTAATGTTACTATTGACAGTTTTTGGTGGTCTTGTTATTGATTAATGCTTTATGAAAGAGTCTAAAATTTCTCGAGTTCGATTAGTTTTTGAGTTACGCAAAAATTTCTGTTTTATTTGTATGATAGTCCTTATCCCCCTACCACAAGGGTGAGGGGTCTCAACCCATCATTAAAAAAATTCCTGCCTCCAAAACTCCTCACATGCCAAATTTGGTTCCATTTGCTTGATTACTTTTCGAGTTATGAGGAAATCTGTATTTCATTTGTATGGGAGCCCCCCCCTCCTAAAAAGGGAGAGGGGTCCTAATTCATCATAGAAAAAATTCATGCCTCCAAAAACACCCACATGCCAAATATGGTTCCATTTGATTAATTAGTTCTCGAGTTATGAGGAATTTTGTATTTCATTTGTATGGGAGCCCCCCGTCTTAGTGGAAGAAGGGGTCTCTAACCATCATAAGAACCTTCCCTGGCCCCAAAAACCCCTATATGCAAATTTTCACGCCGATCGGTTCAGTAGTTTTCGACTCTATAAGGAACATTCGGGCAGACAGATAGAAATCCATTTTTATAGGCATAGATTTGTATGGGAGCCCCCCCTCTTAGTGGGAGAGGGGTCTTTTGCCATCGAGAGAACCTTCCGTAGCCCCAAAAACCCTTACATGCAAATTTTCACGCCGATCGGTTCAGTAGTTTTCGATTCTAAAAGGAACATAGGGACAGACAGACAGACAGAAATCCTTTTTTATAGGTATAGACTAGCTGACCCGACAAACTTCGTCTTGCCACAAATTAACCAGTGTTGTACATAAATCATGAATCTCGGATGATCTTTGTCACAATCTCGAGTTTTGCAAGCCCCCCAGTGGGCGGCGCTTCCGACGGCGGGTCACCGGCAACACTCGCGACCGTCTCGTCCTGAATGATCTAGTGTTACTATAGATAGTTTTTGTGGTTTTGTATTGACTAATGTTTTATGGAAAAGTCTCGAATATCTCGAGTTCGATTAGTTTTTGAGTTTCGCAAAAATTTCTGTTTTATTTGTATGAGAGTCCATATCCCCCTACCACAGGGATGAGAGGTCTCTAACTATCGTAAAATGAATTCAAGACTCCAAAATCTCCCACATGCCAAATTTGGTTCCATTTGCTTGATTAGTTCTCGAGTTATGAGGAAATTTGTTTTTCATTTGTATAGGAGCCCCCCCCCTCTTAAAGTGGGGAAATCCATAGAAAATATACCATAGAAAATATTCTTGCCTACAAAAACACCCACATGATAAATTTGGTTCCATTTGCTTGATTAGTTCTAGAGTTATGAGGAAATTTGTATTTCGTTTGTATGAGAGCCCCCCCTCTTAAAAAGGTAAGGGGTCCTAATTCATCATAGAAAAAATGGTTGCCTCCAAAAACACCCACATGCCAAATATGGTTCCATTTGCTTGATTAGTTCTCGAGTTATGAGGAAATTTGTTTTTCATTTGTATAGGAGCCCCCCCCCTCTTAAAGTGGGGAAATCCATAGAAAATATACCATAGAAAATATTCTTGCCTACAAAAACACCCACATGATAACTTTGGTTCCATTTGCTTGATTAGCTCTCGAGTTATGAGGAAATTTGTATTTCGTTTGTATAGGAGCCCCCCCTCTTAAAGTTGGAAGGGGTCCTAATTCACCATAGAAAATATTCTTGCCCTCGAAAACTTTCACATGCCAAATTTGGTTTCATTTGCTTGATTAGCTCTCGAGTTATGAGAAAATTTGTATTTCATTTGTATAGGAGCCCCCCCCTGCTAAAGTGTGGAGGGGTCCCAGTTTATCATAGAAAAACTTTTTGTCTCCAAAAACACCCACGTGTCAAATTTGGTTCCATTTGCTTGATTAGTTCTCGAGTTATGAGGAAATTTGTATTTCGTTTGTATAGGAGCCCCCCCTCTTAAAGTGGGGAGGGGTTTTAATTCACCATAGAAAATATTCATGCCCTAGAAAACTTTTGCATGCCAAATTTGGTTCCATTTGCTTGATTAATTCTCGAGTTATGAGGAAATTTGCATTTCATTTGTATAGGAGCTCCCCTTCCTAAAGTGGGGAGGGGTCCCAATTCATCATAGAAAAAAATTTTGTCTCCAAAAACACCCACGTGCCAAATTTTGTTCCATTTGCTTGATTAGTTCTCGAGTTACGAGGAAATTTGTATTTCGTTTGTATAGGAGCCCCCCCTCTTAAAGTGGAGAGGGGTCCTTATTCATCATAGAAAATATTGTTGCCCTCGAAAACTTTCACATGCCAAATTTTGTTCCATTTGCTTGATTAGTTCTTCAGTTATGAGGAAATTTGTATTTCATGTGTATAGGATCCCCCCCTCCTAAAACGGGGAGGGGTCCCAATTCATCATAGAAAAAATTTTTGTCTCCAAAAACACCCACATGCCAAATTTGGTTCCATTTGCTTAATTACTTCTCGAGTTATGAGGAAAATTGTGTTTCTTTGGTACAGCAGCCCCCCCTCTTAAAGTGGGGAGGGGTCCTAATTTACAATAGAAAATATTCTTGCCCTCGAAAACCTTCACATGCCAAATTTGGTTCCATTTGCTTGATTAGTTCTCGAGTTATGAGAAAATTTGTATGGAAGCCCCCCCTTTTAAAGAGGAGAGGAGTTATAATTCCCCTTATAAAGAGGGAAGGGGTCTCAATTTACCATAGAATAAATTCTTGTCACCGAAAACACCCACATGCCAAATTTTGTTCTATTTGCTTGATTAGTTCTCGAGTTATGCAGAAATTTGTGCTTCATTTGTATGGGAGCCCCCCCCCCCTCTTAGTGGGGGGAGGGGTTTCTAACCATCACTAAAACCTTTCCTGGCCCCAAAAAACCTCTACATGCATATTTTCATGCCGATTGGTTCAGTAGTTTTCGATTCTATAAGGAACATACGGACAGACAGACAGACAGACAGACAGAAATACTTCTTTATAGGTATAGATTTGTATGGGAGCCCCCCCCTTTTAGTAGGGGGAGGGGTCTCTAACCATCATAAGAACCTTCTCTGGCCCCAAAAACCCCTACATGCAAAAATTTTCACGCCGATCGGTTCAGTAATTTTCGATTCTATAGGGAACATACGGACAGACAGACATACAGAAATCCATTTTTATATGTAAGGTACCCCGGGGCATTCAGCACAGAAACTCTTCAGTGGTATCACTTCGAAGGTTTAATTAGGAAAAAGGCCTATCAATGCATATGAAATGAATCTGGAGGAGAATTTTCAAGATCATGGCAATAGATCCCACCTGCCCCGGTAAATGAGGCAAGTGGGACCTATATTCAAATTTGATTAAAAAGCATAAAATAACAGAAAATTTTGTAAGCAATGTTAAAGCATTGCAAGAAGCAATCAGAGACAATATTTGTACGAATGGTTCGTCAAAAAATAGCGTAACAAAATCAGATCCACAACGGACGATTTCATAATTTATATAAAACACAGATCGTGAGCAATTACGCCGTAATGCATTATTGTAATGGGATGTGATCCAATTCTTGCGAGACATAATTTATGGTTAACCATTGTTTAATAACTCGAAAATACGATTATGATCGGTTTGCTCTACCATGCCCAATTCGGTAGAGCTACTCATAAGAGATAGTTACGCTATAATAACTACAACACTTTATTGTTTCAATTCCAGTTGCAAATTTGCTTAATTATATAAAATTTGCCTTTCCACATTCAATCAACATCATTTAGGTGTAACCAAAATGTGACCAAACTGTTTGTTCCCTCATAAGCTGTGCCAATGATCTTTTTTGGGTGCTCTTGGTTCAGTCCTTTTCGGTTTTATTTTAAGCCTTTACTGATATAAATATTATGTAATTGAACTGAAAATGTTCGGTAGTACATCTAAAAAATGTATTAAGACAGGAAGTTTTGTGCTGAAACACTTTATTTTTAATAGGTCCCACTTGCCCCGGGTGCTTTCAAGTGCCGATCTTATTCCGACCCATTTTTTAAATGCCGTTTGTCAAATTAAACAATTAGTTTTCGGGTTTATTTTGTTAATACACTCATTATGTTTACCTACTGCCAGAAAAACATGTTCTTTTACGAAAAGCCTGTGGCCAAAATATCATTTATAGAAAGGTGCGTCAAACTTACAATGCAAATTGAAAATAACGCTCAAATTTTAAGGCCAATTTTGGTGTTTGGAATGCCAGTTATAAATAATCCATAATTTTAATACATGCGTTTGAGCTGTATCTTTCATTTCTAGAAAGGTTCGGTTGCGTTGGACAAAATGAGGTTGTAGAGAGTTATGAGCTCCGTTCCCACTTACCCCGTATTCCCACTTGCCCCGGGGTACCTTATAGATTTAATAACCCTTTGTATCCTTTAATGTTATCTACTAGTTTTACGAAAGTATGCCTAAAACCTTCGATCCGAGCTGGGGGATTCCTAAATCGTATTGGTACGCTAGACATGTTAAATAAAAAGTAACATATCGAATTACAACGTTAGACACCAAAGTAGCAATATGTAAGATGGGACAGTTATACTTCTACTGGCGGTGTAGTTTTCATTAGTGTCTATATTCTAAACCAGACATTTATAAAGTCTGCAAGTTGTAAGCGAAATGCGTATCTCCCTCCCATAGCATAGGTAGGTGGTTTGTCGCGCACTTCGGCACACTCCTAAATTTAATTCCGCATGTAGAATGTAATATTGTTTAAGTTAGATATATGTGTAGTATGTAGTATAGTATTGCATAATTTAGCTTTATGTGTAGCATGTGTCTCGTAAAGCGGAATGGAGCGAAATTGAACGGATTTGATTTTAAATTCAACCCGTAATGCCGAAGCACCGGGAGGGCTTACTCAGTTCCCTAGATGAAATGCTGGTACGCACAGAAATTTCTCTAGGAAACTGAAACCAAATCCTACCCACGATTCATGAGATTTTGACTTACTCATGAAATTTAAAATTATCGCTGGTTATAACGAACGAGTGTTCAAAAATGATGTGATGTCTTTATTTGCGTAATCGAGACATTTTCTATGAGATAGCCATAGAATTTGTGGCTGTTATGCGATTATGGACAGCACAGCACTGAAAAATATACACACACGTACATGTATACATGTGTATGCATGTATGAGTGTGCATGGGTGTGTAGGTATGAATGAATATATGTTTGAGTGTTCTAAGTATGATGAGTCGGAATTTTTTCTTATACCTATGCTGCCAAACTACAATTGATAATGGGCAGGAAGTTATAGTCAGTAGCTGTGTTTCCTGTGTCAGTTTCCTATGTTATTACTGTTATTACTAATATTGCTATCGTTGTTGTTACTGTCACCTCTATTGTATTGTTTTGAATGTAATTAATTATAATTATTATTATTTTCTTATTTCCCTCCTTTATTAGAATGGTTTTCATGTCTTGTGACTAACCGCGTTAACGGTATTCAACTAACAATATAAAATGATCATGAATGACGCTGTTTGTCTCACAAGGACCCTCATAATGCTGATGACCCTCTGTCGGAGAGTCCATCAAGTCGGATGGTGGCAACTCACCGGCGGCCTGCTCCTCTCCATTCTTGCCGCTGTCGTCGCGGTCGGACTCAGTACAGTGGATCTCTCGAAAAGCTTTATAGCCTCGATATATATTTTGTTCTGTCCATTGCCTAATCCTGGCAGACTTCAACTATTCCATTTCTAACTAAATCTCTTTAGAGTATAGCTCTTCAAGTAAAAACAGGTATTCGATTCTCTGGCTGATTCAAGCGATAGTGAAGGGCTGTCCTCAATATACTATCATCCCCACTTCCTAAAATATGGTCATAGTACATAATATATGGCCATGGTATGAGGATTTTTTTTCGATTCAATACCATCCTCACAGAATTATCAACTTCGTTAACATCTTATTAAGTCTTGCTTCAGTGACAGCTTGCACTTAAGACTAAACACGGCATATATACATATCGCCAAGTGAAGTTCTACATGATCCACCGCATCCTTTCTTAGTTACAGAATTGCTTCAATTTGACCACGGTCTGAAGAGCATACCGATAAATCGGTTGACTACCGCTACAAATAGGCAATTACTGCCACCGGGAATAATACGAGCGAGTACCAGTCCCCATTATATCGCATCTGCTCTATTTTTCGGAAGTTCAAGTAGTTTTTCGATAGTTCTGAGCGATAATATTGCTCTTGAATAATATTCCGCACAAAATATTCGAAAATTTACGCCAACAGCTACAATACTGCAAAGATGGTAGATAAAGAAGCGGCTGTGGCTTTTAATGAGCAAAGGTGGTTGAACAGCGCTGGGTTAACCGTTATGACATGGGTAGTTGGAGAGATGAGTAGCGTCCATGCTAGCGAGTAGTTAGTCGGTAGTAGCATAGGTGATGGACAGACATAGAATTCTCGTGATATTACTAACCCGAAAATTGCAATCAACATGTTGACTAAAAATTTCCTCTTTTCTTTTCTTTTCTTTTGTTTCTCTGCCTGATCTCTATCGCTTCTTCTCACGGCAACAATGTTGTCATGAGGGACGGCAAGAGATCAGCCACAGACGACTGCACTGGTGATAACGATGGAGAGGACGGCGTGGAGCCGACTTTAGGCTTAAGTAAGATCAAAGACGGACAAGACGAGCAAACAAACAAAGGAAGGAGAAAACAAGATAAGTACAAGTCATCTTATTCAATATTCCATCATGTACACAATTATAGCGGATATGGAAAGGGCCAAGTTCTGTCATTCTTCTTCCTCCTCATTAATCCATCATCACCAACGCATTATGGCGCTAGCGTTATCCGCAAGGATTCTTTTATCATTATCACAACCACCTTATCTCAGCCCTGGACAGACTTGGCTCTAACTGCCCCACCTCGTGCTGCAAACAGAAACAGAAACAGAAACAGAAAGTTGTAAGCGAAATGCGTATCTGTCGTGAATAAAATTAATAGCGGAATTTAATCGTCAAAAAGTTTTTTTTTCATTTATTTATTTATGTACCATCTCCAACTACGCCGTACAGATTACTAACTTATTGCTAATTTAAATCTCTTATCCTAACGCTGAACATATTTCTAGACATCGTAGAATCAAACACATTACAAACATCATTAAAAGACCGCAAACAAAAACCAAAACAATTACAAATTACAAATAATGGCGGATTACGAAACCGCCGAGGAGGTACATTCCATCGCATCTGACCCAGGAGCTCGGAGCATTCAACGTTTCCTCTGGATACGCTCAATCGCAAGGGATTGCGTTATTTGGGAATGTACCCAAACAGGGGATGCATACTGCAAAATGCATCAAATGGGGATGCAAAATGCTTCAGATAAGCGAGCAATGCAGTGTCTTGAGGCAATAAACGTCCGTGAATCCAGAAGCATGTCGCCGCACAAAACCAAGCACTATGTTAGCTTTGGCAGTAATTAGGCTTATGTGCTCGTTAAACTTTAGCTTAGAGTCAATTGTAACTCCTAGATCGCGGATAGAGTTGACACGTTCCAGACAATCCGATCCTGTTTTATACTGGTGCAGAGAAACAGTATTGCAGCGACTGTAGGAAATTACTTTGCATCTTTGCTATTAACACGCATGCCGTTATCATCACACCAAATAAGCAGTTGGTTGATATCTGCTTGTAATGCAACGTAGCCGACAGGAGTGGCTATCCCACGAGAAATATTTAGATCATCGGCAAAAGAAAGTTTTGTTGATAAAAGCAGTCCCAACAAATCATTGATATAGATAATAAAGATGAGAGAGCCAAGCACACTGCCTTGGGGTACACCAGATGATATGCAGAATATTCTGGAGTGCGCAGAATTCACTTTTACGAAGGCTCTGCGGTCAGACAAGTATGAGTCTAGCCAGTCAGTGAACCTTGATGGAAATCCCATGTGGTTCAATTTGTCGATGACGAGATTATGTGGGACAGTATCAAAGACTTTGGCAAAATCAAAATAAATCGAGTTCACTGGTCGCTTAAGTTCGATCTCATGTGATATCGCTGTTACATAGCACATTAGATTCGATGTTGTAGAGCGATGTTTTTGTTCATGTGTGGACTCATCACTGTGACCAGTATAGTTGATCTATTGTGATATCGCCTGAGTGTTTGCTGTATGACCTGCACTGCATTTTTTTGCTATAATCGCTATTGAGTGAGCGATATGCTTATTAAATTTTATGCGTGCTTGTGTGTATTGGGGTTTACCCTTCCTTCAAGAGCTTGATCTACTTTACCCACTTATTCCTCGCTTCCAGTACTATCCCATATTACAGCCGTCCCTGGCGAGGACTTATTCATTCCTCTGACCAGTACACTTAACTATAGGAGAAACTTTTGCACTGTCAAGAGGCTTCAGTGGGCAAATATAGAATTCACCATGAAGAAAGGGTAAATGATGGGCCTGAGAATAAACCCACGCTAAAGTCACTTGACATCGTATGTCTTAATTCTACTAAGCCATTTCCCATGTGCCTGGGAATTTCCTTTCCTGGAGTGAGCAATTAAAAACGGCGGCAATCGGTAACGCAAGCGAAAAGACACAGTTTTTCAGAACAATTGGAGACAGGTCGTCTGCCCCGGGTGCCCCTTTCATTGAGTCGAGATCTTCCAGGGCGTTCTGAACTTCGTCTGCAGAAAACTGTATAAGCGACAGATTGATATGTAAGCGTATGTATGTATGTATGTCAGCGAAGCAGTTTTGCCGCTGGACGGGTGATGATTTGCTATAGGTATAGATACGCTCAAAAAATGAGTAAACCAGATTGGCTGCTTCCGAGTTGGACTGAGAAGTTGTTTTGTCGACACTGACGGACGAAGGAACATTGTTACCGAGTTTCCGTTTCAATAAAATCCCAGAAACGCGAAGGATCTTGTTTGACAGCTGACTGAATCCTTTGTAGGTAATTTTCGTGCGTTGCTGAGGGACCGCTTTGTACTCTCACATTCCCGAAGCTTATTTTATCAAATTCGTTTTTAGTTTGGAAATATTGGTTCCGCATTTTACGAAGGTTGTGTTTAATAAAATCTTTTAATTCCGTCAATCTGATTTCGAGTGTATCCGAGACATACGAATACCAACTCTCTTTTATAAAAAAATAAAATTTAATGCTGCTAACGATAAAAATTACTAACGATAATTTGTTAAACAATATTGAGACCCAATGTTTTGTTTTGTATATTTCAGTGGTATTCGTTATCAAAGCCGCCGGAGAAATATGCAGATAGGTTCATAGATATGCGTCAACCTGACGAAATCACCCTGAGCTGGTTGGAAAGATCGAAAGAAATATCTAGTAAATTATTATTACAATTGTGGCATTTACTAGCTAAAGCTATTTTAAGTGTGTTCATGACGCAAACAGACGTAAACGGATTACTTCGGAGAGGGTCCATGTTCATTCTTTCTGAGCTTCAGTTTCAACATCTGCTACTAAAAGGAGGAACAAAAGAATCACTAAAACAATCCTCAGAAGTAAGTATAACGTTTAGTAATATATTTTCCCTGTAAAACCGAATTATGTTCGTTGAATATAGTTGACTAGTTATGTAACTTTACTCAATTGTTCGGTAAAATAAAATACTTAAGGGGATATAAACAACTAAAATAAAAAAAATTATCGTATTAGATCTCGAATCTACATCCTTTTTTGCTTATTTTGATACTAATTTGTAATGATTCGACCACGGGAAGTGGATGAAAAACGTCTATATACATAAGTATTCCAGGGCCGCGTGGAACAAACTCGTCGAAATAAAACGCCATTCTCGTAAAAACAGGTTTTTCAAACTTTATGTTCCTTTTTCTCGGAAAATAATTAACGTATTGGAGCAAACTTTTTTTGTTGGTAGAAAAGTTTGTTTGGAAAGTGGGTATTATATTTATACACAAAACAGACAGAGAGAAAAAAGAAAACGAAGACAAGATTTTGTTTTACCAACCATCTTTTTATCTTTGTACTACAGTAATGACCCGATTTTGTCACCATGATGATGAATTTAGGGGTGACAAAAACGGGACAGTGACAAAATCGGGTATTTTTTCAATTTTAATTTTTTTGCAGATAACTTAGAACGAACTACATATATTTTATTCTGATCACTTTTAGGACATTTCGTACTTCCTTCTACCTCTCTGTGGACATTTGTCACCTGTTCACAGCACAGCCCCACAGGTATGAAAACACGCGTTTTTTAATTGCGCCGAAATGGTTGATTATACTGGTTAACTATGTTCTGAAAAATTTCACAGCATAAAAAGCTCTTTCTTATGGTATGAACGATTCTTTGATTAATCCCCCTAAAAGTAAGATAGAAAATTTATTTTTCAAGTAGTAAGAGAAAGAGCAAAATAATGTTCTACAAAATTGTTGAGAAGATTTTTTTTTTTTTTTTTTTGAGTGGTTTTAACCCAAAGGGTCATTCACCACGCTGTTGAGAAGATTATTATAAAGAACTTTTCCAAAGAAAGTGACCTTCTAGCTATTATAGTTGTGGAGATATGAAACAACTTTTGTGGAAACTCCACGATAATCAACACAGTTCTTTTCACAGTTTTTTAACACATTTGACATGTTTGAAAATGATTTTCAAACTAAGCTTTTGATAAATCAAAAGCGTGACAAAATCGGGGAAAAAACGTAACAAAATCGGGTCAAAAACGTGACAAAATCGGGGGTGACAAATTCGGGGAGTGACAAAATCGGGAATGTTGGAAACATCCTATTATCGTTTTCATATCGAGTTGCAGTAACTGACAGCGAAAGCATGTTCCGGCTTAAAATTTGACAGCGGGCCCAAATCAGACTATTGGTTGTTGTGTGATTTTTTGTATATGTTGGTATGTTCGCGGCAAACATAAGGTTACCGCCAATAGGGTACGTAAACAGCGTCGTTAATCGAGTTTTTTTTCATGTGTGGACTCATCACTGCGACCAGTACGTTGATCTATTATGATATTCATCGAGGTTACTGACAACTATATTCCATCGAACCATGTACCATGTATTTTACGTCATGCACCTGCAACTTAACGCTGTTCGTAGATTTATTTGACTTCGAAAATCTTTCCTCGCGCGCTTTCAGTAGAAGTAGAATCACATTGACCGTCAGCAAATATCAACGGCAACGCAATGGAACGGCATGTCGGTGATGGTCTCATGTAGAGATTCCAATCCCGCGGGGTATTTCAAAACCCGGTTTTTCGGTATTGATAAATTGAATACCGGTAAATAACAGTATTTGAAAAATAAATCGAAAAATGGTGTGATTAGAATTTTTGACGTAGGACCACAGACAAACAAACATAACACTCGTTTTCCATTCTTTGTACCGATTAAACAGTCGTTTCAAATTTGGGCTTTGTTGGGAATGTCTCCGTTTTGGCCAAGGTGGCGCTTTTTAACGAAAGCAGGGGAATGCCCCTTAACAAATACTTGCTAGTTCAAGGAATACTCCTGTTGCAATTTGATATATGGGAATGTCGATCATAAATGGTGCTGGTATTTAGGAAAAATGTGAGGTACGATAATTTTTGTTGATTTTTCTTCCAAGAGTTATGTCTGTTTGTCTGTGGTAGGACTATGCTGCCTATAATCGCATATCAGTCTCATCTAAAATATCATCGAGTTGAGAAAACAACGTTTGAAGGTATTTTTCTTGTTTTGGTTATTTCACCTGTTGAGCGTGGTTTATTCCTATTTTTTCGACATAATACAGCAATACCTCGATATCCCTCCCATGGGTAAGTGGTTTGACGCGCATTTTGGCTTACGCCTAAGCTTAGTTCCGCATGTAGAATGTAATATAGTTTAAGTTGGATATATGTGTAGTATGTAGTATTGCATAATTTATTTTTACGTGTAGCATGTGTATCGTAAAGCGGAATGGAGCGGAATTGAACGGATCTGATTTTAACCCTCTCTGTCCCAGAGGTGTTTTGGTGTTTTACAGTTTTTTATCATGTAAAAAAGCTATAAATTAGCAATTCGTCAAACGCAACTATACAGTTAGTAAAACAATGTTTTTACTACGTTATAAAATCAAAATATCCATATTTGAACGCCTCAAAAATTTTATCGGCCAATTTTAGTACCGGAAGTCATGGAGCACTTGTGCTACCATGGGACAGAGAGGGTTAACCCACCATTTATGGGATTTTGACTTACTCATGAAAATTTAAATTTATCGCTAGTTAGAACGAACGAGTGTTCTAAAATGATGTGATGTCTTTATTTGCGTAATCGAGACATTTTCTATGGGATTGCTATAGAATTTATGGCTGTTATGCGATTATGGACAGCACAGCACTGAAAAATATACTCGCGCGTGCATGTATACATGTGTATATATTCGCATGTATGAGTGTGCATGGGTGCATAGGTATGAATGAATATATGTTTGAGTGTTCTATGATGAGTCGGAGTTTTCGCTTATACCTATGCAGCCAAACTACAATTATTAATGGGCAGGAAGTTTTAGTCAGTAGCTGTGTTTCCTGTGTTATTACTTCATTATTATTATTATTATTATTGCTACTGGTGTTACAATTATAATCATCTTCAATATTGCTATCATATTTGTTACTGTCACCTCTATTGTATAGTTCTGCATGTAATTTATTATAATTACACAGGTCTGCAAAAAATAATTTTTTTCCAGATGCATGAGATACTTTAGGTGAATTATATGTTTTTTGAGGTGCTGAATCCAAAACTGACTTCCGTTTCTCTCCATCACGTATAGATTTTTTGCAAATTATACTTCTTATATGGAAAAGTCATAAATTGGGTGGAAAAATTATTATCACAGATTCGTAATAAAGACCCTAAATAAGGTCTTTTTTAGTATTTTTGTAAATTTTTACTTATTAAATACAGGAAAAATACTACTGGACTGAAATATTTTACTTCTACTATTTTTTCTCTCTTCAATACAGGATTACTTTACTCAGGTACGCTAACTTGCGCACATTCAACTGCAGTGCCTCATAGAAGCAAAATTTGTAAAAAATATGTATGAAGCATTTGTCTAGTTGAATGTAATCTACAATTTTGCTGAATAGAGTAGTGCATTATTTTTTCCATTTATAATAGAAACGGCCTTTAAATCTTATTATATAAATAGAATGTTTGTTCGCGTTAAGGATAAAGTTGCAACACTATTATTGCGTAAATACAACAGATAATGGAGTACTCAGTTCAGTAAGATTGTAGATTGCATTCCGCTCTACAAATGTTTCATACTTAACTTTTACCTAATTTGCTTCTATTAGGCAATACAGTTGACTGAGCACAAGTGGGCTTATTTGAGCGCACCAAATCTGCTTTAAAATAATATTCTCCATAGTTTCTCCATCATATATGGTTTTTTCCAAAACATGGTAGGGTTTACATTAATAAATACAATTCTGATGTAAAAATAAATTTTTTGATGTAAATTACAACCGGGATATTTCTGCTGCTTTATGTCTAAAACCAACTTTCAAAATTATTCAACAAGTATTGCATTAAAACGTGACGTGATGGACAATTTTTATTATTTTTTCTGAATTCAGTGGACAAAAATCTATAAGAATCAGTTGAAAAATCCTATGCAGTTTTTTTTGATGCAGACCTGTGTTATTATTGTTATTTTCTTATTTCGCTCCTTTATTAGAGTGATTTGCATGTCTTGTGACTAATTGCGTTAACGGTATTCAACTAACAATATAAAATTATCTTGAATGATGCTGTTTGTCTCCCAAGGACTCTCCTAATGCTGATGAGCTACTATTGGAGAATCCATCAAGTCGGACGGCGGCAACTCACCGGCGGCATGCTCCTCTCGATTCTTGCTGCTGTCGTCGCGGTCGGACTCAGTGGATCTCTCGAAAAGCTTTATAGCTTCAATATGCATTTTGTTCTATCCATTGTCCAATCCTGGCAGACTTCAAATGAAATTCCACTTCTACCTAGATCTTTTTGGAGTATAGCTCTTCAAGTAGGTATTCGATTCTTTGGCTGATTCAAAGGATAGCGGAAGGCTGTCCTCAATATACCATCATTCCCACTTCTTAAAAGATTGTCAATCTCGCTAACATGTTATTAAGTCTTGCTTCAGTAACAGTTTGCACTAAACACGGCATATATACATATCTCCAAGTGAAGTTCTACATCAGTGGTTCCCAGACATAGGTGTGGTGTGGGCCAAATCAGATCGTCCCAAGAGTCCGCGGGCCGCAATGACCTCTGGCCATTCTTGTGCATAGCAAAATGTAAAATAGGCGGCAACAAAAACCGATTTCCAGGAATCACCACATCTTGTTAAACCGGAAAGCAATAAGATCAAAAATTATTAATAAGATCTACAATATGCACGAGGTACTACGATTAAACTGAGTGACCCCTGTGTCATCAAAAAATTATTCATAAGTCTGCCATCTCTCAAATCAGCCCGCGGGCCATACGAATCATCACGAAGGGCCGCAGTTTGGCCATCACTATTCTACATGATCCACCATATCCTTCTTAGTTACAGAAATTCTTCAGTTTGACGACTATACCGACCGAAGAGCATACCGACAAACCGGTTGACTACCCCTACAAATAAGCATTTACTGCCACCGGGAATAATACGAGCGAGTGCCAGTCCCCATTATATCGCGTCTGCTCTATTATTCGGAAGTTCAAGTAGTTTTTCGATAGTGCTGGAGCGATAATATTACTTACTTACTTACTTATGTGTCCATGTCCGCCGGTCCGGCAGAACAAAGGGATGAAATCAGAGATCTCCACTGCTGACGGTTACCCGCCATGGCTTTTACCTGTCGCCAGGACAGGTTCACGTCTACAGCCTGGATGTCGTTGGCTAAGCTCTATCGCCATGAGCCTCTGGGTCTGCCTCTTCTACGTTGTCCTTGTGGATTCCAGTCGAGTGCTTCTCTGCAAACCTCGTTCGCTCCTTTCCTCAAAGTGTGTCTGATCCACTTCCACCTACGTTCACGAATTTCTGTGGCTATCGGCCGTTGATGACACCGACGATGGAGTTCCTCATTGGATATCCAGTCATCAGGCCACCAGGCACGAATGATGTATCGCAGGCACCGGTTAATGAATACCTGCAGTTTTTGCGTCGTCTCCGCTGAAACGCACCACGTTTCGCAGGCATACAGCAGTACGGATTTAACGTTTGAATTAAAGATTCGGGTTTTCGTACGTAGAGTGATCTGGTTTGAGCGCCAAATGTTTCGCAGACCTGCAAAGGCACCCCTGGCCTTCCTGATGCGTGTGGTTATATCATTCTTCGTACCACCATCGGGCGTTGTCTGACTACCAAGATATTGAAAGGCGTCTACCTGCTCAACTTGTTGTCCCGCTACTGTGAAGTTGGTGGAATTGTCAGTCAGCGATAATATTGCTCTTGAATAATATTCCGCACAAAATATTCGGAAATTAACGCCAACAGCTACAATACTACAATGATGGCATGTAAAGAAGCGGCTGTGGCTTTTAATGAGCATAGGTGGTTGAACAGCGCTGGGTTGCCGTTCGTGATGACATGGGTAGTTAGAGAGATGAGTAGCGTCCTTCCTAGCGAGTAGTTAGTAGTAGCATAGGATATGGGCAGACAGAATTTTAGAATCCTCGTGATATTACAATTGGCGGAACTAAGGCCCCCCTAGGAGAGATTTAGCCCCCCTAGAAAAATTTACTTGTCCGACCAATAACATGGTCGAAAAAAATGCCAGGGCTATAACCCCTCCTTGAAATGAGCGCTGGTTCCGCCAATGTATATTACTTACCCGAAAATTGCAATCAACATGTTAACTAAAACCTCCCCCTTTTCTTTTTCTTTTTTCTTGTCTGATCTCTGTCGTTGCTTCCCATGGTGACCCGTACGTTGTCGTGGGGGGCAACGAGGGATCAGCCATAGGTTGAAGACGTTGGAGCGGACGACGTGAAGTCAACGTAGGCCCTAAGTTATTACGAATATACGAACAAGACTGATACATGCAGAGAAGCGGATAAACAAAAGGAAGGAGAAGATCAAGATAAGTACATTCATTGTTATTGCTTATACAATTGTAGCGGGTTTGCATAGAGTCAAGTTCTGTCATCTCACCAACAAATCATAAATCCGATGATACTAGGAACGAATTGGACCGCCCAGTTAGCTTCGAAGTACGATGCTGACCTAACAAGCCAGTCGTGTTCGAATCTTGGCTAGGCGGTTTTTGCTAGTCAGTTGCTAGTGCAGAGAGTCAGTAGGATCGTTGCACTGACCCCGTAATTTTCCTGAACTCTAACAATCGGCTGCGAAGTCTGTCGATAAAGAAGGGTAATGTCTATTGACGATTTAAGCCCAAGACTTTGCATTGCTTTACTAGCGACGAATTCGATTCCAGGCTCGAAAGGATTTATGGGGTGCGTACGACTTGAAAATTCAAAACTCTAGCTCCCAGACCGATCCTTAACGGTCGATACTTTTTGGAAGTCATCAATGTACGGTATTTTCTTATCGACTTTGACCACTATTTCGTCGTAAGATCCGCGCAAGGTTATCGGAATCGGCGAAGGCTCGCACTGAGAGGATGTTGCATTTCAACATTCAGCGGTTTACGGCATATGACGTTGTAGTGGAGTACACCAGAAAGCTTGATCAACGAATCGCAGAACAGCAGGAAGAAAGGGAATAAGATGTAAGTGGGCTGTGGAGGATCCTACATGGCGCCAACAACTACGAGGGAAGTGATAGGCACAGGGACTTTCTGTGCGCGCGCCTCTGTTTCGTGCGACGAAATTATTTTTACTCTCGCGCACAGTATTTCTATCTGCAAGTGATGTGACAACGTATGTCACGTAGGTCACGTACGATTTGTTGTTTGCTCTTTTGCTTTTCCTTCGCGAACCAGCGGGGTGCGTCCAAAGATTTCTCGTCGCTTTACAAGTTGAACGAGATACTTGTATGGCATGTACGTGAGACAGTTCGTGCGCTTGATCTCGCGAGACTTGCTCGTGTGCTTGTCGCGCTGCTTGTCGCATGTCGTGTGTTAGGCCCCGTACAGAGTAAACGCGACAGCGACGCGACACGACTTCGCTCTCATGTTGCTAAATGCACAGTCCTGCTTCGGGCGAAAAAGGGCTGCGCGTATAACTACAGCAAGAAATGTCGCGTCGCGTCGCATGTCGCTTGCACTCTGGCGGTATCCTTACGCTTTGTGCTGCTGCATAAAGCTTGGGTTTTTTTTCGTCGTCGTGTTTTCTGCAATCTAGCGCGTTGAATAGTCAATAATTAGGCAGGTAGCAACGGATTGGTTGCAAATAGTGCTTGAAAGTTTACCTTCTGCGGCTGAAGTGGTAGTTTGAGAAACATCAGAAATCAGAAAAATTCAACAGATACGCTATGTATTGTATTTTAATTCTGAAGTTTTAAAAGTTGCTAAACATATGTTCTGATTTCTAAAATAAATAAAATGTGAATATTCATAATTCAATATTAACAATTATTAAGTTAAGTTTAGGTGTCCAGCAGACTTCAACATCGAGTAATCGTTAAGATTAGGGTACCTTAGCAGAAGCTTAATAAAACCTGGTGTTGTTAATTTCGCAACGAACTTTAGTTGAACTTTTATAATATTTACGGATAGCACGTATTACGAGTATTACTCATGAAAAAATCTATCCTGAGACATTTAAGCTCAAAAATCGAATGTATGAAATTGCGTACAGTATTTTGATTTTGGCATGCCACGATTTTGACACGGACCGAATTTAGCAGTAGAATTTAGAAAGTATTTCGCTTTCAAAAATATGCTTAAACATCAATCAGTTTCGGTATACATGTTCAAAATGGCGCAAAATGATGACGTCAGTATGTGCATAAAAAATGGATTGCAGTTGTAGAATTTTTCAACAGATATTTTTATTGACATAGAACTATGAGTACATCGGGCTATGAGTTGGGCTTTTCGAGTATAAAATTGTTGCAATCATAGATAAATCATTGATTAATAATATTTAGTCCATTTTTGACTAATTTTTACTCAATTTTTCCATAACAAAAAGGGTCTCGATTTTAGCAACATAGGCGAGACGCAAAATAGGCGCAACATAGGCGAGTTGCCAAATTTGAAACCCTACTGTATTTCTATAAAAAAGCATTTCGTATTCGTAAATATTTATTTTTTTATTGCATTGTGGATTCCATCATGTGAGTTGATTTTAAACGTCATACATATATGGATCTGATGACTGCAAAGTTGTTGCAGTTATCGAACTTGAAGTTAAAAGAATTGTATCGAGAAACCCAATCTCTGGGATAGGAGACACTTACCGAAATGATGAACTTATCTCTTTACATGTTGGAGTTATGTTTAATTGGTTTTCTAAATACAGTGGGATTTCATTTATATTATGGCATGGTTCTATTTTGGGATGCCTCGATTTTGGCAACAAAAGTATTCGTTTTTTTTCAACACGCAAACAAAAATATGCTTAAACATCAATTAATTTTTGTATACATGTTCAAAATACTCAAAATGATGACATCAGTATGTGCAAGTTTTTATACTCTGTTTTGCTAAAAAATCTACTTTTTTTTTAAACCATCGTTCGCGAAGGGACGAGGTATCTACTGTTTCGAGGTATTACAAATTCTCATATTCTAATCATTTCCAACCAATCAAGTTCAAAAGTTACAATGTTTGAAGAGATGTTTCAATAAGAATTTCTCAATTAAGTTTAGTATGGAATTTCTTTGAAACAACCCTGTATTTATTAACCCTTTGTTTATACACTGGGGTCAATTTGAGCCCTGGCCACTTTGAGAAGCTATAACTTTTTTTATTTTTCAATGAATTAATCTATTTCTTTCGCGACTGGATGTATCTACTGGAGATCTTTTATTATAAAAGTTATTTAATCAAAAAATTTCGAAAACTTACGTTTTGCGACAATTTTATTGAAAAACTTACGTTGTCTGTACATTGGGGTATATCTCAGTGAAAACTTGACGGATTTTCGAATTTGTAGATGTTTCAGAAAGGTAATTTAATGGACTAAATGATAAAATTATGAATGGTGACTGACGGGGGGGGACCTTTTAAAAGTAAAAGTTTTAGTAAAAAAAAGTCGGAAAAATCGGATTTTTTCAGATTTGTAACGTTTATATCACGAAATCCTTACCATCTAGAGCGATGGTTCCTTCTACAAAAATATACACGTACACGAGATCTTCAAAGTTACATGTGGCGTTTTACAGGATTTGCTCGCTAGGTGGCGTTAATGCGAGAATAATCAACTTTTGTCTTAAATTGATGAATTCTCTTCGTGGAAATCGTCCTTGCTCGCGGAAAAATTGGACAGATACACAAGATTTGCAGTAAGCATGGTCTTGTGGCAGAAAAAATCTATGGCTAATAGTGTGGTTCAGAATTTGATCGCTAGGTGGCTTTGGTGCTCCATTTGTTTTTAGTTCTTTATCGCAGCTTATAATACTGACTGGATGTAAGATTTTTTTGTCTACGGCATAATTGTTTAAATAGTCGAGACCACTCTATTCTGAAAATTTTGGTACACAATTCAGTCGCCAGGTGACGCTAGTGATGTATTCGTTTTCTTCCGGTACTTACTATGTTCAATTTTTGCGCATCGTTTTAACATACATCCTGGCTGAATGGGTACATTACTTGGCTATATTGGTATTGCGAATAATTGTACTAGTTTTATTTTGCGAATTAATGTCGAAGACGACGACCTCTTTTAGAAACAATATTTTCATACACAATAGGTAAATAAATCTTTAATCTGTAATCTGTGGGGGGTTGACTAGCTGGATGCTGATGAGTGCATTACTTCTACACTAGGTCCGAGGGGTGATCTTATATCGGGGCCTCCAAGAGTCATTTCTGCCTGCCGAGATAGCTTACGACAGCCAATAAAACGCAGTAGCGAATTGACTCTGGAGGTTCCAAGATCAGACAGCGTCAAGTTTTGGTCATATAGTTATGTATCATACGTCATACGGGGTGCTTGTGTGGGCACCTTACTATGCTGTTCAAATCAACCGGATGAATCCAGCGTCAATTCGTTCGGTTCGGTAATGTATCTAGAAGAATTTTTAAAAATAGAATAAGTTTATATTAAGAACTGTCTGTACGATATAATCGAAGACTAGGAAATAAAATTAAAAAATTAAATCAGTCTAGTTATCAATGGTTAAAATGGTAGACGTTTGAAGCAAAGAGATAAAGATATACGTTTTTCATACCTGTTGTTCGGATGCTCATACTCCGTTTCTCTTACCCTTTTATGATGAATTTTGCCTCAATTCAACAGGAATTCCCATTCCTGTTAGAGCCGCCATTGCCTTGTCTTCATCAAGTGTACCCATATTTGCCTTGTTTTAGTGGGGGTTTCTCGAGCGAAGTCAGATCCTCTAGTAACACCTTGATCCAGTGTAGGTAGTGTCCTAAGCCTTTCTGCTGCAACTATCCCTGTTTGGGTGGTGGTCTTAGTTTCTTTCCCTGGCGTGCAAGGCATTGGATGGCGTGTGTGATGGCGTGATGGTCTCTCACACACATTAATGCATTGTGGAAGACGAGGTTGAGAAGAGAAAATAAGAAGAAATGGGATTTTTAGTCAGTGGTAAGAAAAAGGTGGTCTGGTTGGCATGCGAGACAGAGTTCTTCAAAGCTAGAACCCAAGATTATAGAATCTTAAGAACTCCGCCCACATAAGAGACTAAATAAGAGGTAGGGTGACTCTGACTCTTTTTAGCTCCCACTCCCATCCGTATGCCCCCAAAGGCTGACCGCCAAGCCCAGGGTACTCCATCACTTTTATTTTAGACTTCAATGGTATTTTTAAGTTGCTCACTGGTTCCGTTGACCTTGACCTAAACTAAGGATAGATTGTTTAATTATGTAATTAGTTTATAACTAGTTAACCACATAGTGAAAAAACTACAAGGTATACAGCCCTAAGGGTTGTACGAAAGGGTGACGTAGGGCTGTATCATATAATACTCATTACATTGATAACATGTTTTAATCGATGAAGTATAACTTTACGTCTGATCATTAGATAAAAAACTAATGCAAACTGCATTTATGGCATATTCATATTTGTGTATCTGTGAGTATCATTGTTCGAGTGTTTATTTGTAAAAGAAGAGCCAAATATTCTGATTTAATTCTTCATTGAATCAATGGTGGTTTTGAAAAAACCGTTTGAAGATGTTTGCTGGCCCTGAAAAGAACTATGTTTGAGCTGATAGCTCATAATACTATAATTACTGTTGCCAATATATAGATGGATGTCGCTATTCGGTCCTTTAGACTCTAGGATGATGGTTGCCCGCTAATACAGGAGTGATAGGAAATACCAACTCACTGTAAAGTAGAAATGGATTAGTTTGATCAAAATACTGACCGTCCGTCAGTGCGATCGTGCGATAAATGAGCAGACGGCGAACCTAGTGTGCTATTATATAGTCACTGGCACTGCCGTTGCTACTTGTAAGCTAGTGTAGGTGTGGGAGAAACCAGATCGGCTGCTGCTGCTGCTCAAATAATTATCCGAATGGAACGTTAATCATTTAGAAAGTGTAGAAAAATCTTTCCATTCTTCAATGACTATAGTTCTTATAAGAACTGTTTAAGACCACAATGGCCTGCTGCTGAATTTGCTGCCCGTCAGTCGATCCGTTTCCATTTTCCTTCAGTGTTTGTTTGCGATAATTGCCATTGAAACTGTCGCCAAAATGCCATCGGGTATGCCTCGAATTGCCGCAAAAGTCCTTGGATTTGCATCCAATTGCCGGTGTTGCCGCCAAAATGCCATCGTTTTTACCTCCAATTGCGGTCGGTGTTGCCGCCAAATGCCGTTGGTTTCGCCACCAATAGCCGTCGATGATAAATACTGACCGTCCATCAGTGCGATCGTGCGATAAATGAGCAGGCGGCGAGCGAAGTGTACCATTTTATAGTCACTGGCACTGCCGCTGCTACTTGTAAGCTAGTGTAGGTGTTGGGGGAAACCAGATCGACTGCTGCTGCTGCTCCTGGTGCCTTCAACCCGTGAACGGATCTGATTTTAAATCGAATTCGTTCAGTTCCACGACACATACTACACCTAGAGCTAAATTATGCAATACTAGCATACTACACAGGAACTAAATTAAATTAAGCTAGATAACATTCTACACACGGACTAAGAACTAAACGGCTGTTGAAGGACTCGACGAACCACCTACCCAAGGGAGGGATTTTCTTACACAATAAATAAATCAAAACAAAAAGCACACTAGCGTCACCTGGTGATTAAATCTGTGCTAAACTGTCTATCATAGAATGGCCTGACCAATCTTGCCGAAGACAAAAAACTTGCATGTAATCTACTTGTTTAACTGCAATATTATAAAACAGTATACGTACACCACCTGCTGGATGAATTCTGAACCATTTACCAAGGTTTTATCTACCATCCGACTATGTTCACCTTGTCTATATAATCAACTTTAGCGAGAACAAGAACAATTTACGCTAGTGGAACTCAAAAAATTTGCGTCCAAAAAAGATCGATTTCTTCAGTTAAACGCTAGGTGGCGCAAATCCTGTAAAAAGCCACATGTAACTTTGAAGATTTCATGTTCGCGTATATTTTTGTAGAAGAAAGCATCGTTCTAAGGGTTTCGGCGGTAGTAAGGATTTCGGTGGTGGTAAGGATTTCGTGATGTAAACGTCACAAAACTGAAAAAACTACAAGGTATACAGCTCTAAGGGTTGTACGAAAGGGTGACGTAGGACTATATCAGATCATTACATCAAAGACTAATGTAAACTGCATTTCTGGCATATGTATGTTTATAAGAATCTGTGTCTGCCATTGTTTAAGTGAATGTTTAACGTGGACGGGGATTCATAAGTACAACGCCTGCAACTTTTGAGACATAGAGATTTATTTTGAAAAGCACTTATTGGGGCATCATAAAGGTTGAAAGGGTAATGAAGGACCAATTTCTGTTTTATTTGTTTGAGAGTCCTTATTCTCCTACCACAGGGGTGAGGGGTCTCAAACCATCATAAAATAAATAAATTAAAAATAAATTCATGCTTCCAAAAACCCCCACAAGCCAAACCTGGTTCCATTTGCTTGATTAGTTCTCGAGGTATGAAGAAATTTGTATTTAATTTGTATGGGATCCCCCCTTCTTAAAGAAAGCAAAGATTCTAATTCACCATAGAAAAAAATCCCCCCACCCTGTTAAAAGACGGATGGGTCTCATTATACCGTAGAAAAAATTCCTGCCTCCTAAAACCCCCACATGCAAAATTTGGTTCCATTTGCTTGATTAGTACTCGAGTTATGAGGAAATTTGTCGATTATTTGTATGGGAGCCTCCCCTCCTAAACAGGGGAGGGGTCTCAATTTACCATAGAAAAAATTCTTGTCTTCTGAAACACCCACGTACCAAATTTGGTTCCATTTGCTTGATTAGTTCTAGAGTTTTAAGGAAATTTGTATTTCATTTGTATGGGAGTCCCCCCTCTTAAAAGGGCAAGAGGTCTCAGTACACCGTAGGAAAAAATCCTGCCTTCTGAAACCCCCACATGCCAAATTTGGTCCATTTGCTTGATTAGTTCTCGAGTTTTGAGGAAATTTATGTTTTATTTGTATGGGAGCCCCCCCCCCTCTTACGCCCTCCCTAAAATTGCTCTCTTACCCCCTATAAAATTACTAGTCATTTTATCTATCCAAGGACATATGCATTGTTCAGTTTCGTTCAGTAGTTTAGTAGTTATTAGCATTTGAAACCTTTCATTCAAACGTTACACTTCTATTTTCGTTTTCACAAAGTGCTACTCAGTCCCAGTATTGTAAACAAAGACCTAGTCCTACGTCAAAATACGATTTTTCCGATTTATTTTTACTATGACCCCTCCTTGTAAAAGGTCTTCCCCACCAAGTCACAATTCGTAATTTTATCATTTAGTCCATTAAATTACATTGCAGAAAATGCGGAAATCTGTCAAGTTCGCTTGTTCCATTGTTCCATTTGACACCAGCGGGCCGATTGTCAATAATTACTTTGCTGGCAACAATATCCTTAACTGGCATATTACTATTTTGCCCAGCCGCTCTAATTTGCGCAATTAGGTTGGATCGATGTGAACAATGGATGCTGCATGACCAAATAATATGACTTACTTACTTATTCAGCCGAGAGCCGAGGTGGCTCTTGCCGTATCAAGAATTCCTCTCCATTGTACTCGGTCCTAAACTGCTCGTCGCCAATTCGTTGCGCGTCTCGACACACGCAAGTCAGCTTCAACCTGGTCGAGCCATCTAGCACGTTGAGCCCCTCTATTCCTGGTGCCGGTGGGGTTCTTGAAGAGAACGGATTTCACTACACAGTCGTCCGGCATCCTTGCGACGTGGCCGGCCCACCGTAGTCTCCCAACTTTCGCCAGGTGTACGATGGGAATCTCTCCAAGCAGCGCCTGTAGCTCGTGATTCATACGCCTCCGCCACTCTCCGCTTTCCGTTTGTACTCCGCCAAAAATAGTCCGCAACACCTTTCGTTAAAAGACGGCAAGTGCACGTATGTCTTCCGTAAGCAAAGTTACTGTCTCAACTCCGTAGAGGACTACCGGTCTTATTAGCGTTTTGTACATCGTCAGCTTTGTGCGGCGGCGTATGCTCGTGGATCGAAGCGTCTTGCGGAGGGAAAAATAGGCTCGATTTCCAGCTTGAATGCGTCGTTGGATCTCCTTACTCGTATTATTGTCAGCGGTGACTAGAGATCCCAAATATACGAACTCATCAACCACTTCCAGTTCATCGCCGTCAATAGTCACTGTCCGTGGGAGGCTAACGTTACTTTCTTGGGAGCCTCTTCCTACCATATATTTGGTTTTCGACGCATTAATTTGTAACCCTATCCTCCTAGCCTCCGTTTTAAGTCTGGCGTAGATTGCCTCCGCCGTCCCACGGTTTCTGGTAATGATGTCGAGGTCGTCTGCAAAGGCTAGGAGTTGGCTACTCTTGCTGAAGATCGTTCCTCTCGTTTCGATGCCCGCTCGCCGGATCACACCTTCAATAGCGATATTGAATAACATACAGGACAGTCCATCTCCTTGCCGTAACCCTCTGCGCGATTCGAAAGGACTTGAGAGTGTCCCCGAAACGCGCACGTAGCACATCACTCGTTCCAGAGTAGCTTCAATCAAACCAGAGTTTGATCAGCCGCGTCAGTTTGTCCGGAAACCCGTTGTCGTGCATTATCTGCCATAGTTGTTCGCGTTCAACGGCATCGTGAGCTGCTCTGAAATCCACGAAAATATGATGCGTGGGCACGTTGTACTCTCGACATTTCTGGAGGATTTGTCGGAGAGTAAAAATTTGATCCGTAGTAGCCCGCCTGATACTGCCCTACGAAGCAAGAGATATTGGGGATAAACGACGCAACAAAATCTGGGAGAGCACCTGGTAGGCGGAGTTGACCAGCGTAATGGACCTTGCGAGTTTGGTTCACCTTCTCGTAAAACTTGCGGGTATCATTAGCCCGGAATAGTTGTTCAAGATCCTCACGATCTCTGTCCTCCTTCTGGCGCTTTTTCCTTCTCAGGATCGTGGTCAACTCATTCCTCGCTCGTTGATACTTGGCCAAATTCTCTCTCGTGGATATGCTCAGATAGTTTTCCCAAGCTCTTTTTTTCCTCTCTGTCGCTTCTTGGCATTCCCCGTCAAACCAATCGTTTCGTGCACTCGAGGTTTCCACATCTAGCACCGCGATTGTACTGCTACAAGGTAGTGGTCCGAGTCAATATCCGCACTCCGTAGGGAGCGTACGTTGGTGATGTTCGAGAAAATCCGGCCCTCGATGAGAATATGGTCAATTTGGTTCGAGGTTCGTTGGTCAGGTGATCTCCAGGTGGCCTCGTGGATATCTTTGTGGGGAAAAAATGTGCTTTTGATCACCAAGCCTCGGGAAGCCGCAAAGTTGATGCATCGTTGGCCGTTATTGTTCGTGTCGGTGTGCAGGATATGGGGCCCGATCACCGGTCTATACATTGCTTCCCTGCCAATTTGGGCGTTCATATCCCCGATGACGATCTTGATGTCCCGTGGTGAACAGCTGTCGTACGTTGCCTCCAGCTGCGCATAGAACCCTTCCTTCTCGTCGTCGGGTCTACCTTCGTGTGGACAATGCACGTTTATGATGGTGTAGTTGAAGAAACGGCCTTTTATCCTCAACACGCACATCCTCTCGTTGATCGCTTTTCAGTCCATTACGCGATCCTGCATCTTGCCCAACACTATGAAGCCCTTTCCCAGCTCGTTGGTCGCTCCACCGCTCTGGAAAAATTGGGCTTTGCCGCCACGGATCCTCCACACCTTCTCACCTTTGCGACAGATCTCCTGCAGTGCCACGATGCCAAACTTTCGAGGTTCTAGCTGATCGAGCAGCACCCTGTCGCCACCAACGAAGTTTAGCGATCTGCAGTTCCAGGTACCAAGTCTCTATTCCATGTCCTTATTTCGTCGCCTTGGTCCATGCCGAATATTCCGAGAAGATATTTCTTGATTCTTGTTAGTTTTTTATGGTTTAGATAGGTAGCCGTACTAGGGCTTACGCTATCGATTCTCGGGATGGGGCTGCCATCTTTCAGTGTCGAGACAACCCTGTGCCTCCTCCCCTGTTGGTATACGACCTTAGTTTCCACCGGGGTTGGTTACCCGATCTCCGCTAAAGTTGCTCGTATTCCGGCTGGTACCACGTGGAGTTAGGGGTAGGAGTTGCTAGATAAGAGGCTAGGTACCACAATGGGGTCTGTTTTACGCATTATCAAACCATTTACCAACCAAATAATATGAACTATGTCTTGATAGCCCTGCTGACAGGAACACAAGTTAGACTTCACGACGTTTATGCGAAACAGATGGCTTGCCTAAACTGCCATGTTTCCTCTGCCATAGTACTGATATTAGGATAGTATTCACTGCGTTGAATACCTCGTTCAAATTTATTATCGCAGGTAGTACCAAATTTTGCCGCAATGTCCCCTATTTCGTTGCCTTCGACACCGCAATGAGATAGGACCTAGATAAAATACAAGTAGACTTCTTGATACTTCACGCCATTAGGGATGCCACATATAATTCTGTGTTTTTTGTTGGAAAAATCTGACAATCTGTACGGCGAGGAAAAATATCTGTGCAAAAATCTGTCCAATGCAAAACAATGAGAGTGAAAGAGATAGAGAGTCATTTTGCTGACTATTTCCGTCTCTTTCACTCTCATGTAAAAGCTCAAAAATCTGTTTAATCTGTGTAATTTGGCGAAAATCTATATTCTATGCATACAGATTCTGTACAGGCGAATTCCTTTCTGTACAGGTTGAATTCCTTTCAAAAGTCCTTGAAAAATACTTTCGTTTCTTTATAAAATCGCAGTTTATTCTCAACTAGTTGAGCCCGAATCTTACGATCCGAAAAATATAAATGTCTGTTCAGAATTTCGAAAACTGCGGATACATTCCATTGGCCAGTGTTTGCGAAGATGTTTAATCTTTGTATTAGTTCTTTGAGTTCTTATATTGCATACTATAGCTCTAAGATGTTGTACATAAAAATCATAACCGGAAACTGAAACAAACAGTTTTTATGGACGTATTGGATTTTATTAAACTGAATAGAAACTTCTGGCTGTTTGCAACATTTATGTAGTCTGATTAGAGTAAAATGTTGCTTAGAAAATTCTTGATCGTTTGCTATCATTAACTCATCTTTTAAAATTTTGCGACTTGGTCCGGTTTGATTTAACACCGACCATATGATATCGCGGCAAGCAATCGAGTCAAGCAGGTGAGTCGAGCAGTCGAGTCAAACAGTCAAGTCGAGCAGTCAAATCGAGCAGTCTAGTCGAGCAGTTAAATCAAGCTGTTCAGTCAAGCAGTCCGGTCGAGCAGTCTCGAGCAGTTGAATCGAGTGGTCGAGTTGAGCAGTCAAGTCGTGCAGTTAAATCGAGCAGTCCAGTCGAGCAGTCTAATCGAGCAGTTAAGTCGAGTAGTCCAGTCGAGCAGTTGAGTCGAGTAGTCCAGTCAAACGGTTTATTTGAGCATTTGAGTCGAGTAGTCCAGTTGAGCAGCTGAGTCGAGCAGTCGAGTCGAGCAGTCGAATCAAGCAATCGAGTCAATCAGTTGGGTCGAACAGTCGAGTCGAACGGCCAAGTCGAACAGTTAAGTCGAGCAGTCTAGTCGAGCAGTTAAATCAAGCTGTTCAGTCAAGCAGTCCAGCTGCGCAGTTGAGTCGAGCAGTCGAGTTTGGCAGTTGAACCGAACAGTCGAATCGAGCAGTTTAATCGAGCAGTTTAGTCGAGTAGTCCAGTCGAGCAGTTGAACCAAGTAGTCTATTCACTCAGTTAAATCGAGTAGTCTAGTCGAGCAGTTGAGTTGAGCAGTCTAGTCGAACAGTTAAGTTGAACAGTTGAGTCGAGCAGTTCAGTTGAGTAGTTCAGTCGAGCAGTTAAGTCGAGCTGTCGAATCAAACAGTTAAGTCAAGCAGTTGAGTCGAGCAGTCGGGTTGAGTGGCTAAGTCGAGCAGTCTAGTCGAGCTGTTGAATCAAGCTGTCAGTTGAGTCGAGCAATCAAATCGTGTAGTCTAGTCGAGCAGTTGAATCGTGCAATCGGATTGAGCAGTTGAGTCGAGCAGCCGATTCGAATAGTCCAATCAAGTAGTTGAGTCAAGCAGTTCATTTGAGCAGTCGAGTCGAGGAGTTGAGTCGAGTAGTCCAGTCGAGCAGTGGAATTAAGCAGTTGAATTGAGCAGTTGAGTCGAGCGTCGAATCGAACAGTTGAGTCGGGCAGTCTAGTTGAGCAGATAAGTCATGCTGTCCAGTCGAGCAGTCGAATCGAACAGTCCAGTCGAGCAGTTCAATCGTGCAGTTAAGTCGAGCAGTCGGGTCGAGTAGTAAGTCAAGCAAATGTGTCAAGCAGTCGAATCGAGTAGTTAAGTCGAGTAGTCCACTCGGGCAATTAACACTAGATATACCAGCAATTTAAATATTCCTATTTATACCAAAACCAGTCAAAATGACTGGTGGATAAGAAACGGTTGGTGAACGGCTGAATAATGTGCAACACAGACCCCATAGTGGTCCTTAGCCTCTTATCCAGCAACTTCTATCTCCACCTCCTCGTGGTAGGGTAAACAACCTGTTTTGGACCCCATCTGCAGCTGTACATAATTTGGACACTTTCGTTTGATTTTGCTGTAAGTGTCCAAATTATGTACAGCTACAGATGGGGTCCAAAATAGGTTGATTACCCTATCACCTGGAATACGAGCAACCTTAGCGGAGATGTGGTAACCAACCCTGGTGCAAACTAAGGTCGTATACCGACAGGCAAGGAGGCACTGTATTGTCTCGGCACTAAACGATGGCAGCCCCATCATGAGGGCTACCTTGCTACCGAGTCATAGCCCTAGTGAAGCAAGCTTTTTATATCTAAAATATTACGAAAAATAAAGAAAACTCTACTCGAAAAATTTAGCATGGACAAAGGCGATGAAATAAGGATTTGGATGCTTCTTACCTAGAACTGTAAATCACTAAATTTTGTGAATGGCGACAGGATGTTGTTCGTTCAGTTAGAACCGCAGAAGTTTGGCATTGTGGCACTATAGGAGATCTGTCGCAAAGGCGGGAAGGTGTGGGGGATCCGTGGCGGCAAGGCCCAATTTTGCCGAACGGTGGAGCAACCAACGAGCTGGGAACGGGCTTCGTAGTGATGGGCAGAATGCAGTATCGCGAGAGGATATGTGTGTCGAGGATAACAGGTCGCTTCGATAACTACACCATCATAAACGTGGACTGGCCACACGAAGGTAGTCCCGACGACGAGAATAAAGCATTCCATGTCCAGCTGGAGGCAACATACGATAGCTGCTCGCCACGGGATATCATCGTCATTGGGGACATGAACGCTCAGATCGACAGGGAAGCAATTTATAGTGATAACGGCCAGCGATGCATCAACTTTGCAGCTTCCCGAGGCCTGGGGATCAGAAAAACATTCTTTCCCCGCATAGATCTACAAAACCACCAGGAGATCAATTGACCAACTAACATTGAACCTAATCGACTATATTCTCATCGAAGGGCTGGTTTTCTCGAACATCAGCATCGTACGCTCCCTACGGGGTACGGCTATATCGACTCAGATCATTACCTAGTAGCAGTACACGTGCGCTCAAAATTATCGACGGTATATACCTTGCGACAAAGCCACCCTCCTCGGTTAAACATTCGGTAATTAGAAAATTTGCAAGGTGCTAAGAACTACGCGCGTACTACGCGCCATCCTTTGTGGCCAGGTGCTTCGACCCTCGAAGATAAATGGAGCAGGATACGTTCGGCAATAAATGAGGCCGAAAAACGCCAGAAGGAGAGCTAGCATCACTATTTTAGGCTAGTGAGATGCGCAAGTTCTATGAGAAGGTGAACCGATCTCGTAAAGGATACACACCGAGGCCTGACATGAGTAGGAACGAGTAGGGAAACCTGGTCACAAACGAACGCGAGGTGGTTGGTAAGTGGAGGCAGTTCTTTGACAGGGATCTCAATTGCGATATAGCAAAGGGAAATGGAGCAAAAGTCAACGTAGATGAGTGTATAGGCGTTTCGACTTCCGATCTCAAAGAGATCCGGCAAGAAATCGGTCAGCTGAAGAATAGAACCGCCGAAAAGGACAGACTCTCGACAAAACTCTACAAAAATGGCCAAGAACCATTAGGAACGGCACTTCACTGAATAAATTCATGATTCGGGCTCACTGTTCTCCCAAAATGCTACATTTCTTCATAGAATCTTGCACCAATCACTGGTATAAATGGCAAAAGCAAAAATTATATTTGTTACTAATATATATAAAGTAACATTAAGTTCATTAAATGTATTCTCTACTTATAGTTACAAAAGTCATAACATCGTTTCTAAAAGCAAATGTTATATGTTGTAGAAATTTCAAATTGAAATTGCACGACCAGTCAAAATGACTGGTCTGGTATATCTAGTGTTAAATCGAGCAGTTCAGTTAAGCAGTCTAGTCGAGCAATCCAATCGAGCAATCTAGTCGAGCAGTCTAGTCAACCAGTTGAGCAATCGAGCAGTCGGGCTGGTACCGAATGGCCGAAACACAAATGGCCAAATCACGAATGGCCGAAATTCAAATGACCGAGTTTCAATAACAGTCACAGAAGGCCGAATCACGAAAGGCCGAATCACGAATGGCCGATACACGAATGGCCGAATCACGAAAGGCCGACATTTTTCGGAATGCCTAAATAACTACTCAATAAAAACCATGAATTGGCAAGTAGTTAGCAAATCACTTTAATCAAACAAACTACTACTATTAAACAAACAAAACATGCTTCACGAACGCCTTTGTTTAGCGCTAAATAAAAGCGCAACTGCGTCAACAAAACTTTTGCTGCTCATTTTGTGTGCAATAACACATTTCGAGTAGATATTTTCGTCTATTTCTCAGCGCGAATTCAAAACATCCTCCTGAAGAATTCTAAGGATGTTCTCCTCTATCGCCTTTTGCTCCACCCGCAGCTCTGTGATGATCCTGGTCATTGACAGGTGATGGGAACCCGAGCAAAGTTCCATAACATAAAAATAGCAAAATTTGTTATCCTGTGATCAAGTTTTGATAACAGGATTTAGTAAAAACTTGTATGAATTAAGTGACAACATAACAAAAATGATAACAAAAATCGTTCGGCATGGTATCAAGTTTATACTATACTCAGTTATCGGTGATAGCAAATGAAGTCCAAATTTTGTTATCGAATTTCTTCACTATTGAGAACATGTGTTGTTATCATGATGTTACCTAAATAACAAAAAAAACTTCTTTACCATAGTCTACTATATCGACATTTTGTCTCGGCTAACTGCCAAAAAACTAAAAATAATTGTTGGGAGTTACAATGGGTGCCTCGAAAAAACCTCCCCATGCGTTTATACTTATTCTACCGGCCAGGATTGAACTCACGCCTTAGAGCACCCTATGCAACTACCTTACCTGTGCACCACAACTACTCTTGTGTGTGACTGGGTTAAAAGCGTATGTGCTTTGGCCAATTCGCTAATATGGCAGTGACGTTATGGCACTGCACGATCTCTTTTACACTCGCAGTGCTGCCCATATATAAGTGTGAAATTGTTCAAGAGTTTTCTGTCTTGTTTATTCTCTCCCTCTTCCCCCTGCGTCGCAGTAAATGGCTTCGCTGTCAAAGTGTCAACCGTAGATTCAAGTCTGCTATAAATAGAAGCAAGCTTTGAGTATGTCGACGAATATTGTACAATCGTGGTGTTTTTTCGAGTTTAGTTTCAATTTTCATTCTAATTCGAAGCTCATTATTAGTAAACTGGACTCAAAGAATAGAAACTTTACTACAAAACAGACTGACAGAACTCTGCTGGATTCCCGGTCATGCTGTCAAGGTTATGAAGCAGCAACAGCACTCGTGCGCTAATTGCACGTCCTCTAGTCGCACCGTCTTTTTATTGCACGTTCGCTAGTTGCACGATAGTGCAACTAAAAAACAGTTATCTGTCAAACGGCACGTGGTTTCCTAGGTGGTTGCTATAAACAAAAATGCAGCGATGCCGAACAAAAGCTCTCTTCTGCATTACGTAGATATATTAAAAGCAAATTAATTCAAATTCTGCTAAACTTTGGAATGAATTGGACACGTATTCCTTAAGCTTTTGGTTCGTTTTTAAAGATTTAACTGTCTTTTTCACAATCTAGCGTACGTGTGAGTGCATGTGAAGAATTCTTTACGGTGAAAACGTATCACGTTTTACAATAAATATTGGCAGCCATCGTGCAATTACAAAACGAAATTCGCTAGTTGGATCACCTCATTCGTGCAATTAGCGAACGAGTGCTGTAATCAATTATCCGCTAACGCTAGAAACAATACCGTGGACCCCCGTTCGTTTGACCGTTTTTAATCTGAACACTTTTTAATGTGCCCCCGTTGGTTTGCACGACGTGCAAATTAAAAATGGTTCAAATGTAATTCACAACATGACATCATTTGCTTATGCAGACAATGCGCATAAACGCGATTTGTTTGTAACCGATCTAGCGTGTTTAATCTGTTTCACATTGCGTTTTCCCAACGATTATGATAGAAATCCAATCGGAGAATGAAATATTCGCTACTTCCAACTTCCAACTGAATCAAACCATCAAAACAATAACAAAGAGTAGGGCGACCAGTTCACACAAGTTCCGGTATGTTTAGGGTTGCCAGTTGTTCAAATTAAAAACTAACCTCGTTAGTTTGCATGAGGAATCGTTCAAACGAACGGGGGTCCACTATACACCCATTTCAACAGCAATTCCGGCAGAAGTCGCTATGAAAGAAATGAAACGTAAGATCGAACAACATTGGGACAACTAGTGGTTTTCAATGCAAGACGTAAAACTGCGAGAAGTGAAATTTGAAACTAAAAAATGGGTAGACTGCAGCTACGCCTGCGATCAACGTATTCTAACCGGACTGGAAATTGGGCATACGAGACTAACACATAGCTTTTTACTTAACAAAGACTCACCACCATTATGCGATTATTGCGAAACCATAATTAACGTACGACACCTTCTCCTCGACTGCAGAAAATATATAGACGCCAAACGAAAATGTAATATTGACGAAGTAACACTACAAAGACTCCGAAACGAAAGTTATAGTGAAGAAAAAGTGATAAAGTACTTAAAAGAATGTAACTTGTACAATCAATCATGAAACTGTAAGAAAATAAACGCTATCTCTGCGATTACTGCGGTTTTTTCACCAATTTTTAAATTCGAGCGGTTTTTCGACGACTTTTAGATTTTAAATAGCTTTCTAGGTGATTTTTGAAGTAACATAGTTTTTTTACAGAATTTTTCGAATTACCATGATTTTTTAAACGGTTTTACGCGCCGTTGTATCCCTCATGGGAAAAAAGACTTGAGTAATACACAAAAACCAGAATAGGAAAGTTTCAATATAAATATTAATAAAAAAGCGAACACATTTTCATTCGAGCAAGTTTAATTAGTAATAAATTATAAAGAAAATTAAGAAAAAAAAGATAGCTTTGACAATTATTTAATGGCGAGCATCTTAGTAGAATCTCAAAGGAATTTTTCGTTTTATTCTGTTATGCAACAAATTCATGAAAGTAAATATTTTGTATATGAATCACACGCGTGTAAACATTTCTTATTTGATCTCGCATAATAACTTTGAGCTGAAACAATCTGCCAAACTAATTGACAACGCCAAAAGGTGACGGTGGACATCAGAGGGTTAATATATTACTTCTTTTTATTGAAATTGCAAAATGATTTGATAGTATTTTAACTTGTTTAGAGGGATTATTACGGATAACCAATCTTGATATCCGTGTACCATATCATGTTATATAGAAATATTCATTAAATAACATCAATATAACATATTGAGTTATCCGTTAACAAAACAAGTTATCTTGTAGATATCGCTTTGTGATCAAACTTTGCTCGGGATCGCATCGTACGCCTCCTGTATCCGATTTTGCGGCAGAAAAGACAAAACCTAGAATTTTTATTACATTATAAAAAACCCGAATTAATCCACCTAGCGGCGTGACCTAGCCTTTCTACTGCCGCAATAATCATTATTTAATTTCTCAGGAACATCTATAATTAACTTGACTATATTTTTAAATATCCGTTCTGTATTCCTCAAAATCCTTATTTGCCAGTAAAATTCACAACGTATTGCGTACAATAATCTTTCCTTGGGTGCGTAAATACTTGTAAGTGTCATTTATGTTACTTGATGAACACCTTATTTAGTTTTATAGTATTTACGTGATTTATAGAAATTTATAGATTTTTTAGATTTATGTAAATACCAAAGATAATGTTTGCAGACTTGAATGAATATATATAGAAAATTAGAAATTAACCCTCTAACAGGTCTACAGACGGCCTCAACTTTTGGGCTGCAGAGCCACATACGAAACTGGTTTTGAATTGACAATATGAAATATGTGTTCATAGCAGATTTTTTGATATTTTGATATTAATACCATGCGTTCAAAAGTTAGTATCTTTGAAAAACAAGAGTTCAGAAAAATTATTATATTTCGCTTTTGAAGAAAAAGGATATCTACAACAAAATGATTAATCTCAAAATTTTACTATTAGTTTGCTTGGCTTCAATTTTGTAATACATATATCTGAATTAGAAAAAATAACTGAATAGAGCATTGGTTATGAAAAAGAGAAATTGAACTTTTTCTTAGCTGGCGCTCCTTCAGATAATGTTTTTGCATGAAAATCAAAACTAAAGCTTGAATGTACTTTTATGAAAAGATAGTCATTAGCTTGATCGCATCGTTTTTACAATGTATCCCGTTAGAGGGTCAGGAAAACAAGATGAGGTCGAATAATGCAAAAGCTGCGTCATAAACATGCTTGAGAATGGGAAATATGATCGATATGATTTCCAGTGCTTGTCAATTCGATTTATTCGTTAAAATTTGATACATAACATAAGATTTCTGTCATTTAAAGTGTCACTAACGAAAACAAATCGTACAAAATTACTACCGTACAATGTTGTCCTCCTATTTTTCATATAAAACTTCTAAGCTCTAGTATCTATTGATTGGAAAGAGCATCTATTGATGCGCCGAAATCGTTTGAAGTTTATTTGGAAAAATCAACTCACTAGTATTTTTAATCCCATACACCACTATACCTACATATGCTTAAATTAACTGCTTTTCTTCGCCTTTTGCCTTTCTTGTACAATTGTGAGTAACAGCAAGTGAAGAAAATGGCAATTGAAATCTGAAATCAAAGAAAAGAAAAAACTTTCCGATTGAATCCCACTACAGTGGGATTTCGAATTTGGCATGGTTCGGTTTTGGCATGGTTTGCTTTTGGCAACAAAAGTATCCGTTTTTGGCAACACAAAACATTTTACTTCCAAAAGTATGCTTAAATATCAGTCAGTTTCCGCATTACTTTAAATAACGAAAAATTATTGGCCTAAGTGTGTTCATGAAAAAAAGTTTGCGGTTATAGAATGTTTCGAACAATAATATTTTTATTGCCGTAGGACTACGTCTTACCGTAGGTCGCCAAAAACTTACTTGCACCGCACGGATAGCTCTTGGCGGATTTTTTGACATAAAAAGGTTGCAATCGTTGATTAATAACATTTAGTTAATTTCATTCAAGATTTTGTCATATCAAAAAAAGATCTTGATTTTGGCACGGTTTCGATTTTGGCAACATAGGTGACACGCATTTCTTGCCAAATTCGAAATGCTACTGTATTTAATATTTTTTTTGCGACAGATACGTAGTTCGCCTACAACGTGCAGGCTTCATCAGTATCTTATTTCGAAGCGTATACGTGTCTGTCGCGAATAAATATTAAATAGTGGAATTTAGTCGGAAATAGTTTTTTCTTTTCTTTAATTTCAAAGTTCGTATTCCACATTCCACTAAGAGACTTCAAAAACTTCAGACAATTGACATGTTTCTTACTTTTCTTGAATTTCAATGCAAATTCCAAAATTGCAAATTGTCATCACATACACACATGTACATACATACGTACATACAAATATACATACATACATACATATATACATACATACATACACACATACATCACACACATTGAATACAATCAACATTTGATTTATATATTTTGCTTTTACACGTTTTAACGGTTTAATATACGGTGCTTAAGTGTTAAAGTTTGAATAACTTTTGAATGAACCGTCCGATTTTCAATAACTCGGTTTTGTTTGATAGATCTCAACAGTAATTTTCAAATAATAATAAATTGTGTGATGTTTTACATTGAATTAATGCTTATATGTTACAAAAATATGTTTTAAATACTATTTTTTCACATTTCTTTATGTAACTTTTAAACTACAAGCCCAATCGTCATGAAATTTGGGAGTTAAGGCTCCCCTTTCATATGCAATCAATTTTGTTCAAATCGGTTAAGGGACCTATGAGCTAATGAAGTCCCATATTTTTCGTATTTTTATACATAACTTTTGAACTAAAAGTCCGATCAGTATGAAATCCAATAGCGACCTATGGGACACCTAGACCTTTCATTTGACACTAAGAACATTAAAATCGGCCCAGCCATCTCCGAGAAAAGTGAGTGAGATTGAAAGCGTTACACACACACACACACACACACACACACACACACACACACACACACACACACACACACACACACACACACACACACACACACACACACACACACACACACACACACACACACACACACACACACACACACACACACACACACACACACACACACACACACACACACACACACACACACACACACACACACACACACACACACACACACACACACACACACACACACACACACACACACACACACACACACACACACACACACACACACACACACACACACACACACACACACACACACACACACACACACACACACACACACACACACACACACACACACACACACATACACACACACACACATACACACACACACACATACACACACACACACATACACACACACACACATACACACACACACACACACACACACACATCCGCACACACTCGCACACACTCGCACACACACGCACACACACACACAAACACGGATTCATTGATTTCAACTTTAAGAAGACCAACAGTAAAAAAAATCAATGCGGTTGTTACCAGCAGCATACAAACTTTTACAAAAATCCCAGAACGAAAATAATTCTGCAACAGATAACGAAACAGACGTGGACGAGGTCCTGTGAAATTATTATGAACATGTACGAATAAAAAAACCCTGATAACTTACTAAAACCAGCATATATGTATGTAATTCATCATTGAAATAACCAAAATGCCCGGCCAGACCCGGCCAAAATTTTTTGGCACACTTATACTACATTCTATGGCGGTTCAAGCGATGCTAACTTTAGCTGCCAGTAGCTGCCTATTTACGGAAAAAATTAGTTGTAAAAACGGTAAAATTTATGCTTCAAATCCATTTTTAAAGCAAATAAAGCAATATATGATATATATACCTTCTAGAAAGTTACGTATTTTGATAGTATCCAAAAGTTTGTAGAACATGTCGAACCTGTTAGATGAGGTTTTGTGTACAAGAAGTTTAAAAAACTGATTTTAAGGGGGTCACGACAGAAAGTCAATTATATTTCGCAAACCATATGATGCAGATACATAGTATCTTCGGCAAAGTTTAATGAAATTCAAAGTTCTACAACTTTGCCGAACACATGACCATGCTATCTAGTTTCTATAAAAAATTATTTTTTTCAAATTTGTTATCCCCTTAATATATAATTATATGAAAATGTCATTAGATGCAGAATACTTTTTTATGAAACTTCTCCTAAGACACCTAAGCTCGAAAACGTCAGGAAAAGCGAGAAAAAACTTTTGACCGCCTTTTTCCAGAATGGTCCCACTGTGCGCCGGCCACTGCGGGGGGCAGCCCCGTTTATTTATTTTCCTAGATCTACTGACCTCTATTACTTTCCTTCAGTTGGGTCACCCCTACGAAATGGTACTTTCCACGAAAAGATGTTTCGTGAAAAGTTACATCCCGTGTAAGGTTTTTCGCGAAATGGTATTCTGCGAAACTCTGTATTCCGAGTTATGGTTAACCGAGAATTGGTGTTCCGCAAAACGGTATTCGGCGAAATGGTTCGTAATGATGGCGAATATTTAATTCCTATCCGCTTTATTTATTATCAGGCTAAGCAATGGGGGAAGTTGTTTTCTACTTTACTGTGAGGAAAATTTGTGTATTAAAACATCCTTGAACTCCTCAGAAATTTGCAAAACTCGAGATTGTGACAAAGGTCTTCCGAGATTCACGATTTATGTACAACACACTTTAATTTGTGGCAATAGTTTCTTATAAATTCCGAAAATCAAAATGCTTTCCCAAGACTTCAACAGAAATTAATAAAGTGAAGTTAACACAACCATAGCGCGTTACTACTTTTTGTATTATATAACCTGATGAATTTTCTAGGTGATGTTAACTTACTTTTTGCCACTTACACCCCTTTCCTTCTGACCCACTCAATTAATACAATCAAACTAATACCATTGGTGTGTGTCATCATGACTTAAGTCTTACTTGACGTAGTTTCATCTTCGTATTGTGTCTCGTTCGGTGTACACGTACCAATGTTCGATTTACGGTCATTTATCTATAATCTATAAATACTTATAAAAATGGATTTCTGTCTGTCGGTATATTCCTTATAGAATCGAAAACTAGTAAACCGATCGGCGGGAAAATCCGCATGTAGGGGTTTTTGGGGCCGGTGAAGGTTCTTATGATAGTTAGCGACCCCTCCCTCCCTAAGAGGCGGGGTTCCCATATAAATGAAATACAAATTTCCTCATAGCTCGAGAACTAATCAAGCAAATGGCACCCAATTTGGCATGTGGGGTTTTTAGAAGGCATAATTTTTTTCTATGGTGAATTATGGCCCCTCCCCCTCTTAAGAGGGGGAATGAAATACAAATTTTTTCATAATTCGAGAACTAATCAAGCAAATGGAACCAAATTTGGCATGTGGGGGATCTTGGAGGCATGAATTTATTTTATGATGGTTTGAGACTCCTCGCCCCTGTGGTAGTGGGATAAGGACTCTCATACAAATAAAAGAGACATTTTTGTGTTACTCGAAAACTAATCGAACTTGACAAATTTTAGACTCTTCCATAAAACATTAGTCAATCCAGCCATTATGGCTCGTAAAAAGCTGAATATTCGATTCGATAGTACGTACTTGTCGATAGTACGTATGCTAAACGATGTGCGGCTGTACGTATTACCGAGGTGCGTGTTTTGCATAATTTGTTCAAATTGATGCTTAGAATTTGATTTGGTTTGAGTTTAAAAAAAACTGTATAATTTAGTATTAGAAAAACTCATTAAATTTCAAAGATTTAAAAAAAATCCAAAATATTGTCCATCGATAGCTCTTCATCAGATTTTAGGGTATAATTTAAGCTATCTTTAAAAAAATATGCAGGTCAGAGGCGATGGTTTTGAGGTAATTGACGTTTTATGATTTTTATCATGATTTTGAAAAGTTTTTTCTTTCAGTGTATTTTTTTTCGGAAAATACACTTAATTTCCTACAACTTTTCCTTTGACGCCATTTTTATCAAATAAGTAGTTTTCAAGATATGATGGTTTGAAGAAAGGTAATCTCATTTCTAAATACGCCCTTTTGAAGTTTTTTTTTGTTTTGATTATAGTCACTTTAACAGCTTAAGTCACTCGTGATTTCGGCAGGGTTGGGAATTGAACGCGGGTCCTCGGCGTGAGAGACGTGAATGACGAAACAAAACAAATTTAGTGGAAAATGAATTCTTGCGTGGTATCCAACACATCAGGAAAATTTGTTTCCATTCAAAAATAGTCGAGTCAAACCGTTTTGCTAGTTGAACTGGAATTGCTCGTATGTTAATTACTTTTATTACGTTGTTCTAATTGGTGTATTGAACAAATCTTCCTTTTGGGTTTCATGAAGGCACGTTGAATAACTGCATTTGGCCTGGTTGTTAGTTTTGTCCGTACAATATCATTATATGTTACCGTGTTACCACTTTCTCTGCGCGACTGACGACTATATTATTAAAGACTCTGACACACAGTATATAATAAAGTGTTTTCCTTAACAGTGCTGCCAATTTTGCAGTTTTTCTTATGTTTTTGGTTACAGTAGTTAAGAGAATATTTTCAAAAAGCGCTAAAATATATTCTTCCTTGTATTGTTATCATGCCTAATATTCCCTTGACTGCCGCTCTGTCATGTTTGTCCCATGTTTCAAAACACGAAAATGAGCAAATCGCTTTCAAAGTTGAAAAACTGTTTTTTCTAAAATTATTTAGTTTTGATATTATCATTTTCCCTCTTTGTGAAAATGTTGACAAAATTCAACCAATTTTACAACTTGACTTGACAACATTTTATATGTAATAATATATGCAGTGAGATAAATATACGTCCATTTTTTCAGTGGGACAAATTGTTTCGAGTTTATGTAGTATAAACTTGGTTTTCGAATTATATTTTAAAAATACATATCGACTAGGCTAGGAGTTGGCTACTCTTGCTGAAGATCGTTCCTCTCGTGTCGATGTCTGCTCACAGGATCACACCTTCAATAGCGTTATACTGGACAGTTCAACCCCTTGCCGCAACCCGCAACCCTCTGCACGATTCGAAAGGACTCGAGTGTCCTCGAAACGCGCACGTAGCACATCACTCGCTCCAGGGTTGCTTTGATCAGCCACATCAGTTTGTCCGGAAAACCGTACTCGATTTCTGGAGGATTTGTCGAAGAATAAAAATTTGATCCGTAGTAGCATGGGCCCCGATAAAGCCCGCCCGATGCTGCCCTACGAATTCTTTTGCTATTGGAGATAGACGACGCAACAAAACCTGGGAGAGCACCTTGTAGGCGGTGTTGACCAACGTGATGCCGCGGTAATTACAGCAATCTACCCGGTCACCCTTTTTGTAGATGGGACAGACTACACCTTCCATCCACTTCTCCGCTAGTTTCTGCTCCTCTAAAATATTTGAAATTATCCGATGAAGTGCCGTTGCTAGCGCTGCTTGGCTTCGAGGTACTATGCTGGTCTTACAAGCCAGTCGTCGTATGCTCGAATCTCGGCTAGGCGGTGCTTGCTAGATAGAGTCAGTAGGATCGTTGCATTTTCCCCGTATCTTTCCTGTACTCTAATAGCCGGCTGCGAAGTCTGTCGATAAAGAAGCGTAATGTCTAAAGACGGTTAAACCCAAGGCTTTGCTTTTTTGGCTATTTTTGTAGAGTTCTGTTGGAAGCCAGTCCTTTCCGACGGCTCTATTATTTTTCAGTAGAGATGGTCGGGTTTCATATTTTCCAAACCGAAATTTTTTTTGAGACGATGGTTTTACAATTGATGGAGGGACGGTAGGGGAAAGTAATGAAAATTTTTTGGGAAAGGAGGGGAAAGAGTGCAGGGGAAGGGGGGGGCGTAATAGGTAGCTACGCTTAACAAGTTGTCGTTGTGACTCCTATCTTTTGTCCAATGCTAAAAGGTGAATGGGTCGAACCAAGCTATAATCAGAGATTATAACCGGATTTGAACCCACAACACCTGCCAGGGCGTGTGGCTCGCTAGTACCCGTGTACCTTTGAACCATAGAGGCGCCGGACAAAAGAAGACAGCGCAACCCCCCTTATTAATGTAGCGACGTATCTGGTTTTTGGGTTATTTTTAGACACACAGATTGTGCCTCTTCCTCCATCAACTGTAGAAACCACCGACAGAGAAGTTTTTGATCTAACTTGTTTTTACTTTCAGGACGACGACACTATGCAGGCCCTTACGACTTGCAAAGTACTGCGTGTGACGTTGTTCGTCCGTAAGCGTGTTAGTCCGCGTTTCTCAGCGCGGGTGATCGGAGAAAGGTTCCGTTCCTATGAAATTGACCAAACTCGTGTTTTAGTCTTTGACCTTGAAATGCGGTCAGGCAACCCACAAATTTCCCCTCCTTATTCCAAAAAATTTTCATTACTTTCCCCTACCGTCCCTCCATCAGTTGTAAAACCATCGTTTCAAAAAAATATTAATATTAATGCCTGACTGCATTTCAAGGTCAAAGACTAAAACACGAGTTTAGTCAATTTCATAGGAACGGAACCTTTCTCCGATCACCCGCGCTGAGAAACGCGGACTAACACGCTTACGGACGAACAACGTCACACGCAGTACCTTGCAAGTCGTAAGGGCCTGCATAGTGTCGTTGTCCTGAAAGTAAAAACAAGTTAGATTAAAAACATTTCGGTTGGTGGTTTCTACAGTTTACGGAGGAAGAGGCACAATCTGTGTGTCTAAAAATAATTCAAAAACCAGTTCCGTGTACTGGAAATTTTGTCATCTGCCATAATCAGCGGGTCCCGGTTCAAGTTCAACTAGAATGTGGCTTTTACTCCCACAGAGGGTGATACATTAATAAGGGGGGTTGCGCAGTCTTCTTTTGTCCAGCGCCTCTATGGTTCAAAGGTACACGGGTACCAGCGAGCCACACGCCCTGGCAGGTGTTGTGGGTTCAAATCCAGTTATAATCTCTGACTATAGCTTGGTTCGACCCATGCACCTTCCAGCATTGGACAAAAGAAAGGAGTCACAATGACAACTTGTTAAGCGTAGCTACCTATTACCCCCCTTCCTTTCCACTCCTTTTCCAAAAAATTTTCATTACTTTCCCCTACCGTTCCTTCTTCAATTGTAAAACCATCGTTTCAAAAAAAAATAATATTAATGCCAGACCGCATTTCAAGGTCAAAGACTAAAACACGAGTTTGGCCGAACCCGAAATTTTATTTTCATTCAAACCTGAACCCGACCCAAACCCGAATTTTTATATTCGATCAAACCATAACATCACTCGATTCGAATCCGACTTTTTATTTTTCGTTGAATCCGAACCCGCCCTGAACTCGAATTTTATTTTAATTTTCATAAAACTCACACCTCGATCCAAATCTTGCCGTATTCGTATTATATTTTACGTTCGAACTCTGAAGTTAAGTTGAAATTTTATGTTTTTTTCACCCTTCCCTTTCTTTTTGAATTGAAAAATTAATTGAAAATTCTGAAAAACTAAAGTGTACACTAGAGTCGTTATTTAATTTTTGGCAGGAATGCGTTCCAAATTTTCTACGAAACCATATAAAAAGAGAAGTTTCATTATGTTATCAAGTTATAACGATATCTAATGGCCGAAAGGTAGCTTTGAAAATTCTCTATACTGATATCGAAAATTGTGACCTTTTCAAAAATTCGGCACAAAATATAAAAGGCGTTATTGCAAATTGTAAATAAACCAACGAGATATGTGGATTGACCGGTTTCTCATTACTCAAACTTAAACCCGACCCTAACCCAGCTTTATTTTTTCGCTGAGCCCGAACTTCAACTTTCCGGCTAAACCCGAGCCCGACCTGAACTCGAACCTGCTAAAACTTTCAAACCTGAACCCAATGGGTCTGAAAACTTGAAACCCGACCATCTCTTCTTCAGCTGACGTTAGATAACAAAATGTCGAAAATGACAAAATGTAACATGGGACAGTTATGTTTCCACCTTTTTCGAATTTCTTGGGCAATTTCCATTGAAAATGTGAAAATAGTTTTTTTTCCTAATTTAATATTTCTGAAGATATAAGCAGAAAAAAGGGTTTGATGAAAACGGGCATTTTCTTTAAAAAAGGAGGTGCTCCCATAAAATGAGGAGAAGTCCAACCGGTACCAATTTTGGAATTTTTACTTTTGACGAAAATCGAAGGATCTGACAAAATTTGATTCAAATCCGAGGAGGGCGATTACATGTGTTTCGGACACATCGCGTGGAATATGTAGATTTAAGGGAAATTTTTTATAGGTGTATAAAAATATTTAAGTATCCTTAGATATCGTTAGGGTAGGACAGGAGCGAAAAATTAGCGAAATTTTTTAAAGTACATTTGTTAGATTCGTAGTTTTATTTTGGCAAGCCAGACATCCACGGTGTTACAGATGGTTTATAATTCCAGTCGATTAATATTGGATTCAAAGCCAACGGACTCTACTCTACCCCAGTTTCCACCGGAAACAATTCTTATTAATAAACATTTTTCTTTTCAGATAAATGTTTTAGACATTGGCGCCGGAGATGGTGAAGTAACAATCAGACTTGTTAAAGCAATAAGAAATATATTCCCGTCAAGTATAACTAAGTTGTTTGCCACAGAGTCTAGTTGGATTATGAGATCAAGACTGAGTCAAAAGCAAATTTTGTAAGTTTTTTTTCTGTTTTACGAATTATGTAAATGCGGTTTATTTTCTATCATGTCTGTATCACAGAATAGAAGCGGAACACCGAACAATGATCAAAATGTTTTCGCATGGTTAGAAATAACAACAATATGAGCAGAATGCTTCCTCCCACTTACTGATATGCTTTCTGTGACAAAAGCTATGGATTTAGCTTCCACTTCTGTTCTGTGTCTGTATTCGTAAGATAGTAATGTGAGTTATTTAACCTTAAGTTGCCAGGAAAATGTGAAAAATTCTGGATGAATCACAATTGGTAGAACTGCACAACCTGTGCCCATATTCAGATTCCCAAAACATTTCAAATATTTCAACAGTAATTTTAAATTAGAACATGCTCAGATAATTTTTATTGGATTAGGATGCACAATCAAATCATTTTGTTGGATTTTATCTATTCGTTCACCATAGTTGTATACAGGGTGTTTGCAAACTGAAATTTGACTGTCTGCTGAAAACAAAACTTAAACTTAACCCTCTAATGGGAAACATCGTAAAAACGTTGCAATCAAGATAATGTAAAAGGTACACTCAAAAATAGCTTAAGCTTTTATTTTAATGCACAAATAATTATTTGGAGGAAGGCCAGTAGTACAATCTCCTTGTTTCGTTTTTCATGTTGCTCTATTCAGATAGTTTTTCAATTCAGATATTTTTTGCAATTTTCCATAATTCTTGTTTGTAAAAGCTCCTAACCCTTGAACGCATGGTCAGAATGTTACGTAACTAATATCAAAATGCCATGCAATCTGTTCTGAATGCATTTTTCATATTGTCAAGTCAAAATAAATTTTGTACACGGCTCTGAAGCTCCGAAATCGAAGGTCGTCTTCAAACGGAGTTATCCGTTAGTGGGTTAGCGTTAGGTAAATATTGAATGCATTCTACTAACTCCCAGAAAGGATAATATTATTTACACCGATTTTTTTTTTGAACTTTTAATTCGTTGGACCATGGAAACTTGCACGTCTTGCTAACTACTTCCATGCGCTTGACATATTAATTGTACCAGACTAAGAGATGTAACACGTCAAACAAATTTCCAACCCTTACATAATTTTGATCATTGAAACTATATGTATTACTAACTGACCCGACAAACTTCGTATTGCCACAAATTAAAATGTGTTGTACATAAATTGTGAATCTGTCCCAATATCGAGTTTAGCAAGTTTCTGAAGAGATAATTCATTTTGGCAGTTACGTCACTATGAAAGCATGGGTAGTTTAATTTACATATTTTCAATTTTTTCTCACAGTAAAGTAGAAAACAATCCCCTCGTTACTTAGCCAGATAAAATAAAGCGGATAGCACTTAAATATTCGCCGTGATTGTATAACATTTCACCGAATATCATTTTGCGAAAAACCTTACGCGGAATGTACCATTTTACGGAAAACATTTTCGTGGAAAGTACCATTTCGATCCTCGGGGTGATCCTCTCCTTACTCGTTGTTGCTCGTTCGGACCCAACTGAAGGAAAGTAATAGAGGTCAGTAGACCTAGGAAAACAAATAAACCTAGATAGAGGTGATTTCTGCGGGGGGCTGCAGATTTTTAGTGGTTTTGTTATTGTTTGTTATGTTTTATGGAAAAGTGGAAAATTTGTCGAGTTCGATTAGTTTTTGAGTTACGCAAAAATTTCTATTTGATTTGCATGGGAGCCCCCCTCGTATAGGGGGGGGGGGGGGGGTTTGAAAATTTCCCTCCTATAGAGGGAAGGGGTCTCAATTACCAACCAAAATTGCCTCAAAAAACACCCACATGCCAATTTTGTTCCATGTGCTTGATTAGTTCTCGAGTTATGCAGAAATTTGTATTTAATTTGTATGGGAGCCCCCTCCTCTTAGTGGGCGGAGAGGTCTCCCAAGCAGCACCATTTTTGCATGAAGGGTTACGCAACTATAATTGAAACATTCAAATATGGTAAAAGTTCGCCTCAGTTACCTTTATCGAACTGTTATGTGATTGAAAAAGCGCAAAAGGTGGAGCCTATATGCAACCAATTGTTACACAGATTGACTAAACTCGTGACTTTAGTCATGACCTTGAAATGCGGTCAGGCATATATTAATATTTATTTTGAAACGATGATTCTACAATTGATGAAGGGACGGTAAGGGAAAGTAATGAAGAAGGATTTTTTTTCGGGAATGAAGGGGAAGGGTGGAAAGGAAGGGGGGGGGGGTGGAATTGGTAGCTATGGTTAACAAGTTGTCGTTGTGACTCCTGTCTTTTGTCCAATGCTGGAAGGTGCATGGGTCGAACCAAGCTGTAATCAGAGATTATAACCGGATTTGAACCCACAACACCTGCCAGGGCGTGTCGCTCACTGGTACCCGTGTACCTTTGAACCACAGAGGCGCTGGACAAAAGAAGTCTGCACAACCCCCCTTATTAACCATAGCGCGACATGGGTTGTTCTATTTTTAGACACACAATGTGCCTCTTCCTACTCCTACTGTAGAAACCACCGACCGAGAAGTTTTAGTCTAACGTCTTTTTACTTTCAGGACGACGACACTATGCAGGCCCTTACGACTTGCAAGGTACTGCGTGTGACGCTGTTCGTCCGAAAGCGTGTTAGTCCGCGTTTCTCAGCGCGGTTCTTCGGAGAAAGGCTCCGTTCCTATGGAAATTGACTAAACTCGTGACTTTAGTCATGACCTTGAAATGCGGTCAGGCATATATTAATATTTATTTTGAAACGATGATTCTACAATTGATGAAGGGACGGTAAGGGAAAGTAATGAAGAAGGATTTTTTTTTCGGGAATGAAGGGGAAGGGTGGAAAGGAAGGGGGGGGGGGGGTGGAATTGGTAGCTATGGTTAACAAGTTGTCGTTGTGACTCCTGTCTTTTGTCCAATGCTGGAAGGTGCATGGGTCGAACCAAGCTGTAATCAGAGATTATAACCGGATTTGAACCCACAACACCTGCCAGGGCGTGTCGCTCACTGGTACCCGTGTACCTTTGAACCACAGAGGCGCTGGACAAAAGAAGTCTGCACAACCCCCCTTATTAACCATAGCGCGACATGGGTTGTTCTATTTTTAGACACACAATGTGCCTCTTCCTACTCCTACTGTAGAAACCACCGACCGAGAAGTTTTAGTCTAACGTCTTTTTACTTTCAGGACGACGACACTATGCAGGCCCTTACGACTTGCAAGGTACTGCGTGTGACGCTGTTCGTCCGAAAGCGTGTTAGTCCGCGTTTCTCAGCGCGGTTCTTCGGAGAAAGGCTCCGTTCCTATGGTTAATAAGGGGGGTTGTGCAGACTTCTTTTGTCCAGCGCCTCTGTGGTTCAAAGGTACACGGGTACCAGTGAGCGACACGCCCTGGCAGGTGTTGTGGGTTCAAATCCGGTTATAATCTCTGATTACAGCTTGGTTCGACCCATGCACCTTCCAGCATTGGACAAAAGACAGGAGTCACAACGACAACTTGTTAACCATAGCTACCAATTCCACCCCCCCCCCTTCCTTTCCACCCTTCCCCTTCATTCCCGAAAAAAAAAATCCTTCTTCATTACTTTCCCTTACCGTCCCTTCATCAATTGTAGAATCATCGTTTCAAAATAAATATTAATATATGCCTGACCGCATTTCAAGGTCATGACTAAAGTCACGAGTTTAGTCAATTTCCATAGGAACGGAGCCTTTCTCCGAAGAACCGCGCTGAGAAACGCGGACTAACACGCTTTCGGACGAACAGCGTCACACGCAGTACCTTGCAAGTCGTAAGGGCCTGCATAGTGTCGTCGTCCTGAAAGTAAAAAGACGTTAGACTAAAACTTCTCGGTCGGTGGTTTCTACAGTAGGAGTAGGAAGAGGCACATTGTGTGTCTAAAAATAGAACAACCCATGTCGCGCTATGGTTAATAAGGGGGGTTGTGCAGACTTCTTTTGTCCAGCGCCTCTGTGGTTCAAAGGTACACGGGTACCAGTGAGCGACACGCCCTGGCAGGTGTTGTGGGTTCAAATCCGGTTATAATCTCTGATTACAGCTTGGTTCGACCCATGCACCTTCCAGCATTGGACAAAAGACAGGAGTCACAACGACAACTTGTTAACCATAGCTACCAATTCCACCCCCCCCCTTCCTTTCCACCCTTCCCCTTCATTCCCGAAAAAAAAATCCTTCTTCATTACTTTCCCTTACCGTCCCTTCATCAATTGTAGAATCATCGTTTCAAAATAAATATTAATATATGCCTGACCGCATTTCAAGGTCATGACTAAAGTCACGAGTTTAGTCAATTTCCATAGGAACGGAGCCTTTCTCCGAAGAACCGCGCTGAGAAACGCGGACTAACACGCTTTCGGACGAACAGCGTCACACGCAGTACCTTGCAAGTCGTAAGGGCCTGCATAGTGTCGTCGTCCTGAAAGTAAAAAGACGTTAGACTAAAACTTCTCGGTCGGTGGTTTCTACAGTAGGAGTAGGAAGAGGCACATTGTGTGTCTAAAAATAGAACAACCTATGTCGCGCTATGGTTAATAAGGGGGGTTGTGCAGACTTCTTTTGTCCAGCGCCTCTGTGGTTCAAAGGTACACGGGTACCAGTGAGCGACACGCCCTGGCAGGTGTTGTGGGTTCAAATCCGGTTATAATCTCTGATTACAGCTTGGTTCGACCCATGCACCTTCCAGCATTGGACAAAAGACAGGAGTCACAACGACAACTTGTTAACCATAGCTACCAATTCCACCCCCCCCCCTTCCTTTCCACCCTTCCCCTTCATTCCCGAAAAAAAAAATCCTTCTTCATTACTTTCCCTTACCGTCCCTTCATCAATTGTAGAATCATCGTTTCAAAATAAATATTAATATATGCCTGACCGCATTTCAAGGTCATGACTAAAGTCACGAGTTTAGTCAATTTCCATAGGAACGGAGCCTTTCTCCGAAGAACCGCGCTGAGAAACGCGGACTAACACGCTTTCGGACGAACAGCGTCACACGCAGTACCTTGCAAGTCGTAAGGGCCTGCATAGTGTCGTCGTCCTGAAAGTAAAAAGACGTTAGACTAAAACTTCTCGGTCGGTGGTTTCTACAGTAGGAGTAGGAAGAGGCACATTGTGTGTCTAAAAATAGAACAACCCATGTCGCGCTATGGTTAATAAGGGGGGTTGTGCAGACTTCTTTTGTCCAGCGCCTCTGTGGTTCAAAGGTACACGGGTACCAGTGAGCGACACGCCCTGGCAGGTGTTGTGGGTTCAAATCCGGTTATAATCTCTGATTACAGCTTGGTTCGACCCATGCACCTTCCAGCATTGGACAAAAGACAGGAGTCACAACGACAACTTGTTAACCATAGCTACCAATTCCACCCCCCCCCCCTTCCTTTCCACCCTTCCCCTTCATTCCCGAAAAAAAAATCCTTCTTCATTACTTTCCCTTACCGTCCCTTCATCAATTGTAGAATCATCGTTTCAAAATAAATGTTACACAGATGTTTGATGGAACATCAATCGTTATCTATCCATTCACGACTACGATACTAAAAGAGATTTTAAGCCTGTTCGCACTTCCACGAAATTCTATGTCGCGTTGTCAAAACTTGCGTGAAAACAAAAACAAAAATACTTCTGCTCTTTTTTTCTCGCACAGTAACCAATGCGCGTTATCTAAATACAAGCAGCTATTCGTGGCTACGATTACGATACTAAAAGAGATTTCAAGCCTGTTCGCACTCACACGAAATCCTATGTCGCGTTGTCAAAACTTGCGACTACGATACTAAAAGAGATTTTAAGTCTGTTCATACTCACACGAAATCCTATATGTCGCGTTTTCAAAACTTGCGTGAATACAAAAACGAAAATACTTTCTTCTCTTTTTTCATAACCAAACAATTATGAGCAACTTCGTAATCGCGAATTATGTTTAGCGGGAACCGGGAAACAAATTTTCTCTCTGGTCTCCAAAACGAAAATTATTTACATCCGTAATGCGAAACAAAACTTTAGTTTTTTGGGCCTATTATGAGCTAATTTTCATGCCATTCAAAATTTATCGTGCAAAATTTAATTTCGCCTTGCATTATTTGATGCGCCTTGTGAAAGTTATTAATTTATTAATTTTCAAATTTAAAGAATTAAACCAGCCAGATTAAGAATTCGTTTACGATGGAAAAATGCGGTGTAAAATCGAACTAGATACTGTAATCAAATAATATTTTAGTAAATGCCATGGATTCCTGATTAATGTTCGTGTAATTAGGCCATTGTAAATTATATTTAAAGTTTTTGTCAACCCCCCCCCCCTGGGAAATTGGCTTGAAAAACCAGGGGGCAAAAATATAATTTGTAGGATATGAGTCAAATTTTTTTTAAAAATATTTATTGTCTGTGGGCTCTACAGTCTGAAAAACTCGAAAAATGAGTCTCCGAGTTGAATTAACGCTTCTAGCACGAAACAGAAATGGAAATTCGAACAATGGAATTTCCGAAAATCGTCCAAAAAAATTTTCCTTCATTTTTGTCTTTTTTCGTATATTTTTGCATAGAAAATAACGTATCTATACCTATAAAGAAGGATTTCTGTCTGTCTGTCTGTCTGTCTGTCTGTCTGTCTGTTTTGTGTTCCTTATAGAATCAAAAACTACTGAACCAATCGGCGTGAAAATTTGCATGTAGAGGTTTTTAGGGCCAGGAAAGGTTTTAGTGATGGTTAGAGACCCCTCCCCCCACTAAGAGGGGGGGCTCCCATACAAATGAAACACAAATTTCTGCATAATTCGAGAACTAATTAAGCAAATAGAACCAAATTTGGCATGTGGGTGTTTTCGGTGACAAGAATTTATTCTAGAGTAATTTGAGACCCCTCCCCTCTTTATAAGGGGAATTATAACTCCTCTCCCCTTTAAGAGGGGGGGTTTCCATACCAATTTCCTCATAACTCGAGAACTAATCAAGCAAATGGAACCAAATTTGGCATGTGAAGGTTTTCGAGGGCAAGAAAATTTTCTATGTTGAATTAGGACCCCTCCTCACTTTAAGAGGGGGGGCTCCTGTACAAATGAAATACCAATTTCCTCATAACTCGAGAACTAATCAAGCAAATGGAACCAAATTTGGCATGTGTGTGTTTTTGAAGACAAAATTTTTTTCTATGATGAATTGGGACCCCTCCCCACTTTAAGAGGAGGGGGGGGGCTCCTATACAAACGAAATACAAATTTCCTTATAACTCGAGAGCTAATCCAGCAAATGGAACCAAATTTGGCATGTAGGTGTTTTTGGAGGCAAGAATGTTTTCTATGATGAATAAGAACCTCTCCCCACTTTAGGAGGGGGGGCTCCTATACAAATGAAATACAAATTTCCTCATAACTCGAGAACTAATCAAGCAAATAGAACCAAATTTGGCATGTGGGTGTTTTCGGTGACAAGAATTTATTCTATGGTAAATTGAGACCCCTCCCTCTTTATAAGAGGAATTGTAACTCCTCTCTCCTTTAAGAGGGGGGGCTGCCATACAAATTTCCTCATAACTCGAGAACTAATCAAGCAAATGGAACCAACTTTGGCATGTGAAGGTTTTCGAGGGCAAGAAAATTTTCTACGGTGAATTAGGACCCCTCCCCACACTAAGAGGGGGGGCCTGTACAAATGAAATACAAATTTCCTCCTAACTCGAGAACTAATCAAGCAAATAGAACAACATTTGGCATGTGGGTGTTTTTTTGGTGACAAGAATTTATTCTATGGTGAATTGAGACCCCTCCCCTCTTTATAAGAGGAATTATAACTCCTCTCCCCTTTAATAGGGGGGACTTCCATACAAATTTCCTCATAACTCGAGAACTAATCAAGCAAATGCAACCAAATTTGGCATGTGAAGGTTTTCGAGAGCAAGAAAATTTTCTATGGTGAATTAGGACCCCTCCCCACTTTAAGAGGAGGGGCTCCTGTACAAATGAAATACAAATTTCCTCATAACTCGAGAACTAATCAAGCGAATTGAACCAAATTTGGCATGTGTGTGTTTTTGGAGACAATTTTTTTTTCAATGATGAATTGGGACCCCTCCCCACTTTAGGAGGGGGGGTCCTGTACAAACGAGATACAAATTTCCTCATAACTCGAGAACTAATCCAGCAAATGGAACCAAATTTGGCATGTAGGTGTTTTTGGAGGCAAGAATTTTTTCTGTGATGAATTAGGACTTCTTCCCACATTAGGAGGGGGGGCTCCAATACAAATGAAATACAAATTTCCCCATAACTCGAGAACTAATCAAGCAAATGGAACCAACTTTGGCATGTGAAGGTTTTCGAGGGCAAGAAAATTTTCTACGGTGAATTAGGACCCCTCCCCACTCTAAGACGGGGGGCTCCTGTACAAATGAAATACAAATTTCCTCCTAACTCGAGAACTAATCAAGCAAATAGAACAACATTTGGCATGTGGGTGTTTTTGGAGGCAACCATTTTTCCCATGATGAATTAGGACTTCTTACCTTTTTAGGAGGGGGGGGGGGCTCCCATTCAAACGAAATACAAATTTGCTCATAACTTTAGAACTAATCAAGTAAATGGAACCAAATTTGGCATGTGAGAGTTTTAGATGGCAGAATTTTTTTTCTGTGGTGTATTACGACCCCTTTCCCTTTTAAGAGGGTGGGCTTCCATACAAATGAAATACAAATTTCCTTATAATTTGAGTACTAATCAAGCAAATGGAACCAAATTTAGCATGTAGGAGATTTTTGAGTCTTGAATTTATTTTATGAAAGTTAGAGACCTCTCACCCCTGTGGTAGGGGGATATGGACTCTCATACAAATAAAACAGAAATTTTGGCGAAACTCAAAAACTAATCCAACTCAAGAAATTCGAGACTCTTCCATAAAACATTAATCAATAACAAGACCACAAAAACTATCTATAGTAACACTAGATCATTCAGGACGAGCCGGTCGCGAGTGTTGCCGGTGACCCGCCGTCGGAAGCGCCGCCCACTAGCGGACTTGCAAAACTCGAGAAGTGATAAAGGTCATCCGAGATTCATGATTTATGTACAACACAGGTTAATTTGTGGCAATACGAAGTTTGTCGGGTCAGCTAGTATATTATAAGCAAGAATAGATTTGGTTTTCACGTTTAAACTTAAAATAAAAATACCTAAAATCCATTTTTTTTGCTCGATTAAATCACTTTGTTTTTTTTTCGCCCCCCCCCCTTCAGTGGCCGAACACCGGAAGGACAAAAACTTTATAATATATTTGGCCATATAAAGGCCATATAAGGCCATATAAAATAATGGCCTTATTGTCAAAATAAAAACATTTCTTCGTTGAAAAATATTTTTTCATAAAAGTATGGCGGAATAGGATGTTACATTGATTGTATTTGTTTGGTTACATTTTATTTAAAAAGATGCCGTAATCAACATCATGTGACATTATTGCTTAGCAATGACATTATAATAACACGATGTTGCGATGAAGTTTCATGTTACTAGATACAGGTGTGGCTCGATCGCTTTGGCTCAATCAAGGCCTTAAATTATCACCGAATTTCAAACAAAACAGAAAATCTTTTTTCTCAGAATACATTGTTTTTTATGTCTCTGAGTTTCATATGTACAACTGCACAGTGATTTTCATCATAGTATACAAGTTCAATATATCGCGAAAATAGAACAGGAGAAAGTGATTTTCAAATCCAGAAGGTGATATTCACTTCAGGTAAAAAACAATTTTAAATGCAGTTAATGAAAAGAAAAATCTTATGTCCAACAACTGAACGCAATAGATGCTAAACCACAAAATAAATTTTTTTATTGATTTTCACTGCTCAAACGTGAATATCAGTTTGTTACAATATCACAGGGCGCTGATATTCTATATTCTCGTGCATGAAGCTCATGCTTGCTGCATTTAGTTATTATGTACGTTTGATCAAAGCAAGCAGATTTTCAATACAAGGTAGACTGATAATCCAGAAGTTTGAACGTAATGCTGATGAATATTAATAGCACTGGACTCAATTCACATTCATTTGACAGTACTGTCTCAGCCAAGCAAAATTTGACAAACTTTTATGTGGGAGATTTGTAGAATTAGTTATTATCTACAATTTTGCTGAATAAAGTTTTACTGTATCTTTTGTATTTGCGGCGCTACAATGCTAGTAACTCGTTAATGACTAAATGAACGTTCACTTAGCCACTAAAGAGGTACTAGCAATGTAGCACCGTAAATACAAAATATACAGCCATACTTTATTCAAAAAAGTTGTAGTTATTATAACTAGTTCTTCAATCGTCCCATATTGTATAACTTTTTCAAATTTTGCATGACTGAGACGGTACTTTAAAATGAATGTGAATTGAGTCAAAGTGATTGTGCCATCCCTGACTAGATATAGACTAATATATTTGTGACAGCCAGTATAAGTATTGGGTAACCTGAATCCAACGTATTAATAACATGAAGTTTCTTATTTGTTGCGTGTTTTAATACTGTAACCGGTGAAGTTTTTTGCAATTTAAACAAGACTTAATAGCAACATGGAAGATGTTGCAAGTGCTGCTTGGGCTGTAACCATCATAAGAATCTTCTCCGGCCCCAAAAACCCTACATGCAATTTCACTGCAAATCACGAGCAATATGTCAAAAGTTCCAAATGTTATTCACAAAGAATAAGAAACTACCGTCATCCGGGGATACTTGCAACACCGGGTTATTTGCAACACTTTTGCGTATGGCGCATTTGACAGCTCTAACGCATTTGTTTGTTTACATAACCAGTTATAGTCCATGCCATTTTAAAGAATGGACGTTTACCAATTGTTTAGTTAAGTTCAATCAATTATATTATTATTTTGTTTGTTTTTATACGAAATGAAAGTAATTTCATTTTCACAGTAGGAAAAATGGGTATGCAAAGTTGCGTTAGTTCATCAACGTGAAATTATTTTTTTCGGTTTAGTTCCTATACACAATTAGTGCATCATATAAGCTAACAAATAGTTACATTGAGCTTTGTTTTTGTTTTGAATTTGGAGAAGAAATGATGAATTCATGTTGTTACTTCCAATAAGGCGCGGCTTCTAAAATACACAATTATCGTAATAGACAGTATGTACAAAGTAAGTATGCTTCTATACGATGCTATTTTCTCTACTGCCATCTCCAGAAAAATTCAAATTGTAAAAACTCCACGTGCCTTGAAATTCGGAGTTCGTCTACATGCTGCATTTTCACCATATATCTTTAAGACGTACTAGGGTCCATGCCTAGTGGCACGGGCGCAGGCTAGACGTAGGACTACGAATGTAGAGCAATTCGTCTCCCAATGCTAGGGTAACCAACCTATTTTGGACCCCATCAGCAGCTGTACATAATTTGGACACTTGCATTTGATTTTGCTGTAAGTGTCCAAATTATGTACAGCTGCTGAGGGGTCCAAAATACGTTGGTTACCCTAAAGCCGGTGATTTTTGTACGAATTTCATATATAGATGCCCAAGTGGCGCATTAAACCTGTGGACCTGAAAAGGCCCGTTTGTTAATCTCGAATTCTCAAATTTCTGACTCGTGGTGTGCATTGTCTACTTTCGTCCATCAGATAGGTTATTGGTGTGTGGATTAATGGTGGGAATACCCAAGTAACAATTCCAAGTTTTATTACGTTCGTATAGTAGTTTTCATGACCAATTTCATAAAACCGCTAATAAAAGCTCATTGCCACCAGAACTTTCTGCTGACCGCTATAAAACTGCTTTCTGACCAAGTGGCCCACTACTCACAATGTTTTCATAACCGCTATAAGAATCAGGCTATAAGCTCGAGTAGTCGTATCACGCTCTGCTGAAAGCAGCAATAAAACCGGTTAAGCTTTCGCTGCTTGACAGCCATCGCCATAGTTTAAAAAAGCTTTTTGCTTTTCTGGCAAAAGCTAAATAAGTTGTCAACTTGAAAATATATTCGTGATCAGAAAAGTTTAAATTTTACTGACAGATCATTCTGAACGATTTGGTTTATAGCGACCAGAATAAAATATCCCATAGAATATTTATTAAATTTTAAGCAATTTCTTTGATTTGCTGCATGTGTGCATTTAATTTCATCGTGCATATTGGAATGATAGGTCGATATAATCAGCGCGCCACTAATATTTTGCAATTTTCGTAAACTGGTTGTTTTGACAAATTAAAAATATTCAGTTAGTCAATCTCAATTTCTAGCAAAATCATTTTAGTTGCTTCCTCTGACAGGAAAACCGATTTATAATAACTTTCTTTCTGCAAAATACTTTGCTTTGATGAACTGTTGTTTGCGAGCTAAAACAAAATACTACAATATGGCAATATGGCTTCGCATAAAAAAATGACTTTGGTGTTGAACTTTGGTATTCTTCATAATAGCAGCAAAAAAACTGTTTGGTCAGGGTGTTACCGTTTCAATAGCACAGATTTATTGCGGTTTGACAAGTAACCGCGATAAGATCAATTTTGATTGGTGCGTCATATTGTATTGCCATGCCACACTTATGGTAAGTTTGTAAGAGACGTGGTGCATCCAACCAGTCTTAACGTGGTAATATAAGCAACCACAATAAATTTGCTTTATTAGCAGTTTGATTATGGTTTTCTAGCTAGCTATAAGTGTGTTTGGACTCGTATCCTCTTGGTATTGCGCAATACCACAATAAACCCAGAGGTAATGATTAATACCGCAATAAAACCTTTATAAAATTCAAGTAAAACCAAGTGGCTTTAGAATTGTTACTTGGGTACTGTTTACCGGACAAACGCTACTGGTAGGATCTGTAATCAAGATAGACTTTTATGTTTATGATGTTATGTTATGATGATGTTATGTGTCGCAAGCTCGCCGATGTGTCGCCAACCAAAGCCCAAGCCGCTGACCGAATGACGATGCGCACCATAAGGCAAGCAATGTTTCAAATAAAATCTTTCCTGCCGATGAGTCGCGACCGAATGACGATGAGCAGCCAAAAGCAGGCAAGCAGAAGCAATGTTTCAAATATTGCGGCTGATAGCGCGCTCAGGAGATAACCGCGAGATAAACGCAATATTAAAATTTAGGTTTTATGGTTTGCAGTTCTACAAAATAACAGTTTTGTAGCATGGTTTTGATGAAAAACAATTGATTTAGTAAATTTTCATGTATTAAATTGCAGAAATCTGCTCTGCGGTGATCTTTTGATGATTTGGCTCAATAATCAAGATAACCGCAATGTGAGGATTTTTCTTGCAATCTGCAATATCTTTCCTGCCGCAGCAAAACGCAGGCAAGCTGCAGCAATGTTTCAAATACAACCTTTCCTGCCGAGGTGTCGCAATCGAATGACGATGAGCAGCAAAGGCAGGCAGAGGCAAGCAGCAACAATGTTTCAAATAAATCCCTTCCTGCCGATGTGTCGCGACCGAATGACGATGAGCAGCAAAGGCAGGCAAACAGATACAATGTTTCAAATACAACCTTTCCTGCCGCAGCAAAACGCAGGGAAGCAGCAGCAATGTTTCAAATACAACCTTTCCTGCCCATGTGTCGCGACCGAATGTCGATGTGCAGCAAAGGCAGGCAAGCAGAACCAATGTTTCGAATACAGCAGGATTTCGAATTTGGCATGGTTCGATTTTGGCATGCCTCGATTTTGGCAAAAAATCAGAAGGGTTGTGTACAAGACACGACCGCATATATAGGTGACGCAGGACTACGTAAGTCTCTTTGTAGTGATAGTAGCATGTATTCATGCTTGTAATCATTCGATTCTTCATGCATACATGCTATATGCAACATATATACATGCTACATGCGTTGTATCCCGAGCAGGAGCGAAGAGCAAAATGATATCAAAATGTGTTATTGGAAATCGAATAACTCGTATCTAAATTTGGTCTTGTTTTGGCTGACATAGTTGGTAAAATAACAAAAAATAATATCAAAATTTTGCTCCTTTAAGGCCAAAAGAATAACTACTTGTGTTATTTGAATAACAAAGTAATAACATGAATTTATTCAGAGTTTAGAAAATCATATTTTAGTATTATTAAGGTATTGAATAACAAATGCAGTGACATATGAGATATTAAAAAACATTTTATAAAATAGTTATAATCTAAAATCTCTTTAATCAATAAAAAAAAATTATGAAATATATCGAATGTCATTTTAAGGTCAAAATAAGATACGATAACAAAATCAGTTATTAAACAGTTATGGATCTTACAACCACTGTTTCAAATATCTACTCAATAACAAAATGTGTTATCAATGTATCTCCATATCTGTTCAATAACAAAATATAGCATTATAACACAGTTTGATATTGTTTTTATATTATTTTACCCTTCGCTCCTGCTCGGGATGTAACATTTATCAAAGTAGTAACATTGCATACGTTCAATTCTCAAAAGATTGTGCATTTGAAAACAATTTAACAAAATCAAGAACACAAACTATTGCTTTCCTGCTACCTTACTGAAATTAAAGATTGTTTTTATTACCCATGGTTCCCCACGTTGAAGGGATTTTACCAATTCAATCCTATTTTATCAACAGCACATCTTTTCAATACGCTTCTAATGAAACGGTAAGCATGCGTATTCACGGGAAACTAGCAGTCATTGACTTTTCGTGGGAAAGCCCAATTTCGGAAGCAGCTTTTCGGCCCAAAAGCGGGATTGTGTTTATAATAATGTATATACTGCATTCTTCTTGCCAATCTGAACACAGCGAATATATTTTCATAAACCGAATTTTTGTTTCAAACAAAAAAACTGCTTTTGAAATTGGCAGAATCGATGATGACTAATTTCACCTTCATACAGAGTCGTATTATAACCGAGCACTACAGCTGTAGCAAATTTTCCCAACACAGATATCAAATTCGCCGAGGTTTAATCGTCTCGCAGTAAAGATTTTGCGATCTGTTGGGACAACGAACTTGTGTCATTTTTTCCCTAACACAGACATCAAATTACACTAGGTTTAATCGCGTTCGTAAGAAATCTGTTGGCACGACGGGGTTTTGTCACTCTTTCTGGCGTACTTCCCAAGCAAGGGCATCAAAATGGTCTAGGTTCAACCGCGATGAAATCTTGTTGAAATGAGGAAACTTTGTCACTTGTTTTGGCTTATTCCCAAGCACAGATATCAAATTGGTATAGGTTTAGATCATCGCAAAGAATCTTCCAACCAATCACGAAGCGAGAATTCTGGTAAAACATAGGTTCATTATTTTCAAATTTTTAAATAGTTCAACATCAAGAATCCGTGCTTTTCTTCATTTGGGTCCATTCTTAGAAGATTTTTCGATCGATTGGTGTAAGAATATAGAAAATCGATCGGAAAACCGCTGAGTTATTAGCGCTCAAAACCTTTCATTTTTCGTGACGCTCGCATTTTTCGATTTTTTGGAATGACACCCTATCTCAAAACTTGCCGTAAGACGTAGTTCTACGTCAAAAAAGTATCCATTTTTGGCAACACAAAATATTTCACTTCCAAAAAGTATAAGGGTCCATGCCTAGTGGCACGGGCGCAGGCTTGAAGTAGGACTACGAATGTAGAGTAGAGCAATTCGTCTCCCAATGCCAAATCCGGTGATTTTTGTACGAATTTCATATAATAGATTCCCCAGTTGCGCAGTAACGGAAGGTTTACTTGCGCTGTTGTATTTTGTACAACACCTGTGAACCGTTGACTTTATCTCGGTATATCTCGGGAATCTAGCAATAAATAAAATTACTGTTTTCAGTAAGGTTGATCCGCAGACAAATGGTGGAAATACAACCTTTAAAATTGCCAATTTGCCACCTATGTGTCTCGAAAACTGGCTGTCCGAAGCGTCGCAAGCTAGCTGCTGCTGGCTGATGTTTCGCCAACGAAAGTCGGCGACAGACTGATCACGCACACCGAGGCAAAGGCAAACAATGTTTCAAATACAACCTTTAAAATTGCCACCGATGTGTCTCGAAAACTAGCTGTCCGATGCGTCGCAAGCTAGCTGCTGCTGGCTGATGGTTCGCCAACGAAAGTCGGCGACCAACTGATGACGCACACCGAGGCAAAGGCAAACAAAGTTTCAAATACAACCTTTAAAATTGCCAATTTGCCACCAATGTGTCTCGAAAACTAGCTGTCCGATGCGTCGCAAGCTAGCTGCTGCTGGCTGATGTTTCGCCAACGAAAGCCGGCGACCGACTGATAACGCACACCGAGGCAAAGGCAAACAAAGTTTCAAATATAACCTTTAAAATTGCCAATTTGCCACCGATGTGTCTCGAAAACTGGCTGTCCGATGCGTCGCAAGCTAGCTGCTGCTGGCTGATGTTTCGCCAACGAAAGTCGGCGACAGACTGATCACGCACACCGAGGCAAAGGCAAACATTGTTTCAAATACAACCTTTAAAATTGCCACCGATGTGTCTCGAAAACTAGCTGTCCGATGCGTCGCAAGCTAGCTGCTGCTGGCTGATGGTTCGCCAACGAAAGTCGGCGACCAACTGATGACGCACACCGAGGCAAAGGCAAACAAAGTTTCAAATACAACCTTTAAAATTGCCAATTTGCCACCGATGTGTCTCGAAAACTAGCTGTCCGATGCGTCGCAAGCTAGCTGCTGCTGGCTGATGTTTCGCCAACGAAAGCCGGCGACCGACTGATAACGCACACCGAGGCAAAGGCAAACAAAGTTTCAAATATAACCTTTAAAATTGCCAATTTGCCACCGATGTGTCTCGAAAACTGGCTGTCCGATGCGTCGCAAGCTAGCTGCTGCTGGCTGATGTTTCGCCAACGAAAGCCGGCGACAGACTGATAACGCACACCGAGGCAAAGGCAAACAAAGTTTCAAATATAACCTTTAAAATTGCCAATTTGCCACCGATGTGTCTCGAAAACTGGCTGTCCGATGCGTCGCAAGCTAGCTGCTGCTGGCTGATGTTTCGCCAACGAAAGTCAGCGACGACAGACTGATCACGCACACCGAGGCAAAGGCAAACAATGTTTCAAATACAACTTTTCAAATTGCCACCGATGTGTCTCGAAAACTAGCTGTCCGATGCGTCGCAAGCTAGCTGCTGCTGGCTGATGGTTCGTCAACGAAAGTCGGCGACCAACTGATGACGCACACCGAGGGAAAGGCAAACAAAGTTTCAAATACAACCTTTAAAATTGCCAATTTGCCACCGATGTGTCTCGAAAACTGGCTGTCCGATGCGTCGCAAGCTAGCTGCTGCTGGCTGATGTTTCGCCAACGAAAGCCGGCGACCGACTGATAACGCACACCGAGGCAAAGGCAAACAAAGTTTCAAATATAACCTTTAAAATTGCCACCGATGTGTCTCGAAAACTAGCTGTCCGATGCGTCGCAAGCTAGCTGCTGCTGGCTGATGGTTCGCCAACGAAAGTCGGCGACCAACTGATGACGCACACCGAGGCAAAGGCAAACAAAGTTTCAAATACAACCTTTAAAATTGCCAATTTGCCACCAATGTGTCTCGAAAACTGGCTGTCCGATGCGTCGCAAGCTAGCTGCTGCTGGCTGATGTTTCGCCAACGAAAGTCGGCGACAGACTGATCACGCACACCGAGGCAAAGGCAAACATTGTTTCAAATGCAACCTTTAAAATTGCCACCGATGTGTCTCGAAAACTAGCTGTCCGATGCGTCGCAAGCTAGCTGCTGCTGGCTGATGGTTCGCCAACGAAAGTCGGCGACCAACTGATGACGCACACCGAGGCAAAGGCAAACAAAGTTTCAAATACAACCTTTAAAATTGCCAATTTGCCACCGATGTGTCTCGAAAACTAGCTGTCCGATGCGTCGCAAGCTAGCTGCTGCTGGCTGATGTTTCGCCAACGAAAGCCGGCGACCGACTGATAACGCACACCGAGGCAAAGGCAAACAAAGTTTCAAATATAACCTTTAAAATTGCCAATTTGCCACCGATGTGTCTCGAAAACTGGCTGTCCGATGCGTCGCAAGCTAGCTGCTGCTGGCTGATGTTTCGCCAACGAAAGCCGGCGACAGACTGATAACGCACACCGAGGCAAAGGCAAACAAAGTTTCAAATATAACCTTTAAAATTGCCAATTTGCCACCGATGTGTCTCGAAAACTGGCTGTCCGATGCGTCGCAAGCTAGCTGCTGCTGGCTGATGTTTCGCCAACGAAAGTCAGCGACGACAGACTGATCACGCACACCGAGGCAAAGGCAAACAATGTTTCAAATACAACTTTTCAAATTGCCACCGATGTGTCTCGAAAACTAGCTGTCCGATGCGTCGCAAGCTAGCTGCTGCTGGCTGATGGTTCGTCAACGAAAGTCGGCGACCAACTGATGACGCACACCGAGGGAAAGGCAAACAAAGTTTCAAATACAACCTTTAAAATTGCCAATTTGCCACCGATGTGTCTCGAAAACTGGCTGTCCGATGCGTCGCAAGCTAGCTGCTGCTGGCTGATGTTTCGCCAACGAAAGTCGGCGACAGACTGATCACGCACGCCGAGGCAAAGGCAAACAATGTTTCAAATACAACCTTTAAAATTGCCACCGATGTGTCTCGAAAACTAGCTGTCCGATGCGTTGCAAGCTAGCTGCTGCTGGCTGATGGTTCGCCAACGAAAGTCGGCGACCAACTGATGACGCTTCAAATTCCTACTTCAAAATATGCTTAAATACCGGTCAGTTTCCGCATACAAGCTTTAAATGACGAAAAAATGATGCCCTCCGTGTGTTCATGAAAAAAAGTTTGCAGTTATAGAATGTTCTGAACAATCTTATTTTTATTTCCGTATGACTAGGTCTTACCGCAGGTTCCCAAAAACTTACTTGCACCACACGGATAGCTCTTCGCGGACTTTTCAAGCATAAAATGATTGCAATCGTTGATTAATAATATTTACTCAATTTCTAACGCATTTATATTCAATTTTTTCATATCAAAAAAGGGTCTCGATTTTGGCACGGTTTCGATTTTGGCAACATAGGCGACACGCATTTGTTGCCAAATTTGAAATCCAGCTGTACCTTTCCTGCCACAGCAAAACGAAGGCAAGCAGCAGCAATGTTTCAAATACAACCTTTCCTGCCGATGTGTCGCGACCGAATGACGATGAGCAGCATAGACAGGCAAACACAACCAATGCTACAAATACAACTTTTCCTGCCGCAACAAAACGCAGGGAAGCAGCTGCAATGTTTCAAATACAGTGCTAACCCGATTTTGTCACTCCCCGATTTTGTCACCCCCGATTTTGTCACGTTTTTGACCCGATTTTGTCACCCCCGATTTTGTCACGTTTTATACCCGATTTTGTCACGCTTTTGATTTATCAAAAGCTTAGTATGCCAAATGTGTTAAAACACTGTGAAAAGAATTGTGTTCAACAAGTTGATTATCGTGGAGTTTCCACAAAAGTTGTTTCTTATCTCCACAACTATAATAGCTAGAAGGTTACTTTCTTTGGCAAAGTTCTTTATAATAATCTTCTCAAAAGTTTTGTAGAACATTGTTTTGCTCTATCTCTTACTGTCTGAAAAATAAATTTTCTATCTTATTTTTATGGGGGTTAATCAAAGAATCGTTCATACCATAAGAAAGAGCTTCTTACGCTGTGAAATTTCTCTGAACATAGTTAACCAGTATAATCAACCATTTCGGCGCAATTAAAAAACGCGTGTTTTCATACCTTTGGGAGTGCTGTGAAAAGGTGACAAATGTCCACAGAGAGGAAGAAGGAAGTGCGACATGTCCTAAAAGTGATCAGAATGAAGTATATGTAGTTCGTTCTAAGTTATCTGCAAAAAATAAAAAATTGAAAAAATACCCGATTTTGTCACTGCCCCGTTTTTGTCACCCCTAAATTCATCATGGGGGTGACAAAATCGGGTCATTACTGTACAACTTTTCCTGCCGATGTGTCGCGACCGAATGTCGATGGGCAGGAAAAGGCAGGCAAGCAGAAGCAACGTTTCAAATGTCAATCCTACCGCAGCAAAATGCAGGCAAGCAGCAGCAATGTTTCTAATACAGTAGACTCTTGGAAAAGTTAACTCTCTGAAAAGTTAATTGTTCAGAAAAGTTAAGCGAATATCAGCTCTCATGCAACGCTCTAAAAAGTTAATTTTTGCATGAACTTTTCTGAGAGTTTGAATTGAAGTGTGAATTGAAGTTTGGTTGTCCAAGTGTTCGTCCACACACGTGAGTTTACCTTCTATCATTATTTCTCATTTTTCAGTTTATTGTCGCCTTTCAGCAGTTTCATAAAGAGCCGCATCATAACTGGGATTAAATTAAACTTTTGTACCGGACAGTCGCAACAATAGTTCAATACGAGCACATAGTTACTTCATTATTGATAACATACTGGAAAAGCGCAAACTCAGATGAATTTTAAATGCCAAAGAAGGAACAGTAAGGAACTAAAAATAAGCGCGAACATTATCAAAACGTAGTCGCAGAAAAAACAAAAGTAAACTTGTGTAACCGATTATTTTGAACTTACTGAAAGGAACCAAGTATTGTTTCATAAAGATCTTGCTACATATTTCTTTCCATTACAATTTCCAAATACATAAAAATGTGTATCCTATCCAGCTTTTTACGAGCCATAATGGCGTAATATTCGAACAGCGTTTTTGACATTTTCCTAATACATCACACGTTTTCTTTCCGCAAGTTCACTGTAAAACTAAAAGAATGTACGGAAAGAAAACGTGCGATGTATTAGGGAAATGTCAAAAATACAGTTCAAATATTACGAACACGTCCGCCATTATGGCTCGTAAAAAGCTGGATATCCCAGAATGCATTTTTCGCTTTTGTATTTATCATTCACCGCCTACTTAGCTTCGAGGTACGATGCTGGTCTAACAAGCCAGTCGCATGTTCGAATCTCGGCTAGACGGTGCTTGCTTGATACAGTCAGTAGGATCGTTACACTGGCCCCGTAATATTCCTGTACTCTAAACAGCCGGCTGCGAAGTCTGTCGATAAAGAAGGGTAATGTCTAATGACGGTTTAAGCCCACGACTTTTATTTATCATTTCCAGTGATTTTTAGGACTACTCGGAAAAGTTAATAGTTCGGAAAAGTTAATCGACCCATTCCCCAATCGATTAACTTTTCCGAGAGTCCACTGTGCAACCTTTTCTGCCGATGCACTATGGGCAAAAACGAGAGAAAAAACGGAATTAATATGCGGCCTGCAGGCTTATAAAATATAGGTGATCTTATGTAAAATTTTCCGGAGAATCGCGTGGTGCCGGCCCCTTTCCTGTTTATCATCGGGAAGTGCCCCATTTTGCTCATTTTCCCCTTTTTTTAATATTTTACACCCTGATTGGACTGTTTCAAGCAGTGTTGCCACATGTACAGATTTATCTGGAAAAGTACAGATTTTTCCGATTTTTTTGGTACAGATTATGTACGGTACAGATTACAGATTTTTGTCATAAAGTACAGCTGGGTACAGATTTTTTTGGGTGTCAAAAACTAATTTTTTTCTTTCAGTTTTGTTACTTGAAATCAATAGAGGAGCACCTCTTGACATGAATGCAAACAAAACAAAACATGTCTGTCTTTAAGGTTATGTACCAATATCATCAAAGAAATCAGTAATTTGCGATTTTTCTATTTTTTAAAGCAAACAAACCAGGTTTCCCTATGTAACAAACCAACTTTGTGGTACAGATTTTGGTACAGATTTTTGAAAGCAAAAGTACAGATGAAAAAGATTTTTTTACCTTCCAGTACAGATGAATATGTGGCAACACTGGTTTCAAGCAAGGATTTGGGAAAACAACAGTTAATTTTGTGTAAAAAAGTCCGTAGAATCGAATAGGGCTTATCTCATTTATTTTAGAGCACATTAATTTTTTTGGTTGAATTCCCCTTTGGTTTGGTCGGTTCGATAACGGAAGCTCAACCAAAAAAGTACAAGGGTCCATGCCTAGTGGCACGGGCGCAGGCTTGAAGTAGGACTACGAATGTAGCGCAATTCGTCTCCCAATGCTAAAGCCGGTGATTTTTGTATGAATTTCATATATAGATGCTCAAGTTGCGCATTAAAGAATTGTGTTCTTACATGTGAGAAATTCATAATTTTAACTCTTCAGCTAATTTATATGGTGGACCTGAAAAGGACCTGAAAAGGAATTTCTGACTCGCAGTGTCCATTGTCAACTTTCGTCCTTCAGATGGGCTCCCACCAATTTAAACCCTTCTGCTTCCGCGACCAAAATTTGGATTTTCTAGCTTATTTAATATTCTATTATAGCAGCTTATTGTCAATTGCAAGTAAAATTGTACCATCCAAAGTGCGATATCGCTCATAAAGTGCTATTTTGCATTAAATCGTTTCGATCTTCGGCGCACTTTTTCGTTATTTTCCAAACAATAAGTGCGCCGAAGAGACCGAAACGATTTAAGCTAACATAGCACTTTTATGAGCGATTGCGCACTTATTGATTGGACAATTTTCCTTGTAATTGACAATAATAGATCGATGTTTCGAATCCAACACGGTCGGCGTAATTTCCATTCCACACCAAACAATAATCGGCTGCTGCCGAGTTTTCCACCTTTGCCGCGTCCGGATCCGGACAGGGAGATAAAAGCGTAACTCTCATTATTATTTGTAACTCAAACGCGAAAATGATGCCGTTCACAAAATCAATTCAACTGCTTCATATACTTATTCAGTAGTTCTTAAAAGAACTGATTGTTTTCTACCAGCTGTTAATAATACAAATCGAAGAAATTTACTGCTTGGCAGCAGCTTTTTTCGGACCGCATTCTCCGTTAGAACAACTTCTCTGGCTTTGGAGTTTTCGGTGCCTTTGTTATGGTCTTCTTTGACTTAGTAATCTTGCTTCTCTCTAGCAAGTTTGGCAGGCGAAGGAACCGGAAGCGCCAGTTCTTTGTTTGGACCAGCTTTCTCTTGTTGAAAACTAATTTCAAAGCCTTTTTCACGAATGTGTCCAACCTTGAAACGTCACTATTGTAGCTGGCGGCTTCGGTTTGTTGGCGTCTCGCTTAGTGAATTTGGATGTCTTCGTTGCCTTATTCCGGGGAAGTAGCAACAGCTGAAGCTCGACGATTTTTGAGCGGATTATATAGAGCGTAAATTAAATACAATCAAACTTTGATCCCTTTGATTTAAAGGGAATTTAATCCATAGCTCTTCTCCTATATATTTCTGTCATCCGTGTTAGGGAAGCGTTGGCGTGAGAAGGCAAAATTTCTTAGCAGAAATAAAATTAAAGCAACGTCATGAGTTAGAAGACCGCATGGTGAGTTACCACATATTTAACGATTTATAGATCAAATCAGAAGAAATTCTTCATGATTTCAAGAATCAGCGACATTTGGAAATTTAATTAAAGATATTTAGTATACAGAAAATTTTCATCTCTTCATAAACAAATTCGTTCGTCCTAAAAAGGACGGGTTGTGGTAAATTATGTGGTTGAAAATCCGGCCAGCAGAATGGCTTGAATGTTTGAAACAGCATCTCCCAGGGCAATGGTGACAATGGTTACCGGGCACAGCATTTTCCATTGATTCAAGCTCTTCCGCTCCCGCAATCAAATATTCTAATATAGCAGATAACAGATCGATGCTCCGGCGCACTTTACACCGAACAATGATCCGCTGCTGCTGCTGCCGCTGCGCTGCGTTTTACCAGTTTGCCGAGTCCAGTGAGGGAGATATAATCGCAACTCTCTGCTGTCTGCTCTGTACCGTACCGATGTCAATGCGAAAATGATGCCGTTCGCCGGCTTACTTCTGATTATATACCAGAGCAAACGGCAGCAAGTTGTAACAAAGGCGGATCAACGTAGGGCAGAGAATCATAGACACGCAAAAAAGGCGGTACATCGTACAACGAAACCGTACATTGTTTGAACAAAACCGGTGTCCGGTGCTTCCTTAATGAACAGCTACCAGTTTCTGCAGAGCAACCTAATATGAAGCATCGACATCGTCTTCATGCCACCGAAAATCAGTGGAAAGGCCGCAAAGCGCGATAGGAAAAAGACAGAAATATTCTTCGGAAGGTTTGTCTTAATACAGTTTAAACATGTAATTTCTGACGGGCTCGTACTTCGAACGCTCATACTAAACTGCCAACATCACTTTAAAATGTGAGAAAAATCAATTTTACTGCTTCGTATACTTTTATTCAGTAGTTCTTAAAAGAACTGATTGTTTTCTACCAGATATTAGTAATGCAAATCAACGAAATTTACATCTAGGCAGCAGTTTTTTTCGGGCACCTTCTCCGCTGGAACGACTTCCTTTGACTCTGGGGCTTTCGGTGCCTTTGCTACGGTTTTCATTGGCTTAGTAGATTTTTGTTCGGGGGTACCATCGCATATTTGCTAGAACAGCTTTAATCGGAGCCGCCTTTGCAGCAGTTAGCAAAGATAAATTGTTTTCGTCCGTTTTATCAACCTTGAACGAATCGGAATCGCCTGTTCTTTTTGTTTGGACCAGCTTTTCGACAGCTAATTTCAAAACCTTTTTCACGAATGTGTCCAACTTTCGAACGTCACAATTGTGGCTAGCGGCGATTTACTTCTAACGGCTTGCAGCGAGGATCCATTGATTTTACTGGGTATTGATAGCAGCAAAAACCATATCGTTCGCTGGCGGACGAGTCGGTGGCTTCTTCGGTTTGTTGGCGTCTTGCTTGGTGAATTTGAATGTCTTCGATGCCTTATTCCGAGCAAGCAGCAACCGCTGAAGCTCAACAATTTTCGAGCGGATTCTATAGAGCGTAAGCGTAAAGAAATACAATCCAAGGTCAGCTTAACCCATAGCTCATTTCGTATATATTTCTGTCATCTGTGCTAGGGAAGCATTGGCGTGGGAAGGCAAAAACATGAAAATAATGAAATAATGAATATCCGTCTAAAATTTTCTCAATTATTAAACGTTTGTTTGGAAAACATGGAATCTATTGTATTGTTATGGATTTTTTGAAAAATTTCCAATCGATTGATACCAATATCTCTAGAATCTGTTGACGGATGACTGAGTTATAAGCGTGCAAACCATAACCACTTTTCGTTACATGTTCCCTTTTCGTTTTTCTAAAGTGCACCCCAATATAGAAATCAAAGAAGTAGTCCTACTTAAAAAAAAATGTGCTCTAAACTCAAGCAGCAACAGCTAGGGCGTAAATTAAATACAATCATAATGGATTTTTTGAAAAATTTCCAATCGATTGATACCAATATCTCTAGAATCTATTAACGGATGACTGAGTTATAAGCGTGCAAACTATAACCACTTTTCGTTACATGTTCCCTTTTCGTTTTTCTAAAGTGCACCCCCATATAGATAGAATACAAATCAAAGACGTAGTCCTACGTAAAAAAGCGATAGACGAAATTGAGAAGCAGAACATATCTCTGATATCTCTGGTTTTACTGCAAATATCTAAAAATAGTCATTCGCGATTTGAAATCAAATTTAAAATCATAAGAAATGCAAAATCAGAACAGTGTTGCAAGTAACCCCGTTTTCGATTCGTTCTACAGATTCTTTTAGTTGATATTTTTTCTCCTAACCATAATCAAAAGTACTGACCACTGTACAACTTTGGGCTACTTACACTTTAACCTAAACGGTACGTTTCGAAAATTATACCGAGCCAAAGTTCAAAAGTGTTGCAAGTATCCCCGGATGACGGTACATGATTTCGTTTGCATTTTACATTCATTGATATGCAATATTCATTATATATAATAGCAACGGTTCTAATGTAGTATAATTTTCTCTTTACAGTGTTATGGATGATATCAATCACATGTCGGATGTGGACATTGTTTCATGTCTCAACGTACTGGATAGATGCATTGACCCGCATCAGATTCTACATGATATTTATAATGTTTTGGCACCTAACGGAAGGCTGCTTCTTGCTTTGGTGCTTCCTTACAGCCATTATGTGGAAAAAAGTAATTATTTGCGAATTTGCAAAATGAGTCGTAAATACTCTTGTACTTTTCTGTCTTGACTTATAAATGGTAGGGTAGATGCATTCACGCCCTCCACAATCATCGCCCCTACGTTCACTTTGACTCAATTTTGATTCATTTGACAGTACCGTCTCAGACGAGCAAAATTTGACAAAATTGTATGGAATATTTGTAGAAGTAGTTATCATCTTCAATTTAGCTCAATAAAGTTTTGCTGTATCTGTTGTAGTTACGATGCTACAATGCTAGTACGTCATTAGTTACTAAATGAACCATTCATTTAGTCACTAATAAACTAGCATTGTAGCACCGTAAATACGAAAGGTACAGTAAAACTTCATTCAGCAAAATTGTTCTCTAAATGTCCCATATATAACTTTGTCAAATTTTGCTCGGCAGAGACGGTACTGTCAAATGAATCAAAATTGAATCAAAGTGAACGAACCAAACCTGCCGCCAAGTAAACATGCTTTTACTATATAATATATCTCAACCTTTAGACATAGTCAAAATATGCTGTTTGTCACAATCTCGAGTTTTGCAAGTTTCTGAGGAGATCAACCTTGGGTGATTCATTTAGGCAGTTACGTAACTATAAAAGCACTAGTTGAACCCGAATCTTACGATCCGGAAAATATAAATGTCTGTTCAGAATTCAGAAAACTGTGGATACATTCCATTAGTCAGTATTTGCGAGAATGTTTAATTTTTGTATTAGTTCTTTGAGTTCTTATATTGCATAATATATAGCTCTAAGATGTTGTACATAAAACAGTCATAGCCGGAAACTGAAACAAATAGTGTTTATGGTCGTATTGGATTTTATTTAACTGAATAAAAACATCTTCACTGCGCTGATTCTATAGCCGGGCAATATGGCTCTTTTGTGTGAGTGGCTCTGAACCGTCTATTGTCTGCCACAATCCGATTCATATGGTCGGTGTTAAGTCAGACAGAACCAAGTGGCAAAATTCTGACTTCGAGAAAAATGCATTCAAAGTTTTCTGCATTCGAAATCATCTAACTCTGACTGTTTGCAACATTTATGTAGGGCTTCGTACACAAATTACGTAACGCTTAGAGGGGAGGGAGGGGGGTTGAGTTAGCGTTACTTGTTGTTACATAGGGGGGAGGGGGAGTCATGAGAATAGTTACGTAACAAATATATGAATACCAAAAAGGCAGTTGCCAAATGAGGAAAGAACGTGTTGGAGGTGGAAAACAGTGAATCGGTTTATACTAATGAAAATTATGATACAAAATTATGGTTTGTAGCTGATGAAGATACTCCTACTAAATTTTCAGTTATTACGGTTGAAGACCATTTCAGGCTACCCAGTTTGCTTCGGGGTACGATGCTGGCCTAACAAGCCGTCGTATGTTCGAATCCCGGCTGGGAAGTGCTGCTATAGAGCCAGTAGGATCGTTGCACTAGCCCCGTAATTGTCCTGTACTCTAATAGCCGGCTGCGAAGTCTGTCGATAAAGAAGGGTCAAATTCTCAACAGGACGTTTTTACCTGGCTTTGCTTTTTTTACCATTTCAGCTTAACATGGGCCGAAGCCTGATTGTTGTTTTTAATATGAAGCTTGCTAATTTGCTAATCTTGCTAATTTGGTAGAATTTCTTAAAAATTAAAAAAAATATGCGGTTCGTCATTTTTGTTGAATGTTGAGGTACGGGGGGGGGGAGGTTTGGTCAACGTTACGTAATTTAATGGGGGGGGGGGGGGGTTATGCCAAGCGTTACTTATTGTTACATTTTTGCGTTACGTAATTTGTGTAGGGTAACCAACCTATTTTGGACCCCATCAGCAGCTGTACATAATTTGGACACTTGCATTTGATTTTGCTGTAAGTGTCCAAATTATGTACAGCTGCTGAGGGGTCCAAAATACGTTGGTTACCCTACCACGCCTAGTCTGAAAAAAATGTTGCTTAGAAAATTTTTGATCGTTTGCTATCATTAACTCATTTTTTTAAATTTTGCGACTTGGTCCGGTCTGGTTTAACACCGGCCATATGATATCGCGACAAGCAATCGAGTTGAGCAGGTGAGTCGAGCAGTCGAATCAAGCAATCGAGTCAAGCACTTGGGTCGAGCAGTCTAGTCGAACAGTCAAATCGAGCAGTCTAGTTAAGCAGTTAAATCAAGCTGCTTAGTCAAGCAGGCCGGTCGAGCAATTGAATCGAGTGGTCGAGTCGAGCAGCTAAATCTAGCAGTTCAGTCGAGCAGTTTAATCGAGCAGTTAAGTCGAGTGGTTGAATCGAGTAGTCTAGTCGAGCAGTCGAATCGAACGGTTTAGTCAAGCAGTTGGGTCAAGCGGTTAAGTCGAACAGTTGAGCCGAGCAATTTATTCGAATCGAACAGTTGAGTCTAGTACACACTTAAACGATTCGGTAAAATTTACCGAAATCTAAACAGCTGAACGTTCGGTAAAATTTTTTATTGCACCAATCATTACTAATGATCTGTAAACGTCGATTGGCACCATCGAAATTTTTACCGAACGTTCAGCTGTTTAGATTTCGATAAAATTTTACCGAATTCGGTGCTTTTTGTTAAGTGTGTAGTTCAGTCGAGCAGTTAAGTCGAGCTGTCGAATCAAACAGAAGTCAAGCAGTTGAGTCGAGCAATCAAATCGAGCAGTCTAGTCGGGCTGTTCAGTCAAGCAGTCCAGCCGAGCAGTTGAGTCGAGCAGCCGAGTTGGGCACTTGAACCCAGCAGTCGAGTCGAGCAGTTTAAACGAGCAGGTCAGTCGAGCAGTTTAATCGAGCAGTTAAGCCGAGTAGTCCAGTCGAGCAGTTGAATCCAGTAGTCTGGTAGAGCAGTTGAGTCGAGCACTCGAATCGAACAGTTTAGTCAAGCAGTCTAGTCGAGCAGTCGGGTCAAGCAGTTCAGTCGAGCAGTCCAGTCGAGCAGCAAATGTATTACCCAGTCGAATCGAGTAGCCCACTCGAATAGTTAAATCGAGCAGTTCAGTCGAGCAGTTCAGTTAAGCAGTCCAGTCGAGCAATCAAATCGAGCAGTCTAATCGACCAGTCTAGTCGAGCAGTCTAGTTAACCAGTTGAGCAATCGAGCAGTCCAGCAGTCGACCAGTGAGGTGACTGAGAATACAACCCAGTGGTTTACCGATTTTATCTACCCATCCGAAAATTTTTGGAAAGTAGACAAATTTGGGGAAAAATAAATTGCTCCAAAATAATTTAAATGAACAAAAAATATTATTATTAATCATTTTTTTCAATTATGTAATATTTCAGCGTAATTTTACGCATAGGGCTCATTTTATTCATATCAACCATTAGCCATAATGCATGTCAACTCAACAATATTATGAAAAAAGACATATCGAAATTCAAAATTGCTCCGATTTTATTCAGATTTTGTGTACTTATTCCTTTGTAGTAAATTTTAGATCCGTATTTTTATTTGGTACTTAGGATTCTCTTTTCTGAGTCAATGTGGTCCCAAAAGTTACCATTTTCCACCTTTCTTTGTTTAAAAATTCCAAAAGATTAGAATTTTTAAGGAAAGAAAAGTGACCATATTTCCTAGCGGAGACGGGGTGTGTCCGTTAGCGTTACGGTATAAAAAAATCTCACAAATGATTATTATGAAATGTTAAAAATATGCGTTACAAAATAAATGGAAGTTACTTTTCGTATTTGACTTCAGCATTATTAACCATTCTGGGTATAATTACATACCACAGATGCCATACAATAAGAACATATAATAAACTATAAAATACAAAGAAATATTCTCTGTTCTGCATAAATGCATGAAATCTTCCAAATTTTCATGCCGCATGGTTGAAATGACAATTTAAAAATAGGTAGATAAAACCGGATAAAAATGGTAGACAAAATCGGGGATACCTAAAATCGGGTGTAGATTAAACCAGATGTAGATATAATCGAAATACCACTGTACTACGAAAGCATGACGTCCTGACAGGGACCTGTGCTTAGTTACCGATAAGCCTCTTATGACGTCCTGTCAGAGACCTGGTTTTCGGTACAGACATAAGCCTCTTAAATAAATAGATGGGTAGTTTAATATACAAATTTGCAACTTTTCCGCACAGTAATGTAGAAAACAATATTCGCCGTGATTGTATAACATTTCGCCGAATACCATTTTGCGAAAAACCTTAAGCGGAATGTAAATGTACCATTTCACGGACAACTGTTTCGTGGAAAGTACCATTTCGTAGGGGTGATCCTCTCCTTACTCGCTGTCGCTCGTTCGGACCCAATTGAAATTATTTTTAAAGTTTTTGAAATTGGTTTGAAAAATCGGAGGGCAAAAAATAATTTGTGGGATGCAAGACGATTTTTTTTTCAATCCAATTCGATTTCAATTGTCTGTGGGCTATACAGCCCAAAGAACTAGAAAACTGAGTGTTTATTTATTTATTTAATAGCTGACCCGACAAACTTCGTATTGCCACAAATTAACCTGTGTTGTACATAAATCATGAATCTCGGATGATCTTTGTCACTTCTCGAGTTTTGTAAGCCCCCCAGTGGGCGGCGCTTCCGACGGCGGGTCACCGGCAACACTCGCGACCGGCTCGTCCTGAATGATCTAGTGTTACTATAGATAGTTTTTGTGGTCTTGTTATTGATTAATGTTTTATGGAAGAGTCTCGAATTTCTCGAGTTGGATTAGTTTTTGAGTTTCGCAAAAATTTCTGTTTTATTTGTATGAGAGTCCATATCCCCCTACCACAGGGGTGAGAGGTCTCTAACTATCATAAAATAAATTCAAGACTCAAAAATCTCCTACATGCTAAATTTGGTTCCATTTGCTTGATTAGTACTCAAATTATAAGGAAATTTGTATTTCATTTGTATGGGAGCCCACCCTCTTAAAAGGGAAAGGGGTCGTAATACACCACAGAAAAAAAATTCTGCCATCTAAAACTCTCACATGCCAAATTTGGTTCCATTTGCTTGATTAGTTCTAAAGTTATGAGCAAATTTGTATTTCGTTTGAATGGGAGCCCCCCCCCTCCTAAAAAGGTAAGAAGTCCTAATTCATCATGGGAAAAATGGTTGCCTCCAAAAATACCCACATGCCAAATATGGTTCCATTTGCTTGATTAGTTCTCGAATTATGAGGAAATTTGTATTTCATTTGTGTAGAAGCCCCCCCTCTTGAAGTGTGGAAGGATCCTAATTCACCGTAGAAAATATTTTTGCCTCCAAAAACCTCCACATGCCGAATTTGGTTCTATTTGCTTGATTAGTTCTCGAGTTATGGGGAAATTTGTATTTCATTTGTATTGGAGCCCCCCCTCCTAATGTGGGAAGAGGTCCTAATTCATCACAGAAAAAATTCTTGCCTCCAAAAACACCTACACGCCAAATTTGGTTCCATTTGCTGGATTAGTTCTCGAGTTATGAGGAAATTTGTATTTCGTTTGTATAGGACCCCCCCCTCCTAAAGTGGGGAGGGGTCCTAATTCTTCATTGAAAAAAAAATTGTCTCCAAAAACACACATATGCCAAATTTGGTTCAATTCGCTTGATTAGTTCTCGAGTTATGAGGAAATTTGTATTTCATTTGTACAGGAGCCCCTCCTCTTAAAGTGAGGAGGGGTCCTAATTCACCATAGAAAATTTTCTTGCTCTCGAAAACCTTCACATGCCAAATTTTGTTGCATTTGCTTGATTAGTTCTCGAGTTATGAGGAAATTTGTATGGAAGCCCCCCCCCCCCCTCTTAAAGGGGAGAGGAGTTATAATTCCTCTTATAAAGAGGGGAGGGGTCTCAATTCACCATAGAATAAATTCTTGTCACAAAAAAAAACACCCACATGCCAAATGTTGTTCTATTTGCTTGATTAGTTCTCGAGTTAGGAGGAAATTTGTATTTCATTTGTACAGGAGCCCTCCCTCTTAGAGTGGGGAGGGGTCCTAATTCACCGTAGAAAATTTTCCTGCCCTCGAAAACCTTCACATGCCAAATTTGGTTCCATTTGCTTGATTAGTTCTCGAGTTATGAGGAAATTTGTATGGAAGCCCCCCCTCTTAAAGGGGAGAGGAGTTACAATTCCCCTTATAAAGAGGGAGGGGTCTCAATTTACCATAGAATAAATTCTTGTCACCGAAAACACCCACATGCCAAATTTGGTTCTATTTGCTTGATTAGTTCTCGAGTTATGAGGAAATTTGTATTTCATTTGTATAGGAGCCCCCCCTCCTAAAGTGGGGAGAGGTTCTTATTCATCATAGAAAAAATTCTTGCCTCCAAAAACATTTACATGCCAAATTTGGTTCGATTTGCTGGAGTAGCTCTCGAGTTATAAGGAAATTTGTATTTCGTTTGTATAGGAGCCCCCCCCCCCCCACTTAAAGTGGGGAGGGGTCCCAATTCATCATAGAAAAAAATTTTGTCTCCAAAAACACACACATGCCAAATTTGGTTCCATTTGCTTGATTAGTTCTTGAGTTATGAGGAAATTGGTATTTCACTTGTACAGGAGCCCCCCCTCTTAAAGTGAGGAGGGGTCCTAATTCAACATAGAAAATTTTCTTGCCCTCGAAAACTTTCACATGCCAAATTTGGTTCCATTTGCTTGATTAGTTCTCGAGTTATGAGGAAATTTGTATGGAAACCCCGTCTCTTAAAGGGGAGAGGAGTTATAATTTCCCTTATAAAGAGGGGAGGGGTCTCAAATTACCCTAGAATAAATTCTTGTCACCGAAAACACCCACATGCCAAATTTGGTTCTATTTGCTTGATTAGTTCTCGAGTTATGCAGAAATTCGTGTTTCATTTGTATGGGAGCCCCCCCTCTTAGTGGGGGGAGGGGTCTCTAACCATCACTAAAACCTTTCCTGGCCCCAAAAACCTCTACATGCATATTTTCACGCCGATTGGTTCAGTAGTTTTTGATTCTATAAGGAACACAGGACAGACAGACAGACAGACAGACAGACAGACAGAAATCCTTCTTTATAGGTATAGATTTACATTTATGACCCTTTAACTCTAGAGTCATTCGGGTAAAAATGAGTGTACGGAGTGCTACCGCGACTAACACCAAACAGAAATGAAAATTGAAACAATAGAATTTGCAAAAATCGCCATTCTTTCTTTCTTTTTGTAGGTTTTTGCATGGAAAACAATAATATATATACTAGCTGACCCGACAAACTTCGTATTGCCACAAATTAAACTGTGTTGTATATACATCGTGAATCTCGGATGACCTTTGTCACAATCTTGAGTTTTGCAAGTTTCTGGGGAGTTTATGGGTGTTTTAATATACAAATTTTCCACACAGTAAAGTAGAAAACAACTCCCCCATTGCGTAGCCTGATAAAATAAAGCGGATAGCATTTAAATATTCGCCATCATTACAAATCATTTCGCCGTATACCATTTTGCGGAACACCAATTCTCGGTTAACCATAACGCGGAATATAGAATTTCGCAGAATACCATTTCGCGAAAAACCTTACGCGGGATGTACCATTTCACGGAAAATCTTTTCGTAGAAAGTACCATTTTGCAGGGGTGGCCCAACTGAAGGAAAGTAATAGAGGTCAGTAGATCTAGGAAAATAAATAACCTAGATAGAGGGGATCTCTACGGGGGGCTGCCCCCCGCAGTGGCCGGCGCTTCCGACGGCAGGTCGGCGGCAACACTCGCGGCCTGTGGCCGTCTCGCGCTGAATAGAGGTTTTTCGTCAAAAATTTTTTTGCCACTAAATGTTCGGTTTTGACTCTTAGAAATGATACCCATATAAAACTTTCTTTATTAAAGCCTCTAACTATTGTAAAAATGAAAAACTAAAATACGTATATTTCAACCCGTCACTTCTCGGATGTATTACATGCCTTTTTGTACCAGTGTTCTCTATTTTCACCATTTCGAAACCATTTATGCCACTCTTTACTCTTGTGGCAAGCAACACCCGAAACGAAAAAGAAGGTAATCTTTAGCTTTTCATTCGTTTTGTCCTTTTCACTCAACCGCTCAACCAGAAAATCTGAAAATTTTGATAAACAGTGCAGCCGCAACGAATTTTTCAAAACTCAACATTCGTGATTTGGTGAAAGAAACTCAACATTCTTGCAATTTACATTGTTTAAAAAATCGTAGTAAATTCTAGAGTCCACGGAAAAAATATATTTTTGCACCATTGTCACTCATATGGGGAGTACTTTCAAAAAAAATAAGAAAAGAAGGGGTGTGATCTGACGGAAAACCTCTATTATCTAATGTTACTATTGATAGTTTTTGGTGGTCTTGTTATTGATTAATGTTTTATGAAAGAGTCTAAAATTTCTCGAGTTCGATTAGTTTTTTAGTTACGCAAAAAGTTCTGTTTTATTTGTATGATAGTCCTTATCCCCCTACCACAGAGGTGAGGAGTCTCACACCATCAGTAAAAAAATTCCTGCCTCCAAAACCCCCCACATGTCTAATTTGGTTCCATTTGCTTGATTACTTTTCGAGTTATGAGGAAATTTGTATTTCATTTGTATGGGAGCCACCCTCTTAAAAGGGAGAGGGGTCATTATTCCCCTCCTAAAGAGGGGAGGGGTCTCAATTCACCACAGAAAAAAATGCCTGCAAAAACACCCACATGCTAAATTTGGTTCCATTTGCTTGATTAGTTCTCGAGTTATAAGGAAATTTGTGTTTCATTTATATGGGAGCCCCCCCCCCCTCTTAGTGGGAGGAGGAGTCTCTAACCATCAAAAGAACCTTCTCTGGCCCCAAAAACCCCTATATGCAAATTTTCACGCCGATCGGTTCAGTAGTTTTCGATTCTATAAAGAACATTCGGGCAGACAGACAGAAATCCATTTTTATAGGTATGGATTTGTATGGGAGCCCCCCTTTTAGTGGGGGAGGGATCTTTAACCATTATAAGAACCTTCCCTGGCACTAAAAACCCCTACATGCAAATTTTCACTCCGATCGGCTCAGTAGTTTTCGATTCTATAAGGAACATAGAGCAGACAGAAATCCATTTTTATGGGCATAGATTTGTATGGGAGCCCCCCCTCTTAGTGGGGAGAACAGTCTTTTGCCATCGATAGAACCTTCGCTAGCCCCAAAAAACTCTACATGCAAATTTTCACGCCGATCGGTTCAGTAGTTTTCGATTCTATAAGGAACATACGGCTGTCTGTCTGTCTGTCTGTTTGTCCGTATGTTCCTTATAGAATCAAAAACTACTTAACCAATCGGCGTGAAAATTTGCATGCAGAGGTTTTTGGGGCCAGGAAAGGTTTTAGTGATGGTTAGAGACCCCTCCCCCCACTAAGAGGGAGGGCTCCCATACAAATGAAACTCAAATTTCTGCATAACTCGAGAACTAATCAAGCAAATAGAACAAAATTTGGCATGTGGGTGTTTTTGGTGACAAGAATTTATTCTATGGTAAATTGAGACCCCTCCCCTCTCTATAAGGGGAATTATAACTCCTCTCCCCTTTAAGAGGGGGGGGGGGGGGGCTTCCATACAAATTTCCTCATAACTCGAGAACTAATCAAGCCCCTAATAGTCCACTTAGTTCATGGACGGCCCCATGTGAACTACTGTATTGTTTATAAACATGCTAATGTTCTCTGTTTAGATTTTTAGCCTAACTTTATGTGTTTGGAACAATGTCACCCCCTAGAAGGGGTGAGATTGTGCCAAAGTTCATGCACTTCTAGTAAAATTAGGTTTCATTGTAACTAAACCATCTCTACGGTAGTTGTTTATTGAACAATTTAGTATATATTGACAGGTTTGAAATTAACTTCCTAAATTGTGTGTATACTGAGCTAAAGAACAAAAATATATGCTTTTTTGGCACAATCTCGCCCCGGATGACGGTACTGTTTAAAATATTGAAAGAATGAACAATTTAAAGATGATTCTTAGCCTTACTTCAAAAGTGGTGAAAAATCACATAGGACTGTTATGCGTTTATGGGCAGTAATGGTTATCATCAACACATATGCGTGTGATATGTAATATACTAATAAAGTTGTAGAATATTTGAAATCAATTAAAAAATCGTGTGCAAAGTTCTTGGGCAGGATTGATATTTAAGGGGGGAACCTAACTGGAAAGTCGAAAAACTTGTTTGTTTTGCATTTTCAGGAGCCTTTTACCTCAGCCCAAAGTATTTCCTGGTACGTGGTCTCGTTAAGAATTAACTACAGTAAACTGTGGGATCACTTGAAGGGAAGTGCAGTGCTGTACAATAGTTTAAACGCGCTCTCCTCGAAACCATATGTTTTCAGCGACAGTGCGTTTATCTCAGTATCTAGAGGACCGATTAGGCTGATTTTTGACGTGTAAAAATGTATTATCTAAATTGTAACGTAGTCGCTTTTGAACATGTCTTTTTCATATGTTAATCCAGTTGCTTTACTGTTTCCATAAAATTTCTAATAACTACATTTAATTTCCTACAACTTATCCGAATACACCTTATTGATTGAACCTTTCGCTTTTGAGTTGTGGGTATTTTGAAAACTGTATTCGAAAAAACCGGACACGCTGATTAGTTAGTAACTTTTTACCGCGTGAGTAAACATAACAGAACATAACGCTTTGACAAGCGAATGGTCATGGGTTCGAATCTTAGTAGAATCAGGCCATTCGATGTTAAAGTGACTTTAGCATGGGTTTATTCTCTGGCCCCTCACCACCCTTACTTCGTGCTAAATTCTATGTTATTCCGATATGCCCTATTCACAGTGCAAAAATGAGACCCTTATTTGCGTCAGGGCTACAATATTCCGGAATGTCCAGTTCGGGTCAAAATACACCTAAAAGTCCACGCAAGAAATCGCCTTGAAAAATCCCTTTGATTTGATACCCCATTTGCCATATTTCTGATTAATATTTTTCGAGATGGTTCTACAATTGATGAAGGGACGGTAGGGGAAAGTAATGAATTTTTTTTTGGAGAATGGGGGGAGTGTGGAAAGGTAAGGGGGGGGGAATACGTAGCTACGCTTAACAATTCGTCGTTGCGACTCCTACCTTTTGTCCAATGCTGGAAGGTGCATGGGTTGAACCGAACTATAATCAGAGATTATAACTGGATTCGAACCCACAACACCCGCCAGGGCGTGTGGCTCGCAGGTACCCGTGTACCTTTGAACCATAGAGGCGCTGGACAAAAGAAGACTGCGCAACCCCCCTTATTAATGTAGCGACGTATCTGGTTCTTGAGTTATTTTTAGACACACACATTGTGCCTCTTCCTCCGTCAACTGTAGAAACCACCGACCGAGAAGTTTTTGATCTAACTTGTTTTACTTTCAGGACGACGACACTATGCAGGCCCTTACGACTTACCAAGTACTGTGTGTGTGCGTGTGCGTGTACGTGTGTTTGTGCGTGTGTGTGCGTGCGTGTGTGCGTGTGTGTGCGTGTGTGTGTGTGTCCGTGTTCTTGTGAATTTTACTGTTAAATTACGATTTTGATAACCGATAATTAAAAATATAGTCAACTTAATCATTTATCATCAGAATCATTTATCCCGCATTTTGCACCTTACTGGACACCGCAGTCTAAAAGTGCGACTGGCACAAAAAGTGCGACAATGCGAATGCTGTGAGTAAGAAAGAGAAAGACTGACAATTGCAATGTTGCTGTTTTGTTTTGTCATATACATTGGCATTAGAGAAAATAATCTGGATTAATCCAGGAACAGCTGCAAAGCACAATATATTCTGAGAAACTAAAATAAATTATTGTTACAGTAGAAAGGTACGGGTTTATTTATTTAGTTAAACTTGTTTGCAATAAGTTTTGTGCATTTTAATGCTTTATACTGGGTTGAAGGTCAAGTGAAGGTGAAGGTCAAGACAGCTTTCCATTTAAGCTAATTTATACACAAAATAATTTTAATTTTTACCTTGCAGCGCAAGTTTTGTTGCTTTGTATTTTTTTGCTTATAATATTATTTTTCTCTACATCAAAGTGAAAATAGATGTAATAAAGTCGGTATTTCTTGAGTTTTATCTAAAAAACCTTAAGTGTCGGAGCGTAGAAAATTTCCCCCTACTAGTATAAGATTAGTAAAAGTTTATGGAAACGTTTTTCAACACTAAAATATCTCAATTCAGATCATCTGCTATTTTCGGAAACCTTGAAATTTTCTCTTTGATTTTGTAAGTGTAAAATTGAAAATTTTCGTGGTAATCAAATATTGTTTTATTTTATTCCAGATTCTAGTCATTTACCATTGAAACCGTTGATGGAACACTGGCCAACATCCCAATGCCTGCCAATAGAAAGAGAGATTGAGTATTTCTTCGAAGCACTCGAGAATGTTGGTTTCAAAATTGTAGTTTGGACTAAAGCTCCTTATTTATGCGAAGGCGATTTAAAGCAATCATATTATTGGTTAGATGATATTGTTGTAGTTTGTTCAAAGTAAAACTGTGTTTAGGAGCAAATTCGGCAAAACTGTTTAAGCTTCAGCACAGATTAAAAAATGTTTTTTTAGACCTGTTTTATTATTGTATACGAAAACATTTTGTGGAATATAGCATTCGTCGTATATCACATCTCACATGTAGATTCATAGCATAGCATAGACAACCGTACACATCATGGGTGGCTAATATGATGTACCCGTAAGTACACCATACACCTGACCATGTCCTTACGATTGTAGAAATGGGTACGTTAGTTGAACACCTACTTTAAGAGGATGCGCAAAAACTCAAGCAATCTTCATATGTGTTTTTGTACCCAGTAATATACGATACTAGCTGAGTGCCCGATCTTACTCGGGGCGCCGATGTCTCACAGCCACTTATACATCAGTTGTTGTAACCGAAATGCTTATAATGCAAAAATAAAACGCTTGTTCCTCTTTTGGACGTTCCTACCCATTTACCTGTTCCTCCTCTTGCCAACCCGGCCACTTACACATCGGTTTTCTTTAATGAAATCCCTATAAAACCCTATAAAAAAGAGAAACAAAGACATTTTTTCCAACAATGGCCACTCCACTCAAAGCAAATGAATAGTTTTGTTATTGTACTTTTCAAACATAACTTTTTACTTATTTAGTAGTATAGTACTATATACTGTCCTAATGAAAAGAAGTGGAAGATGCAACACTGTTTCTTCCATGGATAGTAAAAACCTGAGAGACGCACCAGCTCTGTGACAGATTGATTGTTGTCGTTGTCTTCTTCTTCTTATATGTGATGCAAAAAATTCAAATACTACAATTTAAATCAAGTCAGCATGCTCCGGTTTGCGAGGTGTTTGAAATTTCAACGCAAATAAAAACTTCCCCTGTTTTATTCAATCAAGCTACTGTGTTACCTGACTCATAACGAACCCCTATTTCCGAAATTCTAAAATCTCATGCTTTTATTTTTGGAGTAAACATGTAATTTCTTATGTTATATAGTTGACATTTGTATGCTCTATTCGAATTTATGATCAATTAAACGAAAAACCACAAAATTTGTGAGTTATGAGACTCTCCCCCGTATATGACGTATATTCGTTATGAGTCAGGTAACACAGTAGCCCGGTTTACACTGACATTTCTTACATGGTTTCCAACGACAGTTCGACGCACAATAACAATCCCAGCTGGCGCCTCTCTCTCAGCAAAAAACCTTTAATCTTACTTCAAGACAAAACTTGTTTGTAAACAATGTTTTTAGTCTTACCAGCAGAAGTAAGTATGCACAAATTATTGGCCGAGCCCACTCTGGAAGTTGACCATGGCAAAACATGGTGTCCTCAGATCAACTTCACACTGTTTGAATGATTGCCCCTGTGACTCAAAGAGTCGACCAACTACACTTAGCGCTAATGATCGAACACTTTTTATACGCTCACTAAAGTTACACTTGACAAATCTACAGCTGCGAGCATTGCCGTTTAGTGTTTCGTATTGCCCGTTTCTTTGGTAACAAAAAGCGCTGCTATTTTTTTGATAGCTTGAAATCGTTGCAGGAAGAATCTGTTTGGCTATATGTAAGTTATAAGTATATATTATGCTTGTCTAGCACGTAAGCTATTGATTTACTTGACAAAATAAACGATATTTGCCCCCGCGACGATTCTGGCGAAGGTTATAATTCATCGCGTACGAAAGGGTGGGAAATTAATATTTTTATTTTTTCTATTGTTCACTCAAGTACTTTTTTTGCAAGGGTTGTTTTTTCGATTATTAAGAACGGGACAACTTAGGGGCCATTTACTTATTACTCAATGTATTTGGGAAAGGGCCGACATTCGTCACGTAGTTTGTAAATGCTCCCCAAGTCGAACTATTTTTGAGTAATCAAAAAAAAAACAAACCGTGTATAAAAAGCCTTGAGTGTACGGATAAATTGTTACAATCATTTGACGTTACTCCTCCCTTCCTGTCAGCCTCCTCCGGTCATCAGTTCCTCCTTTTGTCCCACCGTCGCTTATGAGAGAACTGTCCAAGCATTTCGTAGCCTTCCCCCTGTTACCCCCCCCCCCCTTTTGTCAACCCCTTCAGTTCTGATTCCCTTATATTAAGGAACATGTATGCCAAGTTTGATAAATAACGGTTAAGGCGTTTCGGAGTTATGCCGCCCCTATCAGGGACCCTCCCCCTTTTTTTTGTTAACCCCCCAGTGCTGATTTTCTTATGTCAAGGAACATGTGCACCATGTTTGATAAATAATCGTCCAGGCATTTCCGAGTTATGGCCTCCCCCCTATTACGAACCACCTTCTCTTTTGTTTTGGAGTTATGGTTTCCCCCCCTTTGTCAACCCTTGGTGTTGATTCCCTGATGTCAAGGAACATGTGTGCCAAGTTTGTTAAAGAATGGTCACGGCGTTTCGGAGTTATGGGCTCCCCCTATTAGGGACCCTCCTCTCGCTATCAGGGAACCACCTCGTCTCGTTTTTGTTAACTCCTCAGTGTCTTGACATGAGAGAGTCAAGCACTAATCAAGTAAACAATTTTCCTCACAGTAAAATAGAAAACAACTCCCCACATTGCTTAGCCTGATAAAATTACAAGCCATTACAAACCATTTCGCCGAATACTATTTTGCGGAACGCCAATTCTCGGTAGACCATAACGCGGAATGTAGAGTTTCGCAGAATACCATTTCGCGAAAAACCTCACGCAGGATGTACCGTTTCACGGAAAATGTTCCTGGAAAGTACCATTTCGCAGGGGTGACCCCACTGAAGGAAAGTAATAGAGGTCAGTACTAGTGATGTCCGAAATTTTCAATTATTCGATTACCGATTAATCGGCGAGCGTTGTCTGCACTAATCGATTAATTCAACTATTCGTACTAGTGGTATTCGATTAGAAATATTCGTATACTTTTTTTATTTATTCGATTAATCGAACGATTATGAACGATTAGCGGCCATTATTCGGGGATTATTTGCATTCATATTATTTTCTTTGAACTATTCGATTAATTCAACTACTCGTGCTGGCAGTATTCGATTAAAAATTAATCGAATATTTTTATAGTTATTCGATTAGTTGAATTAATCGAACGATTAACGGACATCACTAGTCAGTACATCTAGGAAAACAAATAAACCTGCAGTATTCCGAATCAAAACAACAGATTCCTGGATCTAGTGTTTACTAACGACGATGAGTGCTGCCGTGTTGAAGTGAGTGACCCGCTGATCAGAAACGAAGTGCATCATAATGCCATGTCAATTGACATTACAATTAGTGAGTTGTCTATGGCATCTGTAGATGCTGTCGCACACACTGGTCAAATTGTAAAGGTTTTAGACACTCATCAAATCGAAGATGCAGCAAGAGCACGGATCACCCAGGAACTACTATGTGTAGACTGGCGTAACGTTTTTATTTCCGACGATGCGTTTAGCACGGATGATGTGAAACCTTCCGTTACTTCTATGTTGGTTTTTCTGAGTAAATTTTCCGTTTTTAACGTGATAGATGTTAACAATTGGAATACCGAAACAGCACTTGACTACAATGTAATTATATTTTACTATATTGTATACAGTATTTTATCTCGCCATTGCCGTGTATGTGATGTTAAAATCAAGCGTAAATATCCGGTATGGTTTGACTATGAAACGATAAGACTTCTTAAAGAAAAAAAGAAGCTGTATAATAGGTTCCGACGGACTCGATCTGCGACTGATGAAATCGCTTATAATTTAGCGAAAAATGCTTTTAAAGAAAGACATCGACAGTTACACCGTTTGTATTTGGATGGGCTGCAACGAGATATCCAGACCAATCCAAAATGTTTCTGGAAATTTGTAAATAATAAACGTAAGGACAAAGGAGTTCCTTTGAATGTCACTCTAAACTCTAAAATAAGTGAAAATATGCAGGATGCCGTCGATATGTTTGCTGATTTCTTCAAAAGTGTTTACGACAGTGCAACGGTTAACAATATACCTGAGTTTATCGCATCTAACATAAGCATGCCTGTAATTGATCTGAACATGGAAAAAATTCGTGACAAAATAATTTCGTTGGATGTATCGAAAGGATCGGGACCGGATGGAATACCGAACTCTTTGCTAAAACGTTGTGTGGATGGCTTGCTACTTCCGCTCTATGTACTATTCAACGCATCTTTGACAACAGGAATATTTCCAGATATCTGGAAAATGTCGCATATTGTACCAATTCACAAAAATGGTTCGAAGATATCCGTAGAAAATTATAGAGGCGTTTCTATTTTGTCGGCAATACCGAAGATGTTTGAAAGTATTGTATACGATCATGCATATACATGGATCGAGCCTCTAATGCTAAACTGTCAACACGGATTTCTGAAAAAACGTTCAACAGTGACCAATCTAACGGAATTCGTTTCCAGGACAGTGCAATGGATGTCAGATGGCTTCCAAGTCGATACTGTGTATACAGATATGTCCAAAGCGTTTGATGTAGTCAACATAGGGGCAATGACCGCAGTTCTCCGGAAGTATGGATTCAATGGTGTCTGCTTAAAATGGATAACTTCGTACCTGACCAACCGCTTACAATATGTTAGACTACACAATACAAATTCTAAACTGTTCAATACGCGCTCAGGAGTACCTCAAGGTAGTCATCTGGGCCCTCTGCTGTTTGTTATCGTCATGAATGAGTTACCCGATATGCTAAACGATGTTTTCGTGTTAACCTATGCTGATGACGTAAAAATGTTTACTCCTGTACGTTCCCCAAAGGATTGTGCGACTCTTCAAGAGAACTTGAATCGTTTTCTGGACTTTTGCAAATTGTTTGGACTAAAAGTAAACGTTTCCAAATGCAAAGTGGTCTCTTTTAGTCGCAAATCGAGTAAAATCGAATATGGATACCGCCTAGGTGATGATTTAGTCCCAAGGAAAACTTGCCATTGTGATTTAGGCGTTGAAATGGACAGTGAATTGACCTTCGGCAAGCACATCGAGAAGATAGTAACGAAAGCAAATTCATTATTCGGAATGGTGAAACGATTTAGCCGTGAATTAGATGACCCGTACACGATAATTACTATCTACACTGGTTTAGTCCGCACCACAATTGAGTATGCAAGTGTGGTATGGCGTCCATTTTATAACATATACGTTAACCGGATCGAGCGTGTGCAGAAAAAGTTTGTGCGATATGCTTTGCGCAATCTTGGTTGGAGAGATGAAATGCCTGACTACCGATCTCTTTGTTTGCTAGTAGGAATCAACAGCTTGAATGACCGCAGGATTTTAATTGATGTTCTGTTTCTAAAAAACGTTATTTCGGAGAAATACAGCGCATCATACTTGTTTAGCCAGGTGACTAGATATGAAGGCAGAACCAGCTTAAGAAGAATTAGGCCGTTCCATTTATCGAACAGGTCGCAGAATTATGCCCGGAATGAGCCCATGTATCGAATGATGGCTATTTATAACGATCTTCAATCCGTAATTTCCATTGATATGTCAAGTGGTCAGCTTAAACATAACCTTAGACAGTATTTTAATAATCATGTGTAAAATTTTTATGTATTTATTTACTTGTTAGAATCTATATGTACATCTTTAAGTGTGATAACGGGCAAAGCCTATACATCAAATAAATAAATCAAACCTAGATAGAGGAGATCTCTACGAGGGGCTGCAACATCCCCCCCCCCCGTGATCGGCGCTTCCGACAGCAGGTCGCCGGCAACACTCGCGACCTATGTCTGTCACGCCCTGAATCATCTAATGCTACTATTGATAGTTTCTGGTGGTCTTGTTATGACTGGTGTTATGACTAATGTTTTATGCAAGAGTCTAAAATTACTCGAGTTCGATTAGTTTTTGAGTTACGCAAAAATTTCTGTTTAATTTGTATGAGAGTCCTTATCCCCCTACCACAAGGGTGAGCGTTGTCAAACCACCATAAAAAAATCTTGCCTCCAAAACCTCCCACATGCCAAATTTGGTTCCTTTTGCTTGATTAGTTTTCGAGTTATGAGGAAATTTGTATTTCATTTGTATGGAAGCCCCCCTCTTAAAGGGGAGAGGGTTTATAATTCCCCTCCTAAAGAGGGGAGGGATCACAATTCACCATAGAAAAAAAAATTGCCTGCAAAAACACCCACATGCTAAAGTAGGTGTAGGGAACGAGCCGAGCTAGATGAATCAGCGTAAAACAAATCTAATGAAACTGAATTATTTACTTGAGTGTAACTGAAACCCCTTGCATAGGAAGAATACCGTCACACGAACGATAAGAGACAAGGAGAGAAATGAATCGTTCAATATGAGACTTACGCATACTGTGGCATGATATAGCATGCTCCAAGCAAGAGTCAGTTTTTGGACGAACGTAAACTTTGACGGACGTTGTTCCGTAAGGACTCGGTTGAAAAGGTTGAAAATAACCGACGGACACGACATTGGCGTAGTGCTCCCGAATAGTGAGTATAGTAAATTGATTATATATTGTGGCGTCTGGCAAGCGCCTATTCGAGAAAATTTAAAAGATGCTTGTGCGCATCTGGCTGTTTGCGTAACTGCCTCTGTGAGGGCTATTTTTTGTACATACTTGTGTGTATGATTTGCGTGCCTCTGGGAAGGCAGAATAGTTTACTAAAATACGCTGGTATGCGTTGTTTATTCGCCTCTGGGAAGGCAGTGTAAATACGTTTGTATGCGATAGCTCCCCTGAGAGGGACTTTTAGCAGCTCGCTTGTGTGCGTCTAACTTTACTGGCGTCTGGCAAACGTCCATTTGAAAAAGTTGAAAAGATGCTTGTGCGCATCTGGTTTTTTTAGCTGCCTCTGTGAGGGCTACTTTTTGCATATGCTTTGTGTGTGATTCGCGTGCTGAAACACGCTGGTATGCGTTGTTTGATCGCCTCTGAGAAGGCAGTGCAAATTCGTTTGTATGCGATAGCTCCCCTGTGAGGGACTTTTAGCAACTCGCTTGTGTGCGTCTGACTTTATTGTAATACGCTGGTGTGCGCGTATTACTGGCGTCTGGATAACGTCCATTTGAGAAAGTTGAAAAGATGCTTGTGCGCATCTGGTTTTTTTAGCTGCCTCTGTGAGGGCTACATTTTGCATATGCTTTGTGTGTGATTCGCGTGCTGAAACACACTGGTATGCGTTGTTTGTTCGCCTCTGGGAAGGCAGTGCAAATTCGTTTGTATGCGATAGCTCCCCTGTGAGGGACTTTTAGCAACTCGCTTGTGTGCGTCTGACTTTATTGTAATACGCTGGTGTGCGCGTATTACTGGCGTCTGGATAACGTCCATTTGAGAAAGTTGAAAAGATGCTTGTGCGCATCTGGTTTTTTTTAGCTGCCTCTGTGAGGGCTACATTTTGCATATGCTTTGTGTGTGATTCGCGTGCTGAAACACACTGGTATGCGTTGTTTGTTCGCCTCTGGGAAGGCAGTGCAAATTCGTTTGTATGCGATAGCTCCCCTGTGAGGAACTTTTAGCAGCTCGCTTGTGTGCGTCTAACTTTACTGGCGTCTGGCAAACGTTCATCTGAGAAAGTTGAAAAGATGCTTGTGCGCATCTGATGGTTATGTTTTAGCTGTCTCTGTGAGGGCCACTTTTTGCATATGCTTCGTGTGTGATTCGCGTGCCTCTGGGAAGGTAGAATAGTTTACTGAAACACGCTGATATGCGTAGTTTGATCTGGCCTGCAGAAAATCGCTTGTGTGCGAAGGTTCCCCTAAGAGGTGATGATGAAAATGATGATTATGATGATGGAAATAATTATGGTAATGACGAAACTGATTCTGGTGATATTGAAAGTAAGAATTGCAATGAGGAAAATAATTATAGTAATGACGAAAGTGATGATGAAAATGAGGAAAATGATTATGGTAATGACGAATCTGACGTATGTGATGGCTGTAATGACGAATATTAAGATAAAAATGAAGTAAATGATGGCAATGACGAATCTGATGAAAGTGATGATTGTAAAGACGAAACTAATTAAGGTGATGATGAAAGCGATGATGCTAATAACGAAAATGATGATGGTAATGGCAAAATAGCAATGGTAATGACGAAAATGATGAGGGTAATAACGAAAATGATGATGGTAATGACGATAATGATAGTATTGATGATAGAAAATGATGACGATAATGATAAAAATGATAGTGATAATGACGTAAATGATGATGTCAAAAAATATGCAGACGATATTGACGGTTATTTTAATGATGTTAGATTTGTTGAAATGGATGATTATCATTTTGATGATGCTGATGGTTTTGATGTCGTGGATAATGTTGAGGATTTAGATAATGATAACTATTTGATGACGATGTTAATTTTAATTATTTCGATGGCGTAAATGATGATGATTTTGAACGTTTTGATGATGTTGATGATTTTAATTATGTTAACGATTATAATTATGATGATGGAAATGGTAATTATAATGGTAATGACGAAATTGATAGTGGTTATGATGAAAACGATGCTGATGTCGAAAATGATGATGGTCATGAGATTTTGTTTGGTTAATTAATCAGAAGAGTAGAGGAGGGGGTGAATGTAGGGAACGAGCCGAGCTAGATGAATCAGCGTAAAACAAATCTAATGAAACTGAATTATTTACTTGAGTGTAACTGAAACCCCTTGCATAGGAAGAATACCGTCACACGAACGATAAGAGACAAGGAGAGAAATGAATCGTTCAATATGAGACTTACGCATACTGTGGCATGATATAGCATGCTCCAAGCAAGAGTCAGTTTTTGGACGAACGTAAACTTTGACGGACGTTGTTCCGTAAGGACTCGGTTGAAAAGGTTGAAAATAACCGACGGACACGACAGTAGGTTCCATTTGCTTGATTAGTTCTGGAGTTATGAGGAAACTTGTATTTCATTTGTATGGGAGCCCCCCCCCCCCCCCCCCTCCTAAAAAGGTAAGGGGTCCTAATTCATCATAGAAAAAAATCATGCCTCCAAAATCCTTCACATGCCTAATTTGGTTCCATTTGCTAGATTGGTTCTCGAGTTATGAGGAAATTTGTATTTCATTTGTATGGAAGCCCCCCCTCTTATAGGGGAGAGGGGTCATAATTTCCCTTCTAAAGAGGGGAAGGGTCTCAATTCACCAGAAAAAAATTTTTATCTCCAAAAACACACACATGTCAAATTTTGTTCCATTTGCTTGATTAGTTCTCGAGTTTTGCAGAAATTTGTGTTGCATTTGAATGGGAGCCCCCCTACTACCTCCTACTAAGGGGGAGGGGTCTCTAACCATCATAAGAACCTTCCCTGGCCCCAAAACCCCTATATCCAAATTTTCACGCCGATCGGTTCAGTAGTTTTCGATTCTATAAGGAACATACGGACAGACAGACATAAATCCATTTTTATAGGTATAGCACAGACTAACAGACGTAACGTCAAACGGGGTAACTTGCAACAGCGGGGTAACATGCAACAACACTAGATCGATCCAATTTACTGTACTTTTTGATCTGTTACTTCAATTTTTAATCTATATCAGTCACTGAATCTTGTTGTTTACAGTTCAAAGAAGCCATAGATGTTGTGCCATGACTGTTATGTTGATTTTCTACTGTTTTGGTGATTTTTAAAAAATTCCACAGGATGGTGTCAAATTTATCGTCAATTTTTCGTCAGTAAAACGTTTGTGTCGCCCACAGGCACTTCAAATAAAAGAAGCCTAATATACATTTTTTATAGCAAAATTAACAATAAGGAAACAAAATAATCGATTTATGATGACTAGTTTTGTTTATCTTACTTGTTACCACATTATTCGTAAAACAAGTACTTAAACGGGGTAACTTGCAACAGCTCGTAGATATAAAAAGCTGTGTTCCGTTAGCTTCAAGAGGCAAGTTATCATTTAATTTTGCATCAAACAATACTAAAGCACACCTGAAGAGTGTAAGATACTTTCGGTAAGTCGGAAATATGCCAGTTTTTCTATGGAAATACTGAAAATGGCCATAGAAGAGGCCAAAAAGAAAATAACCTCACTGGGAGAATCGACCAGCAATATGACTGTGTCTAATTACGATCACTCGTAACGTAATGAACATTTATATATTACGTAACCAAGATATCGACTGAAGTTTTGGGAGCGTCTTAGTAGAATACGAAACCTAAAAATAAAAAATAAGAAAACTTATCCAATTTAATTCTACTATGTGTATTTTATTCAATGACAGATACGTATTTCGCCTACGACTTGCAGGCTTCCTCAGTGTCTGTTTTCGAACTACGAAAGTTCGAAAACAGACACTGAGGAAGCCTGCAAGTCGTAGGCGAAATACGTATCTGTCATTGAATAAAATACACATAGTAGAATTAAATTGGATAAGTTTTCTTATTTTTTATTTTTAGGCAAGATATCGATGATTTTTAACTCTCCCGCTCCATTTCATGACGTGATTTTGCATAGTGGATATAGGACGTGTAATGCGTTACTACACAACTCCCGCTTCCCTAAGTGCGTTACGTAATATGTGAATAGTCCTTAAGGAAGGCAGCTCTAAAGGATCCAGACAAGGAATATCAACTGCATGAATAATATAAAAAGTTATTTCTGTAATTTCCTTTACGGGGCTCATGAATTTTTTTCACCACCGTGACTTAGGACATTTATGCGTATATTCATAGCAAAAGCATTAAAAATCGCAAGTCGGATTATTATTTGCATATTCAAGTCAAAAGAATTTCATACAAATCTTTAAGTTCGTTCAATTTCCAAAAAATATTGCTTGTTGCAAGTTACCCCGTTTAAGGGGTTACCAGTGCCAAATTAGTTGAAAAATTCTACAACAGCCAATATTGATCGCATATTTTTTCTCAATATGTGAAATTGTTCTATACTAGACCTAATAACTTTGTGTTAATTGAATGTCCTCAAATGTACTACAGATAAGTTTTCACTTGCACTCATAGTTGAGAACTGTTGCAAGTTACCCCGTTTGACGGTACCCAAGTAACCATAAGCATTAATCCAAAACCGTATATTGGAAATAATTCTGCATCCCTAGTGCCAAACTTTTGTATCAGCAATCTTAATGCTTTAAAACGTATATTAACTTTGTTGATGCACAGAAGCATTAACGTAAGTCAGCATTAAAGAAAGCAATATATGCGTATATAACGTAACATTAGGCCGTATGAATAAAACAGTTTGCTTTGCTTTTCCCGTTTAAATCGTATGGGAGCATTTGCTCTAACTGTTTTATTCATACGGCCTAATATAATGCATTTAGTCAATTGCATTAAAACGAGCCGTAAGTGTTGATAAACGGCTTGTACTTGACTTCTTATGTTGCTATTATACGGCCACTATTCGTGCCCTCTTCCACCTAATGGATGCCGTCTTTTTCTACCCTATTGGTAATGTAGGACAAGTAGCTATGCTATGAGGCGGAATGTCACCAAGATTTAAATACGACTAATTTCAACTCACTCAATCACGTACACTATGGTTTGGATAGCAAAGGTGCAAGGGGACGAATGAGGTTGCATGACTAACTCCCGGTTAGAGTCCTGTCAGGAGATAACATATTATTAAGCATTTCAAAAAATGGTTCTCTTAATTCTTGATCCCCTTGAGATGCTGCAAAAAATGAATGTGAGAAAATACTTTTTAAGTTTTTTTAAACCACGACCGAATCTATTTTTATTTTCCATAACAAGCAAACGATATGCCGTCGATACTTTTCCGATACGTCGATAATATATCTATCTCTTTCAATCCATTTGAATTCTAAAACGAACTACGAACGATGGTTTAAGTACGACTAATTACAACCCACTTATCCATAACAGCTGTGGTTGAGATATCAAAGGCCCCAGCAAATGCGCTAATTGTGGTAATAATCATAAGAGTAATTCTTTTGATTGTCCTGTTAGAATCGCTATTTTACAGCGAAGAAATCAGGTCAGGGTAAACAGAATCCTAAATTACCTAAACGTGTGCCAATTGTACCGGTAGTAAGAGCAGAACCTGTGAATTATCTACCCGTACAAGCTAGGTCAGGTAAAACATATGCCTCGGTCTTAGCCGGAAACTCGAACATACCTATTATTCCAGGCAGTTCCACAAAGACCATTAATCCTGAGCTACCTAGGGACGATGCCATTAATGATGACCTAGGTATGATTACCCAGGATAAACTTTTATTGCTGCAACAAGCAATGTCTACTCTAATGACTGCTTTGTTGCAAACAAGTTGCATGACCGAAGCTATCCGAATTGGAACAAATTATACATATGAAATTGTAATAAAGTTAAAGCTCAACAATGACTTTCAATAATTCAATTAAATTTCTAAATTGGCTCATTAAAAGCGAGCGAAGACGAGTTTTACAATTTTTTAACGGTTAATAAAGTGCCAGAGATCAAACAAAAATATGACCCCAACTACATAGTTCATAGGTTTGATAGAATTCATAGTTCTGGCGGTGGAGTTTCTATTGCTATCTACCGTCAAATTAAACATAGCACTCATCACTTCCTCATCTTGAAGCAAAAGTTCTTGAAGCTTTGGGGATTGAAGTTCAAACGGAACTTGGAATATTATTCGTTGCGGCTGCGTATCTCCCTTACCAGTGTACAAACGAACAAAAAAAATTCTGAAGGGCGACTTGCAAAAGCTTACAAGGAATCGCTCAAAATTTCTAATTATCGGTGACTTTAATGCTAAACGCCGATCATGGAATAATACTCAATGTATGTGGCTCAGAAGCCCAAAAGTTAAGGCCGTCTGTAGACCCATTAGAGGGTTAATTTCTAATTTTCTATATATATTCATTCAAGTCTGCAAAAATTATCTTTTGTGTTTACATATATGTTTCTTTAAATCACGTAAATATTATAAAACTAAATAAGGTGTTCAACAAGTAAATTAAATGACGCTTATAAGTATTTACGCACCTCAGGAAAAAATATAATTATTGTACGCAATACGTTCTGAATTTCACTGGTAAATAAGGGTTTTGAGGAATAAGGACCGGATACTTAAAAATAAAGTCAAAAAAGTCCGCCCAATTAGCTTCGGGGTACGATGCTGGCCTAACAAGCCAGTCGTCGTATGTTCGAATCGAGGGGCAAGACACTTCATAATATTATCATAATATTAATATATTAGGCTCTATTAAAACCCTATAAATGTATAAATAAATGTAACTTTATAGGGCTTTCGGTTATATTATGGGTGGGAAAGGTCAATATATTAAGGTTGGAAAAATATTTCCATAGGGAAAAGTAATATATTTTCGACAGTGTCTTGCCCCTCGGTTCGAATCTCGGCTAAGCGGTGCTGCTAGATAGAGTCAGTAGGATCGTTGCACTAGCCCCGTAATTGTCCCGTACTCCAATAACCGGCTGCGGAGTCTGTCGATAAAAACCTGAATTAATCCACCTAGCGGCGTGACCTAGCCTTTCTACTGCCACAATAATCATTATTTAATTTCTCAGGAACTTAATTGTAGCTGTATAGATGTTATATTAGACTATATTTTTAAATATCCGTTCCGTATTTCTCAAAATCCTTATTTGCCAGTAAAATTCACAACGTATTGTGTAGAATAATTATATTTTCCTTCCTTGGGTGCGTAAATACATGTAAGCGTCATTTATGTTACTTAATGAACACCTTATTTAGTTTTATAATATTTTTGTGATTTATAGAAAAATAATGTAAACACAAAAGATAATTTTTACAGACTTGAATGAATATGTATAGAAAATTAGAAATTAACCCTCTAACGGGTCTACAGACGGCCTTAACTTTCGGGCTTCAGAGCCACATACGAAACTTGTTTTGAATTGACAATATGAAGTATTTGTTCATAGCAGATTTTTTGATATTTTGATATTAATACCATGCATTCAAAAGTTAGCATCTTTGAAAAACAAGAGTTCAGAAAATTATTATTATATTTCGCTTTTGAAGAAAAAGGATATCTACAACAAAATGATTGATTTCAAAATTTTACTATTGCTTTGCTTGGCTTCAATTTTGCAATATATCTGAATTAAAAAAAAATTACTGAATACCCCTTCAACATTGTTACATACCATTAACCAGATTGTTACGTAACTGTGTTACGATGTGACGTTGAAGTTACGTAACCTGAGAGTAACAGGATGGTAGAAATTTCCCACTTTTTTACATAACATTGTTACATTATAATGTAACATTGCGATAATGTTTATGATGTGACGTTGAAGTTACGTAACCTGAGAGTAACAGGATGTTATTTGCTTATTTAGATCACTAATATTATTAGAACTTGATTCTTTTCGGTGAAAATCAAAAACTATTGATTTGGTGTGACGTTTCTGCCTACTGTTTTCCTTCGGCCATCATCAGACGTCTACAAAACAATTATAAAATTTATTTACTATTTTATTTTACATACAACATAAAATTTTCAGTCAATTTCTTAATTACAATACATTTACTTAGTCCAATTTATCACTTACAATAACGCGTCAATTCTGCATCATCACTCACAACCAATTATGTAACCCCGTCGGTTCGTATTCGGGTTGAGCTCCTACGATTTGCTTCTCTTGTTTGTATGTGGCGGAGTTTGAACACTAACCCATCGTATGCCGTATTGAATTTTCCACATTCTCGCTGAAGATTCACCGTTTTTTCCTCACCCACTACTTTGATGTGGAATACCTCTGCTGTGAGTCTGGTCTCCTGGTCCTCTATCCGTGCAACTATTCGAGCATCATCAAAGTTGAACAGGTCAGGTGTCCATCTTGGATAGTGTGCTGCGATAATCCAGTCCTAGCCTCCTTCATTCTTGTGTTCCGCCAGCCTCACCTCCAGTTTCCTCCCTGTTTGACCAATGTAGACCTTCCCATCGTCCGTACCGCACGGAACTGAGTATATTACGTTCGTCTGCTTCCCTGCTGGAATCGTGTCCTTCAGTTTACTGTAGATGTTGTTTACTATCTTATTTTTTGGCTTAAACGCAAGCGCAATGTTCTGTTTGCGCATGATTTTGTTGAGTTTTTCACTCAGTCCCGGGATGTATGTTGTGGCAGCATATTTTAGTTGTGGTTTTTGTGGTTCACTTAGGGTGTTGTAGTGTTTGTGAACTCGCTCTTTTGTAGTTTTATTGATAAACCATGTTGGATAGTTGTTTAACTCTAGCATATTTTTCGCAGTTTTTATTGCTTCCGGACGGTTTTCACCATCCGAAAGTTTAATAGCACGATCAATCAACGCAATAGCTGTATTGGATTTGTGCATGAATGGAGATTCCGACGAAAAGTCCAAATATCTTCCATCCACGTGTTTTGGCAACCATGACTTTTCCACCCTATCATTTTTTCTAGTAAGCATCTAATCCAAGAATTTCAATTTTCCGTCTTTCTCATTTTCTATAGTGAAACGTAGCCTATCATGAAACTCGTTGAACGTTTGCAGGATTTCTGCAACTGCGGTTAGTGATGTCCGTTAATCGTTCGATTAATTCAACTAATCGAATAACTATAAAAATATTCGATTAATTTTTAATCGAATACGGCCAGCACGAGTAGTTGAATTAATCGAATAGTTCAAAGAAAATAATATGAATGCAAATAATCCCCGAATAATGGCCGCTAATCGTTCATAATCGTTCGATTAATCGAATAAATAAAAAAAGTATACGAATATTTCTAATCGAATACCACTAGTACGAATAGTTGAATTAATCGATTAGTGCAGACAACGCTCGCCGATTAATCGGTAATCGAATAATTGAAAATTTCGGACATCACTAACTGCGGTGCTGGAGGTGCTGGACAAAAAGAGACTGCAAACCCTCCTTATTAAGTTAGCGACATGGGTTAGGTTATTTTTAGACACAAATTGTGCCTCTTCCTTCGTCTACTGTAGAACCACCGGCGGAGAAGTTTAATCTAACTTTGTTTTTACTGGCGGGACGACGACACTATGCAGACCCTTGCGACTTACAAGGCACTGCGAGTGACGCTTGATACTTACCGAATGAAACTGGTACTGGTATATCGATACTTAATATTTTTTTGAAACGATGGTTTTTACAATTGATGGAGGGACGGTAGAGGAAAGTAATGAAATTTTTTTGGGAAAGGAGGGGAAAGACTGGAAATGAAGGGGGGGGGGGGGGGTAATAGGTAGCTACGCTTAACAAGTTGTCGTTGTGACTCCTATCTTTTGTCCAATGCTTGTTAAGCAACAACGACAACTTGTTAAAGCGTAGCTACCTATTACCCTCCCCCTTCCTTTCCACTCTTTCCCAAAAAAATTTCATTACTTTCCCCTACCGTCCCTCCATCAATAGTAAAAACCATCGTTTCAAAAAAATATTAATATTAATGCCTGACCGCATTTCAAGGTCAAAGACTAAAATACGAGTTTGGTCAATATCGATACTTGTCAAACTGTACCAAAATCTGCAAAAATAACGGAATATTCAAAGTTTCCACCACTATAGGTACTACCACAACTACTCGAGCATCTACCCTACATGAATTAAAAGGAACCGAATAATAAACGATTTGGAATCTGAATGTACTTTTTATTTGTCGACTAGCTGACCCGACAAACTTCGTATTGCCACAAATTAACCTGTGTTGTACATAAATCATGAATCTCGGATGATCTTTGTCACTGTCTCGAGTTTTGCAAGCCCCCCAGTGGGCGGCGCTTCCGACGGCGGGTCACCGGCAACACTCGCGACCGGCTCGTCCTGAATGATCTAGTGTTACTATAGATAGTTTTTGTGGTCTTGTTATTGATTAATGTTTTATGGAAGAGTCTCGAATTTCTCGAGTTGGATTAGTTTTTGAGTTTCGCAAAAATTTCTGTTTTATTTGTATGAGAGTCCATATCCCCCTACCACAGGGGTGAGAGGTCTCTAACTATCATAAAATAAATTCAAGACTCAAAAATCTCCTACATGCTAAATTTGGTTCCATTTGCTTGATTAGTACTCAAATTATAAGGAAATTTGTATTTCATTTGTATGGGAGCCCACTCTCTTAAAAGGGGAAGGGGTCGTAATACACCACAGAAAAAAAATTCTGCCATCTAAAACTCTCACATGCCAAATTTGGTTCCATTTGCTTGATTAGTTCTCGAATTATGAGGAAATTTGTATTTCATTTGTGTAGAAGCACTCCCTCTTGAAGTGTGGAAGGATCCTAATTCACCGTAGAAAATATTTTTGCCTCCAAAAACCTCCACATGCCGAATTTGGTTCTATTTGCTTGATTAGTTCTCGAGTTATGGGGAAATTTGTATTTCATTTGTATTGGAGCCCCCCCTCCTAATGTGGGAAGAGGTCCTAATTCATCACAGAAAAAATTCTTGCCTCCAAAAACACCTACACGCCAAATTTGGTTCCATTTGCTGGATTAGTTCTCGAGTTATGAGGAAATTTGTATTTCGTTTGTATAGGACCCCCCTCCTAAAGTGGGGAGGGGTCCCAATTCATCATCGAAAAAAAAATTGTCTCCAAAAACACACATATGCCAAATTTGGTTCAATTCGCTTGATTAGTTCTCGAGTTATGAGGAAATTTGTATTTCATTTGTACAGGAGCCCCTCCTCTTAAAGTGGGGAGGGGTCCTAATTCACCATAGAAAGTTTTCTTGCTCTCGAAAACCTTCACATGCCAAATTTGGTTGCATTTGCTTGATTAGTTCTCGAGTTATGAGGAAATTTGTATGGAAGCCCCCCCTCTTAAAGGGGAGAGGAGTTATAATTCCTCTTATAAAGAGGGGAGGAGTCTCAATTCACCATAGAATAAATTCTTGTCACCAAAAAAAACACCCACATGCCAAATGTTGTTCTATTTGCTTGATTAGTTCTCGAGTTAGGAGGAAATTTGTATTTCATTTGTACAGGAGCCCCCCCTCTTAGAGTGGGGAGGGGTCCTAATTCACCGTAGAAAATTTTCCTGCCCTCGAAAACCTTCACATGCCAAATTTGGTTCCATTTGCTTGATTAGTTCTCGAGTTATGAGGAAATTTGTATGAAAGCCCCCCTCTTAAAGGGGAGAGGAGTTACAATTCCCCTTATAAAGAGGGAGGGGTCTCAATTTACCATAGAATAAATTCTTGTCACCGAAAACACCCACATGCCAAATTTGGTTCTATTTGCTTGATTAGTTCTCGAGTTCTGAGGAAATTTGTATTTCATTTGTATAGGAGCCCCCCCCTCCTAAAGTGGGGAGAGGTTCTTATTCATCATAGAAAAAATTCTTGCCTCCAAAAACACCTACATGCCAAATTTGGTTCCATTTGCTGGATTAGCTCTCGAGTTATAAGGAAATTTGTATTTCGTTTGTATAGGAGCCCCTCCCACTTAAAGTGGGGAGGGGTCCCAATTCATCATAGAAAAAAATTTTGTCTCCAAAAACACACACATGCCAAATTTGGTTCCATTTGCTTGATTAGTTCTCGAGTTATGAGGAAATTGGTATTTCATTTGTACAGGAGCCCCCCCTCTTAAAGTGAGGAGGGGTCCTAATTCAACATAGAAAATTTTCTTGCCCTCGAAAACTTTCACATGCCAAATTTGGTTCCATTTGCTTGATTAGTTCTCGAGTTATGAGGAAATTTGTATGGAAACCCCCCCTCTTAAAGGGGAGAGGAGTTATAATTCCCCTTATAAAGAGGGGAGGGGTCTCAAATTACCCTAGAATAAATTCTTGTCACCGAAAACACCCACATGCCAAATTTGGTTCTATTTGCTTAATTAGTTCTCGAGTTATGCAGAAATTTGTTTCATTTGTATGGGAGCCCCCCCTCTTAGTGGGGGGAGGGGTCTCTAACCATCACTAAAACCTTTCCTGGCCCCAAAAACCTCTACATGCAAATTTTCACTCCGATTGGTTCAGTAGTTTTTGATTCTATAAGGAACACAGGACAGACAGACAGAAATCCTTCTTTATAGGTATAGATTATTATTTAAAGAACAAAGATTGGTGACGGAGGTCTGAATATATGTAAAGTCTCGACAATACTAGGCGAATTGACTATGTAGCTGCTAGCAAATGCGCTTGCAAGCTAATCGTAAACTGCGTGAGTTTATGATCAGCTTTTAAGTGCACTTGCTAGCAGTTAGTCAATTCGCATAGTATTTTCGAGGCTGCATTCTGGTGGCAAGTATTATTGAGGTGTCACAGTTAAGTATTTTTTGTGACGTTACAACAAAACTTTGTAAACCAATCACACCCACCACAACAAATCAGCCACTCTAGATAACACATAAAGCTCTGATAACTCAAAGCTTAAATAAGCTAGATAGCACAGTGTACGCAAACGGAACCAAAGTTAGCAAAAAGTGAAAAAAGAAAATATTCAAATGCACAATCCTCTACAATTTGCAAAACAAATGGTATAATCTCAATTTATAAAACAAGCACTGCTGTATCAAAACCTTATACTAATTATATCTTCTAAATTAGCTTAAAACTTGGACTAAAAATCTCTTAACAATAGACCGCAGAGCTAGTGCGCTTAACGTAAAACGATACCTATGTGAGTAAAATTATAGTTTTGTACGTTACATGTTGTCAATAAAACAAACAATTGCTAGATTTCCTTTGAAAAAGGCCGAAACCAACGGCCGAAACGTCGGATATACAACAAATATCGTTTTAAAATCATTTCGTGGACTGCAAAAGCCGTATACCTAAACCAAACACTATTCACAGTCGAAATCAGTAAAAAGTTACAAAAACATTTATATTGTTACATGACAGAAATAATAGGATTGTTACATAACAATGGCAATAATGTAACGTAACGTTACATTGCTTTAATGTTATTGCAATGTTACATCAACATTATCGCAATGTTACATTGTAATGTAACAATGTTATATAAAAAAGTGGGAAATTTCAACCATCCTGTTACTTTCAGACTACGTAACTACAACCTCACATCATAAACATTATCGCAATGTTACATTGTAATGTAACAATGTTACGTAAAAAAGTGGGAAATTTCAACCATCCTGTTACTCTATTATTATTAGAACTTGTTGATTCTTTTCGGTGAAAATCAAAAACTATTGATTTGGTGTGACGTTTCTGCCTACTGTTTTCGTTCGGCCATCATCAGACCATCAACACACGGTGTTCAACACTAAAAGTAACACAATGTTACTGTTAAGGAACACAGAAGTAACATTGTAATATTACAAAGTTATCAAAATTTGATGTAACATTTAAATAAAAAAATGGTAGCATTGTTACGTTAAAATGTTACCTGTAGGTTATGTAACAATAACATTAAGCTTGTTACATTACAAACTTAAAGTTATTGTTACATATTCTACAGGTAATATTTTAACGTAACAATGCTACCATTTTTTTATTTAAATGTTACGTCAAATTTTGATAACTTTGTTACATTACAATGTTGCTTCTGTGTTACATAACAGCAATATTGTGTTACATTCAGTGTTGACCGGGCGTGTCAGCCATTCAGGAAATCCTAACCTTACCAGCTTCTTTGCCATCAAAGAATGCGGCACCCTATCGAAAGCTTTAGCAAGATAAAAATAATGGTCATATTCGGGATACCGTCTGGCCCTGGTTCCTTGCTCACCTTTAGGGATTTAGCGATCTCAATGAGTTCCTCGTTCGTAACCGTCACTTCCTCCCGAACTCCAAACCGCCGTCGCCCACGTTACTTTGGATGTTCGGCTGGGAGGCCGAACGTATGGTTACGTTTTATTTCAATAACACGTATATTCGCAGTAAGTCAGGTAAAACAATAGCACATAACCTTTCAAAGCAGGCTCGTTTACTAGCTTTTATCCCACTCTTAAGCGCTGCGCTTGCAGCAACAAGCGCTACTCGACATTCAGCCCTGCCTTCGTCCAAACGAGCTCTTTGCATAATTCTCCTCGCACGAAAGCACGCTCCGCGGAGTTCCGCAATTTCATCTGTCCACCAGTAAGCCGGTGACCTACCATACCTAGGTCGACCTTTCCTAGGCTTGGTAGCGTCACACGATCGCGACAGTACCTCAACCAAATGATCAGCGTTCGGATCGGGCATACCGCGATCACCGCACTCTCTCCGGATTGCTTCCACAAATACTTCGGGATCGAAGTATGATGTCTTCCATCCACGGGTGGTTGGAGTGTTGGCTCTACTCGCCACCTGCTGCCTCGTTATCTACCCGACACCATAGCGGACCGCCTGATGGTCACTGTGAGTGTAGCCATTGTCTACCTTCCAGTCTCCTATCAGACCAGGACTGCTGAATGTCACGTCGATGATAGACTCCGCACCGTTCCTACTGAAGGTACTTGTGGTGCCGACGTTGGCCAAATCTACGTTGAGCTTTGCCAGAGCCTCAAACAGAATCCGACCCCTATGGTTCGTGCGACGACATCCCCATTCTACAGCCCAAGCGTTAAAGTCTCCCGCCACAACCACCAGCCTTAGACCAGTCAGTACAACTGATACTCGGTCTACCACCCGCGTAAACTGTTTGATAGACCATCTCGGCGGAACATCACAGCTGCAGTAGAACACTCCACCCACTTTGGCAACCGCAAATCCCTCGTCTGCGGTTGACACAACCTCTTGAACCGGGAACCTGCTTGTCGTCCATATAACCGCCGTCCCGGACCCATCCGAGACCCAGTTGCCGTTTCCGGCAGGGACGCGATATGGGTCCGAGATGATGCGGACGGATTATCTAATCCGTCCACGCTCACTGAAGTTAAATTTATTATGTTTTCGTCCAAATAAAGTCCCACGAGTTGAGGGGAAATAAGAGTCCGCCGCATCAGAGCCCCTCATGATGCGGTAAGAACAGATTACTGTGGGGGCGCCCTGCGGCTGAGTATTTATAGAACCCCCCCCACCATTCATCCCTCGGCACGGGTCGCATGACACCTTGGATTAGGGATTTATCCATTCGCGATTTTACATTTAGCCATGGATCACAGCTGTTAAAACCATCCTTCTTTCCAGGGGCTTTGGACCCTCTGCTCTGGTTCTCAGTATTTTCAGGTTCATGAACATGCTTCTACTGAGATCCGTCATTTGCAGCCGGAGAGTTTACACTCAGCATTCGTATGAGTGCCTCCTTCTCTGTCCGCATACGACCCTAGTTTCCACCGGTTGTCCGATTTCCACTAAGGAACGTATCCCGGATGGTACCACGAGGAGGTAGAGATAAGAGTTGCTAAATAAGAGGCTGTGGAACTTCGTGGTAGTTCTGGAGCGTATTATTCAACCATTTACCAGCCTACCCACCAGTCTGTACAGCACCGAACACTGAAGTTCTATTCGACCTTGAACCTTTAACATTATTTCGGGTCCTTTTATTTTGTGCTTGAAGTAATCGAATCTACATTGATGCAGAGCTTATTGGAGGGTAATATAAAAAAATGGTTGTGTAGGGCACAAATTTATTTAATGGCAAGTTACCACAAAATTACATGAATTTTTCTGTTGAACATATTTGTTCAACAGTTAGCTCCGGGGTACGATGCTGGCCTAACAAGCCAGTCGTCGTATGTTCGAAACTCGCTGGACGGTGTCGCAACAGAGTTAATAGGATATTTGCACTAGCCCCGTAATTTTCTTGTACTCTAATAACCGGCTGCGAAGTCTGTCGATAAAGAAGGGTCAAGTTCTGAAGGACGTTTATACCCATGGTTATATATATAAATATATTTGTTTTAACAATTCTTTACTAGAGATCGTCTTGAAACTCTCACGCATACATAAACATCAAGTATCAGGTATAAAATGCAACATACATGCGATCGAAATAGGAACAGCAGGTACAAGCAATCTGGATCCCTATACCGAAAACATATTCCCAGTCAAAAGTTGACTGTTCCATTCAAGGTTGAGGGTCATAATCTCTATGATGGGGAAGAATCTATGAGAAAATGTCGATATTAAAAAAAAAGTCAGAAGTTCTTGTGCTTTTGATAAATTAAAATAAGATTACTTATAGCTATGAATAAATGGCATGGCACGATGTATATTTATAAGGAATGCAAACCATTTTAGACAAAGGAGGATTTAAAAAAAGGTCTTAGCGAGGTCTTCATTATTCCTCAAAAGCATGTTCAATTTGAGTAACTACAGTGATACAAATCCGTATTAGTACGGCACCTTGCAGATTTCGTTTTTCTACATTCGAACGTTTAACAGAAATTTTAGTGACATGTTATTCAAGTAAAATCATAGTGTCAGATGTTAATTTTAAGGTATGATATCTGGTTTTGGAAAAATGGTTTTTATTTATCTGAAAAAAAAAGTTATAAATTAGCGTATGAAAAACTCCACTCAAATCCATATTCGTACGGGCTTCGAATTAACAGTTTTGATTTCGCAGATGTGACGTAATTTCAAAGATTAGTATTTAGTATGGTATCCCATGGTGGTATGGTGGTCATTGCGACTGCCTTTTATTCGTTTTGGAATGCTGTCTACCAGTTTTTTCGTATATTCGGTGGGAATTTGGTCCCATTCGTCCATCAAGTGCTTTCTAAGATCGTTTTTGTTAAAAATTTGATGGTTTCTCACTTTTTTGTCGAAATATTCCAAAAGATTTTCAATGGGATTGATGTCTGGAGATATTATGGTAGAGTAGCAATAAGTTTTGAGCAGTTGCAAAGTAACCATGTGGGTTTCTTAAGTGCTTTGAGCTATGGGTCTTTGTCTCGGTAAAACTTGGACCTCTGACTAAATCCCATTTTGTTGGCACTTGGCTTCAAATTTTGCTTTAAAATGTCTAAATAGACATTTTGATCCATTATGCCATCGATGAAGACTAAATTGCCAACACCTTTAGCCGTAATCCACCCGCTTACTCCACCCCAGCCGTGTTTAACCATTGCTTTCAGATTTTTTTACATTTAGTTCATCGTTTGGCTTTTCCCAATACAAAACGACGACCATCTGAACCATGACGGTTTTATAAACTTCACCGTATTCAATGTTTTTTTTTTCCTGTCAAATGTCACTCCCCCGTATCTGCAAGATTTAAAACAACTTTTGCGCTGTTCCAAATCGAGTCAGAAATAGACCAAAAGTTATATTGTGCTTCTCGAGAAAATATTTCGTTTTTCAGCTTTATATAGTTGTGCGCAAAGGTAAATCATGTATTATTGACAGTGTAAGCACGTGTAAGTTTTCTATGTTTATGCTCTTATTCTTTGCTTAGATATCATTTTGTTTTGTTCTATTACGTACAGACTTACAAACAACACAATTACAATGTCTTACGTTAACCGAAAATGATAAAATTTAAATGCTGATTGCGTTTGTCAAAAATTTGTCCATGTTTGAACGGGCAAACACGAATCAAGCTACCCTAGCATTCAGCTGATGAGCGAGAGAGAAATATTGTTGCTTTTCTCATCACTCTAGCGTTGATAGTTTCTTACGAGATTTCGTGTGAGTGTAAAAGAGATACTTTGACTGCGAGCAACCAGAACAGAGCTGCGCGCAACTGTTAGGCCCCGTACAGAGTAAATGCGACAGCGACGCGACACGACTTCGCTCTCATGTTGCTAAATGCACAGTCCTGCTTCGGGCGAAAAAGGGCTGCGCGTATAACTACAGCAAGAAATGTCGCGTCGCGTCGCATGTCGCTTGCACTCTGGCGGTACCCTTAGACGCACAACTAAATCGACGAAAGAAAAACTTTAGATAATAGGGCAACCAACCGAATTTGGACCCCTAGAGGAAGTAATTTTACATTTATTGGAATAAAATGTGTATTAACCTTGTTTTGCTATGCAAATCATGCAATACTCTCTTTTAGAACAACTTACCTAAAAGCCAAAGTGTTGTAGGATCTTCCATTTGTCGATAAAAATGTGCTATAGATATCTTTATTTAGAATGTAGTTTTCATATTTTGGACCCTCTCACTTTATTTTAGACAGTGTCCAAAATGTATTTTGGACACGGCAAATATCAACGAATATATTTTGGACACTCTAAGATGCATTCAACCAGAATACTAGTGCAGTTTATTTTTAGTATTTAAATTCATTTTAAATCAAAAATTTATCATGGGGTGGGATCAAGTAAATTTCAATATAAAGTCAATCACGACTTTATATGGTTTAAAAACGTTTTTAATTTATGCTTGTTTTATATTTTCAACACAATTGGATTACTGTAGATAAAAAACTCTTCGTTTATCATATAACATAACAGTAATCAGTCTTCATGTTTATTAATTACATCTGACGTGAGATTAAAATATACGATTTAATATAGTTGGAAAGTTAGAAAATATCCTCAGGCAGAGAGATAAAATATTTAATGTAAGTGAAGTCCAAATTGTTACATCCTCGGTATCGGGTTCGTCGAGAAAATCGCAGCAAGTGAAGTATTTCTTCTGTGTCCGATTGAATTACTAAAAACGCTTTCAGGGAAGTTTGAGCTGTAATTTGCAGTTCATGATACGGTATTTAGTAACAGGGTATCCCTTCTGAACCCTTTTTTCTCACTTATTTATCAATCTTGAGTTCGTCGGCATGATCAAGTGCTAGTGCAGCTCCAGGTCTTGACCGGTGTTTATATTGATTGCTTTGCCGAAACTCGTTCGTCGGTCCTGGAATACCGATCTGGCGACAAACTGTTTTAATTGCCACACCATTTCTGATTTCCTGCAAGCACTCATCAATTGCCTCCTACGAGCGGACTACTCTACACGGTTTTGTTGTATTTTGCATGATGTATTCCGTATGAACGATTTACGGGTATATAGGGTGACGGATCCATATTTCGCCACCTTTATCCGAAAAATTTACATGAAACGAAACAGAACAAGGTTCTATAAGTTCAGATATTTGATAACATTAAAATATTGTACTTTGGACATTTCTTTTACTGATTCAATCATCATATTCAAACTAAATTGTGTATTGTTCTTGTTATATCGATTATTTAAATGTGTATTCTGAGCCCAAATTTCGCCACCCAGTTGCCAAATTTCGCCAGCCTCTGGACCCAAATTTCGCCACTTTAGAAAAACCCGATTCAAAAAGATTTTAATGTTAAATTTATAAACGAATTCTCTATATTCTTAATAAATCCAGTTGTTAAATAGATTTTGCTTCGTTTTCAAGTGATTTTTTATGAAACGTTTTTGAAAACCAATAAAATGCCAATAAAACCATAAATAAATCAATGAAAAGTACCAAAATAGGAGAAATATTTTTACATATTGAATAAAATTCACTCATAAAGTAACTTAATTTTCTCTGTCTTCGGTAAATATATGCGCATCGAAATTGTATCATATAGGCCTTAGGAAACTTAGCAAAAAATTCAGAATATTTTCTTCTGTATTAACCCCTCTAAGGTTTACTGTACATCATTTACAGCTTCGCAAAATCCACTAAAAAGGTCGTAACTTTTTTATCTTTCAATATTTTTTCACCAAATTTGGGAGATTTCCCGAATATCTTTTCTATTTTCATAATATCTATAGATAATGGCCACATATCTTATGACCCCACCGTTATTCCGGAGTTCCCTGAGGTGCCGTGACATGGCTTTTTTAGATGAGATGACAAATATTTGTAATTTGTTTGCAATCTGTTGATTTCTGTAACCACATCATCAACTGTGGACATATCAGTTACTTTGCCGCAGTTACCGCTCTCAGATGCCATTCAAGCACGGAACGGATTTCGAAGGAACTTGTCCGAGACCTGGCTTCCGAGAGACATGAGATGATTGCCAATCGCGATTTTGTCGAGTGGTGATGTTTTTTGATATGCGACACGACATATATTACTGATGCTGAAAATTCCCCTTATAGGAACATGTTCCGGATTCATAGTGTTCCCCCGGATCCGGATGGTGCGCACCATGGCTCGTAACTGCGGTAACTGATATGTCCATAGTCGATGATAGATTTACAAAAACCAATAGATTAAAAAAAAATATTTGACAACTTTATCTAAAAAAGCCATGTCGTGGTCCCTCAAGGAACTCCGGAATAATTCCGGGGCCATAAGACATATGACCATTGTTTATAGATATTATGAAAATAGAAAAAAAATTCGGGACATTCCCCAAATTTGGTGAAAAAATATTGAAAGATATAAAAGTTTTTAAAAACACCATTTTGGTGAATTTTGCGATGCTAAAAATGATGTAGACCTTAAGGGGTTAAGACAATTCATAAATTACAAAATATAAAGAATCAAAGCACCTTGAATCTACTTAAGCATAACTTTCTCCTAATGTTTTCTGTCAAATTGTCAAATTGTATTAGGGGGAAGTCCTGTATGGCCGGACAAGCCCCTAAACCCGGACACTAGCGATTTCTCAAAAATAAAGAATGATAAAAATATTTGGAAAGAATAGGACAATAGTACCGTTTAAGTAATATTTTTATCATTTTTTGTTTTTGAGAAATTGCCGGTGTCCGGCCATACAGGACTTCCCCTTAATCACACTTCCCATTAATCACACAAAATCGCCATTAAATTTTCTGTTACAAACTTCGCCGACCTTAGTTACACTTTATTCAAACACGATTTTCCCTGTGAAACACTTCGCTAATTTTAAAAACGTGTTTTGTATTCCCGAAGATTCCACAACAATAATGCACTTGTCGTCCCTTTAGCATTGAATAGCAAGGAATTTCGCGGAGTCATTGGCATTGAAATTCAACTGATGAAGTAATAAAACTCTTAATCCACTTTTAAAACTTTGTATCGTTAGGGAAACTGTAATATTTAAGATAAATGATCGATATTTAGTTAACTAACTTTTTTTATTGATTTTGTTCTAATTTCTACAATTTTATAAAAGAAATGACATAACTAGAGACCATACAACGAAAACGGGTTTAAAAAAAGTCAAATGGCGAAATTTGGATCCATAACTAAAAATGGATACCATATTTCGCCACTTTAATTTTGAAGAATTTTTCAAAATTATCCAAAGTTTATAGTGAAATCGGTATGCAATTAGTTGAAATATTGCACATAGAATCATATTACTCAAAAATAATTGAATAATGAAACTATTTGAGTACATTTTTCCCCAATAGTATTTTCGCCTCTCGTTTTGATTTTGTAAAAAAATATGCACTTAGTATGAGATGGTATTTTCAAATTGTAAATAATACATGATAAATTAATAACAAGCCAAAGGTATTAATTATTTTTGGTAGTACATGCCCTTAATTTTACCAATTCGTCAAATAATTTCTTTTAAGTCGACCAAAAATATGCAAAAAAGCTTTGGATTTATCAAACTGGCGAAATATGGCTCCTGGCGAAATATGGATCCTCTACCCTACAATTTTTCATTTCCACTGAATCTTATTAGGTAAACAAACTGCTGTCAAAAATCCAAATTCAGGGGTGTCAAAAATCTGATGGTAAGAAAATTTTCACGATACAATTTGGACAGTATTTTTTTGTGGTTTTCAATTAAAATCTTGAGAAGAAACCTTCAAAACCACGTAAAATACGTCTTTCAGAATAAAACTAACTGATTTCATCAATACGAATTCATTGAATTCAGCTATTAAAACCAAATTGAAAATGTGTTGCAAATATCGTTTCCTCTTCATCTACGTCGGATTGCGAGCGGTATATGGCAATACACTTTATGATTGTAAATTTTAGCTAAATAAGAGTAATTTAAAGTGATCCGAAAATATTCAGGTTTAGAAAAGAATCCAAAGAATATTATTACGGTATCAAACCAATCGAATTTGGAGCTGTTACGTAGTAATGTGGCTAAATAAGTTGAAAGGGTCCAATTCATGTAGGGGTCCAAATCAAGTTGGTTACCCTAATCGCAATACGAGTTGTAAAAAATTTACAACTTCGCTCCGGTATAAAATTAGATTTACAACACCAGCGCGGAAACGTTTTTCTGTTTAGTCTAAAAATTTGTACCAAACTAAGGATTTGGATCACCGTAGAAGATACCCTTTAATATTTAATAATCTAATAGTGAATCCATAAATCAACCTGGCTCAGGTCGATTAGCACTCAGTTTTAATCACCCCAACGGCAGGCAACCATGTTTTCGCTGCCAACATCTCGTGTGTGCGAAAATGAGATAGCATGTCAGCATTGCGTTTCACTCAACTGCCAGCAGTAAGTATGATTTGGGCTCGCTGTCACATTTTGAGCCCAGGACATGCTGTCGCTGACGTTCACTGCAGCTCGTTATCAAGTAGCTGGTAGGCAGCCATGTTTTTGATGCCAACATGTTAGCGTTAGCGTAAACGAGAAATCATATATTCGCCACTCTTCACGCAAGTTAGCTCTTCAGCTGTCAGTGTGGCCCACGCACGACTCCTGAGCCCGCCTGATGTTAGCTTGCACTCAAAATAATCCGCACATAACTAATGGAAAATTTCCATATGAAAATCCTTATGATTATTATGTGCCACATATAAATACAATCCGCCCAGAAGTACACATGAAAATTATATGCATATGAATAGTATGTGCAAATTTTAAAGGTAAATTTTAAAAACACATGAATGGTAACTGTTTGGCACATAAAGTTCATTTACTGGGCACATGGAAAAAATCTATGTGTGAAACACATAGAAACTATACGGAAAGTTTTCTCAGTGTGCGACATTCACCCTTTGTTAATTCTATCTTCAAATGTATTTTCCTCTTCATATATTATCCTGACTTCAGAACTGTCAGAGCGAGTAAATATTTTGTTCTTGTATGTGCAGTGCTAAGTTAATTCTTTTTCTTTAATCAAGGTAATTTGAATAAACATATATTTTATACGAATTTTCAGGTTTTTGCTTTATTAGTTTTCCATAGTTGACAGCAAAATGGATTTCATTGATACACTCCTTAATCAAATGTCATCAACATTTAATCGAGAAGGAGCAATACCAATTCAAGCTGAAATATCTATGGATGAAACATTCAAATGGCGAGCTTTAAAAAACAACCAGTTTGCTAGTCGGTCAAAAAAAGTACGATTCTCGAAGAACCGGTTGAAAGAAAAGGAGAAAATCGATCAGAGTAATAATTATTCCGAAAACACGACTCATAGTTGCAGTACAATTAATGGTTTGAATCAAAATGATAGCATAGAAATTGAGATTGAAAATGATATAAGCCGAGCAGAAATTCAAGAGATAGTGGCAATCACTCAAGGTATATTTTCAGTAACTGAGTGTTTAAACAATCAATCTACAGATATCGAGAGATTGAGTGGAAATATTGACATGATTGACAAAAGTGAATGCAATCTACCATCGCTTTCTTCGTCAACTAGCTCCTATTCAATAAGAGATAAAATATCTAGGTCGTCGCGTGCTAGTAATAACGTAAATACGATAAAAAAATCTCTTGAGAAACCCGAAATTAACAAAGAAATCAGCCAAACAAGAAATGACTTATCAAGGATCGAGAAAATTCAGCCGCTTTCTGAACAAGTGTCATCTGGTATCAATAGCATATTTGTTCAAATGTCATACACGTTCAACGGATCTATTTCTAATAAATTAAGTCGTATTGAAGAAAACTCCATAGATTCAAATAAAGTACATGAACCGAATGAAACACATCTTCAAACAAAAGATTATATCGAACCGGCACCTCGTGGCTTAAACTCTGAAGTATCATCTCAACTTCAAGAAAACTTGCGAAGATCTGGCAGGCTAAAACGAGATCAGACTTCAACTCTTGACTATCATGATGCAAAAATTATTGTACAAACTATCGATGAACCTACAACAGGTGATACTGATTTCATTAGAATAAGTTCTGACATTACTCCCAAATTTACTAGAAGCGTACTACCTAAGCAAACCAACAAATCATTGAATTCAAATACTAACCACGCAACTGAAAAAAAGCTTCGTAGGAATCGACACAACCGATATAAATACTTAGACCATAGAAAAAAGGATTGTAATGCAATAAAAAAACTCAATCAATTACGAGTTCCACAAAAAATATGCTCGAAACAAAGCAAAGGAAAGATTTGTGCATTATCAAAGAAAGCAACCGTACTTCATAGGCAATCTTCGTATTTGAATAATTCGAACAAACATTCAATTAAGCAAAAATCGGCTGCATCAGGTAATTATTACAGGCGATCTGAACGCAAATCTAACGTGTTGTCAATTGATTCTATGTTGCTTAAATCAGAAACACAGAAAAATAATAGTGTAAAACCATTAAGGCGGCTTTTAAATGTTGAAAATAACATGAAACATGATTTGTTAGAACATAAGGGACGACTTTCCCGGCCAATCAAACTTTCTGCGAAAATTCTTGCTAATGCTGAATTGAGGCACGGGTTTGAACTGCAAAATACTTTAAGGTTGAGCATCAATACTGAAATGAAAGGTAAAACAAACCCAAAAAAGTGTACAACAACCTTGTTGCCAGATAGTTCTAAAAAGCAAAATCTTATTGCTGAAAAGAGACGATTATCAATAACTAGAAGCGACATAAATAAGAGTTTTGATCTAAGTGATTTTCTCGATGAAATAAAGCGTCAAAATTTGGGTAATAAAAGATCTCCGGAAAATAGAAAACTCAACAAAAAACAGCAAAAACGTTTGCTAAAACTTAAAGAAATGCATTTTAAAATGTTAGGTTTACGAAAAATCAATGTGGTGTCTAAACAACAATATAACAATTCTTCAGTTATTGAAGACTTGCATAACGTTACGGTTGAAGTAAATACAGTCAACAATTTACCCGATTTCACAAACAAACAAAAACAAAATGAGAATCGATGTTCATCTATCCATACTGACGATGAAGCCGCCTCATCCGAAACGGTTAATAGAGATGATTCAGATGAAGTAAAGATAATTTACAACGACTCTCTTGCAAATTTGCATACATTGAGCGACTCCAATGCTCCTCAGGCAATTTATGGTATGGACAGTACCTTGTTTATAAATCAACCGAGATGCATTTGTTACTGCCAAAAACGTACACGATATTTTACAACAAAGGCAACAAATCGTATGATGTGTACTGCCACGGATGATATTAATGGTGAAAGTTTCGGTTGTACTGCACAATTAGAAGGAGATCTTCAAAATTTCTTGCGCGTAAATAACAAAACAAGTTATCAACTGCTCTGTCATACACATCGTAACAGATTGAGGCATCACGGGTGTTGTCCAGTGTGCGGCATTTTTTGTACAAAGGTATGTTTTTTGTTTTCAAATGTAATGAGTATTTAGCTTGTTATTTATAAAGGATATTGATATTCTGCGTAATTCCGGTTTGAGCCGAAAATTATTTAGGGTTACAGAAAGGAATACAGTTACCCTATAGGAAGATGAGCGTTTGCTATCATCTGAAAAAACCCAAATTAATCCACCTAGTGGTGAAAGGAACCTTTGTTATACCATCTTATTTGTCACTTGATATGGACATTTCCAGCTCAAATATCAAATTGGTCGGTCTAGATTATTTTTAATTGGAATAAAGTTTTGCCGATATGTTGAATACCGCACAAGGATTCATTTTCCATAAAACGTAATATTTTTCGCCAAAAGTAACTTTTCAACGTATTCAAAAATGAGATTTGATGATGAGATTTTTAATTATATTTTAAAACTACTTATTTGGTCAAAATAACGTCAAAAGAAAAGTTGTGGGAAATTATGTGTATTTTCAGAAAAAAATACAATGAAAAAAAAAAACTTCGCAAAAACATGATAATAGTCATAAAATGTTAATTTTCTCAAAATATATCCTCCTATTTGCCTTATTTTTTAAATCATCATAACTCATGGACACTCTTTCTGTTATATTTTTAACTAGCTGACCCGACAAACTTCGTATTGCCACAAATTAACCTGTGTTGTACATAAATCATGAATCTCGGATGATCTTTATCACTTCTCGAGTTTTGCAAGTCCCCCAGTGGGCGGCGCTTCCGACGGCGGGTCACCGGCAACACTCGCGACCGGCTCGTCCTGAATGATCTAGTGTTACTATAGATAGTTTTTGTGGTCTTGTTATTGAGTAATGTTTTATGGAAGAGTCTCGAATTTCTCGAGTTGGATTAGTTTTTGAGTTTCGCCAAAATTTCTGTTTTATTTGTATGAGAGTCCATATCCCCCTACCACAGGGGTGAGAGGTCTCTAACTATCATAAAATAAATTCAAGACTCAAAAATCTCCTACATGCTAAATTTGGTTCCATTTGCTTGATTAGTACTCAAATTATAAGGAAATTTGTATTTCATTTGTATGGAAGCCCACCCTCTTAAAAGGGAAAGGGGTCGTAATACACCACAGAAAAAAAATTCTGCCATCTAAAACTCTCACATGCCAAATTTGGTTCCATTTACTTGATTAGTTCTAAAGTTATGAGCAAATTTGTATTTCGTTTGAATGGGAGCCCCCCCCCTCCTAAAAAGGTAAGAAGTCCTAATTCATCATGGGAAAAATGGTTGCCTCCAAAAACACCCACATGCCAAATGTTGTTCTATTTGCTTGATTAGTTCTCGAGTTAGGAGGAAATTTGTATTTCATTTGTACAGGAGCCCCCCCTCTTAGAGTGGGGAGGGGTCCTAATTCACCGTAGAAAATTTTCTTGCCCTCGAAAACCTTCACATGCCAAAGTTGGTTCCATTTGCTTGATTAGTTCTCGAGTTATGAGGAAATTTGTATGGCAGCCCCCCCTCTTAAAGGAGAGAGGAGTTACAATTCCTCTTATAAAGAGGGAGGGGTCTCAATTTACCATAGAATAAATTCTTGTCACCGAAAACACCCACATGCCAAATTTGGTTCTATTTGCTTGATTAGTTCTCGAGTTATGAGGAAATTTGTATTTCATTTGTATAGGAGCCCCCCCTCCTAAAGTGGGGAGAGGTTCTTATTCATCATAGAAAACATTCTTGCCTCCAAAAACACCTACATGCCAAATTTGGTTCCATTTGCTGGATTAGCTCTCGAGTTATAAGGAAATTTGTATTTCGTTTGTATAGGAGCCCCCCCCCCCCTCTTAAAGTGGGGAGGGGTCCCAATTCATCATAGAAAAAAATTTTGTCTTCAAAAACACACACATGCCAAATTTGGTTCCATTTGCTTGATTAGTTCTCGAGTTATGAGGAAATTGGTATTTCATTTGTACAGGAGCCCCCCCTCTTAAAGTGAGGAGGGGTCCTAATTCAACATAGAAAATTTTCTTGCCCTCGAAAACCTTCACATGCCAAATTTGGTTCCATTTGCTTGATTAGTTCTCGAGTTATGAGGAAATTGGTATGGAAACCCCCCCTCTTAAAGGGGAGAGGAGTTATAATTCCCCTTATAAAGAGGGGAGGGGTCTCAAATTACCCTAGAATAAATTCTTGTCACCGAAAACACCCACATGCCAAATTTGGTTCTATTTGCTTAATTAGTTCTCGGATTATGCAGAAATTTGTGTTTCATTTGTATGGGAGCCCCCCCCTCTTAGTGGGGGGAGGGGTCTCTAACCATCACTAAAACCTTTCCTGGCCCTAAAAACCTCTACATGCAAATTTTCACGCCGATTGGTTCAGTAGTTTTTGATTCTATAAGGAACACAAAACAGACAGACAGACAGACAGACAGACAGACAGACAGACAGACAGACAGACAGACAGAAATCCTTCTTTCTAGGTATAGATTTTGAAATTTGTATTTTTTGCAAAATTAACAAAATCAAATTGTATATGCACCAACATTTAACAGAATCGTTACATAAACTTTTTTTTAGGCCCAGCAAGTTAATGCAAATGTAAAATCTAAAAATAATGTATTAGGGTCAATTTATGCGTATCCGAAAATCGTGTATTCGACCTTCACGGATTTGAACCAAATTTTGTTAGATTGTGCAAAATATTCGAGTCAGAAATGGCTTGTTTAGTGTTTTGAGCTGGAAATGTTCATATAGAAATCGACGTATCTTCGCAACTTAATTCAACTGTTCGTTAACGCTGTGTTAGCTATCATCCATATGCATCCTAGCGATAAACAATCTTCAAAGTGTATTTTAACATACTGAATAACTTTGTAGAACATTTGAAAGCGATAAAAATTATCATGTGCAAAGTTTTTGTGCAGAAATGATTTTAAAGTGGTTTCTTTAAACAAATCATTACATGTCGCGACCAGTAAGAGATAGATAGTTATATGCAGCAAAGTTGCTTATTTTAGTGTGTTCCACAATTTTTGTAAAGGCACTATATTTTTTTGGACGCATTTAAAAAAACAAAAATTTGTATCACCTTATTAGGAGGATTATAATAATAGTGTAAAAAATGTGCGATATTTTGGAATTGATTTGCGCAAAAAACTCGCATTTTTACTTAAATTATTGTGTTTTTGAGGTTTGGTCCTACGGATTCATATCAGTACAGTTTTATTAAATAAATTTCATCAATTACACGGTGTGACAAAAAATTTTTTTTTAAATATTTTGCAAGTGATCTAGTGTAAGTTGTTACCTAGTACATCATGAAAACATATATGACATCATCCTAACACCCCTAAAATTTTAAGTTATTGCAAAAACTACAAGGTATACATCCCTAAGGGTTGTACGAAAGGGCGACATAGGACTATATCAGATCATTAGATCAAGAACTAATGTAAACTGCATTTCTGGAATATGTATGTTTATGAGAATTTGTTAGTGCCATTGTTTAATTGAATTTTTAAAAGAGAAAAGCGAAATATTCAAATTCAATTCTTCATTGAATGCAATGGTCGCTTTGGAAATACGTGGACGGGGGTTCATAAGTACAAGGCCTGCAACCAATGAGACATAGAGATTTCTTTTAAAAATCACTTGTGTGCATCATAAAGGTTGAAATTGTAATGAATGACCAGCCCACAGATTATTGTATTGAATATGATTATGCGTAGTTTGACATGTTTCAACAATCTTACTATAACTCGCTTGTGGCCTTTAAAAAGGCCATTGGTTACAAATAACATTAAAGTCAAAGCACATTCATTGCAAATATGACGTGCCATTCAAATGTCCTTCTCTTTTGACATGAATGGCAATAGGCACGTAAGTTAGCGGCGTCGATTCCCTGTCTTTTGCTCCGAGAAGACTTTACTAGTTTACTTTCATAGCTTATCGCTTGTGACATAGCAGAGAATATGGCTCATACGCAAAAATTTCTGTTTTATTTGCATGAGAGTCCTTATCGTCAAACCACCATAAAATAAATTCATGCCTCCAATGACCCCCACATGCCAAATTTGATTCCATTTGCTTGATTAGTTCTCGAGTTATGAGGAAATTTGTATCTCATTTGTAAGGGAGCCCCCCCCCTCTTAGAAGAAAAGGGGTCTCAGTACACCATAGAAAAAAATCTTCCCTTCAAAGGAAGATTTATTTCCTTTTGCTTGAGTTCTCGAGTTATGAGGAAATTTGCATATTATTTGTATGGGAGCCCCCCGCTTAAAGAGAGTAGGAGTCTTTTTTTTGTTAGGGGGGACTTAGACTACTTAATTCACCATAGAAAAAAATCCTGCCTTCTGAAACCTCCACATGCCAAATTTGGTTCCATTTGCTAGATCATTTCTCGAGTTTTAAGGAAATTTGTCTTTCATTTGTATGGGAGCTCCCCCCTTACGCCCTCCTTAAAATTGGTCGCTGACCCCCTCATAAAATTACTGGTCATTTTATCTATCCAACGACATATAAATTGTTCAGTTTTGTTCAGTAGTTTAGTAGTTAGCATTTGAAATCTTTCATTCAAACGTTACACTTTTATTTTCGTTTTCACAAAGTGCTACCCAGTCCCAGTATAGTAAACAAAGACGTAGTCCTACGTCAAAAAAAGTTTTTTGGCTAGGTGTACACATACTATCATAAATAACTCAATCAGTTTCCAAGCATTTTTAAGTTTTTGACGTAGGACTACGTCTTACGGCAAGTTTTGAGATAGGGTGTCATTCCAAAAAATCGAAAAATGCGAGCGTCACGAAAAATGAAAGGTTTTGAGCGCTAATAGCTCAGCGGTTTTTCGATCGATGTTCAATATTCTTATACCAATCGATCGGAAAATCTTCTAAGAATTGACCCAAATGAAGAAAAGTATGGATTCTTGATGTTGAACTACTGAAAAATTGAAAATAATGAACCTATGTTTTACCAGAATTCTCGCTTCGTGACTGGTTGGAAGATTCTTTATGATGATCTAAACCTATACCAATTTGATATCTGTGCTTGGGAAGTAAGCCAAAACAAATGACAAAGTTTCCTCATTTCAACAAGAATTCTTAACACCGCGGTTCAACCTAGACCATTTTGATGTCCTTGCTTGGGAAGTACGCCAGAGAGAGTAACAAAGCCACCTCGTGCCAACAGATTTCTTACGAATGCGAATAAACCTAGTCCAATTTGATGTCTGTGTTAGGGAAGTGTGCTAGAAAAAATGACACAAGTTCGTTGTCCCAACAGATCGCAAATTCTTTACTGCGAGACGATTAAACCTCGAACCGCGAATTTGATATCTGTGTTGGAAAAATGTGCTACAGCTGTAGTGTTCGGTTATAATACGACTCTGTATGAATACGCATGCTTGCCGTTTCATTAGAAGTGTAGGGAAAAGATGTGCTGTTGATAAAATAGGATTGAATTGGTAAAATCCCTTCAGCGTGGGAAACCATGGATAATAAAAACAATCTTTAATTTCAGTAAGATAGCAGGAAAGCAATAGTTTGTGTTCTTGATTTTGTTAAATTGTTTTCAAATGCACAATCTTTTGAGAATTGAACGTATGCAATGTTACTACTTTGATAAATGTTACATACAACGCGTGTAGCATGCATATATGTTGCATATAGCATGTATACATGAAGAAACGAATGATTACAAGCATGAATACATGCTACTATCACTACAAAGAGACTTACGTAGTCCTGCGTCACCTATATATGCGGTCGTGTCTTGTACACAGCCCCTCTGATTTTTATACAATTTTTGGAAAGCTTAGAGGACAAGCTTTCAGGATATATTAACGACGGTACTACAAAAGTTATACGAAATTTTTTCAACACTTTTCTCACTTTAGGGGTCCTGAAAGTGACCTTAAAAATGACCCACATTCCTCAGCTCAACATCACTTGGTTTATATTCAATCCTAAGACTTTGGTCGAAATTTCAGCCAAATCGGTCAACATTTGCAAATTTGAGACCATTTTTAAGAGTTGTACGTAGAATTTGTTGCCTCCCATATATCACCCGCCTAATCTTACAACTGTTAAGGTCACTTTCAGCCCTAAAGTGAGGAAAATTATTTTTTTAGTTAAATTTCATATTTAATTGAAAAAAATCTCTTTTACCAAGGGTAGCCAACTTCTAGGCTTTGCAGATGACTGCGATATTATAGCCAGGAACTTTGCGATGGCGGAGGCAATCTACGCCAGACTTAAAGCGGAGTCTAGGAGAATTGGGCTAAAAATAAATGCGTCGAAGACCAAATACATGAAGGGAAGAGGCTCAAAGGAAACAAACGCGCGCCTCCCACGGACGGTAACCGTTGACGGCGACCAACTAGAAGTGGTAGAGGAGTTCGTGTATTTGGGATCGCTGGTGACCGCGGACAACAACACTAGCAATGAGATCCAGCGGCGCATCCAAGTGGTAAATCGGGCCAACTTTGCCATTCGTAAAACACTACGATCAGGAAGCGTACGCCGCCGCACGAACTAACAATGTACAAAACTCTTATTAGACCGGTAGTTCTTTATGGACTTGAAGCCGTGAAGCTGTTTACGGAGGACATACGCGCCCTTGGCGGATATTTGGCGGAGTACAAACTGAAAGCGGAGAGTGGCGGAGGCGTATGAATCACAAGCTACAGGCACAGCTTGGGGAGACTCCCATCGTCCATCTAGCGAAAGTTAGCAGACTACGGTGGGCCGGGCCCGTCGTAAGGATGCCGGACGACAGTGCGACGAAAATAGTCCTCTTCAACAACCCCACCGGCACCAGGAACAGGGGGCCCAACGTGCACGATGGCTCGACCAGGTCGAAAGCGTTTTGCGATTTCTGAGACGACTAGGAATTTGACGACGAGTGGCCCAAGACCGAGTTGAATGGAGACGAGTGCTTGAAACAGTATGAGCCACCCCGGTTATATGCTGCTGAAGAAGAAGAAGATGTGACAAACCACATTACGAGCACCATGTTAAAAAGTCTAATGTGTAAATGAGAGATTCTCTTAGCGTCTCCTCTCTTACGCTTATCACGGCAGCATAAATGCATTTCAACGCAGTTTTTCTTAAAGATTAGCTAGCCAATAAGGCCAGCAACCATTTCATGCTAAATAGATGTATTCAAGCGCATTTGCATCAGTGGGATAAGCGTAAGAGAGGAAACACGAAGAGAATCTCTCATTTGCACATTGGACCGAGACATATCGAATCGGAGACTGAAAACAGCTTCGTTTTAACTCTCATATTTTGGCAAAATAACAAACATGATTCTATCTTACAATTGTGCTCTTTTTAATTTTATTAGGTATAGGGTAACGTAAATATTTTGGCCACGTAGAGGACATGCATTTAGCCTCCTAGACCACCCAGGTACCCAAACTAAAAAAAATAATCATATATTTCACTGTACCAAAATACATATTTTGGATATTTGAGATATATATTTTAGTTGCTTGAGATAATATATTTTAACCAGCCAGTTTTTGAAGCGGTTTTAATACATTTTGTGTATGATTATAAAGATGTGTGTTTGTTCGTCTGACACATACAGACTAATAATATAATTCAAAGTCTACAAATAGACAATTTAATTTTTCACATTTTCGTTAGAAAAGATTCGCATGTAACGCTTTGATACGAAGTAGACTTAAAGCGTCTGACGTCATTCAGTGTAGAGAGAGTAAAAGTATGTCTCCTCCGCCCAATAAATGGTATCACGACTGTTATGGTGGGGTTTATATTAAGCACCTCTGGTAAACACCACGAAAGAGTGGCATTTAGAGCTCCTTGCATACGTCTAGACCTATGACAATAAGTACCACGTTGTCGACGTAAGCAATGGCCTTATATAACCATGTTGTGATAATTTGTGCAAGAGTGCGTCGACCACCAGTGACCAAAGCAAGGGGCAGAGACTCCTCCTTGAGGACATCCTTTGATTGCTGAGATCGTGATTGATGTATCTTCTGGTCAGGCTGTGTGCTGTGATTCCACTGCTTGACAGCATTGCTTGAATCGACCTCATTGTCGGCTGGTCAGTTCCTTTGTTCAGGTGAGCCGTATTAATTGAAGCGAAGGAAGTGTTGTCGAAAGCGCCTTCAATGTCCAGAAAAACACAAAGTGCTGTTTCTCGGTATTGAAGCGACTTTTCAATCAGCGTCACTAGGCAACGAAGAGCGGTTTCCATAGATTTATCGCGTTGATAAGCATGTTGATTGCCATGCAGAGGGGAGTTCTTTAAGAACTCATTACGGATGTGATTATCCATGATTTTTCCATTCACTTGGGAAGGTTGTTGTCAGACTAATGGTTTTATCTCTTTTTAACTTCCTTAAAAATTTTGAGTGTCTTAGTCGGATACGAAGATTAAATTAAAGAAAACGTGTTAACGATTGAACTCCATTATTAGTTTTATTCACTAAAGATACACCCAAAACTCGGGGAGAATATTTTGTTGTTTTTAAGCAATAATGTATTACTTTTTTCGTCTTATGACCGTACATTAGACGAAAAGAGTAACAACCTAAAAGTAACAAGAAAAATGACAGCTACATCTATGTATGCGTTTCTGCAATGAACCACACATTGGCAAATTGCACTCTATGTGTTAGTTAGAGATTAGTTCTTGTAGCTGTATTGATGTGATATTCGCTCATTACTGAATTCTTCACTGACTAAATTTAGCGCTAGCGTATGTGTACACTAGCGCCGAAATCAAGCAGTTGTGATTTTAGAAACCTGTTTCCAGTTTCCAGTTTCCAAATCACTCTTCATGGATCCATTCGCAGATCGACGTCACTTTTGTCCGTTTGCATCTTGATAGGGTATAATAACCAGAACAAGACGGTTTTGTACTTGAGTTAATTTCTCTTATGAGAGAAAAGTTGATTGTTGGTAGTTAATTTATTACCCGAAATGCCCAAAAAGTTATGTTTACATAACAGACCTCATAGTCCATAGACAAGTATTGGCGCTGGCATCGCTGGTTATTTACAGGTTATGTTCTGTTTTGTATATGTACTGTACTACAAATGTCAAACGTGTTTTCATTTAACTTGTGCAGATCCAATCATACAGCGTTGGTAGGTTAAACACACTTGAAGATTCTTCTTGCGAAAAATGGTGCGGAAATACTACGTAGTCAGCTGCAGACGTGGCTGCTGATTATCTAAACGGTAAGCGGGTCCGGCGGCATCGTTTTATAAGTCTGTTCGAAACGGATTGCGTCCCGAATGGATGCGGACAAACTGCAAGTGCTTTCAATTGTCGAGTCGATAACGTCCTGCACCACAATTTGCAGCAGATTTTTACCGGTTAGCTGATACATAATTTCAAATATACGACAAAATTATGTGGACTACCGCTAACTTCATGCGCTGTTGTTTTTTTCCATCATTAGGGAATTGGTGAAACTTTCCACAATTGAGCGCTGGATCGTACTTTCATTTAACCGCAACCCAATAAACTGAATGATATTCGGCAACTTCTCGGTAGAAAACATAATCACGAATGCAAACACTAGCACAAACTGCTGCTTTAGCGACCTATTTTGGCGTGATAGCTGGAAACTCTGCGGGCGGCGGCACAGACTGTACTTATTCCAACACCAGCAGCTGCTCCCGGCACCCTCAGCGATTTCGAAATAGATAGAAATTAAATTTAAGCACGGTCGAGTGTTTGATAAAAGGAATCCGTCTATACGATTTACACTATTCCGCAAACACCGACACCGAACAGCTGTTTTTGGTAAACGAAACGTAAACATACTTTTGACACTTGTAGCTTAGAAAGTGCTGGCTGCTTGCTGAAGATGATTTCCCAGGAATTGAGCTTGCTGACGTTTGCCACACGCACACATCGACGCGCGATTTGTTGTTGCTGTTGTTAGATTTTACACGTTTGTTTTTGTTTTCCCCCAGTTATACCCCGGTAAAAAAACATACGTTTGAGTGATAAACGATAAGTTTTTGTAGCCTTTTGCACTGGGCTTAGCAAGCTCTATACAATGGGCACACTAGCGCCTCTACTTGTCTAGAGGTATGAAGTCTGTTGTTTACATCTTTAACAATATTGTCATATCATATTGTTGAGCTGTATTTTTCACATTAATCTTACAAACAGAATCTGTAACAAGAATTCTAACGTATTTACACGGAGAAGATTTGCAAAATATGACATCTTTTGCATTGTAAATCGTTTAATAGATTTTGCTAAAAATACAATAATAAGTCGCTTAGTACACTCTATGCGCCATATACGTGCCAATTTTTGTTTAAATTGTAGCTTATTGTGCCGGCAAGGTGCTATTCAATTCAAACTTGGGTTCGTTTGCTCACAGGGATGCCAGGTGATTTTTTGAAAAGTCTTCACGAACCAAGGAAAAATGTCTTCATTTGTCTTCCTTGGGCTTTATGCCCATTTAAACTGCATGGTGAAGACATGTCTTCACAGGTCTTCAAGTGAAGACATTTCACTTTTTTGTAACAAAAATGTCTTCAAAATGAAGACATGTCTTCACTTCTGGCATCTCTGTTTGCTCAGTACGACACTGTCAGAAATTGGCAGAGCTGCCAAATTCCAAGATTTTAAAGTTTTTCTAAACAAAACTAAATTCTAGAATTCAATGGCCGGTAAGAATAAAATAGTTTGCTTTACTTTTTTCGTAAGGCTTACACAATAAAAGTGATGCAAACTGTTTTATTCATATGGCTCAATAGAACAATTTCTCGTTTACTCGTTCAACGTTGTACTTTAGCTGGATAAATATACTGCAATTCAGTAAACAACCATGGTTTTCAAAACATCCGATAATGGATAATTAGTGGCTTTTTGTCCAGAAATTCTGGGCTCGCAGTTTTACACTTTCGTATTGGAATACGCAAACAAAGCTTACCAATACGCCCACACTTTACAGATGCAAACCAGGGAGCTAGCAGGCAGCCATATTTTGCAGCTAACATCGAACATATTGCAAGTCGGCAACAACTTTTCAAAAGGACCAATCTGCAAAATGTAAACAAACCGGCAAGAAAACGGTTGAAACATGGAAATTACAGATAGAAACATGCATAAGCATTCAAACATGCTTTTATGATCGCTCGAAACCAGGAATAGGCAATTCTAATGACGGAAATACTGCAGGACGTTTTATTGAACATTGGGAAGTGTCCGCACAAATTCTGGGGTTTGGGAATCGCACAACGTGAATATAAAGCATCAAGGATACATACTTTTCGAGAAAACATACGACAAAGAAGATAATGGAAGATAGGGTAAGGAACGAGTTAAGCAGTGTTACCTATTTTAATCAGTTGAACATAAATGATCCGAAAATGCACTTTTTTATTCATATTTTCAAAATCTTTTGATAGGATCATCTTCACAAATCACTTAACCATACATTTGATTCACACAAACACAATTTACTGGGTTTCCGACAAGAAATATGATGAATTAAAAATTGTTGTCCAAAAACGTACATTTTTCAGCTGCTCTTCAGCAATCGCCACCTCGCTACTAACGAATTCATCAAATTTTCAGCACTGATTACAACCACTCTGAAAGTCAAGCACTGAATTGTCACATACCATATTATTCAGTCTCTTTTTTTTCTATTATCTAAGGCTTTGTCACTAGCCAAAAGTTTTATTATTTTCTAATAAAACTGAAAACAAATTCTGAATTGACGGAACCTGTTGACCACTAGCAGCAGCTGCAGAACAACTGATGAACTATCGTGTTGCCAAGACACTGTTTCGGTTCTGGAAAAAGAATTTTAAGTTTGAAATTACCTGAAACCTCCTATGGTGAAAACGTGGTACAATACTTTCAAGAGAAATGTATGTTCATAATTAATTTTTCTTTATTAAAAACAACACAAAAGACAGCTTTTTCAATAATTTTCGAAGATTTTCTCAGTGATTTAATAAAGCAACGATGTGTTTCAATGTTATTTGCTTTGACAACACTGTTCTGAGTCGGATCGTTTGTACTGCCGTTTACCTCTTTTGTTCTCCCATCATCCTTATGAACAGCGAGTGAGACGTCAAACTCGCAGTTTCCCATAAGAATACTAGCGAATAAAAGAGACGACGAATACCGTTTGCCGAACGGTGCGGTGAGTGTATGCCCCGATAAACAATTTAGACAGATGGCATTTTACGCATATATGCCGATACGCTATGCCGATTACGCATGAGATGCCGATTAGTAGGTCGCGGATAGGAACGCGAACTTACTGAATAGGGGGAAAAGTTCGAGGGATTTTTTAACGGGACGTAAAAAAATTCAGATTTCAGGATTGCTTAAAATAGCACCTTGCGGGTGAAAATGGGTTCGGTGTGTTCAAAATTAGTTCCGCCGCTCCAACTTTTAAAGCGAAAAATCAAAAGTTTAGCTCAACAATAGTGTCTTCCAATGGTAACAGCTTGAAGAACTAAAAATAGCAAGAAGATTGGTATGCTGATATCCCCCACTTAGTCAACCCATCGCTTGTAATAAGGTAAAACAATCAGTGACCCGCTTAGACTGCTGAAAACTAGTTCTTTACCCTATTTTTCGAAGAATGCTTGCTTGCAATCGCGTTGTTGTGCTGCATAACATTGAATGATACTGACAGCGATAAAATCGGTGACGGTGATGAAAGTAACAGCGATGATCATTCCGATTAATACTATTTTTTAAAGTAATGTTGCATAACCTAATGGAATAAAATTATAAAATTATCCCATCACTGTCTAAAATTTCTAAAAAGCGCTGGTCACTTGTACTAGGGGAATGATACCCTACATAATTTCCAATCGTTATGCCTCTTTCAACTGAAATCCCTAGAAACCAATTATTCTCAATAGATTCGTTTGTACCGTTTGTACGAACGTTGAATTTAATTGATTCCCTGGCGTAAATAGCAACACCACCAGTATGCCTGGAATGCGAAAGGCAAAAAGCAACTTTATAACCCGATATACTATATTGGTTAAAGGCATCAGAGTCCACTATATGAGTTTCAGCTAGTGCTACCAACATTGGACGTTTTATTTCTACAAGATGTCGCAAAGCAACATAATTTGTAGATAAACCAGCAATACTCAGAAAGACTATTTCTAACTTCCCATCGCATTGCAATTCCTTTTGTTGCTATTTACTTGACAATGTTGCTTTTTCTGTTTTGATTTCTTACAATTGACGCAATTAAAGTGCAATCGGATGTTTTATGATTTCCACTACACTTAGAGCATGTTTCAGTGTTAACACACTCCGTGCTTTTATGGCCAAATTCTCCACATTTAAACCAACGCAAAACATTAACGGCCTCTGTAACAGGACACTTATCCCACCTGATGCTTACTTTACCAGCATTCATCAAGCTTTTATAAGTGTCTTTGTCAACTTCAATTACTACATTATATTTGTTATATTTGAAGCGTGGATTTTCATATTGCGCAATTATTTTTACGTCATTAATGCCGATGTTCTCGTTTTGGCTATTAAGCAAGTCAACGAAAACATCGGGAGAATATTGATCACTCATTTTTACAATTTTAACCTTCGGTTTAGCAATTGTAGGAATAACAGCGTTAAACTGTCCGCCCAGATTGCTTTGAATGTCATTTTTCCCGACTTCAATGTCATCCCCTATTGCACACTCAGCAATAATCGAACCATTTTTCCCGTTTCTAAAGTTACTAATTTTGTGTTTTTTGGATCTAATGTTCTTTTTAAAAACCTGAATTAATCCACATAGCGGCGAGACCTGGCCTTTCTACTAGATTTTTTTTTATTTCTTAGTATCTGAATATGTATCTATAATCCAGTTAGCCATATTTTTAAACTTAAATTTACTGCGAGCAACTATTGTATTTTCCTTACTAGACTCCAGAATGAAAATATGAAGTAATATCATCAAATCAAAAACCAAAATGCCACAAACATTTACGATTGCGGGTAACAGTAAGAGAAGAAAATTACGATTGAAATGTTTCAGAGCACTTCCTGCTTAAAACGCTGGAAAAAGAGCCATTTTCGTTTCGACCATTTTTAATCGAAATGAAATTTTGCTGATGTGTTGGATACCACGTAAGGATTCAATTTCTATTAAACTTTTTTTTTCGTCAAGCGTAACTGTTCAAGAGGGCATATTTAGAAATGAGGTCAATATTTGATATGTAGCCTAAATTATGCTCCAAAATCTGGTGAAGTGCTATCGATAGGGATACTCCTTCGAATTAAAAAAAATCTTTGAAATTTGACAAATTTTTCGAAAATACCCAAATTTTACTTTCTTTCAATAAAATTCAAATAAAATCAAATTCTACGTATAATTTTGAACAGAATATGTCATATAAACTCTCTTTCTTAGGCCCAGCCATTCTCAAGTTATTGTTAGTTCAAGTTAATGTTAAAATCTGAAATTATGTCTTAGGGTAATTCTACGCGAGGTATCCGAGAACCATGTAATCGACCTTCACAGATTTAAAGCAAATTTTGTCAGACTATTCGTTTTAGGTCAAAAAACAAAAACTCAAAATTGGCACCGGATGGTCCTCCCCACGGTTAATGGGAGCAACTCCTTTTTGTTAAACCCTCTTATTTTCTTTTGCTTATATCTCCGGAAATATTTGGTTTAAGAAGAAATCATCTTCCAAAGACAATTGACCAAGAAATTCTAAGAAATATTATTTCTTTTAACGGCAGTGCTACCAAATACTTTTTAATTCGATTTGAAAACAAAATTTGTTTTCGATAGCTCTTCGCCTGGTTTTAGTGTAGGCTATCTTTAAAAAAATATGAGACGAATCTGAGGGAACATGTTTTGAGATAATTCTCATATTATGATTTTTATCATAGTTTTTCATGAAATTTTGAAGTTTTTTCTTTCAGTTTTTTTGAAAATACACTTAATTTCCGACAACTTTTTCTTTGACGTCATTTTGAACAAATAAGTAGATATTGAGATATGAATTTTTAAAAACATAATAAACTCATTTCTAAATGCACCCGTTTGAAAAATTACACTTGACGAAAAAAAAATTAGTTTCATGGAAAATGAATTCTTGCGTAGTATCCAACATACCAGCAAAATTTCATTTTAATCAAAAATAGTTGAATCAAACCGTCTTGTTAGTTGACCTGGAATTCATCACTTTTCCTGTATTACAATGCAAATTACAAAACTGCAAATTGTACACACATACATCATACATACACACATACATACATATATACATACATACATACATACATACACGCATGCATACATACATACATTATATACAATTGACCCTTGATTGATATATTTTGGTTTTGAACTTTTGAAATGTTTTAATATACAGTGCTTAAGTGTTAAAGTTTGAATAAATTTTGAAGGAATCATCCGATTTTCAATAACTCGGTTTCGTTTGATAGATCTCAACAGTAATTTTCAAATAACAATGAATTGTGAAGTATTTCCCACTGAATTGATGCTTATAACAATAATATGTTTTAAATACTTTTGAATCACATTTCTTTATGTAACTTTCAAACCACAAGCCCATTCATCATGAAATTCGGAAGTTAAGGGTTTAAAAGGCTCCCCTTTCATATGCAATCAATTTTGTTCAAATCGGTTAAGGGACCTATGAGATAATGAGGTCCCATATTTTTCGTATTTTTATACATAACTTTTGAACTGAAAGTCCGATCAGTATGAAATTCAATAGCGACCTATGGGACACCTAGACCTTTCATTTGAAACTAAGAATATTAAAATCGGTCCAGCCATCTCCGAGAAAAGTGAGTGAGTTTGAAAGCGTTACATACATACACACACACATACATACACACAAAAAGAAAATGCTCAGTTTTCGAAACTGAGTCCCGAATGGGCCGAATGTCATAGGCCCGCAGAACCTTCTTTCCATTTCCGGTTTTCCGAGTGGTTTCTATACCTTTATACTATATATTTAAATAGTAGAAAGGCAAAAAGATCTAGTATCTTCAATAGATTAAGAAGACTCAACCGGTAAACAGAATTAGATATAGAAAAGATTAGAATATAGAATTTTGCGATTTTAATAGGGTAAAAAAGGCGATTTTAAATTTGATTTGTTATTTAATCCAAATTTGTTTTTTAAAATAGGGACCAAAAAAAACGTGCTGAACCAGCTATAAACCAAAAAGCACTAAAAGATACAAAAGTGGTCCGCCATATTGACCAGCCATTTTGAATTTTGTTCTTGAACTCAACGACCTGAAAGTCACCTTTAGATGAAATTTACATACAAAATTTAACGAAAACGGCCACCATTTTGGGTCAGCCATTTTGAATTTCACATTTTCAATATCATTTTTGAAATCAGCGGCCCGAAAAACATGGAATCGTATCATCTAGAGGTTTTGGCCAAGAATTTTAAATTGCCGACCACTGTGCGTTGGGTAAAATCAATTGAAAATTTGCATGAAAAGTTCAAAGTGCATACTGCGTGAGTCTTTTTATCAGGTGCGCAAAGATATGAAAAATGCTGTTGTTCTGGCCACACTGGTGAGGCCCTCGCGCAACGAACTTAAGTTGACCGATGTTATTGCGGCGCTTATAATAAATCCTCCTGCTGCGGCGGTGGTAACGCGCTCAGGAGATAACCTCGATACAACCGCAAAATTGAAATTTAAGTTTTCTGGTTTGTGGCTCGACAAAATATCAGTTTTGTAGCGTGTTTGTGGTGGAAAATAATTGATTTGGTAAATTTTCAAATACTAAATTACTATAGTAAATCAAGGGGTTATTTTTTGGTAGTTTGATTCCGCTGTCAAGATAACCGCAAAGTGAGGATTTTTCTAGCAATCTGCAATAGTGAGAGTTGGAAAAAAATAAACAGAGGATAGAAGATTGATTGAAAAGCGAAAGTAATCTTAGATAGTTAGAGTGTATAGAATTTATAGTTGAAGATAGTTGAAGTTTATAGAGTTTAAAAGGCTGATAGTTGGAAAGAGTTCTCGAAAGTGAGTTGAAAGATACCGAGAGAATACCTGTTGTAGTGTCAAGAAAGTGTATTGCGGGAAGAAAAATAGTTTAAGTCGAATGAAGAGAATTCTATGCTTTTAAGTGATTACAATAATTGATCTACAACTATAGGTACGAGCAGAGAAACGAACGTTAAACGGAAAGGCAAAAACATAAACTACAAATAGCGTAGCTGTGAGTAATTTATCATGATTTACAACAACATTGAAAACTAAAGCCGGGAAAACATTTATTAAAACTGGTTCAATTTGAACGGCATGATAGATAGCAAAAGAAGTTCGCATAAATCAAGGCAGTTAGAAAACAATAATGTAAGTAGGAAGTAAGAATAACGTTAAGACGAAAATAATACTAACGGTCAAAACATATTTTTGGTTTTGATCGACGCAATGAAAAGCTCGATTTACAAAAGGCGTTTCTTATATCTGCTGTTCACAACAAAATCAAAAATTATTGGCTTCAACGACGCCAGTGCGGGAAAACTAAGGCCCAATCCACGGACATCGACTGGGTACAATGCTCTATGTTTTGTGTATGTTTAAGGCTCATTTTTCTTGTGCTGGTGTTGACCAGAAAATAGCCAAAACGGATTGGCATTGCCTGCAGTGTGTGCGGCCTGATGTACAGCAGAGAGTTCCAGAACCTTCCACAAAAAGGAGGGCTTAGAAATCCGGCGCAAAGAGTGATGCAGGGTCTGATCAAGGAGCTGGTTCCATTAAGAATCCATCTGAGCAGCAATTGGGAGAAGAACAGCTGATGAGAGAGACCTTTGCAAAGCAAGTGGATTCATGGAAGCCGCAACTTGCCAGGAAGAAGGCGCTGTTGGAACTGCAAATGCAGCAAGAGTGGGAGATGCGTGAGCACCCAGTAAACCAGTAAACCACTCGATTGCAACTCAGAAATACGACATCATATCTGAACGAAAAAGTTATATTTCACGCCAGATAAGAACATATATGTACCAAAGTGGAGGCAATATACGTACGAAAATTTGGACAATTATTTGTAATTTTATCTTGCATTTTATACTACGGTTTTTATAACACGCTACTCAATACTCCAGAATATATGATTCAGATAAAACTTAATATTGAAATCATCTGTACTGCTTTATAATTCACAGTCATGAGTTGTATATGAGGACACGCACGACTGCAAAACAATTTATTGTTCACTTTGTTTTGACATACTCTTATCATTATGCACTTCTAATGTAAAGTTGACATGGAAACGATTTAATGTGAACTTTCTATTATGATCTTGTGGACTTCAGTTCCAGCGTGAGCAGGGTATAGAAGGCACCGAGGTAGATAGTGATGGGAGTGCATGCAGCAGTACTGTATCCGAAAAGAATGCTAGAAACCATGGGCCGGCGCGTAGCGTAGATCGAACCTCAATGGGTAGTCGGCCGCTCGGAAGGCGGTGTCCCACAGTCTGCTTAAGTTTAGGGGGGAACCCGAAGTTTGGCCCCTGTTCATTGGCAGTTTTGAGTATACGACAGAAGCTTGTGGATTTTCGAATTCTGGGAGAGGAAACCTCAAAAGTAGAGATTTTGTGCATGTTTACGAATCGGAGCAAAGGTGAAATAATGGTTTACGAAGCGCATCGAACAGTAAAGTGTGCTGGATCTGTGAGCGGTCGGGCCATCGCTGCCCAAACCGACCGGTCACTAAGACAAAGCATTAATTTGCGATTGTTTCAATCCGGGTATCGTCATATACCAATACCAGCCAATACCCAATACAAACAATCTCGCACTCCAGCCCGCAACGTCGGCGCTCACCACGCGCTTAGCAAATGCGGTAAACTTCAAACTGCCACAACGACTGCCACCGACCGAACATCCCAACCGTAAGATCACTACGCCTGAACGAGACAAGGAAGGGGGTGAGACCGATCGATGCACAACCTCTTCAAGCAGTACACGACCCTCCCGTAAACGACCGTCAGGCAAAAAATCACGAGCCGAAGAAGTGGACGATTCGATGGGAGAGGAAATTCTGTAATGGAGCCTCAAAGCTATAACCGTCAACATTAACACAATCACGAACACAACCAAACTGAACGCTCTCCGTAGCCTCATACACGCGCTAGAACTAGACACAGTAATGATGCAAGAAGTAGAAAACAGGCAACTGTACTTACCCGGATTTAACGTCATCTGTAATGTAGATCAAGCAAGGAGGGGAACCGGAATTGCGCTGAAGGAGTACATAGAATTCTCTCAAGTTGAGAAAAGTTTGGATGGACGACTAATAGCGCTACGAATAGAAAACACAACGATCTGCAACGTATATGCACCATCAGAAACTGCTTTACGGCAAGCACGAGAGCGGTTTTTTAACAACACGATCACATACTACCTTAGACACCGTACTGAAAACGTAATTCTCGCGGGTGATTTCAACTGTGTTCTCCGACAGTGCAACTCAACAGACTGTAATAACAGTCCATCTCTTAACACGACCATCCGACAGATTTCTCTCCATGATGTGTGGATAAAACTCCGCTCACAGACGCCGGGTTTTACGTATGTAACACACAATGCTAGATCTCGTCTCGACCGAATGTACGTCAACACTGAACTCTGCGATCAATTGCGAGATGTAAATACACACGTCTGCTCTTTCTCAGACCATAAAGTAGTCACCGCTAGACTGTCCCTTCCGAATCTCGACAGAGAGCGAGGTCGTGGATTCTGGTCGCTCCGGCCTCAGCTTCTAACTCTGGAAAATATTGACGAGTTCAAAATAAAGTGGCAATATTGGACTCGCCAACGTCGCAACTACCCTTCGTGGATGATGTGGTGGACGAACTACGCTAAGCCAAAAATTAAAAGTTTTTTCTGCAGGAAGTCTAAAACCTTCCACGACGATTTCTAACGCGAATACCACCAGCGGTACGTACAGCTTCGGGCAGCATACGATGGATACTATCGTGACCCAAAGGCACAAATCTTCCACATGATTGTGAGGAACGTGCTGCTCGAGCCAAAGATGCTCATCGTGGCCCTAGTATATTGACTACTATCAACCGACTGAAAGCCGAAATGTTAACCATGCAGCGACCATCAACACACTGTTTTGTACGTAGCAACGAAGTCTATGTAGCAGGCAAACCACTCTGCATCTTCCAGCTCGGAGAACGGAAAAGAAAGCAAACAACGATCAGCCGCCTGCAGAACGAGGCGGAAGAAACCATCTACCGTACCGAAGACATCGAGCAGCATCTGTTTGAGTACTACAGGCAACCTTATGCATCGAATAGAGCCGAAGTTCAACGAGATGACGACTTCAACTGCAGGAGAATTATCCTACCACAAGGCGACGTCGCCAATGACGACTGCATGAGCGAAATAACAACTGCCGAAATCTTCACTGCAATTAAAACAAGTGCGGTGAGAAAGTCACCGGGAAGCGATGGATTACCAAGAGAGTTTTTCTTACGAACTTTCGATATAATACACAGAGAATTGAATTTGATCCTAAACGAAGCTCTCGAGTCCAACTTTCCTAGTGAGTACGTAGGTAGTGTAATAGAGCTAGTGAAAAAGAAAGGTGGCGGGAGTACTGCGCGGTCGTATAGGCCGGTCTCACTTCTCAATTTCGATTATAAACTAATATGTCGCATACTAAAGAGAAGACTGATGGCAATCGTGCAGACACATCGCGTACTCGGCAGAGTACAAAAATGCTCGAACGCGAAGCACAACATATTTGAAGCCACACTCTCCACCAAGGATCGTATCGCGCAACTAATCGAACGTAAACAGAGAGGCAAACTAATATCATTCGATATGGATCATGCCTTCGATCGGGTTAACCGAGAATTTCTATTCGGCAACATGGATTCAATCCGAGGCTAGTGGCACTTTTGACATGATTTGCGGAACACTCATCCTCTCGGCTGCTTGTCAATGGACATCTATCATCCCCGATCTCCCTACAGCGTTCGATCGCACAAGGTAACCCACTGAGTTCTCTCATATTTGCGCTTTATCTGCTACCGCTGCCAGATCAGTTGGAGCAGATATATGCAACCGATCTAATCGTCGCATACGCTGACGACATCAGCATAATAATCACCTCTCTTAGAAAGTTACCGGATATTTATGAAATGTTTTGCCGTTTCAACCGCGTTTCCGGAGCAAAGCTAAACCTTCAGAAAACCATCTCTATTGACGTTGGTGGTACTAATGGGGAGCCGCTCGGAGCACCATGGCTACAGACAGCAGAAACTGTAAAAATCCTAGGAATCATCTACACGAATTCTATACGAATAATGGTTAAACTGAACAGGGATGATTTGCAAACGAAATTCACCAGAATCCTGTTTTTGCATTCATTGAGGACGCTCAATTTGCTACAAAAACGTAACGTTTCTAAACACTTTCGCATCCTCCAAAATCTGGTATATCTCTTCCGTTTTGCAATCGACCAATGCGCACGTGGGTAAGCTAACGTCAGCGATGGGAATATTCCTATATTCCTAATATTCAGCTAGCACGCGACCGTAGGCAAGGTGGACTAAATCTTCAACTACCAGCGTTTAAATCCAAGGCACTATTCACTAACCGCCACCTGCGGGAATTGGATTCCATGCCATTTTACAAATCCATTCTGCAAGAAAATAAAAAAACGTACACATCTTCTAGCAATCTGCCCATGCATAAAGCAGCTACAACAGCAAACAACTCTGATTCCCCAGCACATTCTGCTGAATCCGTCCTCCGACAACATTCATCGCTATCTAGTGGACAGCACAGAGAAACCAAAGGTAGAGCCGCTCGCTTGCGCTGCCGCTGTTATCAGATAATATACAAGTAAATTTATAGCATTGCTAAATTTATAGCAAGCTGCTTTGCGTAGCGCCAAGGCTGCACCAGGTGATGCTAGTGTTTTCCAAGTTTTAGGGGTGTCATTGAAACGATGTTTTGTTAGAAAATTCTTTCGAAGTGTTACGTCTGTTAGTCTGTGCTCTATCTGTTCGTGAACGGTGAAATAGAACATCGTCGCTTAATGTACATCACTCAGCGTGTTGATAGTGAACAGTGCTTGTATTATCACGCAGCAGCAGAAACGTTTGAGCATAAACTGGTGGAATGCCCACGTGTAGCCGATGATGCATGGAAATTGCTACAGCACATGATCGCAGCGTGCCTTCCCGGACGACGAAGATTGGAGTACATAGACATCAAACAACCAGTGCTCAATAGAATGTCGAAAACAAGCAAGAACAAAATATTGTGTTTAGTTACAAATTACATCTGCTTTATAAATAACTGTAATAACTTTATAGACAACAATTCGCTAAAAGCTAGTCTAGAACTGTAAATACTAATTTAAATAAACTGGCTAAACTATAAAAAAAAGCCAATTTGGTAGAAGTTTTAAAAAGCAAAAGAAGAAATAACACAAATAGATTTGCTTGCAGCGCTGTATATATTATTTGTATTTGCTACAAAATGTTTCTAACGCAGAATCTAAAATTGTACGTTTCTCTATTGGTTCGTATTGTGTCTCGTTCGGTGTGCTCGTACCAGAGTTTGAGTTATGGTCGTTGATAATAAATAAATTTTGAAACGGTGCTACATGCGGCACTATTTTTCGTGACCTCAGTCATCCCGGCATAAAAAGAGGATTTGTATACTAGGTATACAGTAAAAAGATTTGTCGAGACGGGATCTGTTGAAAACCGTAATAAAAATCCAGCTGAATATTAAAAGGAAATCTCTTCGTCGAATTTTTAAAATGGATCTGGATATGAAAGCATTTAAAAAACGTAAAATCCATGGATTAACGGAAGCAACAAAACAAAATCGACGGGAAAGATGAAAACTGGTTCTCTATCGGCACGATATTTCAGAACCCAGGTAGCCAATAAGTATCACCAATGCTGTTCAAATGCAAGCCAATAAATGCCATTTTGGCAAAATATACGACTACTTTACTGCCAATTTTTTATAGTGCTGAAAATGCTAATTTGCAGCTAATTACCGATACGAAGAATTTGAATAGAATTTTGGATGCCAATTTACAACACCTATGCAGTCAAAAAGCTAATATACAACAACGTGCAATATAAAATGCCAGATATGCTAATAAGCGGTTGATTTGCTGCTTATGTTAATCCTTATTGGTTACCTGGGAAGTTATCTATTCTGATGAGAAGTTGTTTGTTCTTCAAAAACCGCATCATGCTCAAAATGATCGGTTGTGGTCGGTTGTGGATTAGAGATGGTCGGGTATGAAAATTTGAATACCCGAACCCGACCCGTACCCGATCAAGAAAAAAAAATTCAAAACCCGTACCCGACCCGAACCCGCAAGTTTATTATTTTTTATACCCGAACCCGACCGCAACCCGACGGGTACGGGACGGGCCCGGGTACCCGACCATCTTTAGTGTTAAATGTGGTCAATGGATACCCGACCCGACCCGTACCCGGTTTCAAAAACAAAAATTAAGAACCCGTATCCGACCCGAACCAGCAAATTATTTTTTTTTCAATACCCGAACCCGACTCGAAACCGGCGGGTACGGGTACGGGTGCGGGTATCGGGCAAATTTTCCGCTACCCGACCAGCTCTAGTTTCGATCAAGGACGTTCCAAATGTACCACGATACCAAAATTTATCAGCGGTCATGGTATGGGGTTGTATTTCAAAGGAAGGGAAACTTATTTTATTATTTACTAACAAGGGTGTGAAAGTTAATGCAAAATACTATCTAGAAATGGTCTTAGAACAAAATTTGATACCTTACGTCCGGGAATGTACACACCTAAACGATTTGGTAAAATTTACCGAAATCTAAACAGTCGAACGTTCGGCAAAAAATTTGATGGTGCATATCGACGTTTACGGATCATGTTTGGCATCATAAAAAATTTTACCGAACGCTCAGCTGTTTAGATTTCGGTAAAATTTTACCGAACTCGGTGCTGTATGGTGAAGTAGATTGCATCTTTCAACAGAATGGAACGCTGGGCTGACTGCAAATCTTGTGAAGACGTGGTGCAAAGCCAGTCCGACGGATTTCATATCGAAAAAGGAATGGCCTCCAAGTTCTCCTGATTTGAACATCTGGATTTTTGTAAATGGCGGTACATGCAGCACACACTTAACAAAAAGCACCGAATTCGGTAAAATTTTACCGAATTCGGTAAAATTTTACCGAATTCTAAACAGCTGAACGTTCGGTAAAAATTTCGATGGTGCCAATCGACGTTTACAGATCATTAGTAATGTTTGGTGCAATAAAAAAATTTACCGAACGTTCAGCTGTTTAGATTTCGGTAAATTTTACCGAATCGTTGAAGTGTGCAGAAGCTCAAGGATTATAAATATCATAATTTGGATGAATTTAAGTAAGTTTTCAACAAGATATTCCGATGGACGTAGTGTGTGCCGCATGTAACGACTTTAAAAGCGTTTGAAGTGTGTTATCCAGGCAAAATGCGATTCAATAGAGTAATAATTGTTTGTTGCGTTCTGTATCTATGGGTAAATAACGTCTAAAAGTAAAGTTCGTCCTTTATCTTATCTTATCTTATCTTATCTTATCTCACACTAACGCAGCCAATATAAAAGTAAAGTTCGTCCTTTATTTACAAAAATATATGATTTTGCTTTTGTTCGAATACATATGTGTCACACTGTAAATAACAAAAAACCAACTCGGAAAAATATTAAAATACGTAAAAAATACATGTTGGAACTATGCTTGCTACATTCCTGAATTTTCAAATTTAAGGTTTATGCAACTAACTAGTTTAGGAACTATGCAACTTCTTCGGGGTGCACGGATTAGATGTTTCATTGTCCATTTCGTCCTCACTTGTGCTTTCGTACTGTTTAAATAATTTGAACCTATTTTGAAGACTCACCAGCATAAGATAATTAACAATTTATGCACGTTAGCCAAATTTTTGCCTGGATTGTCAACTCTCGTGTTTATGAATGAAAAAATGGCTGCTGCGTTAAAAATGTTCCCCGGAGGGAATTTGACCACAGGTATCGTTATTTCAGTTCAACGGCGTGGTTTCGGCATGTATGACGGGTAATATGCACATTAAACAGGTTGACATTACCGCGTGAAACCTTTTTGACAGACAAAAGGAATAAAATTGCATTTTTCTCAATTTCATGTTCGTGGCATATTAGGAAATTCTTCATTTTAATGGGCAGTACAGCTCTACCAATGCTATTGATACTTCAGGGGAGCAGTGGATCTGTATTCCAAGTTTCTATGGTTGTTTTTCGGTCCGCTCTTTTTTTTATTTCCTGTATTCGCTATGACGGCACCGCACGACCTCTTTTCCACCTACAGAACTGCCCGTAGCTGAATGCGTGAAAATTATTTACGACTTATTCTGTCTTTTGCACTCTTTAACCAATCGCTATTCTGCTTCACGCAAACTCGAAACTAATTTAGGTGTCTCCACTGCGGCGCCGTCATAGCGAATGGCCTCTTCACTGCCATCGCTGCAATTTTTTTTGCTATAATCGCTATTAAATAACCGATATGCTTTTTAAATTTTATGCTTGCTTGCGTGAGTGGGGTTTACCCTTCCTTCAATGCTAAATCTACTCTACCCACCTTGCTCCTCAATTGCAGTACTGCAGTCTCCAATTACAGCCATCCCTGGCGAGGCTGAGCAGACATTTTAACTATAAGAGTGACTTTTTGCACTGTCAAGAGTGTTTTTATCAGGGGTCATATAGAATTCAGCATGGAGGAAGGGAATGAAGGGCCTGAGAATAAACCCATGCCAAAGTCACTTGACATCGAATGGCCTCATCCTACTAAGATTCGAACCCACGACCTCTCGCTTGTCAAAGCAGACTCGGTAAACTTGCGGCTACGGAGCCCCCGCTCTGGTTGATGTAACTTGTTTTTTACTACAGTCTGCTACACAAAATACATGTTACAGAACTGTTGTTACTTGTCCGGACGGCACGATTATTTTATTGTCAATAGATTGTCAGTTTTTACATCCAATGCACAGTGGTTTGATTGCTCTGGAATCGTGAACTTTTTTAATATCTCTTTTCATAGCATTTTTTTCAATATGGCGTCTTAGGAAGCATTTCTTAAGATCAATAGACGCAACGACTGGTGGTTAGTATTAGCTCGGAACTCATACACAGGTGGCGCTGCAAAATTTAACTTTCTAATTTGATGATATAGAGCTATAGTACGTTCTAGAAAGTTTTAGATAATCTCATTATGAAGCTTTTTGCTGAAAACATTATTCCTCTAAGTATCACAGTGTTCGAGATATTAAGCGTCTTTCATGACGGACCCCAATCGGGTTTTTCACTGTAGCTTCAAAACTATGTGATTTAGGGAAAAATAATGTTCTACAAACATTTGCATCTATTAAAATTACACACTTTTGACGGACCCCAATCGGGTTTTTCACTGTAGCTTCAAAACTATGTGATTTAGGGAAAAATAATGTTCTACAAACATTTGCATCTATTAAAATTACACACTTTTGCAGAAGAAAGTGAACACGTATCTCCTATACAGAGCGAGTTACTGAACGATTTAGGTAAAAATTAGCCATATTTTGTACTGCTATACAAAAAAAACTTGGAAAAACTGGCGACCGAGATATAATTAATGTGAAAGTACATTCAAAACTGATCTTAAAACATGCCAAGTCATTTGTCTCTTTAAGTATCTTCATCATTTAATTTGCATTTCCAAAAAGTGTTACTCAGTCTTTTAGAGACATATATATCATATTGTTTACTATATCCTATCGCCCTGTTAACAGGTACGATGCTAATCCAACAAGCCATCCGTCGTATGTACTAATCTCGGCTGTGTGGTACTGCTAGAATTTAATTGGATTCTTACACTAGCCCTGTAATTGTCCTGTATTCTAATAACCGCCTGCGAAGCCTGCCAATAAACAAGGGTAATGTCCTCAAGACGGTTATACCCAAAGCTTTGTTCTATTTGCATCGCAAGAGACTAGTAAGAAAAGCAAACTAGTTAAATTAAATTAATTAATTAAGGTAATTAAAAGTCATTACTTTGAGCGTCTTAGCAGAATCTCGAATACGGGAATATTGTGATAGATTTTTGTTATATAAGAGAATTAAACGGAAAACTTTTTCTTCAACTCGTAATGTTAGGGGTTTTTAATTTCAGGTAAATGACAACATAATTATAAATAAATATATAAAAAATAAATATATACAAAATAAACATATAAAAATAAATATACAAAAAATAAATAGAAAATTAAATATCGAGCATGTATTTTGCATCGCCACATAGTTCATTCACCGACTTGTCTCGCGACGCCCTTATGCTACTATATAACAGGGTTTTTAACTGCGTAATCCTCCGCTTTGTTTTTTTGCTACCTTTTCCGCAGACTGTTCCATTTCATTAAACGCAATATTTATTTTCAGGGTGTTTTTGTAATGTGTGGTTACAGACATATTTTTCATCAACGCTGCGCAGAAAGCCGGAACACGGACACCGAAAACAGTTCTAATGGGAACACCAATGATCTTTTCCTAAAATGTCCTCATTGCGGCACGGAAAATGCTACTCACAAATTCACAATTAAGCCTAAACAAGTGGCTCCTTGAAAATCTATCAGAGTAAGTAGTGTTATATTGCGTGAACAGAACGGGATGTTTATTGTACGATGAAAGTATTTGTTGAGGGATTCCACGCCAAGTGATGAAAAAATAACATATTTTTTAATTTATCATTTTTGATTTAGCTGAAAATTGGCATAGCTGTTCTTCTTAAAAAATGGTGTAATTTTATCATATCAGGTATTTTTTTAAGATGTCGACTGCTTTTTCAAAAAGGCCTAACCAAAAAATGGTGCTAATCCATTAAATATTTTATATTGGAAAAATGGTTCATTTGATCGAAATAGTGTCTTCAGCAAAGTTGTAGATAATAAAATTGTCTATTTAAAATAAATATGTGCATCGTAAAAAAAATTTTTTTGTTGAAAAAAAAAATAAAACTAAAAAGTTAAATATCTAAAAAAGTGCATTTTTTAAAAATTTAATTTTTTGACATGTTAAAGGAAACAATATGCACTACTTTTTCTGAAACTTTCATTGCTGGCGAATGAAGGGCAAATAAGTTATAATATGTTGAAAATTTAATGTTTTACCTTTGTTATACTATATGCAACAGCGTTGTACAAAATGCAACAGCGTGAGTAATCGAAGGTTAATAGAAATTGATGAAATTTATTCAAGAAAACTTTATTGATGTCAATCAAAAATAATGGCGTTACAGAAATTTATGCGTAGTTCAAAAACCTATGAACTAGACTTTTACTATGCAATGTATATGTTAAAGAATAATATTTCCTCTTATAACTTGCTTTTACTTGCACTTACTCAAATTAGAAACAACCAGCTTACCCTTACTCAGTAATTTCATGAAAAAAGGATCTATCAAAATTTATAGGTGCTGCTATTTTGTTCAAATTTTGTAAACTTATTAAATTTCCAAAAATTTAATGAAAACCAACGCACCACGCAACGTTAACCAATAGATGAATTATGTTTCGAAGACGTGTCGATTTCTATCTCAAATAGCAAGTAAGACCGTATAACAAAGGTTCCTTTCACCACTAGGTGGATTAAATCGGGTTTTTACCTTTGTTATACTATAACAAAGGTTTAGGAATTGGTCGAAAAACACGAAATTGATCCGAGGCCCGGAGGGCCGAGCCACATATACCAATCGACAAGGTTCGACGAACTGAGCAATGTCTGTGTGTGTGTGTGTATGTGTGTATGTATGTGCGGGGCGCAACTTTTCTATCGCCTGTTTCTCTGAGATGGCTGAACCGATTTGTTCGCTATTACTTTTGTTTGAAAGGTATTATTGCCTAGTATATCACTATTGTATTGTTTCGAGGTCCGACATTTCGTTTAAAAGTTATAAGTAAAAAAGTGAAAATTACTTAACACTAAATTTTTCGGATAAATTTTATTGAAAACAAATAAGTAGTTTAAAAGTTATGCTTAAAAAACCTGTTTTGATAAGGTAATAATTATCGCCTGTTTCTTAGAGATGACTTAACCGATTTAGGCGTTATTAGTCTCATTCGATAGGTAACATAACCTAATAGATCACTATTGATTTGTTTTTTGATTGGACGTTTAATTTGAAAGTTATGAGCAATTGAATACAACTCATTAAAATTTACTATAATTTATAACGATTTCATCTAAGATGATTTATTGAGTTTGAATTATTTTGGCATCAAATTAGAGATTTTAATGCTGCAAATATATCTGCAAAATTTCAGAAGAATCGGTTTTGTCGATCAAAAGATATTAACCCTCCAACACTCGCGCCAACTTTTGTAATATGGTTACTCGCGCGCAATGGCCCAAAGCCAAAAAGACATGCGCGCTAGAATTTTGACTGGGAAAACTTGCTTTTAGGTTTATGGAACCTTCGGAAGAATTTCTTGAAATTGAAAGTTCTATCATCTGGCGCAATTTAAATTTTGAATAATCCCCCTAAAAGTGAAATAAAAAAAAATATTTTTCTTCAGTTTCAATGTGTTATATTCAATTCAATGTGTTATATTGATGTGTTCTGCAAAGTTTTAGAACATATTATTACAAGAAATTTTGTTGAATACAGTAACCTTCTATCTATTCAGCGAAGATAGAAAAATCTTGTTCAATGTATATGAATTTGTAAAATCAGTTTTTTCTCTTTCAGCTCTTTTTGTAATTGTTGTATGACTTTTTCATGTATTACAAAATTGTATAAATAGTAAAAATACACAACTTTGATGAATATAGAGTATTTCTATGTTTGTTTGTTTAGGTACTGTAGAACTTTGATTAAAAAAATGCCTTGATTTTGACCCCGAATGACTCGACTACCAACAGATACATTTACATTTTTTATTTGCTGATAGTTTTGCTGCATACAGATACCATTTTTCCATATGAAGAAACGAGAGAAAATTCCAGGGCCAATCGCGGTACACCTTACATGCCGATTGCTTCGTTTCTGTGATGTCAGTTTATGCTGATCAATTTTCTCAACAATTTAAAGTATTAATGCATTGAATCATTATGACGTTTTGCTCATAACAAGTTAATTGAAGAATATACATTAGTTGAACAGCGATTTGTAACTTTATAACAATATGGCATTCAAAGAATAATAAAGAAGAAAAAAAGAATAATATGTTAAAGAATAATATTTCCTCTTACAACTTGCTTTTACTTGCACTTACTCAAATTAGTAACAACCAACTTACCCTTACTCAGTAATTTCATGAAAAAAAGGATCTATCAAAATTTATAGGTGCTGCTATTTTGTTCAAATTTTGTAAACTTATTCAATTTCCAAAAACTTTATGAATACCTACGCACTATGCAACGTTAACCAATGAATGAATTATGTTCCGAAGACGTGTTGATTTCTATCTCAAAGAGCAAGTAAAACCGTATAACAAAGGTTCCTTTCACCACTAGGTGGATTAAATCGGGTTTTTTACCAAAGATAGTAGTAGTAGTAGTAGTAGTAGTAGTAGTAGTAGTAGTAGTAGTAGTAGTAGTAGTAGTAGTAGTAGTAGTAGTAGTAGTAGTAGTAGTAGTAGTAGTAGTAGTAGTAGTAGTAGTAGTAGTAGTAGTAGTAGTAGTAGTAGTAGTAGTAGTAGTAGTAGTAGTAGTAGTAGTAGTAGTAGTAGTAGTAGTAGTAGTAGTAGTAGTAGTAGTAGTAGTAGTAGTAGTAGTAGTAGTAGTAGTAGTAGTAGTAGTAGTAGTAGTAGTAGTAGTAGTAGTAGTAGTAGTAGTAGTAGTAGTAGTAGTAGTAGTAGTAGTAGTAGTAGTAGTAGTAGTAGTAGTAGTAGTAGTAGTAGTAGTAGTAGTAGTAGTAGTAGTAGTAGTAGTAGTAGTAGTAGTAGTAGTAGTAGTAGTAGTAGTAGTAGTAGTAGTAGTAGTAGTAGTAGTAGTAGTAGTAGTAGTAGTAGTAGTAGTAGTAGTAGTAGTAGTAGTAGTAGTAGTAGTAGTAGTAGTAGTAGTAGTAGTAGTAGTAGTAGTAGTAGTAGTAGTAGTAGTAGTAGTAGTAGTAGTAGTAGTAGTAGTAGTAGTAGTAGTAGTAGTAGTAGTAGTAGTAGTAGTAGTAGTAGTAGTAGTAGTAGTAGTAGTAGTAGTAGTAGTAGTAGTAGTAGTAGTAGTAGTAGTAGTAGTAGTAGTAGTAGTAGTAGTAGTAGTAGTAGTAGTAGTAGTAGTAGTAGTAGTAGTAGTAGTAGTAGTAGTAGTAGTAGTAGTAGTAGTAGTAGTAGTAGTAGTAGTAGTAGTAGTAGTAGTAGTAGTAGTAGTAGTAGTAGTAGTAGTAGTAGTAGTAGTAGTAGTAGTAGTAGTAGTAGTAGTAGTAGTAGTAGTAGTAGTAGTAGTAGTAGTAGTAGTAGTAGTAGTAGTAGTAGTAGTAGTAGTAGTAGTAGTAGTAGTAGTAGTAGTAGTAGTAGTAGTAGTAGTAGTAGTAGTAGTAGTAGTAGTAGTAGTAGTAGTAGTAGTAGTAGTAGTAGTAGTAGTAGTAGTAGTAGTAGTAGTAGTAGTAGTAGTAGTAGTAGTAGTAGTAGTAGTAGTAGTAGTAGTAGTAGTAGTAGTAGTAGTAGTAGTAGTAGTAGTAGTAGTAGTAGTAGTAGTAGTAGTAGTAGTAGTAGTAGTAGTAGTAGTAGTAGTAGTAGTAGTAGTAGTAGTAGTAGTAGTAGTAGGGGAATCGTCATCAGTTCAACGACTTGCCAGTGTGGAATTCTCCACTATTGGAAAAGGAATGAGCTGTCAAAAGGGATTAACCCACAAGCATGGAACCTTGTGGCGGACGGCCTATTGAGGAAACTCAATGGTCTAGGCTATCCGTCATATGGTTTTGCGGATGATTATCTCATCCTAGTAGTTGGAAAGTGCATAAGCACATTATTTGACTTAATGCAGCAGGCACTACGTGTCGTAGAAACGTGGTGCCGAGAAACTGCACTTTCGGTAAATCCGAGCAAAACATCTATCGTCTTATTTTCAAGACGTAGAAATACCAATGGAGCTCGCGCTCTGCGCTTTTACGATTCGTATGTTGATGTTGTGAACGAAGTGAAGTACGTGGGGTTGATTCTCAACTCCAAGCTTGACTGGTCCACAAATATTGATTTCCGAATTAAAAAAACGTGCATGGCCTTTGGGCAATGTAGACGAGCAATTGGCAACTCTTGGGGGCTTAAACCCAAATACATACACTGGTTATACACGGTCGTTGTCAGACCAATACTGGCGTATGGTTGTCTTGTATGGTGGCAGAGAGGGGAAGTTGTGACTGTCCAGACAAAGCTAAACCATCTTCAAAGGATGTGTTTAATGGCAATGTCTGGTGCATTTACTACAACTCCTACTGCCGCCCTAGAAGCCTGAACCTCTACACTTCCACCTGAAGCAAGAGGCACTAATATGTGCTTATCGACTACACGCGATTGGCCTTTGGCAGTCTGTGGACGGTTCCACTGGTCATACTCGACTGTGGTCGCAAATTGTTGCTGAGGACAAGTTTGCCCTTGCTCCTAGCGATGTAACGCTCATGCGTACTTTCCCGTATAGGACTTTCTCAAGTGACTTTCCTCCTAGAGAGGATTGGATGTCAGGCTACATGGAAAGGAAAATTTCCGACTATGTGGTCTGTTATACCGATGGTTCCTTGTACGAAGGTCGCGCGGGTGCTGGTGTTTACTGCCGTGAGCTGGAATTGGAGGAATCCTATTCGTTGGGTAGTTACTGCACCGTTTTTCAAGCTGAAATCTTTGCAATTATGTGCGGAGCTCAGTTTGCACTTCAGAAAGAACTGATAGGCAAGATTATCTACTTCTGTTCTGACAGTCAAGCCGCTATAAAAGCCCTTTGTGCGGCTAATTCTAAATCTAAAACAGTCATCGCCTGCCACACCCAATTAGAAGAACTAAGCATTCTAAATGCCGTTCATCTGGTTTGGGTTCCTGGCCATTCTGGTATAACCGGAAATGAATGGGCTGATGAACTAGCAAGATCTGGAGCAGAAAAGTCGGTTTTCGGACCGGAACCTGCTTTACCAATTGCGGCATGTTGGATAAAACAAAAGATTCGATCTTGGTTTTCATCTGAACATGTACGTTATTGGGAAAATCTTGAAACTTGTCGTCATACGAAAAGTTTCATTGTTAAGCCTTGTGAGAAGGTTGCGAAATTTCTTTTGCAACACTCAAAGGTAAATTGCAGTATTCTTGTCAGATCACTGACTGGTCACTGCAGACTAAATTATCATATGGCTACGATTCAGCGAGCTGAATCGTTTCATTGTAATTTATGTGAATCCGACTACGGTACACCATATCACGTAATTTGCAACTGTCCTGCAGTAGCACAATTGCGTCATAGGATCTTTGGATCCTACGTCTTAAATGAATCGGATTTTAGGAAACTAAAATTACGAGACATTTTGATGTTCCTTACCGAAAGCGGTATTGAGCTATAAGCTCTTATTTATCATGAGTATACACCCCAGGGGGTGTACTTTTGATAAGTTAACTACCAAGGATTGCAGTATCCCCTCGGGGGTACAAAAATCTCTCGGTATATATATGTTTGTGTTTGTCCAAATTCCTCATCCACCCCTTCCTATTCCTCCTGTTTTCCTTCCCGTCCTCATCAGGTAAATGATGACACGGGCAAGATGGGCAAGGCACAAATCTTCCACATGATTGTGAGGAACGTGCTGCTCGAGCCAAAGATGCTGATACCTGATACCTGAACCCACAAGCAGAGACGCTTGTATACAATTCATGGTTATAAGAATCTCAGGAATCGCAGGAGAACCCTTCCATGTAAAAATCAATTCCACTGTACCATTCTAGGCCCAATTTCTAGTATACCGTGTTGACTCACGAGTATTGAACATTCGGTTTTGTTCTTTCTGTCATTTTAAGACGCTCAGCAATAATTTTAATTATTCCAAATATTGTTTGTGAAAGTTAATTTGTAAGCCTAAACAGCGCCTATTTTCGTTTGCTGTAGTTGATCGTCTAAGAATATCAATATACGTTACAAACCTTTTGAGAATAGAATTATTGATCACCAAATATATTTTAATTGCTGCTGAGATATATTCAATAGAGCAATGCTCTATTTAACACCCACAAACACTTATTAAAGCAAAGCCATGAGTTTATACCGTCTTTAGACATTACCCTTCTTTATCGACAGACTTTGCAGCCAGCTGTTAGAGTACAGAAAAATTACGGGGCCAGTGCAACGATCCTACTGACTATCTAGCAAGCACCGCCCAACCGAGATTCGAACATATGACGACTGGCTTGTTAGACCATCATCGTACCTCGAAGCTAACTGGGCGAGACAAACACTTATTAGGCTTATACAAATTTGAACAAAAGTTTACGTCCTGGTCTCAAAATATTGTTGGGGGGCAAGAAAAAAAAATAACGTAAAAATTTTAAAAAATTTGATGAAAACCGTGTTTATTTTTCCATATTAGGCCATTACAAATATTTAAAAAAGTTTTTGTCCCTTTGGTGTTGGACCACTGAAGGGGGGGGGGATGGTGGTGCGAAAAAAAAGAGAATTTTTTAATCGAGCAAAAAAATATGGATTTTAGGCATTTTTACTTAAAGTTAACTATTTTTAACTATTTAACTTAAACGTGAAAACCAAATCTATCCTTGCTTTTAATAAATGCGTTGTTATTTTTCATGCAAAAATCTACCAACAAAAAAACAAAAATGAAAGAAATTTTTTTGGCCGAGTTTCGGAAATTCCACTGTTTGAACTTCCATTTCTATTTTGTGCTAGAAGCGTTAACTCAACTCGTCCTACACTCATTTTTCGGGTGTTTTAGGCTGTAGAGCCCACAGACAATTGGTTTTATAAAAAAATGTAAATGTAACTGTAAAAATGCCACAAACGTACGTACAACTTGAATTTTGCTTTGAATTTGCGTGTTACTCTGTTAATTACCTCGTATTTTAGAATACTCTAAATCCGTGTCACTTACTAGTTCAGATCTCGGTAACCACAAAAATAGTATCGTAATCAATTTGTGAAAATGGCAGTTTAGGTCCCTACAGTTTTTTTTTTACTTGGAACGCAAATGCTGTGTTATCGACATGTATAAAAAAAATCTCTAAAACTATTCAAGTTTGAAACCGCTCCCAATCGTAAAAGCTCCCAAGTCTTTGGCATCTTCAATTCCTTCTGGCAGGTATGACCTTGACTTAAAGGCGTAGCCAGCAGAAATGGTTCCTGTGTGTGTGTGTGTGTGTGTGTGTGTGTGTGTGTGTGTGTGTGTGTGTGTGTGTGTGTGTGTGTGTGTGTGTGTGTGTGTGTGTGTGTGTGTGTGTGTGTGTGTGTGTGTGTGTGTGTGTGTGTGTGTGTGTGTGTGTGTGTGTGTGTGTGTGTGTGTGTGTGTGTGTGTGTGTGTGTGTGTGTGTGTGTGTGTGTGTGTGTGTGTGTGTGTGTGTGTGTGTGTGTGTGTGTGTGTGTGTGTGTGTGTGTGTGTGTGTGTGTGTGTGTGTGTGTGTGTGTGTGTGTGTGTGTGTGTGTGTGTGTGTGTGTGTGTGTGTGTGTGTGTGTGTGTGTGTGTGTGTGTGTGTGTGTGTGTGTGTGTGTGTGTGTGTGTGTGTGTGTGTGTGTGTGTGTGTGTGTGTGTGTGTGTGTGTGTGTGTGTGTGTGTGTGTGTGTGTGTGTGTGTGTGTGTGTGTGTGTGTGTGTGTGTGTGTGTGTGTGTGTGTGTGTGTGTGTGTGTGTGTGTGTGTGTGTGTGTGTGTGTGTGTGTGTGTGGAATATATCGCTATAAAGGGGGGCTCTGTCCTCTGTAGCCGCAAGGTTACCGAGTCTGCTTGGACAAGCGAATGGTCATGGGTTCGAATCTTAGTAGAATCAGGCCATTCGATGTCAAAGTGACTTTAGCATGGGTTTATTCTCAGGCCCATCACCACCCTTCCTTCATGATGAATTCTATGTTATCCTGAAACGGACTATTGACAGTGCAAAAATGAGACCCTTATTTGCGCCAGGGCTCTAATTGGGGACAGCGCTGTCATGTGGAACGACGTGGGTAAAGTAGAGAAAAGCATTGAGGGAAGGGTATTACCAATTACACACAAGCACGCATAAAATTCAATAAGCATGTCGCTCACTCAATAGCGATTAATGCAAAAATAAATGCAGTGCGGGTTATACAGCAAACACCCGGGCGATATCACAATCAGGGCCCTTCAATTGCATAGCGTCACTTAACAATGAAGCAGTGAAGCTTCGGTTTCAACAGAAGCAGCACCGCTTCGGTTTCCAACTGGCTTAAGTCAGCGTCAGTGAAACGGGTTTCACTTCATCGTGACTATCGGTTTTAACTTTTCATTTGTACTTTTCTATCAAACATTCAGAAGAAGGCCAGCAACTTTGAATGCAAATGAATTGAATTTGAGTAATATTTCCTGCAATGCAACGCATATTATAGTTAACCTACTCAATGTCGACAAATCGTTCCTGACTTTCTGTCGCCGTCAATTGAAACAGTCACCAACTTTAACTGAAGCTTGCTTGAAACGTTCTATTCAACAAATGAAGCAAGTCACTTCATGTATGAAGCGAAGGTAAGAGAAAATCAGTTTCATTTATTTGTTTCGACGATGCCGGGCCCTGATCACAATAGATCAAACAATACTGATCGCAGTGATGAGTCCATACAGGAAAAAAAATCGCTATAAAATAATATTGTTATAAATTACGTGACACGATTTTCTCCGGAACCACTCGGCCGATTTCAACGATCTTAGTACCAAATGAAAGCTCTTGCTATTGCTAACTTTTCACCAAGTTTTATTGAAAACAAACAAGCAGTTAAAAAGTGACCCTTAAAAAACCAGTTTTGACAAGGTACAAATGAACGCCTGTTTCTCAGAGGTGGCCAAACCAATTTATGCGCTATTAATCTATTATCTATTAATGTAGAATATCGAACCAATCAACGAACGACGTTAAGATGTCAGAGATAAAAGTAACTTTAGTAACATCGCCCGGTATTGCCAGTGAGCCAAGGAATATGAACTCGTCGACTACCTCGAACTCATCCCCGTCGATTACCACGGTACTGCCCAAGCGGCACCGACCCTGTCGCGCTCGCTCGGTCCCGCCCGCCAGCATATACTTCGTTTTAAACGTATTTATCTTCAATCCAATCTTCTCTGCTTCGCGTTTTAGTCTGGTGTACTGATCTTCCACCGCCTCAAATGTTCTGCCGACAGCATCCACGTCGTTAGCAAAGCAGATAAATGGACTGTATTTATTGAAAATCTTGCCCCGCATTTCGATCGCCGCTCGTCTTATAACACCTTCAAGCGCAATGTTGAATAGCAGGCAGGAAAGGCTCCCTTGTCCCCTGTCCCCTGTGAGATTCGAATGAGTCCGACAATCCACCCGACATTCTCACACAGCACTGGATCCCATCCATCGTAGCCATGATAAGTCTAGTAATCTTTCCCGGAAAGCCGTTTTCGTCCAAAATTTTCTATAGCTCTTGTCGGTTTACGCTATCATATGTGGCTTTGAAATCGATGAATAGGTGATGCGTGTGGACTCGGAATTCGCTGCACTTCTGGAGGATCTGCCGTAGGGTGAAGATTTCGTCCGTTGTAGACCGACCCTCCATGAAGCCGACCTGGTAACTTCCCACAAATCTATTGGCTATTGGCGATATTCGATGTAAGATGACTTGGGACAGCCCTTTGTAGGCGGCATTCAGGATAGTGATCGCTCGATAATTCTCACAATCCAGCTTATCACCTTTTACCTTTGTTATAGTATATAACAAAGGTTTAGAAATTGGTCGAAAAACATGAAACTGATCCGACGAATCACATATACCAATCGATAGAGCTCGACGAACTGTGCAATGGCTGTGTGTGTGTGCAGCTAATTTTCTATCGCCTGTTTCTCGGATATGGCTGAACCGATTTATGCGTTATTAGTCTCATTTGAAAGGTATTATTGCCTAGTATATCACTATTGAACTGCTTCGTGGTCCGATGTTTCGTTTAAAAGTTATAAGCAAAAATGTGAAAACTACCTGACACGATTTTCTCCGGAACCACACAACCGATTTCAATGATCTTAGTACCAAATGAAAGCTCTTGCTAAATCATAAAAATTTTCAAGAAGTTTTATTGAAAACAAACAAGTAGTTTAAAAGTTATGCTTAAAAACGTGTTTTGACAACGTAATAATTATCGCCTGTTTCTCAGAGATGGCCAAGCCGATTTATGCGCTTTTAGTCTCATGTGAAAGGTAATATAGCCGGATAGATCACTATTGAATGGTTTTTTGATTGGACTTTTAATTTGAAAGTTATGAGCAATTGAAGTTACACGTCAAAATTTACAATACTTTATAGCGATTTTAACCAAGATAATTTATCTTGTTTCAATTGTTTTATTATTAAACGAGAGGTCTTAACACTGCAAATGTATTTACCAAATTTCATAAGGATTGGTTCTACTGGTCAAAAGATATTTTAAAATGATTGATGAAATTTATTCAAGAAAACCTTAATGACCAAACCTTTAATGGGACCAAACCTCAAAAACAGAATAATATAGTAAAAATGTATAATTTTTCAACGGGTGTTTCTTTGCAGCAGTTAATTAATAAAATATAGCACATTTCCTTACACTTTTAGGGTGACCGTGAATCCGCTTAGAAGGGTGACACAAATTTTTATTTTTGAAACGCGTCCAAAAAAATAGCGCCTTCACAAAAATTGTAGAACACACTAAAATAAGCAACTTTGTTATAAATAGTAACTATCTATCTCTTACTGGTTGCGAAATTTAATGATTTGTTTAAAGAAACCAGTTTAAATTCAAGCAAAGCAAAGTCATGGGTGTAAACGTCCTTCAGAACTTAACCCTTCTTTATCGACAGACTTCGCAGCCGGTTATTAGAGTACAGGAAAATTACGGGCTAGGGCAAAGATCCTATTAACTCTGTAACGGCACCGATCAGTCGAGATTCGAACATACGACGATTGGCTTGTTAGGCTAGCAGTGTACCCCGAGACAAACAGCCACGTTAAAATCAGTTCTGCTCAAAAATTCTGTACACGCTGTTTTCATTGCTTTCATATGTTTTATAAAGTTATTTAGTAGGTTAAAATACACACTGAAGATTGTTTATCGCTAGGATGCATATGGATGATAACTAGCGCAGCATTAACAAACAGTTGAAGTTCCGAAGACGTGTCGATATCTGTATGATCATTTCCAGCTCAAAACGCTTAAAAAGGCATTTTTTTCTCGACTATTTTCGATTGGAATTGGAATTTGAATGTGAATATAGTTTCTTTCTAATCCTAAGATTTGACGAGCAATATTTCGAAAGTCCAATGTGCAAATGAGATTCCTTTTGCGCCTCCTCTCTTACGCTTATTACGGCGGTATAAATGCACTTGAATGCATCTATTTTGCATGGAACGGTTGCCGGTGTTATTGGAAAGCTAAAATCCTTTAGAAAAATTGGGTTGAAATGCATTTTTGTCTCCGTAATAAGCATAAGAGAGGAGACGCATAGAGAATCTCTCATTTACACATTGAACCTTTTGACATGTTGGTCGAGATTTCCACGTTTATCTGTAAGTAAAAAATAAATAGTAAGTAAAAAATAGGTTTGACAAAACGGGTCTTTTCTTTTAAAAAGGAGGTACTGCCATTAATCGTGGGGGATATCAATCGGCACCAAATTTAAGATGTTTGCTTTCTGACCTATGATGAACAATCTGACAAAATTTGGTTCGAATTCGTGAAGGTCGATTACACGGTTATCGGATACTTTGCATATGTTAACTTTAATAGATAATTTTTAGATTTCACATCTGAATAACTTGAGAATGGTTGGGCCTGGAAACAGCTTATTTAAGACTTTAGTTCAAAGTGATGTGTATAGAATTTGACTCTGACTCTGTAAAAATAATATTTGACCTGGAAATGCCCATTTCAAATGACATATAAGCTGGTATAACAGAGGTTCCTTTCACCACTAGGTGGATTAAATCGGGTTTTTGTAGATATGGCAGATAAACCCGTCTTTTCACTCCTCCGGTAGTCGTTCTGTATCCCAAATCTTGACAATCAGTAAATGCAAGCAGCCGGCCAACTTGTCCGGGCCCATTTTAATAAGTTCCGCTCCAATGCTATCCTTTCCCGCTGCCTTGTTGTTCTTCAGCCACTGGCTAGCTTCTTTAACTTCCCTTATCGATGGAGGTGGCACATCTTCGTTACTTGCTACACCAATGTGGTCACTTCCTCCGCTATCATGGTCTTCCGCCTATACGCCATTCAGGTGTTCATCGTAGTGTTGCTTCCACCTTTCGATCACCGCACGGTCGTCAGTCAAGATACCTCCATCTTTATCTCTGCACATTTCGGCCCGCGGCACAAAGCCTTTGCGAGATTCGTTGAGTCTCTGATAGAACTTAAAAATAAGAAAACTTATCCAAAAAAACTTAACAAAAAACTTCAGTCTGATAGAACTTCCGTGTGTCGTGAAAGCGGCACAGCTGCTCGAGTTCTTCGCACTCCTTCTCCTCTTGGTGGCGCTTATTCTCCCTGGAGAATTGGGTTTCCAGACTCCGCTTCTGTTTGTATCGCTCCACATTCTGACGGGAGGCTCTTCGCAATATTTGTACCCACGCTGCGTTCTTCTCAGCCAATATCTGCTGGCATTCTTCGTCAAACCATTCGTTACGTCGATTCGGTGCCACACGGCCTAGGACGTTCACCGCTACGCTGTTAATGGCTGTTTTCACGGCATTCCATCAGTCCTCAAGAGGGGCTTCATCCAGCTCACCCTATTCCGGCAGCGCGGTTTCGAGAGATAACGCGTAGCTTTCGGTGACATCCAGTTGCTTCAGTTGCGCTAGATTATACAATGGCGGGCGCCGGTATCGTAAGTTGTTCAAAACAGATTTTTTGACGTACCCTTACCATCACTAGGTAGTGATCCGAATCGGTGTTAGCGCCCGGATAGGTTCCGACGTCGATAATTTCTGAAAAGTGCCGACCATCTATCAGAACGTAGTCGATTTGTGATTCTGTCTGGTTGGGTGATCTGCAGGTGTACCGATGGTAGAGGTTATGCTGGAAGTAGGTACTACGTATGGCCATGTTCTTGGAGGCGGTGAAGTCGACAAGTCTTAGGCCGTTTTCGCTCGTTTGCGGCTGTGCGCTGAACCGTCCAATCACCGGTTTGAATCCCTCCTCCTGACCAACCTGAGCATTACAGTCCCCGATGACAATTTTGACATCATGTCTTGAGCAGCGGTCGTATTCACGCTCCAACTGCGCGTAAAATTCGTCTTTGTCATCTTCGGTACTTCCGAGGTGAGGGCTGTGCACGTTAATTATGCTTATGTCTGCATATTCGGGGGCTGATCGGCCATCACCTGATTATCCGCTTCTGCATCTCGCCCATCACTATAAAAGATGCGCCCAGCTCGTGTGTATTGCCGCAGCTCTGGTAGATGACCATCTTTATACTTACGTACCATCGTTCCTTTCCAGCATACATCCTGCAGCGCTTCGATGTCGAACTTGCGGCTCTTCACTTCTTTAGAAACCACGTGGATACTTCCGAGGAAATTTAGAACCGACAGTTCCATGTTCCTAATTTCCAATCGTTAGTCAGCTTTCGTCGCCTGGGTCTTTGCCGATTGTCCCGATTAGAGTTATTATTACTTGCGAAGTCCATTGCTTTGATTTTTTAGTGGTTCAGGCTTGCAACGCTTGCAACCAACCCCACTGTATCGCCGGAGGGCCAGCGTAGCTCGAAGGAGCCCTCCTCCCCTGTCAGCATACGACCTTGGCTTCCAGCGGGGTTGGTTACCCGATCTCCACCGAGGTTGCTCGTATCCCGGCTTAGGCTATCACGAGGAGGTAGGGGTAGGAGTTGCTGGGTAAGAGGCTATGGACCTGAGGTATATTTTATGTCCAGTGCGCAATGCACCGATGGTACGCATTACCCAGCCGTTTACCAGCCTTCGATGAACAATGCTGTGAACTCTATCGCTGTGTTACAGTGGAACTGTAAATTCGCCCTTTTCAAACAATTATTAAATATTTCCAACTGTGACGTATTCGCGCTCTGTGAAACATTTTTCAATTCAAGTAATGATCTCAACTTCTACGTCACCTGGACGTCACCCGACGAAATCGAGGATCACATGGCACGTAGGAGTATTTGAGCTGAAAAGTTGGTCAAAAGTATTGTTAATCATTTTTAGTAGAGTAAACAAGCGGTAATGAGTGAAAAATAGTATCATTAGTGCTATGAAGCAATTTTTTATGGAATTATGTTTGTATCTACCTAGTAGTGTAGCACAACTTTTCTGATATTGCTTTTACTGATAGTTGAAGAATGGAAACTTTTTTAGAAATTGTGAGAATAAAGGGAGAGATATACATGAGAGAGAGGTAAGAGAGAGAGAGAGAGAGAGAGAGAGAGAGAGAGAGAGAGGTGAGAGGGAGAGAGGTGAGAAAGACAGGTGTGTATTAGAAAGAGAGGTGAGAAATAGAGGTGTGTGGAGAGTTGTGGAGAGAGAGAGAGAGGTGAGATCTACAACTTCTCTCTCAGTCTATTATTGAATCCCTTCGATGGGTGACCCTCCGGAAATTATCACAGGAAAACCTAATCCAGATCCAGGATGTACTTATTCTTCTTACAAAACAAACCTTTTGAATGATAACACGCTTATCGAATGATTTGCGTAATGAAGAGACTCAAAGCATGCGCAAATTTGATAGAAATTAAAGGAATTTGGCAAATTTCTCTTTTAATATCTTAAATTTCTTGTTCAATTACTTTATAGAGCATTCCTCTGGTGTCTCACAAGCACAATGACATAAAATTTATCTCTCAAATGCTCGAAATTTCATAAAAGTATAATTATCATAAGAAAAATGCTGCAAAATTGAATATTTCATCATTTAGTAAAAAGTTTTTATTTCCTGAAATTGCAAAAATTTCACTCACAACGCTCTTCCTGGGACTCTAAGCTATCAAATGGCATCAAAGATTGTGATGAGAAAAGGTGAGAACATAAACAAATATTACTTTAAAGTAGCAACATATTTGTGCTAATTTGCTATAATAAATACTGCTCGCTTGTCATCATTATATTTATTGAAATCTAAAGTCTATATCAACAAATAATTGTAAAATCTTTGAGTTTCAAAAGCCTTTTTACAGCTGGTCGATAGGATATATATATAGCCTTAGAAATGTGAAAGGCAACGTCCTTACCTACATGAGCGAAAATATGTGGCCCTTTTTACTCGAAGTTTGACAGCTCTATGCAAGATGTAAACAAGACAAAAGGTTTCAAAATTAACCTTACATTGTGTGATAGGTATCTGGGAAGACAACGAAGTTTAATTGGAGGGGATTGAACGAGTTTCAACTTTCTTCATTTTGACCAGCTTTTTGGTTCAAATACTCCTCTGTGCATGGTGGAGAAGTACTACAAGGGATCAAGAAGTGCTACTCGTTCTTCCGATTAGACCTCTCCTCGTTCTCGAATATTAAAGTCGTTGCCATTCATGCTAGAATAAAAAGAAAAGACCTTTGTGTCGCTTCGATATATATCCATCCATCGGTGCGGATTGAGCAGAAGCAATTTTTGGATATAGCAGAATTGCTTTCCGCACCTTTGCTAATTTTGGAAGATTTCAATTCCCATTGCACTCAATTCGCTATGACGGCACCGCACGACCTCTTTTCCACTTACAGAACTGCCCATAGCTGAATGCGTGAAAAATATTTCCGACATATTTCTGTCTTTTGCACTCTTTAACAAATCGCTATTCTGCTTCACGCAAACCTGAAACTAATATAGGTGTCTTCACTGCGGCGCCGTCATAGCGAATGGGAGTTGCTATACGACGAAAACCGATTCTCCCTAATTAATAACCTGATTGACGACTTCGATATGGCACTTTTAAACACTGGGGGTCTCTTTGTTCAACAGCGTGTGGAAGGTAATTAATGATCCCCACGGTAGTGATCATTTGCCAATCCTTATATCAATTACTAATAGTTACCCGCCCGTGCATTCAATCAATGTTACATATGACCTCACACGCAATATCAACTGGAGACGCTACGCGGCCGTAATCTCAGAAAACATCAAATCGCCCGATGAACTTTCTCCGGAGGAATAATGCAACTTTATTACTGGCTTGATTCACGACGCCACGACTCAAGTGCAGACGAAACCGATGCACAAGAAAACGTTCAACCGGCCGACTTCCACCATCTGGTGAGACAAAGAGTGCTCGGAACTGTACGCGCAAAAGTTCTTGGCGTATAAGGACTTCCGATAGATCTGCTTAGGAAGTACGAGGTACTTGAGAGACAGATGAAGCCTAATGAAAGCGAAAAAACGCGGGTAATGGGGAGTTGCCATTTTCACAGATTTTTCTGTAAAATCACAGATTTTTACGTCATTTTAAAGCACAGAATCTGTGATCACAGATGACAGATAGTTTTGAAAATCACAGATTTTCACAAATATGCTACATGTTGAAGAATAGTTTATCAATTTTATCAGTGGAAGCGAAATGGTACACAAAATCGGGAGGTAAAGTTACAAAACCGAAATTTCTGCACATCAAAATCAAAATTTACGAAGCATATGAATGATATTGAATGAACCATATGGTTCAAAAACATTAAAATGCTAGTTTTTCTTCATGGGAGCATATAGCAGCAGATTTTTTCTATAGTTTTACAAATTTTCACAGATTTTTAAGCCAGAAACACAGATTTCAAAATGGCAACTCATTGGCGCCGGTTCGTGAGCGGATTGTCGAGAGAAACAGCAAGGAGTACTCTTTGGAGCACCGCTCGACGTATGCGGAACCGTAACGTTACAAACGAAAGTGCGGAATACTCTAACCGATGGATTCTCGACTTTTCCAAGAAGGTCTGTCCGGACTCTGTCTCGGCTCAGAGATCTTTTCGCGACGCGTTCCCTTCGACTGCAAATGAACCCCCGTTTACAATGGTAGAATTTTCTATAGCTCTTCTCTCTTGCAACAATACTGCTCCAGGGTTAGACAGAATCAAATTCAACTTGTTGAAGAATCTGCCTGACCCTGGCAAAAGACGCTTGTTGAATCTGTTCAATAAGTTTCTCGAGCTGAATATTGTTCCGCAGGACTGGAGGCAGGTGAAAGTCATCGCCATTCAGAAACCCGGGAAACCAGCCTCCGATCATAATTTTTATAGGCCGGTTGCGATGCTTTCCTGTATTCGAAAGTTAATGGAGAAAATGATCCTCCTTCGCGTAGATAAATGGGTCGAAGAGAATGACTTACTTTCAAATACCCAATTTGGCTTCCGCAGGGGTAAAGGCACAAACGATTGCTTAGCGTTGCTGTCTATTGAGATTCAACTCGCCTACGCTCAGACGAAGCAAACGGCATCCGTCTTTTTGGACATTAAAGGGTCCTTTGAATCTTTCTCCGTAGAAGTTTTGACCGAGAAACTTTACCTGCAGGGACTCTCACTGCTTATGAATAATTTTTTGCTCAATCTGTTGCCGGAAAAACGCATGAGTTTTACACATGATGATTTGACAACATCTCGAATTAGCTACATGGGTCTTCCCCAGGCCTTATGTCTAAGTCCTCTTCTGTATAACTTTTATCAAATATATTATATTAACGATATAGTTCACTTCGCAAAATCTTATATATATCCAAAGAGACGCAAAAGTAACACCCTCTTGCGGACAAAACGGTGACTAAAAGTTTTTTGTAATAAAAATTTTGAAGCGTGTAACCAATACATAAGAAAAAGCTGCGGTAGATAGAATGTGCTATCTCTAACGCTATGACGTCATTTTTCTAGATTGTAACGTTAGGTATAAAATTTAATTGTGTTACTATCCATACTATGCTGGTTCCCTTGTTCACATATCAAACGACAGAATCCAGCAAAGATTCAGTTACTTAAACGGCATGTTTGTTGTTTAAACAGCAGCAAACCTGAATTAGAAAAGCCATTATACCTGTGAAACGTTAAACACACACTACATTATAATATAAATGAAAAAGAAAATAGTTCAAAATATAAACAAAGGCGCCGGTATCTGTCAATTGACGGCTTGATGATTTGGTGTATGAATGAGTGTAAAAGGGATGATAGCGCTTCTTAGTCGTGAATTAAAGATAGAACTAACAAAACGGCGAACGTAGTAAGCGCTAACAAACCGAGGGAGAGCTGATTTTCTTATGCTGGTCCCTCTCCCGTTTTGTTTACGTTTGCGACTTTCGCCCTTTTGCTAATTCTATCTGGAATTTGCTAAACTCTATACTGAAAGTTGAGTTGTTTCCGATAGACGTGTCGAGTTTACAGTGTACATTGGTACTTTTTATGCCAATATGGCGCTAGTAGTCGTGTCTTCAGGATTGTAGAAGAGTGAACTATATTGTTAATATAATATATTTGCTTTTATGTTAACGATATTGATAGTTGTCTCGAAAAGTCATGCATGTTAAAGCAACCTGCAGATGTTTGCGTCGTTTCCATTACAGGATCTACGGCTAACGATTTGCACGGTCCTTTGCAAGATACTTTGGACAATTTGTTCAATTGGGCGTTAAATTTCAGTCTAGATTTATGACCTTATATTTTGACTACATAGCTCAAGATATCAACACTTCTCAGTACACTCCCATAAATGTCGCATCACTAGATACTTCGAAGTCTGCTCTATTCTTCGACACTACCATGAAAGAAGAAACTTGCAGTATCCTGGATCAATTGCGATCGCAAGAGATTCCCAACATTTTTTTCAATAAATTTAAAATTGTTAGTCGCGATAAGATGTTTTATACTGACGGATCATACCTCGACGAGTCCACTGCCTTGGTGTCTTCAACGAAAACTGTACTGCCTCCATCAAACTCGATGCTCCTGCTTCCGTGTATGTTGCAGAACTTGCTGCAATTCAATACTCCCTTGGGGTCATCGAAACTATGCCCGAAAACCACTACTTCATCTTCACAGATAGTCTCAGTGCCATTGAGGCTCTGCGATCGATGAAGATGGTAAAGCACTTCCTGTATTTCTTGGGGCCCTTCATCAGAGGTCACTCATTAGTTGGCAAACATCATGGAATATAGATGAGTTGGGACGATAGCTACATTCCATCATTCCTAAGGTATCGACGAAAGCATGGTTAAAGGGATTGAATGTAAGTAGAGATTTCATTCGCGTGATGTAGTGTTCAATCACTACACATTAAACACGCATCTCTTTCGTATTGGGCTTGTAGAGAGTAACCACTGTGTTTGTGGCGATGGCTTCCACGACATCGGGCATGTTGTTTGGTCGTGTGCCGAATTCTGTGATGCTAGGTCTAAGCTAACTAATTCTCTTTGGGCCCAAGGAAGACAACCTAACGTCCCTGTACGAGATATTCTGGCTAGCCGAGATCTTCAGTATATGAGCCTCATATACGAATTCCTGAAAAATGTTGACATAAAGATTTAAAAAAAAATCTGCATTTAATTCTCAGATTACACGTCCCACACCCCACTGTAATAATATCATGTAGTGGAGAGAGCAGACATGGCCTGAAGACAGTAAGACGCTATCCAGCACCAAAGAACGCCAATATGCCTGCTATAGGATACCACACACTGCCAATGTATCTGCACTATCGCAAATGATACAAATACAATGAAACCCTTAATCCACCTTTCCTAGCCAACACTCTATATTAATAAAACTGTAAATACCTACTAACCCCAGTAAATCAGGTGTATCGATCATACCTTCTAGATGTAAGCAGTGCACCTCGTGTTCGTGTACTATTTTTATAAAAGCCTTACGGCTCCTCTTAGCTACCGCAAATGAGCCAAATCAAATAAATGAGATATATAAAAAAAATTAAACAAAGTAAGTAAAACACTCTTAACTTGTTCAGCAAGATTGATAACTATATGATGAACGTACCAGAAAAATTTGGAAGAGTGCTTACGGCGCATAGGTAATTCTTATCTAACTCAATAAAAAAGCAACATAACTCAAGATGACTTGATTTGATGTTAAGGTCAGAGCCACCATTCATCCCAATTAAAATCATAACATGCCAATAGTTAGAAAATTCCATGTTTTGAACAGTTCAGTGACATCCTTTTTGCATACATCCAATGCATAGTGAAAAATTGTATATTTGAGTTTAACGAAAACAATCCCACTGCAATTAGGAGTATCTTCGTCAAAAGCGGTACCAAATTTCATAAATATATTGTTTAATCGATTGTTGCTTCAGTCTAATTCGGTTCTTTTAAAACAAGTTGAATTAAAATAGAACAAAATTTAAAGTACATAGAGTCAAAAGTCTGATTGCAAGCACCCCAATTTTCGACGTCGGGAACTTAAAGGTTAAGCACAATAGTCGCCTGTGGCCTGCAGAAGGAATGAAAAAGCTTAGTTGTCGAAAGAAAGTAGATCGAGACTAACGGGATAATTCCTTTGCATAAATTGGGTAATTTAGAAATGTAAACTCGTTGAACTGTGAAAAATCTGCTTATCACTTACGAATGCAGCATAATAATATTGCATTTTATTTTTTCACATTTCACATCTCGAAAATTTTTGAAGGGGGGGGGGGGGGAGTGACATAAACTTTTATTGAAATTCGTATAAGGCTTATTGGTCAAAATTATATCCCATAAAATAATACAAACTATAATTCAAAGTTATTGTATGCATTGACATTCGTCTTTTATTTTTTTCAGGATCCGGAACCACCAAGAACGACAATTAAGAATAAGATATCACATATGCATGTTATTACAAAAGCGGATAATATGTAGTAAATTGAATAAATAATTGTAAAGAAAATTTCTTTCGCAAAATATTAGATTATTTTATCAATAGGGGAGAGTAGTCAACAGTGAGACAACAGGGACAGTGAGTCAACGTGAATAACTTCGCCATAAAGCATTCAAGATTCATGATATTTTCATGGAAGGTGAAGTTTATGAATGTATTTATTTATAATGTCATTTTTGGGGGGTCAAAGTAAACTTTATTGCAAACATTTGCAGGTGACAGCAAACCGCATATTTCATCCAAATAGAATTTACCACATGGCATCACATACCAATGAGAGATAAAAATATAAAAAATATGACAATCGAATTGTTTGCTAACACCACTATTTCACTATTTTTTATAAAACATTCTTATTTGGAACAGTGAGACACACAGACAATGCGCACGCCATGCGATTTTTTTAAAGGGACTAGCCGGTTTTCCAAACAAAAAATGCCCCCGAACCTAATTAAATTATGCAATGATTCAAACAAAGTGCTTGACCTGGGGAGCATTTTGGCAAATTTTCAGATTATTAGACGCCATCTTGAATCAGTAATGGCGGCTAGAGTGAATTTCATTTTTCGCAGTTTACCCCGAAACCAATTATCATAAAAATCTGAAAAAAATCATAGATGTTATGCTCACTGCAGGACAAATTTCCATTGTTTTTTGGAAATTTTTCGATGCGTATATCACAGTAAAAAAAATCGAAAGAGTTTTCAAGAGCATTTTTTTCAGTGTTCCAAAGATAGCGCCGCTAATTTTTCTCTATCAAAAAATTGGTCAATCAAATGTATAAATAATACGTTTTTCTTAGATTTTTCGAAAATGTGGATGGCGGTCAAATTTTCGTTTGAAAAGTTCAATAATAAAATTGCTCTTATATGTAGTTCAGGAATATGTCAATAGGTTATTAACCCAACACACTACTTATACTAATGGTGATTTATGATGGTTGGCAGTGCTTTTGAAATAAGAATTGTATTTGTATTTGAAATTTTGCATAATTTTTACAATTTCACATGTTTCAAACATGACGCCGCAGATTTTTTCATCAATAGATTACAAAATCGATTGTGCGAATTATATATTTCTCAATTTTATTGTAAAATAAATAATAACTTGAAAGATTACATGTTCTAAACTGATAGCGAGCATGTGAGTACTGTAGTATATCAGTGTCCATGTACATATGCAAATTCGCAATGTTTCCTAATGCTCTGATGACCATTTGAATGTAGTGCGAGCTGATTTTTGGTGCAACAGTACCCGCTGAGTTAGTTTTCAGGTACGACACGGGTCTAACAAGCAAGTCGTCGTATGTTCGACTCTCGGCTGGGCGGTGCTGCTAGGGTCAGTGTGATCGTTGTACTAGCCCCGTAGTAGTCCTATGCTCTGATAACCGGCTTCGAAGTCGGTCGATAAAAAAGGGTCAAATCTTAAAGACATTTATACTCAAGATGCTGGTTGGGGACAACAATATGATTGTATATTTTCGGCAGTAGATTGCTGTCGAATTATTGATGCAAAAGACAGTATGTATTGACTAAAAATAGTAGAATACCAAAATTATAGAAAGAAAAAACGAAACTTTTTTCTGGTTAAATTCTACCGGAGTACGAGTATGTATTTTTAACTTGTTTCTAAATTCAGTCTATCAAACCCGATTTAATCCACCTAGTGGTGAAAGGAACCTTTGTTATACCAGCTTATATGTCATTTGAAATGGGCATTTCCAGGTCAAATATTATTTTTAATTTGTATTTGAATTTGTAATTTTTATAAAACTGACAGAGTCAAATTCTATACACATCACTTTGAACTAAAGTCTTAAATAAGCTGTTTCCAGGCCCAACCATTCTCAAGTTATTCAGATGTGAAATCTAAAAATTATCTATTAAAGTTAACATATGCAAAGTATCCGATAATCGTGTAATCGACCTTCACGAATTCGAACCAAATTTTGTCAGATTGTTCATTATAGGTCAGAAAGCAAACATCTTAAATTTGGTGCCGATTGATACCCCCCACGATTAATGGCAGTACCTCATTTTTAAAAGAAAAGACCCGTTTTGTCGAACCTTTTTATTTTTTACTTACAGATAAACGTGGAAATCTCGACCAACATGTCAAAAGGTTCAATGTGTAAATGAGAGATTCTCTATGCGTCTCCTCTCTTATGCTTATTACGGAGACATAAATGCATTTCAACCCTATTTTTCTAAAGGATTTTAGCTTTCCAATAACACCAGCAACCGTTCCATGTAAAATAGATGCATTCAAGTGCCTTTATACCGCCGTAAAAAGCGTAAGAGAGGATGCGCAAAAAGAATCTCATTTGCACATTGGACCTTTCGAAATATTGCTCGTCAAATATTAGGATTAGAAAGAAACTATATTCACATTCAAATTCCAATTCGAAAATAGTCGAGAAAAAAATGCCTTTTTAAGCGTTTTGAGCTGGAAATGATCATACAGATATCGACACGTCTTCGGAACTTAATTCAACTGTTTGTTAATGCTGCGCTAGTTATCATCCATATGCATCCTAGCGATAAACAATCTTCAGTGTGTATTTTAACCTACTAAATAACTTTATAGAACATATGAAAGCAATGAAAACAGCGTGTACAGAATTTTTGAGCAGAACTGATTTTAACGTGGCTGTTTGTCTCGGGGTACACTGCTAGCCTAACAAGCCAATCGTCGTATGTTCGAATCTCGACTGATCGGTGCCGTTACAGAGTTAATAGGATCTTTGCCCTAGCCCGTAATTTTCCTGTACTCTAATAACCGGCTGCGAAGTCTGTCGATAAAGAAGGGTTAAGTTCTGAAGGACGTTTACACCCATGACTTTGCTTTGCTTGAATTTAAACTGGTTTCTTTAAACAAATCATTAAATTTCGCAACCAGTAAGAGATAGATAGTTACTATTTACAACAAAGTTGCTTATTTTAGTGTGTTCTACAATTTTTGTGAAGACGCTATGTTTTTGGACGCGTTTCAAAAATAAAAATTTGTGTCACCCTTCTAAGCGGATTCACGGTCACCCTAAAAGTGTAAGAAAATGTGCTATATTTTATTAATTAACTGCTGCAAAGAAACACCCATTGAAAAATTACACATTTTTACTATATTATTCTGTTTTTGAGGTTTGGTCCCATTAAAGGTTTGGTCATTAAGGTTTTCTTGAATAAATTTCATCAATCATTTTTAAATATCTTTTGACCAGTAAAACCAATCCTTATGAAATTTGGTAAATACATTTACAGTGTTAAGACCTCTCGTTTAATACTAAAACAATTGAAACTAGATAAATTATCTTGGTTAAAATCGCTATAAAGTATTGTAAATTTTAACGTGTAACTTCAATTGCTCATAACTTTCAAACTAAAAGTCCAATCAAAAAACAATTCAATAGTGATCTATCCGGATATATTACCTTTCAAATGAGACTAATAGCGCATAAATCGGTTTGGTCATATCTGAGAAACAGGCGATAATTATTACGTTGTCAAAACACGTTTTTAAGCATAACTTTTAAACTACTTGTTTGTTTTCAATAAAACTTTTTGAAAATTTTTATAACTCAGCAAGAGCTTTCATTTGGTACTAAGATCATTGAAATCGGTTGTATGGTTCCGGAGAAAATCGTGTCACGTAGTTTTCACATTTTTGCTTATAACTTTTAAACGAAACATCGGACCACGAAGCAATTCAATAGTGATATACTAGGCAATAATACCTTTCAAATGAGACTAATAACGCATAAATCGGTTCAGCCATATCCGAGAAACAGGCGATAGGATATGACCTGCACACACACATACACACACACACACACACACACACACACACACACACACACACACACACACACACACACACACACACACACACACACACACACACACACACACACACACACACACACACACACACACACACACACACACACACACACACACACACACACACACACACACACACACACACACACACACACACACACACACACACACACACACACACACACACACACACACACACACACACACACACACACACACACACACACACACACACACACACACACACACACACACACACACACACACACACACACACACACACACACACACACACACACACACACACACACACACACACACACACACACACACACACACACACACACACACACACACACACACACACACACACACACACACACACACACACACACACACACACACACACACACACACACACACACACACACACACACACACACACACACACACACACACACACACACACACACACACACACACACACACACACACACACACACACACACACACACACACACACACACACACACACACACACACACACACACACACACACACACACACACACACACACACAGACATTGCTCAGTTCGTCGAGCTCTATCGATTGGTATATGTGATTCGGCCCTCCGGGCCTCGGATCAGTTTCGTGTTTTTCGACCAATTTCTAAACCTTTGTTATATACTATAGCAAAGGTAAAAATGTAAGTAATATGCTGTTTTTATTAAAAGGACATCAAAACTACCTCTTCTTCCACTAGAACTAGACTTAGGCAGAAGAAATAGAAGCAATCGCTTAACAGACTGAAAATGCCCTCCCATGCTCTGCAGAGTCCCTGCAGACACTCATTAAGCCTGCCAATAGTATAACCACGGTGCTCCAAATAGCATTATTATCAAACAAAATTCTCCATAAAATCCGAGTATACCAGTCGATTTGTATTACTTTCCACCATCTTCAGTCAAAATTTTAAAAAAATCGTAGGCACAGTTTTGGAGAAACGGCCATTTAATGTCAAAAAGGCATAAATCTCGTAGCAAAAGACAAAATACATAGACAATTGTGCTTATTTTATCACACAATGATTTGAAATAATCATACTGCTGCCATTATCATAAAAAGAACATAGTAGACCTTGTTCTGCACTACAACAAAAGTTAATGTAAGATTTATTTTTTTGAGATAGAGTAAGGTGGGGCAAAAGTCCGTTTCAAGGATTTATCAGTGCCGATTCCGCATAATTTGACAACATTAATATGGACTTGACATGCTTTGACAGCTTAAAGTCCATCATATACATTTACTATTTACGAATCATAATTGCAGAGTTTCTGAAGGGATGTACGAATAGTGAGTGAGAAGAGCGTTGTTGTGTAATCAATCGAAGATTTATTTCGTTTTTGATTCGTACGTAACGTTTCCCTTATATCGGCTTATTCAGCAAGTGCGACTCTATCTGCTGTGCATAAAGTTTGCTCCAGCCAACGATTGCTATAAGTGCAAATAAGCGTTCAATTTATTGTATTGATGGTTCTATCGTAGTGCCTATTGTTCATCTTGTCTGGTCGATTTTGACTTTAGCGTACTAGCTGACAAGTTCATTCGCCACTCACGCTAGGTCACTCAAAACTGATAGTAAATAAACAATCTTAAGTATGGTGAAGGGCAAATCATCGTTGGTTCAACAAACCGAAAAACATGGAACTACATCAAAACGCTCTAGAGACGACTTGGATACAACAAATGAGAATGTGGAATCGTATGATGAACTGCTGAATCGCATCAAAACTATGTTTAACGATGGGAATTCTAGGATCGAGGCTAAAATTGAAGCGTGCAAATCTGATCTACGAAATGACATATCAGCGATTCGTGATGAAATGAAACAGTTTAAAGCGGATTGTGCAGCAGAAATCAACAATATTGCGGGCTCCCTACGAAAAACCAGTGATGAGGTGGTTTTTACCAAAGAAACTGTTAACAGAACCGAGAAGTTAAATGATTTGCTGCTGACCGGTGTGCCTTTTGTCCCAGAGGAAGATTTAAGCTCATTCATCCGCAAAGTGTCTTGTGTACTTGGATATTCAGATGCTAATATTCCATTGATTCATGCTAAACGGCTGGCTCGCTTTCCAATTGCGTCTGGTGTGAGTCCCCCTATACTGCTACAATTTGCTTTCCGAACCGTGCGTGATGAGTTTTATGGTCGATATCTCTCTACGAGAAAATTGTCGTTGAATCACCTAGGATTCGATATTGATTCGCGGATCTACATTAATGAAAACCTCACTGAGCTGGCTCGTCAAATAAAAGGTGCCGCAATGAAGCTTAAGCGCACAGGAAAATTTTTGAACGTGTTTACAAAGAATGGTGTTGTCTTCGTTAAATCTACTGGGAATGCTGCCGCGTATCCTATCTACTCTCTGGATCAATTGGTGGAATGTAATACCCTTCCTTGACTATCCTTTTCCTTCCATTATTTTATTCCCATGAATCCGTTCATCAGTTATTCCTTTGATTATTCCGCTCCTGAAAGTTTAAGATGTAAATCAAATTCCCATCCATACACATTTCTCTTTTTCCTTCACAAGTTTATCCCTGTCTCCATTCCATTCGATATCCATGTATTCTTCCCTCCTAAAAGTTATTTCTATACATTGGAGAGCTGGGAAATCAGAGTCTATAACCCAGCGGCCTTTCTGCTGTTGCTGCTGTTAATACTGGAGGTGTCGTTGCTGCTGATGTTGTGGGTGCTGTTGTGGTTGCTGCTGATGCTTATGCTGTCGTCGATCTAGTGTTGCTATCTCGGGCTGCTGTCTTCGGTTGAAATGCTACAACGCTTTAATGGAATGATGTTATTGCTATGAATGATGTTATCAAAGAATTGTATATTGTACCAAAAGTTTATTATATTTATTCACTATCATTGAATGTAACTAAACACTCCATCTTGTTGTGCCATGAAATATTTTCTTTTAGGCGTTTATTGTTTTTATTCTTAGATGGCGGATAATTCTACATTCCACAATGCTAGTACAAATCATGGTATTGGCTGTATCCCTCGTGCCGTTATGAATTCAGTTTTATGTGCTGATAATTTGAACATGTGTCATATTAATATACAGAGCATCTGCGCTCGTCAATTGAGTAAAGTTAACGAGTTGAACTATTGCTTTGGTAATAGTAAAATTGATTTGATTTGCATAACTGAAACGTGGCTATCTGATTCAATCCCGGATCAAATAATTGCTATTGAGGGTTACAGGCTAATAAGAAATGATCGCAAATATAGCAGAGGCGGAGGTATATGCATATACATTAAAACAGATCTAAAGTGCAGAATTTTGGATGCTTCTGATTACAGTTTAAACAGAGCTGATAACCAATGTGCAGAGTATTTGTTTATAGAAGTACAGTGTAACAATGAAAATTTTTTGCTTGGTGTGTTCTACAATCCTCCACGGTCGGATTGTTCTGAAGTGTTATATCGTTTGTTGGCTGAGTTCACAATTCAATATAAAAATATTGTCCTGATGGGCGATTTCAATACTGATTTAAATCAAAGTAATGCAAAAACAAACAGACTACGTAGTACTATTGAATATTTTGGAATTCAGTGTATCAATAACGAGCCAACATTCTTCCATCCTGGAGGATGTTCATTGATAGATCTTGTATTAGCTAACAATTCTTCATTTGTGTTTAACTGTCATCAAGTTGCGGCATCTGGTTTTTCGAAGCATGATATAGTTTTTGCTTCTCTAGATATGTCACGCGCAACTACGAATACTACTTTTTATTATAAAGATTATGCTCGAATTGATCGACCGGCTCTCGTTAATGCCCTGAGTGAAATTAACTGGCAGTTACTATATTCAATCAATGACCCTGATATTGCTTTAGATGTTTTGAATTCACATTTAATCGAACTGTATGAACTTTTTGTTCCAAATCGACCAAGTAAACCGAATAATAAGAATCCGTGGTTCAATAGAAACATTTCAACAGCAATGATTGAAAGAAATATTGCTTACAGACTGTGGGTTAATACAAAAACTGAATCTCACCATAATCAGTATAGACGCTTGCGTAACCGTGTAACTAGTCTGATAAACAGTGCCAAATCCCAATATATTAGCCAAACCATTGATCATGTTAATTCTAACAGTGAACTCTGGAAAAGACTCAAACAGATTAATTCGATAAATAGCCCAATCAACAATGAACCTTTAGATAATACCAGCGATGAGATCAACACTTTCTTTTCCAGCAATTTTACAAGAGAGTCACTATTCCCCCCAGTCCCTCCATTCAATTCAGATGGATTCAAATTTCATTCAACTAACTCTGCGGAGGTTATCATTGCAATTAGCTCCATCACATCAAATGCCATTGGACCAGATGGGGTACCAATGAAATTCATCAAATGGATTTTACCGTCGATTATTGAACCAATCACTTATATTTTTAATTTGATAATCTCCAGCGGCAAATTTCCTCGTGTCTGGAAAACGGCTAAAATTGTGCCAATCAGAAAAAAACCAAGAGTTTCTAGGATTGACAACTTGCGACCAATAAGCATTTTGTGCTCCCTGTCCAAAGCATTCGAAAAAATAGTCAAACAACAAATAATGACATATATCGATGAACGCGATCTTCTCAGCCCTTTTCAATCAGGTTTTCGAAGAGGTTACAGTACGACAACGGCATTACTCAAGGTTCACGATGATATTCACAATACGATTGATAAAAAAGGAATGGGTATACATGTCATGGTGGATTTTTCTAAAGCTTTTGATCGGGTATCTCATAACAGACTTTTGCAGAAATTGTGCACTAATTTCGACTTCAGTCGGAATGCCGTTAAACTTATTGAGTCTTATCTGTCTAATCGTTCTCAATTTGTCTCTGCGAACGGAAGCGTCTCACATTCCTTATCTGTTTCCTCTGGCGTTCCTCAGGGATCAGTTCTAGGCCCACTTCTTTTCAGTTTGTACATTAACGATCTACCGTCAATACTCAAAGTCTGCAACTGTCACATATTTGCTGACGATGTGCACATCTATATATGCAGTAATGTGCTAAGTCCACTCGAAATGACTCAATTTTTGAACGCGGATCTTATGAACGTTTTCGCTTGGTCAGAACAAAATATTCTTCCCATAAATACTTCTAAAACAAAAGCTGTATTATTCAGAAGAAATAGACGTGTTAGCAACCCACCAGATATTGTACTTGGAACGGACTTGATTGATTATATAGATAAAGTATCAATTCTTGGAGTAATGTTTGAAAGTGATTTTGAATGGGATAGTCACGTTAATCATCAATCAGGAAAAATTTACGCAGGACTGCGTCTTTTAAGAATGACATCCTCCATTCTTCCCTGTGGTTTTAAAATTAAACTGTTCAAAACGTTATTACTACCTCATTTTATCTATGGCTCAGAACTACTGCTAAATGCTTCTGCTAGGGCAATTGGCAGGATGCGCGTTGCTTTAAACAGTTGTGTACGTTGGGTCTTTGGATTGTCTAGATACTCCAGCGTTACACATCTCCAGCATAAATTACTTGGCTGCCCTTTCTCTGAGTTTCTCAAATTACGGGTTTGTTTAGCACTATTTAAAATAATCAGCACAACAAAGCCGAATTACTTGTTCGAAAAACTTCTACCATTTCGAAGTAATCGGGCACGAAATTTCAACCTTCCTCAATTTAATACATCGCATTACGGTAATACCTGTTTTGTACGAGGCATTGCAAACTGGAATCTACTTCCTAATAATATTAAAGAAATTACTTCCTTTTCTAAATTTCGGAAAGAATGTATGGCATGGCATAACAGATGGGGTTAGACAGTTACAGATATTGGAGTATAGTAAAAATCAGATCAGAAACTTAGAATTATAGAAACAACTATGCGTTGACCTGAATGCAGAAATTAAAAAGGTTAATCCTTACTCTGTATGTATTAGATAATAATAAATAAATAAATAAATAAAAAAAATGGAAATGTTCAGTGTTGGGCACATTTTCGCTAACTCGCTAATTTGGTAGTTAGCGGCGCTAAATTCTGGTTAGCGAATTAGCGTTTTCGCTAAATTTTGATCTGGTTAGCGAAACAATTAGCTTCGCTAAAAATAAGCCCATGAAATCGCTAATCGCTAAATCGCTAAAGTTGCATAGATGCTGAAAAAATCATTCGAACTCACTCTCACCATTTTTATACTTTTTTAATCGTTAAGTTCTTACCGGTGTTCACCTGAGTGAGTGTGGCTGAAAATGGTGAAAATCTGCCAAAATGTTTCGAACTCTTGCGGTCATTAACAAATGCGTATTCTGTTTCATTCTTACAATAAACTTTTGGAGGTGGCAGCTGGCAGCTGGCAGAACGCAAATGGTGGCACCGCACGATCTCTTCACTCAGACTCAGACGACTGCCAAAGTGCCAACAATTTCAACATATTTCTGTCTTCTGCACTCTTTAACAAATCTTGCTATTCTTGCTTCACGCAAGCTCGAAACTAATGTAGGTGTCTCCACTGCGGCGCCGTCAGAGCGAACAAGCACATTACTGTTTGTTGAATCTTGAATGACAGGAGTAGGAGCGGTAGGAGCAGCATCATGATGTGTGCAATGTTCCCAGCATTGTAAAATCGTCAATATTATAAGTTTATTATATACCATTAGATTAGTTTGAAAATATTGAATGCAGACTGCAGATTTTTATTCTAGTTTATTGCACTATTCTTGAGCAAAACACGCTACCTCAGAAAATTTCTCTGTTTTTGGCTTGTGGTATATATTTTTGTTAAAGAAAGAAATGTTCATACTAAGCTAGATGCTGCTAAGTTGTTTCCTCTTCCAATATCATAAATCAATCAGCAACACTGGCGACGTTGATATTCGACGTCCAGTTCATCGTAGTGTTTTCGTAAATCGTAAGCTGTGAAAGATTTTGTGTTATTCCTTTCAATTAACCGCATTGGTAACACCACAGTATCGTGAATAGTGAGTATTAATCGTTTAGATTCACAACTACCTTCATCATACAGTTTCTGTGGTGCAAACCTGTAACACGCAATTGTTCTTATTTTTAAATTTTAGATGAGTATTGGCTGAGGAACAAAACATGATCACAGCTTCAAAATCTGCTCAAAATGCAGTAAATCAAATAGAACCACAGTTAAATCCTTGGCCACATCTTGACAAATACTATAGTTTTTCTGAGCGAGATAAGAAAAACGAGCAACAGCTGTATTTCATATGTAACCTTTGCCTTCCCAAAAAAATAACAATCAAAGCACACGAGAGCAGTTATTTTAATTTGAAATCTCACGTAAGAAGGAACCATCCGCAAAGTTCAGTTGCATTCGAAAAAGAAATTAAAAGGAGAACCCTCTGGAGAGCGAGAAAAAATGCTAGTGGAAATCACAGTAGCACTAAACTTCCGGTTCCATCAGAAAATATATCTGCGAAAAATATGCTGCAGGTTTCAATAAATGAAATATATCATACCAGTAGCAGTAGATACACTCGACAATCTACGATAGATGAAAAAATCGTTCACTTTTACGTGCAAAACATGTTATCGTTTCAATCTGTGGAATCTACATCGTTCAAAGATTTAATTACAGCGCTGAATCCTAAAATGTCGTCAATATCTCGTCGTACGCTTGTTAGGAGAATAACAGAACAATATAACGAAATCGAAGAGTCACTAATAGGGTAAATTAAAGTTTATAATTTAACATAGTTACCATTTAATAATTACCAAAAACAATGTTTTTTTAGGGCATTAGAGAATATTCAATGGGTAGCTACAACGGCAGATTGTTGGTCTGCTCATAACCGTTCATACATAAGAATGACAGTTCACTGGATAAATCCCGAAACGCGTAAGAGAGAGCATGCTGTGTTAGCTTGCTCAAGAATAACTGGTCATCATACATACGACATTTTGGGTAGAGCAATGGAGACAATCCACTATAAATTCCATGTACAGGATAAAGTTTTGCGAACCACGACAGACAATGGACGAAACTTTGTAAAATCGTTTGTTCAATTTGGCTCCGAGATGAGCTACTTACCAGACATTGCAGCATTGTCTGATGATGAGCAGGATGAAAATGACTCAAATAGTAACGAAGAAGAAGAACCAGTTGAGCTCTCACCAATTTTATCGGAATCTGTTGAAATTAGCCTTCCCACACACATGAGATGTGCCGCTCATACTCTAAATTTAATTGCGACTGTTGATGCGAACAAGGCACTTGGAAATAACTCATTCAAAATTTCCTGCCGTAAGGCTATGAGTAAGGCGCAGGCTTTCTGGAATATGCAGTCTCGTAGTACCTTTGCAGCAGACTTAATATGCAAGGACTTAAAAAGAAGACTAGTGGTGCCAAACGCGACAAGATGGAATTCTACTTTCGATTCTGTACATGTTTTAAATGAAATTATTGCTAAGGACCGTAAAGCTGTCTATGGGGTAATGGTACAGCTGAAGTTATCGGCTTTCTCAGACCAAGATATGGATTTCCTTAAGGAATATGAGGAAGTGATGGCCATAATAGCGGTAGCTCTGGATAAAATTCAAGCTGAAAATGAAGCTTATTTTGGATGCCTTTTACCGGCGTTAGTGGTTACCAGTATGAAGCTTAAAAAGTTGATGAAGCAAGAGCTAAAGTTTTGTATGCCGTTGGTTGATGCGCTTTTGATTGGAATTCACAAAAGATTCGAAATACTGTTTGAGGATCTAAATTGTCTTCTGGCATCAGCTTTTCATCCGAAATTTAAGCTGTTTTGGTTGAAAAAATTCGACGAAGAGAAGTTTGCGCGTGTGGAACAGGAAATGGTACGAGTTGTAGAGAAACAGGTTACGGTACCTGATCAAGATAATGTTGATTCTGGAAGCATCGAAGAGGACCCGGATGATTTTTATAGCAGTATTACAGTATCAGAGAAGTGTATGAGCAAAAATATTGAAACCGCAAATGAGAAGGCTCGTGGATTGATCAAAAAATGGCTTTCAACTCACTCGCAGGTTGAGTTGAATGATGCAGCTTTTATGAACGAAAAAACGCTAATTGATTTATTCGTTAAATACAATACCCCGATACCATCAAGCGCTGCCGTAGAGCGTCTATTTTCGATTGGAGGCGATACTCTCAAAGCCAAAAGAGCCAACCTTTCTGATTTAAATTTCGAGAGACTGGTCTTTTTGAAAGGAAATGATCATCTTCCTTGATATAAACCAATGATGCTTTAATAAAAGTAAAATGTTAATAAAATCAAGTGTTCCTTTAGTCAATACTAACCATGTGAAGACAATCCCCGCAAATAATTTAATCAAAAAATAACCCTTTGCAGTGAAAGTAACCTCACATGCCAATACATTACTTAAGCTATAATTTGTTACAAGAAAATTAAATGTATTTAGCGATTAGCGTTTAGCGAAAATTTCGCTAAATTTGGTATAAGGTTTAGCGTTTAGCGATTATCGAGCTAGTTTTTTCAGTTAGCGAATTAGCGATTAGCGTCGCTAATTTTTTGGTTAGCGGTGCCCATCACTGGAAATGTTCAATTAGTGCGGTTTGGATGTTTTATTTCGTAATACGGGAAACGCAATATAAACATAGTTGAAGCAGCATTTCACATTACTCAAGCATCTCTTTTGAAAATGCGATGAGAAAAATTTACAAAATATATTTCTATTTTACATAATTTAATCAAATCCCGCCAAGCACCAAATGGGACAAAAGTGCAATTCAATTAGTGTATTAGCAAGTGCACTAATTTCATAAATTCAAACTTCGAACTTTTGCCTCGCGGTCAACGCACTTTTTCCGTGCTAATTTGGCAAAAGTGCGATTCGGCACCTGATCAGAAAAATGATGAATTTTAATACTATTGCTCCAGATGATTTATAGCTGAATGTGAAGATGTTGAGTTGTTACATCAATATTAAATATAGTTTACTGTTGTGCTTCATTTCATGAAAATTGAAGCCAACTTCAAATGTCGCACTTATGCCCCACCTTACTCTAATGGATAATCACGAAGAAAATCGTAGGAAAGTTTAACGAAAAATAAAAATACCCACTAGCGTGGCAAAAGTTCGTTTGAATCCAATTCATAATTACCAAAGCATTATTTACTTGTCCATGAGGGGTTAGTCCCGACGTAGTGATTAGCATTCACGCCGAGTACCTGGGTTCAAATTCCAACCCCGCAGAAGTCACGAATGACCCAAGCTGGTTAAAGTGACTATAATCTAACAAAAAAAAAAACTTGTCCATGAATCGCACTTTTGCTCCGCCCGTGAATCGCATTTTTGCCCTACAAGACGTTTTAAGGGGTTTGATCAAATTATGGAAATAGAAATATATTTTGAGAATTTCTCTCACCGCATTTTTAAAAAAGGTGTTTGAGTGATACGAAACGCTGCTGCAATGTTTCAACAAGCAATAGCCTTCATATCAACAGGAGCCGTATTTGCCATATAACGAAATATTACATCAAAACCGCTCCAAAGTAACATTTACACTTAATTCAGCAATTATGCTTCATAAACAACAAATGTTTACGATAAATTCAAGCTGTCTCATGAGATAGCTACTGTAGTATTCGACTATTCATACTAATGTTGTCAAATTACGCGCAATCTGCACTGATAAACCATTGAATCACACTTTTGCCCCTCTTTACTCTATATATATTCACAAATATGCAGTTAATTAAAGCAAAATTCATTAATACACGAGAAAAAATTGGAAAACTTCTTTTAGTACTACAATATTTTATGTCTAAAGCTTGCCACTCACTAAAGAAGGCTACAAGTCCTAGCCAAAACGGCTTGTAGCCTTCTTTAGTGAGTGGCAAGCGACTTTACATAATAATTTATTATTATTATTCAAAACTCATCATTCATATTTCCGTTATATTGCATGCAGCACATCTCAAAAATAATAAAATATTTGGTACTCTTGTGCGCACTAAACAAGCGTATTTGTATAGATATTGCGTCAATTTTCTTATGATTTATGCTCTTTTCATTTTAAAAGGGCATATCTCCAAAACCGTGCCTACGATTTTTTTTAAATTTCACCCAAATATAGTGGTAAGTGCTACAAATCGGCTGGTGTACTCAGATTTCATGGAGAATTTTTTTTGATAAAAACGCTATTTGGAGCACCGTGATAACAAATGCGTAACGCTGGTTTAATAAGCCAGTCGCTGTATGGGAGAGGCTTTAAGAAACTCTACTAGTACTCTAACAGCTGACTTCGAAGTTTGTCGAAAACAAACAGATCGTCAAGTTTCGAAAATGGAAATCTAGACCTAGGGTTTATTTTGTTTTGATTTAATACATTGAGCATTATTCAATTCAACCACCAATATTTAATACAGTAACGGGACGTTAAGTAGTCTTTTGAGTTTAGAAAACCACGACAAATTGTCAGTGCCCCACCTTCAATTTAGCACTCTAGTGCTAGTGCTAGTTCTCAAACTTAGATATATAACACACATTTGATTGGATATCTTATTCATGAGAAAAAATTAGCAGCGCTATGTTTGAAACACTGAAAACATATTCATTTAATTTTTTTGCAATTTTTTCGATTTTTTTACTATGAAATTGTAAAAATTATGCAAAATTTCAAAAACAAACCCAATTCTTATTTAAAAATTACTTTGCTAGGCATCATAAATTATCAATAGTGTAAGCAGTGTGTTGGTTTAGTAACCTTTAGTTTAGTGTAGTAAAGTATTCTTGAACTACATATAAGAGCAGTTTTAATATTGAACTTTTCAAACGAAAATTTGACCGCCGTCCACATTTTCAAAAATCTAAAAAAAACATATTATTTATACATTTGATTGAACAATTTTTTGATAAAAACGCCATCTTTGGAACACTGAAAAAAATGCTCTTGAAACCTTTTTCGATTTTTTTACTGTGATATTCGCATCGGAAAATTTCCAAAAAACAATGGAAATGTGTCCGGCAGTCCTGCACTGAGCATAACATCTGTGATTTTTTCAGATTTTTATGATAATTGGTTTCGGACTAAACTGCGAAAAATGAAATTCACTCTAGCCGCCATTACTTATTCAAGATGGCGTCTAATGATATGAAATATTGGCAAAATGCTCCCCAGGTCAAGTACTTTGTTTGAATCATTGCATAATTTAATTAGGTTCGGGGGAATTTTTTGTATGGAAAACCGGCTAGTCCCTTTTTTGCATTAAATTGTAAATCAATCCATATGAATTGACTGTAAATGAATTCTGAAGTGTAACTTAAAAGTCAGATGACTAGCATTGTCCCTTTATATGAATACTAGCTGATCCGACAACCTTCGTTTTGCCTCAATTTAAACTGTGTTGTACATAAATCGTTAATGATCTTTGTCACAATATCGAGTTTTGCAAGTTTCTTGGGAGATCATGGGTGTTTTAATATACAAATTTTCCTCACAGTAAAGTAGAAAACAACTCCCCCCATTGCTTAGCCTGATAAAATAAAGCGGATGGCATTTGAATATTCGCCATCATTACAAACCATTTCGCCGAATACCATTTAGCGGAACACCAATTCTCGGTTGACCATAACGCGGAATATAGAGTTTCGCAGAATACCATTTCACGGAAAATATTTTCGTAGAAAGTACTATTTCGCAGGGGTGACCCAACTGAAGGAAAGTAATAGAGGTCAGTAGATCTCTACGGGGGGCTGCCCCCCCGCAGTGGCCGGTGCTTCCGACGGCAGGTTGCCGGTGACACTCGCGCTGAATTATCTAATGTTACTATTGATAGTTTTTGGTGGTCTTGTTATTAACTAATGTTTAATGAAAGAGTTTAAAATTTCTCGAGTTCGATTGTTTTTTGCGTTACGCAAAAATTTCTGTTTTATTTGTATGAGAGTCCTTATCCCCCTTATGAGGGGTCTCAAACCATCATGAAAAAATTCCTGCCTCCAAAACCCCTAACATGCCAAATTTGGTTCCATTTGCTTAATAGACCAAACTCGAGTTTTTAATCTTGACCTTGAAATGCGGTCAAACATATTTTATTGAAATTTGTTGAAACGATGGTTCTACAATTGATGAAGGGACGGTAGGGGAAAGTAATGAAATTTTTTTGAAAGATGGAGGGGAAAGAATGGAAAGGTAAGGGGGGGGGGAATATTTAGCTACGCTTAACAAGTCGTCGTTGTGACTCCTACCTTTTGTCCAATGCTGGAAGGTGCATGGGTTGAACCAAGCTATAATCAGAGATTATAACCGGATTCGAGCCCACAACACCCGCCAGGGCGTGTGGTTCGCTGGCACTTGTACCTTTGAACCATGCAGGCGCTTGAGTCCAGCTTGATTAGTTCTCGAGTTATGAGGAAATTTGTATTTCATTTGTATGGAAGCCCCCCCCCCCCTTTTAAAAGAGAGAGGGGTCATAATTCACCATAGAAAAAAAATTGCATACACAAACACCCACATGTCAAATTTGGTTCCATTTGCTTGATTAGTTCTGGAGTTATGAGGAAATTTGGATTTCATTTGTATAGGAGCCCCCCTCCTAAAAAGGTAAGAGGTCCTAATTCATCATAGAAAAAATTCATGCCTCCAAAAACACCCGCATGCCAAATTTGGTTCCATTTGATTAATTAGTTCTCGAGTTATGAGGAAATTTGTGTTTCATTTGTAAGGGAGCCCCCCCCTCTTAGTGGGGGGAGGAGTCTCTAACCATCATAAGAATCTTTCCTGGCCCTAGTATGCAAATTTTCTCGCCGGCAAACAGACAGAAATCCATTTTTATAGGTATAGATTTGGATGGGAGCCCCCCTCTTAGTGGGGTAAGGGATCTCTAACCATCATAAGAACCTTCCCTGGCACCAAGCCCCCCCTAGGAGAGAATCAGCCCGACCAAATAAAATGGTCGAAAAATAGCCGGGGGCTATAGCCCCCCCTAGAAATGAACGCTGGTTCCGCCAATGCGTAATACTGTTTATTGGCAATGTAATGTCTTACGAAATGAAATGTGAAAATTGTAAGAAATAGGCTTGAAAAAATCTTTTCCATTATTCGTAGGATTTATGTAATATAGAAAATTTGTATGATCTGCACTGCTTTATAACTTAAAATAGAAGCGATTGGTAACTTAACCCTTGTGTGGCGCCGATTTTTGCCTACGTGAAAGGGCGACGGGGTACACGTGTACCCAGGCTTATTATTTTACTTAAACAACTAGTTCTATCTAGTAAGCAATGTATCTAGTATCTAGTAAGCAATGTTCAGCAAAGTTGTACATTTTGGCAAAAGCTAAAAGGTGGCTTGTATGGATTTGTGAACCGTCCTTCCGTTTACCGGAAACGGAAGTTACATTCAAGGTTGGTTAATTATAAAAGAACACAACTAATCCGAGATTCAAGAAACAGTTATAGATTATTGAATTCTTCCTTTTCGCTCTCATTCTCCCTCTCTCTCTCTCTCTCTCTCTCTCTCTCTCTCTCTCTCTCTCTCTCTCTCTCTCTGCAGACTCTGGGTTGCCATTCACGATCTACGGTAGAGTTATAGCAATATTTTGTCATAATCAGAAATTCATTATTTCCTCTATGTGCTTCTGGAACCTTGACACTGAACATTATTACTTTATTGAATTGATTTGTAGTCCATTAACATGCTCATGCTCTGAAAACTCTGATATGTAACATTATTACTTTTTGTTGGAATCTTGATCCCTTAGAAGATGTCAGAAAGTTTCGTAGTGAAACACATTTCCTACATGACTTTATTAATATTTGAATATCACAATGGGTACACGGGTACCCCGTCGCACACATTAGGGTTTTAACAAATATATTATACAAGCTGTAGCCCGCGTGCGTCGCCACGCGTCTAATTGAGAGCAAATCGAAGGTACGCTACTTAACGCTAACGCTATGTAACTCAATGAGGTGCAACCACGATACTTTTACTCGTCTTGAATGCAATCTGGCATGATTGGTTTGAGTCTTTGCTTAATGTGGGCGATTGTTACCACGGAAATATATTGTGCCCCTCGTTTCGGCTACAGACAAGGCTCTTATATATATAGACTAGTTGAGCCCGAATCTTACGATCCGGAAATTGTAAATGTCTGTTCAGAATTCAGAAAACCGCGGTTAAATTCCATTGGCCAGTGTTTGCGAAGATGTTTAATCTTTGTATTACTTTTTTGAGTTCTTATATTGCGTAATATAGCTCTACGATGTTGTATATAAAAGAGCCATAGCCGAGCCAAACAAATAGTTTTTATGGTCGTATTGGATTTTATTTAACTGAATAAAAACTTCTGGCTGTTTGCAACATTTATGTAGTGTGATTAGAGTAAAATGTTGCTTAGAAAATTCTTGATCGTTTGCTATCATTAACTCTCTTTTAAAATTTTGCGACTTGGTCCGGTCTGATTTAACACCATATGATATCGCGACAAGCAATCGAGTCAAGCAGTTGGATCGAGTAGTCGAATCGAACAGTCAAGTCGAGCAGTCAAATCGAGAAGTCTAGTCGAGCAGTTAAATCAAGCTGTTCAGTCAAGCAGTCCGGTCGAGCAGTCGAGTCGAGCAGTTGAATCTAGTAGTAGGGGAGACCAGGTAGACTTGATCTCTTGGGACACTTGATCCATTCACTGTTTCTCAGTAAATACAATGTTTTTATGCAGAAAAAAATAAAGTTGTACATTTCAACCAACTGTAAAACAGCGGTTCCCAACCTTTTTGGGTTCGCGAACCCCCTGGCGGATTTCCCTATACTATTCTGTAGTGGACTGAAGTTTTGGTGAACCCCTGGGGGTTCGCGAACCCCCATTTGGGAAACGCTGCTGTAAAACAAAAATGTAATAAATTTTTACATTGCAAGGAAAATATAATATAATAAGATTTGCAACGGAATAATTCTCTATATTTCTATATATAGTAGAATTCTCTATACTTCTTAGTGAAGTCCAACTTTTTGGCTGCGGCTGTCTAGAAAATTTTGAATTGCTTTTCAAACAAAAAATTACCTAAACATTTATTTATTCATTCATTGATTCAGTATACATTTTACTATAAAACTTGTATATATTTTACAAAATTAATTTTCAGTAAAACTTACTGCGACAGGTACACTTGATCCACATAATTTCAGTGACACTGGATCCTTTTGTTAGGAAATGAAGAGCTTGGAGGCCGTTATGTCGTAAATAATAAAATGAACAATTCTCCATATCATAAACATTCGTTATGAAATCACGAATAGTCCGAAGATCCGGCCAGAACGACCGCAGAAATGTTCAGTTTGAAAGTAATGACACTTGAGCGATATGTGAGAAAACGAAAAAATGCTTCTAAAAAGATCATTTACCAACCGGACGATGGAGGAGCAACCCGTGTATTTTCCAAGGAAGAAGAAAGACTGCTCGGACAAAGAATTCATCTGAACAAAACAACTCATCTTCTTTGAAGAATTCTATTGATCAGGTACCAAAATCGATGATTCCGAACAATACAATTATCAAAACACCTGTAGATATTAAAGCATTTCCAAAGGCAACACCACGTAAAAATATGCGAAGAGTAAAAAAACGAGGAGATACACATCCTTACAGATGCACCAACGAAATTAAAGCTGGTGGCTGCTCTGATTATTAAACAGGAAAATATAACGTATTATAAAAGATGCCCAAAGCTATACTTTTACAGATCGATGCACTTAACGATTTCAAAATAATTTTTATGCTTTTGAATCAAACTGCTGTACACTAAATAATGATACGACATGAACTAGGCCTATTTTAATAAAACTTTCAAATGAAAGTTGGGCTTTAAAAATATATATTTGCAAATGGATCAATTGTGCCTAAACTGGGTATCAAGTCTCTAGTATATTTTGAATAAGTACAATTTTCTGTACTTTACAAAATATCCTATATCTTGTTTAGCGCTACGTATCACTAACTGATATATTGTAGGTAGCAAGCTGTATTGTAAACTGTCGAAAAATTGAAAACCCAGGATTTTTTTTCTAGTGGACTTTTGAGAAATATACATAAAACAAAATAGGGATCAAGTCTCCCTTGCTTCCCCTACAGTCGAGCAGTTTAATTGAACAGTTAAGTCGAGTAGTCCAGTCAAGCAGTCGAATCGAATGGTTTAGTCAAACGGTTAAGTCGAGCAGTTCGTTCGAGCAGTTGAGTCGAGTAGTCCAGTCGAACGGTTTATTCGAGCAGTCGAGTCGAGTAGTCCATTCGAGCAGTTGAATCGAGCAGTTAAGTCGAACTGTCGAATCAAACAGAAGTCAAGCAGTTGAGTCGAGTAGTCAAATCGAGCAGTCCAGTCGAGCAGTTCAATCAAGCTGTTCAGTCAAGCAGTCTAGCTGAGCAGCTGAGTTGAGCAGTCAAGTTAAGCAGTTGAACCGAGCAGTTTAATCGAGCAGTCCAATCGAGCAGTTTAATCGAGCACTTAAGTCGAGTAGTCCAGTCGAGCAGCTGAATCGAGTAGTCTAGTCGAGCAGTCGGGTCAAGCGGTTCAGTCGAGCAGTTAAGTCGAACAGTTCAGTCGAGTGGTCTAGTTAAGCAGTTGAATCGAGCAGTTGAGTCAAGCTGCTGAATCAAACAGTTAAGTCAAGCAGTTGAGTCGAGCAGTCTAGTCGAGCAGTTGAATTAAGCTGTCAGTTGAGTCGAGCAATCAAATCGAGTAGTCTAGTCGAACAGTTGAATCGAGTAATCGAGTTGAGCAGTTGAGTCGAGCAGCCGATTCGAATAGTCCAATCGAGTAGTTGAGTCAAGTAGGTCATTCGAGTAGTCGAATCGAACAGTTGAGTCGAGTAGTCCAGTTGAGCAGTGGAATTAAGCAGTTGAGTCGAGAGTCGAATCGAACAGTTGAGTCGACCAGTCTAGTCGAGCAGATGAATCATGCTGTCCATCCTAGCAGTCCAGTCGAGCAGTCGAATCGAACAGTCCAGTCGAGCAGTTCAATCGTGCAGTTAAGTCGAGCAGTCGGGTCGAGTAGTAAGTCAAGCAAGTGTGTCAAGCAGTCGAATCGAGTAGTTAAGTAGTCCACTCGAGCATTTAAATCGAGCAGTTCAGTTAAGCAGACGAATCTTACAGTTCAGTCGAGCAGTTCAGTTAAGCAGTCCAATGGAGCAATCAAATCGAGCAGTCTAATCGACCAGTTTAGTCGAGCAGTCTAGTCAACCAGTTGAGCAATCGAGCAGTCCAGCAGTCGACCAGTAAGGTGACTGCGAATACAATCCATTGCTACGAAAGCATGACGTCCTGTCAGGGACCTGATTTTAGCTATTGATAAGCCTCTTATGACGTTCTGCCAGAGACCTGGTTTTCGGTACAGACATAAGCCTCTTATATAAATAGATTAATAATATGGTTCACTTCGCAAAATCCCATATATATCTGAAAAGACGCAAAAGTAACACCCTCTTGCGGACAAAAAGCTTTTTGTAATAAAAATTTTTAAGCGTGCAACCAATACATAAGAAGAAGGTGCTGTAGACAGAATGTGCTATTTCTAACGCTATGACGCCATTCTTCTAGATTGTACCGTTAGCGCTAGGTATAAAAATTAATTGTGTTACTATCCATACCATGGGCTTAGCCCCCCTTAGCCTCCCCCCCTATTTCCGCCAATGCATTTCCGACTTTCGCCCCATTATTAAATCTATCTAGAATTGGCTAAACTCTTTACTGAAAGTTGAGTTGTTTTCGATAGACGTGTCGAATTTACGGTGTACATTGGTACTTTTTATGCCAGGATGGCGCTAGTAGTCGTGTCTTCAGGATTGTAGAAGAGTAAACTATATTGTTAACTAGCTGACCCGACAAACTTCGTATTGCCAGAAATTAAACTGTGTTGTACATAAATCGTAAATCTCGGATGACCTTTCTCACAATCTTGAGTTTTGCAAGTTTCTGGGGAGTTCATGGGTGTTTAAATATACAAATTTTCCTCACAGTAAAGTAAACTGCCCCCATTGCTTAGCCTGATAAAATAAAGCGGATAGCATTTAAATATTCGCCATCATTACAAACCATTTCGCCGAATGCCATTTTGCGGAACACCAATTCTCGGTTGACCATAACGCGGAATATAGAATTTCGCAGAATACCATTTCGCCAAAATCCTTACGCGGGATGTATCATTTCACGGAAAATCTTTTCGTAGAAAGTACCATTTCGCAGGGGTGACCCAACTGAAGGAAAGTAATAGAGGTCAATAGATCTAGGAAAATAAATAAACCTAGATAGAGGTAATCTCTACGGGGGGCTGCTCCTCGCAGTGGCCGGCGCTTCCGACGGCTGATCGCTGGCAACACTCGCACCCTCTGGCCGTCTCGCGCTAAATTATCTAATGTTACTATTGATAATTTTTGGTGGTCTTGTTATTGATTAATGTTTTATGAACTCAGAACTCAGTTCTCTCAGAACGAACAGACAGCCAACCTCTGACCAGTCGATTGATATTTAATGATAGTGCAGTCACGCTCCGACGACGTAGGATTTTTGACCCACCTTTTAGGTCTAGAAACTACTCACAGCGCGAACCGACTTCTCGATTCATGAACGCCTTCAATGCATTGCAACATGTTATAACCATTGGCATGAGCTCGGATGTAATAAGACATAGACTCAGTTTATACTTTAGAAGACAATTACGATAAATCGAAAACTTTTAATTTTAAGACAATTGTAATTTTGTGCGGGTTGAAATTAATTTATTTGTAATCCTATGTTGTAGTATAGATTTAAGAATGGGTAAAGGGCTTAAAGGGCTTAAGGGCTTCGAAATACAAATCAAAATCAAACAAATCAAACAAATGAAAAAGTCTAAAATTTCTGGAGTTCGATTAGTTTTTGAGTTACGTAAAAATTTCTGTTTTATTTGTATGATAGTCCTTATCTTCAATTACGTAGTCATGCTAACGTAAGAACCAGAATGACTCTTAAATGCCTTTGGACACTTTACTTTTTGTTCTTACAAAGTATAAAAATTACCTTTTTGCCGACCGGTTTCGGGTAAGTAGTTACCCATCTACGGGGCCGAGTCCAACTAATTATGTTGATGAGAGCAGCTACATACTTAACTTTGTTAAGCCGAAGAGCGGCGATACTAGTGAAGCATCATCCTCGTTCATCAGTGGCCGCTCAGCTGTGAGGATGTGTAATGACTCCCACGCATTCAAATGTGATGATTTTCGTACATTTTTTAAAAGTTTAGCACTATTCCAGTTTATCACATGTTCACTGCTAATGGCATGCATTGCCACGCTGGAGTCATTAGTACGTTTATTTTCGGTTGCTGCTTTATGTTCTTTCACGCGGACTACAAAGTTACAAAGTTAATCCCGTAGTTAGTGTATTATTGCTTTTGTACACTACGTGATACCCATGTCGTTTAAGGCGTTGTTTAATCGGATTTGTGGCTTTCGGGTAGAATGGCATGCTGATTCGCTGTACATCATCTTTCTGCGGTTGTAACGTTGTGACATTTTTCCTGTGTTTCTTGCGCTCATGCAGACGAATTATTTTATCGACAAAATTATTATCGAAACCGTTGATTCTAGCAGCTTCGTATATTTTATCCCTTTCCGTTACAAAGTCCTCTTTATCCATCGGTATGGTGACAAGGCGGTGTGCCATTGCATGGAAAGCCGCTTGTTGTTGCGCACCGTAATGGCTTGAATCCGACGTTATGTAGCGGTCCGTGGATGTGGGTTTTCGGTATATGCCAAACTTAAGCGTATTGTCCTCTCTTTTAGTTATTATCAGATCTAGGAAGGGTATTTTTCCATCCACTTCTTTTTCGACCGTGAACTTTATTGTAGGATGTCGGGAATTTAATAATTCGAGCGTTTGTGAAAGGTGTTGTTCTTTCACGATAGCGAAAACATCATCTACATAACGCTTTCATACACTCATAAATGATTCCGCCAAGAGTGGAGATTTTATTACCTATACTAAGACCAAATGTTTGTTTGTAAAATTTTTGTTTGAACGTAAAGAAATTCTGGTTCATGCACTGCTCAACTATTGAAACATAGGCTTCGATATGGGTATGTGAAGCTCGGCTTCTTTCTAAATGTTCTCGCAAACTTCGTACTGCTTCAGGAACTGGTACACTTGGAAATAGAGCGCTAACGTCAAACGAAACCATAATCTCTCCCCGTCGAACCGTTACATCTTTAAGTTGTTCAACTAGTTCAATCGAATTTTTCTTAGTTGCACCGTGATTAATGGGATATTTCTTCATTTCATCCACCAACCACGCAGCCAGTTTTTCCATGGGGGTGGAGATATTCGATGAGATAGGTCTCATAGCAAGCGGATTTTTATGAATTTTGGGTAAGCAATATAGCGACGCCACTTTTGGATTTGAAGTTAGTAAACGTTTTTCCAACTTTATTTCACCCATTAAGTGAGCTACTTTCTGGCGAGTGCTATTTGCCCCTTCAATCATAGCGTTAAGCGGATCTTTAGGCTTACTGTTCTTGTAAACATATTCTATATACGGTCCCGAAGAAATCATATCAAGAATACGTGAGTCATACTCTCCCTTATCCATAATAACCACTGCATTTCCTTTATCAGCCCGGGAGTATATGACGTTATGTGTTTTTAATTGCCGAATCGCACACCAATCATTGAACGCTGCATGTCTTTTATTGTTTTGCTGACTAGCAGTGCGCATGAGACATTTCTGCACATCATGCCGTACGGCTGCTTTGAATGAACCATCTCTGTATTGGATATAGCTTTCAATGTTGTTTACTATATCAGCCAGCGGTGCGTGCGCTGGAGAGATAGCGAAGTTTAAACCTTTGTTGAGCAAATCCAGCTCTTTTTGGGAGAATTGCGTGGATGAAAGGTTTATCACAAAATTCTTGATCGGTTGGGAAGGGTTTCTTGTGTTTGCCACCGTTTTATGAGTGACTTTGAGGCGGAAAAATACTTTCTGAGAGTATGGAAGCGTTATGTAGATGATGTTTTCGCTATCGTGAAAGAACGACACCTTTCACAAACGCTCGAATTATTAAATTCCCGACATCCTACAATAAAGTTCACGGTCGAAAAAGAAGTGGATGGAAAAATACCCTTCCTAGATCTGATAATAACTAAAAGAGAGGACAATACGCTTAAGTTTGGCATATACCGAAAACCCACATCCACGGACCGCTACATAACGTCGGATTCAAACCATTACGGCGCGCAACAACAAGCGGCTTTCCATGCAATGGCACTCCGCCTTGTCAGCATACCGATGGAGAAAGAGGACTTTGTAACGGAAAGGGATAAAATATACGAAGCTGCTAGAATCAACGGTTTCGATAATAATTTTGTCGATAAAATAATTCGTCTGCATGAGCGCAAGAGACACAGGAAAAATGTCACTACGTTACAACCGCAGAAAGATGATGTACAGCGAATCAGCATGCTATTCTACCCGAAAGCCACCAATCCGATTAAACAACGCCTTAAACGACATGGGTATCACGTAGTGTACAAAAGCAATAACACATTCCAGGATTTACTTTGTAACACGAAAGATAAAGTTCCCGCCGAAGAAAAATCGGGAATTTATCAAATCGAGTGTCAAGATTGCCCGGCGATATATATTGGCCAAACTCGTCGAAAAATTAAAGTCCGCGTGAAAGAACATAAAGCAGCAAACCGAAAATAAACGTACTAATGACTCCAGTGTGGCAATGCATGCCATTAGCAGTGAACATGTGATAAACTGGAATAATGCTAAACTTTTAAAAAATGTACGAAAATCATCACATTTGAATGCGTGGGAGTCATTACACATCCTCACAGCTGAGCGGCCACTGATGAACGAGGATGATGCTCCAATAGTAACGCCGCTCTTCGGCTTAACAAAGTTAAGTATGTAGCTGCTCTCAACAACATAATTAGTTGGACTCGGCCCCGTAAATGGGTAACTACTTACCCGAAACCGGTCGGCAAAAAGGTAATTTTTATACTTTGTAAGAACAAAAAGTGTCCAAAGGCATTTAAGAGATAGTCCTCATACCCCTACCACAGGGGTGAGGGGTCTCAAACCATCATTTAAAAAAATCCTACCTCCAAAACCCCCCACATGCCAAATTTGGTTCCATTTGCTTGATTACTTTTCGAGTTATGAGGAAATTTGTATTTCATCTGTATGGGAGACCCCCCTCCCCACCCCTCCTAAAAAGGGAGAGGGTTCCTAATTCATAATAGAAAAAATTCATGCCTCCAAAAACACCCACATGCCAAATATGGTTCCATTTGATTAATTAGTGCTCGAGTTATGAGAAAATTTGTATTTCATTTGTATGAGAGCCCCCCCTCCTAAAAAGGTAAGGGATCCTAATACATTATAGAAAAATTTCATGCCTCCAAAAACACCCACATGCCAAATATGGTTCCATTTGATTAATTAATTCTCGAGTTATGACGAAATTGGTATTTCATTTGTAAAGGAGCCCCTCCCTCCTAAAGCAGGGATAGGTTTCAATTCACCATAGAAAAATTCTTGTCTCCAAAAACACCCACATGTCAAATTTGGTTCCATTTGCTTGATTAGTTCTCGAGTTATGAGGAAATTTGTATTTCATTTGTATGGGAGCCCCCTCTCCCCTCCTAAAAAGGTAAGGGGTACATCATAGAAAAAATTCATGCCTCCAAAAACACCCACATGCAAATATGGTTCCATTTGATTAATTAGTTTTCGAGTTATGAGGAAATTTGTATTTCATTTGTATAGGAGCCTCCCCCTCCTAAAGTGGGGAGGGGTCTCAATTTACCATAGAAAAAATTCTTGTTTTCAAAGACACCCACAAATAAAATTTTGTTCCTTTTGCTTGATTAATTCTCGAGTTATGCAGAAATTTGTGTTTTATTTGTATGAGAGCCCCCTCTTAGCGGGAGGAGGGGTCTCTAACCATCATAAAAACCTTCCCTGGCCCCAAAAACCCCTATTTGCAAATTTTCACGCCGATCGGTTCCGTAGTTTTCGATTCTATAAGGAACATACGGGCAGACAGACAGAAATCCATTTTTATAGATATAGATTTGTGTGGGAGCCCCCCCCCCTTTTGGTGGGGAGAGGGATCTCTAACCATCCTAAGAACCTTCCCTGGCACCAAAAACCCCTACATGCAAATTTTCACGCCGATCGGTTCAATAGTTTTCGATTCTATAAGGAACATAAAGCAGACAGAAATCCATTTTTTTAGGCATAGATTTGTATGGGAGTCCCCCCTCTTAGTGGGGGGAGGGGACTTTTGCCATCGAGAGAACCTTCCATGGCCCCAAAAACCCATACAGTAGTTTTCGATTCTAAAAGGAACATAGGGACAGACAGACAGAAATCCTTTTTTATAGGTATAGATACAGTCCTCCCAGTATTACGGGCCAGTTAAGCATGATGCTGCTACAAAATTATCGGTAGAAACACAGATTTAAATAATTTATAGATTATTTATAACTTAATTGGTTATAAATATACCGTAGTTTGATGTTCTGTAGGCAATCTTGCTCAAAAATTACACACTTTTTTGCAGAACAACAAAATGTGAGCATATTCCATTCCCAGTATTATGGGTCACTTTTAAACCTGGTCAGAATTATGGGTCAATGTTCCCAGTATTATGGGTCAGTAAAACAACATAGGTTTTATTTCGAGAAAATCGCACGCACGCGCGCGCCCCGCGATTTAGGGATCTTGTTGTATCTTGTACTGCACTCAGCAACTGTCTGAGTGAGTTGAGTTTAGATTCAATTTTAGCTTCTTCTTCGGGAAACTCATTAAACTGACTCAATGTATGATGGATGGTACTCAGTGCTGTGTTCGGATTTCGAGTGGAATGTCAAGTTCATTCGAGTCCCGCAGAGGGCTTCATCAAAGTGATGGTCTCTATGGCAAATCAAGTATGCAAAAGGCGGCCTAAGCTAAATGCATACAATAGACAGGGCATGTTGCAAGAATGCCGGACAACTACCCTACAAAGATGGTATTAGGCTCACATCCGGTAGGAATAAGGGTGCAGCGAGCAAGATGGTTAGATTAGGCGGAGCGAGTCTGAGAAATTAATGAGCGTTGGCCCACAACCGAGTGCATTGGAGAAACTTTGTTCATCAGACTTTATCTTAGAACAGCAAGCCAACTAAGTACAGTAAGTAAGTTCAGGAAGAAGAAAAGTATTTGATCCTGGATTATTAGTTTTGGGTGGTTTCCAAAAATAACGCGGAACTGTACTGTACGGTAGATTGTGATCCCTTGCAACTTCCCGAACTTTTTCGATTTGTCTTGCTGGATCAAAAGCGTGATGCAATATATCAGAATCATAGAGCTTCGATTCCTGTATACTGATTTTCTGTGCACGTTTTTTCGTTTTACTGAAAACAAATTACAATTATAGTCAAAAACAGCGAATACTGTTGATCTATATGCTTGACCCATAATACTGGGAAAAGTCAATTTTGCTCCCAGTATTATGGGCCATTGTTTAATTTCGTATATTAAAGTGGAAAATGAATTTTTCTAGGCGGTTTCACCGTAATTCAATGAATACATACCTATTCCCTCGATTTCCGTTCATTTTATGCTCAGACACACAAATTTACGCCGCTATTCAGCTTATAATTCACAACCGACTTTTTATAACAACCGCAAAAATAACAACAAATCGACAGTCGATTGGAGCCAACTGACAACTATCGAAAAATTAAGAAAATTAACGCATTTGAACTAAGTGTATTGCTATCAAGCATGCAGCGGAATGTTGCTTCTATCTATTGAACTCATACTCGATAGTTAAATACTAATTTGTTACGTATGAAACTAACGTAAAGTATGGACTGGTCCATAATACTGGGTGGCCCATAATATTGGGGTGACTGTATAATGCTAAATGCTCATGTCCTGTACAGCACCGTTCGTTAAGTTTTGGCGACAGTTTGTTGTTGTTATCTGCTCCTCAGTTTTTCGAATTTTTTGATTGCAAAATAACGGTTTCTATATTGGATTTGGCTTGAGGCGTTTAGTAACTGTTCTCAGTTCTGTGATATCGTGGAGTAATAATAATTTGTGCGTCCTTCGGTGCAAAAAAGATTAGTTTTTCGGATACCGCTAGCTGATTGTTTTGTGAGAGTGGCATAATCACCGATAGCACAAGCTTCTTCGTCAAACGCTTCTGACAGTAGCTCGAGTCCGCTTTATCTACGTACTACGAATCAACGCACGCAACGCAATGGAGAAAAAACAATGCTGCGAATGCAATACCGAGATAAATGATATCGAACCAATGCCTGTGGTTTTTGCGAAGCTTACATGCATATAAGCCAGCAATGCTGTGGCATTAACGTACGTGGCCTAAGAGAAGCGTTTGCTCTGGGAAAAGTTTTACTCGTGTGTTCAGCTTGCAGAACTGAACTAAACAACCGCAGCGTAAAAACATATATTGCCGAAAAACAGTTTCAAACTACCGTTGCTCCTTCAGTTCTCTCTGCGCAATGTCAACATCTGTGTGAAGTTGTCGAATCACTAAGCAACAAGATAGACAACATCTCACTGAATCAAATGCCACCGCTTGCTACCCCGCTTGCTACCACGGAAAATCAAACCGACACACCAGTTTGGCCTGTACGTGGTGCTAAACGTCGCCGTGAAGAACGTTTACCTTCTACTGCGGCGACTACCGATCGTGGAACAAAAGACATCACGTTGAATGATCTTTCGGTTCCTTGCATTCTACCCACCACTGCACCAGTTAAATTTTGGCTGTATCTGTCTGGCCTAAATCCGTTAGCCAACAACAGTGACGTGCAAAAAATTGTCTCGCAATGTTTAAATGTTCCGGATAATATCGAAGTTGCACGACTAGTACCTAAGGACAAGGATATCAATCAACTGTCCTTCGTTTCGTTCAAAATTGGTCTTGATCCGGCACTAAAAACTCAAGCTTTGGATCCCGCGTCTTGGCCGGCTGGCTTACTGTTTAGGGAATTTGTGAACCAGCCAAAAAACTTCAGCCGACGATCCAGAGCAATGGAAGAGGAGATAATATAATTTCAAGGCGTTTTTATGTGGACGAGAACCTTAGTGTTCCCATCAGAGGCGAGTATTTTTGCGTTCATTCTGATCCTCCTGCCCTAAGTACCTCCGCATTGCAGCGTGACATCGATAAGGCGAATGACATCAGCTTCTATTTTCAAAATGTTCGCGGCTTGAGGACTAAAATCGACGAACTTTTCTTGACGACTCAGGACTGCAATTTTGACGTAATACTTTTGACTGAAACTGGACTAGACGACCGCATCAACTCATTACAGCTATTCGGTACGTCTTTCAATGTATTTCGTTGTGACCGTAATGCACGCAATAGTGATAAATCTGGCTTCGGAGGTGTTCTTATTGCCGTTGCGCAGCACTATCCCAGCTCGATTATCGAAACTACCAACGGCACCCACATTGAGCAGGTTTGCGTGAATGCCACTGTCCGTGGTAAACAACTATTTCTTTGCTGCCTGTATATTCCACCTAATAAGAGCCGGGCCATTGATATTGTAGATATGCATATCTCATCAATTTGTGAGTTATCAGACAAATGTACCGAACAAGGCACCATACTAGTGTGCGGTGATTTTAACCAACCTCACATTGATTGGGGATCGGATGAGAATCGAAATGTTTCTGCTACACAGTTGCCCGGTGCTAGTGCGGCTCTGATCGATGGCATGAGTTTTTTGAATTTATCTCAAATGAATACACAGCGCAACCATCTGGGGCGTTTATTAGATTTGGTTTTCTACACTGCTGGTGCTGGATGCTCGCTCTCGGTCAATAGTTGTGTCGCACCGCTGCTTCCCGTCGACCCGCATCACCCGCCGCTTATCATATCACTGCCTATTTGCAACGACACTGGCACTGATCTCGCATCAATAGATGAATGCAGCAAGTTGAATTTTCGGAAGATCGATTTTCATGCTTTGACACAGTATTTATTTTGCATTGACTGGAGTACTTTACTTCAGTATGATGATGTGGATGAAATGGCTTCGCAGTTTTGTGCTACAATTTCGCAATGGTTGATTTCAAATTTGCCTCTAGTAAGACGTCCCGCCACACCAGCTTGGGGCACCCCGTACCTACGGCAATTAAAACGGGAGCGCAACCGAGCTCAACGCGCACATCGTCGATCGAGAACATTGCTGACTCAGCGAAAGTTTAAGCGCTGCAGTGATGAATATCGTCGTTTGAATGCTGTTTTATACAAATCGTATGTGTTGCGTGTGCAAACCGATCTCCGCAGAAAACCAAAAAGCTTTTGGAATTTTGTCAATTCAAAGAGGAAATGTACATCCATCCCTTCATGCGTCTGCTTTGATGGAACTGAATCTAAAACTGTCGCCGATTCTTGTGAGCTGTTTGCAAACTTTTTCGCATCTGTCTTCGCCGAGAAAACAGCTTCGGACCTTGATGCGGATGTAGCTGCTGCGCATGTTCCGTCCGACTTAGTTGACTTGAGCTTATTCGACATTTCTACCAACATGGTGATAGAAGCTGCAAGAAAATTAAAGCGTTCTTTTTCCGCGGGACCTGATGGTATTCCAGCTGTGGTGTTAAATCGCTGTGCCGAGCCTTTGGCCATTCCTTTGCGCACGATTTTTAACAAGTCATTCGACCAAGGTAAATTCCCTACTATTTGGAAGCAGTCATTTATGTTCCCAGTACATAAAGCTGGCGATCGTCATAACGTAAGAAACTATCGTGGAATTACGAGCCTTTCTGCTGCGTCAAAACTGTTCGAGATAATGGTGAGTGGAGTGATTTTGTCCCGCACTAAGAACTATATATCCACAGCGCAGCATGGTTTTATGCCTGGTCGTTCCGTTTGCACGAATCTGATGGAATTTTCTTCGTTTTGTATTTCGGAAATGGAGAACAAGAAGCAAGTTGATGTAATCTACACGGACTTGAAAGCTGCTTTTGATAGAATTGACCATACCATATTATTGCGTAAACTTTCTCATCTGGGGGCTTCTCAACAGATGATTTGTTGGCTAAGCTCATACTTGCGTGGAAGAGTGCTGCGTGTGAAGCTTGGATCCTGTATTTCTACGCAGTTTACGAACATGTCTGGAGTTCCGCAAGGTAGCAATATGGGCCCGCTGCTTTTCTCGCTGTTTTTCAACGATGTTACGTTCCTATTGGGTGCTGGTTGCAGACTTGTATATGCAGATGATTTGAAATTGTTTTTGGCTGTTGAAAAAATGGAAGATTGTCGCCGCCTTCAAGCTTTGCTCGACGTATTTGTTAAATGGTGTAAACAAAACTGGCTTACAATAAGTGTTGCGAAATGCGAGGTGATGAGTTTTTACCGCTCAAAAACTCCGATTCTTTTTAATTATCGAATAGATGGAACTGAATTGCGCAGAGTCGACCATGTTACTGACCTTGGAATTTTGCTGAACACTAAGCTCACATTTAACTTACACCGCGAATCAATTATCTCGAAAGCAATGCGTCAGCTTGGATTTATTGCAAAAATTGGTCGGGACTTCAAGGATCCCCACTGCCTCAAGTCGCTATACTGCGCTCTAGTTCGACCGCTGCTTGAGAACTGTTGCTTAGTTTGGAATCCTCAGCAAGTATCGTGGAACTTACGTGACGAGAGAGTGCAGAGAAAATTTATCCGGATGGCCTTGCGACATCTACCGTGGCGTAATCCAGAGGAGCTCCCGCCATACTTGGATCGTTGCCGTCTTCTTGACCTAGATTCACTTGAACACCGACGTAGAATCCAGCAGGCAGTGTTTGTGGCAAAAGTCATAAATGGTGAAATCGACTCTCCCCAGCTTTTGTTACTCATGGATTTTCGCGCTTCACAGCGTAATCTAAGATCGACCGGATTACTGCAAGCACCATTTCATCGCACTGCTTTCGGTTGTAACGAGCCTGTAACTGCTTGTATTAGAACATTTTCGACAGTGGAAGAGCTATTCGATTTTGGACAACCATCGCATAAGTTTGTACAAAGACTACGTAACAGAAATTTTTAATTAGCAATTAGTATTCATGTAGACACTGTCAGATGAATTTAACAGAATATAAATAAATAAATAAATCAGTTATATCCGGAATTGAGTTTTTGCCAAACCTACATGAATCCTACTGCCGTAAAGACTCATAATGCCCCAAAGTAATGCATGATCAATGAAGTATAAAATAATTGGTTTTCTAGAAGATTCACAACCGGGGAACTCGACTGTTTCATAACCGCGGTGGCCATACCGCAAAAAATTATAAAATAGAGGTCCAAAACTATGCTTATTAGCCTTTACCTGACCTTTTTTATTCCATTTTGTATACAAAATAATCAACTGGAAAACATGTGAAAAAACTTTTTTGGGTGTTTTTTGAAACCATGTTGGGAACCGCTAATTCGCTAACCGACCAATCGAGAAACGCTAGTTATACGTTATAATTTATACTCAGACCAGCCGAATTGTTGCTGGTATATAATTCCAAATGAAGTGCCGCTGTTTATTTTAAAATTAATAAACTGTGAAGCATTTTATCCATTATAATTAGGGATGGGAAAACTATCATTAACTACTGATAGTTATCAGTAAGCAATAATATCACTAAGTATCAGGAAGGTTTCGCTATTATTGATATTTACTGATATAGTTACGTTATCCCGTTAGAAAAATTAGTTAGATTAAACTTATTGGTCAGTAGTTGCATACGATAAACATGGTCGTGGATGACACAATATATCGTAGTCAACGTCAGTAGCCTAAAGCCGGGTAGCTCGTGCTGATTCAAGCAGTCACCTCCATTTAACTCGAACTTTGGCCACTCGTCGCCAATTTTCCAGTCGTCTCAAAAGTCACAAATCACTTTCGACGTGATCGTGCCATCTTGCACGCTGAGCCCCCTGTTCCTGGTGGCAGTGAGGTTGTTAAAGACAACTGTTTCCGTCGCTCTATTGTCCGGCATTCTTACGATGTGTCTGACCCACCGTAGCCTACTGACTTTCGCCAAATGTACGATAGGATTCTCTCCAAACAATGCCTTACTTACTTACTTAATTGGCCTAACGTCTTATGACAAGGCCTGCGCAGTATAATTTCTCCATCTGTTTCGGTCCATGGCAACTGATCTCCAGTTCCGCGGGCACCCAGTGCTCGCCAGATCTCGCTCCACCTGGTCTTGCCACCTCGCTCGCTGTGCCCCTCTTCGTCTTGTTCCTACCGGATTTGATGCGAAGACCATTTTTGCAGGATAGTTGTCCGGCATTCTAGCAACATGTCCTGCCCAACGTATCCGTCCAGCTTTAACCACTTTCTGAATACTTGGTTCGCCGTAGAGACGCGCGAGCTCGTGGTTCATTCTTCGCCTCCATACACCGTTCTCTTGCACTCCGCCAAAGATGGTTCTTAGCACCCGCCGTTCGAAAACTCCGAGTGCTCGTAGGTCCTCTTCTAGCAATGTCCACGTTTCGTGCCCGTAGAGGACAACCGGTCTAATTAGCGTTTTGTACAATGTGCACTTTGTACGGGGGCTCAGATTGTTCGACCGCAAGTGTTTGTGGAGTCCGTAGTAGGCCCGACTTCCGCTGATAATACGTCTTTTAATCTCACGGCTGGTATTGTTGTCCTCTGTTGCCAGCGAGCCAAGGTATACGAACTCGTCGACTACCTCGAACTCATCCCCGTCGATTACCACGGTGCTGCCCAAGCGAGCCCTGTCGCGCTCGGTCCCGCACGCCAGCATATACTTCGTTTTAGACGTATTTATCTGCAATCCAATCTTCTCTGCTTCGCGTTTCAGTCTGGTGTACTGATCTTCCACCGCCTCAAATGTTCTGCCGACAGCATCCACGTCGTCAGCAAAGCAGATAAATTGACTGGATTTATTGAAAATCTTGCCCCGCATTTCGATCGCCGCTCGCCTTATAACACCTTCAAGCGCAATGTTGAATAGCAGGCAGGAAAGACCATCTCCTTGTCGAAGTCCCCTGCGAGATTCGAATGGGTCCGACAATCCACCCGAGATTCTCACACAGCACTGGATCCCATCCATCGTAGCCATGATAAGTCTAGTAAGCTTACCCGGAAAGCCGTTTTCGTCCAAAATTTTCCATAGCTCTTGTCGGTTTACGCTATCATATGCGGCTTTGAAATCGATGAACAGGTGGTGCGTGAGGACTCGGAATTCGCGGCACTTCTGGAGGATCTGCCGCAGGGTGAAGATTTGGTCTGTTGTAGACCGACCATCCATGAAGCCGGCCTGGTAACTTCCCACAAATCTATTGGCTATTGGCGATAGTCGATGAAAGAGGACTTGGGACAGCACTTTGTAGGCGGCATTCAGGATAGTGATGGCTCGGTAGTTCTCACAATCCAGCTTATCACCTTTCTTGTAGATAGGGCAGATAACCCCGTCTTTCCACTCCTCCGGTAGTCGTTCCGTATCCCAAATCTTGACAATCAATTGATGCAGACAGCCGGCCAACTTGTCCGGGCCCATTTTAATAAGTTCCGCTCCAATGCCATCCTTTCCCGCTGCTTTGTTGTTCTTCAGCCGCTGGATGGCTTCTTTAACTTCCCTTATCGATGGGGGTGGCACATCTTCGTCGCTTGCTGCACCAATGTGGTCACTTCCTCCGCTATCATAGTCTTCCGCCTGCACGCCATTCAGGTGTTCATCGTAGTGCTGCTTCCACCTTTCAATCACCGCACGGTCATCAGTCAAGATACCTCCATCTTTATCTCTGCACATTTCGGCCCGCGGCACGAAGCCTTTGCGAGATCCGTTGAGTTTCTGATAGAACTTCCGTGTGTCGTGAAAGCGGTACAGCTGTTCGAGTTCTTCGCACTCCTTCTCCTCTTGGTGGCGCTTCTTTTCCTTGAAGAGTCGGGTTTGCTGCCTCCGCTTCTGTTTGTATCGCTCCACATTCTGACGGGTGGCTCTACGCAGCATTTGTACCCGCGCTGCGTTCTTCTCATCCAATATCTGCTGGCATTCCTCGTCAAACCATTCGTTACGTCGATTCGGTGCCACACTGCCTAGGACGTTCTCCGCTACGCTGTTAATGGCTGTTTTCACGGCATTCCAACAGTCTTCAAGAGGGGCTTCATCCAGCTCTCCCTCTTCCGGCAGCGCGGTTTCGAGAGATAACGCGTAGTTTTCGGCGACCTCTGGTTGCTTCAGTCGCGCTAGATTATACCGTGGCGGGCGGCGGTATCGTATGTTGTTCACAACAGATAGTTTGTGACGTATCCTTACCATCACTAGGTAGTGGTCCGAATCAATGTTAGCGCCCGGATAGGTTCTGACGTCGATAATGTCTGAAAAGTGCCGACCATCTATCAGAACGTGGTCGATTTGTGATTCTGTCTGGTTGGGTGATCTCCAGGTGTACCGATGGTAGAGGTTATGCTGGAAGAAGGTACTACGTATGGCCATGTTCTTGGAGGCGGCGAAGTCGACAAGTCTTAGGCCGTTTTCGTTCGTTTGCGGGTGAGCGCTGAACCGTCCAATCACCGGTTTGAATTCCTCCTCCTGACCAACCTGAGCATTACAGTCCCCGATGATAATTTTGACATCATGTCTTGGGCAGCGGTCGTATTCACGCTCCAACTGCGCGTAGAATTCGTCTTTGTCATCATCGGTACTTCCGAGGTGAGGGCTGTGCACGTTAATTATGCTTATATTGAAGAATCGGCCCTTGATTCTTAATCTGCACATTCGGGGGTTGATCGGCCACCACCCGATCACCCGCTTCTGCATCTCGCCCATCACTATAAAAGCTGTGCCCAGCTCGTGTGTATTGCCGCAGCTCTGGTAGATGGCATGACCATCTCTATACGTACGTACCATCGTTCCTTTCCAGCATACCTCCTGCAGCGCTACGATGTCGAACTTGCGGCTCTTCACTTCTTTAGAAAGCACGTGGGTACTTCCGAGGAAATTTAGAGACCGACAGTTCCATGTTCCTAATTTCCAATCGTTAGTCCGTTTTCGTCGCCTGGGTCTTTGCCGATTGTTCCGATTAGAGTTATTATTATTACTTACGGAGTCCATTGCTTTGGTTTTTTTAGTGGTTCAGGCTTGCAAAGCCCGCAACCAACCCCACAGTATCGCCGGAGGGCCAACGTAGCTCGAAGGAGCCCTCCCCCCCTGTCAGCATACGACCTTGGTTTCCACCGGGGTTGGTTACCCGATCTCCACCCGAGGTTGCTCGTATCCCGGCTGGTACCACGAGGAGGTTGGGGTAGGAGTTGCTAGGTAAGAGGCTATGAACCACTGTGGGGTCTATTTTATGCCCAGTGCACAAGGCACCGATGGTACGCATTACCAAGCCATTTACCAGCCCCAAACAATGCCTGTAGCTCGTGATTCATACGTCTCCACCACTCTTCGCTTTCAGTTTGTACTCCGCCAAATATCCGCAGTACCCTTTCGTTTGGACACGGCAAGAGCGCGTATATCCTCCGTGAGCGACCTTACAAGTCCACAAAGAACTACTGATCCAATAAAAGATTTGTGCATTATCAGCTTCGTACGGTAGCGTATGCTTCTTGATCGTAGCGTATAGCGAAGGGCAAAGTAGGCTCGATTTCCCGCTTGAATGCGCCGCTGGATTTCCTTACTAATGTTATCCGCAGTCACCAGTAATCCAAAATACTCGAATTCATCTACCACTTCTAGTTCATCGCCGTCAAGGGTTACCATTCGTGAGAGGCACGCGTTTGGTTCCTTGGAGTCTCTTCCTTTCATGTATGTGATTTTTGACGTATTTATTATTAATCTGATATTCCTAGACTACTGCTTTCAACCTGGCGTAGGTTGCCTCCACCATCGCAAGGTTCCTAGCTATGATATCAGTCATCTTTTAACCTTGTCTCAACCCTCGCCGCGTCTCGAAGGGTGTGTCCCCGAGATGCGCACGAAACACACCACTCGATCCAAAAGCTCTGATCAGTAGCGTCAGTTTATCTGGAAAACCGTGTTCATCCAATAAGTGCAATTGCTGGCCTTGATCAACTGGTTCGTGTGATGCGTAGGCACAGAGAACAAACTACCAGGTAATCGACAAAAAGTGTGTAAAAGGTTTTTATGTAATCTACGAGTAATCCTTCAATAGAGCACCCCTCGAGCTACTGTGGCAAACCCTCGAGCACCCCTCGAGCTAAGTGGCAAACTAAATCTTGATGTCGCTGCCATCGCTGCTATGTATCTCCAGCACAAAGAAATATTAATACAGGTACATGGATATTTTTTGATGCGTTTGGCAAACTATTTCTGGAGGGCGCCACCGACAGATTTTACACACAAAAAATCGATTACTTCCTTCGAGCCTGTTAATCTGTTCTCTGTGGCGTAGGCACGATGTGCTCCCAACATATCTGCTGGGTGGTAAAAATCGTAGTTGCGCGAGCCTTCATAAAGCCCGCTTCGTAAATTACAAAGTAAACTTACAATGAAGAACGCAGTTATATTACAATTTCCTATTTTTTGCTTCAATGCCCTGATGAGTAAAATTACTGATACTTACTGATAGTTATCAGTAACGTACTGAAATTACTGATAGTTATCAGTAACGATTTTTAATGATAGTTCCCATCCCTAATTATAATAGATTTTGATCTTAGTATAATTAAGAAAAGTCATGTAATATATACAAATGAGTAATAATTTGTACAGGGATAGATTACAATGCAGGTTGTCACGATATGTTCAAAAATAAACAGTGACTGTTAATTTGCGGTTTGCGATTAGTGGTTAGCGAAATTTCCACGGTTATCGAGCAAATTGTATCGGTTAGCGAACTAGCGAATCAGCGGTGTCCACCACTGTTTGAAACACGTTTCCTAAAGTATTGTAAATGTTGAAGTTTGACCGTTGTTTGCTGAAAGACTAGACGTTGGTAGTAACTTCACAGCACTAGGTTAATAAAACCGTTAAAAACTACGGGTGTTTCACAACCGGGGCCGTTTCACAACAGGGGACAATTGGACTGTCATCCATGTTTTTGCTTAACACAACCACAGATGACAGACGACTATGTTAGTGTGCCGTACTTATTGTAAATACCAATTTACATGCCCACATATTTATCTAGGCGTTGCAGATGATTATGTATTTAGTAGCAGAAGGTTACAGAATTTAGTTTGAAGATATACTTACTTTAATTTGAAATGAATTTGTTTTTACCATTTTTTGTATGTACTTATCTCTGACTTTCAGAGTACAAACAAAAAATTGTAAAAACACCAGAACACACGGTGGTGGTACAACCTAAAAGCAGACGGTCGGCAACGACTGGCCGTTCTATAGCACTCTAACCTAAGTACGACAACGGTCTGTCTGCTCGGCGGTAGAAACAAAGGGCAGTCATACAAAAATAATTACCATCGGTGAGGAAGTGTGTGGTGGTAGATATAGAATTGTAGATGTAGATATAGGTAGAATGATAGAATTGGGAGAACAAAATTCTATATTAGACTATCTAATATAAGCGGGAACAGCGGTAGCTTAACTCAAAAAACCTTCAGGTACCAACCGAAAGATTGTGGTTTGAAATCCTACCTGCGATTGCACCACTCAATATAGTTTTGGTCTATATATCGGCATTTTTCAGTTTAACCAATTTCTCATTCTTCGCACCAGACGCTTCTTCACATTCCTCAAAAAAAGAATGAATTTTATGTTGCCTGGATGTCTGTTTTCTGTAGTATAACCAATGTTTTATAATTTTGCATAAAAAGTTTATTAGTACCAGGAATTATTATAAATAATTGTTACATAAAGGTGAGTACTGACGCATGGCAGATATGTAACATTGGTTATAAGTACAAGTCAATTTTCCAACCAACTAGGAAAGTCTCGAATTCGATAATGAAGCATGTATATATAAAGTTCCATGCCTGCCATATGCAACACTCGATCAAATGATTACATAATCATTTGTTAAAATATTAAAAGAATAAAATAAAGTTGTTCTAACGAAAGAGTTGTCTCATATCTGAGAGTATATGAATGCAGTTTAAACATATACTATCATTTCGAATGCGGTGGAAAAATACCGTAAATTAATCATGATATATCTAGACAATGAATGAATACATGGATCGCGCAGTGCTTATCCCTAAAAATGTCCGAATCACTACACAGACGCTTGCATTGCTCATAAAAATAATGTCATGAATGCTTATACTGTCAGTCAGTAGATAAAAGCACATTTAGAACGTAAATTTAAGTATGGACAAAATATACGATTGAATAGAAAGACGCTGCATTCAATGCATCCTTTTAATCTAATCAATAACAATTTAGGTTTGATGTATTTTAAAATAAATTACTAACCTAGTTATCGCAGTCTCTATATAGGTTAACGATTATTGAGTTAAACAGCTTCTTTGTCCAATAAATTCTGATTGTTTTTGTACGTTTGTGTAATTTTTGATGGTACAAAGAAGCGAATTAGCTATCACGAGAATTAAATCAACAATCGAAAACCCAATAGAAAATGTGATGTTTCTGATGAACGACTCTGTTAAATAATGTGCATCTTATCTTTGTTTACTTTTTGTGCCAGATGCAGCCAGAAATTCTAAATCAACAACCATGAATATTAATTTGGTTTTCAATACAACGTTACAGGATATAAGAAAAAATTGTGGCAAGTGCTAAAAGTAGACCTAAATGGAGTTTAATATTGACTATAATGGTATCAGCTAGGTGTACTTCTTGATTTTAAACTGCCAGTGACAGGCTTCATTTTCGGTTTTTTGCTCAGTAGATGTTCATTTGACTACAGCGCCTCAGCGAAACGGAATTCGAAAAAGTAATGTAAAGGGTAATTGTAGAGTTAATTATTGTCTACAATATTGTTGAAGTAAGTACATTTTTCTTCAGTTCAACTGCTACCCCGTTGGTGGCAAAAAAGTGCGCCGAAGCATAAATGATAAAGCTATACTTTCTACAACGATATTGGAGATAATAATTAACTCTACAATTGCCCTTTACACTACTTTTAGAATTCTGTTCCGCTAAGGTACTGTACAAGGTGAGTTAAAATAGGTGATCTAGTTTTCACAGTTTGTAGAACAGAAGTGCGCGGTACAATTGGTTAGCAACCATCGACGTTGTTTATACATTCAACAGTTTCCGCTTTGAAAATTTCGGTGATCGTCAAGGGTAACCCAGCGGGGGTGAAAAACAAATTTGAACATCAGAAAACCTCTCTTGACTAACCTTGGTACTGTAGTCAAATGAGCATCTACTGAGCAAAAAACCAAAAATGAAGCCTGCCCACAGAATGTTAGATGTCTGTCAAAATTGAATGATAATGTTCTATCGATTAATTTTGTGTATCTTTTTAAGAAATGTATCATCGTTCATTATTCAAAAGCATAACATCATAATACTCGATCACCTAACGTTTTTTAAATAAATAAATACTTATTCCCTATAGTCATTTAGAGATGTCGAATTCACTACTGTTAAAACAGTTAATTCCTACATATACAATTTTTCCTTGTTTTGTTGGCATTACTCCTTTTACGGTTAGTCTGCATAATCGTGTAACCGTTCATAGGAGTGTTGTTACTCTAATTAAGCTAATACAGCACAATAATAAATAATATACCTAAAACTAGTTGAGTGCCGCCATGATCTGTCCGATTGATTTAAGCCATTATTTTGTGTGGTTGTATCCATTTTTTCATGTAGTAACAGAATAGCGTGGATAAATATACTAGCACCATTAAAGAACACGTGACAGCTAGGGCTAGTACGGATGTTTTCGTTGGACACGGTTCAATGATAGTCACAGTTTTATCTAAAAAAAAAAACAAGAGAACAATTTAATTTAACTCACACCAGTTCTAAATTCTTAATCTGGTATTGTGCGCACGTGTGCTTGACATATAACTTTATAATGATGTTGTAAACATTAATATATTTTAAAGCAAGAGAAACGGCGTTGGCGGCGACATGGTGCTATCAACTTGGATAATTGGACCAAATATTTTGACTTCACCCAAGATATATGCAGATGATAGTCTAGCCAGCGCGTTGGTTAGGATCTGAGAGAGAGGCGCCAGCTCAGTGACAGATTGATTGTTGTTGTTGTCTTGTTCTTCTTATATTTGATACAAAAAATTCAAATACTAGATATTATTTAAGTCAAGTCAGCATGCTCCGGTTTGCGAGGAATTTGAAATTTCAACGAAAATAAATACATCCCCTGTTTTATTCAATCAAGCTAGCCCGGTTCACACTGACATTTCTTACCCAGTTTCCAGTCCGGTGCACAATAACCATCCCAGCTGGCACCTCTCTCTCTCAGGTTAGAATAGATTCATTTGTCAACATAATGTCGTCACCGGACAAAGCGTGTTGCGAATCGAAATCGAAATCGATCCATCGCCCTACAGAGACTATAGATTACAGAGGCGCCGAGACACTCAAAAACCGCTAAATTTTGAACGAAAGCGGAGAGTTACCCTTATTTATGTCTCTGTACTTCTCCCTCACGATAAAAATCAATTGATTGGTAAGTAAGTGGTGCTGCCAACATCGTCATCAACGAATTTAACGAAACCAAACAGGTATTTCAAAATAGCAGATACAAAAATTAATTAAACAAATAAAGTAATTAGTTTATATTTCCTGGTTTCGATCTTTACTTACCTCTTCCATATTCCGTACTAGCTTCGCTTCGCAGGAAGTCTCGATTTTTTTCGTCGCCAAAATCAAGAACTAGGATTTCTTGGGAAATATTCATATCCTCTTCCTCTTCTTCACCAGCTCCCGTTTCATTCCTGCAACAATTCAAAATTGTTAGCTCTGTCTTATAAGACTTGTTATGAAATGAATTTATGACACTTTTTTACTTGTCTTATACTCATAAAATAAGGCTTTCTTCTTATACTAATATTTATACTACGGCACTATTATTGACAACAGCTTTTGAAAAAATAAGGCGCATAAGGAAACATAATTTGCGTGAACTTCGGAATTACTGGGTAACGGTTATGGAACCATTACAAAAAAACTAAATACTTAAATTATTTCACCTTGCGGTGTTACATGGTGTTTCTAATGCAAAAATGTATTATTTGTAGATTTCTCAGTACCGGGATACCTGGGTATGAAATGAGGAAGGCAAATAAGAAAGTGACCAATGTTCCAATATAGTTCTTGCCATCTCAAGTCCCTACCACGCGGCCATACCCGGTAATGCTCTATTGAGTAGCTAACCTAGGAGGTGCGATGCTGCGTGGTTCTCGGCAGCCTGATTTCAAAACTGCGATTTTGGGCAGGCGGCTGTGCCACACGGCCAGGTAAGCCTAATATGTTATTCTAATGATTTATTTTGTTTTAGCTCATCAAGTAGCTCCTACTGTACAGTGAAAACTTTTGTAGTGACAAGTATAATAATGCACATGGATATCACAAGGAAAAATTAAATTAATGATTGGAAATGAGATGCATTGATGGAAACTCAAATGACGCAATTATATTTCATTTGACGGATTGCTGGTGCGATTATTATATTTTTGTCCATATTCGCTCCATTTCATTTTATTTTTACGCTTATATATTCATATTATATTCATATCGTATATTACTGGGTACATAAACTCCTATGAAGGTTGCGAATCATAAGAAAATGGCTAGCTGTATGGTGTACTTACGGACGAGCACACCACATCAGCCACCCATGGTGTGTACTATGGTTGTCTATTGTAGAAGGGAAAATTAATCTTCACTGCTTGGTGGTCCAAATCGGAATAACAATTTAATTTATTCCGTATTAGTTACAGGGAGTCAAGGATACCTAACGCTACACAGTTTACTACGATCCTACATCTATGTTATGCTATGCTATGTTATGCTATTTCTCAGTACAGGGATACCTCGATATAAGACAATTTATTATTTTAAAAAGTTGTTTTTTATCGAAATCGTCTTATTTCAAAACATGATTTAAAAACTACAAAGTAAGGGTTAGTAACCCTAAGGGTTGTACTTGTACGAAAGGGTAACGTAGCATTATATCAGATCATTAGAAAAAAAACTAATGTAAACTGCGTTTGATCGTTTTTGATTTGAACACTTTTAAATTTGAATCCCGCGAATTTGCAAGACTTATAAATTAATAAATAGTTTAAATGTCATAATCAATATGGTATCGGTCAATAAACACGATTTTTATGCACTAATTCTGCGTGCTTAATCTGTTCCATATTTCGTTTTACCCAAAGATTCTGATCAACGTTTGATCTGAGAACTAAATATTCGTCGCTTGCAACTGCCAATTAAATCAACCACACACACAATAACCGCACAGTTCACACACGTTTTAGCACATTTATGGTTGCCAGTTGTTCAAATTAAAAACGAACCCCGTTAGTTTGCATGAGCAACCGTTCAAATTACCGGGGCATGGGCCCGCGTATTAACTAGTACACTTTATTTATAACCACCGTCATCCGGGGATACTTGCAACACTTTTGAAGTTTGACTTGGTATAACTTTCGAAATGTACCGTTTAGGTCCAAGTGTAAGTAGCCAAAACTTGTATAGTGGTCAGTACTTTTGATTTATGATTATAAAAAAATTATCAACCAAATGAACTTGAAAATAGGGGTGTTGCAAATTACCCAGTCAACGGGGTTACTTGCAACACTTTTCTGATTCTGATGATCCTAAATTTGATTTCAAATCGAAAATGAGTATTTTTAGTTATTTTGAGTATATTTCTAATAAAACAAGAGATACTGGAAGCATGTTTTGTTTCCCAATTTTGTCTATTACTTTTTTAAAGATATTCAGTGAAACTGCAGCATGTCGGCGTAGTTTAAATTGCCGTTTAAAGGCACGTGAAATTTTTCACAATTTTAATTTTTCTGGAGATGGCAGTAGACAAAATAACATCGTACAGATGCAAACTTACTTTGTACATACTGTCTATTACTATAATTATCTATTTTACAAGTGCTGCAAGCCGCGCCATATTGGAAGTAACAACCAGAATTCATCGTTACTTCTCCAAGTTCATAATATAAACAAAGCTCAAAGTTGCTATTTGTCAGCTTATATGATGCACTAATTGTGTCCAGGAACCAAACGATAAAAAATAATTTCATGTCAATAAACTGACGCAACTTTGCGCATCCATTTTTCCTACTCTGAATGTAAAATTACTTTAAAATCGATCAAATGATACCGTTCTGATTCAAACTTAAAACAGTTTCAAACTTCGAACACTTAGAATAAAATGCTCGCTAATATCGCTAGTGGCTGGCAAAGGGTGAACATGTGCATTCCATAACCTCTGTTCATTAACTCCTATTCCTACCTCCACGAGGTGCCGGCTGGGGTACGCAACTTCGGTTGTCGTATGCTAACAGCAAAGGGGACACAGTGGCTCTCGCCCACATTAAGATGGCAACCCCATCAGCGGGATAAGGACCTTAGGTTAACAGCCTACTGTACCAGAACATAAAAAAAGTTACCGAAAATGAAAGAAGAAATCTCTCTGGATTATTGGCAACGACCTTTAGCATGAAAACACGGACACGAATCGGAACATGGAATATACTGACCCTTGCCCAGCAGGGCAAGCTGGCTCAACTTGCAAGGGAAGCTAGCCGCCTGAAGCTTGAAATCCTGGGGCTGAGCGAAGTCCGCTGGCCGGGTACTGGCGAACACAGGACATCATCCGGGCAAGTCTTGCTCTACTCTGGCATACAAGGTGAAAATGCTACTCGAGAAAGAGGAGTTGGATTCCTACTGAGCCCTGGGGCACATGCGGCCCTGATGAAGTGGGAACCAATAAATGAGCGAATAATCGTTGCCAGATTCAGAACACGGGTAAGGAACCTTACGGCAATTCAGTGCTATGCGCCAACAGATGCTGCCGACCTGCAGACAGCTGAACAGCGTGGTTGAGAAAATCCCGAAGGGGTACATCCAAATTCACATGGGCGACTTCAACACGAAGATTGGCTCAAACAACGCGGATCTTGAACGCGTCATGGCCTAGGAGAGATGAGCGAAAACGTGGAGCTGTTTACAGAATTCTGTGGTAATAACGACATGGTCATTGGTGGATCGCTCTTCCCCCATAGACCAGTGCATAAAGTCACGTGAGTTTCCCGCTACGGCCGAACAGAAAACCAAATCGACCACATCTGCATCAGCCGGAAATGGAGAAGGAGCCTTCTTGATGTACGTAACAAACGCAGCGCTGATATTGCATCCGACCATCATCTTGTTATCGCTGAGATACGTCTGCGCGTCGCACGTGTCCAACGACGGGAGGAAAAAGTTGGATGCCGCTACGACGTCCGCCGATCGGAGAATCCTGAGGTGAAAAGGGCCTTTGTCGAACAACTTGAATCTCGAGCCTCAGAGTTGCCACCTGGTGGAACCTGGTTCACTGACCGTACAGAACAGCTTAAGCGATGGACTGAACATTTTGAACAACTCTTCCTTGTTTCAAATGTCAGAGACCAACAAAACCAGCAGCGTATGACGCCTACAGTTCATCAAATTAATCGCGTCAACTCAGCAGCCATCAAGAGTATGAAATCCAATAGAGCGCCAGGGATAGATCGTATTTCAGCCGAAATTCTCAAAGCTGACCAATCTTTGTCAGCCCAGATGATGCATCAGCTTTTCAGCAATATTTGGGAAATCGCAACTTTTCCGGTGGACTGGATGCAGAGCATATTGGTCAAAGTCCCTAAGAAAGGAGACCTAACTGAATGCGGTAACTGGCATGGCATCATGTTGCTCTGTATTACTCTCAAACTACTCTGTAAGGTAATCCTCAACCGGATCCAGGAGAAGATCGACGCTACTCTCCGGCGGCAGCAAGCTGGATTCCGTGCTGGCCGATCATGTGTAGACCATATCACAACGCTCCGCATTATATTGGAGCAGATCAACGAATTCCAGGACTCTCTTCTGCTGGTGTTCGTTGACTTCGAAAAGGCGTTCGACCGACTCAACCACGAAAACATCTGGGGCGCACTTAGGCGTAGAGGAGTTCCAGATAAGCTAGTCCATCTCATCGAGGCTCAGTACGAGGCGTTCTCGTGCAAAGTTTTGCACGACGGCGTCTTGTCCGACCCCATAAGGGTTACTGCTGGCGTGAGACAGGGCTGCATTTTATCACCGCTTCTGTTTCTCGTCGTTATGGATGAGATATTAGTTGGAGCAATTGACAGTAGACCAAATCGAGGATTGCCTTGGAATCCTCTAACGATGGAGCAGCTAAATGACCTCGACCTAGCCGACGACATTGTCTTGCTCGCACAACGCCGAAACGATATGCAGAGCAAGTTAGACGACCTCTCCGAGAGCTCCCAGGCAGCAGGTCTCACAGTCAATGTAGCGAAAACTAAGTCAATGGTAGTGAACACTGAACCAACTTCACAGTAGCGGGACAACAAGTTGAGCAGGTAGACGACTTTCAATATCTTGGTAGCCAAACAACGCCCGATGGTGGTACCAAGACTGATATAGCCACACGGATCAGGAAGGCCAGGGGTGCCTTTGCAGGTTTGCGAAACATTTGGCGCTCAAACCAGATCACTCTACGTACGAAAACCCGAATCTTTAATTCAAACGTTAAATCCGTACTGCTGTATGCCTGCGAAACGTGGTGCGTCTCAGTGGAGACAACGCAAAAACTGCAGGTATTCATTAACCGGTGCCTGCGATACATAATAACTGATAACTGGATATCCAATGAGGAACTTCATCGTCGGTGTCATCAACGGCCGATAGCCACAGAAATTCGTGAACGTAGGTGGAAGTGGATCGGACACACCTTGAGGAAAGGAGTGAACGAGGTTTGCAGAGAAGCACTCGACTGGAATCCACAAGGACAGCGTAGAAGAGGCAGACCCAGAGGCTCATGGTGACGGAGCTTAGCCAACGACATCCGGGCTCTAGACGAGAACCTGTCCTGGCGACAGGTAAAAGCCATGGCGGGTAACCGTCAGCTGTGGAGATCTGTGATTTCATCCCTTTGCTCCGCCGGACCGGCGGACATGGACACATAAGTAAGTAAGTAAGTAATATCGCTAGTATGATAAAATATTATCCTAATTGTATGCCACCGGATAGAGGACATCCTAACGAACACGGTGGTATACAATATCAATAAGCATACTATTTTATCATATTAGCAATACTAGCGAGCATTTTATTCTAAGTGTTCGATGTTTGAACGGTATAATGGATTAAACTTAACTAAACAATACGTAAACGTCCCTTCTTCAATCTTTAAGGCCCCGACATCAAAAATTATGGTACTTGCAAGCTGTATCTCCACTTGTTTTCATTCGATTTTTATGCAAGTAGCCTTAAAAGAACAACAATAGATTGGCCTTTAATGAAAAAATAAGTTAATAAATTTTGGTTCCATTTTCCCGGAGATATTCCAGATCGTAGTGAGATTTTTTTTGACGTCATAAGAAGCATGTGAAATAAAACTAGAAATCTTCTTAACATAGTGCGCAAAAGTTATCCATTTCATTTGTGGTCAATAAAAATGAACCTTACACTATCCTGTAGAGCGCAAGTTCATGTTCCACACTCCGGAACATCCGGTATCGGTTCTACCGGAAATGAAAATTGGCCGTTTTGAATTCTCTTCTGATTATATGGCAAATGGGGTATCAAATCAAAAGATTTTTCAACGCGAGTCCTTCCGTGGACTTTTGGATGTATTTTGACCCGCTCTGGACATTCCGGAATATCCGTTGTCGGTTCTACCGGAACTGAAAATTAGCCATTTTAAATTCGCTTCAGTAATATGGCAAAAGGGGTATCAAATCAAAGGGGTTTTCAACGTGATTTCTTGGGTGGACCTTAGGATGCATTTTGAGCCGATCTGGACATTCCGGAATATCTGTTGTCGATTCTAGCGGAACTCAAAATTGGCCATTTCAATTTTTCTTCTTGAAGTGTGGAAAATGGAGTATCAAATCACAGAAACCACCCAAGTGCTTGCGTTGAAAATTCCGTGATTTGATATATTTCCAAAGAAAATTCAAACAGGCCAATGAGTTCCGGTAGAACCGACAACGGACATTCCGGAATGTCCAGGTCAGCTCAAAATGCATCCTAAAATAAATGCGACAATGAATGGGACATGGACATTGCATGTAGATTGACACCCACACCACCCTTCTGGTTGCCATCCATGCCAGCAGGGAAAGACATCCGAACGAATTAACTGAAGGTTAAATGAAATTTTTCGTAATCTACACTTTGCATTTATAATTGTAAATTACCTTTCTTGTTAAAATTTTTAGTTTACCGTACCTAAAACGCCAAATACATATCACTTTTGTGGCGTTCCCTTTAAACTACTATTGTACAACACTGTACAATTCCCTAAAACAATTTAATTTAATTTAAATTTAATTTTATCTTCAATTATTCCTTGATGTTAAAGGCCACCAAGGCCGCTTGATCGATGATTTTAGCCTGAAACATTTAGGTAGCAGGAGCTCAAATGTCGTGATAATTATGTGCCTTCTGGAAGTGCATTTTCTTTAATTCACTCAGCAACAAGAAGGAACGAAGGTCTGAACCTCACGACCGATATCCAGATAGATAGATAGATAGATAGATAGATAGATAGATAGATAGATAGATAGATAGATAGATAGATAGATAGATAGATAGATAGATAGATAGATAGATAGATAGATAGATAGATAGATAGATAGATAGATAGATAGATAGATAGATAGATAGATAGATAGATAGATAGATAGATAGATAGATAGATAGATAGATAGATAGATAGATAGATAGATAGATAGATAGATAGATAGATAGATAGATAGATAGATAGATAGATAGATAGATAGATAGATAGATAGATAGATAGATAGATAGATAGATAGATAGATAGATAGATAGATAGATAGATAGATAGATAGATAGATAGATAGATAGATAGATAGATAGATAGATAGATAGATAGATAGATAGATAGATAGATAGATAGATAGATAGATAGATAGATAGATAGATAGATAGATAGATAGATAGATAGATAGATAGATAGATAGATAGATAGATAGATAGATAGATAGATAGATAGATAGATAGATAGATAGATAGATAGATAGATAGATAGATAGATAGATAGATAGATAGATAGATAGATAGATAGATAGATAGATAGATAGATAGATAGATAGATAGATAGATAGATAGATAGATAGATAGATAGATAGATAGATAGATAGATAGATAGATAGATAGATAGATAGATAGATAGATAGATAGATAGATAGATAGATAGATAGATAGATAGATAGATAGATAGATAGATAGATAGATAGATAGATAGATAGATAGATAGATAGATAGATAGATAGATAGATAGATAGATAGATAGATAGATAGATAGATAGATAGATAGATAGATAGATAGATAGATAGATAGATAGATAGATAGATAGATAGATAGATAGATAGATAGATAGATAGATAGATAGATAGATAGATAGATAGATAGATAGATAGATAGATAGATAGATAGATAGATAGATAGATAGATAGATAGATAGATAGATAGATAGATAGATAGATAGATAGATAGATAGATAGATAGATAGATAGATAGATAGATAGATAGATAGATAGATAGATAGATAGATAGATAGATAGATAGATAGATAGATAGATAGATAGATAGATAGATAGATAGATAGATAGATAGATAGATAGATAGATAGATAGATAGATAGATAGATAGATAGATAGATAGATAGATAGATAGATAGATAGATAGATAGATAGATAGATAGATAGATAGATAGATAGATAGATAGATAGATAGATAGATAGATAGATAGATAGATAGATAGATAGATAGATAGATAGATAGATAGATAGATAGATAGATAGATAGATAGATAGATAGATAGATAGATAGATAGATAGATAGATAGATAGATAGATAGATAGATAGATAGATAGATAGATAGATAGATAGATAGATAGATAGATAGATAGATAGATAGATAGATAGATAGATAGATAGATAGATAGATAGATAGATAGATAGATAGATAGATAGATAGATAGATAGATAGATAGATAGATAGATAGATAGATAGATAGATAGATAGATAGATAGATAGATAGATAGATAGATAGATAGATAGATAGATAGATAGATAGATAGATAGATAGATAGATAGATAGATAGATAGATAGATAGATAGATAGATAGATAGATAGATAGATAGATAGATAGATAGATAGATAGATAGATAGATAGATAGATAGATAGATAGATAGATAGATAGATAGATAGATAGATAGATAGATAGATAGATAGATAGATAGATAGATAGATAGATAGATAGATAGATAGATAGATAGATAGATAGATAGATAGATAGATAGATAGATAGATAGATAGATAGATAGATAGATAGATAGATAGATAGATAGATAGATAGATAGATAGATAGATAGATAGATAGATAGATAGATAGATAGATAGATAGATAGATAGATAGATAGATAGATAGATAGATAGATAGATAGATAGATAGATAGATAGATAGATAGATAGATAGATAGATAGATAGATAGATAGATAGATAGATAGATAGATAGATAGATAGATAGATAGATAGATAGATAGATAGATAGATAGATAGATAGATAGATAGATAGATAGATAGATAGATAGATAGATAGATAGATAGATAGATAGATAGATACTCGTGAACGTATACATGCCAGAAATGCAGTCTGCATTGGTCCTTGCTCTAATGATGCGACATAAAGGAATACTTCATCGAGTAAAATATGTTATTAATACAACGATAATGTTAACATAGGCCTACGTCACCCTTTCGTACAGCCCTTAGTGCTGTATACCTTTGGTTTTTTTATTTCGTAAGGTAGACAGTAATGAACTATATAATATTATTAGCATGTATATTTTCGAACTTCAGCTACCGATTAGATTGATTAGATTAGATACTCTTTGAAAACCATTACAAAAAAGTGGATGTAATTATTTTGTTCGATGTTCTAAAATATTTTCATATTTGTAACTCTCATATCATCCACAATATCAATACCAAATTCATTTTTTAAAATATCGCATATTTTTGAATTCGATTGTACTAGTTAGTATTTTATATACTAGTTAAGTCTGCAGACGCGGGAAATCGAAGGTGTAGTATTTCAAGGTCAAAGCAATTTTTCTAAGAAAGAATAATCAGAACTTGATTGATTATGCTACACAAATTTCTTGCTTGCAAAGCGTTATAGACTGGTAGAACACGACCTATTGGATTATTTTTTAATTTTGTGAGAGATGTTTCTTCTAGCAATTTTTCTATGAATGTCGACAGATTCTGCATTCAAAATTCGTTCTGCATTCATTCAGAAACTTTTCTGTTTTAATTTAAGAGCTGCATAAGGCATTTATGCAGAATTTTAGTCTATGGCCCCGAAACATGTACAAAAATTCAATGCAATAGTTTGATTTTTACAAAAACATGTTTTGTAGTTTTTCTAAGGTTTAAAATAATTTGCAAATTGTACTAAAAACGGTAAAAGATGCATCCATGCTTATTTTTAAGGTTACCTTGTCAGAGAACGACGTTTTCTTCCCCAAGACTCTACAGAATCTCGTCCCCATTCACAAACAGCCGGTTCACAAGGTCCTAGACAATATTTAACGTTACACTGGAAAATAACACCGTAGCTTTCAGTAAATCTGAAAGCTTCATATATTGACTGTAATGCGTTTCCATCTTGTGTGAATGCGGGGAATATGCTTGGATCCACAGGGCATCCGTCGTCATCGATGATTTGGAAGGTACTTTTTGAATCCTTAGCCATAGCAACACATGACCGCGCAAAGATACCATATGGAGCTGTTAAGTAAACTAAATTAGTAAGCAGTTAAAATGTAAGAGTAAAAACTGGAGCCTTACTGTCCTCTGGAATTTCAATTCGGAATGTCAAACGATCTCCAATGCGAACTGTTTCCACTTCACGACTTCTTGCATCTAGGATGCGAATTCTCGGTGGTGGTGCTTCCGGTGATGAATTAATGTGTATCATTTCTGGATCTCGAATCGGGAGCATTCCGAAGGAGATATTCTTTGAACTCATGTCGTAGGTACATTTAACCTTATAAATTTTATCCGCTTTTGTCATAACAACTGAATGATGTTGCAATACAACTGTGTTACTGTAGATACCCGTCTGAAAAGTAATTAAATTAGTCAGTTCAGTTGATAACAACTTCGTTCACTATATCGTACAGCACTCTGTGTGTTACAATCCTGTCCACCCATTGTCAAATCGAGTCGGAAGGAATCTGAATTAATCACGTCAATGTTACAAGTTTCGGACCGTCCTAATGCGTAGATTCTGCCGTTGAATGGTTTATTAGTTCTGACTTGAACAGCAATTCTTGTGTCTTTACAATGTACAGATACTGAAACGATAAAAACACGATTATTTACACGGTTATTTAACAGGCGTTATGCAATATAGTCATAGGTTTATTACATGATCTATGACATGTCCATTCTTTATCTATGGTGACTGGTACCCGAGAGGCTAATGTCTGTACCGGCACTGGTATAAGAGGCTTATGTCTGTACCGAAAATCAGGTCTCAGACAGGACGCCATAAGAGGCTTATCGGTAACTAAAAACAGGTCCCTGACAGGACGTCATGCTTTCGTAGCAATGGGTTGCATTCTCAGTCACCTCGCTGGTCGACTGCTGGACTGCTCGATTGCTCAACTGGTTGACTAGACTGCTCGACTGGACTGGTTGATTAGACTGCTCGTTTTGATTACTCGACTGGACTGCTTAACTGAATTGCTCGACTCAACTGTTTGATTCGACTGCTCGATTTAACTGTTCGAGTGGACTATTAGACTTAACTACTCGATTCGACTACTTGACACATTTGCTTGACTTACTACTCGACCCGACTGCTCGACTTAACTGCACGATTGAACTGCTCGACTGGACTGTTCGATTTAACTACTCGACTGGACAGCATGATTTATCTACTCGACTAGACTGCTCGACTCAACTGTTCGATTCGACGCTCCACTCAACTGCTCGATTCAACTGCTCGAATGAACGGCTGGACTAAACTACTCGATTGGACTATTCGAACGGGTTGCTCGACTCAACTGCTCAACCTGATTGCTCGATTCAACTACTCGACTAGACTACTCGATTTGATTGCTCGACTCAGCTGACAGCTTGATTCAATAGCTCGACTAGACTGCTCGACTTAACTGCTCGGTTCAACTACTCGACTCAACTGTTAGACTTAACTGCTCGACTGAACCGCTTGACCCGAGTGCTCGACTAGACTGCTCAACTCAACTGCTCGACTAGACTACGCGATTCAACTGTTTGACTAGACTAATCGACTTAACTGCTCGATTAAACTGCTCGACTGGACTGCTTGATCAAACTGCTTGACTCGACTGCTCGGTTCACCTGCCCTACTCGACTGCTCGATTCAACTACTCTTGACAACTACAACTTGACTGAACAACTTGATTTAACTGCTCGACTAGACTGCTCGATTTAACTGCTCGACTCAACTGCTTGACTTCTGTTTGATTCGACAGCTCGACATAACTGCTTGATTTAACTGCTCGACTGGACTACTCGACTCAACTGCTCGTCTAGACTACTCGACTCGACTGCTCGACTCAGCTGCTCAATTGGATTACTCGACTCAACTGCTCGACTCGACTGCTCGAATGAACTGCTCGACTCGACTGCTTGAATGAATTGCTCGACTCGACTGCACGAATGAACTGCTCGACTCAACTGTTCGACTTAACCGCTTGACCTTACTGCTTGACTAAACCATTCGATTCGACTGCTCGACTCAAGTGCTCGACTAGACTACTCGATTCAACTGCTGGACTGGACTACTCGACTTAACTGCTTGATTAAACTGCTCGACTGGACTGCTCGATTTAACTGTTCGACTTGACTGCTCGACTCGACCAGTCGTTTCATCTGCTCGACTTAACTGCTCGACCAGACTGCTTGACTAAACAGCTTGAGTTTACTGCTCGATTAGACTGCTCGACTTGACTGTTCGACTCGACTGATCGACCCAACTGCTTCACTCAATTGCTTGATTCGACTGCTCGACTCGCCTGCTCAACTCGATTGCTTGTCACGATATCATACGGTCGGTGTTAAATCAGACCGGACCAAGTGGCAAAATTTTAAAAAATGAGTTAATGATAGCAAACGATCAAGAATTTTCTAAGCAACATTTTACTCTAATCAGACTTCATAAATGTTGCAAACAACCAGAAGTTTTTACTCAATTAAATAAAATTCAATATGACTATAAAAACTATTTGTTTCAGTTTCCGGCTTTGACTCGTTTATGTACAGCATTTTCAAAATTTTCAAAATTTCAAAGAATTCAAGTATTTATTTACTAAATTTTAACTTAAGTTAACAAATTTCCTACTGTACTTCGTCGGCGCAAAACATTCGAGCCTCCTCTACGAAGCAGAAACTATACGCAGCATGTAGCGACATGCAGGTTCATGAGGTTCATGCACGAGTTTAACGGACTTCAGCATATTATAACTTTGGATATAACACCGAATATGTTACGACGAAGACTTAACCTGTACTACAGAGGTCAATTATATAGTGTTTAGATTTTATGTATTTATAATTTACTTAAGTCAATATTTTCTTTATAACTGTAATTCAATTAGTGCTTAAGGGCAAAAAACCTACAGAAGCCAGAACACATACAAATACTAACTCTTTAATTGACATTTTTCATAAGAAAATTACACGAATGTGCTACCGTGGACTCTCGCTATTATGAATGACATGTTATTCTAATTGAGCGGGTTCACTTTTCATTTCGTCCGGTCAGCTTTACTGTCAATTGTATATGTTTTTTTCACCTATTAATACGAACGTACTCGGCATTGGCAGAGCTCAGATTACAAAAATCCTATTTAAGACGTCCGCATTAGACGTCCCGGTACGTCCCGGTATTACACGGTACGTGTAATTATTATATTTTGTACACTAATATATTTTCCTTTCTGTGGTGTTTAAATATTTATACTTGATGAATACGTAATTTATTTTTAGAACTGTCCACGTAATGTTTTTTTTTACAGATTTTTCTTATAGTTTTGGATTTCTAATGTATTAAGAGGAGATTTTTCAAAATTGTTCGGGTTTGGACCGAAGGGTCATGAGTTCATGAGTTTTTGTATCGTCATTTCTTTTTCTCTGTGGGCTTATCACAGCAACCAGTACTTTGACCTAGTGTAATATTGCCCGGGTGTATGCTGTAAGCAGCACTGCATTTCTAAGTTTTTTCGTTATTGAGTAAGTAATAAGCTTATATCTCGGGTACTTTTTCATTTCGACGTATCTGCAAATGAGAGATTCTCTTCGTGTCTCCTCTCTTCCGCTGTTTACGGCGATACTAATGCATTTTGACACATCAGCTTTGCCTGAATTGGTTGCCGGAGTCACTAGCTAGCCAACTGTTTTGAAAATTTTCTTTTCAATGCACTAGTATCGCCGTAAAAAGCGGAAGAGAGGAGACACGAAGAGAATCTCTCATTTGCAGATACGTCGAAATGAAAAAGTACCCGAGATATGTTTTTATGCGTGTTTGTGTGATGAGGGTTTACGTTTTTCTCGAAGCATGCCCTCCAATACCAAGCCTATCCCGCCTCGCTGTATTTGACATTAGCGAGTCCTCAATAGGCTCGGAACATTAGCTCAACAGGTCCTCGTGATCAGTACACTTCATTATAAGAAGCTCCAGAATTATTTTCAGCATCTAGGACCTGAACAGCCCTGGGTCTCTATGTGGTTTCCGTAAATCCGGATCGCTGGAACCATGTTCCAGATCCAAAACAAATTTGTACAATTGGCAATAAAACCAAACAATGTAGGTATCGAAATTCATGAAATCACTCCAGAAGTTAATTTTTATTCATTTTGTGTCCATTTGAAAATTTGTTTCTGGAATTCCCTTCGCTGGTTCAAGAACCAAACTTGGGCAATAAATGATAAAGCTAGAACCATTTTATTAAGTTGGGATGGTACCCAGCCGAACAATTATAGGTGTTAAATTTCCCGTACACATAACGGTTAAGATTCGAAGCCACGACCATTCGCTCGTCATGGCAGACTCTGTAACTTTGCAGCGAGGGAGCCCCCCGAGCATAGTTTATGGACTTATTGATAAAAACAATAAGTTGATTGATAAAACAACGTTTTGAAAATTTGATGTCTCCTGATTTCCTAGTTTTCTAAGGAAAAAGGCAGTCTAAGGAAAAAGTGACAAAATCTTGCCGTCCCTACAGCTCATAAATTCTTTACGGTGATTAAACCTAGAACAATTTTATTTCTCTGCTGGAGAAGTACACGAGAAAAAGTGACAAAGTCGTGATCGTCCCAGCAAGTTGAAGATTTTTTATGTTTGTAAGAACGATACGTGTTGTGCCCTGTGCTGTATTAATAGCGACGATTAATGCTAGGCCAATTTGATATCTGTGTAAGGGAAGTGCGCTACAGTTGTAGTGTAATTTTATATGTATGCGTTTGTTACCATTTCATTGGAAGGGTAGTGTAATTCGTATATTGATGTAAATGTAGCCAATTGTTGCATACACTTCGACCTAATACAGGTCGGACTCAATTATCCGGGTGAAATGGTAGGTCTCGTCGTCCATAACCCATTTGCTATGTACTTGTGCAGAACTTTTTTGCGTACGAGCTGTTCTTTCGACACTATTTTTCAGATCTTTGCACACCTGATGAAAAGACTCACACAGTGTAAACAATGCACTTTGAACTTTCTGCATGCAAAATTTCAATTAATTTTGCCCAACGGTTCAAAAGTTATAGCAATTGGAGAGTGTTGCGATTTTACCACGGGCACCTTTTACTTTGTAAATTTTTACCTCCTTGCCACAAATCTGCCTCCCCCTCACCCTCCCCCTCACCGCATCCATGGCGTTTTTCCAATATCAATGGCCTAATGCTGAACGTGCAAAATCTGTAAAACGAGTAAAACCGGGCTAAAAGTTAATCTGGACGCATAGAATAACTTATAATTCAGGGCTGGAGTGTCGCAAAAAACCCATAAATGATTGTACTACAGTATCTCTATCCAGCTTTAAGTTTCACAGTATCGCATTTCTCTGGCTCTGATCAAAATTCGAATTTTTTTAATAGAGCTCATCATAGCCTGCACAGTTAAAGATGCGACTGAATCAGCATGTATCTTTCATTTTGAACCGTCCCCCGCTTCGTCGAAATCGTCATATAAATAACAATACAAATGTATTAAAAAGAAAACTTTCTTCTACCTTCAGAACAGAGCACACGCGAAGGGAATCTGTCAATGTCACATACGTTCTGTTGAAAAAGTACCCGAGAATAAGCCTAGGATAACCTATCCTGCTGTTCTATGATGGTCAAAGGTGAACGGTCCAGGTCAAACTAAACAAAGTTCAGCGCATGGCTTGTTTTTCAGTTACCAGTGCCATGCGTACCACATCTACAGCGGCCATAGAGGCTATGCTATGTTTTTTTACCGATGGTTCTGCACAGGCTCGTAGTCTGTGAACTCGTTATTAGGGAAACTATCTCATTGGTAAAGTAACCCACCGTGTTTCAAGCAGAAGTATAAGCGATATACATCAATGCAAAAATATGCTTGAAACGAAAATTGATATCTTTACGGCAGGCCAAGCTGCACTCAAGTCCGCTAAAGTCCGGAGTGCAGCACGGCATTAAGGGAGCTAACCCGCCAAAACAAGGACTTATTGCTTTGGGTGCCCGCCAAGGTGACTAATAAGCATTAAAACAAGCAGTAAATCAACTGCTTATTGGCATATCTGGCATTTTAAACTGCACGTTGTTGTATATTAGCTTTTTGACTGCATAGGTGTTGTAAATTGGCATCCAAAATTCTATTCAAACAAAAGGTCGTAAACAAGTTAAACAGTTTATTTACCCAAAACCGGCAATTAGATAAAGACTACCAAACTTAGCGCATAGAAAACTATGCACAATTATGAAAATTCACGTAGCTGCTTTGCAATTGCGGCACTCTTGCTTTATCTAGACATAACTTTTTGAAAGTTTTCCTCCTACTCCATACTAAGTATGAAGCCAAATTCTCAAAATGGCCATTGATTTTTTGACCATGTAGTACCGAATCGGGGCACAGGATTACATCTGTCTACCTCAACTCCTTCAATGGGTATGAGCAGTCCGTAAACTGACAGCAATCGTGGCTTACCACAAAATACGACCATTAAGACTGTCGCAGTGGCCTTTTAGCCCAATACCCTTCTGGCGTACAAAAAAGACACATCGTATACATACTCGTAGACGGTAACTCGGAGGGTCATAAAATTATGTTTAAGGAATCGCTTGTTTTTTGAATAGGTCTTAACTGCAAACGAGAGATTCTCTTTATGTCTCCTCTATTACGCTTATCACGGGTGCCTAAAAGCGTTTCAATGCAATTTTTCTTAACAAATAGGGATAGCTAGATTTTGACGCCAGCAAGCATTTCATGGGAAAAAGCTGCATTCGAGTGTATTGGCATCGTCGTGATAAGCATAAGGGTGCCTACTAGGGCTGTCTAACCGGTAGTACCGGTAGTACCGAAACCGGTAATACCGGCCAATTTTTGGATACCGAAATACCGGTTTTGGAAAGGCAAAAAACCGGTATTTCCGGTATTTTCTAATCTGAACTAAATTTGATAGAAGATTATAAAACTCTTAGGAAAACAAATTGGTGTTAATGCAGACGAGATTCTTTGACTACTAACAATGAAGATAGTGAAATTGTGGGTCAAATAACTATAGTTCTTGAATCCGTTTAAGGCACAGGAGAGCATCTTTGCTGTAAAAATGTTTTATTGTATGAACCAGACGTCGCGTTTCAATTTATTTTTGAACAACTTGATATTTAAAAACCACAAAATTATTCGAAGCTCTCAAATAAAGAATTTAGGAAACAAGTTCAGGGCCCAGAAACATCACTTACAATAGTATGTTGTTTTTTAACTATGAATTAATGAAGCTTCAGTTTTAACTGAAGCAGCGCCGCTTCATTTCAAAATTGGCTTCAATCAGCGTCATTGAACCGATTTTTAGTTCATCATGACGACCGGTTTTAATGTTTCATTTGTATTTCTCTATCAAAGTCCAGCCATTTTGAATTCAATTGAATTGATTTTGAGTAACATGTCCTACCATTTAACGCATATTATGATTAAACTACTCAACATCGACAAATCGTGCCTGAGACTGTCATTTGACACAGCCTCTAGCTTCAGGTGAAGTTTGCTAGAAACGCTCTGTTCAACAAATGAAACAAGTCACTTCATATGTGAAGCGAAGGTAAGAGAAGGCAGCTTCATTTATTTGTTTCGATAACGCCGGGCCCTGATCAGAATACGGGGACCTTTGCGCCTTTTGAGTATTCTTGCCATCAAAGGATCTGCCAGGAAAGAATTTGGAATATTTTTCAAGTCTTTCGAGTGATACATTAAACAAGGAGATGAAATCTGCATGACTGATAACAGAGAAGAGAAGATATCTGTGAAGGATTATGAAGAGGATGATGCTATGCAAGAGTTCCGGTTTGGAGATGGAGGAAAAATTCGTGACTGTAGGAGACCGGGGCATTAATTATGCTGTAAACTTCAATACAAGATATTTGTAAATAATTAAAAGCGGGTTTCCCTACTTTAAATTTGAAGAAATGAAAGGAAAATTCCTGATGCGCTTAGAGTCGTTCGACAGACATCGATGAAAGCGGAAGTTTTTTCAATTGTTGGAAGCGTTGGTAATAAAATTCGTTCTAGTAACGGAAATACATCGCTTAGAGTATTATATCTGCTTAAATTTTACATTGATAAGCAACAATACTGAAGCTTAAGTTTAAAAATAAAAAGATTTACTGAAAAACATCGACATTTCTATTGATTTCGAATAATCTGCCAATACCGGTATTTTACCGGTACTACCGGTATTTTCTGCGCCAATACCGAAATACCGGTTTTCACCAAAAGCGCCCAATACCGACAGCCCTAGTGCCTACAGACTACAGAGTGCAAGCGACAGCGACGCGACGCGACTTCGCTCACATTCATTTAAGGAGACACCGAAAGTGGCTCACGTTATTGTGTTAGAGCGACACACACTGTACTGTACATCTCATGTGTTCGTTAAAATCCTAAACGTTTATTTGAATGTTGCATTAGTATTGGTAATATGTCAAATGGTAGAGCTTGCAAATATAAACACAGCTAATTTGCAGCCAACCGCCAATCGAGCCAATCGACTACGAATATCCCGAAATATGGTTTATTTTCTTTATCAAGACATTCCGATTCATCTAAGATTTGCAGCAGCAATCCTATTGATCATATAGATGCATTCAATAGGATGGCTAATTAATCCGTTTGTATTGAAGGCTAGTTTTTGATTGCTGGTCAGCTGTTAGTTTGTTTACATTCTCTAAGCTCATCGATGCGGCAAAAGCAGAAAACACTTTAAAAGCTCATTGATGTGGCGAAACTTTGAGACCGTGGTGCTGTTTTTTCGGAAAGCGCTAGTGCAACGAAATATGTCCGCAACCAAATATCTATTAACCAATTCCAGATTATACGTTTTATGAACACATAATGATCTATATGATCCGTTGAATTTATTTTCCATTAGCAATTATGTTTTGCTGAGCGTTTGTTGATAGAGTAGGGCGGGGCATAAGTGCGATGTTAGAAGTTGTCATAAATTTTCGTGAGATATAAAGAAGGACAACAACATAATATATTTTATAGTGATGCAGTAACTCAATGTCTTTACATTCAACTATATATCATGTGCGGTAATAGTGTTTTACAAAATAAATTCTTCTTTCTTCTGATCAAGTGCCGATTCGCACTTTTACCCCACTAGCGGGGCAAAAGTGCGAATACCGCAGGGCAAAAGTACGAAGCTCGAATCTATGAAATTAGCACGGCAGTGGCTAACAAAATCATATTATCTCCAATCTGCGGAATGTTTTGGTAAGGAATATTCTCAATTTGCACCTTTACTATTTTGTGCTGGTGTATTGAAGCCTTCGTCTGATCGAAACTTTTCCAAACGTTTGTTTTTAGTTTCATCAGCCGAAAAACATTGTTTTCCTTCGGCCAACATCTGTAGAGCACACAGTTTTCTGCTGATCTTCCATTTCTGGTATCTGTAATATAGTACCTAAAGTTGTATATAATTACCCAAGGAGCAAAACGGCAGCCCTTAAAAGAGCAGGTGTGGAATAAGAGTTGTGTAATAGCATCCGGTGCTGAATAAGCGAATTTGCTGAAGTACGTGTTGTTTAAACGTTATATCCCATATTTTTCCTAGCTTCTAATCAACATCTACATGTTGTTATTTAAGTGTGGAATGAGAGTCGAATAGGCATTGTGCAAACGTATCAGCAGCACAGCTGGTGTGGAATACCGGTCGCTTAAAAGCTACCGTATCAGCTAAGAGCCAATGTGGAGAAAAAGTAGAATAAGAGTGGAATAAGCATTATGCAAACGTATCAGCAGTATTACAGAAAGCACGTGTGGAATAGTAGTGGAATAAGGATGGAATAAACGTGGCGCAAACGTATCAGCAGCATTGCTGACAGCAAGTGCAGAATAAAAGTGGAATAAATGTTGCGCAAACGAATCAGCAGCATCGCTGAGAGCAAGTGTGGAATAGTGATGGAAAAAGGGTCGAATGAAAGTTGCGCAAACGTATCTGCTGCATTGTTGAGAGCAAGTGTGAAATATGTGTCGATTAATCGTCGTACAAACGTATCAGTAGCACCACCAAGAGCAGGTGTGGAATAAAAAGTGCTTGATGGCAGCCAATAACACCAATAAATTGAATTACACTTTATAATTTATATAAATAAATTTATATTAGGTACACTTTATTTCTTTTTTTACAGATTAAGAATAGAAAAAATTTGCATTACCACTTTTAGCCGAGACAAGTTTTTGCTGGTCGTGGCAATCCTTTTATTTGTTGTTGTCTTGACGGTACCCAAGTAACAATTTGGGTTTTTTTACACTTGTATGATGGCATTTAAGAGCAAAATTGTGCTTGAAAGCTGTAATAAGAGATACAAATACAACTCGACAATACAACTCACATTGTTACTTGGGTATGTATCTTCTCCCTCGGCGTGTCGTTATCCCTCGTCCAAGGCAACCAGCTCTGCATGGCGCTTTGCGAGTTACTCACAATAAAAAAACTTTGGATGAAAAAAACTAAATCCGATCCGATGACAAATATACGTAGCGATTAGCTCAGGAAGCAGTACTATCTGCGTAAACTAATGACGGGGTGACAAAAGTACTATTCCTCTGCGGTACTAACACAAACCACTTCTGCTGTTAACTAATCACTGCTGCTGCTAACTAATAACATAACATCACTGCTGAACACAACTGAACAATCGCGCACAATGTTCCCAGCTAGCCGAAAGTTCTGGATTTCCAGTTTCCACTGAATTTCACTCAGTAGCACTGCTCACCGTCGTTAATATTCAAGAGAAAAAAAACTTTGCGTTGTGAGTGTGTTATGTTGCTGGTATTGCTGGTGGTACAAGCGAAATACTTTAGCACAAATAGTTTATTAAATGTTTAACATGTGCAGAGTAAATACTTCTAAAGCAATCTTGTACAGCAGAGGCCATACATGATTTGAGAAACTACTCTTCAGCGCTTAAATGTATTTTAGCCCATTTTTGTTCCACGCTTGACAAACTTAAACTGGTAAATCCACATCGGCTAAAAACTCGGCGCCTGTCATATGTCAGATTATCTCAGTTGTGTTCGTCGATGGCTTCCGATTGTCAGGATGTAAGTTCGAATCCGGATGAATGAAAAAAGTATAATGGCAGGCTTGATAAATTTTGAGTCAACCAACGATTTCCTACTAAGTCTCTCATGAAATTATAAAAACTCGAATACAAAAGTGAACATGAAAATAACGAAACCCACAAAATAAAATAACAGTAGATACTTCCTGCATATTTTATGCCTTTTGCTTGTCTAAATGTTGAACTGCTGTGGAATAAACGTAGCTTCAGTGTCATTAGCAGCAGTTTAACAAACATCTCTATGCGTACTGAATAAACGTTTTACTAAACGTTGATTAACAGTCATACAAACGCATCTTCCACGTCCATATTCAGGACTGTGCTGTTTAAATTCTCCAAAACCAACTGTATAAGCATTGAACAGAGGTGTTTAGATATACATTAAAAGCAACTATACAGCATGTGCTGAATAAAAGCTGTCGGTGAAATGTTTAATAAGCAAAACTTGTTCCTTGGGTAGCTATACATTTTTGCCTCGTCCATGAATCGCACTTTTACCCCGTCCGTGAATCGCACTTTTACCCCGCTAAGCACTTGACGGGGTTGGATTAAATTACGGAAAAGTAAAATATATTTTGTAAATTCTTTTCACCGTATTTTCAAAACAAATATGTGAGTGATGTAGAAGGCTGCTACAAATTTTCAACAAGTAATATCCTCCTGTTGATATCGTATTTGCCGTATAACGAAAAAAATTACATTACAATTACAATTACAATTACAAAATTACATCAAAACCGCCCTAAAATAACATTTGCACATAACTCAGCAACTATGCTTCGTAAGCAACCAAAGTTTACGTTAGATTCAAGCTGTCAAAGTAGTCACCCATCCATGCCAATGTAGTTAATTTACTCGCAATCTGCACCGATAAATCATTGAATCGCACTTTTACCCGCATCGCACTTTTACCCCTCCTTACTCTATATACCGGGTCGATAAAAGGAATGACAAGATTTAGGAAATTCTAACAGCACTGGAAGCACTGATTACGTGCTCTGCCAATACATATGCATTTTTAAGGCATGAAACAATATATGCATCGAACGGTAGCCATTTATCCAGCCATCTTTGAGCCATTTTCGGTTTCCCCTTAAATACGCAGCTCTTTTTCGTCGGAAGCAGGGCTACGTATTTGTGGGCTACGAACAATGTGAGCGAAGTCGCGAAGCGTTGCTGTCGCGTGCACTCTGTACGGGGCCTAAGGGAGGAAACACGAAGAGTATGTCTCATTTGCAGTTAAGACCTATTCAAAACTCAGGCCAGAATTATACTAAATTATGCTTGTGTCTTCGCTTCATCGCGTCACTACGAATTATCTAAATACGAGCATGAGTGAGGGTAATGAGTATCTAGTATCTACATCCGTGCCTTAGCCACGTTAGGAGTTTGTAGTTTTTTTTATCAAATTGTGGAAACTAGAAATATCTTTTGATCTTTTAATTCTTCTTTTACCGCATTTTTAAGACAGATGTTTGATAATTAATTATTTCCTATTGAAAAGATTCAACCAAATAATGTGCAAATTAATAAATTTGCTTTACAGTGAATGTGATGGAGACATTTGCTGATTTTGTCCCTGAGAATATTGATATTTAACATAAAATCGAACAATCTTACCATCGTAGCAGGTTCCGGTCTTATCACAGTTTGCATCGTTTCGTGTTGAATTATTTAATGTTTCGTCTTGCACTGTGTCGAATACCACTGGTAGAGTTGTTTCTCCTTGCGAAGATTCTGCAACAATGAAACGCATAAGTATGTTAGTAGTTAGTATGTATATTTTAGGAATTTTTAATTTTTAATTTAGGAATTTTTACACTCATTTTTCGAGGTTTTCAAGCTGTAGAGTCCACAGACAATTGCTTTTATAAAAACCCGATTTAATCCACCTAGTGGTGAAAGGAACCTTTGTTATACATTCTTACTTGCTATTTGAGATAGAGATCAGCGATTGCTTCGTTTCTGTGATTAAATTATTAATGCATTGAATAATTATGACATTTTGCTCATAAGAAGTTTATTGAAGAATATACGTTAGTTAAACAACGATTTGTAACTTTATAATATGGCGTTGGAAAACCTACACGTGTTGTACAAAATACAACCAGGCTTCATTTTCAGTTTTTTGCTCAGTAGATGCTCATTTGCCTGCAGCGCCTCAACGAAACCGAATTCGAAAAAGTATTGTAAACGGAAATTGTAAAGCTAATTATTATCTACATTATTGTTGAAGAAAGCATAGTTCTATCTCTTGTATTTAAGGCGCTATGCGATTGCTACCCCGTTGGTAGCCAAATGAGCGCTCTTTTTGCTACCAACGGGGTAGCAGCCCCATAGCGCCGTAAATACAAAAGATAGATGCTTTCTTCAACAATAATGTAGATAATAGTTAACTCTACAATTACCGTTCACACTACTTTTTCAAATTCTGTTTCGTTGAGGCGCTGCAGGCAAATGAGCATCTACTGAGCAAAAAACTGAAAATGAAGCCTGAATACAACAGCGTGAGTAACCGAAGATTAATAAAAATTGATGAAAATTATTCAAGAAAACTCTATGGATGTGAATCAAATAGAATAGAATACAGAAAATTATGCATAGTTCCAAAACCTATAAACTAGACTTTTACTACGCAATGTATATGGTAAAGAATAATATTTCCTCTTACAACTTGCTTTTACTTGCACTTACTCAAATTAGTAACAACCAACTTACCCTCACTCAGTAATTTCATGAAAAAAGGATCTATCAAAATTTATAGGTGCTCCTATTTTGTTCAAATTTTGTAAACTTATTCAATTTCCATAAATTTTATGAAAACCAATGCACTACGCAGCGTTAACCAATAGATGAATTATGTTCCGAAGACGTGTCGATTTCTATCTCAAATAGCAAGTAAGACCGTATAACAACCCAAGTAACAATTCCAAGTTTTATTACGTTCGTATAGTGGTTTTCATGACCAATTTCATAAAACCGCCAATAAAACTATGAGCTCCATCAGAACTTTCTGATGACCGCTATAAAACTGGTTTCTGACCAAGTGGCCCACTCCTCAGAATGTTTTCATAACCGCTATAAGAATCAAGCTATAAGCTCAAGTAGCTGTATTACGCTCTGCTCAAAGCAGCAATAAAACTGCTTAAGCTTTCGCTGCTTGACAGCCATCGCCGTAATTTAAAAAATCAGAGGGGTTGTGTACAAGACACGACCGCATATATAGGTGACGCAGGACTACGTAAGTCTCTTTGTAGTGATAGTAGCATGTATTCATGCTTGTAATCATTCTATTCTTCATGTATACATGCTATATGCAACATATATACATGCTACATGCGTTGTATGTAACATTTATCAAAGAAGTAACATTGCATACGTTCAATTCTCAAAAGAATGTGCATTTGAAAACAATTTAACAAAATCAAGAACACAAACTATTGCTCTCCTGCTACCTTACTGAAATTAAAGATTGTTTTTATTACCCATGGTTTCCCACGTTGAAGGTATTTTATCAATTCAATCCTATTTTATCAACAGCACATCTTTTCACTACAATTCTAATGAAACGGCAAGCATGCGTATTCATACAGAGTCGTATTATAACCGAACAGTACAGCTGTTGCACATTTTTCCAACACAGATATCAAGTTCGCCGAGGTTTAATCGTCTCGCAGTAAAGAATTTGCGATTTGTTGGGACAACGAACTTGTGTCATTTTTTCTGGCACACTTCCCTAACACAGACATCAAATTAGACTAGGTTTAATCGCGTTCGTAAGAAATCTGTTGGCACGAGGGGGCTTTAACACTCTTTCTGGCGTACTTCCCAAGCAAGGACATCAAAATGGTCTAGGTTTAACCGCGGTGATAAGAAATCTTGTTGAAATGAGGAAACTTCGTCACTTGTTTTGGCTTACTTCCCAGGCACAGATATCAAATTGGTATAGGTTTAGATCATCGTAAAGAATCTTCCAACCAATCACGAAGCGAGAATTCTGGTAAAACATAGGTTCATTATTTTCAATTTTTCAATAGTTCAACATCAAGAATCCATACTTTTCTTCATTTGGGTCAATTCTTAGAAGATTTTCCGAACGATTGGTGTAAGAATATTGAAAATCGATCGGAAAACCGCTGAGCTATTAGTGCTCAAAACCTTTCATTTTTCGTGACGCTCGCATTTTTCGATTTTTTGGAATGACACCCTATCTCAAAACTTGCCGTAAGACGTAGTCCCACGTCAAAAAGCTTTTCGCTTGTCGCATTTCGCTTTTCGTATTTCGCTTTTCGCTTTTCTGGCAAAAGCTAAATAAGTTCACTAGCTTTGTCAACTTGTAAATATATCTGTGAAAAGAAAAGTTTACTGACATATCATTCTGAACGATTTGGTTTATACCGACCAGAGTAAAATATCCCATAGAATATTTATTGAATTTTAAGCAATTTCATTGGCTTGCAGCATGTGCGCGTTTAATTTCATCGTGCATATTGATATGATAGGTCGATAAAATCAGTGCGCCACTGATTAATCGAAAAAGTTTCTAAAGATGAAACATAGGAAATTATGTTACATTGCATGAAAAAAACTATTGCTGACACCGCTCATCAGCCGGTTCCCACCCTCCCCAGTCACGGCCCGCCCAGCCCGCACCAATGTCGCTGGTGACTGTTCTCTTCATCTTGAGCTTTCGTTTCATTATCCCCCAATATTTCAATACTGAACGAACCCGGGGACAATTTGATGCACTCATCTCTTTTGAGATGAACTTAAGTCCATTGTCCATTGTAGCATGAAGACTTGAAGGCACCTAGCCCCAGGGGCGGACTGGCCCACCGGGCAACCGGGCAAATGCCCGGTGGGCCCCAGTAAAAATTTCGTCGTTATACAAAATGAGATTTTCCAAAATTTTTATTTCAGTTAAACTCTTTCTACGACTCACGAATGTTCAATTGCTGGGGCCCCATGATTTATGAAATCAACCGATTTGATGATTGAAAACTCAGCTTCAAATGGAACTGTTGGGGCCCCGAACTTTAAACCAAAATTTCTCTTTCAATCAAACTTTTTCTATGACTCACGAATGTTCGATCGCTGGGGCCCCATGATTCATGAAATGAACCTAGTGATGTCCGATTTTTTCAGTTAATCGATTAGTTAATAATCGATTACTTTTTAGGCAGCCAATAATCGACATCGATTAATCGGCGCTGCATGATCGATTAATCGAAATAATCGATTAGTTATAACCTTTACGTCCCCGACACCAAAAAATAACTTTGCGTCCCGTAGTACTATCCACGAGTGTTTTGGAATGTGCCAGACTTAGGCTAGTTACATAGAAAACGAGAAGACCGCATTTTTTGGGTTTTGTATAGAAAAAGTCGCAGGGTATTACCCAGTTTTCTAAAAATTCCTTACAAAATTCCGTGTCTGACAGACTGACAAATTTCGAATTATTTTTTGACGGTGGCACGGTTAATATCTAGATTAAGTTTAGTTTGGTTTTTAGGCTTCAGCGTAGTATTTAAACCGACCCTCTGCGTGCAAACTGGATGATTAAAAGCAAAGCCTTTGGGTTAAACATCCTTTCTAAGATTTGACCCATCTTTATCGACAGACTTCACAGCCAACTATTAGAGTACAAGGCAGTTACGGGGCTATTGCAACAATCCTACTGACTCTATCTAGGAGCACCACCTAGCTGAGATTTGAACATACGACTGCTGGTTTCTTAGATCAGCATCGTACCTCGAAACCAACGAACTGGCTGATTGTGTGTGGTTAATTTAGAAGGTAAGCGCCTGCCACTGTAATAATTAAATTTGTTAGAAATTGTCAAATAATAAAATTTTAAATAATCCGCCATAATCGATCGGCCAGTTAATCGATTATCAAATAATCGGAACATAAAGCAATCGATTAAAAATTAATCGATTATTTTAGCGGATAATCGATTAGTTCGATTAATCGAGAAGTAATCGGACATCACTAAATGAACCGATTTGATGATTGAAAATTCAGCTTCAAATGCAACTGTTGGGGCCCCGAACTTCAAACCAAAATTTCTCTTTCAATCAAACTTTTTCTATGACTCACGAATGTTCGATCGCCGGGGCCCCATGATTCATGAAATGAACCGATTTGATGATTGAAAATTCAGCTTCAAATGGAACTGTTGGGGCCCCGAACTTTAAACCATAATTTCTCTTTCAATTAAACTTTTTCTATGACTCACGAATGTTCGATCGCTGGGGCCCCATGATCCAATGGGACTATTGGGGCCCCGAACTTTAAACCAAAGTTTCTCTTTCAATCAAACTTTTTCTATGACTCACGAATGTTCGATCGCTGGGGCCCCATGATTTATGAAATCAACCGACTTGATGATTGAAAATTCAGCTCCAAATGGGACTATTGGGGCCCCGAACTTTAAACCAAAGTTTCTCTTTCAATTAAACTTTTTCTATGACTCACGAATGTTCGATTCTATGACTCACGAATGTTCGAATCAACCGATTTGATGATTGAAAATTCAGCTTCAAATGGAACTGTTGGAGCCCCAAACTTTAAACCAAAGTTTCTCTTTCAATTAAACTTTTTCTATGACTCACGAATGTTCGATCGCTGAGGCCCCATGATTCATGAAATGAACCGATTTGATGATTGAAAATTCAGCTTCAAATGGGACTGTTGGGGACCCGAACTTTAAACCAAAATTTCTCTTTCAATTGAACTTCTTCTTCGACTCACGAATGTTCAATTGCTGGGGCCCCGTGATTCATGAAACCATTTAAGTTGAGCTGTTGGGGTCCAAGCTCAGAAAATATTACTAGCTTCAATTCTGAGTATTTAAAAGTAGAATTAGCATTTCATCCGCAGTTATTTGACTACTTATAAATATCGAACTGTCGGGTTAAGCTCCATACTTAGTTTACTTCAGTGGCGATGTCTTCTCTGAAGTCTACGCTCTCTTCTTGATTCTATGATTAAAATAATTTTGGTTACTCTTTCGTCGGGCATTCTAGACACGTGACAATCCCAGCGCAGACTGTCACACTGTACTATCTTCATTATAACAGCATATTTACATTCTTAATACAGCTCGTGGTTCATGCATCTGCGCTACACGCCATTTTGGATTTTGCTAAACTTTACGCTAAAACCCCAAGCATTCGTCGATCAGCTTCTTTTAGCGTCCATGATTCAAGTCCGTAAAGGGCCACCGAGAGGATTAGTGTTCTCTAGAGCATCAGTTTATGCGAATTTGCAAGCTACAGGACTTCAGCTACAAAATGTAATGCCTCCGTAAAGGCCAATTCGCAGCTGCAATTAGTCGTTTTATTTTGCGACTTACATCGTTGTCACATATCACGAGCATATCAAAATATATTCAGTTCCTCTTCGACACCAACACCATTTGGATTTCCACGCCATGTACTTCGTTTTGGCGGTGTTAATGGTAAGTCCCAATTTCTCAATAAATGACCTAAAGGCTTCTTTCGCTGCTGTACTTTTGATTTCGGTAATATCGACGTCATCCGCAAAATCAAGAAGCACGTGAGGTCTCATCTGCTATTCTAACTTATAATTTTTACTCATCCAGCGTCACACGAATCAGCGTAACTAGTTCTGTGAGAAAACCATGTCCTAGCGTTAACTGTCACAGCTCATTTCGTTTTACTGAATCGTATGCCGCCTTGAAATCCATAAAAATATGATGAATCTGCAAGTTGTATTCCCGGAACTCGTCAGTTACTAGACGCAGGGTAAATACCTGATCCATCGTGAAGCGACCCTCATGAAAACCAGCTTGAAACTCGCCGACGAAGAACTCAGCTAACGGACTCAGCCACACACGATAGGGAGAGCACCTTATAGGCAAAATTGAGCAACGTAATGTCTCGATAGTTTGTACTCTCAAGTCGATGTCCGTTTTTAAAATTATGGGAAATGAGGCCAATCAACCACTCCTCCGATATTTATTTTCGTCCCATATTCTATTCCTGACAATGAGGTGGCGAATTGTTTCGTACAGCTGCTCGCTCCTCGTTTTAGAAGTACAGCCAGGATACCATCCTTTACAGCAACCTTACCTTTTTTCAGCTCACTGATTGCTTTTTTGACCTCCTCCTGTGTCAATGGCTCCACAGTTTGGCCGTCGCTCAAAATTCTTATCCTGTACCTGCTGATCTTCCTGTTTACTTCTCTATTCAACAGCGTCTGGAAATACTCTTCCACCTGGCTGCTACCGTCGTTTTGTCAGTAAGCAGGTTGCCAGCACTATCATTGCACATCACAGGCATGGCAAAATTCTTGCACCTGACCGCTTTGTAGAAACTCCGTGTGTTGTTGCTGGCGAACCTCTCCTCTGGACTGACGAGCACGTGCTCTTCGTACTGACATTTTTAGACGGTGGGTTCTTTTTTCCGCAGCTCTATCAGGACGAACCAAACAGATTCGCGCAGAGTATCGGGCATTCCTCACATTGGAATCGTGAGAAGAAATTCTGCAGAGGATTCGCACAGAATACCTTACTTATAGAAGCAGAATTCTTGTAGGAGAATCCAAGAGTTTAATCCCAGGGATAGCTATAACTCGGCACGGGAATCGCCTGCACTATGAACTGTTTTGTTCTGATGTGAAGACGCAGTAAGCTACTTATCTATATTGAACTGTTGACATCCTATCATTTATAAAATCCGCTTATTTGGTACTTTGATACTTAATTTGATTTGATACGCTTATTTGAAATATGAATGGGTGATAGATGAGGAAAACGTTGCATTGCTGGCAAAAATGCGCAGTGGCACTTATCAGAATGTGGAAAGTTCTCTTCCGGGTTCGCTGAAGCACGGTCAATAACGAATCAAATATTCACGCTGCGGCAGATCCTCCAAGAAGTTCATGAATACAGAATTCTACGCACAATTATTTCATTGATTTCAAAGTTGCGTATGTTACCATCGACCGTAAAATCATGGCCATTCTAACCTCGCAGTGGGCTTTATTAACGTGATGGTCCCTCAGGTGGGCTGTACAACATGTCGTTACAGGATGTTATGAAAGGAGCAACACACAGGCACAATCGTCAGCAAATCTAGTTAGTTCGTCTGCTTTGCCAATGAAATGGATATTGTCGATAGAACAACATCTGTGGTGGTGGCTGCAAAAACTAAAACTCAAAGTAGCGAAGATTGGGTTGAAGAAAAATGCGTCCAAACTAAAGTACCGTGAACCGCTAATATGACGCACACGCTAAAAGCTGATAACTCGGTCCTAATAACGACTGAGTTTGTTTTGTTTCGAGCATCGAGCCGCTATGCTGTCCGTTCTCCCGATACTCGACACTCGACGTGCCTGAGTCGAGTCAAGTTGCACGGGGCCCCTAATCTCAAAGGCCCGGTGGGCCCTTTGGCTCCCAGTCCGCCCCTGCCTAGCCCTGTGTATCTCCGAATTCTTATCCGTCATAAAGTACTGGTTTTCACACGGATGCCAATGAAACAGATTCCGTGTCAAGTCATGACCTTTTTGTACGAACCGATCCCAAACCCCAATCACGAAACTGGTTTGGCTGAAATCGGCCTTCTCTGAAACTTATTCATTATCAGGTCAGACCCATGCATCGCATTTCGACACCACCAGGCCGCACGGCCCACGAGACCGGATTCTAGCCTTTGTTTATTGTTTCAGACTTTTGTTGGGATCCCCATTTGCTCGGTAACACTTGTAGCCATTCCGAGACGGATTCACCGTACAGTACTGCGGCTAGTATTCAGTTTTTTCGCCAAAGCACAAGCCGGGATGCTGAGATCAGCCTTGACTTTCTGAATGACCTTCAACCGCAGTTGACGATCAAGAGTTCAACTCCAACGGCTAGCCTGCGCCTTGCGGACAATCCTGCAGGTGACCGCACATAATTACTTACATTTCTTCTCTTACATGATGAATATCTCGAAGCCATGTTACCTTAACCCTCTAACGGGTAAGACCGTCTGTAGACGGTCTTCGCTTTTGGAGCTCCAGAGCCGCATACGAGATTTGTTTTTAATTGGCAATATCGGAAATATGTTCTGTACAGATTTCTTGTCATTTTGATACTAATATCATAACATTCTGACCATGCATTCAAAAGTTATCATCTTTCAAAAACAAAAATTCCGAAAAATTTCGAAAATAATTAATGCGCGAATTTTCCCTTTTTTACTTTTGTAGAAAAAGGACATCTAGAACAAAATGATTGACCTAAAAAGTTTTTCTATGAGTAAATTTCATGCATTATTTTAATTTTGTAATATATCTGAATTGAAAAAATATCTGGGCAGAGCCTTAGACATGAAAAAGGAAAAAGAGAAATTGGACTTTTTCTTACCTGGCGCTCCTCCAGATAATTATTTTTGCATGAAAATCAGAACTTATAGTTTTTTCGTGTGTACTTTCATGATAAAATAGTCATTAGCTTGATCGCATCGTTTTTACGGTGTTGCCCGTTAGAGGGTTAAAGCTGCGAAAAAAATATACCGGCCATAACTGTTTACGAATAATACAACGCTACCAAAAGCTACCATCCACGGCCACTGGGAGTCAAAATGAAGTGCCCAATTTCTAAATGATCTCATCTTTACTACCGAACTGATTTAGCAAATAAGCCATTCAATATGTCCCGCATTCATCCAAAAAAAATCTGGTCACTTTATCATAATAGCAGCAAAAAAACTGTTTGGTCAGGGTGTTTCCGTTTTAATAGCTCTATAAAGCAGACAGATTTATTGCGTTTTGACAAGTAACCGCGATAAGATCAGTTAAGATTGGTGCGCGTTAAATCGGGTTTTGCTTATTACTTTTAAACGAACGTCGTATCACGAAACAACTCAATAGTGATCTACTAGACAATAATACCTTTCAAACAAAAGTAATAGCGAACGATTCGGTTCAGCCATCTCTGAGAAACAGGCGATAGAAAAAATCATAACATACACACACACACACACACACACACACACACACACACACACACACACACACACACACACACACACACACACACACACACACACACACACACACACACACACACACACACACACACACACACACACACACACACACACACACACACACACACACACACACACACACACACACACACACACACACACACACACACACACACACACACACACACACACACACACACACACACACACACACACACACACACAGACATTGCTCAAATCGTCGAACCCTATCGATTGGTATACAGGTATACCTCGATAATACGTACACCCGCGCATCGTTTAGCGTACGTACTATCGAAACGTACGTAATATCGAATCACAATTTTTAAGGTAAAGTATTGTCTTTATTATGCTAAATATTGTCTAAAATTTCCAAATTATAATATACTATAATATAAATAATTATCTGGGGAGCGTGTAGGACGCTATATCTCTACATATTTGCGTTGGTAAGAGGAGATGCTTATCAACTTAGGGAGCAATTGCTTCAAGAAGCCCAAGGCTATGCTTTATGGGACAGACATGCTTTTATTTAGCAACTTGCGCTTATAAATAAAAGCTTAACTGAGTAATCTTCGAAATTTTGAAAAAAAATATGCATTTGTGTTTAACTTTACAACAAAATTAATATGGATAGTTTAATTACTTCTTCGACTCGACACACTCCAGCTTCGCCGCGATAGCTCTCGTGCAATGACTGTCGCAGACGTTTTAACAGCCCGTATCGACTGCCCAGACATCCTCCAGTTGATAAACATAAACGCCCCCTCCAGAACTTTAAGGATGGTTCCAACACTACGTCTACCGCTCCGACGAACTAACTATGGTGCCAACAGTGCGATTATAGGCTTGCAAAAAGTTTTCAACAGAGTGTCAGCGGTTTTCGACTATCATTTGTCCCGTAACGTGCAACGCACAAAAATTATTTTAATATTAAGACGACTCTTTTATCATTAGGGCAACTGTGTCTGTTGATATATATATATGTAAATAAATAAATTTCTAGCGCAACATGGTTTTTCCTCCGAAGAAAGTAAAATAATTCTTGTATAATGACGCACAACATATATATTTATAAATTAGTCAGTTGCCTGCTGTCTCATTTTTCCACACTTCACTTTTGTCTATATGGGACATTACGCTTTTATCACAGAGAACAGATTAACAGGCTCGAAGGAAGTAATCGATTTTTTGTGTGTAAAATCTGTCGGTAGCGCCCTCCAGAAATAGTTTGCCAAACGCATCAAAAAATATCCATGTACCTTTATCAATATTTCTTTGTGCTGGAGTTACATAGTAGCGACGGCACCGACATCAAGATTTAGTTTGCCACTTACTGCTCGAGGGGTGCTCTATTGAAGGATTACTCGTAGATTACATAAAAACCTTTTACACACTTTTTGTCAATTACCTGGTAGTCTGTTCTCTGTGCGTTTATGGGTAGTAATCGTATTTGACGAACACCACCCAAGTAACAATTTGGGTTTTATTACACTCTTATGATGGCATTTAGGACCAAATTGCTCGTGAAAATCGCCATAAGAGTACAATAAAACTCACATTGTTGCTTGGGCAATATCTGTAAACAAAAGAATATAACATTGCCTGCTGTTCCCCCCATCGCAGTTGGATAGATTGTGAATCGCAGGAAAGGGTAATTCCCTGAGCAAAAATCTGCAAAATCAGAATACTAAAATAACTGTTATTTAGAACGTGTATTTGATTAATTTACTATTTAGGCACTGTTTTTAATTTTAAAATAATGGTTTTTACATAACAGAAATAACTGATATTATTCAAAAATTTAGAATTTGAATACGTATTTGCTTGTATTGAATCATAAATATTCATAAAAAGGTTTCTGCTTTATGTAGAAAAATAAAAAAAATCATTGCTGGAAAATGTACGTACTATCGAGGCAAAATGTACGTATTATGGAGGGTACGTATTATCGAGGGTACGTACTAGCGAGGGTACGTACTATGGAGGTATACCTGTATGTGACTTGGCCCTCCGGGCCTCGGATCAATTTCGTGTTTTTCGACCAATTTTTAAACCTTTGTAATAGTATAACAAAGGTAAAAAAATTTAACTCATATCCTACAAATTATTTTTTTGCCCCCCGATTTTTCAAGCCAATTTCCAAGGAGGGGGGTGACAAAAACTTTGAAAATGATTTGCAATGGCCTTATTCAAAGTGGTTTTTGCTCATATTTCACTTTTCCGCTAATAATTCCTGTATTTTGATAACGAAAGGCTTTGTAGATAAGTGGTGTTCTGGGGCTACTCACATGACAGTCCCATTTTTTATGGACTTTGCTATATAAATGGGACTGTTTTGCGAGTAGCGGCAGTATTACTGTCATTACATTAGTAACACGGATAGGATGTTTTAGGTAATAATTTTCAATGAAACTTAACAAGTTTTGTGAATATATTGAATATTTGAAAGCCTGTAGTTTATAAAGGCACATGTATATATTTTGCAATTAAAAAAATATAGGTAGCGTTTGTAAACTCGATAGGTACAAATAATATACCTGTAGATGTAGTATTTATTTTTAACCCACTGTAGGTGTCAGTACCATATTATATGACCGAACCTGACTTTGTATGACAATGCTAATGCAATGCAATGTTCGTTTTGCCCATAAAGTGAAAGTGTTGTACGCTCCATGCATACATATACGTAATTTGGTTTATTACTGTTCTTAACTTTACTTTCCTATTTCAAACTCACTAGGACAACGAAAAAAGTTATGAAAAACTTTCGAATTCGTTTTAAATAATTTTCAATAGCACTTGCGTACATCCATGAGCTTAACGTCTAACGAGATTCGTCAATAAAATTTACTGAATTTATCGCTAGACACAGTTTGTGCAAATGTTTCAATAATATTGAGTTTTATAAAAACGGTGGAAAATGAAATAAAGTTACGCTAAAAAGTTGTTTCTTGTCGGAAAAGATACGTTCTGCAACACAACATGTATTGGCCATTGACGGAACTAGGATAGATGTGAAAATCGGCTCTACTGTTGAAGTTTTGAAAAAACTAGCTCTAGTCGCTTGAGTTGTTTGAAAGGTTGCGTAGATAGAAGCAACTTTAAAGCGTAAAACAAAAATGTTCAAACAAAATTACTTGTTCTTTCTATAGTTTATATCGCACTTAAGCTATTTGATAGCTTTTGTTGTTCATTTGTTGATGAGATAGTGTGAGGCAACGAATGAATTGTTCTTGAAAATTAAAAAAAAACATTAGCTTGGAAAATATTAAACCATGTTCTCTAATGAGCTTTTAACAAACCACTTGTGTCAATACTGTGACTTTGAGTCGAAATTGTCAAGTGATTCGCTGCTTTACAATAATCGAAATAAGCGCATAGCTTTCTATAGAGAAATGTGCTCTGTACGCTTGAAGCATTGACTGGTGCAGACTGCAGCCACTGATGAAAATTGCTGGTTTTCTTTTTCTCAGAGCTGAAAATTTGTGGGTCAAGTTTAATTCCGTTTCCAATTTGAACACAGCGCTCTCATCATACTGACTCTCTAATGGGGGTTTTACTTACACAGTAAAGCAGAGCAAAGAAGATACGACTTCGAGAAATTCGTTTCAGCAGCGTGTCAAAGGAAACCGGTAAAAGCGTTGAAATTTTGAGTACGGTAAGTGCTGTTGGGAAAAAGAAAAACTCCCACGACTCGCGTAAACGACGTAGTGCATTGAACTATACCAACATATTTTGACAGTAATATGAAAGCTACCTCTAATGCATGTTCATTGTGTATTTTGTTTAGTGTACTTGTTAGAAACAAAAATTATTATAGATTATACTAGTTAAACAAAATTATTGTCAAGTGATTCTAGTCTTTACAGGTTGCATTCTTTAAATATGTAAGTAATATGTATTAAAAATATAACAAGCATAGGAAAACTGTCAGTGGTTGAAAACTGTTGACAAAAAACAATGAGTTTGAAAAAAGGAAAATGGATGAACTGATGTATTATATTCCCCCTATCGTAACACCAACATCAAATCATAGCACTCGGAAATATTTGTTACCTCATATCCAAAGGCTGATTTTGAATTTGCGCGCGTTTTACTGTCCCTACGCAGTCTAGTGTGTGAGCTACTTTCAGTTATCGAAACAACAACAACAAATAAAATGATTTTTTCAGTAATGCCACCACGGTGCTCCCCCAGACCGTTATTATAAAAAAATGCTCCATGAAATCGGACCTCACCAGTCGATTTGTAAGGTTGTACTGCATCTCTGGTGAAATTTTCAAAATCTTCCTACGGTGGAAACTTGAGTTAGGTCCTTTTAAGTGCCGTAAGTATTAAAAACAATGTAAAAATGACGAAACATTTATTGCAATTTGCAAACCACGTGTTAAACCACTAGTTTCCAAAAAAAACTGAGAAAGTGCTCTATACATTTCAGATACAACATTACATTATCTTTATAGCTGCTGGTAAGTCTACACGCAGAAAAATGAATTGTAAATGCAAAAGAATTCTGTATAAATTCAACAAAAGATATTGTAGACTGAAGGCTAACCCAGATATTTTTTTGATTCTAACTGTTTGACCTTTTAGTTCAACAATAAGGTTTGTTATTTTGAATAATAGATAGTTTCTACCAAAGAAATAATTGTAGAATCAAAAATAAGTATTTTTGGGTTTATAAACGATCTAGTAGAAGCAAATGGAGTATGCATTCAGTTTAAACAATATTTTTTTGATTCAAAAATATTACCTATACCAGTTAAACTCAACAACAGGTAATTGTTGTTTCAAACTATCATCATTTTTCTGCGTGTAGTTTGAAAGTTTAAAGGACGTAAGTGCATTTTATTAAATATCTAATATGCTAAACGTATAAATTCGACTACCATTAACGTTAATCAGTTCTATATAGAAAAGAACAATACAATTTATCAAATTTCACCTTGTAGTAGGTGTACTAGTGCCAGTCTTGACAAGTAACACCAGTTATAATAAATTGAATTGTTCAGTTAATGTAAGTATTTTGAACCAATTCAATCAATCTTCAAAACCATAACAATGCATGTCTAGCTGAGTGCGGATTTATTTAGAACAAACACGTAATAAATGTTGGTATTATGTTTTGGTATATGAAAGCACTGTTCGTATACCTTCCGCTACCTCTCTATCACTTTGCATCATGAACGCAGTTTTCAAAGTAGTAGGAAAAGTAGATAAAGATCGGGCTGATTTGTGGGTGAACCATAGCTTTGTCAGAAATCAGAAGACACTCAAAAATGAAATTCTCTTTCCTGATTGCTGGATCGATTTTATAATTAATAGCACAAATTACACAGAAATCATAAAGGTTCATGCTTGACTACCTGTTACAAAGACAACACGCCTGTTTACAGCAGTTTCAGTGCGGCGTTTACTACAAACGTGGTGTTCAGATCGCGTTTAATTTTGGGCTAATCTCCTAATAAACTAAACTGGATGATTGATATGATGTTTTGATTTGACTACCAAAGTGAAGTATAATTGAATAGGCCTCTTACTGGAACAATTCAATTTACAGGATATGATTCTAACTGTTTGACCATTTATGATTGAACACACAATGTAAATTATTTTATAAGCACTTTTAAATACACTCTTGATACGCACAAGCGCTTTTAATTCATTTATCTGATAGCGCGAATCATAGGTTGCTGATTTCAGAGCTGGCTCATTTTGGCGCAATTTTAACAGTATGATTGTGAACTTTTGCAGTCTGCCACACATAGTGTTACCTACGTTCAGCTTGCAGTAGAGACAGAGTAATACAGAAAAGCGCCAAAAAATAACAGTTAAACCTTTAAATCAGACTCCAAACGAATAAAGTAAAAAAGTAGGTATAAACAAAATTCACGCTTTAGGAGGGGGGGGGGGGGGGGGCTCCTATACAAATGAAAAATAAATTTTTTCATAACTCGAGAACTAATCAATCAAATGGAACCAAATTTGGCATGTAAAGGTTTTAGGAGGCAAGAATTTTTCCTATGGTGAATTAGGACTCCTCCCCACTTTAGGAGGGGGCGCTCCCATACAAATGAAATACAAATTTTCTCATAACTTTAGAACTAATCAAGCAAATGAAACTAAACTTGGCATGTAGGTGTTTTGGGAGGTAAATTCTTAAAAGGGAACGCTCCCATACAAATGAAATATGTACAAATTTCCTCATAACTAGAGAACTAATCAGTCAAATGGAACCAAATTGGGCATGTGGGAGGTTTTGGGGGCAGGAATTTTTTTTATGGTTTAATTTGTGGCAATACGAAGTTTGTCGGGTCAGCTAGTAAAGATATTAATAAGCAATTCCGAGAAAACTGGAAAATTACGTTCGGAATTTTCTTGGAAAATAGATGACATCGCCTTTCTTACGCTTTCCCATCCCTACTTTACGAAACCATTTAATGCTGCACTACTGCACAAAACACGTCATAAAAGCATCAACATATGAAATTCGAGCTGAATAGCTTCATTTCGACGAAACTAAATCGGATAAAAAAGTGGTCAAAACGGGAGAAAGACGTGACAAAATCGAGGAGTGACAATCAGGTTACCACTGTATAGGGTAAATTAACCATTAGTGGATTAACCATTTCTGTAGTTCAACGTTTCTTACTGGGTTTTCGCTTCTAATACTATCAAACATTTAATGTCGTCTTCCACATCTCTTTATACCTCTTTGGACCTCCCCGGGTATGTCGATTGTCACTTTTAATATTATTCAGTGGTTATAGTGGAACTTGTTACTGAGATCTTTGTCGAGTTACATCGACAAAAGAGTGGGGTGGAACGTCGTCTTTTAACTCAAGATTCAACGCAATATTATGAATACTGGATGATTATGATAATACTATTGATCAACAGCTACAGATAAAGGGTGGATAATATGTTAATCGTACTTACTTTCACACATGTTTTCATAATACACTCCAGATGGCTCGCCAATGTCTATTAACGGACGTTCTCCGTTCAAATATGTTGATGGTCCATCGGGTAAAGATTTGTGATCTAGGTGATACAGGCGACAGTTGTATTGTGATCCGGCCGGGCTGCCCATGTACAGAACAGAACGGCATAAAAATTCGGTTTCAATTTCACATGCGAGCTTGCAAGCCGAGTCTGAAGTAACTTGTAATTCTTTATCTGTATAATAGTGCAATCCGACATACTGAGAAACCTTATCTTCCGAAACTCCAGTACGTGGGAGCTGGAATAGTCTATTAAATTTACATGCTTGGCCCGGTTTCAAGCAAAGATTTTCGAAATAGTCAACGCCTTGTGCATCTACTAGTTGAACAAGTTGTCCCGTTGTTCTTCGATCTGAATCACTTAGGACACATTTCATGTTATTATAGTCGTATTCTACAGAACGGCAAATAAATCGTTTCTCATTTAAGCATGCCGATAAACATGCTTCTTTCGTACTGGTATAAATCAGAGCGTTGTCTAGGCCGCGAATCATTTTATTAGGTAGGCGTTCAAAGTTCCAAGGACGTTGACATGCGTTATCTGAACGCAACTGCAATTTCACCATATAGTACATACTGGATGATCGTTGCGGTGTGCTTGCTGGATTATTGGCAGCTGTTACATTTTGAAGTTGGCACAAAGTCTCTTGAGCTGGGGTTAGCGGATTTACGACAAAACTGAAAATGAAAGTAGAAAAAATGTCATCAAAAACATTTGTGACGTAATAACAGCGATTTCATAATTTGGTGTTTCATGCGACTCTCTAGAACGATTTGAATGGATAGTTCCGTTACAAGGAAAATTTTGTCTCAGCCCAATATTTGTCAGCATAATAAATTATTTTTGAGCGTCTTAGTAAAACTCATGAACACATGAAACAAAATTTTGGAGAAATTCACTACATTCTACTATAATTCTACTACAAAATATATTATAGTAGGGCCCCGGGAATCTACCATGTTTCCTGAAACTGCAGCGGTATGAGGTGACGCTACAGGCGTTTTAACAGTTTAGATTGTATTATCATTTAGGGAATCAACAGCATTGCAAGTCTGCTAAATAATTAAATTTCCATTTTTACTTTTTCTCTAGAAATTTCAGATCTTTTGAATAAACACTTTAATAGAAGACAAATGTGCTATAGTTTATACACTCAAATCTCCTTTTACGTCTACTATTGGGGGGACATAAAAAAATCGGTCGTAAAAAAGAGGACTTTAATTCAAATTTTGGAATTTATTTCACAAGGTGCAAAAAAAAAGATGCTTGAAGAAAAAAAAGATGCTTCATTTGAAAACGGTTCGTAATCGGCTGTTCGGCGAAGCTACCGTTTGATGTCAGAACAGGAACGTTGTACGGCCATCATCAACTTTGCGAATGCATCTCTTGATTCTACCAATCAAATGGTTGCAATTCGTGGCTCTCCAGTTATTGTTGTATAGAAAGGAGCTCAAAATACCGAAGAAATCTTCGATTGGGCGACACATAGGTCAGAGGCAGATTTGTCGGGTTGTGGTTTTTAGGTACAAATGGGATGGAACGACTGTGTTTTTTAGTGTAATGTGCTGATGCTTTCTCCGGCCAAAACACGTATATCTACATGATGTTTTTGTAGAAACGGGATCAAAATTTTCGTCAAACATTCGTTCAGGTACACATCTTGATTGATAGCCAAACCACAAACCATGGCTTAGAAATACCTCTCTCGGAAATGGCAATGTACAGCATCACTTTCGATCACTTTAGGAACATGGAACTGTCGGTCTCTAAATTTCCTCGGAACTACCCACGTGCTTTCTAAAGAAGTGAAGAGCCGCAAGTTCGACATCGTAGGGCTGCAGGAGGTATGCTGGAAAGGAACGATGGTACGTACGTATAGAGATGGTCATATCATCTACCAGAGGTGCGGCAATACACACGAGCTGGGCACAGCTTTATAGTGATGGGCGAGATGCAGAAGCGGGTGATCGGGTGGTGGGCGATCAACCCCCGAATGTGCAAATATCCCTCTATGAATTGTATTGTATTGTATTGTATGCATTTGAATATAGGCTTTGAGCCCGTTACCCAATCTTAACCTAGTTACAAAACATAAACATAAAACACGCTTCTTAAAATGAATAATACAAATAAACAATAAAGACACTAATACAATTGTTGTCTAAAATATAATCTAAGCTTATGTCTAATTGTATCTGGACTCATATCAATGGTGACAATTTCCTGCAGTGTGTTGTAGGCATTCATGAAGCGGGACGTAGGCTCATTCTGTGTGTAGTTCCTGGTTCGCAACGGTGGCTCGAAGGTTCTCGTTCGCCGTAGCGAGACTGGACTATCGTTCAATATTAGTCGGCTGGCAAGAGGTTGGCTGACAGTTCGTCCTGCAAGAATATTCGTGAAGAACACGATGTCGGCTATCTTATGCCTCGCGAGGACCGAGTCAAGGTCTACCAGACAGCACAGGTCCTGATAAGGTGGTAGCTCTTCTCCTGCGCGGCACTACTCTATTTTGGTAACCCGTAATCGGGTTAACTTTTCTGGTGAATGCCGTTACTGAGCACTTGTCTGCATTTACTCTTAATCCACGGTTTTCGCAGTACCTTCCAACGTGGCCTAGGTCGAGCTGCAATTTCAGGCAATCTTCCGTGGACTTGATAGGAAAGAAGATTTTTATATCGTCTGCATAAATTAGAATTCTTGCGTGGGTGATAACATCAGGTAATTTGTTCATTAGAATCACGAACAGCAACGGTCCTAAGTGACTACCTTGTGGTACTCCAGAATGTACGGTAAATGAGCAAGATTTATTGCCGCGAATTTTAACAAACTGTACTCTATCCATCAGGTACGATATCATCCAGCTGTACAATGGACCTCGAACGCCAAACTCTTCAATTGCCTCCAAGATGCTATTAATGCTAACGGTATCAAACGCTTTGCTCATATCGATATATATGCAGTCCACTTGAAAACCTTTCGATATGTAGTCCGTAACCATTGAGGTGAACTCACACAGGTTTGTTACAACTGATTTCTTCTTCAAGAATCCATGTTGCACAGAAGAAATACGTCCGACTACATTGTCATAAAGGTGACAATAAACTAATGATTCGAAAAGTTTCGGGATAGCCGATTGTATAGCAACCCCACGATAATTTTCTACATCGCCTCTGGCACCTTTTTTAGGTATCGGAGTGATGTGCGAAATCTTCCAGATTCCTGGGAAATGACCGGCGGCCAGCGATGCGTTGAATAAGCTAGTGAGCGGAAATACAAATTCTTGCCGATATTGCTTGAGAATACTATTTGTCAGCATATCAGGACCAGCGGATTTGTTGGCATTGAGTGCACAAATACCGTTTTCCACACAAGTATGGGACAGTTGTTACGGTGCCTCTTCATTAGTAATAGGTAGTTCTCTGATACTACCAGTTGTTGCAGTGAACACACTTTTGAAGTAAGCCGCAAAAAGTTCGGTTGACGATTGGGCATCGGTAGCTGTGACACCCTTATACTTAACGCAACCCGGGATGCCGGTACTTTTTCTTCTATTATTCACAAATTTCCAAAACGACTATTTTTTTTACAAGAGCTCGTTTTAAGTCATGAAATGAAATTATTTCAAAAGATGTTCAAAAGGGTTCAAATCTAGGCGTAATACTGATATTTTGATAGCGCTAGGACAATTGTATGGTGCCTACTGCTTACAATTATCGACAGTGTGCTTAGATTCATCATCCCGGTACAATATGTATGTATGTACCACACAATTACAAATTTGCTTTAATTCTACCTGAGATCGTTCAGACAATCAAGTTTACGCTTAGTTCTATCCAAAAATTTCCTTGCACCCCCACATGGTATGACACTAACCGCAATGTTCGATTATTGTTTAACTGCAATTTTCACTTTTCACTTGTTTTACTATCCATCGGAACCAAAGGTGCCACATTTAAAGATTTTTCAAAACTGAACAGATTGAATAACATGATCAATAACGAATTTTAATTTATCATTGCTTGATTACTTGCTGACGAGTGATTTTGCTCTTGCAGCCCTTCTCTTGTAGTTAGTCCTGCATAATGGTTCTCGGTATCATACCTTGTTGGGGTGCATGGAAAGCTCCGAGGTAGCAAAGATATATATTTTTGAACAGAACTAAGTGTAAACTCTGGTCGTGGGTTCGAATCTTAGTAGAATCAGGCCATTCTATGTCAAAGTGACTTTAGCATGGGTTTATTCTCTGGCCCCTCATCACCCTTCTTTCATGCTGAGTTCTATATTATCCCGAAGACGCTTCTTATGGTTAGTATACTGGTATGAAGACCTAATGAGGTAATGGTTTTAAACCTCAGGAGGACTCACCAGTGCTAACTATAACGAGGCGAAACAGGTTTGGTATAGTAGGACATGCATCAAAGCATGGGTAAAACCCTCAACACATAAGCACGCATAAAAAAAATATAAGCTTATCGTTTACTCAATAACGATAAAGCACAGAAATGCAGTGCAGAATACAGCATACACCCGGGCAACATTACAATAGATCAATAATGTTGTGGTCAAAGTGATAAGCCCATACAAAAAAAAAAGTGTAAAAACTCAATTATCTGAACAATTTTAGGCGAAATTACAGCAAACTTGTAATTGTGTGGTAAATACATATTGTACCGGGAAGATGAATCTAAGCATACTGTCGATAATTGTAAGCGGTGGGCACCATTCAATTGTCCTAGCGTTACCAAAACATCAGTATTCAGTCCAGATGTAAATGGTCCTACGTCCAAGAATGTAAATGGTCCTACGAGATAGTAGTTGAGCAAGAAGGGTCATTTATTTTAACTAATAGTTAACTATCCGAATACTTTTTTGGCTGGCTTGGGCTTAATGCCGGGTTTACACGAGAAGCAAGTCCCTACGCGCAGTCAATCGCTCGGTGCCTATGGTTTACATTACTCGCTCGCTCGCATGCGAGTGCTATATACAATGCAGAGAATCACTTTCTCCGAGGAAGGAGCAGAATTCAAAAGGCAGATTGCAAAAAAATAACATTCACGGTTATCTTTGGCTGCAGACAAAAATTCTAATCGTTTGGAAATTTGTTCGGTTAGAAGAGTTTTTTTTGTTTGAAACCAGTTACAGCTACGCGATTATTGAAACAACGGATTTTCCGAAAATCGGCAAAAAATTTTTCATTCTATTTTGTCTTTTTTTTTCGTATTTTTTGCATGGAAAATAATAACGGATATATAAATAGCACGAATAGATTTAGTTTTCACGTTTGAAGTTTAAGTAAAAATCTCTTTGTTTTTTTTTTCGCCCTCCCCCCCTTCAGTTGGCCAACACTGGAAGGAAAATTTTTTTTTAATTATTTGTAATGGCCTAAATAACTAAAAATAAAAAACATAGTTCTTTTCCAAACGTCTTAGAAAAATACCTAAATTTACAAAAAATACTAAAAGTTCCATTTATTTTACTACCTAATACTGTTTATTTTAGCAAATATGTGTATTTAGAATCGTGATAGTGATTGAAAGTAGTAATAAAAAGTTAACAAGCTTTATTGCACTTAGACCTCGATATGAAACAATTCGATAGAAGACAAATTCGTTAGACATAGTTGCCAACAATATCAGAGATAAACTCCCTTCCACAAGCGGCGACCTAAAGATTTTCATTATTTCAAAATAGATAATACTAAAAGTTTAAAAAATCAAAGTTTAAACAACAATCAACAGTTCAAAAACTATAAACACAGTACACAAAGCAAAAATGGGGACTGCTGACACAATTTTTGTTTTAAATCATGATTCTATGTAAGACAATTTCACTATGAGACAACTTTTTAAAATGATAAATCGTGTTAAATCGAAGTATCCCTGTAAACGGAACATTCTACTCACTTTCTCGAAAATAATAGTTAATAGTAATGCATGTATGTGTAGTGCCCCGACTGCGAAAGTCTTCAATTAGCATATTCCGAGCCCGGATCTTTAGGCCGAACAAGCAGACCAGCGGTCTTTTACACTCACCATATATTTTTTTAAATACAGTTTTGATGTTTCAATATAAATTACCGTTTTAACAATCTTGCTTTTCGACACAATTTAAGCCGCCTCAATGGTCACACGGAAAATACATAACAAACGACGTCGTTGCGCAACACAACCGTTTGGTATTCTAATATTTATTTAATATTTTTTAATTGCAGTCAATCGTGTGTAGACCGTGTTACAATATTAACCTAATCTTACTGTAATGTTACATTTACATAAGTTTTTCTATTATTAAGAATTGAAATTGCGTGTTGCCTCTAAATATTGCTCCATTTTCGTTTTATTCATTGAGAAGTAAATTAAAATTACAATACTGATTGTATAGCACCCTGATTTGATTAAGCATAATTGGTTCGATAACGATCAGTGGCAAATAGTGTTAGAACGAGTAAGTTTCTAGAAAGCTCAATGGACTTTCTTTTGGCATTGCACTCTTAAAATGCTTTATTTTTGACGTAGGACTGAGTCTTACGAAATGCTACGAAAACAAAAATGATCGTGACTCGAAAAAGTGATAGATTTTGAACGGTAATAGCTCAGTCAATTCTGAACGGATTTTGCTGGATTACATACCAATCGATTCACAAAACGTGTGCCTATTCTGTGGTTTTCACAAAAAACTGGACGGCTAATTGCTGGAATTTTTATATAAGGTCGAACAATTTTAGTAAATTTGCATAAGCTGTCAGCCAATCACGTTTGAGTATTTTCGGGTATGAACTTGTTACTTCTATTGCATTTATCAGGTAGATGTGGGAGTGAAATCCATCGTTTTATAACCTTTTAGTCTAAATACTGCCAGTTTATTGAATATTGGATACTTCAGGTCAAAATTTTTAACCTTTTCTTTTATGCCGAGTGCTTTTAGACACAAATGCAACACTACACATCATCAGTTTTCATTACTACGTGTAGTAAACACAGTAATAGTTTCGCAGCTTGCTATTAGTATATCGGCTAGCTACGCTCTTTAGTTACGTAGATAATGGAATGAAACAACTTGAAAAATCTCACTCCCAATTTTAATGAAAAAGAGACTACTTTATCACAAAGTTAGTTTCTACGAAGCATTCAAACGTATAGTACGTAAATTTTGCCGGTTAGCTTTGAAAATTAATGATGAAAGGCGCGCAAAGCTCGTAAAACATTAACAAGGGTGTTAAGAAAAATCGGTGTAAGAAGACGCAATGCACATATATAAGGTGCTGAACTAGATCCTTTCTTACACAGATATTTTTCCAAACGAAATAAGTATCTTCAAACGAATTTTTACCGACCCTTCTAGCCTAACTTATTACAAGTGCTCTACAATTATCGCTCCTTAAGGTCAAACCTCTGGAAATGAACTGCTCATGGATGCAATTGGACAAGCTCGTCATCTCTAATCTTGTACTTGGTAGCTGTTTCCTGTATACTTGGTAACACTAAGGAGATGTTTCATCCACCAATCGGCGTTTTTTCACTAAAACTAACTTATCAAGTTACAAAGGTTTCACCTAAACTGATTAAAATTGTTCATTTACGTTTGTGCCTAATTTAGAAGTCAGTTTTCAGTTATTGAATTGGAATTTGGTTTTAAATTTGGTACATATTTTTTGATACTCGATCCATTCCGTAAATTTTTCAAAACAGTGTAATTTTTTATAAAGCAAATCGTTCAACGATGAACGATCATGCAACAAAGAGACTCTCGTAGTCCTACGTTCTTTGATTTTTTTTGATGATTTTGGAGCCTTGATAAAGAATACAAATTATTCAAAACGTTGGTGAAAGAGAAAAACACCGTTTTTAAGATTGCAAAGCAAAGACTGCAACTCCATTGAGTGAATTACCAGTCGATAAAAGATTGTAGTTTCTAGTAAGCGCGTAAAAAATTTGTTTTGATAAGAGTTCGGTGGAGTTAATACCTTGTGGAGCTATGTTGTTTACAAATGAAACCATTGCGAATGCACGACGCGCTTTTAATGTTTCAATATTTAGAAGCTTTCAGCGGTCCTTATAAGATGGAAGAGTCAAAGCCGTCTAACTTAAATTACGGAATGCATTCAAATAAGAATTGTACTTAGTGGATTTAAAATGTTTTTAACCAAGAATACTTCATATATACCAAGAATACATTCATACCATACCATATCATATTTTCAAACAAAATACTTTTCATACCATATTGTCCTATGTATGGCGTAAAATAGCGGCCTAAATAAATAAGTAAATGATAGTGCTTTCTGTATTTTTACGAGTGTCAACATCGGAGTACAGCCTGAAATCGTTAGTTTGGTCACCACTGCACGCCAGCTGATTCGCTAATTGGGCCGACTGATAGTCGGTAGAAATTTCTAAAAGTTCAACAAAAAGTTTAAAAGTTCAATAGAATTTTGACGTTCAAGTTGGAGCGCGGCCCAACTTTTGAACACCCAATTAACGAATCGTTCAATTAACAAACCCTCAGTTAGCAAATCATAGCTGTATTTTAGAATAGAAATTTCCCTCGCGCACCTAGCTATTAACAAAATTCTATTATGAAGCAGCAACAGCAGCAGCAGCAGCTTTATGTAGCGATTAGAAAACAATTTTTTCAAAAAAGTCATACAATTACTGTGTCATTTATGAATCCAATGGTACGCGAACCATCAAAATCCATTCTTAATTGGAAGTGGTATTAGCGTTCAAAATCTTTCATTCTTTCGAGACGCTGGTTTGAATCCTAATTTTGGATTGACATCCTACAGTAAGACGTAGTTCTACGCCAATACCGTAATATGGGGCAACATAGTCAAACCTCTAACTGAAAATAATTTGCCACCGGATTACGATACAATATAAAAACATTTAATAATGCAAATATTGCTGCAATTAACGTCTTGAACTGGATTTTTTAAATTAAATTCCGCTAATGCGAATGCGTTCACCTTTAAATGGAAGAAATATAGATAATTGACAATTGAAATTGGTACATTATGTAAAGATAATATTGCTTGAATTAGCTAACAAATAATGGCCTTGAAAGTTGAAACCAGTGAATAACTCTGTAAAGGAACCGCAAAATCTACTCATCTAGGTAATCACAAAGCATGAAAACAATGCTCACATAGGATAGAAATCGTTTTCTTGCCTACTTGCTTTGGAAGCTACTTGCTTTGGAAGTTGGAAGCTTCCAACTTTGAAGCGGGTTGAATATTCTGTTGTTCTTGCCTCCATGCGATAGATCGTATACAGGGACTCGTATTGTATCTACACTGGCAAATAGTAACGGGCGAGTGGCGAGTTGAAATACATTGAAGAATGGTACGCACACGTGCTTAATTTTTGTGTATGGATCAGGGATGGAAGATCAGTGGTTTTGATAAAATCTGTGAGTTATCGCCACACGCACAGATCACGATCCGTACAGATCATGACAAACAATGGATCTTTAGCGTTGATCACAAGATTTTGTTCTCTAAACAGTCTCAGCAGTCGATCATAGTGTTACATTTTACCTAGCTGCGAGAAAAAAGGTCACACATGTTTGTATTGCGATTCATACGATGCACACAACCAATCGTCTGTATCTGTTATATTTCTCAACGCAATCATGCAATGAACATGGTCTGACATGAGGTTTGTCATAATCTGTATGGATCGCGACAAAGTGTTTGTCGCTTACAAGTATGAATCTGATTCATGAATCATGAATCTGATTCTGATCGCTCCTATGATCTTGATCGCTAGAAGCGTTTTTTTTCCATCTCTGGTACAGATACAAAACAAGCTCATTCGTACGCAGAGATTTTTCTCCGTGTGAGCCGGCCATAAAGCGACATTCTCATGCAGAGCACTCACAGCCGCATTACTCATATTGCTGCATTTCACATGGATGACATCTTCGCACCCACCGAAGCAGTAGATGCGATAAGATCAGATTGATCATCGTCGATTTGGGTAAAAACTTATGCCAAAAAACAGAAGTGTTGGAGCGGATCGGTGCCCGATCTTCCATCAATTAGGAAAAAAGAACAATCAAAATCACACAAGGCTGGACTTATATATTTAAAAATTTGAACATTCCTAAATAAGCGTTCTGATCCATTTGACTAAAAGTTAGTTGAACAACGCATCGTAGTCTAAATCTATGCATCATTAATATGACCCGAATTATATTTTGAATGTCTCATATTGCTTAACGATATAACTAGATTTTCCACAATAATAGCGGGTGGCTCCTTTAATACATGGGATCAAATCAGTGAGCCTCAATTGTAGTTTCCACCAGGGGCGGACAGGGAGCCAAAGAGCCCACCGGGCCTTTGAGATTAGGAGCCCCAGTTTGCAATATTATCATGATAGTAAATTAACACAAAAAACGACATCTACTCAAAAGACATATGCGTTATAAGGATAGTAAATCGAATGAATATGGGCTCTATTTTGTAAGTCATGTCGTGCAACTCGACTCGACTCAGGCACTGGCGAGCGGCTATAGCGGCTCGATCCTCGAAACAAATCAAACTCGGTCGTTATTAGGACCGAGTCACCAGCTTCTAGCGTGTGCGTCATATTAGCGGTTCACGGTACTTTAGTTTGGACGCATTTTTCTTCAACGCAATCTTCGCTACTTTGTTTGTTTTAGTTTGTTCAGCCACCACCACAGATGTTATTCTATCGACAATATCCATTTCATTGGCAAAGCAGACAAACTAACTAGATTTGCTGAAGATTGTGCCTGTGTGTTGTTCCTTTCATAACAGCCTGTAGCGGCATGTTGAACAGCCCACATGAGGGACCATTACGTTGATAAAGTCCCCTGCGAGGTTAGAATGGCCATGATTTTACGGTCGATGGTATCATACGCAACGCGACAGACAGACAGACAGACAGACAGACAGACAGACAGACAGACAGACAGACAGACAGACAGACAGACAGACAGACAGACAGACAGACAGACAGACAGACAGACAGACAGACAGACAGACAGACAGACAGACAGACAGACAGACAGACAGACAGACAGACAGACAGACAGACAGACAGACAGACAGACAGACAGACAGACAGACAGACAGACAGACAGACAGACAGACAGACAGACAGACAGACAGACAGACAGACAGACAGACAGACAGACAGACAGACAGACAGACAGACAGACAGACAGACAGACAGACAGACAGACAGACAGACAGACAGACAGACAGACAGACAGACAGACAGACAGACAGACAGACAGACAGACAGACAGACAGACAGACAGACAGACAGACAGACAGACAGACAGACAGACAGACAGACAGACAGACAGACAGACAGACAGACAGACAGACAGACAGACAGACAGACAGACAGACAGACAGACAGACAGACAGACAGACAGACAGACAGACAGACAGACAGACAGACAGACAGACAGACAGACAGACAGACAGACAGACAGACAGACAGACAGACAGACAGACAGACAGACAGACAGACAGACAGACAGACAGACAGACAGACAGACAGACAGACAGACAGACAGACAGACAGACAGACAGACAGACAGACAGACAGACAGACAGACAGACAGACAGACAGACAGACAGACAGACAGACAGACAGACAGACAGACAGACAGACAGACAGACAGACAGACAGACAGACAGACAGACAGACAGACAGACAGACAGACAGACAGACAGACAGACAGACAGACAGACAGACAGACAGACAGACAGACAGACAGACAGACAGACAGACAGACAGACAGACAGACAGACAGACAGACAGACAGACAGACAGACAGACAGACAGACAGACAGACAGACAGACAGACAGACAGACAGACAGACAGACAGACAGACAGACAGACAGACAGACAGACAGACAGACAGACAGACAGACAGACAGACAGACAGACAGACAGACAGACAGACAGACAGACAGACAGACAGACAGACAGACAGACAGACAGACAGACAGACAGACAGACAGACAGACAGACAGACAGACAGACAGACAGACAGACAGACAGACAGACAGACAGACAGACAGACAGACAGACAGACAGACAGACAGACAGACAGACAGACAGACAGACAGACAGACAGACAGACAGACAGACAGACAGACAGACAGACAGACAGACAGACAGACAGACAGACAGACAGACAGACAGACAGACAGACAGACAGACAGACAGACAGACAGACAGACAGACAGACAGACAGACAGACAGACAGACAGACAGACAGACAGACAGACAGACAGACAGACAGACAGACAGACAGACAGACAGACAGACAGACAGACAGACAGACAGACAGACAGACAGACAGACAGACAGACAGACAGACAGACAGACAGACAGACAGACAGACAGACAGACAGACAGACAGACAGACAGACAGACAGACAGACAGACAGACAGACAGACAGACAGACAGACAGACAGACAGACAGACAGACAGACAGACAGACAGACAGACAGACAGACAGACAGACAGACAGACAGACAGACAGACAGACAGACAGACAGACAGACAGACAGACAGACAGACAGACAGACAGACAGACAGACAGACAGACAGACAGACAGACAGACAGACAGACAGACAGACAGACAGACAGACAGACAGACAGACAGACAGACAGACAGACAGACAGACAGACAGACAGACAGACAGACAGACAGACAGACAGACAGACAGACAGACAGACAGACAGACAGACAGACAGACAGACAGACAGACAGACAGACAGACAGACAGACAGACAGACAGACAGACAGACAGACAGACAGACAGACAGACAGACAGACAGACAGACAGACAGACAGACAGACAGACAGACAGACAGACAGACAGACAGACAGACAGACAGACAGACAGACAGACAGACAGACAGACAGACAGACAGACAGACAGACAGACAGACAGACAGACAGACAGACAGACAGACAGACAGACAGACAGACAGACAGACAGACAGACAGACAGACAGACAGACAGACAGACAGACAGACAGACAGACAGACAGACAGACAGACAGACAGACAGACAGACAGACAGACAGACAGACAGACAGACAGACAGACAGACAGACAGACAGACAGACAGACAGACAGACAGACAGACAGACAGACAGACAGACAGACAGACAGACAGACAGACAGACAGACAGACAGACAGACAGACAGACAGACAGACAGACAGACAGACAGACAGACAGACAGACAGACAGACAGACAGACAGACAGACAGACAGACAGACAGACAGACAGACAGACAGACAGACAGACAGACAGACAGACAGACAGACAGACAGACAGACAGACAGACAGACAGACAGACAGACAGACAGACAGACAGACAGACAGACAGACAGACAGACAGACAGACAGACAGACAGACAGACAGACAGACAGACAGACAGACAGACAGACAGACAGACAGACAGACAGACAGACAGACAGACAGACAGACAGACAGACAGACAGACAGACAGACAGACAGACAGACAGACAGACAGACAGACAGACAGACAGACAGACAGACAGACAGACAGACAGACAGACAGACAGACAGACAGACAGACAGACAGACAGACAGACAGACAGACAGACAGACAGACAGACAGACAGACAGACAGACAGACAGACAGACAGACAGACAGACAGACAGACAGACAGACAGACAGACAGACAGACAGACAGACAGACAGACAGACAGACAGACAGACAGACAGACAGACAGACAGACAGACAGACAGACAGACAGACAGACAGACAGACAGACAGACAGACAGACAGACAGACAGACAGACAGACAGACAGACAGACAGACAGACAGACAGACAGACAGACAGACAGACAGACAGACAGACAGACAGACAGACAGACAGACAGACAGACAGACAGACAGACAGACAGACAGACAGACAGACAGACAGACAGACAGACAGACAGACAGACAGACAGACAGACAGACAGACAGACAGACAGACAGACAGACAGACAGACAGACAGACAGACAGACAGACAGACAGACAGACAGACAGACAGACAGACAGACAGACAGACAGACAGACAGACAGACAGACAGACAGACAGACAGACAGACAGACAGACAGACAGACAGACAGACAGACAGACAGACAGACAGACAGACAGACAGACAGACAGACAGACAGACAGACAGACAGACAGACAGACAGACAGACAGACAGACAGACAGACAGACAGACAGACAGACAGACAGACAGACAGACAGACAGACAGACAGACAGACAGACAGACAGACAGACAGACAGACAGACAGACAGACAGACAGACAGACAGACAGACAGACAGACAGACAGACAGACAGACAGACAGACAGACAGACAGACAGACAGACAGACAGACAGACAGACAGACAGACAGACAGACAGACAGACAGACAGACAGACAGACAGACAGACAGACAGACAGACAGACAGACAGACAGACAGACAGACAGACAGACAGACAGACAGACAGACAGACAGACAGACAGACAGACAGACAGACAGACAGACAGACAGACAGACAGACAGACAGACAGACAGACAGACAGACAGACAGACAGACAGACAGACAGACAGACAGACAGACAGACAGACAGACAGACAGACAGACAGACAGACAGACAGACAGACAGACAGACAGACAGACAGACAGACAGACAGACAGACAGACAGACAGACAGACAGACAGACAGACAGACAGACAGACAGACAGACAGACAGACAGACAGACAGACAGACAGACAGACAGACAGACAGACAGACAGACAGACAGACAGACAGACAGACAGACAGACAGACAGACAGACAGACAGACAGACAGACAGACAGACAGACAGACAGACAGACAGACAGACAGACAGACAGACAGACAGACAGACAGACAGACAGACAGACAGACAGACAGACAGACAGACAGACAGACAGACAGACAGACAGACAGACAGACAGACAGACAGACAGACAGACAGACAGACAGACAGACAGACAGACAGACAGACAGACAGACAGACAGACAGACAGACAGACAGACAGACAGACAGACAGACAGACAGACAGACAGACAGACAGACAGACAGACAGACAGACAGACAGACAGACAGACAGACAGACAGACAGACAGACAGACAGACAGACAGACAGACAGACAGACAGACAGACAGACAGACAGACAGACAGACAATTAACCTTTAACACAATGTGTTGCAATTAAGATAAAATCATTACATGGTTTGTTATGAATCAGGCATTAATTAGAGACAGTTTAGTTATAATTTTTGATATTTTAACCACTTACGGAGGCTGATTTATAACCACGGTTGTTATAATTTGATCAAATATGTCAAAGTAATAACAATTGTTGTTAGAAAATTTTATAATAAAATAACAAGATGTATTATAATTTTGTTAGGTAATCCTGATCGGGTAATTACATGCAAAATTGCAAGTAGGGTACGGGAGGGTATTCCCATCACGCTACTAATTTCGGCATACATTAGCTTTTTTGGCTACACTTTCCCAAATAAAAACTTTGCCGCTATTTAACAATACTGAAACGAATGTATCACTCATAGGCTTTAATGTGTTATAACTATTTTCATAAAAATGTAAGTAGTTTGCTTAATTTTATTCAATAAACATCAAAACCACTGTTTTTCCACTGGCACGTAACCAGGCTGAAAAAACTAGCAGCAATCGCTTACGCGTATCCGCTCACGATGATGGTTTGGAAAACACACAATTATGATCACGTTTACTTATTCTAGAAACTAAACAGCTATGAATAGACTATCACAGAACAATTCTACTTCTTTTTATCACGGAAGAACACAAAAATCCCCTCTGATATGATAATATAAATCAATTTTCATTCACTAGCCATTAGCAGCATTTTGTTTTTAATTCCAGCGTATGGTGCGTTACTTACACTACTGCCAATATATGTGCTGACATATCTGGTATTTGAGTGACAACTGGCGCTAGTGTATATGACCGATTCAGTGATACACTAGCGCCAGCAGCAAGCTGTTGTCACTGCAAAACTAATTATCTTCAATGAGCCCGGAATGTAGGCAATACCGAAGAGTTATTTATCGGTCTCTCTTTTCTTGTCTCTTTTGATCTGTTTTTGAAAAGCATTTAATTGCTGTGCTAGCTATTTCGGCCTGTCGGATTTGTCTCGAATAAATATAGTTTCAACGTAGTTCTTGAATATTGTTTAGGCTACCGCTTAATGGGCTGGAAATACCCACCCGTACCCTATCAAATAAGCTGATTTTATAAATGATAGGATCTCAACAGTTCAATATATATGAGTAGCTTACTGCGTCTGCACGTCAGAACAGAACAGTTCATATTGCAGACGATTCCCGTGCCGAGTTATAGCTATCCCTTAGATTCAACTCTTGGATTCTCCTATAAGAATCCTGCTTTTATAAGCAAGGTATTCTGTGCGAATCCTGTGCAGAATTTCTTCACACGATTCCAATGTGAGGAATCCCAGAGATTCTGCGCGAATCTTTTTGGTTCGTCCTGGTAGAGCTGCGGAAAAAAGAATTCACCGACTAATGATTTCATGAATCATGGGGCCCCAGCAATTGAACATTCGTGAGTCGTAGAAAAAGTTTAATTGAAATATAAATTTTGGTTTAAGTTTCGAGCTATTTGAAGCTGAATTTTCAATCATCAAATCGGTTGATTTCATGAATCATGGGGCCCCAGCAATTGAACATTCGTGAGTCATAGAAAAAGTTTAATTGAAATAGAAATTTTGGTTTAAAGGTCATTTACTGAAGTTCATCGGGAATCCTAAACGTAATGGTCTTTGCCTACTGTCTTTGTAGCACTGTCGGTAAAGCGCCCAAAAGGCTGTTCAGAACTTGGTAAAGTGATAAAAACATTTTTTGATTTCGGACCATATTTAGAAAACCAACCAGTTTTTATTTGTGTTGTCATTAAGATGGAGTAAAAGAGCAAAGCCTTGGGTTTATATGTCTTTCTAAGACTTGACCCTTCTTTAACTCGACAGACTTCGCAACCGAATATACAGAGTACATGACAATTAAGGGGTAGTGCAACGATCGTACTGACTCTTTCTAGCAGCACCGCCTAGCCGATATTCGAACATACGGTGACTAGCTTGTTAGACCAACATCGTACGAAGCTAACTGGGCGATAACACTAAGACCGGGCAGCCCGCGCATAAATTACCTCTATCGTGAGGTGCCTGGCTAATTTTGGTTCCTAATTCCGTGGACCTGGTATTAAAGGCAATAATCTTTTCAACAGGTATTTATGATTTTATGAAGGCGGAACAACACGCTTTTCTGTAATTTTCGTAAATATCTCAGCGAGATTTGAACATACGTCCATACTTCTTCTGCAAAGTTGTTCGTCATAAAATTTCCCATCGATGCAGCATAGCAACGTTGCTCTGAGATATTGTTCGATACCCTGTTTTGACGTTTATTTAAATGAAATTTTGAAAATTTCAAAATTTTGCCAAATTCAATCAATTACTGTGACCAAATATGACCCCATAACTTTTTTATGAATGTATCGGAACTTAACGATTGTGAAAAAAATAGTTGAGTACCTTGTTCCACTTACTTCAACATTTCCAACAGTATTTTTTTGAATTTAGTCCTAAAAATGTCATTTTTTCATAAATCTCAAATGTGCGACCCCTAAATCGCGTCAACCAATGTTGACACCATATAAAAGTTTTGTTGTGACACCCTAAATTAGGCACGGAGTTAGGGCACCTCGCGGTATTTGTTTTCCTAAGTCTACTATCCTCTAGTATTATCCTTCAGATGGATCTGAATGAGCGAAAGCGAGAATAGTAGTAAGATGGATTTTGGGTATGGGAGAAAATAGTTTTCACAGAACGGTATTATCAGCGTAGTGGTTCTCCGCAAAGTAATATTTTCTGTGAAATGGTATTGGGTGATTTATTATACAATCAACAACGTTAACTAGCTTCTTTGAATTTTCCGCAGTAATTGCTGTTGCAAGGAAAATTGTACCATCCAAAGTGCGAAATCGCTTTTAAAAGTGCGATCCTGCATTAAATCGTTTCGGTATCTTCGGTGCATTTTTCCGTTACATTCCAAGCAATAAGTGCGCCGAAAAGACCGAACCGATTTAAGCTAATATAGCACTCTTATTAGCGATTGCGCACTTATTGATTGGACAATTTTCCTTACAATTAGCAATATTCGTTTTTTTTCACTCTATTTAGCAGTATTTTAAAAAAATCACTATTTACGAGCTGCGTAGAACTTGCACTTTTGTTAGGAGGCGTTTTCCTTTTTTCTAGCACCTATTCAGCTTGCTGTTTTTGTTCTAGTAACTCAATTTTGTTAGGCCAGATTCGTTAGTGACAGATTCGTCACTTTTTTCTTGCGTTTTGGTACCACCCTCACCTTAAGTGACTGTGAGAATCGCTCCGTTAGGTGACTCATGTCACCCATTCTTGCAGTCAGTTAGGTGACCGAAGTCACCCAAGTGATTCTGAATAATTTAGGTGAGGTAACGGTGAGAATAGGGCCCATCTTTTGTTTGTTTGTTTTGAGTATAAAAAGTGCTTCTGAAATCCTAGAAATCAATGACGTGTGTTTGAAATTTAATAGTTTTTAGCGAGTACTTATAGGTTATACCAAATACTCACAATGTACTAAAAATCAACTTTTTTGGTTAATAAGCAACTAAGAAATCACCTTGGGCGTACAGCACGAGCACCACCCACCGCCTTATTCGGGGGACTGCTGTAATTGTCTTTCAACTAACATACGAACAACGAGTTAAAATTATGACAGTTAAAATATCATCAATTAAAGCAACATATTAAATGCCCAAAACCTATTTTCTGATCAGATAGTCGCTAATTCTTCATCGCTCTGAAAATTGCCACATCACGTCAACCCCAGGACATCCAATTGGACTAAGCCATTCACTGCGAGCCTAGGAAATCTTGCTGGGATAGGGAACTTATCACTTTTTCTGCCGCACTTTCATAACACAGATACTAAATTGGTCTACGGTTAGAGCAGCCTTTTGTTCTCTTGTTTGTTTTGGATCGGGATACTGTACCGTGCCTGCGGGTAATTCCGCGCAGCATATTATTCCGCGCACTCATCCTAAAAATCTATTTTTCAACAGTAAATTTCACTAAAACGTCATTAATAAGTATACTATCATGGAATACCATGTTCCTTTAATGTTTTTGTTAAAAACTGACAACTTTTGCTTCGTTCGTCTGGCCAAACCAAAGGCCATTTCATTGCACGCTGACCAAAACGTGATTTCCGAATGTTTTGTTAACAATTGTTCTAAGCGGAGGCCTAAATTATCGGAAGGTTTTTTTCGCTCCAAAAAGTATTTTTTATGATGAATTTGTGCTACATAGGTACATAGATGTACACTTAACTGTTTTATGGAAATAGTTATTAATAACTCATTTTTCTGTTTGTTTTGTTTAAAGATTTGTTGTGAGCGGAATTAAGAGCAGATAAATTAGTGTTGTTTATAATTCCGCGCGGATGTAGCAGGATTATATCGGGGAAAAACGGATAGCAGAATATGCATTACTCTACAGAAAACTTTGTAGATACGTTGAAGAAAGTCAAATAAGGTTGTTCAGTACGGAAATCTGCGAAAATGACCAGGATTCCGGTCAATACCTTACGGAATGAAAAGCACCAAATGCAAGTGATCCAAAATCAGTGAACCAAAACGTTCCCACTAGAGTTTTGAGTAGGAAATCTTGGTTTTAGGTTTGTGGAACCTTTGCAACCGTTTCTTTAGATTAAAAGATCTTTCGTTTGGTGGAATTCAACTTTTGATTAATCCCCCTACAAGTGAAATGAAAAACTCAGTTTTCTTCAGTTTCAATATAACACACTGATGTGTTCTGCGAAGTTTTAGAGCATATTATTATGAAAATTTTTGCTGAAGACTGTAATCTTCTATCACTTCAGCGAAGATAGAAAAATTCTACTTTTTATAGATGAATTGTTAAAATCAATTTTTCTATTTTAGCTCTTTCTGTAGTTGTTTTATGATTTTTCCATGTTCTAGTTGTATAAATAGGAAAAATACACAACTTTGCTAAATATAGTATAACTCTGTGGTTGCTTGTTTAGGAACTGTAGAACTTTTAATATAAAAAATTCCCCAATTTTGACCCCGAATTACTTGACTATCGGCAGCCGGCAGCTAAGTAATTACATGAACTAGAAACTATATGAAAAATGCAACAAAATCCAGAAGGTTTCATTCGTAACCGACATACTAGTTGAGTAAACCGGGGTCGAAATTGGTTTTTTTATATTGAAATACTACAAAGGGGGGAGGAGGGGATGTTTTTGGTCAAAATTTGCTAAATGGATGTCGCCATAGAGGTATACTATATTTGGCATGGTAGTGTATTTTTATCATTTGTACAACTTTGTAAAACATGAAAAAGTCATACAATAATTACAAAAAGAGCTAAAATAGAGTTTAACGATTTTTTCAATCTTCGGATTTTTTTATCTTCGCTAAAGAGATAGAAGGTTACTGTCTTCAGCAAAATTTCTTATAATAATATGCTCTAAAACTTTGCAGAACTCATCAATGTGTTATATGGAAAATGACGAAAACTAAATTTTTTATTTTACTTTTAGGGGGATTAATCTAAAGTTGAATTCCACCAAAAGATAGAACTTTCAATTTTAAGTAATACTTGCAAAGGTTTCACAAACACTTCTCCTACGTAAAATTCATGTGCGCACGTTTTTTTAGTTTTGGACCAATGTGAAATGGCGTAATTTCAGGATCACAAACGAGAATAAAACTCTAAACCATCGAATTACGCTGAACGCGTTTAATATCTTTTCAACAATTGTAAATATGAGTGACAGAAAATAAAGAAGCAAATTTTAGTCATCAATATAATTATTATCGCTAAGCTAATTTTAAAATGTAGCGATCGTGTAATGTATCTACTGCCTAGAGGTTATTCAAGTAAATTTGTCCAAACATTTTAGCTTGAGCCATTTTCCGGCTTTATGCAGTTTTAATCTATTATCGTTGATGAGTGCAGTCCATTTTTTTATTTAGTTGTTGCCATGTGTTATTATTAGCACTCTTTCTTATGATGCTCCAAGATGTTATGTACATGCTTGTTTGTGTTGCTAAGTCTGTTTGTCTATGGTTCCAGTTCCTACCAGAAGTCCGGACCTAAAATATACTCTTTTCAATTTTAGACTAATTTTGCCTATGGGCTTTTTTAGACTTTGTGTCTGTGATTATTACAATGAAAATATAGTGCGCGGAATTATGTACGCGTCTGAGCGGAATTATAATCAAGTCATAAATTAGTGCGCGGAATTATGTGCACTGACACGTAACCGGCTGAAGGATTTTTTTTCTTGTTTATTGGAACTTTACACCAACTATCATATTTTTCTCATAAAAAGGACTAAAAATTCTATCCGATGGTGAAGTTATGGTTATTCTAACTCACCATTTGAATTTTTTACACAGATCATAACATTGTCTGCGCCTTAAGTGCGCGGAATTACCAGCAGTCACGGTATATACTTTCAAATATCGCCCGCTCAATCTTACAACTGGGTATCTAGATAGAAATCGTGTACAAGATGTTCAGTTGATTAGGCGGGCGACATATGAAAAGCAAAAAAATATCTCTTAAAAATGGTTTCAAATCGGCAAATGTTGACCGATTTGGCTGAAATTTTGACCTAAGCATTAGGATTGTATATAAAACAAGTGATGTTGAGCTGAGGAATGTGAGTCATTTTTAAGATCACTTTAAGGACCCCTAAAGTGAGAAAATTTAATTTTTTTAGTTAAATTTGATATTTAATTGAAAAAATCTCATCTAACTTTTGAATAACCATCGTGAAAGTGTATGTATCCAGAAAGCTTGTCCTATAAGCTTTCCAAAATGTATAAAAAGCTTGAAATTGCTTGGAAAATGATTGAGTTATTCATGATAGTATGAGGCCACCCAGCTAAAAAACGTTTTTTTTTTGCAATAACTTGAAATTTTGGGGGTGTTAGAATGAAAAAGTTTTCAATAACGATCCGACTAGAACGAGACGGCCGGGGCGCGCAGCGAGCAAGATGGATCGATCAAATGGAAGGCGACTTGTAGATCCTACGCAGACTACGTGGCTGGCGAATTGCGGCCATGGACCGAGTGAAATGGAGACAACTTCTTCGTACAGCAGAGGAAACCACGACCTGGAGCTGACTAAGTAAGTGATGTACTAGGTGCGACTAACAACGTACACTAGGTCACTTGTAAAGTATATTAAAAATATGTTTTTTATTGTCACACGTCACACGTGAGATGTAGCAATTTTGTGGTTTTCATTATATTATGATAGATTTTATTTATTTATTCTCGATATTAACAGGAGGTGATTACTTGTTGAAGTATTCAAACATCTCTTTTCAAAATAGGGTACGAAAAATTCATATAAATATATTTCTATTTTCCATAATTTGATCAAACCCCGCCTAGCGCTTAGCGGGGTAAAATTGTGATTCACAGACGGGGGAAAAGTTCAATTCTTGCAAAACAGCTCTTTTGCATGAGCGGCTCTGAACCGTTCATTTGCTGCTGCTAACCGCTTCACGGTTCAACCGTGCAATAAAGCGTGTTATTTCGAGAAACCAGGTAAAATACCCGTCTTATTTCGAGAAACCGTGCAAAAAATGCCGAGCAAAAAAAAAATCCGTGTAAAAAAATCCATGCAAAAAAGAATTGGGTGTACATTCCAAAAGCAGAATTTTTCAACGGCGTTACCATTTATATGATGGTTCAACCATTATCATTATGTTTATCATATCCTACCTCTTCAAAGCAAAAATATGTGTGGAAAATCACTAGTTTTCGTATGGTGAACATTCCCAACGACCCATTGTTTTTATGGTTACTTGACGAATAGCAATAACTAATATACTTGATATTATACCAGGCAACAGTTTGCATATGGCATTCAACCATTTTATAAATGGTTCTAGATTGGACGATAGGTGATAATATTTATGGTTAGAATATGGTTCCAAATCATGCGGGTTATTATTAGCTAACAAAGCTACTACGTTAATTTCATGGATTCACACTTCAAATTTTCGCAAGAAAATCAAAACTTGAGCTTCTTTTGAGTGTACTATGAACTAACCCAAATAGTTCAACGTTTTAAGATTAGATTTTTATTTTAAAGGCCTTGAGCTTACTGATGGTTAGCTTTTTTTCGGAATAGATTTTTAGCAGGTAGAATACAATAAAAATCACGCAGAATCGTATAAAGATGCATGCAAACTCTTTGTAAAGCGAAGTCTTGCTTAACCGCTCCGGAATCTGAGTTTTTAGACTTTTAAATGAGTTGCTAACACCCGATTAAAACTAATCAAATGCTCTAAAAGTGTGCAAACTCAGATTCTGAGTAGTTTTCCAATTAAAAGATTAATAAGAACATCTTAAAATGCGTTATTTGTCACAGTAGGTAAGTAATTTAATTATTGGTATCAAATGACCAAAACTTTCTACTCAAAATTTAAGTTTGCACAGTTATAGGGCATTTTGAGTAGTTGTAACCAAGTTTTAGATAAACCCATTCACAGATCAGCTCGTTTAGATTGTACGTTTTCCAATAAACTGCACAACCTACCAACTGCGGGGTTAGCACTAAGATCATCACCTTTATTCTTGTTTACGGCCGTATCCTGCATTCGTACGAATAGTTTGTTTCGAACGAATCGAGAAGCACAATTCTCATATTCGAAGGAACAAAAGGAAGGGGCGTTCGAACGTTCGAATAGATTCGAACGAAAACAAAAATACGGATCGGCTTAATTTTCGAACGAATATCATTCAAACGAAAACAAGAATAAGGGTGCATATTACCTGTACAGTCCCTCCTCGTGAGTTCGGGCATTACATGTTTCAGTGAAATTTTCCAATTCAGTAAGAAAATTCTATAAAATCATTACGTATTTGAGTTGGTAAAAAAACGTGTACCTACCTGAATGCTGCAGCCTGACAATCTGGTTCCTCTCGACACCATCCTTGGCATTCATAAAGAGAAAGATTTTTCACACTGTAGTATGTTGTCCCTTGAAAATCGTAGTCAGTTAATTTCTCAAATGCTATTCGCCCAGCAGCAAGATTTGCTGCCAGGCTTAGCAGCAATATTGCCGGTATCATACATTTTGCTATATGTGTTTTCATGGCTAGTTCTGCCAACTAGAAGCAAACCCTGCAAATGAATTTTACATGATATTAAAGGTATTAAAAAAATTGCTTGCACCGGAATACTATTTGAAGTATTTTATTGTTTATTGTTGAATTGTTATTAATACTATAAAATGTCACATATGCACTTATCACCAATTGACCTATTTTGTATTGGTATTGGTGTATTGGTAAATTTTGTTTACCAGTTAATCAGTCTATTTCGTATGGTTTCGCAGGTCAGCTCTAACGCATCTACTAAACAGCTTACTTAGTCGGTTCTAGTCGATCGATTCTGTATCCAGCTTTTTACGCGCTATAATGGCAGACGCCATAAATTGTGTTCGCAATATGCGAACAATCTTTTTGACAACTCTGCATCCATCAAATCTGGGCACTCTTCTCCTGTACGGCACAAGGTTTTGAAACGAACGTCAAATGCATATGATTGTAGTGTAACCGTTTTTTTCTGACGTTTCGGTCCCAATGACGGCTAACGCTTTATTCAATGGAAATTCTAATTGCCGGCGAACTAGTTGGAGGATGCTCTCTTCACTCCTACATGAGAAAGAGATAGCATGATTACATACCCTTGGTACGGAAGTGTTGCTCTTTCTTTCGTTAACGTAAAAGAAGGAGAGCAATAGTTTTGTTAACATTTCACACATATTTGCTCTCCTTCTTTGGCGTAAACGAAAGAAATAGCAATACTGCCGCACAGGAGAAGAGTGCCAGATTTGATGGATGCAGAGTTGTCAAAAAGATTGTTCGCATATTACGAACACAATTTATCCAGCTTTTTACGCGCTATAATGGCGGACGCTATAAATTGTGTTCGTAATATATGAACAATCTTTTTGACAACTCTGCATACATCAAAACTGGGCACTCTTCTCCTGTACGGCAGTGTTGCTCTTTCTTTCGTTTACGCCAAAGAAGGAAGGCAATAGTTTTGTTTACATTTCGCACAGTTTTGCTTTCCTTCTTTGACGTAAACGAAAGAAAGAGCACGGTAGTGTTGCAAGAGAAGAGTGTCAGATTTGATGTATGCAGAGTTGTCAAAAAGATTGTTCGCATATTACGAACACAATTTATAGCGGCCACCATTATAGCGCGTAAAAAGCTGGATAGAGTCTGCCATTATAGCGCGTAAAAAGCTGGATACAAAAATCGCTCGGTATATATGTGTTTGTGCTGTCCAAATTCAACTGTGCACCACTCATCGAACCGGGACCGCTTTGTGTTAGCACTTGAATCTATGAGTAAGAGAGCACTTTTTATATCGTGACGCGCAGCTGATTTTGACGAAGTATCAGTAAACTGGATCGCACTTTCAACGTTATTCACGATATCAGCGAGGGGGCGCGCCGTGGGGAAAGAGCAAACTTCAGCCCTTTATTAAGCAGATCGAGTTCTGCTTGCGAAAATTGTGCAGAGGACCAGTTAACTACAAAATTTTCGATTGGTTGGGGGAACCTTCTTGTTTTCGCGGGTTTCTGAGATTGCGGGTTTCTGAGATTCACAAGAAACTGCTCGCGCTTGCGCAATCTCAGAAACCCGCGAAAACAGTGCTCTCTTACACATATATAAAATTATATATTTATAAAAAGTGCTCTCTTACACATAGATTCAAGTGCTAACACAAAGCCGTCCCGGTTCGATGAGTGGTGCACATTTCAGAAGCTGAAAGCCCGTGTGTATTCCCGTGCAGACAAAGGAAATGCTGCGGTGATAATGGATAAGCAGGATTACGATGCGCGCGTGCTTGATATGATCGATTCAGGCCCGTATGAAGAGTGTAAATTTAAAAACGGTAACCCTAAAGAACCGCTGAACGGCATGATTGAAGAAGCGAACTTCACACGCCAAAAAGTGGCTCGCTTGATGGGAGAAGAAAAACTAAACCGTAAGTTTCTAGTATCAAATCCGAAGGTGGCAACGCTATACTGCCTACCAAAGATATACAAAAACCCGTTAGCCGTGCGACCCATTTCGTCTAATATCTGCACACCAACCGAAAAAATGGCAGCTTGGCTAGTTGAGGAAATGCAAAAGTACCCTGTTTTACACGGTAAGAGTGTGAAGAATTCCGTCGAACTTACGAGTCAAACAGAGGATGTGGTAGTAAAAAGGGGAGAAATTCTGGTGTCGTTTGATGTTAGTGCTCTATTCCCAAGCGTGCCAGTACCAGATGCTCTTCAAAGCCTACGATAACATTTAGAACGTAGCCGAGCCCCACACAACCACATAGAGGCTTATGTTTCCGTAGCAAAACAGTGTATGGATCAAAATTATTTTGTGTTTAAAGGCAGATACTACAAACAAATCCACGGCCTTAGCATGGGTAGTAAATGGGGGCTTTGTAGCCGCAAGGTTACCGAGTCTGCTTTGACAAGCGAATGGTCATGGGTTCGAATCTTAGTAGAATCAGGCCATTCGATGTCAAAGTGACTTTAGCATGGGTTTATTCTCAGGCCCCTCATCGCCCTTCCTTCATGCTGAGTTCTATATTATCCCGATATGGCCTATTGACAGTGCAAAAATGAGACCCTTATAGTAAAAATGCACTGGTTTGCTTGCTACACCAGGGATGACTATAATTGGGGACTGTGCGCTGTCATGTGGAACGAGGTGGGTAAAGTAGAGTAAAGTATTGAAAGAAGGGTATCCAATTACACACAAGCACGCATAAAAAAATTCAATAAGCATATCGCTCACTCAATAGCGACTATAGCCAAAATAAATGCAGTGCGGGTTATACAACAAACACCCGGGCGATATCACAATAGATCTAACCATACTGGTCGCAGTGATGAGTCCATACAGGAAAAAAAATGGGTAGTAAAATTTATTTCTCCACTTCTGGCGGAACTCTTTATGAGTGATTTTGAGGATAAGCTGAAAATGGAAAAACTTTTACCACCTGTGTGGAAACGGTATGTTGACGATATCTACGCTATAGTTAAAGAACGCTACCTACCCCAAACACTAAATTGGTTAAACACCCAGCATGAAAAAATAAAATTCACTGTGGAGCGAGAAGTAGATGGAAAGTTACCATTTTTTGACCTGCTGATTACCAGAAAGGAAGACAATACTCTGAAGTTCAGCATTTTCCGCAAACCAACATCTACAGACCGCTACATTACTACGGACTCGAATCACTTCGGGGCCCAAAAACAAGCAGCCTTTCACTCTATGGCGCACCGCCTGGTCAATATACCCATGGAGAGAGAGGACTTTGCAGCCGAAAGCCAAAAGATTCAGAAAGCGGCTGAATTAAATGGGTACGACAAGAGTTTTGTGGATAAAATAATCGGTAAACATATCCGTAAAAACAGCGTCAAGACACCACCACTTTACAGCCGGAAAAAGAGCAAATCCACAGAATCAGTTTGCCATTTTACCCTAAAGTGACGAACCACATTAGGAAAATTCTCAAGCGACACGGTTTCCATGTGGTTCATAAAAGCGGTAATACCTTACAGGAGCTTCTAAACAATCAAAAGCACAAAGTTCCGCCTGAAGAACGGTCGGGTATCTACAAAATCCCCTGTAAGGATTGCCCAGCGGTGTATATCGGACAAACCCGTCGAAAATTTAAAACTCGGCTAAAAGAACATAAAAAAAAGCTGTGGAAAATGAAAGGACCAACGATTCAAGTGTAGCGATGCATTCTGTCTGCCTTCAACATGAAATTGATTGGGAGAACGCAAAGCTGCTAAAAAATGTGAGAAAATCCTCTCATTTAAATGCGTGGGAATCGATGTACATCAGCACCGCAGATCGAGTTTTAATGAATGAAGATGAGGCGCTCATCTCATCGCCTCTCTTCCAACTGACGAAACTGAATCTGTAGCAGACAACAAATCACAATACGTATGCAGTCGTCCATCGCTCCGTAGATGGGTTGGATCAAACCCGAAACCGGTTAGCGAAAAAGGTAATTTTAATGTTTTGTAAGAACCATAAGTGATGTGTCTTTTTTGTTCGTTTGTTCGTTCATCGAAATTATTCCAAATTACGGGGTTATATGCAATTAGATTTTCTGTTTATATCATTTTCGTAATGCACGTATATTTAACCCTCTAACGGGCAACATCGTAAAAACGATGCGACCAAGCTAATGACTGTTTTATCATGAAAGTACACTCAAAAGAACCTTAAGTTCTGATTTTCATGCAAATATAATTATCTGCAGGAGTGCCAGGTTAGAAAAAGTCCAATTTCTCTTTTTCGTTTTTCATGTCTAACGCTGTACCAAAATATTTTTTCAATTCAAATACATTACAAAATTGATATAAAGCATGAAATTTACTCATAGAAAAATTTTAAGGTCAATCATTTTGTTCTAGATGTGCTTTTTCATCAAAAGTAAAAAAGGAAATATTCGCGCATTAATTATTTTCGAAATTTTGAATGCATAGTCAGAATGTTGTAATATTAATATCAAAATGTCAAGAAATCTGTTCTGAACACATTTTGCATATTGTCGAATCAAAATAAATTTCGTATGCGGCTCTGGAGCTCCAAAAGCGAAGGCCGTCTACAGACGGCCTTACCCGTTAGAGGGTTAAGTATGCACACAGAAAACTTCATACCAATCCGGAAAATATTAACGAAGTTAAACGCATATTTGTAACGACGTGTCAGAGCGATTGCATTAGGAACGCGAAACTTTGAACGTGCGTTTCTCAAAACCTCGTTTTAAAAGTCGAAATCGGTGAGCAAGATTTCTCGAAAACAGCTGAACCGAATCACTTCAAATTTTACCACAACTGTTCTAAGGATATATTCTACAGATTAACTGAAGGTTTTTCCTCACCGATTAATATTACTTATTTTATGGACAATTTAAGGGCAAAATTTACCCCCAAAATCGATTTTTTATGTTTAACAAGCCATTTAATCAAAAATGGTTATATTTTATCACCGATTCCTTTTTGGTTTTTCGATTTTCGATGATTCAGTTCAAAGATATCCTGCTCACCGCAAGACGCCTTATTTTAGAAGAGCTCCAGTAGATTAACTATAGGGCTTTTGCCTAAGTGTAAGTGTATTAGTGATCTGGGGGGCACACAAAATCTCTAAGCCAGGCAAAATTGTATGCAAAATGTGCTTGACTAACGTTTATTTTGAATATTTCAGAATTTGTGGTCCGTTAGTAGTACTCAAAAGTATTTTAGTGATAAGTTTACTAGATGAATAATGTTGTTTGCGGGTATTGCATCTTGTAAAGTCATGGTTATGTGAAGAAATAGATGGTTTTCGGAGGTCTATTCACTTCCAGGTGTAAGATTCCAGGAATTCTTAACACATTATTCACAGAGACTATTTATTTTGATATTGTTGAAGGGAATTGGACATTTTTGCAAGTTTTCGTGTACGAGCATGCTATAAAGCATTAGAAAGTCAAGGCAGGAATGACTTCATTTATAAATTAAAATTTGTAGGCGGCGACTTTTGCAAAAGTGCTGTATTTGTAATTTGATATCCACAGAATTGTGAGTTCATTTTTAGTCAGTTAGTGTTAGGAATCTAGCCGGGTCAATCAGGCTAGTTAGCAGATTGTCAGATATAAACATTCAATGCTACAGAAACCTATTGAGTAAACTGAAGGGAACTTTTAGTGTGCATCCAAGTTGTATATTAAGTATCTAGGTCGAATGTTCGTTATTCTTGCACTTCTCCCTGCAAAAGGCAGCATTTAAATGTTATGAAATGTTAGGTATTTGAGTTTTGTCGCTTTTAGACTAACGGTAGCAACTAGCAAATAGCAGCGTGTTTTGCTTTGCCAAAAACACCATTCTTTTAATTTGTTCGCATAGAAACCAACTAACTAAACTTGATAAATATTTTTACTCACTGCTCGTGGAAAATAAATGACAAAATAGCAACGAAAAGCGTAAATAAACACTAGGGTAACGACCCCAGAATTCGCCCCTTTTATCAGGTTTTTATGCTGTAAAATGAATAAATCGCCATATTATTATAAAATCAGCCCTGAACTCAGACAAGTATGACTATATATTAATATTCTATCTAGTTTGGTTATTCGGAATAACGAAAATTGAAATTTGATAGTAAAAGATTCAATTTTGAGCAGGAACCTCTAGTACCACATTTCGCCCATAGCGATCCCAAATTCGACCCCCATGTGACCCAAATTTCGCCCACTTGTTATTTGTTGCAAATTTCCCAAATAACCTCAATTATTATGTTAGAATTGTTGTTACTATTATTTTACGTTAAGATTATGTCTATATTCAGTGCTTAATATGGCAATTAATTTGTATCAGGAATTCGTTAAATGTAAATCTAAATTGAAATAAACTGAACATGCTCACCTCCTGATACTTGATTCAGTAAAACAAAAAACACAAAGAAGGTGGGTTTTTACTAAATGTTTACTTTCATTGCAGTAAAATAAGACTTTTGACACCCGTCAAAGATATTTAAAATGAATGGTCCTGTTGGTTCTTTTTCTGGTCATCTGTTGAATTCATTTTCACTATTGATATGTGGGCGAATAAATACAATTCAGTGCATACGGAAGGGTCAATGTTTATTTTAGTAGTTTAAAAACCTTATATAATGATTACTTATATCATTGTTTAGTAATTTTTTGGGAAAGAGTAAATGTTTACTGTGCACAATAGAAAATTAGATGAACTGGAAAATCTTGATATTCGGCTATATATATTGACTAATCGAAGGTGAGACTCGAGTCCACAACCTAACCTTTTCCCCAAGAAATAACTAAGCTTATAGCAGTTAAGCTAGTTTAATAGTCAATAAAAAGATGAAGAAAAAAAAATTGTTTAGTAAATCACTGTCTATAAATGGGTATCCCGGTTTACTGTATTAAATATTCCTGGTAACTGGCAAGCATACCCATCGTACCTACTCAACTAGGATATTTTTTGACATAACTTGGAATTCTTAACTAGCATTTTTGGCTAGACCGGGTTTGAAATGCTAAGCTATTAGAGTTTTCATGATATTACCGGAATATTCTATTTTATCACCACGATTATTTCTTTGTTGTCTGCATTGCACTTTAAATACTTTTCAAAGTTTTAAAATAGTAGATTTTTCGCGTGGTTTTCCACGTTGTCAGATTTATTCTCATGACCAGAAAAATTGTGATTTTTGAGAATATTATGCGCATCTTACTAATTCGTGCGGTTTTAACCTTATTATCAATTTCGATGTCGATTATTGCTAATTCAACATTTCGTTTGGTAAAAACCCCATTAGCCCATGTTTAGCAGGTAATTATTTTGTTAGATGAATTCAAATGAAGATATGATGTGCTTTCTGCATCAAAATATTATTTATTCGATACTTTTACTCACCATTTTGATAAACATAAATCAGCGAACAAACTAATCGATTGTGACTTGCTTTTGCTTATGTGTGGCATATTTGTATATGTTTGATAGATGAGGGCGAAAACTGGTTCACGCAGTAATTTCGGTTAAGTATATACAGATTCGACCCGGGCGAATTTTGGAACTCATATGATTTACAGTACCCAGTTTTCGCCCAGTGCATTTATGTTCTATTTTCAGCAGAATTGCGATAAAATATTAAAATAAAAGCACAATTATCAAATTTGAATCAGATCTAACCAAATTGATGCGAAAAAAGTGCAAGGAGATACGATTTTCCATTACTTTTCCTCAATTTTATTTTTCGTGCTCGTTCTTGAGAATGGAAAAATCGCGTCTTAAATACAATACCTATTTTTCAAACCACATTAAATCATTAAAATACATAAAACAACACAACGAATTCTATTCAAATAACTGAAAACTGAGTTAAATTGAATATAAATTGAACTAACAACGTATAATTCAACTGTATATTGAGTTAAATCACGGGAATACCAATGGGAGGGCGAATTCTGGGGTGGGGGCGAATTGTGGGGTTCTTACCCTATTTTCTGCAAAAATTACTATTGAACGCGGGCTGTTTTGATGTAATGTGTGCCCCCCAGAAGTCGCATATGTGTTAGTGTGCAAAGCCCTATAGCAGCTATTCAAAAACAAAACTCAGAGAACTCAGATTTTAACTTCGTTCGCATACTCTTAGCGTTTGGTGCAAAAGTAGTTGTTTTTTCGTTTGCCTTATTTTACCAATTTTAGAACATTTACTTTCCCACTTCGCGATTATTGGGTAAGTGCAAGATATATACGTACTGAAGCATATTTTAAAAATATAATATTTCATGCTGTTCGATGTTACATAAGCTTCAAAGTAACTGATCTATTTATACGTCAATCCAACATATAATTGTTATACGATATCGAATTTTGTAAAAAGGAGACACCACTATTTTTATCACTAACATAGAAAGAGCCTAGGGTCGGTCTAATTGCATACACGAATCAACCAGGAGATAACCCGATGAGAGATAACGATCACTTGATCAGTAGCCATCCGATAGCGAACGAATAAACACAAGCTGTATGCGTTCAATATTATAGCCTGAAATAAATGTAGTTTTTTCATAGAACAAATATATGAGAGTTCACTAAAAGTGCTGTAATATTTTTACTACGCCGAATTGCAAGGGAAGGATCTCGGAAAAGATTGGATATTGGACAGCTGGAAAGGATTGGATATTGGTCAACGATAAAGGAATGAAGGATTTCTAGTGCGAGACTGAAAGATAGACTAGAGGGGAGAGGCTGCTAGCTGTGTGATAGTTATCGATTGAGTACGGTCCTATATTTAGTGCGATACAAAAAATCGTCTTGGTTAAACCAATCGTAAATCTGGCTTCAGCCCGCGAACCGCCTCCCAACACATGCATTATTTTAAAGATATGAGATAAATAAAAATCAGAGGGGTTGTGTACAAGACACGACCGCATATATAGGTGACGCGGGACTACGTTCGTCTCTTTGTAGTGATAGTAGCATGTATCCATGCTTGTAATCATTCGATTCTTCATGTATACATGCTATATGCAACATATACACATGCTACATGCGTTGTATGTAACATATATCAAAGTAGTAACATTGCATACGTTCAATCCTCACAAGATTTCGGAGTTATTCCTATGTGCATTTAGAAACAATTTAACAAAATCAAGAACACAAACTATTGCTTTCCTGTTACCTTACAGAAATTAAAGATTGTTTTTATTACCCATGGTTCCCCACGTTGAAGGGATTTTACCAATTCAATCCTAGGTATTTTATCAACAGCACACCTTTTCACTACACTTCTACTAAAACGGCACGTATGCTCATGAAACAGAGTCATATTAGAGCATCCGTAACGGTGCGCTAATATTTTAGTTGCTCTGGTGACTTTGAACAGCGCTGCTATATTTTTAGTCGCTCGTTTTCGTACCGGTCGTTGCTATCACGGCTGTTATTTTAGTTGCCGTATTCCGTACCGGTAAAAACCAAACAGTTATTTTGGAACCAATTTGTAAACCAATAAAAATTAATCATAAATTTAAATGATTGACTATTTAGACATAATGTGGCGGATGTTGTTCCAGACACAAGTAACTGGTATGGAAGCCGCGGAAATGGTACGTACGCGAGGGAACGAACTGAAAGACGACCGAATATCGATCGGTCGGCACAAAAAGTACCAGAGCGTTTGAAGGACGATTACTTCTCGAACAATCCTGCATACAGTGCCGAGTAATTCCGCGAACTCTTTCGAATCATGTATTATTCATGCGCATTGTGGAGGACGTACAGAAGCTGCCAAAGTACCTAAAACTTGTGAATTACTTCGGAAAATCCATAAAAGAAAATAAAAATATAGAAGAAAATAAAGAAATATGAAATGAAAATAAAATATTAAATTCATTTATTAACGCAAAACACCTTAAATGTAAAGTAATTTATCAGTTTTTTAATTTAATCATCTAAATCTAAATTGTAATCAATGTATGTAAAACCCGAAATTTTGAGATCTCAAATATGCGGATTTGGCTCTCATGTGCCTGAAAAGTGTGTTGAAAATGTTTGTGATTATTAAAGTATTGCATAATCGTTTTTCTGAATTTTTCATAACCGGAGAACTTTACTGTTTCACAACCGGGGCGAACGACGAGTTTGTAAAAATTTATGTAAAATTTTTTGAGTAAATTATATCACTTAAAATTTGTCTGTGTAATTAAATAGAGGTCCAAAACTAAGGTTATATGCATTTTACTGCCTTTTTCTATTTTATCTGATGGACGAAAAAATCAATCCCAAAATATTCCAAAAAACTTTTTCGGGCAGGTTTTTTGAACATATTTCCTACAAAACATTCTAAAAGCTGTATTTTGATTGTTGTTTGCTCCAAAGGTAGAGTACAACGAGACGAGCCGTTGGTAGTAATTTGGTAGTGCTAGTTCAATAAACACGTCAAAAACGATGGGTGTTTCACAACCGGGGCCGTTTTACAACAGGGGACAATCCCCTACAAGTGGCTGTGAGACAAAGGCGCCCCGAGTACAAGCTAGTAACTTGTAAGAAACAACTTTTGCAGAATTTAGTGTATCCCAATCGTATTTTCTAAACCTTCAACTGGAATATTGGCAAATTCAAAACCTTCAATGAAAATGCGGGTACCGACGAGTTACTCGAAATCCGCTTAGACAACATTTTAAACAGCATGCAGAACGGTGAAATAAATGTGCAATATGGTACACCGCGTGGTACCGCTCAATACCGTCTAAACAAGAGGTACAAAAATAAAGGGAATAAAGGGCCCTACTACACCGTTCTGACGAGTAAGGAAGAGGACGTTATTGTCAACTTCCTGAAAGAAATGGAACTGAAGGGGTTCTCGATAACCAGAGCAGCACTGAGAAACAGGATTACATGTTTCCTTAACCCATTATGTCTTAGTGTATCAAACTTCACACCCCGCTTTCGAAACCTATTTACCGCTGATTTCAATAGTTAGCATCGTTAATATATGATCACAACAAGAGAGGTAAAACATCAATATAGTGTGTGGAAGATAATTACCAGTTTTAGTCATTTAATCTGTACTTTCAACAGTGCAAAGTATCACAACTTAGCGAAAAAAAATATCCGTAAACTTATAACGTTGACACGCATGAAAATGTCCGCATTTTGGGATGAATCATTACCTAACATGTAAAATATTGTGCTTTGCAGCAATTTTACAAGTTCTATGCTATGCTTGTCAAACTAGGAGGAGTACAAAAGTGTCAAATAGGACATCGCCTCTAGTTTCTGATAATAAATAACAGAAGTTGGCGCAAGTGTTTCATCATGCGCCATGCGTGAGATTATGCTTGAAACTATCAATGTTTCCCTGTTGAATACTTCGTAACGCATATAGAATTTTTCGGAAACAGCTGAATTTTACGCGACAATTTGCTTAACACAGCCTCCTTACTCTCTCATACATCTCAGTTTCTTTTGTGTTTATCGCTAATCGCAATATATTGCAGTTGCAGTTGAAAACCGTAATAATCGACTCGCGACATTCGCTTTTATTCTTGTTCTGTGTGTCGCAACTACGTCGCACGTGGTGTGCTGTGATCGCACATTGATGCGCACCACGTGCGACGTAGTTGCGACCACAGAACAAGAATGAAACCGAATGTCGCGAGTCGATTATTACAGTTTTCAACTGCAACAGCAATAATAGGTCGTAAGAATAAAACAGTTTGCATATTCATCTAACATGTTCAGCTCCTGGCTCTCGTACGGTATCAAATAGCTAGTAGCCAAGCTACTACCAACAAAACAAAAAAAAGTTTTTTCCAATACGTTGTGTGGTTTCTGAGAAAAAGGTACATAAAGTTTGAAAATCGTGGTTTTCCAGGAATACACAGCAGTTCCAGGATGTCTACTGCCTAAAGTCCCTCTACTATTCGATTGTGCGCACTGCGCAGTATTCTTGAGTACGGGGTGCTTGTATGGGCGCCCTACCATGCAGTTCAAATCAACCGGATCGAACGAATCCAGCGTAATTTCATCCGGTACACTCTTCGAATGCTGCCTTGGAATGACTCAGTCTGTTTGCCTCCCTACGAGCACCGTTGCGCCCTAATACGTCTGCCCACTTTGGCAAATAGAAGGAGTATGTTGCAACGACTATTTATCTTCGACCTCCTGCAAAACAATGTCGATAGCCCGGAGATGTTAGGACAGCTTCGACTCAACGTCCTGCCAAGACGTACCCGACGAGCGGACTTCTTTAGACTTTCAATGCACCGTACTTTGTTTGCCAGGAATAATCCTATTGATGTGTGTTGTCGTGAGTTTAATGTTGTCTGACTATTTTGACTACAATGTGACAAGAACTACTTTTAAACTTAGAATTAGTATATATTAGAACTGTCTGTACGACACCTTCGAAGACCAGTATTAATAAATTAATCTATCTATACCTATAAAAAGGATTTCTGTCTGTCAGTCTGTCTGTCTGTCCGTATGTTCCTTATAGAATCGAAAACTACTGCACCAATCGGCGTGAAAATTTGCATGTAGAGGTTTTTGGGGCCAGGAAAGGTTTTAGTGATGGTTAGAGACCGCTCCACCCACTAAGAGGGGGGCTCCCATTCAAATGAAACACAAATTTCTGCATAACTCGAGAACTAATCAAGCAAATAGAACAAAATTTGGCATGTGGGTGTTTTCGGTGACAAGAATTTATTCTATGGTAATTTGAGACCTTCCCCTTCTTTATAAGGGGAATTATAACTCCTTTCCCCTTTTAGAGGGGGGCTTCCATACAAATTTCCTCATAACTCGAGAACTAATCAAGCAAATGGAACCAAATTTGGCATGTGAAGGTTTTCGAGGGCAAGAAAACTTTCTATGTTGAATTAGGACCCCTCCTCACTTTAAGAGGGGGGGCTCCTGTACAAATGAAATACAAATTGCCTCATAACTCGAGAACTAATCAATCAAATGGAACCAAATTTGGCATGTGGGTGTTTTTGGGGACAAAATTTTTTTCTATGATGAATTGGGACCCCTCCCCACTTTAGGAGAAGGGGGTCCTATACAAACGAAATACAAATTTCCTCATAACTCGAGAACTAATCAAGCAAATGGAACCAAATTTGGCGTGTAGGTGTTTTTGGAGGCAAGAATTTTTCCTGTGATGAATTAGGACCTCTCCTCACATTAGGAGGGGGGGCTGCTATACAAATGAAATACACATTTCCTCATAACTCGAGAACTAATCAAGCAAATGGAACCAAATTTGGCGTGTAGGTGTTTTTGGAGGCAAGAATTTTTTCTGTGATGAATTAGGGCCTCTCCTCACATTAGGAGGGGGGGCTCCTATACAAATGAAATACAAATTTCCCCATAACTCGAGAACTAATCAAGCAAATAGAACCAAATTTGGCATGTGGAGGTTTTTGGAAGCAAAAATATTTTCTATGGTGAATTAGGACCCCTCCACACTTCAAGAGGGGGGGCTTCTACACAAATGAAATACAAATTTCCTCATAATTCGAGAACTCATCAAGCAAATGGAACTATATTTGGCATGTGGGTGTTTTTGGAGGCAACTATTTTTTCCATGATGAATTAGGACTTCTTACCTTTTTAGGAGGGGGGGCTCCCATACAAGCGAAATACAAATTTCCTCATAACTTTAGAACTAATCAAGCAAATGGAACCAAATTTGGCATGTGGGAGTTTAGATGGCAGAATTTTTTTCTGTGGTGTATATCGACCCCTTCCCCTTTAAAGAGGGGGGTTCCCATACAAATGAAATATAAATTTCCTTATAATTTGAGTACTAATCAAGCCAATGGAACCAAATTTAGCATGTAGGAGATTTTTGAGTCTTGAATTTATTTTATGATAGTTAGAGACCTCTCACCCCTGTGGTAGGGGGATATGGACTCTCATACAAATAAAACAGAAATTTTTGCGAAACTCAAAAACTAATCCAACTCGAGGAATTCGAGACTCTTCCATAAAACATTAATCAATAACAAGGCCACAAAAACTGTCTATAGTAACACTAGATCATCCAGGACGAGCCGGTCGCGAGTATTGCCGGTGACCCGCCGTCGGAAGCGCCTCCCACTGGGGGGCTTGCGAAACTCGAGATTGTGACAAAGATCATCCGAGATTCATGATTTATGTACAACACAGGTTAATTTGTGGCAATACGAAGTTTGTCGGGTCAGCTAGTAAATAAATAAATAAATCACTTTTCAGAGCTCTCCGGTGACTGGTAGTAAGATGCTATGGAGAGGTATAGGCAATGTTTGTTTTTTTTATCTAAATTAGGCAGAAGTCATGAAAATTAAGTATAACAGAGTAACTGTAGCACAAATAAAATATGATCAGTGATTGTTTTTCAGGTAGGTAAACATAGATGAGCGAGAAATTTTGATTTTACTACCACTAGAAAAGCGCCAATTCTTGAAAAGCAACGGTTCGTATGGTGTCCTATTGCAGGTGAACAGAGGTGTTAAATTGCTAAATTTCAAATGTGTGTGAGACGCAGAAAGAACACGCTAATAATTTTCGCGTGGGACTCTAAGAAGGTGGATTTTCCGCAATAGTGTAAATATGTGAAGACTATAACAATACCCGAGAAGGAGCGAAGAGCAAAATAATATCAAAATGTGTTATGGAAATCGAATAACACATGTCAAAATTTGATCTGGTTTTGGCTGACATAGTTGGTTAAATAACAAAAAATAATATCAAAATTTTGCTTCTTTAAGGCCAAAAGAATAACTACTTGTGTTATTTGAATAACAAAGCAATAACATGACTGTATTCAGAGTTTAGAATAACATCCAGAGTGATTCGCGATTGGGGCTCAACTACAAATTGTAAACAAATCGTTTTATCACACCATCAGCCTTAAAAAGACTGATAATATCCTTGGCAAGAATCCTTCCTTCTGTTTTAATCGTTAGAATTATTTAAAACAAGTTTTTAGTAATGGGCGATAGAAGTGTTTAATCAAAACAAAAGACAGTTTGCAGTTTAGCCCCTCGCATTGTTATGAAGTGACAGGCTTATTTGCAAATCGTTTTGTAAACAGGTGATAGTAAAGAGCGAAACTGCGTTGTTTTCAAAACACAGGCGCATTGTAAACAGGCGAAACTAAATAAAAAAATCAAAACGAGGCGAAACAGGGCAAGGCAAATCTCATTGTCAAAATGCTTTGAGGCTCATTCCAAGGGATTCAACTATAAAACTTAGATTTTGAGCTTGAATGCACAAATTTTATGCAATATTTTTGTGAAATTATAAGATTGATTTATTCTACACCAATTTATGTCTTTAAACTTGATTTTTGTAACTTTTTGTTTTAATTAAGATTTGAAAATGTGCTGGCAAATTATCACAGTGATATTTCTCATTGTTCACACTTTGTTAGTTGCGCCCTTATCGCGAATCACTCCGGACCTATTTTAGTATAAGGTATTGAATAACAAATGCAGTAGCATATGAGATATTAAAATAATATTTTATAAAATAATTATAATCTAAAATCTCTTTAATCAATAAAAAAATTAATGGAATATATCGAATGTCATTTTAAGATCAAAATAAAATATGATAACAAAATCAGTTATTAAACTCACCTTTGTTTTAAATATCTACTCAATAACAAAATGTGCTATCAATGTATCTACATATCTATTCAATAACTCGGGTATCCAAAAAAAAATGTAAACACTTTATAATTTGTTTGTTTAATTTAATGGCTGAATAGGAAATCAGTAAGCCGAAACGTGAAGAAAAGGGAAAGTTTTTTCATCGTATTCACCGAAAAATATCAATTTTAAATTGCATACACAATTTGTTTGTTTGAATCCGAGCGCATGAAATATCATACCTAATGTATTCTGACTGTTGCTAATTAATTCTCGGATTTTTTCGGCTTGATCAATCTCAAAAACTGTCAAAAACGAGTTTGGTCTCTACATCCTTTTTGATAATTTTTGAGACTGATCAAGCCGAAAAAATCCACGAAGTATAATACCTAAGATATGTTGACTTTGAAACCAAGCCAAATGAAGATAGAATTAACAAAACGGCGAATGTCGCAAGCGTAAACAAACCGATTGAGGGTTGATTTTCCTATGCTGGTACGGCAAAAAATAACTCTCACTCGTTATGTTTACACTTGCGACATTCACCCTTTTGTTAATTCTATCTAGAAATGGCTATTTTGAGTTTCCTAACACATTTGAGCGTTAATGTTATGTGATTTCAAAGTTCCACTTCATTTGGTCCATACCTGGGTATACCTGCATCATAATGGGTTAGAGAAAATCCCTGTCCTCATGTGTTCAAAAATAATAAACTTGGTAACTTTCAGCACAAGAACACAAATTGAAAAGATTTTTTGACGTAGGACTACTGAATAATAAGGAAACAAAATAATTGATTTATGATGACTAGTTTTGTTTATCCTGCTTGTTACTACATTATTCTTAAAACAAGCACTTAAACGGGGTAACTTGCAACAGCTGGTAGATATAAGAAGCTGTGTTCCGTTAACTTCACGAGGCAAATAACCATTTAATTTTGCATCAAGCAATACTAAAGCACAACTGAAGAGTGTACGATACTTTCGGTAAGTCGGAAATATGCCAGTTTTTCTCTGGATATACCGAAAATGGCCATAGAAAAGGCTAAAAAGAAATATATTCTCACTGAGAGAAATTGACCAGCAATATGACAGTATCTAATTACGATCACTCGTAACGTAATGAACATTCATACATTACGTAACCAAGATATCGATGATTTAATTCCCCCACTCCACTTCATGACGCGATTTTGCATAGTGGATATACGACGTGTAATGAGTTGTTGCACAACTCCCGCTCCCCTAAGTGCGTTACGTAATATGTGAATGGTCCTTAAAGAAGGCAGTTCTATCGGATCCAGACAAGGAATATCAACTGCATGAATAATATAAAAAATTTATTACGTAATCTTCCGTTACGGGGTTTATAAATTATTTTCACCAAGGTGACATAGGACGTTTATGCGTATATTCATAGCAAAAGCATTAAAAATCGCAAGTTGGATTATCATTTGCATATTCAATTCAAAAGAAAATCATACAAATCATTAAATTCGTTCAATTTTCAAAAAATATTGCTTGTTGCAAGTTACCCCGTTTAAGGGGTTACTAGTAACAAATTAGTTAAAAAATTCTACAACAGCCAATATTGATCGCATATTTTTTCTCAATATGTGAAATTATTCTATCCTAGACCTAATAACTTTGTATTAATTAAATGTCCTCAAATGTACAACAGATAAGTTTTTACTTGCACTAATAGTTGAGAACTGTTGCAAGTTACCCCGTTTGACGGTAACGGTTTTCGGTAATTGATGAAACCCAGGAAACTTGGAACTTAGGACTTTTCACTCGGTTTTCTTTAGCAGCACAAATTTATCCATCACCAATGCTACAGTAATAATACGTAGCGCAATTTTTCTTTGGCAGCAAAAGGCGAACGGCTCACTGGTAACTTTGCTCTTTTGTTCAGACTGAAATTGAAATGCTCTATGTTATTTTACGTACATGATAGAATGAAGGACCATGAAAAATAGGTGTGGCCAATTCTTGTCGCTTGCTCTGGTACATAACAAGGGGTAAGCCGGCGAACAGCATTATTCAAACGCTAGCTGAGCTACTTCCAACATCGTTTGCCAGGGCAAACCAAAGTCACGCTCGACTTGTGCACTTTTGCGGTGTGTGTGCAGTGCAGTGTATTGGAACTGGAGCTGGAGCACTCGTTTGGCTGCCGTGATGAAATATCTGGCTGCTGAAGTACTGGAATTGGCAGGAAATATGCAGCACGCGACAACAAAACGACCAGAAGCATATCCCACGTCACTTGCAGCTGGCCACTTGAAGTGGTATTTCATCGTGATTCAGGACCATACACGAACGGCTTTGTTAATCGCATAGCTGCTGAAGCTTTCCGGCTGGTCTTTTACAACAAGCCGTGCCTGGTTAGCAGTTATCGGTACTCCAAATTACCGAACAGAGAATTACGTTAAGTGCGTTAGTTCAAGTTTATTGCAAACTGGAGTTATGATAATCAAACAATCGGTCCTTTCAAGGGCCACACAACGATTGAAGAGTTTATTATATTTTCTTGCCCAGTTAATACCATAATAACACAGGCAACGAGGGAAAAGTTGAATTTTTCGCCACTGCGGACGACCAACAAATGACGGAAATAAGTTAAACGTCTGCAGGTTGTAAATTTTTTACCAGTGTTCTTTTGTAAGCCGCAGAAAAGTTGCGAAAAATTTTCAACTTTTTGAAAACTCGCGCGTACCGTCTACCGATTACCAGAGGAAAATCACTATTCAACGTCGAAACAGATCATAAAAATTTATTTACTGTTTGGTTTAGTTACTGACTTGGTTTCGTTTTAATAAAATAGATTCAATCAATTCATGGATATAACTCCAAAATCAATGTTACTACTTGTTACAATGTTACTACTTTGATAAACGTTACGTATGAAGCTTGTCTACATGAAAAATCGTATTATTACTACATGGATACATCCTACTATCGCTACAAAGAGACTTACGGGGTCCTACGTCACCTGTCCGGTCGTGTCTTGTGCACAACCCTGTAGGGACTATAGCAAATGATCAGTAATATCTCATTGAGTAAATGGAATGCAAATATTAAATTTGCTAAAAATTCTATCTTTTATAAGAAACCATTTTAGCGTGCATTAACGTGTTGCTCACAACGCAACAAACATCGTTTGCTTGCTCTGCTTGACTCGAGTGGCGAACAAGCACACGAAAAGGATGACTAGCAAATAGCCCGGAAAAGTGCTATGTCTTTCGGTTATATAGGAAGAAAAGATATGGAAAGAAAGAGACGAAATTTGGTTGATACAAATGTATAGAGCGAGAGAGGGATTGATTTGGTGTTCATAGTTCATTCAATTGGTTATAGTTGAGAAAGATAGACGTGAAGTTAAGTTCGGTCACGACAAACCCCTCTGATTTTTTTGGACTATTTTCAGGGACGTGGTTTTATAAATCGCCGTAAGGACCTTACTCTTCGCACACCAGAAGCTGTGGCCCCAGCCAGATCCAAGGTCAATGAAAAGAATTTGCGTAGTTGGTTCCAGATGATCCGTAGCTATACAACCGATAAAAATATTCTGTCTATTTTCAAAAACCCATCGCGCATCCTGAGTGGTGATGAAACTGGAATTTGCTTGAATCCTATTTCCAAACAAGATCTTACAAACACAGTAAACAAGAATGTTTCTGCTGTAATGACAGGAAGCAGTAAACAAAATAAAACAATAATGTTTTCATCACAATCACATGATCGAGTTTACTGGCCATGAGTTCAAATACGAGATTGTCGATGCCGAAGACGATTATGAACAGACCGAAAAGGTCTAAATCAACGAAAGTAGTTAAAAACTAACCGGTTTCCAGAAATACAATTAAAATGGTAACTTAATGTAACGTTTAAACGTAATTACTATTGTTGAACAAATTTAGTAAATTACGCAACTGTTGTCAAAAGCTGTTTTATCGGTTAATTTTTTTGTTTTTTAACAGCTCAAGTGAGTTTGCTCTATGAAGCTGTGGTCATTTTCTTTTGACGCAGGACTACGTCTTGCAGGAAACGAAGATAGGGTGTCATTCCAAAAAAAAACGTCTCGCAAGCGTCACGAAAAAATTATAGGTTTTCGCTGGTCAGAAATCTTTCTATGAATTAAACGACATGGTAAAGACAATTCATTTTTAAATATTCACTATTGATAAATGCCTAAACGTCAAGCATTGTCCTAATTAATGAATCAACCATTCACATTCCAGTCCAGCACATTTTTGCTTCCCAAGTCTGGGACGACAACCTTATACACTTGTGGTTTCACTCGTTTCTATTTCTGGGAACACAGTAACTTTGTTTTTTCGTTCGAGCAAGTCACGAACTATATTCTTTCTTGTCAAGTTAAACGGATTTGATGTCCTGAATGTAAAATGTGTTCGACAAGCGTGCAACCACTCCTTACGTTCGACAGTTTAGATCGATATTCCATTAAAATCTAATTAAAACTTATGTTTCCTGTAAAAACGAAGGTAACGGGATATAACATTTCGTGCCTACTACTGCACTAATCTTAATAGTTCATCCCGGTATCGTTAGTAAGGAATCCCACACGAGCTTTACTTACGCTTTTATCCCAGAATTACTTAGGGAAGTTTCATTTATTTATTCGCACCAGTTAACCTTCTGTCTGTACAAAAATCAGAGAGGTTGTGTACAAGACACGACCGCATACAGCTGACGCAGGACTACGTAAGTCTCTTTGAGGCGATAGTAGCATATATTCATGCATGTAATAATACGATTCTTCATGTAAGGGAGAGACGTCTACAGTGATACACTTTTGACGTAGGACTACGTCTTTGATTACTATATTGGGACTGGGTAGCACTTTGTGAAAACGAAAATAGAAGTTTAACGTTTGAATGAAAGATTTCAAATGGTATTAACCACTGAACTACTGAACGAAACTGAACAATTTATATGTCGTTGGATAGATAAAATGACCAGTAATTTTATGAAGGGAGTAAAAGAGCAATTTTATGAAGGGCGTAAGAGGGGGGGCTCCTATACAAACGAAACACAAATTTCCTCAAAACTCGAGAACTAATTAAGCAAATGCAACCAAATTTGGCATGTGGGGGTTTTTGGAGGTAACAATTTTTTTATGGTGCACTGAAATCCCTTTCTCTTCTAAGAGGGGGAGCCCCATACAAATGAAATACAAATTCCCTCAATTCTAAAACTAATCAAGCAAATTGAACCAAATTTGGAATGTGGAGGTTTTAGGAGGCAGGATTTTTTTCTATGGTGTACTGAGACCCATCCGTCTTTTAAAAGGGGGGCTCCTATACAAATGACACACAAATTTCCTCATAACTCTAGAACTAATCAATCAAATGAAACCGAATTTGGTATGTGGGAGTTTTTGGATGCATGAATTTATTTTATGATGGTTTGAGACTCCTCACCTCTGTGGTAGGAGGATGAGGACTTTCATACAAATAAAACAGAAATTTTTGCGTATGTGCCATATTTTCGGCTATGTAACAAGCGGTAAGCTATGAAAGTAAACTAGTCAAACCTTCTCGGAGCAAGTGATAGTGAATCGACGCCGCTGACTTACGTACCTGCTGCCATTCAGGTCAAAAGAATAAGACATTCGAATGGCACATCATATTTGCAATGAACGTACTTTGGTTTTGATGTTATTTGTAACCAATGGCCCTTTTAAGGGCCATAAGCGAGTTAAAGTTAGATTATTGAAACATGTCAAATTACGTATAATCATTTTTAATACAACAATCTACGGCTGGTCATTCATTACTATTTCAACTTTTATGATGCCTACAAGTGATTTTTAATACAAATCCTATGTCTCAATGGTTGCAAGCGTTGTATTAATGAACCCTCGTCCACCGTCGTTCCGTCGCATTCCATGAAGAATGGAATTTGAATAGGGCACGGGAGAGTATTTTCGGCCCATTAAGCGATGGCATCTATTTTTTCGGCCTATGGCCTAGTTCTAGTGGAAGTACAGGTGGTTTTGGCTTTGAAGAAAAAATAGTAGATTACTTACAGTCTTGAGAAAATAGTTATAACATATTAAAATTGTATGTCGGCAAAGTATTTTTATTGGCGAAAGAAAAGGCAAATAGGCTGAAATTAGAAACCTTCTGAAAATACCCTCCCGTACCCTAGTTTGCTCTTCTCTTTCAAACATTCACGTAAAAATGACACTCACAGGTTCTTTTAACCTTCCGTTACTCGCGCTGTTGTATTTTGTACAACACTTGTAGATTTTTGGATGCCATTTTGTTTTAAAGTAACAGATCGATGCCAAACCAAAATGTATTCTTCAATAAACTTATTATGAACAAAATGACATAATTATGCAATACATTAATGCTTTAAACTGTTTAGCAAAATAGATGAGCATAAACCGAAATGGCAGAAACGATGCAAGCGACGTGTGAGGGGTACCGGATTTGGCCCCTACTGGAATTTTCTCTTATTTCTTCATAAGGGAAAATGGTTTCTGTGTACAGCAAAGTTATTTAGCAGTTGATGGTCATTCCGCTGGTGTGCAAAAGTTCATAATTTCGTGGTTTCACGATATATATGGCTAATATATGGGCTAGTTTTCTGAATGTGTTCTATCTACGGAAGATGTTATTTGTAAGATCCTGTTTTCAGAAAATATTTTAGTGGACCAAAAATGCTAATGCAAAAATGCAAAAAACTTTTTAAACATCCTACCCGAGTAAATCAAAACACCACATCAGCCCTATTTTCTAACCACAGAATGCCATAGATGCCAACAGCAGAAATGTTGTCATACTTTATGTGATGAGATGTTTTATGTGAAAAATATCTAAGAATCACGATAACGGCTTGAAAAAAAATTAATCAATAGAATGTTACATCATTTAGGAACGATAAAAGGATATTTCCTAATGCAGCAACTTGTATATGGCCGCAATTGTAAGATGTACAATTTACAGAGTGTTTTGGCGCCACCTGATGACAAACTTATAAAATTTCATCCCACAAACGAAAGGCCTTGACCTACTGATTAACTTTGCTGAAGACAGTAACTTTCTATATAGCCAGGATTCCGAGATATTCCGAGATAAAGAGTGTTGTACAAAATACAACGCGCGAGTATCCGTGTTACAAAAGTTGGCGCGAGTAACGGAAGGTTAAGCATACATATGCCAGAAATGCAGTTTACTAAAAAAACTGACTAAAGAAGTGACAGTGACATTTTCGGTTCTTCGAAACCAAGTGCGCATGAATATCGATGAAACCTTCTGAATCTTTTGCTCGAAAACTTGTGGAGTATCAGTCGATGAACGCGGGAAGAAATATTAATTACAAGCAAACGGCAACAAATATCATCGTATCATCACGAAATCAATCCGTGCTGCCTGATGAAAGCACCAGGCAATCAAATTTGTAGCGTATAGTTCATAAAATCGCTTAAATGTTGAGCTCGAAAAAAATATTGTTAGAACTTTTTCGAGCAACATTGAACAGAATCACGCACAACAATCATCGTTGAGCAAATTAGATTTAATGATGACAGGAGGCCGCGAGTGACTGAACTCCAATGTCATTTCTTTAGTCAGTTTCTTTACAGTTTACATTAGTCTTTGATCTAATGATCTGATATAGTACTACGTCACCCTTTCGTACGACCCCTAGGGCTATATATCTTGTAGTTTTTTCCCAAAATTTTTAAAATTTTTTTGGTGATAGCTACCAACGAGCTCTTTATTCCATTTGAAAGGTATATCCCTCTAGTTGTCTGAAAAAAAGTTTCAGTCGTTTTAGTTATAAGCTAAATTAGTTACAGCTAAAAATATGAAGGTGTCTTTTTGTCTCACTGTTCCATAACAGGTGGGAAGAGTGAGACAATAAGTATTGAATACTAAGACACATATTTGAATTCAATTTAAACCATATTTTTTGGTTATAAAGAATAGTTTATAAGACGTACTGTTTATTGTGTGTATAAAGGATACATTATGGCTGGGTATGATTAAAAATTCCGACTATTTTCATATCTACATATATTTCATCTAAAGGAATAATGCTAGTCATCTGACTTTTAATTTTCACTTCAGAATTCATTTACAATCAACTCATATGGATTTATTTACAATTTAATGCATTTTTTTTTAATTCGCATGGCGTGAGCATTGTCTGTGTGTCTCACTGTTCCAAATAGGAATGTTTTATAAAAAAACTACAAGGTATACAGCCCTAAGGGTTGTATGAAAAAGTGATGTAGGATTATATCAGATCATTAGATCAAAGACTAATGTAAACTGCATTTCTAGCATAAGTGTTCTAGCATAGTGTTTATAAGAATCTGTGACTGCCATTGTTTAAGAAACTGTTTGAAAGAGAAGAGCGAAATATTCAGATTCAATTCTTCATTGAATGCAATGGTGGCTTTGAAAATACGTGGACGGGGGTTCTTAAGTACAACACCTGCAACTGCAACCATTGAAACATAGAAGATTTCTTTTAAAAATTACTTGTGTTCATCATAAAGGTTGAAATAGTAATGATTGACCAGCCCACAGATTATTGTATTAGGCCATTGGTTACTGATAACATTAAAGCCAAAGCACGTTTATCGCAAATATGACGTGCCATTCGAATGTCCTTCTCTTTTGACATGAATTTTGACATGGCACGTAAGGTAGCGGCGCCGATTCACTGTCTCTTGCTCCGAGAAGGTTTTACTAGTTTACTTTCACAGCTTACCGCTTGTTATATGACCGAAAATATGGCACATACACAAAACTTTCTGTTTATTTGTATGAGAGTCCTTATCCTTTTACCACAGAGGTGAGGGGTCTCAAACCATCATAAAATAGATTCATGCCTCCAAAAACCCCACATGCCAAATTTGGTTCCACTTGCTTGATTAGTTCTCGAATCATGAGGAAATTTGTATTTAATTTGTATGGGATTCCCCCTTCTTAAAGAAGGCAAAGCTTCTAATTCACCATAGAAAAATCCTGCCTTCTGAAACCCTCACATGCCAAATTTAGTTCCATTTGCTTGAATAGTTCTCGAATTTTGCGGTAATTTGTGTTTCATTTGTATGGGAGCCCATCCCCCTCTCTTATGCCCTCCTTAAAACAGCACTTTACTCCCTCCATAAAATTGCTGGTTATTTTATCTATCCAACGACACGTAAATTGTTCAGTTTCGTTCAGTAGTTTAGTAGTTATTAGCATTTGAAATCTTTCATTCAAACGTTACACTTCTATTTTCGTTTCCACAAAGTGCTACCCAGTCCCAGTATAAAAAACAAGGACGTAGTCCTACGTCAAAATAGTGAAATAGTGATGTTAGCAAACAATTCGATTGTCATATTTTTTTTATTTTTATCTCCCATTACTATGTGATGTCATGTAGTAAATTCAATTTGGATGAAATATGCGGTTTGCTGTTGAAAATCATCGGAAAATGATTGCAAAAAATTGGGGCTACCCTATATGGCATAAAGACATTTGGCATAATGCTGTTTGGCATAACGCCATTTGGCATAACGATCATTTGGCATAATGATCATTTAGCATAATGGTTATTTGGCATAACGACTTTTTGGCATAATTGATAATCTAGCCAGATTTTGTTGTTTGGTGCTTCGTCGTCTCACAAAGAAAAAGTGATCCGTCCTTACTCGCTATCGCTCGTTCGGACCCAACTGAAGGAAAGAACGCGAGGTCATCAAACCTAGGAAAACAAATAAACCTAGACAGAAGTGATTTCTGCAGGGGGGCTGTCCCCCCCGCAGTGGCCGGCGCTTCCGACGGCTGGTCACCGGCGAACACTCGCCGTTGCCAACGGCCGGCTCACCCTGAATCATATAGGAAAGCGAACATAAGGTCATAAAATAATGTTTGAGGAATTATGGCTCCTTATGATTATGCCAAATGACGTTATGCCAAATAGCATTATGCAAAATGACTTTATGCCAAATGGGCGGCCCCACAAAAAATTTACTTTGACCTCCCCAAAAATGACTTTTGTTGAAAAATATATTGAAAAATCAACCAAGTTTTTCCAAACTACATTATGTAATATAGGTTCATAAACTTCACTTTCCATGAAAATATCATGGATCTTGAATGCTTTGTGGCGAAGTTATTCACGTCGTCTCACTGTCCCTGTTGTCTCACTGTTGACTACTCTTCCCTATACATTCTATATGCAGCATATATAGGGTTTGTTGAGACTGCAGGTTGAGAATATTTAATTATTTTCGAATGAATGTTAATAGCGCCTCAAATCTTACTTCAACATCAAACACTATTTAGTTAGACATATCTATACCTATAATAAAGGATTTCTGTCTGTCTGTTTGTCCGTATGTTCCTTATAGAATCGAAAACTACTGAACCAATTGGCGTGAAAATTTGCATGTAGAGGTTTTTGGGGCCAGGAAAGGTTTTAGTGATGGTTAGAGACCCCTCCCCCCACTAAGAGGGGGGGCTCCCATACAAAAGAAACACAAATTTCTGCATAACTCGAGAACTAATCAAGCAAATAGAACAAAATTTGGCATGTGGGTGTTTTCGGTGACAAGAATTAAATATTCTATGGTAAATTGAGACCCCTCCCCTCTTTATAAGGGGAATTATAACTCCTCTCCCCTTTAAGAAGGGGGCTTCCATTCAAATTTCCTCATAACTCGAGAACTAATCAAGCAAATGGAACCAAATTTGGCATGTGAAGGTTTTCGAGGGCAAGAATATTTTCTATAGTGAATTAGGACCCCTCCCCACTTTAAGACGGGGGGCTCCTGTAACAAAGAAATACCAATTTCCTCATAACTCGAGAAGCAATCAAGGAAATGGAACCAAATTTGGCAAGGGGGTGTTTTTGGAGACAACAATTTTTTCTATGATGAATTGGGACCCCTCCCCGTTTTAGGAGGAGGGATCCTATACACACGAAATACAAATTTCCTCATAACTCGAGAGCCAATCAAGCAAATGAAACCAAATTTGGCATGTGAAAGTTTTGGAGGGCAAGAATATTTTCTATGGTGAATTAGGACACCTCCCAACTTTAAGGGGGGGGTGCTTCTACACAAATGAAATACAAATCTCCTCATAATTCGAGAACTAATCAAGCAAATGGAACCATATTTGGCATGTGGGTGTTTTTGGAGGCAACCATTTTTTCTATGATGAATTAGGACCCCTTACCTTTTTAAGAGTGGGGGCTCTCATACAAACGAAATACAAATTTCCTCATAACTCTAGAACTAATCAAGCAAATGGAACCAAATTTAGCATGTGGGTGTTTTTATAGGCAAGAATATTTTCAATGGTGAATTAGGACCCCTCCCCACTTTAAGAGGAGGGGGGGCTCCTATACAAATGAAAAACAAATTTCTGCATAACTCGAGAATTAATCATGCAAATGGAACCAAATTTGGCACGTGGGTGTTTTTGGAAGCAACCATTTTTTTATGATGAATTAGGACCCCTTATCTTTTTAGAAGGGGGGTCTCCCACACAAATGAAATGCAAATTTCCTCATAACTCGAGAACTAATTAAGCAAAAGGAACTAAATTTGGCATGTGGGTGTTTTTGCACAAAGGTCATCCGAGATTCACGATTTATTTGCACTCGAGTCTTTTTTTACACGGTTTGTTTTTTCGATTACTCAAGAACGGTGTAATTTAGGGACCATTTACAAAATACGTGGCGAATGTCGGGCCTCTCCCAAACGTATTGAGAAATAAATGAATGGTCCCTAAATAGCCCCGTTCTCAATATTCGAAAAAACAAACCGTGTAAAAAAAGTACTTGAGTGTACAACACAGTTTAATTTGTGGCAATACGAAGTTTCTCGGGTCAGCTAGTAAATGATAAAATTGAAAATTGATAATGAATGGTAACTTGGCGGGGGACCTATTACAAGGAGGGGCTTTAGTAAAAATAAATCGGTAAAATCGGATTTTTTCAGATTTGTGACGTTATCACGAAATCCGTCCTCCTCCACCTCCACCAAATCACCACCTAGAACAATGCTTTTTTTTCCTGTATGGACTCATCACTGCGACCAGTATGGTTAGATCTATTGTGATATCGCCCGGGTGTTTGTTGTATAACCCGCACTGCATTTATTTTGGCTATAGTCGCTATTGAGTGAGCGATATGCTTATTGAATTTTTTTTTTTATGCGTGCTTGTGTGTAATTGGGTACCCTTCTTTCAATGCTTTACTCTACTTTACCCACCTCGTTCCACATGACAGCGCACAGTCCCCAATTATAGTCATCCCTGGCGTAGCAAACCAGTGCATTTTTACTATAAGGGTCTCATTTTTGCACTGTCAATAGGCCATATCGGGATAATATAGAACTCAGCATGAAGGAAGGGCGATGAGGGGCCTGAGAATAAACCCATGCTAAAGTCACTTTGACATCGAATGGCCTGATTCTACTAAGATTCTAGAACAATGCTTCCTTCTATAAAAATATACGCGAACATGAGATCTCCAAAGTGTGACATTTTACAGGATTTGCTCGTTGGGTGGCGTTTATCTGGAAAAGGGGTTTCTGGGTTCTACTCGTGTAAATCGTTCTTGTTCTCGCTAAAGTTGATTAGATAGACAAGAAGACAACGGAATCCTTTTGTAAATAGCAATTCAAAAAAAGCGCTTAGTGCCCGCAGTACAGTTACAAAGCAGGAAAACCTTTTTTAAATTTCTTAGATATTTTGAGTAAGAGAAACTGTACAATATCAAAAATACAATACACTATTAAAACAAACATGTCTCTCCGGTTCCAGCTCATGTACCCTCCATGACCGTAATATGTACTCCTCAAAACAGAACAAAATTTGTGGAAGCAATCCGAAGAGAGTGCGGTGCTCGCGGTATGCCCGATCCGAACGCTGATGATTTGGTTGAGGTACTGTCGCGAGCGTGTGACGCTACCATGCCTAGGAGAGGCCGACCTGGGAATGGGAGGTCACCGGCTTACTGGTGGAACTCCGCGGAGCATGCTTTCGTGCGAGGAGAATTATGCAAAGAGCTCGTTCAGACGAAGGCAGGGGTGAATGTCGAGTAGCACTTGTTGCTGCACGCCTAGCGCTTAAGAGTGGGATAAAAGCTAGTAAACTAGCCTGCTTCGAAAGGTTATGTGCTAATGCCAATGCAAACCCCTGGGGTGACGCCTACAGAGTCGTAATGGCAAGGGCGTGATGGCGCCCACAGAGCGATCACCAGAGATGCTGGAGCGGATCATCGAGGGCCTCTTTCCGCGCTACGAGCCAAGGCCCTGGCCCCAGGCCGCTGAGTCGTCCAACGGCCGACGTTCCAGTATCTCAGACCATACCGTAAGATGGTCGGCCTCCATGCCGGACATCCAAAGTAACGGGGCGAAGGCGGTGTAGAGATCGGGGAGGAAGCGACGGTTACGAACGAGGATCGCTAAATCCCTAAAGGTGAGCAAGGCACCGGGATCAGACGGAATTCGGAATTTGGTCATTAAAGCGGATATTTTGGAGGCTCCTGAACTATTCATGGCAGTAATGAATAGATGCCTGGAAGATGGCCACTTCCCGGACAGATGGAAGCGGCAGAACCTGGTCCTATTGTCGAAGCCGGGAAAACCACCGAGGGTCCCCTCGTCATATAGGCTGATCTGCCTGCTCGATACTACCGGCAAGGGGCTGGAGGTGCTTATTCTTAACAGACTCGTACAGCACACTGAGGGTACAAACGCTCTGTCAAGGAACCAATTCGGCTTCCGAAAGGGCAAATCTACAGTGGATGCCATCTTGTCTGTCACTAAGACAGCCGAGGTGGCAATCCAGCGCAAGAGGACTGGTATCCGCTATTGCGCAGTTGTCATACTCGACGTGAGAAATGCGTTTAATAGCGCTAGCTGGGACTCCATAGCCAGCTCGCTTCGGAACGTCCAAGTGTCGGTGTCGCTGTAAAGAATTCTGTCCAGAATCGTGTGCTATGCTACAACACGGAGGAGGGTCAGAAGTGCGTTTCAATCATCGCAGGGGTTCCCCAGGTTCCATACTGGGCCCGGTGTTGTGGAACGTCATGTATGACGAGGTGTTGAAGCTAAAGTTCCCGGTAGGGGTTGTGATTGTCGGCTTTGCGGACGACATCACCTTGGAAGTCTACGGTGAATCTATCAGAGAGGTTGAGTTGACGGCCACCCTCTCTATAAGTATTATTGAAGATTGGATGCGCTCCAGAAGACTGGAGCTAGCGCATCATAAAACGGAGGTTATCATGGTGAACAACCGCAAGTCGGTGCAGCAAACAAAGATCAGCATCGGGGACTGCACTATTTCGTCAACGCGGTCCTTAAAACTACTGGGAGTCATGGTCGACGATAAGTTCAAATTCGGGAGCCACGTCGACTATGCCTGCAAGAAGGTTTCCACAACTATTTCGGCATTGTCTCGTATGATGTCTAATAGCTCTGCGGTATATGGTAACAAGCGAATGCTATTAGCCAACGTAGTCCAGTCAATACTTAGGTATGGCGGACCGGTGTGGTCATCGGCATTAGGAACCAAAAGCTACCTAGGTAAGCTGGAAAGTACCTATCGTCTCATGTGCTTGAGAGTGGCGAGTGCGTATCGCACAGTTTCACATGACGCAATCTGCCTCTGCCACAAAAAGCCTGTGGACACATCGACTTATCCCGGACGTATCCGGGTGGGTCGACAGGCGCCACGGCGGGGTATTAAATTTGTCGCAAGATGTGGCAGAGAGGAGATGCTTAAGGAATATATTATTGTTGTTGTTGAGTTTATTATAGAGTGGTTTAACCGACGGGTCATTCACCACCGCACCGGAAGGATAAAAATTAGAGGGGTTGTGTTTAAGGTACGACCACGGATGACGTGGTACATCGTTAATCCGGTTGCATGATTTTGAATATTTCACTAACTTGATTTTTATTCTATCTGTCAAACAAGTTAAAGGTGATGCGAAGTCAACCTGCTTACTTATGGGTGGAATATAATTTTTCTTTATTCTGAACCTCACAATTATTTTAACTAAATCATTAATTTCTGTAGGTTCTACAATCTGAAAAACTCAAAAAATGAGTGTACAAGTTGGGTTAACGCTTTTAGCACGAAACAAAAATGGAAATTCGAACAATGGAATTTCCGAAAATCTTCCAAAAAAAATTTCTATCGTTTTTGTGTTTTTCGTAGATTTTTGCATAGAAAATAATAACGTATATATTATAAACAAGAATAGATTCGGTTTTTACGTTTAAACTTTAAATAAAAGTGCTTAAACCCAAGTTTTTTTTGCTCGATTAAAAAATTCACTTTGTTTCTTTTGGCCCCCCCAAGGCCCGAACACCGGAAGGACAAAAACTTTATAAAATATTTGTAATGGCTTTATTTGGACGTACAGACGCAAATTTTGGTGGGGTATTGCAAAATTTCTAGCAAAATAGCAACCTGGACAATAAACCAAATAATAGCTTTTCTCTACCTTTTTCTTAGGAATCTATTTGATGAATGTTTCAGCAGTGGTGCGAAAACTAGCACAGAATCGAAAACTAAATCCCTTATCCGACTTGAGTTAGGACTTCAATTTAGTCTTTCAATTAAACTTGAAATTGATCTTAAAATTGAACATTTAATAGGACTTAGTTTGGACTTGCAATTGCACCTGAAATTGGAGACGACACGAACTTTAACTTTTACATAAAATTGGATTTGATATCGGACTAAAATTAAACTTGAAATGGAACAATAAATCAAACTTAAATTTAGAATTCAAATTTGATTTGAAATTAAACGTGAAATTATACTTGAAATAAGACTCTAAATTGAACTTGTAATTAGGCTGGTATTGGACGTAAAATTTGACCTGAAATCAGATTTGAAATTGCACGTGAAATTTGCTTTAAATTTTATAGAAAAGGTAGGGCACGTGCCCAGTGTACAGCCTTATGATATATAATATTTTTAGTAGAGGAAGCCATATTGCTCCTACATATCTCAATGAGTTACCACTATTAGTATCTTGAAACCTTTGTTATTACTTCCTGATAAGTTTATTTCCGATTGGTATAAATATCAGAATGTTTTATAAGTTAAATATAAATTTGTTAACTCCTTCTGATCGAGTTCTGTTTCATTCAGTGATGTAGGAATTGTATTTGTTTATTGTTTTGCATATTATAAATAACTTTTAAAGTAAAAGTAAAGTAGTAAATCAATTTTCCTTGCTAATTTCAGCAAACTGAATCCTTGTAGTTATGGCTATCCTAAAGGAAGTTACAGGGGAAGAAATAGTTACGATACCGTGATTACAATAAATAACTATGGCCATTAACATATGCTGAAAAATACAATTCTGCCAAGGGGAGCATGATATGCGAATTGTTTTAATTGTAAAATGTTTTAATTTTTTTATGTTCAGTTAGCTACCAATTTTTCAAGTGAATAATTTTGAGAAAAATTACAATAGTTAGAACTTTGTTTACGAGTAGAAAAATATAACTGAGTAAAATCAATAAAATAAAATCAAAAATGAAAGACATCTGAAAATAGGGGGATTTATTTATTATTGACATGCGTTTCGCGTACTCCATTTTGGACTTTTCCAGTTGATTTTACCGTAAATGTCCAAAATATAGTGCACATATCGCTGTCCAAAAGAGATAAATCATCCTGATTAATTTGCAAAATATAATATTCAATGGAAGATGGCATGTGATCAACACCGATAATTTCTAATTTTACCGTTTTAAGTACAATAGAGAGAAAACCTAGTTCAGTGCTCTTTACCCGCCCACGAACTATACTATGAAGAGTTCCCACGTGCCAAATGAAGTCTATTATGTTTTACGCGATAGCTGAGTTTTAAACGATGGCTTACTGTTGTTTTTTTCTACAAAACATGACAAACAAAGTATAACATTCTCTTCTTTGTTTGAACTCGACTAATTTTCTCATAACCAGTGTCAAAGATCTAACTTTTCTAAAAGGGTTTCCCCTTTATATATGTGGTGAAGACCCTCTACTGTTTGATACAGGTCGTAAAATTGCGCAAGGTACATCGAGATACATTGGAATCAATCTTTTAATGCTGAATTTAGGACCTCTGTTAAATTGCAAAACAAATTCGTTTTCGGAATTCGGCCTGTTGTTGTATCTCCGAGATTCGAATATATTCCAAGTGAACTGGGTTGCAATTGTTCAATCATTCCCAAAATTCTAAACTTTGTTTCTGGCCATTTTCATTTTAGCTCTTCAATCCAAACTTAAAACCTTCAAAAATCTAGAATATGGCATTTAAATATGGTCAAAATTAGAAAAATGTTTATTCGATACATTTGACATTTGCATAGAGTGGTAACAACCTTTAGATTTAGTTTTCCGTCCCTTCTAGTCAATGTTGTTTTTGCACGTTAATTGTTCATAAACATAAAAAAATAGTAAAAGTATCACAAGCCGTTGGATCCTTAAAATTCGTCAAAATATCTTTAAGGGTCTTCAAATTATTCTAAGATGCTTCCAATTATACACAGGAAACTTAAACCATTTTGATGCTTCTTTAACTATTCGAATCCAAATTTGAAGCATACAATTTGTAAAAGTTAATTTCTACCCGATCAAATGAAAATAACAAATTTATAACAGAATGAGTTCTAAATAACAAGTTTTTTATAACAAAATCTCCTTCGCGTTTTGTTATAAACTTGGTCTCGTTAGTAGTTAAAATAACAAAAATTGTAACACAAATATATCAAATCAAATATATCAAATCAAATATATCAAATTATGGTATAATTCGATTTAGGTTATATTAAGATATATCTTAAAACCCAGAATTCTGCCCTGCTTTATAACCAAAATGTAACAAATAATGTTATAAGTAACTGAACGAGATAAAAACTTAAAAAAATAAAATAAAGTAAAATTTTTTGCGTGTAGCAAGTTTTTCTATTACATTTATAACAAAGTTTGATAGAAATATTAATTGGTGCTACAATTAAGTAATATTTTTGTTAGAATCATCTGATCGGCTAGTACATCTAAGATATAAACTGATTAACTGATCTAAAACATCTAAAACTAAAATAGAATAGCCTTCTACTTTACTTTTACTTTAGCGGAAAACGGAACAAACGGAACGGAAAACGGAGAAAGATGCAGGCTTGAAACGGTCGGATAGCGGAATCTTTCTGATTTGAGTGACACTTTACCTACCTGTTTGATAGGAGGTAACATGCAGCTTCCATAGATGAGCATTTTGATTCAAGACTTATTTTTAAACAGGACGTATTTATTTTCATGGGGGTTATGTTTGAAAAATCATGTCTCGAAAACTGTCGATTGCTCAAATATAATGTCTATGGAAAAGTTTTAGACAATTGATTTTTTAACATGGAAAATATTTACCTACAGTAAAACTTTTTTTACCAGTTTTTTTTTTTAAATAAAGCTTAAAATCAAAATATTAAAAATATACCATTTTTGTTCTTTTAAATGTTTCACAAAAAATAGAAGTAATTTGCAGTCTTTTAAAAGTTATTCAAAGATGGAGCAACTTTTATGAACGGGCTTCGTAGAACAACGTCTTTTATAAGTTTTTATTTTCAAATTAGAAATTTTTCGAGGAGTATATGAATTTTTAATACAAATAAAAATTTATTTTGTGCTTCACAACAAAAATGCTCATCATAATTATTTCTTTAAATACAGCCATTTTCGAGATATTTGAAGAGAAAGTTAGATTTATTTTAAATTTTATTTTAAACTAGCTGATCCGACAAACTTCGTATTGCCACCACTTAGGCTGTGTAGTACATAAATCATGAATCTTGGATGATCTTTGTCACGAGTTTTGCAAGGTTCTGTGGAGTTCAACGGTAGATGATTCATTTTGACAGTTACGTAACTATGAAAGCATGGGTAGTTTAATATACAAATTTCCTCACCGTAAAGTAGGAAACAATTCTCCCCATTGCTTAGCCAGAAAGCAGATAATAAAGCGGATAGCAATATTCACTGTGATTGTATAACATTTCGCCAAATACCTTTTCACTAAAAACCTTAAGCGGAATGTACCATTTCACGGAAAACTTTTTCGTGGAAAGTACCATTTAGCAGGAGTGATCTTCATCTTACTCGCTCTCGCTCGTTCGGACCCAACCGAAGGAAAGTAATAGAGGTCAGTAGGCCTAGGAAAATAAATAAACCTAAACAGAGATGATTTCTACGAGGGGGAGGGTTGGCTACCCTCTCCCCCACCCACCACGCAGTAACCGGCGCCTCCGATGGCGAGTAGCCGGTAACACACACTGCTTGATTAGTTCTCGAGTTATGCGAAAATTTGTATTTCATTTCTATGGGAGCCCCCCTCTTAAAGGGGGAAGGGGTCCTAATTTACCATAGAAAAAAATTCTGCTTCCAAGAACACCCACGTGCCAAATTTGGTTCCATTTGCTTGATTAGTTTTCGAATTATGAGGAAAGTTATATTTCATTTGTAAGGGAGCCCCTCCTTCTTAGAAGAGAGAGGGGTCTCAGTACACCATAGAAAAAATTCTTGCCTCCAAAAACAGATGTACGTGAATAATGTTAAAAGCTTTCTGATAGAATTCTTTAGGAATCCGCCACACCCCCCTGACACTCTGTCAAATTTCGACGGACAGGGTCAGTACGACCTCTACGGATGACGGTGATAACTTTTACGTTGTATATGTGCACTCTAGCATCACAACTATACTGACATCATTGTATGACATTATACATCAACATCACACGCATACATTCTTTCAGATAGTTGCGATCACTAACACTTATAAGCAGTAGTAACTCCCTAGGGATAAGAGATGGTGTTAGTAGTATCACAGACAAACAGACGAGACACTCGCGTTAATTCCATCGTCCAATCAAAAACTACTTAGTTTTCAAAACCACATGTTTCGCAACATGACCACACCGCGGCGCGCGAGTGTTGCTTCGAGTATTCAGTATAAAACCATACAAATGCCAAATTTTGTTCCATTTGCTTAATTAGTTCTCGAGTTATGAGGAAATTTGTATTTCATCTGTATCCTATACAAATCCTAAAGTGGGGAGAGGTCCCAATTCATCATAGAAAAAAATTTTGTCTCCAAAAACACCCACATGCCAAATTTGGTTCCATTTGCTTGATTATTTCTCGAGTTATGAGGAAATTTGTTTTTCATTTGTACAGGAGCCCCCCTCTTAAAGTGGGGAGGGATCCTAATTCACCATAGAAAATATTCTTGTCCTCGAAAACCTTCACATGCCAAATTTGGTTCCATTTGCTTGATTAGTTCTCGAGTTATGAGGAAATTTGTATTTCATTTGTATGGATGCCCCCCCTCTTAAAGGGGAGAGGAGTCATATTCCCCTTCTAAAGAGGGGAAGGGTCTCAATTTACCATAGAATAAATTCTTGTCACCCAAATCACCCACATTACTTAATTACTTTCGTTCTCTGGTTAGATAAATGCAAATATACTATATTAACAATATAGTTCACTTTGCAAAATCTCATATATATCCGAAAAGACGCAAAAGTAACACCCTCTTGCGGACAAAAAGGCGACTAAAAGCTTTTTGTAACAAACATTTTTAAGCGTGCAACCAATGCATAAGTAAAAGGTGCGGTAGATTGAATATGCTATCTCTAGCCCTATGACGTCATTCTTCTAAATTGTAACATTAGATATAAAAATTAATTGTGAATACTAGAAACTATCCGGCTTTTTACGAACCATAATGTCGGACGTGTACGTAATAGTTGAACAACATTTTTGACATTTCAGTAGCGTGCAGGAATAAACTAAAAATAATTAATTTATAATTATCATAATTTTTCATTCATGCTCTATTGTATTAACCCTTGACGTTTGTTATCAGGATTGAAAAAATCGGATTCATGAAAATGTAGGGAACAAATCAGACTACTTTTGCTGATTGACGGTTTGCGACAAAACTTTGCTCACGTATCCGTTTGCCTAGAGATATAATAAAATAGGAACATAACTGGAAATCGAAATAGTTTACCTTTTGATAGAATTAATTCGGAAAAAGAAAACACTGGAGGGAGTTTCTTTTAAACTGGAACATCCGAAAACTGCACAGTATATGCGACCCATTTCACAAATTTAGCACTTGAACAATAATAAAACTAACAGGATTAGTTTGTTATACGAAAAATTGACAAAAGTCTTGGTTTGAGCGATCCAACCAAATGTTTAAATTGTAGCAACGTTTTTATTTTAAACCGTTTAGTAAATTTTCACTTAATACGCGGCTACGAAAATAAGGTGCTGCCATCAGTAAATGTTTAGTCTTCAAAACAAGCAAGGTCAGGAAATCATTAAAGAGTGTGAGGAACAGAAAGATTTTTGACAATAATTCTTCATTTACACTCACATATCTCAATAGAGTTAACAAAAGGGCGAATGCCCCAGGTGTAAACAAAACGCGTGAGTTATTTTTTGCTGGACGAGCCTAGCAAAATCAACTCTCAAATGACTTTTTACGCTTGCGGCATTCGCCCTTTTGTTGATTCTATCTTCATATGCGCAATTCCATGAGTGTAAAAGGGATGATGGAGAATTGAATTGAATTGAATTGAATTGAAGATAGAACCAGCAAACCAGAGAATGTGGCAAACGTGAACAAACCGAGCGAGAGCTGATTTTCTTATACTGGTCCAGCAGAAAATAACTCATCCGTTTGGGTTACATTTGTGACATTCGCCCTTTTGTTAATTCTATCTAGAAATGGTTAAACTCTAAACTGAAAGTTGAGTTGTTTCCGATAGACGTGTTCAATTTACGGTGTACTTTGGTAACCTTTTATGCCGCAATGGCGCTAGTAGTCGTGTCTTCAGGATTATAGAGGAGTGAACTATATTGTTAATATAGTATATTTGGTAAACGGGTCAGCGTCGTGTTCGACTTAAATCGTACCGTTAATGACACAAAAGTGAAATTGAAAGTAAAAACCCGAATTAATCCACCTAGCGGCGTAACCTAGCCTTTCTACTGCCACAATCCAAATCAATATTTAATTTTTCAGGAACATCTATAATTAACTTGGCTATATTCTTGAATATCCGTTCTGTATTCCTCAAAATCCTTATTTGCCAGTAAAATTCACAACGTATTGCGTACAATAATTATATTTTCTTTCTTTGGGTGCATAAATACTTGTAAGCGTCATTTATGTTACTTGATGAACACCTTATTTAGTTTTATAATATTTACGTGATTTATAGAAACAAAATATAAACACAAAAGTAATTTTTGCAGACTTGAACGAATATATATATATACAGAAAATTAGAAATTAATCCACTAACGGGTCTACAGACGGCCTTAATTTTCGGGCTTCAGATCCACATACGAAACTTGTTTTGAATTGACAATATGAAATATGTATTCATAGCAGATTTTTTGATATTTGATAACATCTTTGAAAAACAAGAGTTCAGAAAAATTATTATTATATTTCGCTTTTGAAGAGAAAGGATATCAACAACAAAATAACTGATCTCAAAATTTTACTATTAGTTTGCTTGGTTTCAATTTTGTAATATATCTGATTTAGAAAAAATAACTGAATAGAGCATTAGATATGAAAAAGAGAAATGGAACTATTTCTTAGCTGGCGCTCCTTCAGATAATTATTTTTGCATGAAAATCAAAACTTAAGCTTCTTTTGAATGTACTTTTATAAAAAGATAGTCATTAGCTTGATCGCATCGTTTTTACAATGTATCCCGTTAGAAGGTTAGGAAAACAAGATGAGGTCGAATAGTGCAAAAGGTGCGCCATAAACACGCTTGAAAATGGGAAATATGATCGATATGATTTCCAGTGCTTGTCAATTCGATTTAGTTATTAAAATATGATACATGACATAAGATCTCTGTCTTTTAAAGTGTCACTAACGAAAACAAATCGTACAAAATTACTACCGTACAATGTTTTCCTCTTATTTCGAAGCGTATACTTATCTGTCGCGAATTAAATTAAATAGTGGAGTTTAGTCGGAAAAAGTTTTTTCTTTTCTTTAATTTCAGAGTTCGTATTCCACTTCCACTAAGAGGCTTCAAAAACAATTGAAGATAATTCACATGTTTCTCACTTTTCTTGAATTTCAACGCAAATTTCAAAATTGCAAATTGGCATCACATACACATAAATACATACATACATACATACATACATACATACATACATACATACATACATACATACATACATACATACATACATACATACATACATACATACATACATACATACATACATACATACATACATACATACATACATACATACATACATACATACATACATACATACATACATACATACATACATACATACATACATACATACATACATACATACATACATACATACATACATACATACATACATACATACATACATACATACATACATACATACATACATACATACATACATACATACATACATACATACATACATACATACCTACATACATACATGCATACATACATACATTCATCACACACAATTGAATACAATCAACATTTGATTGATATGTTTTGCTTTTACACGTTTTAACGGTTTAATATACGGTGCTTAAGTGTTAACCTTCTAACGGGCAACATCGTAAAAACGATGCGATCAAGCGATGCGATGTTTTATCATGAAAGTACACTCAAAAGAACCTTAAGTTCTGATTTTCATGCAAAAATAATTATCTGGACGAGCGCCAGGTTAGAAACACTCCGATTGCTCTTTTTCGTTTTTCATGCCTAACTCTCTACCTAGATATTTTTTCAATTCAAATACATTACAAAATTGATATAGAGCATGAAATTTACTCATAGAAAAATCTTAAGGTCAATCATTTTGTTCTAGATGTGCTATTTCATCAAAAGTAAAAAAGGAAATATTCGTGCATTAATTATTTTCGAAATTTTTCGGAATTTTTGTTTTTGAAAAATGATAACTTTTGAATGCATAGTCAGAATGTTGTGATATTAATATCAAAATGTCAAGAAATCTGTTCTGAACACATTTTGCATGTTGTCAATTCAAAACAAATTTCGTATGCGGCTCTGGAGCTCCAAAAGCGAAGGCCGTCTACAGACGGCCTTACCCGTTAGAGGGTTAAATTTTGAATAACTTTTGAATGAACCGTCTGATTTTCACTAACTCGGTTTCGTTTGATAGATCTCAACAGTAATTTTCGAATGATAATAAATTGTGTGAGGCTTGCAATGAATTAATGCTTATATGTTACAAAAATATGTTTTAAATACTATTTTTTCACATTTCTATATGTAACTTTCAGACTACAAGCCCAATCGTCATGAAATTTGGAAGTTAAGGGTTTGCAAGGCTCCTCTTTCATATGCAATCAATTTGGTTCAAATCGGTTGAGGGACCTATGAGATAATGAAGTCCCATATTTTTTGTATTTTTATACATAACTTTTGAACCAAAAGTCCGATATATGTATGAAGTATGAAGTTCAATAGCGACCTATGGGACACCTAGACCTTTCATTTGACACTAAGAACATTAAAATCGGTTCAGCCATCTCCGAGAAAAGTGAGTGAGATTGAAAGCGTTACATACACACACACATACACACATACACACACACACACACATACACACACATACACACACACACATACACACACATACACACACAGAAAATGCTCAGTTTTCGAAACTGAGTCGAATATATATGACATTCGGCCCGCAGGACCTTCTTTCCATTTCCGGTTTTCCGAGTGATTTCTGTACCTTTATACTATATATTTATATAGTAGAAAGGCAAAAATGTATAGAGAGATGATTATTTAAGACTACATTTCACAAGTGATAAGTTGTTTACTTATAGGCATACATTTAAGAGACAAAATATGAGAAAGTTTTGCCTGTCCGGAAAACGGTTCAAAAGTATCCGGATATTGATTCATTGAGATGTGAGGTGTCCGGATTTATGAACAAACATAATGTATTTTATTGAGTTTTCATTGTAAACTTGTTGTGTTATTGCAAATTTAGGCTTTATATTTAATTATAGTACAAAGCAATTACTAAAATGATGCGAAATTATTGTTTACGAAGCATATTAAAAATATAACCTGCTTAAGTTATAGTTACTATATATATATAGTTCGGCGCAGGCATGATTTGCTCTTTTTACTTTATTTTTGCTCTTTTGACTATAGCGTCCAAGTCAAACAAAATTCGAAATAGTGATGCATAAGCCAATTGTAGAGGTGATTATTATCTACAATATTGTTGAAGAAAGTTGAAGAAGAAGGAAAAGCTCTTTTTGCTACCAATGGCATTGCAGCTCTGTAACGCTATAAATACAAAAGATTAAACTATACTTTCTTCAATAATATTGTAGATACAGAGTAACTCTACACTTGTCCTATAAATCATTTTTTCGAATTTTGTTTGGCTGAGGCACGGTAGTCAAAAGAGCAAAAAATAAATAAAAAGAGCAAATCAACCCTGGTTCGGCGGATAGAAAATCCAGCAAATTGGCATCCCTGATTTTTAGAAAAATATCTAGCATCACGGGAAAATGTTGAAGCTTTCGTAGAACGCATTCGAATGAACTAATTTAAAGTACTTATTTAATCTTATTGTTCTCTGCAAGTTTGCTGTACATACTTACTATTCTAACTGTTTGCGAAATATAACGATTTGTTTACAAATGCAATCAAATTGAGAAATTGAGATATCGAAATACTGCGGTTTATGTCACAATTTATAATTTATAATTACATTTATTTATTTTTTATTTACATGTCGAAAAAAAATTCAGCCAAATCGATCCTCTACATACTGAGATACACGTACCGCCGCTGAAAAAACAAGTTTCGAGGAAAACGCGTTTAAATCATTGCACAGCTAAGCACTTCCCCTTCAGGTGATCCCACAGTTTTTATTGTAAATTTATAACGATACCACGTATCGAAAAATTCTTTGGGCTCAACATTTCTAAGGTCTCCTAAGGGGCCATCCATAAAGTACGTCACGCTTATAGGGGGGAGGGGGGGTTGACATAAACGTGACGATTTGTGACGTAGGGGGGAGGGGGGTATAAAGTTATGTGACGTCACAAGAAAAAAAAATTCAAATAGAAGATTTATTCGGGGATTTATAAAAAGGCTTCTTCATTTTGAGATACAACTATTGAAGGCTTCTATAAAATTAACGTACTGATGGATTTTTTTAACATATTTGTGTAAACAGGACTTATTTATTTTTGTAGTATGAACTCTCCATTAAAGCTTTACAGAATATGCTGTACACCACTGAAGAACTCTTTGAGTACCGTCCTGCCTAAAAGATTTTTGCAACCGCAAATTGTAGTCGCATAAACTTCTGAGGGGCTACGGGGTGCTACCAGAGACCAATGGCAATGTTTCCTCTTGATATTCTTGCTGAACTCAATCGATGAACCTAAACTCATACCGAAGTTCCACGGCTGGTTTTAAGGTTCTTCTGTACAACCTATACTGCCCCTCTCTCAAAAGCTTCCGGAAGGACAGAGTTTGTGCCACTTGCGGATAAAATTTCGCATCTAAAGTAATATTGAATGATTGCAAAAAAATACACAAAATGACAAAATCCTCAGAAAAGTTCTTCCAAAGCGTGTTGTTGCAAGACGTCAGCAGGAAGTCCTGATTCTTTCAACTATAGTTCTATAGATCAGACGAATTTGAGTGGATGGATGTAAAGGACGTGGATATGCGCGAAACATTAATCGACGACACATCAGCGACTTCTGAAGCGTTTCCGATAGCAGCAATTGGAGATCATCTTCAAAATCCGTCAATCGATGACTTATAAGCTCGAACATTTTCCTTCTTTTATTTGCTGAAATTCATTTTTGTTATTTGATTAATTGATTGAAGTGAATTAAATTGATAACTTGAAATTAAAAGGCTGGAATGTATATTTAATTTTTTTGTTGTGAAGGGGGGTGCAGTGACGTGACGTACTTTCTCAGGGGGGGTCATAAATGTGTGACCAAATGTGACAATGGGGGGAGGGGGGGTTGATAATAACCATAGTCTTATCAAAAAATGTGTTTCGAAGACGTGTCAAATTCTATCTCAAATGACAAATGAGATGGTAAAACAAAGGTTCCTTTCACCAACAGGTGGATAAAATCGGGTTTAACACGTCCTTTTGAAAAGTTATCCTTGGCGAAAAAATTAGGTTTAATGGAAAATGACTGCTTGCGTGCAAAACTTCATTCTAATCAAAAATAATATTTGATCTGGAAAAGCCCACATCAAATGACAAATAAAATGGTATAACAAAGATTCCCTTCACTTCTAAATGGATTGAATCGAGTTTTTAATTTTATTTTCGATATTTTCTTCAACTAAAAAATATTACAGTGTACATATTTTTTACAAGTGCGATTTGATTTTTTAGAAGTGCGATTTATAACTTTGCTAAAGATCCCATTTCGATCAGACAAAACTTTTTACCAATATGAAACTTTTCTTTCCATGTAAGGACTTATCACTGCGACCAGTACCGTTGATCTATAGTGTTATCGCCTGGATGCACTGCATTTCCTTTTGCTATGAGTGAGCGATATGCTTTTTTATTAATTTCATGCGTGCTTGTGTGTAATGGGATTTACCCTCCCTGCATAGCTTGCTGTAATTTACCCCCTCGTATCTAACTACCAGTACTATCTCCAATTATAGCCATTCCGAGCGAGTCCTCAATTGGTCCTCTTACCAGTACACTTAACTATAAGAGTGAGAGCATACGAAGCATATTGATGTGAAGTGATTGAAACAGATAGCTCAATGTGCAATCATGGAGGGCTCGATCTTCCATCTGGAACAAGCTGCGTTTTTACAGACGGCTCAAAAATGGGGGCCCGCGCTGGTTCCGGAGTCTACGGACCTGGTAGGGAAACTATCTCATTAGAAAAGTGGCTCACCGTTTTTCAAGCAGAAGTATATGCAATATACATTTGTGCAAAAATATGCTGGAAAAGAAAGTACAGACATGCGAAAATCGGTATCTTTACAGAGAGGAAAACTTCACTACTGGCACTCAAGTTCGCTAAATGCGTATCCAAATTAGTTTGGGAGTGTAGCACAGCATGGAGGGAGCTCACCCGCCAAAACAAAATTCTATCACTTTGGGTGCTCGATCACTGCGGAATTGAGGACAATGAATTTGCTGACAACCTAACCAAACAAGACAAGGATCGGCTCCGTAATTTATAGGTCCTGAACCATTTCTGACCACCTCCGCCGTAGAAGAGGAATTACTGACATGGGAAAAGCAAGAAACAGTATCCCGTTGGAATCAAACACAGGTTTGTAGACAGTTTATCTACCAACAGCTTCCGGTAGCTAAATAACCATTTAACTTAACTCGTAGTGAACTATGCACAATTACGGGACTCCTAACTGGACACTTCTCCGCGCACTTTTGCACTGTCAAGAGGCTTCATCGGGGGATTTCAGTATTTAAAGGAAGGGTAATGACGGGCCTGAGAATAAGGCCAAGCTAAGGTCATTTGACATTGGATGACACGATTCTACTAAGATTTGAATCCACGAGCAATCGCTTGTGGCTTCGTAGTCCGCCATTTGGAATTTTTAAAATATTTAATTATATTTTTGATTAAGCCCTTTTGAAAAAGCAATCGAAAGCTTAAAAAAATAACAGAAAATGACGACATTTTTTTAATAAAACAACTAAGCAAAGTTTCACATACACCTGAAATGATAAATTAAACAAAATTGTGTTTGTTATTTAGTACGGAGTGCTTCTACTGTGGAATGGCGTTTGCAGTAAGCTAGATTCCGTTGTGAAGCACGAAAATCTAGTAGTGGCGAATAGATTTCACCGATGATGACCTTAGCCATGAATACTACTGGTGAGTTCTTATCTCGTCCGTAGTCTAGCGAGTCTAGGTCAAGAAGACGGCATCGCTGCAAATATGATGGGAGGTTCTCGGGATTACGCCTTGGTTGATGTCGCAGAGCAAACTGAATGAACTTATTTTGAACTCCTGCGATGTGCAGGTTCCTCGTTAACTGTCGAGAACGCCATAAAATGCTACAATTTTCACGCGGCGGCAGAACAAGGATACATGGATTCGAGGCAATGAGCATTTTAATGTTTCGTTCAACTTTTAAAACGAATCTGAGCTAATGCATTGCTCTCAAGACTGTCAACCTGCGATGTAGGCCAAATGTACGGTTGGTATCGAATAAAACACCGAGGTTACTACCGTGGTCTACCCAACGCAGTTCAGTGCAATCGATCTAGAGAGAATCGGACTCTTAATAAGGCATAAACTTAACGTTAGCCAGTTTCGTTTACACCTGTCGTCAAATGTATTGAATAAAGCTTGCAGACGGAAATAGTTTCAACCACTAGAATTATTTTGTATTATTAAGATAATTAAGAACAACAGAAATAAATTGTGATGAAATGCAGGAACCAAGTTTCACACGTAGTACTCCGCCTCACAAGTACGAGCTCAGCCATTGAGATGTTGAGATGCACTGCGACGAGAAAGTTTTTGCAGTAAAATTGAATGGTAAATGCGGTCGAAAGCTTCGTGTATAAATTACGTCAATTTGCTTCTTACTCTCTATTTTCGAAATACAGGTCAAGGTAATTTCTAAGAAATCCATACGAACAGCACGACCAGGCATAAAATCATGTTCCTGCCAGCTATAACGCCGGTTTTTTTGTTAGGGGGGTCTTAGACTACTTTGTCCATTGAATTGAACTTTTGTAGTAAGGATAACGCCGGTTAATGATGACCGCTACAGTGACATAATCACCGACTTTTCTGTACTACAATTGCGTGCCATTGATATGGAGTAGCGAATACATCAGCCAAAGATGAATCCTGATCAACTTTCCCCTCTATTAATAATGGTTGTTTTCCCGAAATGTTTTTGAAGATGCATAAGATTCCCTGATCTTTGGTAGCAACTAGGGCTGTCTAATCGGTAGTACCGGTAGTACCGAAACCGGTAATACCCCACCAATTTTTGGATACCGAAATACCGGTTTTGGAAAGGCAAAAAACCGGTATTTTCTAATATCTTAGTTTTTTAAACTCCTTATTCGAAGAATTCGAACTAAGTTTGAGAGAAGATTGTAAAACTTATAGAAAAACAACTTCTGATGATCTTGCTAGCAATTAAGAGGGTGAAGATGTGGGTCAATTAATTATAGCTCTTGAACCCGAGAACAGTAGAGCATTTTTGCTGTAAAAATGCTTCACTGTACAAGCCAGACGTCGCGTTTCAATTTATTTTTGAACAACTTGATATTTAAAAGCCACCAAATTATTTGAAGCTCTCAAATAACGACTTTAAGAAACAAGATCAGGTTCCAGCAACGTCACTTACAATAATAAATCGTCACTCAACAATGAAGTAATGAAGCTTCAGTTTCAATTGAAGTAGCGCCGCTTCGTTTCAAAACTGGTTTCAATCAGCGTTAATGAAACGGTTGTCACTTCATCATGACGACCGGTTTTAAATTTTCATTTGTATTTTCTAGCAAATATTCAGTAAAAGGCCAGCAACTTTGAATGCAATTGAATTGAATTTGAGTAACATTTCCTACAACTTAACACATATTGTATCCTACTCAATTACCTACTCAACTTCGATAAATCGGGCCTGACTATCAATTGTCTTTATTTCAAACAGCCACTAACTTCAGCTGGAGCTTACTTGACACGTTCTGTTCAGCAAATGAAACAAGTCGCTTCATCCATGTATGAAGCGAAGATAAGAGAAAGTCAGCGTCATTTATTTGTTTCGACAATGCCAGGCCCTGATCAGAAATGGCGATCTTTGCGTTTTTCGAGCATTATTGCCACCAAAAAATCTGTCAGGAAAGAATTTGGAACAAGTTCAAATTCTTTCGAGTGATACATTGATTAAACTCCAAGCCTCTATTTGAGAATAGCCGGATTGATAACAGAGGAGAGAAGGTATCTGTGAATGATAATGAACGGGAAACAAAGGTGTTTCAGTTTGGGGATGGAGAAAAAATTCATAAAGATACTGTAGGAGGCCAGGGCGTTGATTATGCTGGAAGCTACAATACCGGAATTTTTGAAAATGCTTGAAAGCAGGTTTTCCTACTATAAGTTCGAAGAAATGAAAAAAAAACAGTGATTTAAGATTGACTTTCAGTCATCATTTTGCAATTTTCATGGGTCCTGCCTAAGCAACAATGTATGTTTTATTGTACTCTTACAATGGTTTTCAAGACCAATTTTGGTAAGAGTGTAATAAAACCCAAATTGTTACTTGGGTGGTCAATAACGGAGTAGCAGCATACGGACGCACGCCGGTATCCTATGGACATGCCTGTTTTTTTCGAAATTAATCTCTAGCGTTTCGCTTTTTCCTCCTTGGCTTTAGAACAATTTTAAGAAAAATCGTGGTACACAACGTGAACACATATTATTACAATAATTTTGAATGGTTTTATTCGAGCGAATACAAATATAGCGTTTTTTCTTGTGTGCGCTCATCGCCGCGACCAGGGATGGCACAATCACTTTGAATCAATTCACATTCGTTAGACGACTGTCTACTGTCTAATGAGTTTGAATTCAGTCAAAGTGATCGTACTACCACTGGCCGCAACCAACACTTTGCTCTATTTACAATTTGTGACATCGCCCGGTAGTTTGCCATAATTTGAACTGCATTACTTTTAGTTATAATTACTATTGAGTGGACAATGTGCGATATTAATTCTATGTGTGCTTCTCCATGCATGGAGGTTTACCCTTCCTTCAAAACTTGCTCTGCTATATCCATTCGCTCCACACATCAATTGACCATTACACGACTAGCTTGTAATATTTTTGCATCTGTATTTTTTCTAAAAATGCCAACTACCAGCAGATGTAAAATGTTTAAAACAGTGATGGCCAAATTGCGGCCCATCGGGATAATTCGTGCGGTCCGCGGACTGATTTGAGGGACGGTGGACTTGAGAGTAAATGACACAGGGGTACACGGAAAGAAATTTGATTCCGATGCCATGAATGAGATCATGAAATCATGAAATGTGAATTCCTGTCAAATCATGACTGAACTGCCATATCAGACAGCACAAAATCATGAAGTTTATGATTTGGCGTTGTGTTGTACTGCAAGAAGATCGTGATATCATGATTATTATTCATGGTGTATTTTTATAAATCATAAGCTAGAAACCTGGAATCATGAGTCATTTTGCTCGTTTTGGAGATCAACTTTCTATCCGTGTAGAGGCGGGCTCGTGAGCTGTTCGCCCATCCCTACACAGGGGTCACTCAGTTTAGTCCTAATAACTCGTGTATGTTGTGGATGCTTTCCAGCTTAAACCTTTCCCAAATTCCTTTCCGATGATGATTCCTAAATGGTTTTCGTTGCCGCATATTTTATATTCTGTTATGCGCAGGAATAGTCAGAGGTCGTTGCGGCCCACGGCACTCATGGGACGATCAGATTTGGCCCACAGCATGCCTATGCCTGGGCACCACTGGTTTAAAATGTATCCTTTTGTTGGTAGTCGAGTAATTCGGGGTCATAATTAAGATATTTTTTATAATCAAAGTTCTACAGTGCCTAAGCAAGCAAACATAGAGGTATACTATATTCAGCAAAGTTGTGTATTTTTACTATTTGTACAACTTTGTAACATGAACTAGTCATACAACAATTACAAAAAGAGCTGAAATAGAAAAACTGATTTTACACATTCATATACAAAAAATAAGATTTCTCTATCTTAGCTGAAGAGATAGAAGATTACTATCTTCGGCTAAATTTCTTGTAATAATATGTTCTAAAACTTTGCAGAACACATCAATGTGTTATATTGAAACTGAAAAAAAACATTTTTTTATTTCACTTTTATGGGGATTAATCAAAATTTAAATTCTACCAAACGATAGAACTTTCAATTTCTAGAAACTCTGCCAAAGGTTCGATAAACCTAAAACCAAGTTTTCTCAGTCAAAACTCTAGCGCGCGCGTTTTTTTTTTGGTTTTGGGCAATTGTGCGCGCGAGTAACGCGAGTTACAAAAGTTAGCGCGAGTGTTCGAGGGTTAATATCTTTTGACCGGCAAAACCAATTCTTCTGAAATTTTGCAGATATATTTTCAGCAGTAAAACCTCTAATAATCTCTCTAATAATTTAAACTAGATAAATTATCTTAGATGAAATCGTAATACATTATTGTAAATTTTAATATGTTGTTTACGATTGCTCCTAACTTTCAAATTAAACGTCCAATCAAAAAACAAATCAATTGTGATCTATTAGGTTATATTACCTTTCAAATGAGACTAATAGTGCATAAATCGGTTCAGCCATCTCTGAGAAACAGGCGATAATTATTACCTTGACAAAACGGGGTTTTTAAGCATAACTTTTGTACTACTTGTTTGTTTTGAATAAGACTACCTGAAACATTTAACGTTGACGAGAGCTTTCATTTGATACTAAGATCGTTGAAATCGGTCAGGTAATTCCGGAGAAAATCGTGTCACATTATTTTTACATTTTCACTTATAACTTTTAAACAAAATGTAGGACCACGTAGCAATTGAATAATGATATACTAGGCAATAATACCTTTCAAACGAAAGTAATAGCAGTCGAATCAGTTGAGCCATCTCCGAGAAATAGACGAGAGAAAATTGCGTTCCGCACACACACACACACACACACACACACACACACGCACGCACACGCACACGCACACACACACACACACACACACACACACACACACACACACACACACACACGCGCGCGCACACACACGCACACACACGCACGCACGCACACACACACACACAAACAACACACACAGCATTTCGTCTACGACTTGCAGGGTTCATCAGTGTCTTTTTCGAAATAGAGTACACCCGTACTAGAAATTATGACTGAGTCTGAGATTATCCTGCCTGGATCAGAGCCTGCCGTGTTTAAAGAAGCCAACAAGTGCCATTCGACTAACACAATCGTTGCAAATTTGAATCTAATGACATCTTAATTCGATATTTCCAGTTCACTTAACGGCTCATTTAATATGTTACCTCCCTGCATTTAATCGCTACCTAGAGAAGCAAACATGCTGCTGACAAATCAACAAAAATAACGTAAGAAAAAGAGCTAATAAAAACTAGTGGAGTAAAATAACGTCTACACTTCTTTTCAAAATAAACTATTAGTAAAATTATTCCTTCTTTTAGCATGTACTTAAAAACCTCTTTAAAACATGTTCTAACATAGTTAATATTCTTGAAATTGTGTTTACAACTCTAAGGAGCCTTGAACTCTGCCACAATCCGTCTTACTTTGTCATGGTTCGTCTTACCTCTTTGGTGGTCCTTGTTACGCCGCCTGGTTGTGAACGAGTAATTTTTAGACGTTTCAAAAATTGATGAAAAATCACGGGAAAATAGACTTGTTAATTTTTGATATAATTTTTAATGGAAGGCTTATTCATGAGTGGAACAAGAAAAAGTGAATTTCCGCACACATATTCTGCTATCAATTTATTTGCTCAAGGGGGTCTTACCCCGTTTTCCCCTACCTGACATTCGGCCCGCTGGGCCCTTTTTTGATTTTCGGGTTTCCGAGTGATTCAGTAGGATTCCGAATTCCTCAACAAATGCGTGTCGCCTATGTGGGTATGAAATGGGGAAGACAAATGAGGAGCGTCCAATATAGCTCTAGCCATCCCAAGCCCCTACCTAGCGCATCCACGTCGCCATACATGGTAATGCTCTATTGAGTAGCCTGACCTCAAAACCGCGGTTTTGGACAGACGGCGAAGCCACACGGCCTAGCTAATAGGTAAGCGTAATAAGTTATTTTAATTATTTTTTTCGTTTTAGCTTATGAAGCATCTCCTGCAATATAGTAAAAACTTTGGCCAAAACGAGTTTTAATACTGCACATGGATACCAGAATGAAAAATTAAATTGCCTATTAGAAGCACTTATGGAACCTCAAAGGACGCTACTCTATCCCATACGAAGGACTAGTGAGATTGTTCTATTTTGATCCATATATACCACATTTCATCTTAATATCATATTATTAACAGTATTATTATTGATATCATAAATGTGGAAGGCTGGATGATGGGGTGGATTGCCAACCTGAATCCTTAAGGTCTGAAGCAAATATGGCACTTCTCAATTCAAAACAAACAAATCATCACGTGGGTTAAAGTTGGTACAGCGAAATTGATTATTACATGGAAGGATCCTAATGCTGGAAAGCGACTCTTATAACCCCGGAATGCGCACAAGTGCCTCTACTTGTGGGTCCGCCCAATCCCTTTTGGCTCTTCTGTAACAGCATTAGTGTGAAATTCATTTGATAATCAAATGTGGATCTACTGTAATTCTACCCATATACATTAGCATGTCCTTGAAATGATGGTGGCTTTCCCCTATTACTACTACTACTACTACTACTACTACTACTACTACTACTACTACTACTACTACTACTACTACTACTACTACTACTACTACTACTACTACTACTACTACTACTACTACTACTACTACTACTACTACTACTACTACTACTACTACTACTACTACTACTACTACTACTACTACTACTACTACTACTACTACTACTACTACTACTACTACTACTACTACTACTACTACTACTACTACTACTACTACTACTACTACTACTACTACTACTACTACTACTACTACTACTACTACTACTACTACTACTACTACTACTACTACTACTACTACTACTACTACTACTACTACTACTACTACTACTACTACTACTACTACTACTACTACTACTACTACTACTACTACTACTACTACTACTACTACTACTACTACTACTACTACTACTACTACTACTACTACTACTACTACTACTACTACTACTACTATCGAGATTGTGCCAAAATCGAAACCCTTTTTTGCTATGAAAAATTGGATGTAAGTGCGTTAGAAATTGGCTAAATATTATTAATCAGCGGTTGTAATTATGTTTCATTTTATGTTTAAAAAATTCGCCAAGAGTTATCCGGCTGGTGCAAGTAAGTTTTTGGCAACCTGCGACAAGACGTAGTCCTACGATAATAAAAAATATTATTGTTCGAAACATTCTATAACCGCAAACTTTTCTTTCTGAACACACTGAGCGCATCATTTTTTCGTCAGTTAAAGCATGTATGCGGATATTAAAGCATATTTTGGAAATGAAATATTTTGTGTTGCCAAATACGGATACTATTGTTGCCAAAATCGAGGCATACCAAAACCGAACCATGCCAAACTTGAAATCTCACTGTGCCTTTATACTCTATATTTATATAGTAGAAAGGCAAAACACGCTTTATCTTAGTTTAGACAATATTCGCATTTACGAAGAAATATCAAAGCTGCTCGAATTCCCGTAAAGAACCAATAGCAAAGCCGCCATGAATTTCGTTTATCAGCTTATGATACATATCACTAAAAATGAGTATGTTAAATCAGTGTCGTACTACGAGGTACAAACCAAAACCTATGCAACGCAATGTAAAAATGAAAGCCCTGTAACTGTACCTTCAAATACTTTTCTCAAATAATCGGTTTTGTGCATAAAATCTTGCTTTTTTATGGTCTGACGTTTCGTTTAAAGGTTATAAACAAAAAGATGAAAAGCACGTGGCACGGTTTCTACCGATTTCAACAATTTTAGTATCAAATGAAAGGTCTTGTAGACGTTTCGTTAAAAACTAACAAGCAATTCAACAGTTATTTTTTAAAATGTGTTATAGAAATTCAGTGTCGTACAGACATGTACTATACGCGGGAAAAAAGTGCTGCCTAGCAAAAGCTCAAAAATATTACAATGCGTCGTGTGCCATCAACAAAATATTTTTTCTTCATTTCATATGCTTGAAGTATGCAAGAGTGAGTAATGTTTTTAAATAAAACAAGCAAGAGAGGGTAAGATTGATTGAAGGTAGGATAAACCCGAAAATACACACAAGCATGCATAAAAAAATTATAATAAACATAACACTTACTCAATAGTGGTTATAGCAAAAAGAAATGCAGTGCAGAATCAGCATATAGGGGAGGACTGTGCAGAACGCACCGACGGGTCGAATGACCCGTCCTATCAATATTTTAAAAATGCGGAAACTATTTTATAACGGAAACTATTTTTTCCGGGCGAAAAAAACAAAGAAAATTTTTTAATCGAGCAAAAAAATATGGATTTTAGGCATTTTTACTTAAAGTTTAAACGTGAATGCAAAATCTATTCTTGCTATTAATATATACGTTATTATTAATGTAAATGTAAAAATCTGCTACAAAAAAACAAAAACGAAAGAAAAGGTCGATTTTCGAAAATTCCACTGTTTGAATTCCCATTTCTATTTCGTGCTAGAAGTGTTAACTCAACTCGTACACTTATTTTTCGAGTTTTCAGGCTATAGAGCCCACAGACAATTGATTTATAAAAAAAAATAACTCATATCCTACAAATTATTTTTTTTGCCCCCCGATTTTTCAAACCAATTTCCAAGGAGGGGTGACAAAAACTTTAAAAATAATTTGCAATGGCCTAACACGCAAGACGATTAGATTCGGGTTTTTTGCATCCTGAACATTGCACTTTAGACAATTATTAACCATTTTGTTTCCATATGAAAACCTCTTCCTTTCTCCCCTACGGCTCCTTGAAAAACATGAATTGCGGCACCATGGATTGGCGCTCAGGGGCTTATCCGAAATGAAAAATTCTAAAACGACATGAAAGTATGTTAAATTATCTCGAGTTTGACCCATTCTTTTTTGAAATTCGAACGCATAATAAAATAGCGAACATTCAAAAAATTTTAGTTTAGATTTTTAGTCAAAAAAGTTGACTTTAAGCATTTCTTAAAAATAATGGCAATATCGAAAAAGGGATGGGTCAAACACTAGATAATAATTTTGTTCGCTTTTAAATAAAAAAAGAAGCAAGAGAATTGCCTGAGCCGTTCTTGAGATATTTATGGTACCGATTTTGAAAACCTGGTTTCGAGAAAAAAGGCATAGACGTGTTTATTCGTTGTGCAATCGTTCCAGACATGCACGGTACGAATAGCTATAACTTTGACAATTTTCGGAATTCATCCAAACGGCTTCAACCACATATGCACAAAATGGTAATCTTTCGAATGAAAAATTTCGATTTTTGGGAATTGAAAAAGTACTATGCTCCCTTAAGCGTTTTGCCCCACATCATGATTTTGACTGTTGCTAAATATCGACAAAATATCAAAATCTACCTGTTCTTTTAATGACATTTCACCAGAAATATGTGTGAACATATCTCAAGGTCCTGCAAATGTTAATAAACGTGGAACATACTATAGCTCTGCTAAATGATGTTTTTCTTTAGGGGTACGTTTTGTACCACGAAAAGTACTTGTGGAAGAACGCACTACTAGCAAATAACTAGATAAACATTTTAGTCATCGTCTTAATAGACAATGAATAAAAAAGAATTACTCAAGTACTGTTCTCCAATATGGTACTGTAATATATTTAAATACAATCTAGAAATTGGGTATTATTTTTTATTATATTCTTACCTATAAGTATCGAACAGGTATAAACTCGAACATGAGTTTATGAAATCCATTTTTTGTGCTTTGAGGCATTTCCAAATAGATTATTCCAATAACCAAAAGTTCTGGCCTGGGTTAGGGTTTCGCCCATTTTTTAGACATTTTTGAAGCTATTCGTAAATAAATGGCAGGATTCTGTTGATAAGTTTGCAAGCATTTTTTGAAATCATACGCAAAAACACATTACCTTATTACTGGTAATTAATAAAAAATATTATAGTTGTTTAAAAAACGATGAACAATGCATCATGCGGATTAGCAACATGCATGAGATGCAGTAAAGAAAATCATAATTATAAAGATAAAATTCTATTTAAATGTTAATCTTTCATTTCGTTTACTCACGGCGCAAATAATATAAAAAAATCCAGCTTAACTTCAAAGATTGATAAATAGAAGCAATTCTAAAGTCTTATTTATCATTGCTTTTTTGAATGCTATTCGTAAAGTTCGTTTCAATAATAAAACTCATTTACCAATGTAATTAAACCATGCTCTGCCAGTAGTCTAGTACGCATTATTCAAGCGATGTAAAACGAATATAAGATACAGTAATTGTGCCGCTTTATCAACCCTACCAAATCGTACAAGTCTAGCCAATGTGAACCAATTTGCTACTGTACGTCAATTTTCGTCGATCGTATGCTGCTTTGCTCCACGGTTTGCTAAAGGCATAGCTGTACATTTGATTATAACGCAACAATAGACGTCTGGTGATCAAGAGAAGAGACGAGTGAGATGATAATCGAGACTGTAATCCGTTATGAGGCAGAGATTTCTCACAGATAATTTTGATTTCTATCACCGTTACACATAATACCAAAACTGTTTAAATTAATCCCAAATGGTTTTTATGGTCACATCTCTTTGCATCCGCGATACACTAGTCTGCTACAAACTTGTTCGCTCCTTGCATTCATGAGGGCAATTCTAATCTACAGTTATGACATCAAAAGAGCACCTTCCATGACACAGTTTCATGTAGAAAACTGCTCACCACCACAGTGTGGTCTAAATACAATGTGCACTCAACAACGCGTGGATCGTGAGAGGTCATCATAGAAATTCCATTTACTGTTGATTTTCACCGTTGCTCATTGACCTTGATCTTAACTGATCATCCATTTGATGCACTACACTCTTTAGGCACTCCTTAAGTATGTCACCGATTTTTTAACGCACAGTCCAAGTATTCCGGTCAAGCACAAACAAATTAAGAGCATTACTGATTCTTTCATACCTTATGGTTTGATAATTGCAGCTTCCGAATTAATTTTCACTATTCACAAATACCGGAAATGTTGGCAGCTGTTCAATTTTCCCAATCCAAAACCTCTGCCAGCGATTCGTTTCTAATAAGTTATCATCTGCAACCACTGTACTTCCTCCGTTAGTTTTTCTTCTTCAACAAGTGGATGAATTTATAACGGTATTTGATGTAAATTGATCTTCCACCTAGCAGCCTACTTGCATTATGAATAACAGTTTTCTGTTGCTCAGTTCGCCTAGCACAGAAGGTTACGAACGTTGACTTCACACACAAATTGCAGATGATAATAATAGACCTATTATCATTTAGAAATGATGTCAATACAGGTCACAAAGAACAACAGTACCTTTAAGCACACCAACGACTAAAATAAGATAAAGCAGAAAATAGCAAAACTAGACGATGCTAACACACCGGTTGCATCATGGACAATGACTTTGAATTCAATGCTCGCTAGGCTTTTTATGGTCTTTCTGAAGAAATGGGTAGTAGTTCTTGTAAAACATAGCAGTATATGCTACGAAACTCTCTGCTTCTGCTGGATTTGATGAATCTGCAATGAACGAAAGAGCTTCTGTGGAAAATTTGAGAGAAATATGAAGAGAAAGAGCGACGTATTCAAAGCAAAACCTCAATGAAAGAGGAAAGTAAAGAGGAAAAGCGAGAATTAGTTTACGGTAATGTGGTACACAATCCCGCGGCCTTATGTTTTCTATTCAGCCACCACAAGCAGCAATGCGGCGGAGGCATTAAAACTTGCATGCTGGGTTGTATTATTACTCCTATCCAGGTTCGTTTACAATTGAGAAGTTACACATCTACCCAGAAATGTACTGGGAATTTATGCGATTTTTCGTTACACTAAATACATGATCCGTTAAGTTTGCATGAGACATACATGAGACAGATCTAAACTGGAAGTGAAGCGACGAACCCCGTCACATAACTGGATAACGTACATGTTAGAATGACACCTATTTGGCGATCGTAAAATACCGACAACGAATCGCTTTTCGATGTGGAATGCGTTTGCGATTTATTAATTGCTTCGAGAGATTGTGAATGTGAATGAGGTCAGTAAGCAAAATTTTGAATGTTGCTTTGGGTCTTTGTAGAACAGGAATTAAGCATAGGATGAATTTGATGCATGAAAAGGCAATTTTATGCAGTTTAATTTCCTGTTAGAAGTACATTTAATGGCTCCTAAATTGCTATATGGTAACTTATTATTTACATGAACACATTTTAGCGAATTAGTAAGAATCTCATTTGAGTTCTGAGTCGCTTATTTAATTCAAAAGATGCACCCATCATATAGGTAGGTACTTATATAAAAGCACATAAACGGTTTTTTCAGAAGTACATACATATTGAGCGGGCAGTAAGACCCGTGCGCGTGTGGAACGCAGTTCGGATCGGATAACTAGTTAATCACCGACAAGTTTATGATCGCAAATATGTTTACATGCAACACAAATGTGATTCCGTCATTTTTGAAATATTTTACAAGCGGGGCTAATTTTGAAGGATGGTTATCCACTTTCAATTTTCGTCCTATTTATATGTATTGTATGTGTATAAGGACGAGTGTACATATATATATATATATATATATATATATATATATATATATATATATATATACACAACCATTTTATGTTTAAAAAGTCCGCCAAGAACTATCCGTCCGGTGCAAATAAGTTATTGACACCCTGCGGTAAGACGTAGTCCTACGGCAATAATAAAAATATTATTTTTCGAAACCACATAACTTTTTTTCATGAACATACTGAAGGCATAATTTTTTCGTCATTTAAAGTATGTATGCAGAAACTAATTGAGATATTGAAGCATATTTTTGGAAGTGAAATAAGGCCATTGCAAATCATTTCAAAAGTTTTTGTCAACCAACCCCCCCCCCCCCCCTTGGAAATTGGCTTGAAAAATCGGGGGACAAAAAAATAATTTGTAGGATATGAGTTAAGTTTTTTATAAAATCAATTGTCTTTGGGCTCTACAGCCTGAAAAACTTGAAAAACGAGTGTACGAGTTGAGTTAACGCTTCTAGCATGAAATAGAAATGGAAATTCAAACAGCGGAATTTCCGAAAATCGGTCAAAAAAATTTTCTTTCGTTTTTGTCTTTTTTTCGTATATTTTTGCATGGAAATAACAACGAATATATTAAAAGCAAAAATAGATTTGGTTTTCACGTTTAAACTTAAAATAAGAATGCCTAAATTCCATTTTTTTTTGCTCGATTAAAAAATTCTCTTTGTTTTTTTCGCCCCCCCCCCTTCAGTGGCCCAACACCGGAGGGACAAAAACTTTTTAAAATATTTGTAATGGCCTAACTTGTGTTGCCAAAAACGAATACTTTTGTTGCCAAAATCGAATCATGTCAAAATCGAACCATGCCAAATTCGAAATCCAACTGTATTGAGATTGGACACCACACTTATTGTTCTTATAACATAAAATTGATGATTTACCTTATTTTTTAATGTTTCTAAGTATGTTTATATACATGTTATTGTATAATTAAAATATTTACAAAGGTATTACATGGCAATTTCAAAGTTAAACTTGAATTCATCTATATCAACTCTATCATTGCAATTATCAATGAAGTGTAAACCATTAAAATCTTGAGAATATTTGTTCTTGTAGACATCGATATTCCATCGCCAACCGGTTTCGTGTAGATGTTACCCATAATCGGGGCTAGGTCCAACTGATTTTAATAAGAGAGCAGTCACAACTGAAGTTTTGTTAGTTGAAAGTATGGTGTCCAGTCTATACATATATTAGTAGTTCTTACGTTATCACAAAGATTCCAAAGCGAAATCAAACTGATCCTTTTTTAAAGTTTTTGAATATAAATTTGAATATAAATAGAAAAAGCGCAATTCCAGCAAATACATAAATAGAAATCGTTGTAAAATACAATATCAGTAGTATCATGGGATGTTGCACAGTAAGAAATTTGATTCGGATGCCATGAATGAAATCATAAAATCATGAAATGTGAGTTCATGTTAAATCATGACTGAACTGCCATATCAGACAGCACAAAATCATGAATAATAGTTCATGATTTTGCGTTGTGTACACGTGATATCATGATTTTTATTCATGGTGTATTTTCATAAATCATGAGCTGCTCGTTTTGGAGATCAAATTTCTACCCGTGTGGGGCAGCTGGCGTTGGACTGTCTCTTATTATTTTGTCACCTTAATAGCATTGCGGTGCAATTTTTCATCTACACATGCTAAATTATCAATGGCGCTATGTTTTTTCTAATGTTTCCGCGTAACTTTCAATGCTACATACAACCAACAACAGCACCTGGCGCACAGCTGCATACTAGTTATTGAATAACATTCGCTTAAGGATCCTCCAAAAAGTGATGTATTTATATTTATCTGATTTTTGAATAGGTCCTATCGATAAATGTAAACAAACTGCGTTATTGTTTATTTCCCTATATGCCAGTCTGGCAGAGATTAACTTTCACGCGGTTTGTTTACGTTTGTCGATAGAGAAGAGAATGAAGGTTTGAAGAGGCCAACTATTCCCGAACAGCGCCGAAAAGCTACATAATGATCTACAATAACAAAATGTATTATCATATATATCCACATACCTGCATGATAACAAAATGTGCACTAAAGCTATTGGTTAGAATATATTCTTTCGATATGAATTCCTGCTTGGATTGTGACAAAGTAATTTGAACAACTTTCTAGGTGAACTACTTTATGCTTCCGAAACATGTACGAATAAGTGTACGGTGAGTATTGTTGGTTGATGGTGAAAATTGTTCTATAGCTTTGAAATTGTTTTTAATGAACACTATACATATAGGTACTACAAATATAATTTCTACTATTTTTTTTAACTTACAACAGATCAAAGAGAAATAGAACAACAACAATTCGTGGTTCAATTTGGGCACTTACCATGAGCGGAAGAGTAGAATAGAAGCCATGATTAGTTTGATATGTTTTGCTTTTGATTTGAAACAGGTTTGATATAAAGTATTTATTGATATAAAATGATACAAATACTTCTAATTTTACTATCTCTTCCTGAAGTTATCGGGTAGGCAAGTTTAAATAATCAATTTTTATAATTCGGTAACAATTGCGTCAAATATGTCAACAACCGACAACGTTTACTATGCATTCAAATCTGGTTGTAAATACTTTTGTATTAGATTTTACAAAGTATTTTGCTCTTCTGAGAAAATTTAGACGGAAGTTTAGCCATCATAGTTAGCAACAGTCGTCCTTTATTAAGAATGGAGTCGCGTTTGTGGGAACGAATTTTCACTTTATTCCGCGTATGCATATTTTTTTTACTATCATGCAAAATTTCAAAAATTGTCGAAAAAGGCAAATATTGTAAGGATATTTTGATGTAGAACTATGTCTTACCGCAGGGTATCAATCTAAAATTTGGATTCAGGCCAGCGTCACGAAAGTATGAAAGATTTTGAACGCTAATAGCAATTTAGAACGCATACCATTCGATTCATAAAAGATACAGCAATTGTGTGGCTTTCTTGAAAAGATTTTTTAAAATCAACGGATACTTTCAAGTTAAAATTTTCCCCATACATTTCCTGTGTCGACGGGCGACGATTACATTCACCAAGCTTATGGTTGTGGCTGCTGCTGCTGGTTCAAAACAGTGAAACAGAACAAACTTGGCGGCGGTTGCGTAGTCTTGCCTTCTTGACATCTAAAGACTATTGAAATGACAAAAAAAGAAAAGCAAAGTCATTATTGTTTGGCTTTCTGCTAACTACATAACGCTGCAAACAGGCGACATATGCAGTCATGGACTGGCTAATGTATATCAATTTTCGTGGGTAGTTCGTTAATTGGGTGTTCGTTAGTTGGGTCATACTCCAACTTGATTGTCAAAATACTTATGAACTTTTAAATTTATAAATTTCAGTCGACCCAATTACCGAATCAGCTGGAGTGCAGTCATGACCCAATTGACGAATTCAGCCTGTACTCCAAGTTTGACACTGGTAAAAATATTGGTTTTTGGCATCACAACATTTTTTATCTCCACGTAAATGCCTATAATTTAATTATTTCTCAAGCAACCAGCTTAGGATTATGCAGAAATATAACTTATTCAAAGACCTTTGCAACGATGTATTTAGATTTCCGAAATTCCTTTTGAAACGAAAGTTATGGGCGAATGCCAAAAGGTGGCCCAACCACGATGACATTCGCCTACAGGACGGTGACGGGGCTAGTGCAACCATCCTACTAACTCTATCTAGCAGCGCCGCCTAGCCGAGATACGAACATACGATGACTGGCCTATTAGACCAGCATCGTACCTCGCAACCAACTAAGCGGGTGACGGCAGTTTACCAGCCAAAGGCAATGTTTCTATTAATGGTTCATCCAAATAGGCCGTAACAGAATCAGATTACTATTTAAGCACGACAGGCGACTTTGTAACGAATATAAAACACAATTCGTGAGTAATCACGAATCCTGCAATGCGATTCAGCAATGCAATGCAGGATTGTATCGCAACGTGGTTGAATATGTACCTGCATCCAATTCTTACGATATGTAATTTATCATTAACCATTCTTTAACAGTTCATAAATACGACTATAATCTGTTTGTTCTATCACGCACAATGCAACAGGGCTAAAAGTGAAACTATCATAGCAAATAGTTACGGTATAACAACTATAACGCTTATTTTTCCACTTTGGCTTTAAATGCCATCATAAAAGTGTAATAAAACTCAAATTGTTACCTGGGAAGTCATGTTAATGGATTTCTTTTTTGGGTTACATCATTCAATTTTAATTAAAAAGCTCAAAATAACAGAAAATGGTGTATATTAATATACAGCAACGTTAAAGCCCTGAAAAAAGCAGAAAAAGACAAAAAAGCAAAGCCTTGGGCATAAACGTCTTTCGAACATACGACGACTGGCTTGTTAGACCAGCATCGTACCTCGAAACCAACTAAGCGGCACCGTTAGTGGTGTGTGCTCACCGATAGTGGCAAGCGACGAATGGGTAAATTAGAGCAAGATTTGAAAGAAGGGTAAACCCTCGTTACACACAAGGACCTATGAAATTAATATTGCAGATCGCACACTCAATAGCGATTATAACAAAAAGAAATGCAGACCGGGTTATGCAGCAAACACCCGGGCGATATCACAATAGCTAAACGTACTGCGCTCGAGTAAACTGATTAACAAAATTAGGTACCGGTCTTCCCCCTTGGAGTGCCGGTTTCTACCGCATTGCTTCATAAACACCATTTTTTGGTTGTTTCAAAAATTTACCATATTTTGTCAAATAGCCGATCAAAAGCACTAGCAGTCTCATATCTTATTGATAACAAAATACATACTGATTGTATGCATTGAGCTTGAATGTTTGGTGACGAAGCTAATGGGTGACAACTAAAGTTTTGGACCTTTTTTCACATGCGGCCCAGTAAACCATTTGGTTTGTATATCTCAATTGCAACTGAGGTATACGAAATCATATCTGAACGAAAAAGTTATATTTCTCGCCATATAAGAACATATATGTACCAAAGTGGAGGCGAAATACGTGCGAAAATTTTGACAACTATTTGTAATTCTATTTTGCGCAGTTTTTATAACACGCAACTAAATACTCCTAAATATATGATTGAGATATAATCAAATATTGCAATTGTCTATCCTGCTTTATAATTCACAGTCATGAATTGTATATGAAGACACGCACGACTGCAAAACAACTTATTGTTCACATCGATTTGACATACTCTAATCATTATAAAATTCCAATGTGAAATTGACATGAAAACGATTTAATATGAACTTTCTATTACGATTTTGTGTTATCTGGGGGTCAACGAAAGACAATGATACACGAAGAAGATCTGATTTACCGAAATTAAAGATACGTTTAGGTACTTGTCGTTTATTTGAAATCCATTGGTGCAATTGAACGCAAGGCCTCTGTAGTAGTGACCGCCGAGGATATCCATGAGGCTACACGGTATACCAGGAATTGGGCCGTTCTCTGCAATCCATGGGCGGATGGCGGAATGCTTTAACATGGTAACCCCCAGGAGCTACCAGAATTCATCACTAAAGGGGTGACCTATCTTCTACCCAAAGATCGGAACACGCCTAATCCCGCCAAATACAGGCCAATAACATGTCTTTCAAGCCTGTGCAAGGAGCTCTTGTCGGTAATCACCCAAAAGGTGCAGTACCATTGCGATGCAAATGGAGTGATGGCAGAAGAACAAAAAGGATGCCGTAAAAACACACAAGGCTGTAAAGATCAAGTCATCATCGATGCAGTCATTGTGGGTCAGGCAAGCCGAAATAGGCGAAACCTCAGTAAGGCGTACATCGACTATAAGAAGGCATACGATTCAGTACCCCACTCATACCTAATTAAGGTACTAGAATTGTATAAAATAGACGGTGGCATCATCAGGTTAATTAAGCACGCAATGGGAATGTGGAACACATCACTCCACACTACCGATGGGACAGAGGTGTTACGATCCAGAACTCTCAGCATAAAAATGGGGATTTTCCAAGGCGATACATTCAGTCCGCTATAGTTCTGCCTTGCGATGAACCCCCTCAGCAAGCACTCAACCGAAGCTACCCACACCTTCTATATGGACGATCTAAAGCTGTTTGCAGACACTACGGAGAAGCTGCGTCATTTGTTGCAGTTGGTGACAACGTTCAGCAACGATATTCGGATGGAGCTTGGCGTCGACGAATGTCGTCTCGTAAATATTCATCGGAGTAAAGTAATGGACGCTGAAAGTTTCCGCATCAACGAAAGGGAGGAAATTCGAAGCATGATTGAAGGTGAATCGAACAAATACCTGGGTTTCCTGAAACTGAAAGGTATTCACCACACGACTATCAGGAAAGAACTGCAGGAACGGTTCCTGTATTGTGTCAACTGTATTTTGAAATCGCTCCTCTCTGCCGGCAACAAAGTAAAGGCGATAAACACGTTTGCCGTGCCTTTATTGACACACAGCTTCGGGGTGGTCAAATGGGCCAAAACGGATTTGGAAGCGATCGAACGTACCTTGCGAGTATCGCTAATCAAGCACCGTTCGCACCACCCAAGATCAGCAGTCGAAAGAATCACCTTACCACGTATGGAAGGAGGAAGAGGTGTCACTGACATCCAAGCGCTATGCGTATCCCAGATCCAGCAGTTGCGGAGATATTTTATAGATAGTCAGACTCGCCATGTTGTCTACCGCATTGTCTGTGAAGCAGACCACGGGTTCAGCGCCCTGCATCTGGCGCAGGAGCATTACCAGCTGAACTGCGACCTAAAAACCGTACCAGAAAAGGTCGAAACGTGGTAAGCAAAGGAAGTACATGGGATGCACCCCCATCAATTAGAGCAAGCGCATATAGACAAAGTGGCATCAAATGCGTGGTTGGTGCGAGGTGTACTTTTTGACGTAGGACTACGTCTTACGGCAAGTTTTGAAATAGGGTGTCATTCCAAAAAATCGAAAAATGCGAGCGTCACGAAAAATGATAGGTTTTGAGCGCTAATAGCTCAGCGGTTTTCCGATCGATTTTCAATATTCTTACACCAATCGATCGGAAAATCTTCTAAGAATTGACCCAAATGAAGACAAGTATGGATTCTTGATGTTGAACTATTGAAAAATTGAAAACAATGAACCTATGTTTTACCAGAATTCTCGCTTCGTGATTGGTTGGAAGATTCTTTACGATGATCTAAACTTATACCAATTTGATATCTATGCTTGGGAAGTAAGCCAAAACAAGTGACGAAGTTTCCTCACTTCAACAAAATTTCTTAACACTGCGGTTAAACCTAGACCCTTTTGATGTCCTTGTTTGGGATGTACGCCAGAAAAAGTGACAAAGCTCGTCCAAACTTAGTCCAATTTGATGTCTGTGTTAGGGAAGTGTGCCAGAAAAAATGACACAAGTTCATTGTCCCAACAGATCGCAATTTCTTTATTGCGAGACTATTAAACTTCGGCGAATTTGATATCTGTGTTGGAAAATGTGGTACAGCTGTAGTGGTCGGTTATAATACGACTCTGTATGAATACGCATGCTTGCCGTTTCATTAGAAGTGTAGTGAAAAGATGTGCTGTTGATAAAATAGGATTGAATTGGTAAAATCTCTTCAACGTGGGGAACCATGGGTAATAAAATCAATCTTTAATTTCAGTAAGGTAGTAGGAAAGCAATAGTTTGTGTTCTTGATTATGTTAAATTGTTTTCAAATTCACAATCTTTTGAGAATTGAACATATGAAATGTTACTACTTTGATAATTCATAGACTAACCGACGTAACACTGAAGCCTCATTCCATCCCCAATAAAAACGATCATTTCAAATGTTCACTTAAGCCAAGACTCAAACAACAGTCGCTGCGTGTGAACGCCGCTCGCTTGCACTGGCGCTGTTCTCAGATAATATACAAGTAAATTTATAGCATTGCTAAATTTATAGCAAGCTGCTTTGCGTAGCGCGAAGACTGCACCAGGTGATGCTAGTGTTTTTTCCAAGTTTTAGGGGTGTCATTGAAATGATGTTTTGTTAGAAAATTTGTTCGAAGTGTTACGTCTGTTAGTCTGTGGATAAATGTTACATACAACGCATGTAGCATGTATGTATATATGTTGCATATAGCATGTATACATGAAGAACCGAATGATTACAAGCATGAATACATACTACTATCACTACAAAGAGACTTACTTAGTCCTGCGTCACCTATATATGCGGTCGTGTCTTGTACACAACTCCTATGACTTTCTTCAGAGACGGAAGGCTTCATGGGAGCCATTCAGGATCGAGTTATTACGACGAAGAACTACCGCAGGTACATATTGCACGAAGATATAGAAGACCGTTGTCGAAAGTGCAATTCAGTAGGGGAAACGATCGAGCATGTGATTGCAGGCTGTTCAGCCTTAGCCGAAACGGCTTACCTTGGACGTCACAATGCAGTTGCCAAGATTGTGCACCAGCAACTCGCCTTGAAGCACAACTTGGTAAACTGTCACATACCCTATTATAAGTACCTGCCTAGCCCGGTTCTGGAAAATAGCTACATAAAGTTGTACTGGGATCGTGAGATCATTACGGACGGTACGTGCCAATCGTCCTGACGTTGTGATCTACGACATAAGGAGGAAGCACATTACCCTCATAGATATCGCTGTACCGCTGGATCGCAATGTTCAGTCAACATTCTCGGCAAAAAATATCGAAATACCACGACTTGGCCGAGGAGTTAAAGCAGATATGGCACTTTGAGGGCGTACGTATAGTTCCGGTGGTCATCTCAGCCACCGGAGTAGTACCCTGTAACCTACAACGTTCCCTCGAAGAGCTGGAGCTGCAAAGAAATTTGGACAATATCCAAAAAGCGGTGGTTCTTGAAACCTGTAATATAACGAGGAGGTTCATGAATCACCATAATTAAACACAACTGGAGCAGACGTAACAACAAAAAAATGTGAATGAGAACCACAGAGCCTAACCCCTCTTGGCATAAAGAAGCCCGAGGGTAGGTGAAAGTTTCCAGCATTTTTGCTGAGAAGTGCCAAAACTCTATAATAATAATAATAATAATAATAATAATAATAATAATAATAATAATAATAATAATAATAATAATAATAATAATAATAATAATAATAATAATAATAATAATAATAATAATAATAATAATAATAATAATAATAATAATAATAATAATAATAATAATAATAATAATAATAATAATAATAATAATAATAATAATAATAATAATAATAATAATAATAATAATAATAATAATAATAATAATAATAATAATAATAATAATAATAATAATAATAATAATAATAATAATAATAATAATAATAATAATAATAATAATAATAATAATAATAATAATAATAATAATAATAATAATAATAATAATAATAATAATAATAATAATAATAATAATAATAATAATAATAATAATAATAATAATAATAATAATAATAATAATAATAATAATAATAATAATAATAATAATAATAATAATAATAATAATAATAATAATAATAATAATAATAATAATAATAATAATAATAATAATAATAATAATAATAATAATAATAATAATAATAATAATAATAATAATAATAATAATAATAATAATAATAATAATAATAATAATAATAATAATAATAATAATAATAATAATAATAATAATAATAATAATAATAATAATAATAATAATAATAATAATAATAATAATAATAATAATAATAATAATAATAATAATAATAATAATAATAATAATAATAATAATAATAATAATAATAATAATAATAATAATAATAATAATAATAATAATAATAATAATAATAATAATAATAATAATAATAATAATAATAATAATAATAATAATAATAATAATAATAATAATAATAATAATAATAATAATAATAATAATAATAATAATAATAATAATAATAATAATAATAATAATAATAATAATAATAATAATAATAATAATAATAATAATAATAATAATAATAATAATAATAATAATAATAATAATAATAATAATAATAATAATAATAATAATAATAATAATAATAATAATAATAATAATAATAATAATAATAATAATAATAATAATAATAATAATAATAATAATAATAATAATAATAATAATAATAATAATAATAATAATAATAATAATAATAATAATAATAATAATAATAATAATAATAATAATAATAATAATAATAATAATAATAATAATAATAATAATAATAATAATAATAATAATAATAATAACTCGGTACCGTTCGAGGAGGTGAGGACTCAACGGCGCTTAGCTGCAAGCGGCCGAGCGGGTTGTAGGTTGCGGATAACTAACGGCCATTAGATATAATGGTTAGTTGCGAATTAAATAAGCAATCCCGGACAAGCAGCGGGGATGGTCTATGGGTGTGGTGGGGCTCAACAGTGGGCTCTGTTTAGTTTCCATGAAAAACCACAATACCTGAACGCCAGTCCTGACAAAGCGAGTAGGTACCGCTATAAGTGCCTTAGCCCATGACCTCACTAGCCGGTTAGACTTCCGGAAAGAAAAGTCAACCCAATATGGAGTACAATTTACGGAATAGAATAATAATGCGATCGCCCGAGGAGGGAGCCCCTACTGGAGCTGGTCCTGGAACGGGGGACAGAGCGAGCGGCCAGCGGCTGGAGGAAGACGTGGTGCAAGAGCGACCTTCCAGTCAACGGGCTCAGCCCGTACACCGAACGCGAAACCGAAGAAGCAGCAACAGACACCACCAAGGCAATGCTGCACCTGCTAATGTTGCTACGGCTGACCGACGTCAGTCGCTCACCTTGGCAGGCCGCCAACGGCAGCGGATCATGTGGACGAGGGAGATGAACATGTATGTGATCCGCTGCTACTACGTTTGCACGAGGTTGGAGACGGATATGTCCGGCAGGCCTAGAATGCTGGACATGTTCAATGAGCGGTTCCCTCGATTCGCCAACCAGCTTGACCGGAATAAGCTGTACACCCGACGACGAGCAATATTGACAAACAACATGCTCACTACCGCCGAGTTAGACAGCATCAAGCTGGAAGTGCAAAGGGAACTAGGGAGTACAGGGAACAGATCGAGCGATGTGTCGAGTAGGAGTTCTGTTGGGCACGATGCAGCACGGCGGGAATCGACTGCATCCATAAACATGTCAGTGGAGGAACCATCATTGCATGCTCCAGAACTAACAATGGACCAACAACGACAACAATTACTTGACGAACTAGCTTTCGAAATGAACGCAGCGGTTACACAATTTCGGGGAACAGACCCCTTATCCCGACACCGGATACCAAAGCTGCAATATTCCTTCCGGCTAACGAATGCAGTAAGAATCCTTAACGAGGATGTTTTGCCACTGTATACTGAAACCGCTGAGAACCTTGAGGAACTGCAATGTATAGTGTATTCCGCAGCTGTAGCCGTTGTGAGAACTATGGGAGTACAGACCTTCCCCCCAGGTAATGGTGAGGCCCATGTACGCCCCCAAACACGAAAACCCGCATGGATGCTACGACTAGAATCTAGGATAGCATCGTTGAGGGTGAAGATAGGTCGGTTAACACAATACAAGAGGGGAAACCGATCAAGAAGGCTGGTTCGTCAGGTGAAAGAAATCGTAAAGCCCGCAGAGCTCCTAAATCTCAGTGAACTCAACATCACTGAGATCCTCGACACCCATGTACAAAGGTTAAGTGCTCTTGCTAAACGGATGCGACGTTATGTTGAATGTTCAAAGCGGAAACAACAAAACCGGATGTTCAACACTAACGAAAAGGAGTTCTATAACCACATCAGCAATAACAAAACCGATTACAGCGAGGGACTCCCAGAACTTGGCGAAATTACACAGTTTTGGGCCAATATATGGGAGAACCCCGCTCAACACAACAATAATGCGATGTGGTTGGTAGAAGAGGAAGAAGGCAGTGGTGAAATTGAACGCATGGCCCCCGTAGCAGTGACCGCCGAGGATATCCACGAGGCTACACGGTATACCAGGAATTGGGCCGCACCAGGACCAGATTTTGTGCACAATTTTTGGTATAAAAAGTTCTCTGCAATCCATGGGCGGATGGCGGAATGCTTCAACACGGTACTAAGAAACCCCCAGGAGCTGCCAGAATTCATCACTAAAGGGGTAACCTATCTTCTACCCAAAGATCGGAACACAACTAATCCCGCCAAGTACAGGCCAATAACATGTCTTTCAAGCCTGTACAAGGTGCTCTCGTCGGTAATCACCCAAAAGGTGCAGTACCATTGCGATGCAAATGGAGTGATGACTGAAGAACAAAAAGGATGCCGTAAAAACACACAAGGCTGTAAAGACCAAGTCATCATCGATGCAGTCATTGTGGGACAGGCAAGCCGAAATAGGCGAAACCTCAGTATGGCGTACATCGACTACAAGAAGGCATACGATTCAGTACCCCACTCGTACCTAATTAAGGTACTAGAATTGTATAAAATAGACGGTGGCATCATCAGGTTAATGAAACACGCAATGGGAATGTGGAACACTTCACTCCACACTACCGACGGGATAGAGGTGTTACGATCCAGAACTCTCAGCATAAAAAGGGGGATTTTCCAAGGCGATACATTCAGTCCGCTATGGTTTTGCCTTGCGATGAACCCCCTCAGCAAAGCACTTAACCGAAGCAGCTATGGCTACCAATTGAAAAGTGGGACAACGAGTACAATAATTACCCACACCTTCTATATGGACGATCTGAAGCTGTTTGCGGAAACTATGGAGAAGCTGCGTCATCTGTTGCAGCTGGTGACAACGTTCAGCAACGATATTCGGATGGAGCTTGGCGTCGACAAATGTCGTCTCGTAAATATCCATCGGGGTAAAGTAATGGACGCTGAAAGTTTCCGCATCAACGAAAGGGAGGAAATTCGAAGTATGATTGAAGGTGAGTCGTACAAATACCTGGGATTCCTGCAACTGAAAGGTATTCACCACACGACTATCAGGAAAGAACTGCAGGAACGGTTCCTGTATCGTGTCAACCGTATTTTGAAATCACTCCTCTCTGCCGGCAACAAAGTAAAGGCGATAAACACGTTTGCCGTGCCTTTGTTGACATACAGCTTCGGGGTGGTTAAATGGACCAAAACGGATTTGGAAGCGATTGAACGTACCTTGCGAGTATCGCTAACCAAGCACCGTTCGCACCACCCAAGATCGGCAGTCGAAAGAATCACCTTACCACGCATGGAAGGAGGAAGAGGTGTCACTGACATCCAAGCGCTATGCGTATCCCAGATCGAGCAGTTGCGGAGATATTTCATAGATAGTCAGACTCGTCATGTTGTCTACCGCACTGTCTGTGAAGCAGACCACGGGTTCAGCGCCCTGCATCTGGCGCAGGAGCATTACCAGCTGAACTGCGACCTAAAAACCGTACCAGAAAAGGTCGAAACGTGGAAAGCAAAGGAACTACATGGGACGCACCCCCATCAATTAGAGCAAGCGCATATAGACAAAGTGGCATCGAATGCGTGGTTGGTGCGAGGTGATCTCTTTTCGGAGACAGAAGGCTTCATGGTAGCCATTCAGGATCGGGTTATTACGACGAAGAACTACCGCAGGTACATATTGCACGAAGATATAGAAGACCGTTGTCGAAAGTGCAATTCAGTAGGGGAAACGATCGAGCATGTGATTGCAGGCTGTCCAGTCTTAGCCGAAACGGCTTACCTAGGACGCCACAATGCAGTTGCCAAGATTGTGCACCAGCAACTCGCCTTGAAGCACAACTTGGTAAACTGTTACGTACCCTACTATAAGTACCTGCCTAGCCCGGTTCTGGAAAATAGCTGCATAAAGTTGTACTGGGATCGTGAGATTATTACGGACGTCCTTATACGTGCCAATCGTCCTGACGTTGTGATCTACGACAAAAGGAGGAAGTACGTTACCCTCATAGACATCGCTGTACCGCTGGATCGCAATGTCCAGTCAACATTCTCGGCCAAAATAACGAAATACCACGACTTGGCCGAGGAGTTAAAGCAGATGTGGCACCTTGAGGGCGTACGTATAGTTCCGGTGGTCATCTCAGCCACCGGAGTAGTGCCCTGTAGCCTACAACGTTCCCTGGAAGAGCTAGAGCTCCAAAAAAATTTGGACAATATCCAAAAAGCGGTGGTTCTTGAAACCTGTAATATTACGAGGAGGTTCCTGAATCACCACAATTAAACACAGCTGGAGCAGACGTAACAACAAAAAAAAATATGAATGAGAACCACAGAGCCTAACCCCTCTTGGCATAAAGAAGCCCGAGGGTAGGTGAAAGTTTCCAGCATTTTTGCTGAGAAGTGCCAAAACTCTATAATAATAATAATAATAATAATAATAATAATAATAATAATAATAATAATAATAATAATAATAATAATAATAATAATAATAATAATAATAATAATAATAATAATAATAATAATAATAATAATAATAATAATAATAATAATAATAATAATAATAATAATAATAATAATAATAATAATAATAATAATAATAATAATAATAATAATAATAATAATAATAATAATAATAATAATAATAATAATAATAATAATAATAATAATAATAATAATAATAATAATAATAATAATAATAATAATAATAATAATAATAATAATAATAATAATAATAATAATAATAATAATAATAATAATAATAATAATAATAATAATAATAATAATAATAATAATAATAATAATAATAATAATAATAATAATAATAATAATAATAATAATAATAATAATAATAATAATAATAATAATAATAATAATAATAATAATAATAATAATAATAATAATAATAATAATAATAATAATAATAATAATAATAATAATAATAATAATAATAATAATAATAATAATAATAATAATAATAATAATAATAATAATAATAATAATAATAATAATAATAATAATAATAATAATAATAATAATAATAATAATAATAATAATAATTGAAATCACTCCTCTCTGCCGGCAACAAAGTAAAGGCGATAAACACGTTTGCCGTGCCTTTGTTGACATACAGCTTCGGGGTGGTTAAATGGACCAAAACGGATTTGGAAGCGATTGAACGTACCTTGCGAGTATCGCTAACCAAGCACCGTTCGCACCACCCAAGATCGGCAGTCGAAAGAATCACCTTACCACGCATGGAAGGAGGAAGAGGTGTCACTGACATCCAAGCGCTATGCGTATCCCAGATCGAGCAGTTGCGGAGATATTTCATAGATAGTCAGACTCGTCATGTTGTCTACCGCACTGTCTGTGAAGCAGACCACGGGTTCAGCGCCCTGCATCTGGCGCAGGAGCATTACCAGCTGAACTGCGACCTAAAAACCGTACCAGAAAAGGTCGAAACGTGGAAAGCAAAGGAACTACATGGGACGCACCCCCATCAATTAGAGCAAGCGCATATAGACAAAGTGGCATCGAATGCGTGGTTGGTGCGAGGTGATCTCTTTTCGGAGACAGAAGGCTTCATGGTAGCCATTCAGGATCGGGTTATTACGACGAAGAACTACCGCAGGTACATATTGCACGAAGATATAGAAGACCGTTGTCGAAAGTGCAATTCAGTAGGGGAAACGATCGAGCATGTGATTGCAGGCTGTCCAGCCTTAGCCGAAACGGCTTACCTAGGACGCCACAATGCAGTTGCCAAGATTGTGCACCAGCAACTCGCCTTGAAGCACAACTTGGTAAACTGTTACGTACCCTACTATAAGTACCTGCCTAGCCCGGTTCTGGAAAATAGCTGCATAAAGTTGTACTGGGATCGTGAGATTATTACGGACGTCCTTATACGTGCCAATCGTCCTGACGTTGTGATCTACGACAAAAGGAGGAAGTACGTTACCCTCATAGACATCGCTGTACCGCTGGATCGCAATGTCCAGTCAACATTCTCGGCCAAAATAACGAAATACCACGACTTGGCCGAGGAGTTAAAGCAGATGTGGCACCTTGAGGGCGTACGTATAGTTCCGGTGGTCATCTCAGCCACCGGAGTAGTGCCCTGTAGCCTACAACGTTCCCTGGAAGAGCTAGAGCTCCAAAAAAATTTGGACAATATCCAAAAAGCGGTGGTTCTTGAAACCTGTAATATTACGAGGAGGTTCCTGAATCACCACAATTAAACACAGCTGGAGCAGACGTAACAACAAAAAAAAATATGAATGAGAACCACAGAGCCTAACCCCTCTTGGCATAAAGAAGCCCGAGGGTAGGTGAAAGTTTCCAGCATTTTTGCTGAGAAGTGCCAAAACTCTATAATAATAATAATAATAATAATAATAATAATAATAATAATAATAATAATAATAATAATAATAATAATAATAATAATAATAATAATAATAATAATAATAATAATAATAATAATAATAATAATAATAATAATAATAATAATAATAATAATAATAATAATAATAATAACCATGGTACCGTTCGAGTAAGTGAGGACTCAACGGCGCTTAGCTGCAAGCGGCCGGGCGGGTTGTAGGTTGCGGATAACTAATGGCCATTAGATATAATGGTTAGTAGCGAATTAAATAAGCAATCCCGGACAAGCAGCGGGGATGGTCTATGGGTGTGGTGGGGCTCAACAGTGGGCTCTGTTTAGTTCCCATGAAAAAACACAATACCCGAACACCAGTCCTGACAAAGCAAGCTAGTACCGCTATAAGTACCTTAGTCCATAACCTCTTTTTTTCCTGTATGGACTCATCACTGCGACCAGTATGGTTTGATCTATTGTGATATCGCCCGGGTTGTTGTCGCGAGCAACATTTACTTTGGCTAAAGATGGTCTTAGCCGGTGGTTTTGATTGTTGCCCCAAAGTCTTTTTCCGACTAGGTCGTACTTCGAAATTGGATGTGATATTCACTCGTGCTGATCGTGCTGATTCACTTCACTACTGGTATGTGGGAAACTGTTCCCAGGAAAACTTAACTTTATTGAAAAAAGTTACAATTGTCGTCTTAAAGCTACGCGTTGAATATTCGATGGATACTTATGTAAAGCATCCCAGAAAAATTGACTTATATACTATGTCCCTTTAGATACCAGACTTTTCTTCGAATATCCATAATTTTCATTTATTTTCCTTCTGGAGTCTAACGGGCGCTTATTCTAAAACACTATAATTGTTTGAACACTGCTCATTGCGTCCTAACGATAAAAAGAGAAAGAAATTCTAAATGCGACACATGGGAGTGGCTTAATCTTTCATGCCCTAAATAAATAGTCTAATCAGTACATAATCCACGCGCGAGATGGTTTTTCAGATTCCTTTTCATATTCTGATTTTCCTACTGCCGATCAGATGGATCGTTTTGCTGGCATGTTTATTTGATTACATCGTTGGCGCGTCTAGCTAAGCAGCTTGTTTGCTCTACCTCTGGAAGCGATAATGCCTCCAGCTAAGTTATTTATTTTTATCATTCCGCTCTAGCAGCGACACGGGTGTTTGCTGTATAACCCGCACTGCATTTATTTTGGCTATTTTTGCTTATTGAATTTTATGCGTGCTTGTGTGTAATTTGAGTACCCTTCCCTCAATGCTTTTTCTCTACTTTACCCACCTCGTTCCACATGACAGCGCTGTCCCCAATAATAGCCATCCCTGGAACAGCTAACCAGTGCATTGAACTATAAGGGTCTCATTTTTGCACTGTCAATAGGCCATATCGGGATAACATAGAATTCAGCACGAAGGAAGGGTGGTGAGGGGCCTGGGAATAAACCCATGCTAAAGTCACTTTGCCATTGAATGGCCTGATTCTACTAAGATTCGAACCCATGACCATTCGCTTGTCAAAGCAGACTCGGTAACCTTGCGACTACAGAGCCCCCCGCCCATGACCTCACTAACCGGTTAGGATTCCGGAAAGAAAAATCAACCAAATATGGAGTACAATCTAAGAAATCGAGATATCATGCGATCGCCCGAGGAGGGAGCCCCTACTGGAGCTGGTCCTGGAACGGGGGACAGAGCGAGCGGCCAGCGGCTGGAGGATGATCAGGTGCAAGAGCGACCTTCCAGTCAACGGGCTCAGCCTGTAAACCGAACGCGAAACAGACCGAGACTGACCTAGGTCAGTCGCTCACTTTAGAAGGCCGCCCACGGAAACGAATCATGTGGACGAGAGAGATGAATATATATGTGATCCGCTGCTACTACGTTTGCACAAGGTAGGAGACGAATATATCCGGTAGACCAATGATGCTGGACATGTTCAATGAACGGTTCCCTCTATTTGTTGATCGAAACAAACTGTACAGTCGACGACGAACAATACTGCGAATAACATGCTCACTACCACAGAGCTGGATACCATCAAGTTGGAAGTGCAAAGGGAGCTCGAGGGAACAGGGAATAAATCGAGCGATACGTCGAGGAGGAGTTCTGTTGGAATAGATGCAGCAAGACGCGAATCAGCTGCATCTGTAAACACACCAGTTGGGTAGTCACATGTTCCAAAACAAGACATGGATCGACAACAACAACAGCTACGAGACGAACTAGCTTTCCAAATGGACGCAGCGTTTACACAATTTCGAGGTACAGATCCTCTATCTCGACACCGGATATTAAAGCCGCAGTATTCCTATCGGCTGACGAATGCAGTAAGCACCCTTAACGAGGGTATTTTGCCACGGTATTCTGAGGCTGCCGAGAACCTTGAGGAACTGCAGTGTATTGTTTATTCCGCAGCTGTAGCTGTTACGACGAGCAATCGCAGCATCCCTACCCAATCGTTACTACATCAGTTGACCGTAACAGTAACGTAAGCGACGTGGCGATCCCGTTTGCTGTCGAGTAGTGATATCGGCCTATTCATTGTCACACCGCCAGTATTGATAGTTGAGCGTAGCTGAGTCATTTGTTATTTAGAAAAGTTTAATCAAGTGGTAGTAAACTATAATATATAGGTAATTATTGCGCCCTACGTGGACCTAGTATAAAAATATTAAATCTAATTATATTAATGAACAATATTTGATTAGTGGCTGAACCACATGCGTAAAAGGAATCATTAAAGTTGGAAAGTTGCCGATTAGCGGTACCTGAAACTAAAATTAACGTGAGTTAAATTGTTAAAGATACGAAATTGTAAGTGAAGATCCTCGATATTTTTTGTGAAATCTAGATTAGAAATTCTCAGGTCCCGATCAAGAGCCGTATCCTAATCTTACAAATTGGAAACGGACACCAAGTTTGTAAGTCCTGATAAATTACTTTGAACAACTTACTAAAAATTGTTAAATTACAGCTTGAAGCAACATAAATAAATACCTATTTGCTAAAAAGACTTGGTCATTCGAACAGTAGCCGTTGTGAGAACTTTGGGTATGCGGACTTATCCCCAAGACATTGGTGAAAGTCGTGCTCGTCACAGTAAACAGAAGCAAGCTTGGATGCGACGATTGCAATCAAGAATTGCATCTTTGCGGGTAAAAATCAGTCGATTAACACAGTATACAAGGGGAAATCGATCGAGAAGGCAGGTTCGTCAAATAATGGAAATTGTTCAACCCACAGAGGTTCAAAATCCTAGTGAACTAAACGTCACGGAGATCCTCGACACCCATGTACAGCGGTTGAGTGATCTTGCAAAGCGGATGCGACGTTATGTTGAATGTTCGAAACAAAGAATAAAACCGAATGTTCAACACTAACGAAAGGGGTTCTATAACCACATCAGAAAAGAGAAACCCAACTACAGCGAAGGACTTCCGGAGATTGGCCAAGTTAAACAATTCTGGGCCAATTTAGAGAAGAAACCCGCTCAATACAACAATGATGGGATGTGGTTGGTAGAAGAGGAGGAAAATAGTGATGGAATTGATAGCATGGCCGCTGTAGTATTGACCGCCCAGGATATTCGTGAGGCTACACGGTATACTAGGAATTGGGCCGCACCTTTGTCCACAATTTCGCCGCAGACTTTGTCCACAATTTCTGGTATAAAAAGTTCTCCACAATTCACGGACGGTTAGCGGAATGCTTCAATATGGTCTTAAGAGACCCCCGAACACTCACTAAGGGGGAAACCTACCTTCTACCGAAGGATCGAAACACAACTGATCCAGCCAAATACAGACCAATAACATGCTTGTCAAGTCTGTACAAAGTGCTATCGTCGGTAATTAGTAGTAAAGTGCAGGGGCATTGTGATGCCAACGGAGTGATGACAGAAGAACAGAAAGGCTGCCGAAAAAACACACAAGGCTGCAAAGACCAAGTCATCATCGATGCAGCTATTATTGATTAGGCAAGCCAAAACAAGCGAAATCTTGGTATGGCGTACATCGACTGTAAAAAAGCAGACGACTCTGTACCACACACGTATCTCATTAAGGTACTGGAATAGAGGTTTTCCGTCAGATCATACCCCTCCTTTTCTTATTTTTTCTCAAAAGTACTCCCAATACGAGTGACAATGGTGCAAAAATATATTTTTTTCGTTGACCCTAGAATTTACTACGATTTTTTAAACAATGCAAATTGCAAGAATGTTGAGTTTCTTTTCACCAAATCACGAATGTTGAGTTTTAAAAAATTCGTTTCGGCTGCACTGTTTATCAAAATTTTCAGATTTTCTGGCAGCATTGCATAACAGTTTTTGACATATGTGTATCAGCGGTAGAGTGAAAAGGATAAAACGAATGAAAAGCTAATGATTACCTTCTTTTTCATTTCGTTTGTTGCTTGCCACAAGAGTAAAGAGTGGCACAAATGGTTTCGAAGTGGTGAAAATAGAGGACACTGGTACAAAAAGGCATGTAAGACATCCGAGAAGTGACCGGTTGAAATATACGTATTTTAGTTTTTCATTTTTACAGTAGTTAGAGGCTTTAATAAAGAAAGTTTTATATGGGTATCATTTCTAAGAGTCAAAACCGAACATTTAGTGAAAAAAAATTTTTGACGGAAAACCTCTATTGTATAAAATAGATGATAGCGTCATCAGGCTAATGAAGCACGCAATGAGAATGTGGAACACATCGCTACACATTATGAAAAGTTCTGTTTATTTATTTATTTATTTATTATTAAATCAACGGGCTCGAGATAGCCCCAATGATTGTCGATAGTTACATAAAAATACAGTCAAGTGAGTAAAATACGAATACAAAAACAGTTAAAATATAAGTCTACATCACTCAATCAGTTGACAGCGGCTTACATAACTAGGTAGACGGAACGGGTCTCTCCATGGCAACCTTCGCAAAGCGAATCGAAGAAATCGGCGCTGAACTGATTCAATTCTCTCTGTACTGTTGTTGTAGTTAGGATTCCAAACGGGCGAACAGTATTCCAGGATGGACCGCACCAGCGAACAATATAGTGACTTAAGGCAATATATATCAGAGAACCTTTTCGCGATCCTGAAAATGAAGCCTAATGACTTCGAAGCTTTAGCGATAATGTACGAGATATGCTCCTTGTACGTTACCGACGCACAGTGGTCCCATTGGTATCAAAACCCGCGTTTTTTTAATTGCGCCGAAATGGTTGATTATACTGGTTAAGTATGTTCAGAGAAATTTCTCAGCGTTAAAAGCTCTTTCATATGGCATGAACGATTAATTGATTAATCCCCCTAAAAGTAAGATAAAAAATCTATTTTTTGAACAGTAAGAGTGCAAAAGAGAATGTTTTACAAATTTTTTGGAAAGATTACTATAAAGAACTTTGCCAAAGAAAGTAACCTTCTAACTATTATAGTTTTGTGGAGACTTTACGAAAATCAATGTTTTGACCACAGTTCTTTCTACAGTGTTTATACCTGAGAGAGAGTCGCGAAGACGGTCTTCTTATTCTCGTGCTTTGACCGTTCTTATTTTTCTTATTATGTTTGTCGTTATTTTCGGGCTGACTGTTCAAGCGCGTGCGTGAACTCTATATTGGACGTGATAAGTGCGTGTCTTGCAGTGTCATTTTTGGTGCTAGTTGGTCTATTGGTACATCAGATTTTGCAAAAATACTGTTTGAAACATGCGATAAATCGGAAGCGCATAGTTTATTGCATGTAAAATGAGTACTATCGTGAGAAATTCGAAAGTACCTTTAGCGTAAAATATTATCAAATGTTGTATTTTATTTAGCATTTCTTATTTGTGTTTTGCTAAAGAACTACCAGCCGAAAACTTGCATGAGTTACCAATACTTTTCCATTTCTGAACAATAATAACGATTGGCTGCAGTTGACAGTTCGAACTGGCTGCATTTGACGTTGGATTTTTTCTTATCCGCGAATCTCTCTCAGATTTATACACGTGCGATGTAAACGCACTTTAATACATCAGCTTAGCATGAATCGGTTGCTGGCGTTACAAACTAGTTATTCATTAACACTAGATATACCAGCATTTTAAATACACTCAAGTCTTTTTTTACATGGTTTGTTTTTTTTTTCGATTACTCAAGGACGGTGCAACTTAGGGACCATTTACAAAATACGTGACGAATGGCGGGCCACTCCCAAATGTATTAATAAATAAATGAATGGTCCTTAAGTTGCCCCGTTCTTAATATTCGAAAAAACAAACCGTGTAAAAAAAGTACTTTAGTGTATACCTATTTATACCAAAACCAGTCAAAATGACTGGTGGATAAGAAACGGTTGTTGAACGACTGAATAATGTGCAACACAGACCCTATAGTGGTCCTTAGCCTCTTATCCAGCAACTTTTATCTCCACCTCCCGTGGTAGGGTAACCAACCTGTTTTGGACCTCATCTGCAGCTGTACATAATTTGGACACTTTCATTTGATTTTGCTGTTAGTGTCCAAATTATGTACAGCTACAGATGGGGTCCAAAATAGGTTGATTACCCTACCAGCCGGAATACGAGCAACCTTAGCAGAGTTGTGGTAACCAACCCTGGTGGAGACTAAAGTCGTATACCGTACCGACATGCAAGGAGGCACTGTCTTGTCTCGGCACTATACGATAACAGCCTCATCATGAGACTCGGCAGCATAGCCCTAGTAAGGCAAGCTTTTTATATCTAAAATATTACGAAAAATCGAGAAAATTCAACTCGAAACATTTAACATGGACAGGCGATGAAACAAGGATTTGGAATGGATGCTTCCTACCTGGAACTGTAAAACCAAATTTCGTGGATGGCGACAGAATGTTGCTCGTTCAGTTAGAACCGCAAAAGATCGACATTGTGGCACTACAGGAGACCTGTCGCAAAGGCGGGAAGGTTTGGGGGATCCGTGGCGGTAAGGCCCAATTTTTCCGTAAAGGATACACACCGAGGCCTGATATGTGTAAGAACGAGCAGGGAAACCTGGCCACAAACGAGCGCATAGTGGTTGGTGAGTAGAAGCAGTTTTTTGACAGGGATCTCAATTGCTGATATAGCAAAAGGAAATGGAGCAAAAGTGAACGTATGAGAGCCTAAGGGCGTTTCGACTTCCGATCTCAAAGAGATCCGGCGAGAAATCGGTCAGCTGAAGAATAGAACCGTCGAAAAGCACCGACTCTCGACAAAACTCTACAAAAATGGCCAAGAACCATTAGGAACGGCATTTCACTGAATAATTTCATGCTTCGGACTCACCGTTCTCCCAAAATGCTACATTTCTTCATAGATTCTTGCATTTTGACTGGTGGTGGTATAAATGGTGAAAACAAAAATTATATTTGTTACTAATATATATAAAGTTACATTAAGTTCATAAAATGTATTCTCTACTTATAGCTACAAAAGTCATAACATCGTTTCTAAAATCAAATGTTAGATGTTGTAGAAATTTCAAATTGAAATTGTATATGTAAATTGCACGACCAGTCAAAATGACTGGTCTGGTATATCTAGTGTTAAGAAAACTTTGTATGAAATGCATTTATGTCACCTCAATAATCGGAAGAGGGACGCCAAAGAGAGTCTCTCAATGACACTTAGGTCCTTTTGAAAAGTTTCGCCTGATATGCACAGTAATAGCGATAGTGAGGATGAAGAATCTTCAAATACACTTCGAAATTTGTACACCTCTAACTGCAGTAATTAAATTTCATGCGAAAACGAATTTTGAAAATATTTTTCTGAATCTCTACAAATAATCCATGCTGCTTGGATTTCACTTTTTCATTAATTATTTTGCACACTTACTTGATCGGGGTAACACGGTTTTTACACTACGCCATATTAAATTCAACCGAGTAACAATTTTCAATGCGAGTGTTTTGGTAGAGGGATAGCCAGTTTAAAAATCTTTACCGAGCATGTCAAATGTGTATAAATACTGTAGAAAGAATTATGATCAAAAAATTGATTTTCGTAAAGTCTGCACAAAAATTGTTCCTCATCTCTAAAACTATAATAGCTAGAAGGTTACTTTCTTTGGCAAAGTTCTTTATAATAATCTTTCCAAAAAATTTGTAGAACATTGTTTTGTCGTATCTCTTACTGTTCAAAAAATAAATTTTTTATCTCACTTTTAGGGGGATTAATCAAATAGTCGTTCATGCCATATGAAAAAGCTTTCAACGCTGAGAAATTTCTCTGAACATACTTAACCAGTATAATCAACCATTTCGGCGCAATTAAAAAACGCGTGTTCTGATACCTGGGACCACTGTGCGACGGTGCAACAGTGTTACAGTCCAGAACTCTTAGCATAAGAAGGGGGATCTTCCAAGGTGACACCTTTAGTCCTCTATGGTTCTGCCTTGCGATGAACCCCCTTAGCAGAACACTTAACCGAACCAGTTATGGCTACAAGTTGAAGAGTGGGACAACGAGAACAAAAATTACCCACACCTTCTATATGGACGGTTTGAAGCTGTTTGCGGAAACGAAGGATCAACTGCATCAATTGTTGCAGGTGGTTTCGACGTTTAGCAACGATATCCGGATGGAGTTGGGCATCGACAAATGTCGACTCGTCAATATTCACCGGGGTAACGTTATGGACGCCGAAACTTTCCGCGTCAACCCTAGAGAAGAGATTCGGAGTATGGTTGAAGGGGAATCGTACAAATACCAGGGATTCCTGCAACTAAAAGGTATTCACCACACGATGATCAAGAAACAACTGCAGGAAAATTTCTTGCATCGTATCAACCGTATAATGAAGACTTTTCTCTCGTCCGGCAACAAGATCAAGACCATAAACAAGTTTGCCGTGCCGATGTTGACATACAGCTTCGGGGTGGTCAAATGGACCAAAAGGGATTTGGAAGCGATCGAACGAGCGTTAAGAGTATCGCTGACAAAACACCGTTTGCACCACCCAAAATCAGCCACCGAAAGAATCACCTTACCACGTATTGAAGGAGGAATAGGTGTGATTGATATCTAGGCACTTTGTGCCTCACAGATCCAACAGTTGCGGAGATATTTCGTAGAAAGCCAGAACCGTCATGAAATCTACCGCACTGTTTGCCAGGCAGACCACGGGTTCAGCGCCCTGCACCTGGCGCAGCATGACTATCAGCTGAACTGCGTTCTTAAAACCGACGAGGAAAAGATCGCAACGTGGAAGCAAAAAGAGCTGCATGGGACAAAGCAGCATCAAATACGTGGTTGGTGCGAGGTGATCTTTTTTCGGAGACAGAAGGATTCATGGTAGCCATCCAGGACCGGTTTATTGCAACGATGAACTACCGCAGGTACATATTGCACGAAAACATAGAGGATCGTTGCCGTAAGTGCAATGTAGTAGGGGAGTCGATTGAGCATGTTACTGCAGGCTGCCAAGCGTTAGCAGTACTGCCAAACTCTTTTTGAAGCCGTTACATGCGGCACGCACTACGTCCTTCGGAATATCATCCCATATCTTGTTGATAGCTAACTTAAATCCATCCAAATTATGATATTCATAATCCTTGACCTTCTGCTGCAAGTACCCCAATATGCAAAAATTAAGTGGGTTCGAATCAGGAGCACTTGGAGGCCATTTCATTTTCGATATGAAATCCGTCAGATTGGCTTTGCACCACGTCTGTAGAAGATTTGCATTATGGGCTAAAGCACCATGCTGTTGAAAGGAGTAATATTCTTCACCATACACTCCCAGAATGTAAGTCATCAAATCTTGTTCTAAGACCATTTCAAGATAAATATAAGAGAAAGTTTCCCTTTATTTGAAAAGCCTCCCCATACCATGACCGCTAATGAATTTTTATATCGTGGCAGATTCTATTTGTGCTTTGGAACGTCCATGATCGAAACCGACCACAGCCGATCATTTTGAGCATGATGCGGGGTTTGAAGAACAAACAACTTCTCATCAGATCACTTCGGAATCACCGTGCCGACGGAGCAGCAGTTTGCATCTTTTCTGCCGATTTTGTTTTGTTGCTTTCGTTAATCCATGGATTTTACGATTTTTGAATGCTTCCACATCCAGATTCATTTTCAAAATTTGACAAAGAGATTTCCTGTTGATATTCAGTCCAACTGCCATTTTCCGTGCGGACTGGTCGCAATTGCGACGAATTCGTTCTCGAACAACCTTTTTGACCTCTGCACCTGCAGCTCTAACACTTCGTTTTATTTCTTCTTTTTACGGTTTTCAACAGATCCCGTCTCGACAAATCTTTTTAGTGTATAGTATACAAATCCTCTTTTTATGCCATGATGTTTGAGGTCACGAAAAATAGTGCCGCATGTAGCACCGTGTCGGAATTTATTTATTATCAACGACCGTAACTCAAACTCTGGTACTGAACTGAACTGATAAAACTACGTCAAGTAAGACTTAAGTCATGATGCCACACGCACACATGGTCTTAGTTTGAGTGTATTAGTTGTATATGCCGCTGCAAGCGTAAAATGATTTTTGTTCGAATATATATCTGTCACACTGTAGAGATAATTTCCTGCCAGTCACCTAATCAAACATGAAAGAAGGGCAGATACAGTCACAATTGAAAATTCAAACAATGAATGAGTTCATAATTCGTTGTTAGGTAATTGTATTACTGAATCTAGAAGGGGATAAATCGAGTCTTCCCTGAGAGAAAATAAATATTAGGTGGAAGTCCCTCAGTACCGGAGACCTGGACATAAGGATTTTGACATTATTAACACCTAGCATAACTTCAGCTTTTATTCATTGGAAGAGAATTTAGAAGACTATTTTCTAATAAAAATAGGCTACACATACATGCATCACTAATTAACCATTTTAGAAGCCAAATGACAAATCGATAAAATCGTTACTTAAAAATTGTGTCTCCCAGCTCCCAGTTGGCCTCGAGGTAAGACGCTGGTCTAATAAGCCAGTCGTCGTATGTTCGAATCTCGGCTGGGAGAGGCTGTTAGTCAATAGGATCGTAGCACTGACCCCGCACTGTCCTGTATTCTAACAGCTGGTTGCGAAGTCTGCACCCTGGCTTTGCTTTGCCCAGCACCGGACACTTAACAGAAATCATAGATTTCATTCTGCAATTTATGTCAATATGCTGAAAAATAAAACGGTCAAAATTAATACCGGGAGTTAGAGCTCCTAGAAACAAATGCTACTTCCTCCAATGGTCAATTGTATCAAGGATACTTCTTATTGTTATTCTCACTTGAAATATAGTACGGCCAAACTCCGCAAATAAATAAACGGTACAATTACAACACAATATACACCTGACAGTATTGAAAGCCTACAAACTGACGTGATGTAAGTATCATGATGTACGGAATAATTGTTTTCGGTATTTTTCTTCACTTTTGTATGCTTAAACCGTGCCTCATGTGTTCATTCAAATGGCTAAATCGTTTCAATCTGACATAATTTCTATCTGTTATTCATAATTCGTACCAAGATGTATGTGCACTTGAAAGCGTAGCTGCTGGCGCGAATTTCATTTTATACATAGAACGATGCATATATATCACCACTGACTGCCTGGCAGATTTCCATTCCAGCTGTTGGTCCAATGAACTTCTTTGGTAATTAGTGTTGCGCACGTCTGGAACAAGCAGTAAAAATTGCTATAGCATAATAGTGGTTTTTGGAAGAAAATATCATTGAATCTGAGCAGCGTAAGATGAACCGCTTTTCACCAATGGGAGTGCACCATTTCTCTTGAAGGCAGTCGTGACTCAAATAGTTCAAAAAACCGTTATGATCTTTTCACTTTTTCAAATAAAAATTTTAATTTCTTCAGGCTTGATTACGGTGCACAACCTCTTTCTGTTTCATTTTCTCCGCAATTCGCCATTGCTACCATTCGCGCTTGCATAGTGGAATGAAGAAGCTATCTCTGGCATCCATTCATCCGCTGATTTCGGGAGAGGTAAAATTCACGATACGCAGCTCCATGCTTCCGTGTTCACAGACCAAATTTTTTCTCGTCGGTATTCTGTTCTGGTTGTTGCAGTCTTTTGTTACACTAAATTAAAGTTAAGGCCCCGTTAAAAACCGTCGTGTAATACATTAACTTCAACTATACATATCTTTGATCTTCTTGGTGTAATTATCTAGTTTTTGTTTTCTTTGAGAACAGCGTCTTTTAAATTGGTTGTCAAGCTCCAGAAAGCATGCCAGTAACATTTAATGACGTAAACGTTAGGTTATTTAAATTACAACAAGTGTGAATGGTAATTGTTACAATTAAATATCAATACCGTTATTATGTAAAAACATTTTCAATGAATTATTGTTATTAAACAAAAATAAATTATGTATATTTTATCCAAGATTTTAATAAATCAATATAAGATAATAAAGGTATGTCATATAATACACATTAAATAAAATCAATTTTGCCGTTCTTTGATGTAAATTGACAGAAAGTTACCTCTACAGAACGGGATGAACATTTTAGAGTCACATACGAAATTTGTTTTGGATTGAGAATATGAAAAATGTGTTCAGAACAGATTCTTGACATTTTGATATTAATATCACAACATTCTGACCATACGTTTAAGAGTTAAAATTTTTCAAAAATTCAGGAAAGACGCGAAAAAAATTGTTACACGAATGTTCCCTAATTTACATTAGAAGATTTTTCTTTTATATATTTATAGAAGAAAAGTCTTGTTTAGGTATTTAGACCAAAACGATTTACCTGAAAAATTGTCTATATTTTGTAAAATATCTTTCTTACCTGGCGCTACTACTAATTATCTTTTTGCATGAAAATTTTAAATTTGAGCTTGAGTGTGTACTTTAATGAAAAAATAGTCGCATCAACTTGATCGCATCGTTTTTAAGGTGTTTCCCATTAGAGGGTTAAGAATAATTCATTGGATATGCTATAAATTTGAAACGCAACATATTTTGAAATCTTTTATTTTGCTTCAATTTGGAATACCGATATCCGGGGCGAGATTGTGCCAAAAAAGCACATGTTTTTGTTCTTTAGCTCAGTTAACACACAATTTAGGAACTAAGTTGATTTAAAACCTGTCAATATATACTAAATTGTTCAATTAACAACTACCGTAGAGATGGTTTAATTACAATGAAACCTAATTTTACTGGAATTGCATGAACTTTGGCACAATCTCACCCCTTCTAGGGGGTGACATTGTGCCAAAAACATAAAGTTAAGGTAAATACCTAAACAATGAACATAAATGTCAGTATGAAGTAGTTCATATGGGGCCGTCCATGAACTAAGCGGACTATTAGGGACAGGGGGTCGGCCAAAAACAGCGCATCATACAAAAAGTATGAAATAAAATAACCCGGGGAGGTCTGAAATAACTAAAAATGAGTTCGTAGTCAATAAACAGCCTTTATATAGCCAGTAGCGTTTCTAGGATTAACAAGGGGGAGATATACGGAGGGCGTGTATCCTAAGGGGGCATACCTATTTGATCATTTAACAAAAGTAACCATTACTTCGTTCGAGACCCCGCGGTCGCAGAACATGTGGTTCATCCCACCCTCCACCCCCCTCCTTAAAACTGGCAGTTTATACACGGTATAATATATTCGTCTTATATTAGAGTATTTATTCCAAGCATCTGAAATTTCCAGAGAAAAAATAAAAATTAGTTTAAATAAGTTAGCAGACCTATGATGCTGTTTGCTCCAAAATGGATGATGCAATCTAATCTGTCAAAATATTGTGCTCAATAGTAAAGAATGTAAGTGTACTGGTGTATACTGACGTATTTTTGTTGTGTATATACAATCCAAAAATTGGATCGATCATTATGGCTTGGCACAATCTCACCCCGGTGAAGCTCGAAAAGTACAAAGTTTCGAAAAATATTATTTTCGTAATCAAAACTTATCCAACGCATAATAACCTTTCAATACATTGTAAATGATTATTTTATATACCTTCAAAATAGCAAGTTGATGCGATTTCTTGTTTGGTTTATGTGGGACATTGTTCACAAGCGTTATTTCCGAGTATTTTTGATCGCGAATTTTGAAACCCTGTTTAGGCTAAATAGTTTGCTAATATTATCTGTGTTCCATTCTAAGTTATGAATAAATATGTTATGTTCATCATCATTTTGAATTTAGGTCACCAGTTTCTATAGATATAATAAATTTTCACAAATAAACATTTTTGGTTTTTGGCACAATCTCACCCCCGTGGCACAATCTCACCCCGGATGGCGGAATATAAAATTATTTTGTAAGCAGTTTTCAGTTGATTTTAAATCGTTCCTCAGAAAAAAACAAACATTTATAAAAATTTTCATTCATAAGAAGAGATGTCAGATATTTTTCAACAAGATTTCTTTGATGTACATTTACCGAAGAAAAAATCAAATTTTAATCATGGTTATGGTGCCCAGTGCCGCCTTTTGGAAAGCTACATATACAGATACATATTCAATACTTTTTTTAGGTTACCTAACTTTCTTTAAAATAAATACTGGCAATACTTCAAAGTGCTCCAGTTGTATACAAAAAAACCTGAATTAATCCACCTTGCGGTGTGATCTGTCCTTTCTACTATAACTATTTTTTTTAAATTTCTCAGGATCATTTTTAATCAAATTGACTAAAGTTTTATTTATCAGTTATTAAAACAGTTATTTAACAGTAAAATACATAAGGTTGGTTTTCCCAGCACTACACTTTTTCGATGGCCGACCGCTCACCATATGCACTAAATTTGTTTGAATTTTGTGTAGTTTTATAAGGCAAAATCAACTTTTAGCATTTTTAAATCTAGATGCCTCTATGTATGCTTCACCTTTAGTTACTCGCACCAACTTAGATTCATAGGCATGCTAAAACAGAATAGAATTCACTCGAATACTAGTGCCACTTGGCGAAAAACATATGAAATAATAAAGAATATTTATTATTGCATGGAATCCCCAATATGAATTTGAAAGCGGCAATCCAGGAATTTCCGGATATATTCAGAGTGCTGATGCGGAAATATCTGGATGGAAGTATTTTTCCGGATAGATGGAAGATACAGAAGCTCGTGTTGATACCAAAACCAGATAAACCCCCGGGAGATCCAACATCGTACAGGCCTATCTGCTTGATAGATACACTCGGGAAACTTCTGGAAAGAGTAATTCTCAATCGATTGATGAAAGTTACAGAGGGTAGCCAAGCCCTGTCGAAAGCGCAGCTTGGCTTTCGGAGAGGGAGATCAATAATAGATGCAGTCAGGGCAGTGGTCGAGAAATCGCTATTGTGCCGTGATAACAATAGATGTTAAGAATGCCTTTAACAGCTATCGCAGAATCTCTACACAGAATAAAAGTGCCAGAATACCATTGCAGAATTCTGAGCAGCTATTTCGAAAACCGAGTACTGATTTATGAGACGAGAATAGGACCCAGACTTATTAAGGTTATGGCAGGAGTTCCGCAAGGATCAATTCTTGGTCTATGGAATGCAATGTACGACGGGGTACTAACGCTAAACCTTCCCAAAAGTGTGGAGATTGTGGGCTTTGCAGACGACGTCGTTGTAATGGTAACTGGCGAATCGCTGGAGGAGGTGGAAATGTTGGCAGTTGAGGCAATCGATATGATCGAAAACTGGATGCAGGGAGCAAAACTGCAAATTGCGCATCACAAAACGGAGATACTCCTGGTCAGCAACTGCAAGGCGGTGCTGAGAACGGCCATCCTGGTAGGAGAGCATGTAATTGTCTCGCGGCGCAATTTGAAACACTTGGGCGCGATAGTCGACGATCGGTTAAATTTTAATAGCCATGTTGACTATGCTTGCCAAAAAGGCGTCAAAGGCAATCTTGGCGTTATCCAGACTTATGCCAAATAACTGCGGACCAAGCAGCAATAAAAGACGTCTTCTAGCTAATGTATCTCTGTCAACACTGAGGTACGGAGGCCCAGACTGGGTTGTGGCGCTCAAAACCCAGCGGAACAGATCAAGGCTGAACAAAACGTATCGGCTCATGGCCATGCGAGTCACAAGCGCATACAGAACCATCTCATACGAAGCAGTGTGTGTAATCGCCGGAATGATTCCAACCGGAATCATCCTGGAGGAGGATAGCGAATGCTATAAACGAAAAGGGACCCGTGGAATTCGAAAAACCGCTAGAATTGAGTCGATGGCGAAGTGGTACCAAGAATGGAATACAACGGATAAAGAACGATGAACCCAGAGGCTCATTCCAGATCTGTCGACTTGGATAAACAGAAACCATGGAGAGGTGGATTTGTACCTGACGCAATTTCAGTCTGGTCATGGATGCTTCAGACAGTATTTGCACCGATTTGGGCATGCATCATCGCCGCTTTCCCCCGAGTGTGTAGACATTGAAGAAACACCGGAACACGTGGTCCTAGATTGTACTAGATTTGGAGCGGCGCGAAGCGGCCGGCCTGTGCTTAGCGTGTATACAATTATTAACGAAATGTGCCAGGACGAGAGCATCTTTATCCAAAGTTATCCTGTCACAGCTGCAGCGTAATTGGAGAGAGGAACAACGAGTTAGTATTGAAAGATAGTACCCATGCGCTAAAAAAGTAGGAGCCTTAGAATGGCTATACAGAAGAAATCCTACGAGGGTGGCTAGAAGGAATGGACGTTAAGTAGGTCGCCATCTCTGGATCGGTTCTCGTCTCGACAGGTGCAAGGAAAGTGGACGGTCAAAGAGCATGGAGTAGCATTAAGGATAACAGAACCCTGCGAGAGTGACTGTGAAGGAGTGGACGTTATGACGGTCGCCATCTCCGGATCGGTTCACGTCTCGACAGGTGGACGGAGCAGTGTACAGACACAGCCTCCCCCCGAAGTAGTAGTTCGGGGGGGGGGGGTAAAGGTCAGGCGCCCGTAAAATTTTTAGTGGGTTAGAATCCCACACTGTGCCACGTGATGTAGCAATACATCATTAGTGAGCCCGGCATTGAGCGTTTCCTCACGTAAAAAAAAACACACACACACACACGGCCGGTGAACGCCCTAACCCAGCGATTATGGTGCCGATCAAAGCCAGTTTGGTTTTGTACGACCCTATATAGCCATTCAATGGGAGCGAGAACTCTTATCCCTACCTCCACGCGGTGCCGGCTGGGACGCAACCGGGCCTAGAGTCGACCAAATACCAGTCTTTGGATACACCCTCGGTTGTGTGCTAACAGGAAGAGGGGGCACGTAGTGCCTACGGGTGGCCTAGAGCAGTGGTGTAAAGACGCAAGCATAGCTCAAGTCCCATAAACCAGCTGCAGACGTCGTAGTGTCCTGTTAGAGCTCAGGGCTTTAAACCTAAAAGCCAGGTCAGGAGTGCCGAGGGCACATTAGGATCGGTTCCAGGAAGATCCTAATTATGGTATACTGGAAAGGCAGGAAAACGATCGGATTAGCCGCTATAGGGCTGACGGCTGTGCTATTCTACTACCTTAGGTAAGGAAGGGTGACACCTTCCCGAAACGGCGAGTAGGCTGATGGTACAGCTGCCATCCGTCCCACTAAAACCGTGGCTGGCCTCTAGGTACGTTCAAAACTCGTCACTCACGTCCAAGTGCGGTGGTGTAGGCTCAGATGATATATTCCTGACTAACGCTGATCGGATGCTGACGTCCCTGTCCCCATGAAGGATAGGGGGAGTGACCCTAGCCATGGCCTCCCTGCTTGCATAGATAACCATGGGATCGTAAAGGCGACTACACAAGTACGAGCGGAGATAGCGGCCTAGAGTTGGGACCCAACAGCATGGAGATAGATCCACAAACACCACAACAAGTAGGAGAAAAAGGAGAGGAAGATCCGTTCGAAATTACAGCGTTCGCCAACTCGAACCGAGGTTGCTATGGTAAACGCCCAAAGAAGCGAGAATCCCCAAGGAGAACGGTCAACGTAAGTTCATTAAGGGGAGGAATAAAGGTGAAGCGCTAATAGTGAAAGCAAACGGTGAATCATACGAAGAGGTTCTGCCTGCCATGCGGGCAAAGCCGGAACTCAAGGAGCTAGGTGCAAATATGCAAAAAATTAGACGCACCCGTAATGGCGAGATGATCTTCGAGCTGAAAAAGGACCCACAAGTTAGTAGCTCTTCTTACAAAGAGCTAACTGAGAGAGCCATGGGTGACGCGGTGGAAGTGAGACCTCTGTGCCCGGAAGCGACTCTCCAGTGCAAGGATTTGGACGAGGTTACTTCGGAGGAAGAATCCAGACTAACCTTGAAGGAGCAATGCGAGTTGGGAAATGCCCGAATGACCATCCGCATGAGAAAGGGACCTCATGGAACGCAAGTAGATACAATAAAACTTCCTATTGAAGCAGCCAACAAGGCACTGAAGACTGGAAAAATCAAAGTGGGCTTGTCGGTATGTCCGTTGAGTATCTCAAAGCAGCCGGAAGTAGGCTTTAGGTGCCAAGAGTTCGGCCACATTGCAAGAAATTGCAAAGGACCTGATAGGAGCAAATTATGCAGAAGGTGTGGTGAAGATGGTCATAAAGCTCATGACTGTAGGAAGCCACCGAAATGCCTGATCTGTCCAAATGAAGTATTGCCACGTGACAGGAGGCCCGAGATCATAGTGCAGGTGACGCAAATAAACCTGAATCACTGCGATACAGTACACCCAGCAAACCACAAATCGTATAATAATGTATGAAAATCATCTTAAATATCGCTAAACAAACTCGAAATCGTACATAAAGCTTAATAAAGCGCACCCTAGTTTACATTTATTCGTACAAAATGATAGTAACTGATTCACATACGATTTTCGTCACAGAATTGTATAGCATTATGGAACTAATCATGTTGAGTCGGATTTCATCGTATACAAATACTTATGAATGTGAATTGTTTTCATATAACGTACGTATATCGCCTCCAAAACAGTACGCATATGCTGGTTTCGTGCATCGAATGCGATTTTTCTAGATATATATCGGTACATATATCATATTTGTTACTTTGATATATGTACGAAAATGTTTGCTGGGCAACAATTGGTCTTGCAGTCCATGGTGGAAGCACTGAGTGATATAGCTATTATCTCGGAGCCATATCGAATCCCATCTGGTGATGGGAATTGGGCAGCGGACAAGGCGAAAACGGCGGCAAATTGTACGGTGGGAAGATATCCTCTACAAGAAGCAGTCTATTCTGCAGAAGAAGGCTTTGTGATCGTTAGAATTAACGGTGTTTTCACCTGCAGTTGCTACGCGCCTCCACGATGGACGATAGAGCGGTTTAACCAGATGCTGAATCAGCTGACGGATGCGCTGGTCGATCGGAGACCAGTTGTTATCTCCGGTGACTTTACCGCCTGGGCAGTTGAGTGGGGAAGCCGCCTAACCAATCCAAGGGGTCGCAGTCTGCTAGAGGCCCTAGCAAAGCTAAATGTAGTTATAGGAAACGAAGGCACTACTAGCACATACCGTAGGGAAGACCAGGAGTCTATCATCGATGTCTCCTTCTGCAGCCCTGGTGCGACAAAGATTATGAACTGGAGAGTGTGCGAGGAATATACCCACAGTGACCACCAAGCGATTCGGTACCGCATTGGAAACAGGACGCAGATGGAATCATATGGGGGACAGATAAGCGAGCGGAGATGGAAAACGGCGTGCTTCAACAATGGTGTATTTGTTGAAGCGTTTAGGTTTCAAAGCATTCCTTCGAACCTAAGTACGAAAGGGTTGACAGCAGTATTAACACGAGCGTGCGATGCCACTATACCGAGGATAAAGAGACCGAAGAACGGTCGCCGCCCAGTCTACTGGTGGAACACGACGATCGCTGAACTACGAGCAAATTGCCTTCGTGCCAGAAGGAGAAGTCAGCGGGCTCGCAACGATGCCGATAGAGAAGAAAGAATACTAGTGCACAGGATAGCAAGAACTGCACATAACAAAGCAATTAAGCTCAGCAAGAAATCTAGCTTTGAGGAACTTTGTCGTAGCGCCAACGCGAATCTTTGGGGAGATGCCTACAGAGTTGCCATATCAAAAATTAAAGGTCCTTTCGTACCACCTGAAAGGTGTCCGGAGAAGACGAAAGCCATTATCGACGGGTTGTTTCCGCAACATGAAATAACATTCTGGCCAAGCCCACCGTATGACGAGGAGACGGAGCACGTAGAGGAAGCTCGAATCACCAACGAGGAGTTAAACGAGCTGGCGAATGCCATGAAGGGAAAGAAAGCCCCAGGTCCAGACGGAATTCCGAACCTGGCTTTCAAAGTAGCAATCATGGAGAATCCAGATATGTTTAGGACCACACTGCAGAAATGCGTTGACGAAGGTAACTTTCCCGATACCTGGAAGCGCCAGAAGCTGGTGTTGCTGCCGAAGCCGGGAAAACCCCCTGGTGATCCCTCAGTGTATAGGCCTATATGCCTACCGGATACGGTTGGCAAGCTTCTAGAGGAGTAATCCTGAATAGACTCATCAAGTACACGGAGAGTGAGAACGGCCTGTCAAACAAGCAGTTCGGCTTCCGAAAAGGCCGATCTACAATAGATGCCATACGAATGGTAGTGGATGCTACGGAAAAGGCCCAGAAACAACAAAGACGAGAAATTCGCCACTGTGCGGTGGTTACTTTAGACGTGAGGAATGCTTTTAATAGTGTCAGCTGGGAAGCAATCGCCCGTTCGCTGGTTAGCATGACGGTTCCTGTGTATCTCTGCAGGATTTTGAAAAGTTACTTTCATAATCGTACACTGATATAGGAGGCAGACAGAGGGGCGAGAAGGATTACAATCACGGCAGGCGTTGGCCCGACGCTGTGGAACGCGATGTACGATGGAGTATTGAAGCTGAGCTTCCCCAGGGGTGTGGAGATTGTCGGCTTCGCTGATGATGTGGCGTTGATAGTAACTGGCGAATCAAGAGAAGAGGCGGAAGTACTCGCCATGGAATCCATACATATGGTGGAAGACTGGATGGGAGAGAAAAGGCTGGCAATAGCTCATCATAAAACAGAGGTGGTAGTGATTAGCAACCGAAAGGCAGTGCAGCAGGTAAAGATCATAGTTCGAGAATGCATCATCGACTCTAAGCGTGACGTGAAGCAGCTGGGCGTGATCATCGACGACCGACTCAATAGTCACGTAGATTATGCCTGTCAGAAGGCAGCAAAAGCGATCACAGCGCTAACCAGAATCTTACCGAACAATTCGGCGATAAATAGTAGCAAGAGGAGGCTCCTGGCTAGTGTAACCACGTCAATACTTAGGCATGGCAGCCCTGCATGGATCTCGGCATTAAGAACGAAAAGAAATCTATCGCGTTTGAATAGTACGTACAGACTGATGAGCATGAGAGTAGTGAGCGCCTACCGCACCGTATCACTGGAAGCGGTCTGCGTCATTGCCGGGATGATTCCCATTGGATTGGTATTGGAGCAGGGTTTAGAATGCTACAGAAATAGAGGGCTCCGCGGAGCTCGAAAACGAACACGGGTAGATACATTGCGTAAGTGGCAAGTGGAATGGGACAACGCAATCAATGGAAGATGGACTCATCGGCTGATCCCGAATTTGTCCACGTGGATGAACAGGAAACACGGGGAAGTTGACTTTCACCTGACTCAATTCCTGTCAGGCCACGGTTGCTTTAGAAAGTACCTGCATAGATTCGGTCACGCAGAGTCACCTCTCTGTCCGGAGTGTGCTGAAGTAGAATAAACATCGGAGCACGTGGTGTTTGACTGCCCACTATCCGGGGCAATACGAAGCGCAATGTTTGCCACCAGCGGTGAGGACTCCAGCCCAGATAATGTAGTCCAAAAAATGTGTCGTGACATTCACACGTGGAATATAATTAGCCGAACCATCACACACATCATGTAGGCGCTGCAGCAAAAATGGCGCGAGGATCAACAGTCGAGTCCTTAAATAGAGTCTCATGTAATCGGTCTCGGGAAATGTTTCACCGCCGGGGAACTTCTCGTCGGAGTAGGGTAGCTTCACTTCCGGGGACTACTCGAGTCGACGATAGCAGAGGGAAAGTTGATAAAATAACAACACTCACGGAAAGAAATCCTGCGAGGGTGGCCGTAAGGAGCTGGAAGTCATGATGGTCGCCATCTCTGGATCGGTACACGTCTCGACCGGTGTAAGGAAAGTGGACGGTGAAGGAGCAGGAGTAGCATCAAGGATGGCAGAACCCGGAGAGGGTGGCTGTGAAGGAGTGGACGTTAAGACAGTCGCCATCTCCGGATCGGTTCACGTCTCGACAGGTGTACGGAGCAGTTTACAAACACAGCCTCCCCCCGAAGTAATACTTAGGGGGGGGGTTAAGGTCAGACGCCCGTGAGGTTTTTAGTGGGTTAGAGTCCCACTCTGTGCCACATACATCATTAGTGTGCCTGGCATAGAGCGTTTCCTCACGTAAAAAAAAAAACACACACACACACACACACACACACACACACACACACACACACACACACACACACACACACACACACACACACACACACACACACACACACACACACACACACACACACACACACACACACACACACACACACACACACACACACACACACACACACACACACACACACACACACACACACACACACACACACACACACACACACACACACACACACACACACACACACACACACACACATACACAGAAAATGCTCAGTTTTCGAAACTATACCAATATGAACATATACCAATATGACATTCGACCCGCAGGACCTTCTTTCCATTTCCGGTTTGCCGAGTGATTTCTATACCTTTATACTATATATTTATATAGTAGAAACGTTGAAAGTGGATTTATTCGTATTGGTGATTAATGCTGCAGTGCTAGTCGAGGAACAGCTGAGTACTGGTTTAAAAGAAGCATGGTTGACATTGATTGGCTTTATGATGCACAAAAAAAAATGATGTTGAGCTGTTGTGCTTGTTGAAATTTGTTACTTATAGATGTTGGTTAGCTACGTGCAAGTTGCAAGATAGCTAAGTGCAAGTTAAGAGTTTGCTACGCGCAAGTTGTAAGTTGGCTTCGTACAAGTGGAATGTTAGCTACGTGCAAGTTGTAAGTTAGATACGTGCAAGATAAGAGTTTGCTATGTGCACGTTGCTGCGAGACGGTAGGTAGCTACGAGCTGCGGGATGTTTTGCTTCGTGCTAGTTGAAAGTTTGTTATATGTAGGTTGTGTGTTAGTCATATAAATTGCTAGTTTGCTACATGAAAGTTACAGAATGGCTACGTGCGAATGTGTGACCTAGCAGAAGCGAATGTAAGCTTGTAATGTAAGTACAGAGATTGTATACTGGATGTTTAGGCTGCTGTATGTATGTATGGTTTCTTTAAATAAAGTAAAAGCGTTATCTGGTTCAAGTCTTAAAAAAGGGAGGGATGTAACGATGTGCTATTTATCTTCTATACCTATAAAGAAGGATTTCTGTCTGTCTGTCTGTCTGTCTGTCTGTCTGTCTGTCTGTCTGTCTGTCTGTCTGTCTGTCTGTCTGTCTGTCTGTCTGTCTGTCTGTCTGTCTGTCTGTCTGTCTGTCTGTCTGTCTGTCTGTCTGTCTGTCTGTCTGTCTGTCTGTCTGTCTGTCTGTCTGTCTGTCTGTCTGTCTGTCTGTCTGTCTGTCTGTCTGTCTGTCTGTCTGTCTGTCTGTCTGTCTGTCTGTCTGTCTGTCTGTCTGTCTGTCTGTCTGTCTGTCTGTCTGTCTGTCTGTCTGTCTGTCTGTCTGTCTGTCTGTCTGTCTGTCTGTCTGTCTGTCTGTCTGTCTGTCTGTCTGTCTGTCTGTCTGTCTGTCTGTCTGTCTGTCTGTCTGTCTGTCTGTCTGTCTGTCTGTCTGTCTGTCTGTCTGTCTGTCTGTCTGTCTGTCTGTCTGTCTGTCTGTCTGTCTGTCTGTCTGTCTGTCTGTCTGTCTGTCTGTCTGTCTGTCTGTCTGTCTGTCTGTCTGTCTGTCTGTCTGTCTGTCTGTCTGTCTGTCTGTCTGTCTGTCTGTCTGTCTGTCTGTCTGTCTGTCTGTCTGTCTGTCTGTCTGTCTGTCTGTCTGTCTGTCTGTCTGTCTGTCTGTCTGTCTGTCTGTCTGTCTGTCTGTCTGTCTGTCTGTCTGTCTGTCTGTCTGTCTGTCTGTCTGTCTGTCTGTCTGTCTGTCTGTCTGTCTGTCTGTCTGTCTGTCTGTCTGTCTGTCTGTCTGTCTGTCTGTCTGTCTGTCTGTCTGTCTGTCTGTCTGTCTGTCTGTCTGTCTGTCTGTCTGTCTGTCTGTCTGTCTGTCTGTCTGTCTGTCTGTCTGTCTGTCTGTCTGTCTGTCTGTCTGTCTGTCTGTCTGTCTGTCTGTCTGTCTGTCTGTCTGTCTGTCTGTCTGTCTGTCTGTCTGTCTGTCTGTCTGTCTGTCTGTCTGTCTGTCTGTCTGTCTGTCTGTCTGTCTGTCTGTCTGTCTGTCTGTCTGTCTGTCTGTCTGTCTGTCTGTCTGTCTGTCTGTCTGTCTGTCTGTCTGTCTGTCTGTCTGTCTGTCTGTCTGTCTGTCTGTCTGTCTGTCTGTCTGTCTGTCTGTCTGTCTGTCTGTCTGTCTGTCTGTCTGTCTGTCTGTCTGTCTGTCTGTCTGTCTGTCTGTCTGTCTGTCTGTCTGTCTGTCTGTCTGTCTGTCTGTCTGTCTGTCTGTCTGTCTGTCTGTCTGTCTGTCTGTCTGTCTGTCTGTCTGTCTGTCTGTCTGTCTGTCTGTCTGTCTGTCTGTCTGTCTGTCTGTCTGTCTGTCTGTCTGTCTGTCTGTCTGTCTGTCTGTCTGTCTGTCTGTCTGTCTGTCTGTCTGTCTGTCTGTCTGTCTGTCTGTCTGTCTGTCTGTCTGTCTGTCTGTCTGTCTGTCTGTCTGTCTGTCTGTCTGTCTGTCTGTCTGTCTGTCTGTCTGTCTGTCTGTCTGTCTGTCTGTCTGTCTGTCTGTCTGTCTGTCTGTCTGTCTGTCTGTCTGTCTGTCTGTCTGTCTGTCTGTCTGTCTGTCTGTCTGTCTGTCTGTCTGTCTGTCTGTCTGTCTGTCTGTCTGTCTGTCTGTCTGTCTGTCTGTCTGTCTGTCTGTCTGTCTGTCTGTCTGTCTGTCTGTCTGTCTGTCTGTCTGTCTGTCTGTCTGTCTGTCTGTCTGTCTGTCTGTCTGTCTGTCTGTCTGTCTGTCTGTCTGTCTGTCTGTCTGTCTGTCTGTCTGTCTGTCTGTCTGTCTGTCTGTCTGTCTGTCTGTCTGTCTGTCTGTCTGTCTGTCTGTCTGTCTGTCTGTCTGTCTGTCTGTCTGTCTGTCTGTCTGTCTGTCTGTCTGTCTGTCTGTCTGTCTGTCTGTCTGTCTGTCTGTCTGTCTGTCTGTCTGTCTGTCTGTCTGTCTGTCTGTCTGTCTGTCTGTCTGTCTGTCTGTCTGTCTGTCTGTCTGTCTGTCTGTCTGTCTGTCTGTCTGTCTGTCTGTCTGTCTGTCTGTCTGTCTGTCTGTCTGTCTGTCTGTCTGTCTGTCTGTCTGTCTGTCTGTCTGTCTGTCTGTCTGTCTGTCTGTCTGTCTGTCTGTCTGTCTGTCTGTCTGTCTGTCTGTCTGTCTGTCTGTCTGTCTGTCTGTCTGTCTGTCTGTCTGTCTGTCTGTCTGTCTGTCTGTCTGTCTGTCTGTCTGTCTGTCTGTCTGTCTGTCTGTCTGTCTGTCTGTCTGTCTGTCTGTCTGTCTGTCTGTCTGTCTGTCTGTCTGTCTGTCTGTCTGTCTGTCTGTCTGTCTGTCTGTCTGTCTGTCTGTCTGTCTGTCTGTCTGTCTGTCTGTCTGTCTGTCTGTCTGTCTGTCTGTCTGTCTGTCTGTCTGTCTGTCTGTCTGTCTGTCTGTCTGTCTGTCTGTCTGTCTGTCTGTCTGTCTGTCTGTCTGTCTGTCTGTCTGTCTGTCTGTCTGTCTGTCTGTCTGTCTGTCTGTCTGTCTGTCTGTCTGTCTGTCTGTCTGTCTGTCTGTCTGTCTGTCTGTCTGTCTGTCTGTCTGTCTGTCTGTCTGTCTGTCTGTCTGTCTGTCTGTCTGTCTGTCTGTCTGTCTGTCTGTCTGTCTGTCTGTCTGTCTGTCTGTCTGTCTGTCTGTCTGTCTGTCTGTCTGTCTGTCTGTCTGTCTGTCTGTCTGTCTGTCTGTCTGTCTGTCTGTCTGTCTGTCTGTCTGTCTGTCTGTCTGTCTGTCTGTCTGTCTGTCTGTCTGTCTGTCTGTCTGTCTGTCTGTCTGTCTGTCTGTCTGTCTGTCTGTCTGTCTGTCTGTCTGTCTGTCTGTCTGTCTGTCTGTCTGTCTGTCCTGTGTTCCTTATAGAATCAAAAACTACTGAACCAATCGGCGTGAAAATTTGCATGTAGAGGTTTTTGGGGCCAGGAAAGGTTTTAGTGATGGTTAGAAACCCCTCCCCCCACTAAGAGGGGGGGCTCCCATACAAATGAAACACAAATTTCTGTATAACTCGACAACTAATCAAGCAAATAGAACAAAATTTGGCATGTGGGTGTTGACAAGAATTTATTCTAGGGTAATTTGAGACCCCTCCCCTCTTTATAAGGGGAATTATAACTCCTCTCCCCTTTAAGAGGGGGGGTTTCCATACAAATTTCCTCATAACTCGAGAACTAATCAAGCAAATGGAACCAAATTTGGCATGTGAAAGTTTTCGAGGGCAAGAAAAATTTCTATGTTGAATTAGGACCCCTCCTCACTTTAAGAGGGGGGGCTCCTGTACAAATGAAATACCAATTTCCTCATAACTCGAGAACTAATCAAGCAAATGGAACCAAATTTGGCATGTGTGTGTTTTTGGAGACAAAATTTTTTTCTATGATGAATTGGGAACCCTCCCCACTTTAAGTGGAGGGGGGGGGCTCCTATTCAAATTAAATACAAATTTCCTCATAACTCGAGAACTAATCAAGCAAATGGAACAAAATTTGGCACGTGGGTGTTTTTGGAGACAAAATTTTTTTCTATGATGAATTAGGACCCCTCCTCACTTTAGGAAGGGGGGCTCCTATACAAATGAAATGCAAATTTCCTCATAACTCGAGAATTAATCAAGCAAATGGAACCAAATTTGGCATGTGAAAGTTTTCTAGGGCATGAATATTTTCTATGGTGAATTAGAACCCCTCCCCACTTTAAGAGGGCGGGGCTCCTACACAAACGAAATACAAATTTCCTCATAACTCGAGAACTAATCAAGCAAATGGAACCAAATTTGGCACGTGGGTGTTTTTGTAGACAAAAATTTTTTCTATGATGAATTGGGACCCCTACCCACTTCAGGAGGGGGGGGCTCCTATACAAATGAAATTCAAATTTCCTCATAACTCGAGAACTAATCAAGCAAATAGAACCAAATTTGGATTGTGGAGGTTTCTGGATGCAAAAATATTTTCTATGGTGAATTAGGACCCCTCCCAACTTTAAGAGGGGGTGCTTCTACACAAATGAAATACAAATTTCCTCATAAATCGAGAACTAATCAAGCAAATGGAACCATATTTGGCATGTGGGTGTTTTTGGAGGCAACCATTTTTTCTATGATGAATTAGGACCCCTTACCGTTTTAAGAGGGGGGGCTCTCATACAAACGAAATACAAATTTCCTCATAACTCTAGAACTAATCAAGCAAATGGAACCAAATTTATCATGTGGGTGTTTTGTAGGCAAGAATATTTTCTATGGTATATTTTCTATGGATTTCCCCACTTTAAGAGGGGGGGGGCTCCTATACAAATGAAAAACAAATTTCCTCATAACTCGAGAACTAATCAAGCAAATGGAACCAAATTTGACATGTAAGTGGTTTTGGACGCAAGATTTTTTTCTATGGTGAATTGAGACCCCTCTCTTCTTTAGAAAGCAAGTTATGGCCCATCTCCCCTTTAAGAGGGTGGGCTTCCATACAAGTGAAATGCAAATTTCCTCTTATCTCGAGAACTAATCAATCAAATGGAACCAAATTTGGCATGTGGGAGTTTTAGATGGCAGAAATTTTTTCTATGGTGAATTACGACCCCTTCCCCTTTTAAGAGGGGAGCTCCCATACAAATGAAATTTAAATTTCCTTATAACTTGAGAACTAATTAAGCAAATGGAACCAAATTTGGCATGTGGGAGATTTTGGAGTCTTGAATTTATTTTACGATAGTTAGAGACCTCTCACCCCTGTGGTAGGGGGATATGGACTCTCATACAAATAAAACAGAAATTTTTGCGAAACTCAAAAACTAATCGAACTCGAGAAATTCGAAACTCTTCCATAAAACATTAGTCAATACAAGACCACAAAAACTATCTATAGTAACACTAGATCATTCAGGACGAGACGGTCGCGAGTGTTGCCGGTGACCCGCCGTCGGAAGCGCCGCCCACTGGGGGGCTTGCAAAACTCGAGATTGTGACAAAGATCATCCAAGATTAATGATTTATGTACAACACAGGTTAATTTGTGGCAATACGAAGTTTGTCGGGTCAGCTAGTAATATAGATATTTTCAGATGTTATTCAAAACCGAGAAATGGGCAACAATTGGGTGGTGGGCAACAATTGGCAACCCTATTAGGATGTACAATTGCCATCATGCCATCGCGAAAATTATTAGCGTGGTAATTTCCTGCGTGTCCCACACATGCTTGAATTTGAACCATCAGTTTTTTTTGTTATTGCCTCCTTATTGCCCCATTTCTTGCTTGACAAGCATATTTGCAATGTATTTGGTAAGTACAGGATAATTATTATTAAAACATGAATTTGTCCATATTAAAATATGAACTCGTAAAATTGCTGCAAAGCACAATATAATGAACAATTTACCGAACGTTTGACTGTTGAGATTCCGGTTAAATTTTAACGAATTCGGTGCTTTTTTATTGAAATTAGAAATAGTGAAATAACAAAAAAGATGATTATTCAAGTACCTCGAAAGAAGTTCATTAGCGCTAGAGATGATAGAGAAACCTGGTCGCTCATCTCGTATCCTCCGACATCCTGCTCGTATTTCTCTGATCTCTGTGTAAATATTAGGTGGTGTGAAAAATGTGCTCGCTACTTCATCTTGGACATTCTTTTTTACAAGCCATGCTTGGCAACTGCTACTACTAGCGTCCATATGCTGAATTGAAAATGTTGATGTTGATTTATTTAGGGGTAAGTCCTCGGATGATCCTGGCGAACATTTTGGACTATTGAGGTTATTATGCGCAGTTCCTAGAGTAGTAACTTCAAAGTTTAGTGGTTTAATAACGGTATCATCGGTAGACATGAGGGTATCATCATCTTGGATATCGTCTTGCTGCTTAATTTGCGGAAGAGATGGTTTCATAACCCTTGTTTTGTTTAACCTTTTGAAGTCATTTTTAGATGTGAAGTTTATCATCCCTTCGTTACCTGGCCAATCTGTAAGCTCATCATCTCCTTCATGATCTGACTCATTGGTATTAATAGCTTCAGAATCACTTGAGCTTAAAGAACTGGAGCTTAACAATTCGCTCATATTGGGGCAATTCATTCAGCTAAGTGCAAGTTAAGAGTTTGCTACGCGCAAGTTGTAAGTTGGCTTCGTACAAGTGGAATGTTAGCTACGTGCAAGTTGTAAGTTAGATACGTGCAAGATAAGAGTTTGCTATGTGCACGTTGCTGCGAGACGGTAGGTAGCTACGAGCTGCGGGATGTTTTGCTTCGTGCTAGTTGAAAGTTTGTTATATGTAGGTTGTGTGTTAGTCATATAAATTGCTAGTTTGCTACATGAAAGTTACAGAATGGCTACGTGCGAATGTGTGACTTAGCAGAAGCGAATGTAAGCTTGTAATGTAAGTACAGAGATTGTATACTGGATGTTTAGGCTGCTGTATGTATGTATGGTTTCTTTAAATAAAGTAAAAGCGTTATCTGGTTCAAGTCTTAAAAAAGGGAGGGATGTAACGATGTGCTATTTATCTTCTATACCTATAAAGAAGGATTTCTGTCTGTCTGTCTGTCTGTCTGTCTGTCTGTCTGTCCTGTGTTCCTTATAGAATCAAAAACTACTGAACCAATCGGCGTGAAAATTTGCATGTAGAGGTTTTTGGGGCCAGGAAAGGTTTTAGTGATGGTTAGAGACCCCTCCCCTCACTAAGAGGGGGGGCTCCCATACAAATGAAACACAAATTTCTGCATAACTCGAGAACTAATCAAGCAAATAGAACCAAATTTGGCATGTGGGTGTTTTCGGTGACAAGAATTTATTCTAGGGTAATTTGAGACCCCTCCCCTCTTTATAAGGGGAATTATAACTCCTCTCCCCTTTAAGAGGGGGGGTTTCCATACAAATTTCCTCATAACTCGAGAACTAATCAAGCAAATGGAACCAAATTTGGCATGTGAAAGTTTTCGAGGGCAAGAAAAATTTCTATGTTGAATTAGGACCCCTCCTCACTTTAAGAGGGGGGGCCTCCTGTACAAATGAAATACCAATTTCCTCATAACTCGAGAACTAATCAAGCAAATGGAACCAAATTTGGCATGTGTGTGTTTTTGGAGACAAAATTTTTTTCTATGATGAATTGGGAACCCTCCCCACTTTAAGTGGAGGGGGGGGGGGCTCCTATACAAACGAAATACAAATTTCCTCATAACTCGAGAACTAATCCAGCAAATGGAACCAAATTTGGCGTGTAGGTGTTTTTGGAGGCAAGAATTTTTTCTGTGATGAATTAGGACCTCTTCCCACATTAGGAGGGGGGGCTCCAATACAAATGAAATACAAATTTCCCCATAACTCGAGAACTAATCAAGCAAATGGAACCAAATTTGGCATGTGAAGGTTTTCGAGGGCAGGAAAATTTTCTACGGTGAATTAGGACCCCTCCCCACTCTAAGAGGGGGGGCTCCTGTACAAATGAAATACAAATTTCCTCATAACTCGAGAACTAATCAAGCAAATGGAACCAAATTTGGCATGTGTGTGTTTTTGGAGACAAAATTTTTTTCTATGATGAATTGGGACCCCTCCCCACTTTAAGTGGAGGGGGGGCCTCCTATACAAACGAAATACAAATTTCCTTATAACTCGAGAGCTAATCCAGCAAATGGAACCAAATTTGGCATGTAGGTGTTTTTGGAGGCAAGAATTTTTTCTATGATGAATAAGAACCTCTCCCCACTTTAGGAGGGGGGGCTCCTATACAAATGAAATACAAATTTCCTCATAACTCGAGAACTAATCAAGCAAATAGAACCAAATTTGGCATGTGGGTGTTTTCGGTGACAAGAATTTATTCTATGGTAAATTGAGACCCCTCCCTCTTTATAAGGGGAATTGTAACTCCTCTTCCCTTTAAGAGGGGGGGCTTCCATACAAATTTCCTCATAACTCGAGAACTAATTAAGCAAATGGAACCAAATTTGGCATGTGAAGGTTTTCGAGGGCAGGAAAATTTTCTACGGTGAATTAGGACCCCTCCCCACTCTAAGAGGGGGGGCTCCTGTACAAATGAAATACAAATTTCCTCCTAACTCGAGAACTAATCAAGCAAATAGAACAACATTTGGCATGTGGGTGTTTTTGGAGACAATTTTTTTTTCAATGATGAATTTGGACCCCTCCCCACTTTAGGAGGGGGGGTCCTATACAAACGAAATACAAATTTCCTCATAACTCGAGAACTAATCCAGCAAATGGAACCAAATTTGGCGTGTAGGTGTTTTTGGAGGCAAGAATTTTTTCTGTGATGAATTAGGACCTCTTCCCACATTAGGAGGGGGGGCTCCAATACAAATGAAATACAAATTTCCCCATAACTCGAGAACTAATCAAGCAAATAGAACCAAATTCGGCATGTGGAGGTTTTTGGAGGCAAAAATATTTTCTACGGTGAATTAGGATCCTTCCACACTTCAAGAGGGGGGGCTTCTACACAAATGAAATACAAATTTCCTCATAATTCGAGAACTAATCAAGCAAATGGAACCATATTTGGCATGTGGGTGTTTTTGGAGACAACCATTTTTCCCATTATGAATTAGGACTTCTTACCTTTTTAGGAGGGGGGGGCTCCCATTCAAACGAAATACAAATTTGCTCATAACATTGGAACTAATCAAGCAAATGGAACCAAATTTGGCATGTGAGAGTTTTAGATGGCAGAATTTTTTTTCTGTGGTGTATTACGACCCCTTTCCCTTTTAAGAGGGTGGGCTCCCATACAAATGAAATACAAATTTCCTTATAATTTGAGTACTAATCAAGCAAATGGAACCAAATTTTGCATGTAGGAGATTTTTGAGTCTTGAATTTATTTTATGATAGTTAGAGACCTCTCACCCCTGTGGTAGGGGGATATGGACTCTCATACAAATAAAACAGAAATTTTTGCGAAACTCAAAAACTAATCCAAATCGAGAAATTCGAGACTCTTCCATAAAACATTAATCAATAACAAGACCACAAAAACTATCTATAGTAACACTAGATCATTCAGGACGAGCCGGTCGCGAGTGTTGCCGGTGACCCGCCGTCGGAAGCGCCGCCCACTAGGGGGCTTGCAAAACTCGAGATAGTGACAAAGATCATCCGAGATTCATGATTTATGTACAACACAGGTTAATTTGTGGCAATACGAAGTTTGTCGGGTCAGCTAGTAAGGTATAAACCTAACCAGATGAATTGGCCACGATGCAGTCACTTAGATGAAAAGAGATAACAACCATGATGCAGTCACTTAGATGGAAAGAGATAACAACTACTTGTACATGACACGAAGTTGCAGGTATTAGATTCGGTAAAAACTAGTGGGTTATTCTAGAGTAGACAGTCGCGCAGTGCAGGCGTGTTCGCGGAGCTCGGACAAAATGCTGATTTTACAGATACTTGTTCAAATTTGGCGGAGGTGTAATCAGATGGGGTTGCCGGAAGCAGAAATGTGTTACTTTATCTAGTACTGAAGCTGAATACATCGCTCTCGCGGAAAGTCTTCAGGAACTTCAATGGATTTGCAAATTGTTGGCAGATATCGACAAACAATTAAAACTGCCAACCCTGGTGATGGAAGACAACCAGAGTTTCATCGTTCTGACGCAGCAGGATCGGGCATAGAAGAGGTCAAAGCCCATTGACACGAAATACAGTTTTGTGAAGCAAATGGTACGTGATGGCATCATACAGCTGCACTACTGTCCAACCGAATTTATGGAAGCAGACCCATTGGCAAGTGGGCTTCAAATGGTGAGTTGACAACCTGGAAGGAGCGTCAAACACAGCTCTGGTCCTCACGAACTCCTGCCTCACGCCTCCACGAGTCATATGATACCAAATGCGGCGTAGCCTGGGCAATGCTGTCAATCTGACAATAGCGAAGTGAGGAGGTGCGACGCGAATACTGGCGCGATAACCATAGCATGGCGGTAGAGGAAATGCTTCGTCAAACACGAGCGTCTATTCACCAAGGAGGTGCGGCTCAAACAGCGTCTGTTCTCCATGTTAGGAGCGGCTGATTATTATACTCGTCCTTATGCCAGCAGGGACTCTAAACAGTGCTGTGCACGATGGTCCTCCGGCGAGACAGGGGGTTAGGGGCAGGCTCAACAAGCCGCCTTGGAAAACAAAAAGTTACCAACGACGAAGAAGAAAATAGGGATCGGAACAATCGGCGTCGACCTACGCGACGAAATAAGGACTACGATTGGAAACTCGGGAAATGGAATTGCAAATCGCTCGAATTCCCGGGTTGCGATAGAATACTATATGATGAACTACATCCCCGAAACTTCGAAGTCGTAGCACTGCAGGAACTTTGCTGGACAGGACAGAAGGTATGGAAAAGCGGGCATCGAGCGGCTACTTTCTACCAGAGCTGTGGCACCACCAACGAGCTGGGAACCGGCTAGTACTGGGAAAGATGTGCCAGCGTGTGATTGGTTGGCAACCGATCAACGCAAGGATGTGCAAGTTGAGGATTAAGGGCCATTTCTTCAATTACAGTATCATCAATGTGCATTGTCCACACAAAGGGAGACCCGATGACGAGAAGGAGGCGTTCTACGCGCAGCTGGTGCAGGTGTATGATGGCTGTCCGCGACGGGACGTGAAAATCGTCATCGGTGACATAAACGCGCAGGCAGGACGGGAAGCTATATATAGACCGGTAATCGGGCCAAACAGCCTGCATGCCGCAACGAACGACAACGGCCAACGATGCGTAAATTTTGCAGCTTCCCGCGGTATGGTAGTCCGAAGTACCTTCTTCCCCCGCAAAGATATCCACAAGGCCACCTGGAGATCACCAGACCAACGAATAGAAAACCAAATTGACCATATTCTAATAGACGGTAAATTCTTCTCTGACGTTATAAACGTTCGCATCTACCGCAGTGCGAATATAGATTCGGATCATTTCCTAGTTGCAGTCTGCATGCGCTCAAAACTCTCGACGGTGCATAACACGCGTCGAAGCCGTACGCCGCGATCCAACATCGAGCAGCTACGAGACACCGGAGTTGCCCAGGAATACGCGCGGCAGCTGGAAGCAGCGCTACCAACGGAAGAGCAACTTGACGCAGCAACTCTTGAAGATGGTTGGAAAGGCATTTAGACCACCATCTGTAGTACTGCTCTAGCGGCACTAGGTACAATGAATCCGAACCGAAAAAACGATTGGTTCGACGGCGAATGCGAGCAATTAGTGCAGGAGAAGAATGCAGCACGTGCGAGAATGCTGCAACACCGTACGAGGGCGAATGTGGATCGATATAAACAAGCACGGAACAGGCAAAGCTCGGTCTTCCGGAGGAAAAAGCGCCAACAGGAAGATCGAGATCGCGAGGCGATGGAAGAACTGTACCGTGCTAACGATAAACGGAAGTTCTACGAGAAGTTAAACCGTTCGCGTAAAGGCTATGTGGCGCAGGCCGATATGTGTCGAGACTCAGACGGTAATCTTCTCACGAACGAATGTGAGGGAATCGAGAGGTGGAAGCAGTATTATGACGAGCACCTTAACAGCGATGTAGCTGAACATGGAGGTGACGATAGGGCAATAGATCTTGGAGCACGTGCAAGAGACGACAGAATACCAGCCTCCGACCTTCAGGAGATAGCAGAAGAGATCGGTCGGCTGAAGAACAATAAAGCGGCTGGGGCAGATCAGCTACCCGGCGTGCTGCTGAAATACGGTGGTGACGCACTGGCTAGAGCGCTGCACTGGGTCATTGTCAAGATTTGGGAGGATGAGCTACTACCGGAGGAGTGGACGGAAGGCATCTTGTGTCCGATCTACAAAAAGGGCGACAAGTTGGATTGTTGCAATTACCGCGCAATCACACTGTTGAACGCCGCCTACAAGGTACTCTCCCAACTTTTATGTCGTCGATTATCACCATTTGCAAAGGAGTTCGTGGGGCAATATCAAGCGGGATTCATGGATGCCCGTGCCACCACGGACCAGATTGTTGCGCTTCGGCAAGTGTTGCAGAAATGTCGCGAATACAACGTGCCCACGCATCATTTATTCATCGACTTCAAATCGGGGTACGACACGATCGATCGAGATCAACTATGGCAGATTATGCACTACTACGGATTTCCGGATAAACTAACGCGATTGGTCAAGGCGACGATGGATCAAGTAATGTGTGTTGTTCGAGTATCAGGGGCAGTTTCGAGTCCCTTTGGATCTCGAAGAGGGTTACGGCAAGGTGATGCGCTTTCATGTTTGTTGTTCAACATCGCTTTGGAGGATGTGATAAGAAGAGCGGGTATAGACACGAGTGGCACGATATTCACGAAGTCCGTCCAGCTTCTTGGTTTCGCTAACGACGTTGACATCATTACACGTACCTTTGAGAGGATGGCGGAAACGTACATCGGACTGAAAGCTGAAGCCAAACGGATTGGACAAGTCATTAATGTATCGAAAGCAAAATACATGAAAGGAAGAGGTTCTAGAGAAGTGAATGTTGACCTCCCTCCCCGGATTCATTTAGGGTGATGAAATCGAGGTGGTAGAAGAGTTCGTGTATCTGGGCTCACTGGTTACCGTAGACAACGACACCAGCAGAGAAATACAAAGACGCATTATGGCAGGAAATCGTGCCTACTTTGGACTCCGTAGCACGCTGCGATCGAACAAAATTCGCCACTGCACGAAGTTAACAATCTACAAGACGCTGATTAGACCGGTAGTCCTTTACGGCCATGAGACATGGACTATGCTCGTGGAGGACCAACGCGCCCTTAGTGTTTTCGAACGGAATGTGTTGCGCACCTACGGCGGAGTGCAGATGGAAGACGGAACGTGGAGGAGGCGAATGAACCATGAATTGCATCAGCTGCTTAGGGAACCACCCATCGCTCACACCGCAAAAATCGGTCGCCTGCGATGAGCTGGGCAAGTCGTGAGGATGTCGGACGACTGCCCGGTTAAAAAAGTTCTCAATAACGATCCGACTGGAACGAGACGGCGGGGCGCGCAGCGAGCAAGATGGATCGATCAAGTGGAAGGCGACCTGCGGACCCTACGTAGACTACGTGGCTGGCAAATTGCGGCCATGGACCGAGTGGAATGGAGACGACTTCTTCGTATAGCAGAGGAAACCACGGCCTGGAGCTGATTAAGTAAGTAAGTACCCGTTGACAAAACCGCTCCCTACGGTGAAGCGGCAGATGTTGCGAAAGGCGATTGGCATTGCAGATGTTGCGAAAGGCGATTGGCATTAATTCCATCAACGTTGAGGAGGAGTGTTGAACCGGTTGAACAACTGGGTTCGACAACAACTACTATGAAATCAATTAAATCGGCAACACTGCCACTCATATCTTGTTCTGTAAAGATAATTAAATAAAATATTTATTCATTCCGTTCTATTAACAACTAGAGACCACATGTCTTCATCGTTTCACGAGAAAGTGCCCCCGTTTCCCATATTCCACTACTTCTAACAAGAATGAAGCAACAGCGATAATTAACTAAATAGTTTTTTCGTGACGTTACAACGCAGCTACGACCCTCTCTGTGTAAAGCAGAGCGTTGTAACGTCACGAAAAGTAAAAGCTGTTTAAAAATTAACTTCACTCATTATCGGAATTCTGAATATGGCAAGTTGTTCAGTACTCATCTCTTATCAAATCATAGAAGAAAGTCTTTAGATAAAATTTGAAAGAGAGCAGAATGTTCATGTTTTTTAACAGAAGAACCAAAAGACGAATTGCTGGCGCGTTGTAACGTCACGCTACATATTTGCTTTCCAAAACAATCTAGCTAAAGCACATGCTATTAATTTGTTCACTTTTATCAGGAAATTTTATGCTCTTTCCAAATATATAATAATATTTGGGGGTTTCTCAACAATTTTCCCAGCTGAAACACAAATACTGCGCAAAGAAGAGTCAAAACGTTGTAACGTCACGGCGGAATGTATCAACCGCAGAGGTCAAAAAGGATGTTCGAGTGCGAATTCGTTGCAATTGCGACCGATCCGCACGGAAAAGGCCGGTTGAGCTGAATATCAACAAGGAATCTCTTCGTCGAATTTTGAAAATAAATCTGGATGTGAAAGCATTCAGAAAACGTAAAATCACCGGATTAACGGAAGCAACAAAACAAAAACGGCAGGAAAGTTGCAAACTGCTGCTCCGTCGACACGGTGATTCCGAAGTGATCTTTTCTGATGGGAAGTTGTTTGTTCTTTAAACCCCGCATCATGCTTAAAATGATCGGTTGTGGTCGGTTTCGGTCATCGACGTTCTAAAGCACAAACGGAATGTACCACGATACCAAAATTCATTGGCGGTCTTAATTAAAAAGAAAGGGAAACTTCATCTTGTACATATTTATTAACAAAGGTGTGACAGTGAATGCAAAATACTATTGCAAATTGCATCAAAAACGCGAAATACAAGGAACTTGCAAACAAAATGCAAGTAAAATCCCAGCAGCGAGTTGTCATTGATTAATGTCAAACTTTTGCGAGTCGTCAAATTGCTGATTACCAAACAGCAGGTGCAGAAAAAAAGTGAGAAAATAGATACGTTTCGGAGTCGTTTGATGGTTATTTCGAAAAATACAACTGCAAATATTTCAACATATAGTGCAAAGTGACCAAAATTTAATAGTAGAAAAATTAACTTTACGGACATTTGGCGCAATTATGTTTGTTTACCAAAAGCTGTCAGAGCCAGAGCTGCCACAAATACAGATATTTGTGCATGCATAAATTTGGGACCCATCAATTATTTCAGTTGCTGTGATTTCTGGCTTTACTAATGTTCCTGAATTTTAAAGTAGTCCATAAACTATTTATGTTATTTAAAAGATTAGATCGAGAAAATTAAATACTCCGGAGAAAACGGTAGGGTCCCAAATTTATGCATGCACAAATATCTCCTAGAATCTCCATCTCCTAGAAGTATTTCAAGCTGTTTGAGACAATATGTGGTGATCATAAGCTTTCCAATGTGAACAAAATGGAAAAAGTAAAAAATATTTGCAGAAATCTGACGCCGATGGTAATTTCCACTATTAGTAAATAAGCTATTTTGGTGAAACAATTTAAATTTCGACTATTGGTATCATTTAGTGTTGTTTGCTTATCACTATCCTGCGGATCTGTCGAAAATTCCAAATATTTTTATCAACTGTTTGTTTATAATAAACACTTGAAAACAATTTGTGTTTTAGGGGTAAAATAAACACTTCACTATGGGGGCAAAATGAACAGTGTGTATCATGATGTTTTACTTTCCATTTATCAGCAGCTACGAAATAATTGCAATTCAAACAACAAAAATGATCGAGTCTCTCGAAAAATGACGGAAAATGACCGAGTGCTAGAAAATCCTGCGAGCTAAAAGTCAAGCATTGTATGAACGTGGCGAAGATACATTATGTTAACTTTGTGGAGTCCCATTTTAATTCCAACAGCCCTGTTGAATACCTACGGCTTATGTAGAACAATGATAATGTAAAATAATGTTTAATTTAACCAAACTGCATGTTAACTTTAGTTTTCGATGACATGTTCATTTTGCCCTCACTGCATGTTCATTTTACCCACATGAAAAAAATCAAGCTCGAATGTAACGCTTTCGAAAAAAAGGAATTTTTCATGACAAATAGTCCTTTTTTAAACATCTTTATATATTGCTACGTGGAATATGAATCCAGCTTTCAATTCATGTAGTGCGATCAGCATGTGGTTGGTTCCTGGAGGAAAAAATGGCGAAATTGCTAAGGGTGTTCATTTTCCCCCCAGTTCCCCAATCCTCAACCGATTTTAGAGTTATTTACATGAATTGATTGAATCTATTTTATTAAAACGAAACCAAGTCAGTAACTAAACCAAACAGTAAATAAATTTTTATGATCTGTTTCTACGTTGAATAGTGCTTTTCCTCTGGTAATCGGTAGACGGCACGCGCGAGTTTTCAAAAAGTTGAAAATTTTGCGCAACTTTTCTGCGGCTTACAACAGAACACTGATAAAGCATTTACAACCTGCAGACGTTTCGAAAGTCGTAGAAAATGTCACCCGTGACCAGAAAACTTATTACCGTCATTGGTTGGTCGTTCGCAATGGCGAAAAATTCAACTTTTCCCTCGTTGACTGTGTTAATTATGGTTAAACTGGGCAAGAAAATATAATAAACTCTTCAATCGTTGTGTGGCCCTTAAAAGAACCGATTGTTTGATTATCATAACTTCTGCTTGCAATAAACTTGCACTAACGCACTTAACGCAATTCTCTGTTCGGTAAATTGAAGTACCGATAACCAGGCACGACTTATTGCAACCGGAAAGCCTCAGCAGCTATGAGATCAACGAAACCGTTCGTGTATGGTCCTGAATCACGATGAAATACCATTCCAAGTGGCCAGCTGCAAGTGACGTGGGATGCTTCTGGTCGTTTTGTTGTCGCGAACAGCATATTTCCTGCCAATTCCAGAACTACAGCAGCCAGATATGCCATCACGGCAACGAAATGAACCACCAGCAACAAGCGAACAAAACCGCGAGTCGGTTAAAATTATTTGGCAATTAGAATCAATCTAAATTAATTAGAATTAAAAAAATAGAAGTGAGTGAAAATTCCTTAAATCTTCATGAACATAGGGTACGGGAGGGTATTCCCATCACGCGACTAATTTCGGCATAGATTACCTTTTTTGGCTACACTTTCCCAAATAAAAACTTTGCCGCTATATAACAATACTGAAACGAATTTAGCACTCATAGGCTTTAATGTGTTATAACTATTTTCATAAAAATGTAAGTAGTTTGCTTAATTTTATTCAATAAACATTAAAATCACTGTTTTTCCATTAGCACGTAACCAGGCTGAAAAAATTAGCAGCAATCGCTTACGCGTATCCGCTCTTGATGATGGTTTGGAAAACACACAATTATTATCAATTTTACTTATTCTAGAAACTAAACAGCTGTGAATATGCTATCACAACACAATTCTACTGCTTTTTATCACGGAAGAACACAAAAATTCCCCTCTGATATGAAAATATAAACCCATTTTCATTCACTAGCCATTAGCATAGGCTGACCAGACGTCCCGGATTATGCGGGACTGTCCCGGATTTGGATAGCTTGTCCCGGATTACTGAGTGTCCCGGAAAATGTCCCGCATTTATTAATATTTTAAACGATAAAAATTCTAAAGATGAAACATAGGAAATTATGTTACATTGCATGAAAAACCTACTGCTCCTCAGTCCCGGCCCGCCCAGCCAGCACCGCGAACTCCTCATCTGACCAATATCGCTGGTAACTGTTCTCTTAATCTTGAGCTTTCGTTTCATTATCCCCCAATATTTTAATATTTGACGAACCCGGGGACAATTTGGTGCACGCAGCTCTTCTGAGATGCACTGGAGTCCATTGTCCATTGTAGCATGCATGCTGAAAATGCGGCAGGCTATCATGTGACTTGATGAAGGGCAAAATCCGCCTGGTGAGGCACCTAGCCCTGTGTATCTCCAAATTCTTATTCGTCATAAAATACTGGTTTTTGATTCGGATGCCAATGAAACAAGTCTGTGCCAAGTCATGATCACGCTTTTATTACGAACCGATCCCAAAAACCAATCTCGAAACTACTACAAACCCTACCGTAAGCCAGAGCATGAAGAATTTAACCCCTGGATTTTGGCTGAAATCGGCCTTCTCTGAAGCTTATTTATCATCGAGTCAGACACATGCATCGCGTTTCGTCAACACCCGGCCGCACGGCCCACGTGACTGGATTCTAGCCTTTGTTTATTGTTTGAGGCTTTTGTTGGGATCCCCACTTGCTCGGTAACACTTGTAGCCATTCCGAGACGGATTCGCCGTGCAGTACAGCGGCCAGTATTCAGTTTTTTCGCTAAAGCACAAACCGTGACGCTGAGATCAACCTTGACTTTCCGAATGACCCTCAACCGCAGTTGACGAAAGTTTCCTTGCACCCTTCAATTACTCATACCACAGCTCTTTTAGGATAATCCGTCAGTCCCGCCAGCTCCCGAACCTACGCTGATGGATTCTGCAGGTGACCGTACATAATTACTTTCATTTCTCCTCCTACATGATGAATATCTCGAAACCATGTTACCATAAAACTGCGAAAAATATATACCGAGCATAATTGTTTACAAATAACACAACGCTACCAAAAGCTAGCATTCACGGCCACTGGGAGCGCCGCTATCACCAAAATGAATTGCCCAATTCCTAAATGATCCCATCTTTACTACCGAACCGATTTAGCAAATAAGCCATTCCATTCAATTTGTCCCGCATTCATCCAAAAAAAATCTGGTCACTTTACATTAGCAGCATTTTGTTTTTCATTCCAGCATATGGTGCGTTATTTACACTACTACCAATATATGTGCTGACATATCTGGTATTTGAGTGACAACTGGCGCTAGTGTATATGAACGATTCAGTGATACACTGGCGCCAGCAGCAAGCTGTTGTCACTGCAAAACTAATTATCTTCAATGAGCCCGGAATGTAGGCAATAGCGAGAAGTTAATTCTGATCGTTTCGTTGTCGCGAGCAGCATATTTCCTGCCAATTCCAGAACTTCAGCAGCCAGATATTCCTTCACGGCAGCGAAACGAGTGCTCCAGCTCCAACACCTCGCTTGGTGAATTTGCATGTCTTCGTTGCCTTATCCGTGGGAAGCAGCTCAAAAATTTTCGATCGGATTCTATAGGGCGTAAATTAAATACAATCATAAGGAAGCTTAACCCATAGCCTATATCGTATATATTTCTGTCATCCGTGCTAGGGAAGCACTGACGAGGGAAGGCAAAAATATGAAAATAATTCAATTTTTTAATGACGCGCATTGAAAATCAATAGTTTTCTGTATTTTCAATATTTTCAATCGATTTTCCGATCAATTGGTGTAAATATCTTGGAAATCTATTGAAAATTGACTGAATTATATATAAGTCGAAGCGTGAAAACGCGTTTCTACTTTGATGACGTCATTTCCAACAACCAATCACGAAGCGAGAATTCTGGTAAAACATAGATTCATTATTTTCAATTTTTCAATAGTTCAACATCAAGAATCCATACTTTTCTTCATTTGGGTCAATTCTTAGAAGATTTTCCGATCGATTGGTGTAAGAATATTGAAAATGGATCGGAAAACCGCTGAGCTATTAGCGCTCAAAACCTATCATTTTTCGTGACGGTCGCATTTCTCGATTTTTTGGAATGACACCCTATCTCAAAACTTGCCGTAAGACGTAGTCCTACGTCACAAAATGTGGCTTTTCGGTTTCAGAGTCCTTACGAAAATTTCATAAGAGTATTCATAAGAAATCTGAGACCAAAAAGCCACATACGATGGTTATCCATAAAGAAATCGACTCAACTCACAACACAATTATATATAGGGTATGTTGCTACATCGTCGTAATTGCCTATTCCCGTCTTATCCAACACAAATTATGAAAAATATCAGCATTTTTATGACGCACATTGCAAAACTAGTTATTCCCTAATATTTTAGTTTGTTGTCTATCACATGCGATCAATCAAAGTGAGCTGAGATTTATTTAAATGCTTTTTATCATTAAAGAAGTCCTACCAGCCAAATTTCCTACGTTTTTTCGTGCAACGAAGAAGACAATATCGACTAATCGTTTTAATTTCCGTCATTCATAAATGAAAATAACTCACGCAAGGCATTATCGTTATTCTACAGCCAGTAAAACTTGCCTGACCTGCAGAAATTGCCTGACCATAGAGGATACAACGATGCGTTACTGACCCACCACGAAAATTCGTTGTCTTCGCGGGCTTGTGTTGGTTCAACGAAGTTGGATTAACGAAAAATATCGTTAATTTTGACTTCTAAAAATAACGCATATTAGAGTTTTTTTTGTTAAAATATAGTCACTTTAACCGCTTGGGTCATTGGGACTTTTGCGGGGTTGGAATTTGAACCCGGATCTTCGGCGTGAGGGGCGTGAATGCTAACCACTACACCGGAACTGACCACTATTAACGTTATATTTCACGTAACAGTAGTACGCAATGATCTTATTCTTACAGTGAATAGTTATTTGCGCAATTTTTTTTACAAGTTTAATACAATAACAAAAACATAACTTACAAAAAATCGCTTAATATCGATATTTTTCTACATATACATTATAAATGAATAAACCGGTAGGCTACGTTTTATTGCAATAACACGTAGGAATATTCGTTGTAAGATAGGTAAGTGAGTAGTTTTACAGTATGTTAGCGGACGTTTGGTATGAATGAGACACAGATTGCTTTGGGGATAGTTTAACGGGAAATTAGCAGTCATTAACTTTTCGTCGGAGAGCCCAATTTCGGAAGAAGTTTTTGGGCCCATAAGCGGAGTTCTGTTTGTAAAAATGTAAATACTGCATTCTTCTTGTCAATCTGAACACAGCGAGTATATTTTTATAAACAAAATTTTTGTTGTGGAATTTGCAAAATCTATGACGATTAATTTTACCTTAAGTATTCCCAGGTTAATAGTACAGTTTTCGTAAAGCCCTCATCACATCAGCCACTATTGTGCACTGTTGTAACATTACACTCAAGTCCTTTTACACGGTTCGTTTTTTTCAATTACTCAAGAACGGTGCAACTGAGGGACCATTTACAAACTACGTTACGAATGTCGCGCCTCTTTCAAATGTATTTAGAAATAAATGAATGGTCCCTAAGTTGTCTCGTTTTTAATAATTGAAAAAACAAACCGTGTAAAATAAGTACTTGAGTGTAACGACGTTTTCAGTATTGCGTACTTGGTTAGCGATAATCTTATCATTAGGGCTTGTGCCATTACTTTTTTTTCTCCACACTTTTTCTTAATTGTACTCATTACTGTAGTTCAGCCCCAGTTCCCCAATTCGGTATAAAAGGCTACATTCAAACATAAAAGTTGATTCAAACAACTTGTACTTAGATGTAGTAAAGCTCCAGTTTGCCCCATGCATCTAGATGTACAGAACTCCTTTAAACAATAAAGATCGGGATAGTACCCACATATTCCTGTCCTTTTATAATGCATGGTTCGTTATAAATTTGAACGCGAAAAATTCGACAAATCGCTTCATTAATATTTTTAATATATTTCAGGTGTTATAATAAACACCTGAAAAAAAAACCCAACGAATCCAGTGCAACAAATTATGATAATTTAAGGCTGCTTTTGGTCCTAATTTAAATTACCAATATACTCTGCACTCTACCGAAATTCATATATCGAATATTGCCATATTACATCATTTATACACCAGGTATTGGCTACGATCCGCAGAGTTTTAAACTGAGCAACGCGAAATGGTTTTCAATCCACATAAACCCTACGAACAAATTGTATGGCCAGATCCATTTGAATCCAACTGAAAAACAAAAAATTCTTATATTTCATGAATCCGTAATATTTCGTCCTACTAATCAATTTGTGATATTTAGGATCGAAAAAAAAATCATGTAAGAAGAGTTATTCAGTGACCAATTCCATTTTACTAAGCGGCGCAGGTCTCTAATGGCTTAAGAAATTGGTTGCGAAAGATCTACGGTGCAGAAACATGTGCATAAAACGAATGCACTTTAGTTAGCTGCACACCTTTAAGCGGAATAGGCGCTAACCGTTTTCAATCGTCCAAAGTATATTTTGTGTTGTGAGTCGTTCTCAGAAATGATTTCGTTTAAATTTACTGTGTTTTCTAATTTTAACGTTGAGGAATAATTTTCAGAGTAAAGTTTGACAAAAGTCTAGTGAATTTTGATGACATATTTCTTCTTTGTGCAATCTAAGATCATTCCAGTAACAAGTGTCTCTAATCTATAACAATATTTAACATAGAATAGTCGAATCGTCGAAAATGGCAAAATGGACGATTATGCATATTACAATAATCACGCTTCAGATTCATTACTATTTCGCATATGAACAAACTAATGAAAGTTATGGTGGTGAAAACCAGTCAGCTGCTGCAATAACAAAAAACAAGTACCAGTCGTTTGTAAGGCATAACGCAAGCAACATCATCGCAATAAATGCATCGCGAGTTACATCAGACCTAAGAGATACAAACATATATACGAATATTAACAGCGAACCTTCTAAACTGCTTCAGCAGCATAGTAGGAGAGATTCTGACTATCGAAATACCCTGAAAGCCAATTTAAATAATGGAACTTTGAATATCAATTCTTCGGTTGAATATTCGGTAACTACATCAAGTCCCTTGAATGAAACAAATGTCCGTTATATCGGTGAATTGACAGATACTACATCAAAACTTGAAGGAAAGCCGATAGTTAACAATCAACAGGATAAAAAAGTAATGGAATTGAACGAACACGATTCCAAGAAAAAATATTATGAACGATTCCACAAGGCATTTACAAGTCAGAGCAACTATTTCGACGCTTCAAAAATCGACCTATCTGAAAATAGGAATATTTCGAGCAATTCTGAGAGTCTATTTCATTTATTTACGGAACTATACGATCATTATTTATGGAACATAACAGCATACAAATATAAACTGAGCTACGATTGTGCTGTTGACATGGATATTTACTTGCAGCAGCTGAGACGCCAGGAAAACTGGGCTTTAAAAGGTTTGTAATCGAATTAATTAATCTAAAATATTAGCAGTGTAAGGGTTCAAGCAATTATACTTCATTCAACTGCTTTTGATGATGCAGTAATCCAGGTAGGCTCAATTTCATTTATTTTTGCATTATGCTGTATTGACTCAGAACATGAGCATGCTATGTATAAATCGCGTATGTTTCTGATTTTTCTTAATATTTCAATGTTGAAGTTATTAGAGTGAAACGCAATGAAACGATTTTTGTTTAAATTAATTTGCACATTTGCTTTAGAAAAGGGCTTCGGCCTTTTTGCAATGTAAGTGCAAAAAACAGGGCACCACGTTGCTAGTGGCATTGCTGATTCCGTCGGATTCCTGGTCTTGTTTTAACAAAATTTATTTAAATATTAAAATGCATAAGTACTTCCGCAAATGAGTTTTCCGTTCTATTATGGGGTTATAAAGTTATAGAATTTAATACCTAAATATTTTGAGTAGATTTATCATTTAAACATTATTTAATGCTTTAAATACTTTAATCAAGCAATATAAATAGCTTCGGAATGCTATTATAGACCATCCCAAATGAAACTTAAGCTAGATTACATAGTCTCATTGGTGGAACCAGCGACCATTTTATTTTATCAGCATATTGAAATTGAATGCTAACGCATGGGATCTTGTAACAGAAATGCAATCAAAAATTAGTCAAGTCAAAAAAAATTTTGTTATCTAGAGTTATCTAACTACAGTTTTTCCCTAATTTTAAAAACCAAATCAATTTTTCAAGGGGGGCTACATTTCTCCACGCCTCTCTTACGCCAATGCATAACCTTTAAGGTATTAGTAATATGTTTTCCTCAGCTTAAATTAATTTCTTTGTTCAGTGTGTTGTCCAGTTCTCTTCTAAGCTGAGGTTTCTGTAAGTGTCCGATACCAGGGGGCTCTCTGTATGAGCTTTTTGGTAACGGGGGTGAGCGGAGGGTTAATTAGAAAAAAAAATCGTGCAAATCATTTAATGAATTTTGAAAAAGCATGTACTCATTTGAAACACAAAAATCACAAATATAACTCATCAAGTTTAACTTCTGTATCATCCCAAATGCTCCCAAACAGTTTGAAGTATGAAACCTTCAATTTGAAACGTCGAAAATCTAGATCAATTCTGCGCATAAATAAAAAATTGGCTAATATGGCATTTTTTATAAAAGTGAGATCATAATATCACATCTATCTATTTATATAAGACGCTTATGTCTGTACCGAAAACCAGGTCTCTGACAGGACGTCATAAGAGGCTTATCGGTAACTAAAACCAGGTCCCTGACAGGATGTCATACTTTCGTAGCAATGGGTTGTATTCTCAGGCCCCTCACTGGTCGACTGCTGGACTGCCCGTTTGCTGGTCGATTGGACTGGTCGATTAGACTGGTCGATTTGATTGCTCGACTGGATTGCTTAACTGAACTGCTTGACTGAACTGTTCGATTCGACTGCTCGACTCAACTGCTTGATTGGACAGATCGACTTGACTGCTTGACTGAACAGCTCGATTTAATTGCTCGAGTGGACTACTCGACTTAACTACTCGATTCGACTGCTTGACACATTTGCTTGACTTACTACTCGACCCGACTGCTCGACTTAACTGCACGATTGAATTGCTCGACTGGACTGTTCGATTCGACTGGTCGACTGGACTACTTGACTGGACAGCATGATTTATCTGCTCGACTAGACTGTTCGACTCAACTGCGCGATTCAACTGCTTGATTCCACTGCTCGACTGGACTACTCGACTCAACTGCTCAACCCGATTGCTCGATTCAACTGCTCGACTAGACTACTCGATTTGCTTGCTCGACTCAACTGACAGCTTGATTCAACAGCTCGACTCGCCTGCTTAACTCGATTGCTTGTCGCGATATCATATGGTCGGTGTTAAATCAGATCGGACCAAGTCGCAAAATTTTAAAAAATCAGTTAACGATAGCAAACGATCAAGAATTTTCTAAGCAACATTTTACTCTAATCAGATTACATAAATGTTGCAAACAGCCAGAAGTTTTTATACAGTTAAATAAAATACAATACGACCATGAAAACTATTTGTTTCAGTTTCCGGCTGACTCTTTTATGTACAACGTCTTAGAGCTATATTATGCAATATAAGAGCTTAAAGAACTAATACAAAGATTAAATATCTTCGCAAACACTGGGCAATGGAATGTATCAAGAGTTAAGGCATAAGGCTAGCTATCGCCAAGTTTTTGGATTGAATCTTATTATTTTTTTCATTGCCACGACAGCCTACACGGCAGGATTAACAGCTACCATTAACGACGGCATTCTGAAGCTGCTTCTACCTTTTAGTTTCAAGCGATTGATCCTCACGCTTCGTTGGAAACTTCTTCGGGATGCACGGATTAGATGTTTCATCGCCCACTTCGTCCTCACTTGTGTTTCCGTACTGTTTTAAATAGTTTAAACCCGTTTTGTAGATTCACCAGCATAAGATAATTGACAACGTATGCACGTTAGCCAAGTTTTTTCCTGGATTGTCAACTCTCCTTGTGTTTACAAATGAAAAAATGGCTATTGCGGTAAAAATGTTCCCCGGAGGGAAATCGGCCGTTGTATCGTTGGCCGGAGGTATCGTTGTTTCAATTCAACGGCATGGCTCCGGCATGTATAACGAGTAATATGCATATTAGCCAATTCTTGATTTATGGACAGAATTAGGTTCTTTCCAAAAAAATCGGATTTCTACTTTTCTGCCTATAACTTTGAAATGGTCCAAAAGCACTATTTGCCTGCATCCACATGCCACGTAACTGAGAACGTGATTTTTTGTTATCACCAGTCTTGGAATGCTATTTTTGAATCGATTTTACTCTTTTGGTTACCGCACCTTAACTAAGCATAATTTAAAAAAGTGGTGTATGAGGCGTTTGTAGAAGTCCTGTGAACCCCCGCTAATTCGAGTTTTTATAACGGTAGTTTTTACAATTTATGGAGGGAACAGAGAAAAGAAAGTAATGAAACGAAGAGTCGATAGGATCTAACCAAGGGGTTTCCAACACCAATGATTACTTTCCGATAATCCAATGATAATTACACCTTTGAAAAAAGTTACTTTTGATTACTTTACCAATTACCCCTGATTACTAGTAATCAAACTCTTGTGATTACTATAAAAGAATCATGATTACCAATGATTACTTAAGATCAGTGCTGTTAATATTCATCAGCATAACGTCCAAACTTCTGGATTATCAGTCTACCTTGCATTGAAAATCTGCTTGCTTTGATCAAACGTACATAATAACTATATAGGGTAGATGCTCCAGTAATGGAGGGATTATGTCGGGGGATAGTGTTTAAAGACAATTTGAACGCTCAATTTATCAGTTTCCAATTGAACTACATGATAATATGGTGCACCATAATGTTGGCTTTAAATACATACCAAACTTATACCATTCTGCTGGTTTATATATCTAAAATATTGCTTTTCCTGACATTAGTCTGTGCTCCCAAAGTAGTGGTAATGTTCCTATAATAGTGGAAAATTTGCCTATAATAGTGGAATTTTGTTTACCGCCCTTAGTAACGCTTGCAGTGAGCATGGAAGCAGGTGGATAACAGCGTAGGCTTGTTAAAATGTTATGGATTGTTACGAATTTCTTAAGCAATTGCACTTTATTGGTCTTTTCAAAAGGAATTTGTAATTGTTGCATCAACATCTTCACTTTTAACTGTGTATCTTATATAAAACTGTTAACAAATATATATTTAACAATAGGAAATTGAAATTATCTCGAAATCCGCCATAATTATGATATATTTCGCGTTTCCACCACTACTGGTACTACCACAACTACTGGAGCATCCACCCTACAGCAAGCATGAACTTCATGCACGAGAATATATAATATCAGCGCCCTGTGATATTGTAACAAACTGATATTCACGTTTGAGCAGTGAAAATCAACAAAAAAAATTTATGTTGTTATTTAGCATCTATTGCGTTCAGCTGTTGGACATAAGATTTTTCTTTTCATTTACTGCATTTAAAATTTTTTTTTCCTGAAGTGAATATCACCTTGTGGATTTGAAAATCACTTTCTCCTGTTCTATTTTCACGATATATTGAACTTGTATACTACGATGAAAATCGCTATGGAGTTGTACATACGAAACTCAGAGGCATAAAAAACAATGTATGCTGAGAAAAAAGATTTTCTGTTTTGTTTGAAATTCGGTGATAATTAAAGACCCTGCTTAAGATTTTCATTGATTACTCTACTGATTACCATTGATTACCTAATTAATTCGTAAATGATTACAAAAGTAATCTCTGATTACTACGCACTTATACGCCTTACTGGAAACCCCTTGGATCTAACAGATTGAGACCAGTCATGAAGAGGAAAGAGCGGAAAATGAGGGGGTAAGGGAGGGTCATTTGAAGCAACGCACAATGGGCAGAAACGAGCTCGTAATCCCAAGAATTAGAAACCGCTTATTTGGAATCTTACCAGATACCTATTTCTATGTAAAAAAATCAGAGGGGTTGTGTACAAGACACGACCGCATATATAGGTGACGCAGGACTACGTAAGTCTTTTTGTAGTGATAGTAGCATGTATTCATGCTTGTAATCATTCGATTCTTCATGTATACATGCTATATGCAACATATCTACAAGCTACATGCGTTGTACGTAACATTTATCAAAGTAGTAACATTGCATCCGTTCGATTCTCAAAATATTGTGCATTTGAAAACAATTTAACAAAATCAAGAACACAAACTATTGCTTTCCTGCTACCTTACTGAAATTAAAGATTGTTTTTATTATCCATGGTTTCCCACGTTGAAGGGATTTTACCAATTCAATCGTATTTTATCAACAGCACATCTTTTCACTACACTTCTAATGAAACGACATCGGCAAGCATGCGTATTCATACAGAGTCGTATTATAACCGAACACTACAGCTGTAGCACATTTTTCCAACACAGATATCAAATTCGCCGAGGTTTAATCGTCTCGTAGTAAAGAATTTGCGATCTGTTGGGACAACGAACTTATGTCATTTTTTCTGGCACACTTCCCTAACACAGACATCAAATTGGACTAGGTTTAATCGCGTTCGTAAGAAATCTGTTAGCACGAGGGGGCTCTGTCACTTCTTCTGGCGTACTTCCCAAGCAAGGACATCAAAATGGTCTAGGTTTAACCGCGGTGTTAAGAAATCTTGTTGAAATGAGAGAACTTTGTCACTTATTTTGGCGTACTTCCCAAGCACAGATATCAAATTGGTATAGGTTTAAATCATCGCAAAGAATCTTCCAATCAATCACAAAGCGAGAATTCTGGTAAAACATAGGTTCATTATTTTCAATTTTTCAATAGTTCAACATTAAGAATCCATACTTTTCTTCATTAGGGTCAATTCTTAGAAGATTTACCGATCGATTGGTGCAAGAATATTGAAAATCGATCGGAAAACCGCTGAGCTATTAGCGTTCAAAACCTTTCATTTTTCGTGACGCTCGCATTTTTCGATTTTTTGGAATGACACCCTATCTCAAAACTTGCCGTAAGACGTAGTCCTACGTCAAAATGCAGGTAATCGTTTGGTGATGGTATCGTCCTGCGCAGACTTCGGAAAGTGGTTCATTTTGCCCTATTTTCCCCAAAAATCACGCTAAAAGCTAATTAAATAGTATAAAAACTTATTTGCCGCCCGTGGAATGAACATCAGAAAATACCAATCCCATCCATTCCATACTATGCGAAATGCAAGAATAGTCCATTTTGTCCAATTCACCCCCATATACATAGATAACCTAATTAAAGCGATTAAAACTAACAGTATGATCAAATACACATTTTTGAAAAGTCTTCAAAAATGTGTATTTGATCATACTGAATAACTTGGAAGAACAGTTGAAAGCAATAAATAAATTTGATGCAAAGTTATCGTGCAGAATTGATTTTTAAGTGTACTTTTTAAGCAAATCATTATATCTCGCAACTAGTAAAAGATATATAGTTACTATATTCAGCAAAGTTGCTCATTTTAGTGCGTTCTACAATTTTTCTGAAGAAAAAATTTTTTTTGGGCGGATTCAAAAAAACAAAAGTTTGCATCACCTTGATAGATGTATATAAGATCACCCTATTAGTGTTAAAAGGTGCGCTTCATTTTATTGATTAACTTCTTTAAAGACACCATCATTGAAAAATTACGAATTTTTTACGCAATAGCAAATCAACGAGTTTTTGTAGATCTAAGAGAGAATCAGGCAAAACGGACCGATTTTGAATTCATCACGGTACTAAATCGATGACATTCAACTCTTCTGATGTCTTTCGAATGTACTGGTGTTATTCGCGTTTATTTCCCTGTCTTTGAATTAGTTTTAATCGCTTTAATTAGGTTTTAATATGTATTTGGACAATTCCTGCATTTCGCACAGTATGGAATGAATGGGAGTTGTTTCCTCTGATGTCTCGACAACGTTTGGAAGCTATTTGGGTTCATTTCACTGGCGGAAAATAAGTTTTTATATTATTTAATTAGCTTTTATCATGATTTTTGGAAATAATAAGGCAAAATGGACCACTTCCCGAAGTCTGCGCAGGATGAAACCATCACCAATCGATTTCCTGTATTTTTTACACAGCAAAAGGTATCTTTTTTTTTATTTCGCGTTTATGTTTTTTCATAATACAATTTTACAATAAATTTTTCTTCTTATCTTGAACTTTAACACTTCATAGTTTGTAATTTGATAAACTGGCGAGTTTGTAGCGGTAGCGGGACGGTGGGTTTGTGGGTTGTGCGGTGGTGCGGCAGCAGTTTTGTGGCGGTATGGCGGTGGATGACGTGAAAATAAAAAGTAGATGAACAAAATATATTAAGTACGTATTTGGTTGACATCGATTGGCGCCCCCAGTGAAATAACTCTCTTTTAAGGGGGAGTGAAACAACGGGTTTAATGTGGCATCCAGGCGGTCTGCTTAGAGATAAGTGTGCATTTTTGTTCGAATTTGCGATTTTATGGCGTTTTTGAAACTTATCAGGTTGGTTAGTTCTTTAAGGTTGTTTGGTAAACTATTGTAGGTTTTTGTCGCGTAGTAAAGGAAAGACTTTTTGCCCATTTCGGTATTTGGCCGACTTAAGGTCAAGTTATTTTGGGTTCTTAGCGCATATCTATGGCTTGGGTTCCGAAACGTAATATTGTGGTGGGCGATTGGATTCGTCATGAGGCTTTTTAGCTGTACTAGGCATTGCAGGTCACGAAAGCCGGACACAGGTAATATGGACCGAGGTCCACTTGATTTGTTGGAGTTCAACTCTTTAATCAACACTATAACTTCTTGCTCTGTACAGGGTCGTAGAAAGATAGAATCATTGCCTGGATATAAGGTCCGAAATTTGTTTATATCTTTGCGGCTATTGATCGTAGAAGCAAGCTGGGGTCCTATCGTACTAAAGAATTTATTGAACTCATTACCAACAGTTGTTGCATTAACAGTAGGTTTTCCATCAATTGTTAGTTTGAAGGATTCCTTCTTTTCATTTTTTCGTCCTAAAGTGATGTTTAGGTTGTGCCATGCATTTTTTTTATTTGTATCACAGAATAGTTTTTCATAATATGCTCGTTTAGCTTGTTCCTTCGCTCTTTGTAACTTTTGAGAAACATTTCACATGTTATGAAGTCTTTCATCCCAAGGACGTGTCTTATGATTCTTGAGGGTTTTTTCTTTTATACGAAGCAGTTTCCATACATCAAAAGTCATCCATGGACAATGTCCTTTAATTTTAGCTTGTACGTTCACTTTTTTGGAACATTTTTCTTTTAGTTGCTGATATGTTTTTATGACAAAGTTCAATTTTTCCTCGGCAGTCCCTTGAACAATATTCTGCGTTGCGGCAGTAAAAGATTCATTTAATTTTTTGTGGTTTACGATTACTTTTTCCAGCTGTCTTTTTGTAACCGGCTTTGATAAATCTAGCGTAGTAATAACAAAACAATGATCGCTGATATTAGAGAAAATAGTTTCATTCATGATGCCGCCACATAAGGATTCCGAACACACTACATGGTCGAGTACATTTCCACTTGCTGGCCTAGTCGGATGCGTATTGGTGATTGCAAAGTTGTAGCAGCTTAGAAGAGTGGTATAATCTGAGACAATGCTAATTTCTGGCCGATTTGTCGGTATGTTTATATCACCAACCAAGATGCAAGGTTGACTATTCCTGTAGGATGCTAGCACTGTATCCAACTTTTTCAGAAAGGTCGTAATGTCGTATGATGGTGGGCGATAAATTGCATTAATAAAGAGCGGTGTACCACTGATGTCTAAACGCAAATGCAAGTGATGTAATCCTTCGTCGTGTGTATTAGAAAGAACATCGTACATCAACGGATTTCTAACAAAAACAGCTAATCCCCCACCTAGGGAATCAGGACGACAGGAAAAAATACTGGTGTAACCATTTATTTGGTACAAACATTTACGATCATCCCGTACCCACGACAAATACAATGATATCGATTTTGTCGTGCAAAAGGTCTAAACACTCTTTAATATTGTCAAATTTGTCCAAATTATTCATTCCTCTTATGTTGAACTGTAGAATTTTCAAGCTAAGGCGGTTGCGGTGTTGATGTGAACTTTTGTTTATTTCAGAAAAAGAATTATAATAAATATTTTTCCCATTGGTACAACTTAACATAAAACAATAATATATGATCAGTTTACTCGTTTCGCGTTACTTAATTTAATGTTGGTTCACCAACTGACGTTTCGATGATGGCTCGACACTCAAACTCGAAGAATTGTGCATACGTTTTGATGACGATTTGAGAAGATTTCGCAACTGAAGTTTACTTCCGATTTCATCCACTTTGGCTCCATCGCTGCGCTTTAGTAGAATTTTTCCATTTCTACCTGGCCAGATATATTTCATGTCTAAAACTGCATGAGATTCCTTCGCTTCTCGCCGGAGTTCTCTTCCATATGCTGTTAGTTCATCCCGTATAGTAATCTTTGCAGTCGAGCTTTTGAATTCATTTTCAATGGCCGAGGCGATCATGGCACCATGCGATCGCTTTTTCGAAAATAAATCTTCTTTAGTCTGCTCCTCCTTAAACTCGATTAATATAGGCGGTGGATTTCCTGAGTTAGTTTTGACCGCTAAACGACGTGCTTCAACGATTCCATTTGGCTGTATTTGACAACCAACTATCTCTCCAATTTTTCGAATTAATTTCACTATGTCCTCTTCAGGAGTAAGCGGAAGACCTAGCAGAACAGCATTTTTAGATAGGTTCATTCGGTGTAGTTTGTCCATTTCCATCTCCAGTTTGTCAACAGTAGTAGAAATCGTCTGTTGATTGCATAGCAGTTCGTTCCGTGTATCAGCATATTCAACTTTTACCGATTTCATTTGATTCTTCAAGACGTTAAAATCTGTTTGCAAAGAGTCGAATTGGTTTGCGAGAAATTCTTGTGAGGCTTCTATGTGCTTAGTTGTCTCGACCAGTGCCGATAATCGCAGGCGCCTTTGTTCAACCGCAATCCGTACATGAGCCGATTCTTGTTTAGTTTCTCGAATTGATTGACCTAACGATCGGAGCTCACTGACGATTTCGGCGAAGTCTGATTGTTGATTATTTATACGCGAAGACATCTCTGCACAGAACACAAGAACGGTTTTCCTTGTTTTGACCACGGCATTCCCGAATATTTTTTTACAACGAAAATGTACACCACGGCAACAAAAAGAACACTTAATAATTCGCGTCGAATTGTTTTTTCGCAAATGAAACATACGGATGATTTTTCATCGTCAGACATTGATGCTTATCTATTATCGTGATGTTCAACTCTTGTAAAATTCCAAACCAGCGACTTCTAATTCTTGGGATTACGAGCACGTTTCTGCCCATTGTGCAACGCTTAAGGGGGGACCCTACTCTGGAAGCCCGAAAAATAATAGATTTTCGTAAATTTTTTTCAGATGCCAGAATTATAGTTAAGTGTTGGGGAGTTTTGGCTATTGGTTAAGGTATATTTGAAGATATATTTTGTATTTCTTGGATACCAGAATAGTGATTATTATGCTGGTGGCAGGTGAGCGCGTAAATGCCCTCTAGAAAATAGTTCCTTGCTGGCGGTACGTGCCGGAAACCAACGGAGTACGGTAGAACGTATTTCAAGGATGATTTTGAAGCTTTAGGTCAAACCTAAATTGTTACGTAGCGGTTTTTAAAAATTCGAAAAATTACCAAAATATCGGCAATTTTTCCAAAAGAAAGGTGTTTTGCCTTTCTACTATATAAATATATAGTATAAAGGTATAGAAATCACTTGGAAAACTGGAAATGGAAAGAAGGTCCTGCGGGCCGAATGTTATATACCATTCGACTCAGTTTCGAAAACAGAGCATTTTCTGTGTGTGTGTGTGTGTGTGTGTGTGTGTGTGTGTGTGTGTGTGTGTGTGTGTGTGTGTGTGTGTGTGTGTGTGTGTGTGTGTGTGTGTGTGTGTGTGTGTGTGTGTGTGTGTGTGTGTGTGTGTGTGTATGTGTGTGTGTGTATGTGTGTGTGTGTGTGTGTGTGTGTGTGTGTGTGTGTGTGTGTGTGTGTGTGTGTGTGTGTGTGTGTGTGTGTGTGTGTGTGTGTGTGTGTGTGTGTGTGTGTGTGTGTATGTAACGCTTTCAATCTCACTCACTTTTCTCGGAGATGGCTGAACCGATTTTAATGTTCTTAGTGTCAAATGAAAGGTCTAGGTGTCCCATTGGTTGGCTATTAAATTTCATACTGATCGGACTTTTAGTTCAAAGGTTATGTTTAAAAATACGAAAAATAAGGGACTTCATTATCTCATAGATCCCTTAACCGATTTGAACAAAATTGATTGCATATGAAAGAGGGGCGTTGCAAACCCTTAACTGCCAAAATTCATGACGATTGGACTTGTAGTTTGAAAGTTACATAAAGAAATGTGAAAAAATAGTATTTAAAACATATTTTTGTAACATGTAAGAATTAATTCAATGAAAAACATCACACATTTTATTATTATTTGAAAATTACTGCTGAGATCTATTAAACGAAACCGAGTTATTTAAAATTGGACGGTTCATTCAAAAGTTATTCAAACTTTAACACTCAAGCACCGTATATTAAACCGTTGAAACGTGTGAAATCAAAGCATTTCAATCAAACGTTGATTGTATTCAATGTGTGTGATGTATGTAAGTATATATGTATGTAAGTATATATGTATGTATGTATGTATGTATGTATGTATGTATGTATGTATGTATGTATGTATGTATGTATGTATGTATGTATGTATGTATGTATGTATGTATGTATGTATGTATGTATGTATGTATGTATGTATGTATGTATGTATGTATGTATGTATGTATGTATGTATGTATGTATGTATGTATGTATGTATGAATGTATATATGTATGTATGTATGTATGTTTGTATGCATGTATGTATGTATGTATGTATGTATGTATGTATGTATGTATGTATGTATGTATGTATGTATGTATGTATGTGTGTATGTATGTATGTATGTATGTATGTATGTATGTATGTATGTGTGTGTGTATGTCTGTATGTATGTATGTATGTATGTATGTATGTATGTATGTATGTATGTATGTATGTATGTATGTGTATGTGATGACAATTTGCAATTTTTAAATTTGCAATGAAATTCACGAAAAGTGAGAAACATTTCAATAGTCTGAAGTTTTTGAAGGCTCTTAGTGGAATACGAACTCTGAAATAAAAGAAAAGAAAAAAACTTTTACCTTACTAAATTCCACTATTTAATATTTATTCGCGACAGATACGTATACGCTTTGAAATAAGACACTGATGAAGCCTGCACGTCGTAGGCGAACTACGTATCTGTTGCAAATAAATATTAAATAGTGGGATTCAATCGAAAAGTTTTTTCTTTTCTTTGATTTCAGATTTCAATTGTCATTTTCTTCACTTGCTGTTACTCACAATTGTACAAGAAAAGCAAAAAGCGGAGAAAAGCAGTTAATTTAAGTATATAAGTATAGTAGTGTATAGGATCAAAATACTAGTGAGTTGATTTTTCCAAATAAATTTATACAAATTTCATACAAATTTTGCGTATTAATAGATGCTCTTTTCAATCCATAGATACTAGAGCTTAGAAATGTTATATGAAAAATAGGAAGTAAACGTTGCACGGTAGTAACTTTGTAAGATTTGTTTTCGTTAGTGACATTTTAAAAGACAGATGTCTTATGTCATGTATCATGTTTTAAAAAATAAATCAAAAATGACAAGCACTGGAAATCATATCGATCATATTTCTCATTCTCAAGCATGTTTATGGCGCAGTTTTTGCACTATTTTTCGACCTCATCTTGTTTTCCTAACCCTCTAACATTGTAAAAACGATGTGATCAAGTTAATGACTATCTTTTCATGAAAGTACATGCAAAAGAAGCTTAAGTTTTGATTTTCATGCAAAAATAATTCTCTGAAGGAGCGCCAGCTAAGAAAAAGTTCAATTTCTCTTTTTCATATCTAATGCTCTTTTCAGTTATTTTTTTCTAATTCAGATATATTGCAAAATTGAAGCCAAGCAAACTAAAAGTAAAATTTTGAGATTAATCATTTTGATGTAGATATCCTTTTCCTTCAAAAGCGAAGTATAATAATAATTTTTCTGAACTCTTGTTTTTCAAAGATGCTAACTTTTGAACGCATGGTATTATGTAATATCAAAATATCAAAAAAATCTACCCTTTGGGTTAAAACCACTCAAAAAAAAAATATCAAAAAATCTGGTATGAACGCATATTTCATATTGTCAGTTCAAAACAAGTTTCGTATGTGGCTCTGAAACCCGAAAGTTAAGGCCGACCGATTATAAAACTAAATAAGGTGTTCATCAAATAACATAAATGACGCTTACAAGTATTTACGCACCCATGGAAAGAAAATATAATTATTCCACGCAATACGTTGTGAATTTTACTGGCGAATAAGGATTTTGAGGAATACAGAACGGATATTCAAAAATATAGTCAAGTTAATTATAGATGTTCCTGAGAAATTAAATAATGATTGTTGTGGCAGTAGGAAGGCTAGGTCACGCCGCTAGGTGGATTAATTCGGGTTTTTTAATCAAAAATCGCCAATTAAAAGCTCATAAAAAATTGAAAAATGGAGATATCGAAAAACGGCTACGTAACAAGTTTCTTACAGCAATGGATTTCCCTGGAGGTGACTCCACAATATTTGCCGTAAGTTTTTAACGAGATCAGATATTAAAAAATCCTTTTAGCATGACATTTCTGAAGGTATAAGCGTCTCGAAAATGCAAAAAAATAAAATTCGATTTTTCCGACTTTCCAGAGTAGGGTCCCCCCTTAAGAAGTTGTGTACCGCAATCTTTTATCCAAACTGGGGGATTCAAGGATCGAACCAAACTGTAATAGAAGTATTACAACCGAATTCGAACCCACTACATCCTCATTTCCTCATTTCAAGGTGTACACAAAAAACTCGAGGTTTGTCTACCACCCTAATATGAAGAACACATCGTTCAGATTAGGCGAGTTCATTTTCAATCTGAATATTTAATCACTATTTATTTTCACATAGGGGAGGGTCGTCTACAGTGAGACACTTTTTCCAAAAATTTTTAAATTTGTTTGATGATAGCTATCAACTCTTCAATCCATTTGAAAGATATATCCTTCTAGATGTTTTACTCCTTTTGGTTAAATTAGTTACAACCACAAATGTGAAGGTGTCTTTTTGGCTCGCTGTTCCCCAGTAGGAGGGAAGAGCGAGACAACGGGTATTGCATACTGAGACACCTATTTGAAATCAATTTAAACCATATTTTTGGGTAATAAAGTATCGTTTAGAGGTTGTGCTGTTTATTATGTCTTTAAAGCATACATTATTGTTGAATATGATTGAAAATTCCGATTATTTTCACATATATATATTTATACTCGTATAAAACACAAATCCTGGACATCTGACTTTTAACTTTCAACACTTCAGAATTCAGTTGCAGTCAATCCCTATGGATTAATTTGCAATTGAACACAAAAAAAATTCAAAAAAATGCATGGCGGAAGTTATGTCTCAGTGTCACCCACCTCTCTGTGTCTCACCGTTGCCAATAGGTATGTTTTATGGAAATTAGTGAACTTGCGCAGTTAGCAAACATTCGATTGTAATATTTTTTCAAATGTTCACTCTTATTGCTATGTGATACCATGCAGTAATTTTAATTTTTATTTAATATGTATTTTGTTGTTGTAAATCACTTGATAATTGTTGTGTCCGGGGCCGATAGGATAGCGTTCGGGATCAAGATATATGAAAGCGTGTGTGTGCTATAGAAGTACATTTATTAACTAACTTACAAAATGGGGCTTATCTCTATTCTATTATAAGCTCGAGTAGCTCTGTGCCGTGTTACCAGAAAGGGATCCAATATCTCCCCCTTTAAGCCCAGAGTCCGGGATTATAACGATCCGGTTCTCTGCATTCACTTTCCGATCTCCGAGGAAGCGCCCGCTCATCAGATGTGTTCGGCGCATTTGCATTTGCAACATTTCCAGAGTCGACCGGTTGTGGTCGAATGTGAAAATCATCCAATAAGACATCTAAAGGAAGCGAGTTTCGTGCCACTGTTGGAGCTGCACCGCTACGACGCCGCAACTGGTTAACATGTGTCTTTAATGGTCGATGGTAATCTTCGATTTGAATGATGTAGTTCACCTTGCCTACACGTTCAATTATTTGTCCAGGGGCCCAACAGAAATCCTGCCGACGATACACGTGTGCCTAGACTAAATCGCCTACCACGAAACTGCGTTCTACGGTGCCGTGCTTTTTATTGAAATAAGCATTCTGTTTCTCGTTAGCGGGAGTGCTAACAATCGTTTCCTCAGAATAGCGTAATAAATCGAACGTGGTTCTCAGATGTCTACTCAGCATCACTTCTGCAGGCGTTTTCCCATCTGATGCTTGCGGATTAGGTGTCGTTCGGTAGGTTTGGAGGAACACCTGCAAACTTTCCTCTAAGTTCTCCCTCTCACTAATTTTCTTCACAGCTCGTTTTAGTGTGTCAACGAACCTTCCCGCTTGACCGTTTGAAGCAGGATAATATGGTGCAGATTTAATATGTGAAACTCCGTTTTGTTTAAGAAAATTTCCAAATTCTGCACTCGTAAATTGGGGTCCGTTGTCAGACACTAAAGTTTTCATGGAGCCAAACCGAGCGATGCATTGATGCAAAACGCTAATGGTTGTTCTTGTGGAAGTCGAAGACGTGATGAATATTTCGGGCCATTTCCAATGAGCGTCAACGACCACAAAAAAATATTTCCCAAAAGTAGGTCCTGCGTAATCGACGTGTACTCTTTCCCAAATTCCACTAGGGGTTGGTGCTTTCGTGGGAAGCTTTGCTACAGATACACACTTTTCACACGAACGGACGAGATCTTCGATGTCACGATCAATTCCAGGCCAGAACACGTAACTCCTCGCTATAGACTTCATACGCAGGATACCTGGGTGCGCTTTGTGGAATTGCTTAAGGATGCGGGAACGGAACCTTTCCGGGACAACAATGCGATCGGTAAATAAAACGCATCCTTTAACTACATTGAGAGCGAAACGCCGACAAAAAAAATGTTTCGCTTCTGGATCCAAAACTTTTACCTGTGCATCAGGCCAGCCATGACGATGATATTGCAAAATTGCTTGCAATGATTTCGATTGCGCTGTATCTTTTCGTATCATATCGTGGTAACTGGAATATTGCTAACCGTTGAATCAACAACTCCTTCCATTTCTTCTTCCAGTCGCAGTGAAGGAATGACATAATCCTCGTCGTGATGTTTTTTTTTGCATATCAAACGAGAAAGGACATCCGGGTATCCAAACTTTTCAGTCGCTACATATTCTATACGAAAATCATATGTTAGAAGAATTGTAGCTCATCTCTGCAGACGATTTGCTGAATGGACCGGTATTCCTTTGTGCGAACCAAATATAGAAAGAAGCGGCTTATGGTCCGTTTGAAGAGTGAAATGGCGTCCGAATATCATAGAATGAAATTTTGTGACACCAAATACCAAGGCAAGGGCCTCCTTTTCTATTTGCCCATAATTACGCTCCGTTGGCGTAAGTGATCGGCTCCTATGTTGTACCACTTTAACTGCGCCTGATGCCTGTATTCGAAGCGTCTGCTGCCACTATAATCTGGTGCCGGGGGTCAAAATGTGTCAACAGGAGATCCGATGTTAGAGTCGCTTTGAACTTTTCGAATGAACTCTGACACTCAGGAGTCCAATTCCATGCGGCATTCGACTTAAGAAGGCAATCCAACGGGTAACGCAACTGATGCATGCCCGATACAAACTTGGCGTAATAATTGATTGCGCCTAAAAACGATCGTAAAGTTAAACGTTGCCACCGGATGCACTTGTAGCCTTATGGTTTGTCGGTCTTGCTGTGGGAGAACCAAGTGCCTTCCAGTTTTCCCGACTTATCACAGTGATATCCGATGCAGTGTCCATTTGTAATTTAACTGGTTTTCCGTTGATGAGAACAGTAATAAACTTTCTGCGACGCTGCTGGTTAGTCGAAATTTCTTTTATGTTAGACCCCAGCTGTTTACCGGCGGAATGTTTCGATTTCGACACGAAAATGCAATACCCTTCTTTATGACCTCTCACCTTACAATCTTTACAGAAATGGTTTGAGAACGAGCACTCTTTGGTAAAGTGAGCACCACCACACAGCCAGCAAGGCGATTTTGGATTTTTCGTTCCATTCGGTTTATCCTTCCAGTGTTTTCCCGGGCTCATCTGACTGAGCTTCTGACTAAATCCAGTACCAGGCTTATTATTCACAGCGTGAATGGATGCTGTCGACGACTGATGTATATTCTCGATCAGCGCGGTGTCTGGTTTGAGATTTAACATCCGCTGACATTCAGTCGCAAGCGAATCTACCGGGAGTAAGTCTAGCTCCTCAGTTTCTAGTTTAGACAGCAATCTAGTCCGTAACTCGGAGTCTCTTGGCGAACGGAGGCCACAAACAAATACAAGAGCCTTGAATTCGTTTTCCTTGAGGCTGCTGCCAGCGTATGTGATGAAATCATCTGCTTCGTATACTGCAAACATTTGCAGCATTTATTGAACAGAGATGTACGATGAGAGAAAATTTCCTTAAGCTTCTTCACTGTGTCCTCAAAGGAAACTTCTTTAGGTTGGCGAGGCAAAATGAAGTTCACGTACCTGTTGTGTGCTGTCGTGTCAAGCTTACGGAGTAGCAAACGAACTTTTGAAAAATCGTCTAGTTTGTCTGCGTCTTGCGAAAATGTGTCCTCGTAGCGAGAGAACCACACATCGAACAAACAATCGTTAGTATCTGGATCATAATGAAACTCGTTCATAGTGTTCGCCAATGACTCGATGAGAAACTCCTTATTATCGGTGCCATTGTTCGTAAGCCGTGACGGTGCCATGATTGGCTTGGATGACATCGCTATCACAAGATCCTGCAGTTGTTGTTGGTGTAATTGAAGCGCTGCTATCTGCTCTTGCATACCTCTCGTCTGGGCCATCTGCTGTTGCTGGAGAACCTGGTTCTCTTTTGAAATCCCCGCTAGAGTGGCCAGAACGGTTTTCATATCCGTGTCTCCCATCTTCGAAGTGAGGTTAGCTTGGGTGAGGGCCGAGACAATGGATTATCACAAATCCGTACGAATAACGCGTATATTACTTAGTAAAATCGTTTACGCGCGCATGGTAAATGATTGCCACAGTCCTCATCGCCAAGAATGTTGTGTCCGGGGCCGATAGGATAGCGTTCGGGATCAAGATATACGAAAGCGCGTGTGTGCTATAGAAGTACATTTATTAACTAACTTACAAAATGGGGCTTATCTCTATTCTTTTATAAGCTCGAGTAGCTCTGTGCCGTGTTGCCAGAAAGGGATCCAATAATATTGATTGCAAAAGAATTTACTTTGACCCCCCCAAAACTGATTTCTATTGAAAAATATATTAAAAAATCAACAAATTTTTCTCAAACATACATTATGCGATGTAGGTTCACAAACTTCACTTTTCATGAAAATATCATGGATCTTGGGTGTTTTATGAGGTAACTATTCTCGTTTACTCACTGTTTCTGTTGTCTCACTGTTGAATACTCTCCCCTATGCGCAAGGTAGGCAGCCTATGAACTTGTGTTTTGATTTGACGTTTTAAAAACATTTCATATATGTGCGAATTCTGAACGTCCGGATTGTAGAAGGGGGAATTGTGTCGGCAGTTTCTAAGTAAGTTGCATATGAGCTACATTGCCAAAGCTGCTGAGCAAGAGGAAACGTATTTTTGCTATTTTCTTATTTGCCCGGTCAAGTGTGTATTACGCTAGATCAGCTCTTAATGTGAATCCATTCATATAACATAAAACGCACAAATTCAAGAAGATCATTCCAGTGCAGTGGTGGTGCACGGTATAAATTATCAATTTAGTGCTGAAGAAAGTAAAGTTTTATATTTTGTATTTACGGGGTGATATGTAGTGCTGCAATGCGGTAACGCTAAGAGTGCGCTAATCAAGTTAAACTCTTAATTCTCATTTTTTCCAGCGATTACTGATTTCCTACAAGGAGCCTTGCAGTCTAATGTTATGCCTCACTAGATAAAGAACATCCTAACGAACACGATGGTGTATAATAAGCACATGACTTTATCCTATCAACAATGTTAACAGCCATTTCATACTGAAATGCTCGAAGTTTGAGATTGTCTGAAATTTGAATCGGAAAGGTATTTTCTTTCAAGCAAGTTTAATTGGCCGTAAATCATAAAGTCTTTTTTATAAAAGACTCATTTTGAACGTTGAACTTTTACATAACAACACAAGGGGGTAGGGTTACCTGTGCACTAGTTGTACCGTTCTGATTCAAACTTAGAACACTTCACAATAAAATGCTCTCAGTATCGCCAATATGATAAAATATTATGCTTATTGTATACCACCGTGTTCGCTAGAATGTCCTCTGTCCGATGTTATGCAACAAGCATAACATTTTATCATATTAGCGATACTAAGAGCATTTTATTCTGAAGTGTTCGAAGTTTGAGACTGTTTTAAGTTTGAATCAGAACGGTACTATGATCTTGATATTACCGGAACTATCTTCACATTTAGAATAAGCTTATATTAAAAACTGTTTTTGGGGTCAGTCCCGGCGTAGTGGTTAGCATTCATGCCTCTCACGCCGAAAACCCGATTCCCAACCCCGCAGAAGTCACGAATGACATAAGCTGTTAAAGTGACTATAATCGAAAGAAAAAAAACTGTCTTGCGATTCTATCGAAGATCAGAAAAAATAAAGGAGAATAAAAACATAACTGAGAATAATAATTATTAACGATGACTGAAAAAATTGGACAATATTTAATATAATTTCCGAAAAAATTGTTGCCCTCCAATTTTCTAATTATTTTTTCGTTTATAATTCTCATAAGTTGTGCTTGCGCAAAAATTTCATAAAATTCTGGGACGCTTCGGGTATAAAAAGAGCAACACTGACTCAATATTTATAACTTTTTCCGTATGGACATGATTTTTGTTAGAAAAACTTTTTTGTCCTCAAATATGTTTATTTACTGATGTGTAACAGACATAACTATCTATCTTCAAAGAAAAAAAATCATCAATATTGGACAATCAATTTTAAGTGAAAAAGTTAATTTTATTTTTTTTTTCAGTATATTTTATTTTGTTGTTATTTTTTATTACCGGCACTTTAATTAGTTTTTTTATGAAAATTCATATTTTCTAGAAGACACCAATAAATGAATTTTTTGTAGATGTTATAATTTATTAAAAAAGAAAAAAAATTAAGCCGTTTCCAAAAGTTAGTCTATTTTGCCAAATAAAAACTAAGTATGCAAAGTTGCTTATTTACATTAACTCTTTACACACACAAAGTTTAATTGAATTCCGAGAGGGTGCAACCAACCTTATAGACGAGTTGGCGTGAAATCTGACTGTGGCTAATTGCCTAGGCAATTTATTATTTATCTATTTGACATCCTCAAACACTTTCTATTTGCCATGGTGCATTAGTGCCAATATCAATTTGCAATTGCATTGCCGAACTCCAATAACTGTTACTCTCAAATTAAAAACTGCGCTAGTATGCTATTGTCCAACGATCCGTTAAATTTTAGTGTTCCACAAAATAATTATGTTATATTGTTGATTTCAGCTTTATCTACGCTCTTCAAACATGCGAAAATAATAAAAGCACGTTTGCTTTAAATCCTTTTTACCTTTGTTTGCCTTCTCACTTGTTTAACAATTTAGGCACGAAAGCATAACATCATAAGTATTGTTTAAAAGAGAAGCCTAATTAAAAATGAAATAGACCAACAATTTTTTATGTTTCATAAATACATTTACCTTTCATAGTAAATAGTGAATTCAAGCGGTGATTATTAAAAAAACAATTTCAGCAAAGCTGTATATAAGTGTAATATAAACATTAGTAATACAGAGAAAATCTTTTTCACTATAATGCTGCTTTTCAGCTAAATTGTATCTAGGCACAATTCCGTCTAATTATGAGAAACGGTGCACCTTATTTTTAATATTTTTATCGTTTTACTAACTGAGTATATTGAGTAGTGTGAAATTTTAACTCCCTGACATATATTGGTTTTCACTAAACAAACAAACTAATTAATCAAACTTTATACCTCAGTAGCAGTAAAGCACATTAGGGTCCTCGCTCGAACATGGCGTTACTAATGATGATGCAAATCCGGAAGACTGGCCTATTGTAAACTTTTTCTTATTGAAATCGTAAACGGAACGCAACATTCTCATCGTGCGCAATCGGGTTTGTGAGTAAGGCAACCTCTGGGTAAATGATTTACTGTATAGCTACAACTTGAGCATTGGTAACGCAAAAATAACATTCGCTCGCATGATCCACTGGCTCACGCCAAATAGTTGGAATGCCAAAAGGCAATGACTTAAGATTGCAACCACTCAGTTTTAATTGATTGGATGAGCATGCGCTGCAGATTCTATGTAGTAGATAACTCAATTTTTCGTTGATTTGTTGGCTGGATACCGAAATAATTCTTGCATTCGCATTCAACATCAACGGAAATATCTCTTTCCATACTATTTAAAATTTATTTTACTCATATATAGTGAAAACGATCCTTGTATATAGTGGAAACGAAACGATCTTGTGCTACTTTTACAGTTGTAAGTTACATGCAAATTTACCATAAACTGAAATTAATAAGATTAATATAGCTTTAGCTGAATTTTTTGGAAAAATTGAACTGTACCTAGAAGACGCAAGAGCTCCACAGGAGCAGAACAGATTCCCTGAACTTTCTAGTTCTGAGTAGAAAAAGCGGAAAATGTCAGTTAAGATTTTGCCTAATCTGGTGTTTAACCCTTTGTCTGTACCTAGGGCTCAATTTGACCCCAGGCCACTTTAAGAAGCTATAACCTTTTTATTTTTCAATTATTTAATCTGCTTCTTTCACGACTAGGTGTGTCTACCTAAGATCTTTTATTATAGAAGTTATTTGATCAAAAAATTTCAAAAACTAACGTTTTTCTACAATTTTATTGAAAAACTGACATTGGGGTCAATTTGACCTCAATTATTTTACAAGGAGGGGTTTTAGTGAAAATAAATCGGAAAAATCGGATTTTTCAGATTTGTGACGTTTGTATTACGATCTTACATCTAGTCACTATTCTAAGCTGTGAAAAAAAATTAAAACCAATCGAGCACCAATGCCACCTAGCCATCATATTCTGAATCACACTATTATCCATAGGTTTTATCTGTCACAAGACAATGTTCGCTACAGATCTTGTCTGTTGATTATTCTCGCATTAACGCCACCTAGCGAGCAAATCATGTAAAATGCCGCACGTATCTTTGAAGAACTTAGGCCGTATGAATAAACGAGTTAGAGCAAATGCTCCCATACGATTTAAACGGGAAAAGCAAAGTAAACTGTTTTATTCATACGACCTCTTGTGTTCGCGTATATTTTTGAAAAAGGAAGGTCTAGATCACAATCTGAAAAACATCCGATTTTTCCGATTTATTTTTACTAAAACCCCTCCGTGTGAAAGGTCGGTCGCCAAGGTCGCCATCTATAATTTTATCATTTAGTCCTTTAAATTGTCTTTCTACAACATTTGTGAATTCAGAAATCGATCTATTTTTCGCTGAGATAAGGGGGCATCCATAAAGTACGTCGCGCTTATAGGGGGGAGGGGGGGTTGACCTAATCGTGACGATTTGTGACGTAGGGGGGAGGGGGGGTATGAAGTTATGTGACGTCACATGAAAAAAAATCATATGGAAAATTCATTCGGGAAATTATTATTTAGCCTTCATTTTAAGATACAACTATTGAAGGCTTCTATAAAATTAACGTACTGATGGATTTTAAAACAAATAGTAAAATTTTTTGAATGAACACTTTTTCATTTTTCTCATTTCTCATTTATTCTATGTAGTATGAACTCTCCATTAAGGCTTTACAGAATATGCAGTACACCGCTGAAGAGCTGCTTGAGTACCGTCCTGCCTAAAAGATTTTTGCAACCGCAAATAGCAGTCGCACAAACTCCTGAAGGGTTACTGGAAGCTGCCAGAGACCCATGGCAATGTTTTACCTTGATATTCGTGCTGAACTCAATCGAAGAACAAAAACTTATACCGAAGTTCCACGGCTGCTTTTAAGGTTTTTCGGTATAATTTATACTGCCCCTCACTCAAAAGCTCTCTGAAAGATAGAGTTTAAGCCACTTGCGGATTAAATTTCGCATCTAAGTTAGTGTTGAATGATTACACGATTGAAGAAATACACAAAATGACAAAATCCGTCAGAAAAGTTCTTCCAAGGTGTGTTGCTGCAAGACGTCAGCAGGAAGTCCTGATTCTTTCAACTAGATCAGACGAATTTGAGTGGATGAATGTAAAGGGCGTGGATATGCGCGAAACATTAATCGACGGCACATCAGCGACTTCTGAAGCCTATCCGATTGTAGCAATTGAAGATCATCTTCAAAATCCGTGAATCGATGACTTATAAGCTCGAAAATTTTCCTTTTTTTATTCGCTGAATTTCATTTGATAGCTTTAAATAAAAAGGTTGGAATGAATATTTTGAAAATGAATGAAAATTTTTTTGTTGTGAAGGGGGGGGGGGGGGTTTCCGTGACGTGACGTACTTTCTCAGGGGGGGTCACGAATGTGTGATGAAATGTGACAAGGGGGGGAGGGGGGGTTGATTTTGGTCAAAATTTGCGTGACGTACTAAATGGATGTCGCCTAACAACTTGAATTTAAGGAGCATATTGACCCCAGGCAGGGTCTGGCTAGTCCCAAATTAGTTTGGATGCACATTTAGTGGATCCGAGAGCCTGTAGTGTAGCCTAGCTCTCCATTGTTCCATCTACAGGGATACCTCGATATAAGACAATTTATAATTTCAAAAGTTGTCTTATATCGAAACATGATTTTTTTCAAAAAAAATTGCATTAGCGGGTGCTAATTTTTCTCTGTGTTGTGTGTTTACGTTTTTTGAACTATTTATTATTGTTTTAACTATTAGTTTTTTACAATTTTTAGGGTTATGTATTTTGAAATACGCGTGCAGGGCGCTATACCTCTGCATATTAGTGAGAATCTTTTCGTATGGTAATTTAGCATCGTTTGCTTTCGTGTCTCGCTCGTTGCATTTTTCCGACAGCGGTTGTTTTAGAACGCCATTTTGAATTCATTTGAGCACACTTAGCAATGGTGCGTTTACAAACCGGAACTTTTGATGAAATCTTATAAACGTGCATTTTAGTCGTAAAATCGGTTACCTAGGAACATCGCGCGTTATTTCTATCATATGATTATCAAATATCAAAAGCTTGACAGCTTTTATACAGCTCCCTAATAAAGTAGTCAGAGTTTTTAAGCAAGTTCTATGATCGAATGATGCAAAAAGGTATCTCGCGCAGTCAATGTTTTCGATTTAATTGCCAAAATAAACCCGTTTGTCTCAGAACAGCTATCGTGCATAGCAACAAATGTCTATCGGTATTTAATAAATGACCGCGAGCGATTTTGAACGAATCGAATATGTTGATAGCACATAACTTCCGGTGCGGTAAACTGATTTCTCATAGTTTTTTCCTATGTATGTCGGATCTCCACTACCTGTTTCGCAATGGCCACGTAACCAGAAACGACCTCAAATCGTACGTGAGCTCGAATGACAGTGATCGCACCAGCTGCCTCGGTAGATCCAGTTCAATTCCTTTCTACTAACAACTCCTTCCTGTGACACATGTGGATGATCCTCGGTCTCTAGTAACAGCAAGTGTCGGACTAACATTCCTTTCCCTCCCAAATTGACCTGCATGGGCGTGGCCAGCTTTGCTATTGATCATCACAAAGAATTAGATCACCAGAAAATGCACACTGAAAATGATCTGCTACTCCCAAGTGTCATTCTGATGGTTTTTCGTGTAATCTCAGTTGATCTAGATCAATCGCGGGCAACTCACGGGCGGTCAAACTATGCTATGCTATGCATTAGGGTTATGTATTTTGGAATAATGAACATCTTCATGGCGCCGATTTCGGAATGGAAAATTAGCTCTGGTATCGTTACCAGCTCTGTCAAAGGGATTTGTTCGATATAAGACAAAGATTGTCTTATATCGAATTGTCTTTTTTTCCTTGTTGGGGACCTTGGACCACTGCGACCAGTTTTTTGATCTATTGTGGTGATCGAATTGTCTTATATCGAGGTTGTTTAATAACGAGGCTGTCTTATATCGAGGTATCCCTGTAGTGCGATCGGTCTCAATTACACTATAAGGAATATCCATGTTAGACCGTGCCAGAGTTGCCAGAAGTGAAAACATATCTTCATTTAGAAGACATTTTTGTTACAGAAAAATGAAATGTCTTCACTTGAAGACATGTGAAGACATGTCTTCACCATGCAGTTTAAATGGACAGAAAGCCGAAGGAAGACAAATGAAGACATTTTTCCTTGGTTTGTGAAGACTTTTCAAAAAATCACCTGGCATCCCTGGACCGTGCCATCCAGTCAGAGATTGTCGTTACTAGGGGTGATAGTTTGAACTCTCTTAGTACGCGAATGTGATACCATTTGGTTTCCTTCAAGTATGTTACGACACCTTTGCAGTCTTAGTGCAATGAGTTCAGCTTTCTTCTTCATATTAAGTTGGAAAGGCAGCACACACAACATTACCTCCATGGCTGCTGTTGGTGTTGTGCGCATGGCGCTGGTCACTGACGAACATGCCAGGCATTGAAGTTGGTTTCTTTTATCTTGCGCTGTCACCTCGTTCACATTTAGCCACCATACCAGAGCGGCATAGGTTAACCTAGGCCGTGCAATAATGGTATCTGTCCAAACGGCTAGTTGAGGGTTCAGTCCCCAGCTTTTGTCAAACAGTGAATCTGCCCATAAATTCATAACAGTCCCATCTGACTTTTCACCACTTTTGAGATAAACCTGGGAATCATCTTTAAATTAACTGTTCTTTCAATATTTCAAACAAAAAAGTTATGTTTGTACCCAAGATGTTGAAAAAAATATCAAACTATGTCAGTCCCATATTACAAATAAACGCATAACAGTCACAGTAGTAAAAATATTGTTTCGAAAGAAACCCTTTTTGTAGCAGAAACTGTAATAATTTATTTATTAGTTTGACATCATTAATTTAATTCTGCAGTATACTCACAAGAAGTGGTTCTAGTAATCCTCTATCTTCTTTCGCTTTCCTCTATTACTTTACGCTATCACTAATCTATGAACAGCTTTGCTTAATTTCCAGGTTATGATTGGTTACGCAGGTAAGAAAGTTTCCTCTGGCTAACCTTCAATTGTACGGGAATTGCGTTAGGTCTATCTTTCTCTATCGGAAATACTATACCGCACTCTATTTATTCCTGGCTAATCAGTAAATTCTATTTTTTAAACTTTAATTCTTGTAGAACGTACTTGCTAGAATTATTTATCACTTTGTTTACACTCTTTTCCTTCCTCCGTACATGACATTGAACGTCAGACCAAGGGTCTGCCAGTCTGCTCACTTTGCAAACGTCAGGCCAGGGGTCTGTCAGCCAGCCTTCTTTACCAGGGGAGTGCCGTGTTGCAACACCCCCGCCCGTAACATCCAGTGTACTCCTGGTCGTTCTGGATTTACTGAATCTCCAACCCTGCCAAGCACGCCTCTGTACACTGCCCTCTGATCTATCCGCAGCCCTCATGTTCCCTTGCTGGATTCGTTCCTCGGTTCGTTTGATCACCGCCTCTGCTATGCTTCTCTTCCGCTGTTTGCTACACTTCTCCTTTCGGCGACCTACTTCGGAGGGTCCTAGGTTGTCGAAGCCTAAACAACTGACCGGCCGCGTCTTTGATTTTGCGCGTTTCTTGTCCATTCGTCTATCCTCGGTAGATTCTTGATGGACTGCTATCCTCGATTCATCAAGAGCGCAGCGGTTTTTAGGCAAATCATGAAGGTCTTCTTTGCTCATCTCCTGGTGGAAACCAATATAGCAGTCTGTATCGGCTAACGTGGAGCATTTGGGTCCGTACACAGTCCACCCTAGCTTGCATCGCACTGCGATTGGCTCATCAGCTTCACCAGCCTTCGTTTCTAAGGGGGCGAAAGAGTGAATGTTGTTGAGTCCGATCAGCAGTTTCGGTTTTCCGTCATACGACTCAATCGGCAGATCTCTCATGTGTTCGTAATGTGCAGCCAGCTCGCTTGAATCCAGTTTTTGGCACGGCAGCATCAGTTTCGCAACAGTACGAACGCTGTGTAATACCAGTTTGTTGTTCGCGTCCACTCCAACGCCGGACGCCCATAGATTCATTCGTCGAGATCCCTTTTCTTCGCGCGTGACGTCTGCTGTCCATCCAATCGTCAAACGCTCTTGCACTCCGACAATACCTAACCGATCTGCTAAGTTTTTCTCTACCAGTGTCACTGAAGCACCTTCGTCCAGGAATGCTAGCACCTTAATAGACTTATCGCCGCAATACAACTGCACCGGTATCATTCGGAACATGACCGACTCGCTTGACCGAATATGCGCACTAAATCCCGACACGTTTCCGATCGGGTGCAGCAGTGTATTATGCTGTTCGTTGCAATCTCGTACTCTTGAGCCAGCTGCTGGCAAGCCGCACTCTTACAGAACCACTTGGCTAACTTTGATACGTCTACTCCTCCTACACAGCGGGAATGAAACCATTTTTCACATCCGTTACATTCTACCATTTCTTCATTGATAGTTGACGGTCCACAAATTTCGCACGGCGTCGCAGTCAAGTTCATCTCTGTATCGTCAGCAGTAGATTCAGCATCGGAAGACGTATTTCGAGGTTGGATCGACATCTCTGTGTCCTATATGTGACACCTTCTTTTTGAGAATGTTTCGAAAGAAACCCTTTTTGTAGCAGACCTTTATTTTGTGTCGCTCAAACTGTAATAATTTATTTATTAGTTTGACATCATTAAGGGGAAACCGAAAATGGCTCAAAGATGGCTGGATAAATGGCTACCGTTCTATGCATGTATTGTTTTGTGCCTTAAAAATGCATATGTATTGGCAGAGCACGTAATCAGTGCTCCCCGTGCTGTTCGAATTTCCTAAATCTTGTCATTCCATTTATCGACCCGGTATATATCAACAAACGCTCAGCAAAACGTAATTACTAATGGAAAAAAATTCAACGGATCATATAGATCATTATGTGTTCAAAAAACGTATAATCTGGAATTGGTTAATAGATATTTGGTTGCGCACATATTTCGTTGCACTAGCGCTTTCCGAAAAAACAGCACCACGGTCTCAAAGTTTCGCCACATCAATGAGCTTTTAAAGAGCTTTCTGCTTTTGCCGCATCGATAAGCTTAGAGAATGTAAACAAGCTAACAGCTGACCAGCAATCAAAAACTCGCCTTCAATGCAAACGGATTAATAAGCCATCCTATTGAATGCATAGGTTCAATAGGATTACTGCTGCAAATCTTAGATGAATCGGAATGTCTTGATAAAGAAAATAAACCATTTTTCGGGATGTTCGCAGTCGGTGCGGTTGGCTGCGGATAAACTGTGTTTATGTTTGCATGCTCTGCCATTTGACATATATTACCAATACTAATGCAACATTCAAATAAACGTTTAGGTTTTTAACGAACACTTGGGATGTACAGTACAGTGTGTGTCGCTCTAACACAATAACGATAGCCACTTTCGGTGTCTCCTTAATCTAATTCTGCAGTATACTCACAAGAAGTGGTTCTAGTAATCCTCTATCTTCCTTCGCTTTCCTCTATTACTTTACGCTATCACTAATCTATGAACAGCTTTGCTTAATTTCCAGGTTATGATTGGTTACACAGTTAAGAAAGTTTCCTCTGGCTAACCTTCAATTGTACGGCAATTGCGTTAGGTCTATCTTTCTCTATCGGAAACACTATACCGCACTCTATTTATTCCTGGCTAATCAGTAAATTCTATTTGTTAAACTTTAATTCTTGTAGAACGTACTTGCTAGAATTATTTATCACTTTGTTTACACTCTTTTCCTTCCTCCGTACATGACATTGAACGTCAGACCAAGGGTCTGTCAGTCTGCTCACTTTGCAAACGTCAGGCCAGGGGTCTGTCAGCCAGCCTTCTTTACCAGGGGAGTGCCGTGTTGCAACAAATATATCAATAAGCATCTGTTTTTGGGAAATGCCTGGACCGATTCGCCTGTAGCAACTACCAAACGGAAGATTTTATGGCCTAGAAGAACACTATTGAGGAGAATTTGGATCGGATGTACGATTCCGAAGTTCCGGAATATATGGGACTTGAACATCGAAGCACCTTGAATCACAACAAACCCATCATGTGACACCTATAAATACACGGATTTGCAAATCTAGACTATTGGTAGTCGTATAAAGTGTTCAAGACGCCATTGGCCACATCTAAACATGTCCGTTAATGTTCTGGATTCCTCTACGTGAATCAGTTTCTGAATTTAACTAAAATACAACATGTGACATCACTAGGTCGGTACTCGAAATTGCAAAACTAGTCTGAAATAGTTCATTTGTTGTCACATATAGTGTCCAGGTTCACATTGGTCATACTCGGACATGTTCTGGGAGTGTTCCGGACACACAGAAAAGCGACCAGCTTCTGAGTCAAACAAACCCCATCATGCAACCTCGCTATAAACTCAATGTAACAAATTACAATAAAAAGGAGAAAAAGCCAGGAAGAGATTTGAGTCAAAAAGGACATTTTGAACAATTGAATTGAACGAGCACGTGAATTATCAAAACAACGACACGTGGTCTTGAAAATACTGCCGAGTCACCGACAATGCAAGGATCAAGGCATGCTGTGCCTGTGCCTGTTATGCGTTTATTATTGCTTATTCAAGCACTAATAAACGCATATCAGTAACTTCACGGAGCGAAAAAGCTCCAGTTTGTTTCAAACAAAATGATTGTTGATTTAAACCTCAATAAAAGATTTTTATAACAACCTGAAAATATTGTTGTTTCAAAACGAGATTCTGTTTGAATCAAGAAAATAACAGTTTTGAATTAAAAGTAAAGAAATTTCAAATTTGAACTTAACATTGATATAACAATAAATATTTTCATTTCAATCATACATTTCAGTTTGAAACAAAACAAAATTTTTGTTTGTGCGTAAAACAACCATAAATATGGTTGAAACTACATTTTTATTCTCCGTGTTCGGCAGTTTTTCTAAGTTTTGTAACAAATTTTAGGTCACTTGTGCGCAAATTGTTTGTAAAAGTATTCTGTTATGTACATTCAAGTGATTTTATGAAGATTTAGATGATTTGTTTCCAAAATCGATTCAATATTAAAGAAAAATTGTCGTGGCTTCAACAGCGTTTTTCGTAGTTGCACGATTTTGCAGATGTGACTGTCTTCCATTTATGGGCAGTGAACTTCATGCTCAGTTGGCCGAAGTTGCTTTCTTAACAAAACAGTCTAGCTGAGGAGTCCAGTCAATTTTTTGATCCAAGATAATACCCAGATGTTCAAGCTTATTACTGAAGTTTAGACTGACGCAATTCAGTGTAGGGGAAGTAATAGTATGTCTTCTCCGCCTGGTAAATTGTATCACAACTGTTTTGGTGGGACTTATATTAAGCCCCTCTTGTAAACACCACGAAGTAGTGGTATTTAGATTTCCTTATATACGACTAGACAGCACATTTACCAAATTTACCTTTTACAAATTTACATTTACCTTTGACAATCAGTACTACGTCGTTGGCGTACGCAAGAACCTCATAACCATGTGATAGCTTGTGACAAGTGCGTCAACCACTACTGTGCAAAGGTTCAAAGAAGCTGAGTGACCAGATGATTGAAGCCCTCGTAAAAAGTCTGCATGCAAGTAGAACCAAGTCATTTGACACATTGCGTGATGACTCATCGCGCTGCTACCCATCGACGTCGCTTCCAGTAGTCTCTGTCGAACCAGGGAAACCCATCTCCGATGGTGTTAACCATTTGCATTACAAATTTTTCTAGTGCTTCTCAAATATTTCGAGATTTGCACTAGCCAGCGAACACCAGAGATATGGAATCCAGATTACCCGGGAGTAGTGGTAGTTTAGTTTAGTTTAGTTTATTTATTTCGTCAACCGATGTAGACTAGTATAATATATACAATTTTCTCATATAAAAGTCTTATAATTAAATGAAGATTAAAAAGTGTACTTATTCTTTTGTATCGTTCGCTACGCGTTACGATTACGTGTTGACTGAAAGTGATGTTTAAGTCTGTTTAAGGGTGCACTGGTAGGTTTATCGGAACTATCCGAAATTCCGATATGGCGGTGTAATCCGAAATTGGCCGAGATATATTTTCCGAAATAAATAGTCGTAGTTTTAACCAAACACCAACTAACGACTAATAACTTTATTTTTAATAATTAATTATAATAATAGAGGATACAAAAAATGTGCTATCGTAGATCACTTGATTCGAGATATAACAATGATGATAATTTTTTTCAAAATGGATGTAAATTTACTACTTATATAGTAGCCTAAAGCGACGCCTATCGAGCGCGGGAAAATCAAAAAGCCTAATCGTTGAACGGTTAATGCTGATAACGCTCTACTGATAACGAGGGTCATGCGGATAGTAAAGTTACAATCGAACATTCCGACCCCTGCTGAAATTGCAAATTTCTGAAATACTATTAAATTTGTGGAACTCCATCCTCTGTCACTGTTGCAACCGGTAACAGACAAATTTTTTCCACTGGTCGCTGAAAAACTCCCTTTGCCGTCTTGAGTGTAACTACTCTCACGACTCCGTCAGCTCCTGGATGAGTGTGTTGGATGCGCCCCATGCGCCATCGAATCGGAGGCACATTATCTTCTTGAATAACTACTAGTTTACCTGGTTCAACTGCTACAGGTGGTTGCCAACGTTTGGATCGCCCTTGAAGTTGAGTTAAATATTCGACACGCCATCTTCGCCAGAAATCTTGCACCTTCTTCTGCACTGCCTGCCAATGGTTGAGCCTATTCGCTGGTACATTAGTAAAATCCGTATCCGGAACCGCTTGGAGAGAATCACCCACTAGAAAGTGTCCCGGAGTTAGTGGTTCTAGATCATTAGGGTCGTCTGTCAGCTGCGTTAAGGGTCGAGAGTTGAGACAGGCTTCCACCTGGGTCAAAGTTGTAAGCATGTCCTCGTACGAAACAGGTATCTCCCCTAATACTCTTAGCAGATGATGTTTTGCCGAACGCACAGCTGCCTCCCACAATCCTCCGAAGTGGGGTGCACCTGGCGGAATAAAGTGCCATTGGATGTTGTCCTTGGCACACTCCCTTGCCACCACGTTGTGATGATGTTTACTTTTGAGATTTTCCATAAGCTCCTTTAGCTGATTCCTGGCCCCAACAAAGTTAGTTCCATTATCAGAGTGGATACTGGAACAGAAACCGCGCCTTGCCACAAACCTACGCAGCGCTTGAATGAAACATGCCGTAGATAAGTTTCCGACCAGCTCCAAGTGCACGGCCTTTGTGGTAAAGCAGACGAACACGGACACGTATGCCTTCACTGCCGTTCGACGATAGCCCGAACGAATGTATATTGGGCCAAAGTAATCAACGCCAGTTGTCGAAAACGCTTTAGCTGCTGTAACACGAGAAGCCGGAAGTTCTGCCATAAACTGACGCATAGTTGCAGGTTTTACACGACTGCATCGCAGACACTGATGGATTATTTGTTTTGCTAAGCTCCGTCCTCCGAGCGGCCAGAATTTTTGCCTAACGCTGCTTAACATTAGTTGAGGTCCTGCATGGAGCAATTTTAAATGATAGTGTTTCAGCAATAATTTAGTTAAATGATGACGTGCAGGCAGCACCATAGGATGCCTTGCCTCCTCTGACTCCTGCGATCTTCCCAACCTTCCTCCTAAACGAATAACACCATCGTGTGAAAGCACCGGATAAAACCAACGAAGCGGCAAGTGCCTGGGAATGGCTTTACCCTGAGACAACGCTCGATATTCCTTACTGAAAGCTTCTTGTTGAACGAGTCGAGTCACTGTCAACTCTGCCGTACGTAATTCTGGTGCCGTTAATGCTGTTATTGGCCCCGGCACGGATTGGCCAATTTGAAGCTTGACCCGAAAATTTTTAATAAACCGCTGGCAATATGCTGTTTGCCGAATCAATGTCATATACTCGGAGAAACGCGCAAAATACCAATCGTTGAAACCTAAGTTGCAAGCGCCAACTGCCCCAACTCCTGATCTGCTTCTGTTGAATCTGTAATTTCATGTTGTACTGGCCATTTATCAATACTGAAAGCCAGCCACTCAGGACCTTCCCACCAAACGCGATTTTCAATTATACTTTCCGGAAATATACCGCGTGACGTCATATCCGCAGGATTTTGTGTACCTGGAACATGTTTCCAAAGGCAACGTTCCGTGATATTTTGTATTTTTGCCACTCGATTGGCAACAAATGTCGTCCATATAGTCGGTAAAGCCTGTAACCAGCGCAGCACTGTTGTCGAGTCCGTCCAAAAATAAACATCCCCTTCAATGTCGATAGCCTCCTTCACCTTGACGAACAGTTCTGCTGCCATTAGTGCACCACAAAGCTCGAGCCGCGGGATGGACTGAGTCTTCAATGGGGCCACTCGTGACTTGGAAGAGAGTAGCGCTACCTTAACATGACTAGCCGAATTCTAGGATTTTATATATAAATTTGCCCCGTAAGCCTTTCCTGAGGCATCCGAGAAGCAATGGACCTCCATGCCCACCGACCCAGGAATAATAATCATTCTTTCTACCCGTAGCTGTTTAAGTATTGGAAGCTGCTCGTGAAATGTGCGCCATTCATTTTCTACTCTTGTTGGCAGAACCGAATCCCAATCCAATTTCTCTTGGTTGTCGTCTTCCAATTGCCATAGCGTTTGCATAAATATTTTTGCTGTTGTTATAACCGCTCCTATCAGACCTAAAGGATCAAACAGCATCGCTATATAAGATAATACCTTCCGCTTGGTTAGCTCTTGATCGTTTGAGATAGATGGGATTTGCAACTGCAGGGCAAATGCGTCTGTTTGGGGATACCATGTCAAGCCTAATGTTTTAACCGATGGATCACGATCAAGTTTAATGCCTTCTGCCACTGAATCTGCCAAATCCTCTGGTTTTAGTTCCTCTAACACCGAAGCATAGTTCGAAGACCATTTTCGAAGCCGCATACCACCAGATTGCAATAGCTCATCAAGCTGACATCGTAGCTCTTTTGCTTGTTCAGCATCATCGGTGCCAGTAATAACATCATCGACATAGAAATCCTTCATAACCGCCGCCGCTGCCAGTGGGAATCGTTTACCTTCATCCAGTGCCAATTGCTTTAATGTCCTTGTTGCAAGGAAGGGGGCCGGTTTCGTCCCGTATGTTACTGTAGAAAGTTCGTATGTTGCCGGTGGCGAGTCAGTAGTTGAACGCCACAAAATGCTCTGCAGTGGGGCATCCGTCTTGTCAATGGTAATTTGACGGAACATTTTTTCCACATCCGCAACTAATAGTACCAACCGAGTTCTGCACCGCAGGATTATACTTCGCAAGTCCTCCTGTACTACAGGTCCAGCTAATAGGGCGTCATTGAGAGAAACACCCGAAGATGATTTACAAGATGCATCGAAAACCACCCTTACACGCGTCGTGCTACTAGAATCTTTCAACACTGGATGGTGAGGCAGATAGAAACGTTGTATCTTCGTAACATCCTCATCAGGCACTCTCCGCATATGTCCCAACTGTTCATATTCCAGCATAAAGTTATGGTACTGCCTCTTTAGCTCCGGATCTCTTTCTAATCGCCTCTCCATTTGATGAAATCTATAACAGGCAATGTTCTGCGTATGCCCCAGCTGTTGTAAGATTGCCTCGTCTTTCGGAAGCGAGACGCTATAGCGGCCAGCAGCATCTCTTTTGAAAGTTTGTTGAAAATGCTCTTCGCATCGAAGCTCTCCCGGTGAGAATTTATTGTCTAAGCCGATCTCCTCACTCTGCCAGAACCGTGTTAGTAACTCTTCTAGTTTATTGGTAACTGCCACGTTACAACTAACCGCTGCTGTATTATGCACAACTGGGTATTTTCCACTTGCAACCCAGCCAAAAACCGAATCGACAAACAAAGGCATATCTTTCCCAAGAGGTATACGCCTTCCAGTGCGAAAGAAGTCAAAAAATGATCCTCCACCAAGAATCAAATCCACTTTATGAGACTCAAACAGTGACGGATCGGCTAGCTGTATTCCCTCCGGTAAGTTCCAATTGTTTGCAGTAGGAGATAAACCTGGTATTGTAGTAGACAAACAAGGATGAATGTTGAGTTCCACCGGTATTTGGTAATTAGTGACGCGCGATTTAATTGTTACATTTACGAAGTTCGTAATTTTTTCCACCTTTCCATTGACTCCAATAATATCCATATCCGTAGACTGCCTTTTCGATTTAAGCAGCTGACTAAACCTTTTAGAAACGAGATCACATTGACAAGCACAATCCAATAGGGCTCTTGCTAAATGATGACTACCAGATTCGTCTTGTACGACCACCACAGCCGTTAATAAAAGAACACCTGTCGCTGGAACCTTAATCGAGCTGTCGCTCGTCACCTGAGCAGCTGCAGCATGTACCGTGTTGTTACTGGTAGCCGCCGCCTCTGCGTCTGCACTCCTTGTAGCTGTATCCCTTGAAGTATCAGTTGACCCAATTGGTTTACCGTTTTCCTTGAAACATACCAAAGAATGATGCTTGCCCCTACAGTGCCGGCATACATATTTAGAAGAACAGTCCTTGGCTTGATGTCCACGTCTGAAGCAATTACGGCATAATGAATTGGTTCGTAACAGATTGTCTCTTTCTTGGACTTGCATATTCTTAAATACAGGGCACAAATACAATGGATGATTGTCCGAACAGCTTAAACATCGTTTGGAAGACGCAGTATTCAATACAACGTTGCACGATTTAGTCGTCGGAAGAAGCTTTCTTTTGTTTGGTTGGCTGCATTCTGCCTTAGTGCAATCTGGTTTAGTTGATATTGCCTCTAACATGTGAATTCTTCTGCGCATAAAGCCAGTCAGGTCCTTAATTGTGTCGTGTTCTTTCGACGATGAAAAGTCCTCCCAACTTCTCCGTGAGGCACTGTCGAGACGAGAACTCAGCATATGTAGTAAGAGTAAATCTTTATAATCTCCTTGTTGATCAATAGTATGGTCTAACGATTTCACGGTTGCTTCAAACGATTCCAAAAGAGAGTGCATTTCCTCGGCAGACTCTCGTCGTATGGATGGCAACTCGAACAAAGCTTGGACGTTTTTCTTCTTTAAAATCTTAGTATTCGAATAGCGCTGGACCAGCATATCCCAAGCAACCATATAGTTTGTCTTGGTAAGCGGAAGAGTGTTGATTAAATTGAGTGCCTCTCCTTCCAATTGACTTCTCAAGTAATGAAATTTTTCAACTTCTGGGAGATCAGGCTGCAAATGAATAAGCGACATATATAGATCGCGGAAATTAAGCCATTCCTCGATTTTTCCCCCAAATTTTGGTAAACTTATTTGTGGTAATTTGGCGTGTGTCGTGAGTGGTTCGGTGGGCCGTACAGATTGATTTAATGGTGCAGCTTCGGGATCGTTTTTCAGTCGATCGATGAGAAACGCCTTCAACTCGAAGAATCTATTTTCAAAGTCCACTCTTTCTTTTACCGGTGATTCCACATCTACATTCTCTTCGTGGCATTCGATTTCGTCGATCGTATCATTCATCTTGTCCCATAGTAATTCTAGCCGTTCCAAACGTACCGAAAATTCGCTGGCCTTGGTGGCTTCCGAGCACTCCTTTATGAAGTTATGCACATTGTTGAATGATGTCTGCAATCCTTTCAGCTTCTTCTGAAGAGCGTTGAGGGTAGGAGGTTTCCCTTTCGACGTTGTAGCAGGCGGCATGGTACCAAAAAAATAAGACCACAGTAGCGCAACCTCAGAATATTAAATATATAGGAGAGCCAATTACCTTCTGGCTCTTAATAAAGAGCCTTGTATTATTTATTATTTTATCTGTAAGCGCCTAGGTTAGATTCCCTTTCTAACACTGTTAAAGCTTGGATGTAGGATGCTGGATACTGGATGCTCAGCGACCAAACGTCGCTCTCGAATGGAATGCAGCAATCAAACCGAATATGTTTGTTACAGATGTTTGTGGTGTTAACCAAGCCAAATTGACGAGACCAGATAATTTTCGTCAATGAATCAAGTGACCGTTGTTCCTCTCCGACCGTAGTTCCTCAAACGAAGTCGCAAAGTCCGTATGCGTTGTATATGGAAATGAAGACCGAGTACAGCACAAATCTTTCAGATAAATTTTGTTGGACAGCCACTAACCTGTTACATAAAAAATTGATGCCTTGTATTTTATGACGCTCAAAGCGAATCCACAGCAATGGCGGTAAACCGGTCGTGTATCGAAGCTTCCGCACTTCGATAAAACCAGGAGAACGAATATTACGTCGAATAAATGTTCCTCAATCCGAAAATTAGCGGCTGGTTCCTCGGATCACCTTCCTTTGGTGATCCGGCTCGAAGGACCAGCTGTTCAAGGGTGCACTGGTAGGTTTATCGGAACTATCCGAAATTCCGATATGGCGGTGTAATCCGAAATTGGCCGAGATATATTTTCCGAAATAAATAGTCGTAGTTTTAACCAAACACCAACTAACGACTAATAACTTTATTTTTAATAATTAATTATAATAATAGAGGATACAAAAAATGTGCTATCGTAGATCACTTGATTCGAGATATAACAATGATGATAATTTTTTTCAAAATGGATGTAAATTTACTACTTATATAGTAGCCTAAAGCGACGCCTATCGAGCGCGGGAAAATCAAAAAGCCTAATCGTTGAACGGTTAATGCTGATAACGCTCTACTGATAACGAGGGTCATGCGGATAGTAAAGTTACAATCGAACAAAGTCTATGCCGAGACATTGTAAAGTCAATGGTTTCGCAGTATTGATTGTACGAGGCCATCATACGATTTAATGGACCGAATTTTGCATAATTTGTGCGATAATGGCTTATGGCAAATAAATTTCGATTACGAAGTTGCCGAGTAGGTGTATAAAAGTTCAGTTTTGATAAAAGTGTTGCTGAGTCAATATGCTGCGAAACGATATCGTTTACAAATAAGACCATTGCATATTTACGACGCTCTTTTAATGATTGTATATTTATAAGCATGCAGCGTGCTTCGTATGATGGAAGAGGAAATGTTGTCCAACCTAATTTACGAAGGGCATATAAGAGAAATTGTTTTTGTACTGATTCTATTCTCTCTTCGTGCGTGATGGAAAACGGTGACCATACAATGCTGCAGTATTCCAGTATTGACCTTACATAGGCAATGTATAATGTTTTGATTGTGTATGGATCCAAAAAATTGTAGCTAAAACGTTTAATGAAACCTAGCATGTTATTTGCCTTGTGTATTATTGCGTTATAATGGTCGATAAAATTTAGCTTGGAGTCTAAGATAATTCCTAAATCCCTAACTTTTTCACATTTTTCTACTGTTTGATTTCCTAATCTGATTGAGAGTTCTGGTGTAGTTCTTTTTCTGGTAAATGTTATTAGATTGCATTTTTTTACATTGAGTTCTAATAGGATTTTTTTACACCATGTGTAGAATATGTGTATTTCATTCTGGAATACATTGATGTCTTCTTCATTTTTTACTTCCAAAAAGAGCTTCATGTCATCGGCATATATTAGCACTTTAAGTTTCTTGAGAATGAAGGAAATGTCGTTTACATACAAAATGAAAAGAAGAGGTCCCAAATGAGAGTCTTGAGGGACCCCAGAAGTGACTTGAATTGGATTCGAGTTCTTTCCGTTAAATTTAATTATTTGTTGGCGATTAGATAAATACGATTCAAGCCATTTCAGGAGCCCTGGTTGAATTCCAATTTTTTGCAATTTGAAAAGCAGCATTGGTATGTCAATGCGATCAAATGCTTTGCTAAAGTCCGTATAAAGTGCTTCTACATGGTTTCCATTATCCATTCCATTCAATGAATAGTCAATAAATTCCACTAAATTTGTCGTAGTCGAGCGTCCTTTGAAAAGCTCAAAAGTTATAAAAGTCTTTGTCAAGCTCCTACCAACAAAACACATAAAAGTTTGTTCCAATACGTTGTGTAGTTTCTGAGAAAAAGGTACATAAAGTTTGAAAATCGTGTTTTTTCAAGAGCGGCGTTTTATTCCGTCGAGGTTGTTCTACGCCGCACTGAAATGCTTTTGTGTATAATCGTTTTTCGGCCACTTCCCGTGGTCGGATCATTACAAAATTAGTATCAGAATAAGCGGAAAATACTGCAGGATCAAAATCTGAAATAAAAAATAATGAAATTTTCAAAAGTTTTAGTCGTTTATGTCCCCTTAAAACAATGCGATCCAGCTATTGATTATTTTTTCATGAAAGTACATTCAAAAGAAATTGAAATTTTGATTTTCATGCAAAAATAATTATCTGAAGGAGCGCCTTTTCTCGTCTACAGACGGCCTTACCCGTTAGAGGGATAATCACAATCATATTATGTCCCAAAACTAGACTAGATTGGTGAAAAGAAAATGGAAATCTATCGAGGAACAACCAAATTATAACTATTTCCGTGAAATCAGTGCCAACAACATTTATCGCACATGACAGTTATTTCGTTCAGTTTTATAACAGTTCGACAGTTATTCGGCTCTTCAGTTTTTCTATATTTTTGGATTTTTTTTTTCATGTGTGGACTCATTACTGCGACCAGTATAGTTGATCTATTGTAATATCGCCCGGGTGTTTGCTGTATGACCTGCACTGCATTTCTTTTTGCTATAATCGCTATTGAATGAGCGATATGCTTATTTTAAATTGTATGCGTGCTTGCGTGTATTGGGGTTTACCCTTCCTTCAATGCTTGATCTACTTTACCCACTTATTCCGCGCTGCCAGCACTATCCCATATTATAGCCGTCCCTGGCGAGGACTCATTCGTACCTCTGACCAGTACACTTAACTATAGGAGGGACATTTGCACTGTCAAGAGGCTTCAGAGGGTAAATATAGAATTCAGCACGAAGGAAGGGTAAATGGAGGGGCCTGAGAATAAACCCATGCTAAAGTCACTTGACATCGAATGGTTTGATTCTACTAAGATTCGAACCCACGACCACTCGCTTGTCAAAGCAGACTCGGTAACCTTGCGGCTACGGAGCCCCCCATATTTTTGGATTGTAAAATACCCGGTTTTGTTGTAAAATTTGCTCAACGCGCTTAGTAGTTATCCCCAGTACTACAATATTGTGGAATAATAGTGATTTGTGCATTCATCTGATTTTGCAAAGGATTATTTATCTCAAACCGCTAGCTGTTTTGTTCTGGAATCGCGTTTCATAAACCGACAGCACCAGCTCCTTCGTCAAGTTTTTGACATTGCCTTGAGTGTATCTTCGCTACGAATCAACACACACAACGTGATGGAGAAAAAACAGTGCTGCGAATGCAATACCGAAATAAACGATTTAGAACCATTGCGTTGTGGTTTTTGCGAGGCCTATATGCATATAGGCCAGCAGTGCTGCAGCATTAATGTCCGTGGATTAAAAGATGCCCTCTCTCAAGGAAAGGTTTTGATACTGTGTTCTGCATGCAGAGCTGAACTGAATAATCGCAGCGTGAAAACGTATATTGCTGAAACAAATTGTCAACCTACCGCTCCATCTGTTCTATCTGCGCAATGCGAACAATTGTGTGAAATCGTCCAAACACTAAGCACAAAAATCGACAGCATCTCATTGAATCCAATGATGCCACTTGCTCCACCACAAAACTGCGACACACCAACCTGGCCTGTGCGTGGTGCTAAACGTCGTCGCGAAGAGCCTCTGCCTTCCAATGCGGTGGCTACTGATCGTGGAACAAAAGACATTTCACTAAATGATCTTTCGATTGCTTCCATTCTGCCCAATACTGCGCCAGCTAGATTTTGGCTGTATCTTTCTGGATTAAATCCGTTAGCCAATAACAGCGACGTGCAAAAAATCGTCTCCCAATGTTTAAATGTTCCCGACACCGTCGAAGTAATACGACTAGTACCCAAGGACAAGGATATTAACCAATTGTCCTTCGTATCGTATAAAGTTGGGCTTGATGCTGCGCTGAAAAGTCAAGCTTTGGATCCCTCGTCTTGGCCGGCTGGCGTGTTGTTTAGAGAATTCGTAAACCAACCAAAAAACTTCAGCCGACCATCCATATCAATGGAAAGAGAGAGAATGTAAATCCAAGGCGATTTTTGTTGGACGATGGGAGCCCCAGGGTTCCCATCAGAGGCGAGTATTTATGCGTACATTCTAATTTTCCTGCCCTCAGTGATTCCGTATTGCAGCGTGATGTGAATGATGGAACTGACATAACTTTCTACCTCCAAAATGTGCGCGGATTGAGGACCAAAATTGACGAATTTTTCCTGACGACTCAAGAGTGCGATTTTGACATAATATTTTTAACCGAGACCGGACTAGACGACCGCATCGACTCGCTGCAATTATTTGGTACGTCTTATAATGTTTTCCGCTGTGACCGTAATCCACGCAACAGCAATAAATCCAGCTTCGGAGGTGTTCTTATTGCCGTCGCACAGCGTTACCCTAGCTCGATGGTAGAAACCTCAAACAGCACTCACATAGAGCAAGTTTGTGTGAATGCTACTGTCCGTGGTAATCAATTGTCGCTCTGCTGCTCGTACGTTCCACCGGATAGAGCAAGAGACATCGATGTTATTGAAAGTCATATCTCATCGGTTTGTGAGCTGTGGGACAAATGCTCTGATGGTGACTCGTTACTGGTGTGTGGTGATTTTAACCAACCTCGTATTGAATGGGGATCGGATGGGATGTATCGAAATGTATCCACTGCTCAGTTGCCTGGTGCTAGTGCGGCTTTGATTGACGGCATGAACTTTTTGAATCTCACTCAAGTCAATACACATCAAAACCATCTTGTGCCGCCCCGTTGCTTCCTGTCGACCCTCACCATCCACCACTTGTAATATCGCTGCCGGCTGGTGACAATGGTATCGATCCGGTTTTGATTGATGAACCAAAAAAATTGAATTTTCGTAAGATCGATTTTTCTGCACTGGAACAGTTTTTACTTTCTATCGATTGGAGTACCTTACTTGCGTGTGTCGATGTTGATGAGATGGCTCTGCAGTTTTGTGATATTATATCGCAATGGATGGATTCGAACGTACCTCTCGTGAAGCGACCGGCTACGCCTGCGTGGGGCACCCCGCATCTTAGACAATTGAAAAGGCAGCGCAACCGAGCACAACGTGCATATCGTAGATATAAAACAATAATAACTCAACGTGATTTTAAACAGTCTAGTGACGAATACCGTCGTCTCAACGCCGCTCTATATAAATCTTATGTATTACGTGTGCAAACTGACCTCCGGAAAAAACCGAAAACGTTTTGGAATTTCGTCAATTCGAAAAGAAAAAGTTCTTCTATTCCCTCCCGTGTGTACCTTGATGGAATTGAATCTACAACCGTTCCTGACTCCTGTGAGCAGTTTGCAAAGTTTTTTACGTCTGTATTCGCCGATAAGACTGCTTCTGATCTGGACGCACAAATCGCTGCATCATATGTTCCAGCTGATTTGATCGACTTGAGCGTGTTTGAGATCAATAAGGCGACATCCATTTAGTACGTCACGCAAATTTTGACCAAAATCAAACCCCCCTCCCCTCCTTGTCACATTTCGTCACACATTCGGTGACCCCCCTGAGAAAGTACGTCACGTCACGGTAACCCCCCCCCCCTTCACAACAAAAAAAATAGATATTCATTTCAACCTTTTTATTTAAAGTTATCAAATGAATTTCAGCAAATAAAATAAGGAAAATTTTCGAGCTTATAAGTCATCGATTCACGGATTTTGAAGATGATCAGAAGTCGCTGATGTGAAGTCGATTAATGTTTCGCACATATCCACGTCCTTGACATCCATCCACTCAAATTCGTCTAATCTAGTTGAAAGAATCAGGACTTCCTGCTGACGTCTTGCAGCAACACGCATTGGAAGATTTTGTCATTTTGTGTATTCATTCAATCGTGCAATCATTCAACACTACGTTAGATGCGAAATTTAGTCCGCAAGTGGCATAAATTCTATTCTTCAGATAGCTTTTGAGTGAGGGGCAGTATAAATTATACCGAAAAACCTTAAAAGCAGCCGTGGAACTTCGGTATGAGTTTATTTTGATCGATTGAGTTTAGCACGAATATCAAGGGAAAACATTGCCGTGGGTCTCTGGTAGCACCCCGTAGCCCCTCAGGAGTTTGTGTGACTGCTATTTGCGGATGCAAAAATCTTTTAGGTAGGACGGTACTCAAGCAGCTCTTCAGCGGTGTACTGCATATTCTGTAAAGCCTTAATGGAGAGTTTATACTACATAGAAGAATAAATGAGTCCTGTTCACACATATATGTTGAACAAAAGTTTTCATTCAAAAAATTTAACTATTTGTTTTAAAATCCATCAGAACGTTAATTTTATAGAAGCCTTCAATAGTAGTATCTTAAAATGAAGGCTAAATTACAATTTCCCGAATAAATTTTTCATTTGATATTTTTTTTCGTGTGACGTCACATAACTTCATACCCCCCCTCCCCCCTACGTCACAAATCGTCACGATTAGGTCTACCCCCCCTCCCCCCTATAAGCGTGACGTACTTTATGGATGCCCCCTAATGAAATGGTGATAGCCGGTGTAAAAAAGTTGAAGCGTTCTTTCTCCGCCGGACCTGATGGTATTCCAGCTGTGGTTTTGAGTCGTTGCATCGTACCATTGGCCACTCCTCTACGCACTATTTTCAACAAATCGTTTGAACAATGCAAATTCCCGAATATTTGGAAGCAGTCGTTTATGTTTCCCGTTTATAAAGCTGGCGACCGTAAAAACGTAAGAAACTATCGTGGAATTACTAGCTTATCTGCAGCGTCAAAGCTATTTGAGATAATCGTGAGTGGAGTGATGTTCCGTTTGCACAAACATGATGGAATTTACTTCGGCTTGCATTTCGCATATGGAGAACAAGAAGCAAGTGGATGTAATTTACACAGACTTGAAAGCAGCTTTTGATCGAATTGATCATGCAATATTATTGCGGAAACTTTCCCGGCTCGGCGCTTCTCCACAGATGATACAATGGCTGAGCACGTACCTGCGTGGTAGAGTGTTGCGTGTGAAGCTTGGTTCCTATGTTTCCTCTCAATTTACTAACGTTTCTGGAGTTCCACAAGGCAGCAATTTGGGCCCGTTGCTTTTCTCGCTGTTTTTCAACGACGTCACCTTCCAGCTGGCTACCGGATGCAGACTTGTGTATGCTGATGACCTTAAACTGTTTCTGGCAGTTGAAAAAGTTGATGATTGCCGCCGCCTACAAGCTCTACTCGATATTTTTGTTGTTTGGTGCAAACGAAACTGGCTCACAATAAGTGTTGCGAAATGCGAGGTGATGAGCTTTTATCACTTTAAAAATCCGATCTTCTTTAGTTACCGAATTGATGGGACAGAGTTACGCAGAGTCGACCGTGTTACTGACCTTGGTATTTTGCTAGATACTAAACTCACATTCAACGCGCATCGCGAAGCAATAATTTCAAAAGCATTGCGTCAGCTCGGATTTATCTTGAAAATTGGACGGGACTTCAAGGACCCCTACTGCCTCAAATCATTATATTGTGCCCTTGTTCGACCGCTGCTTGAGAATTGTAGCTCGGTATGGTGTCCTCAACAACTAACGTGGACTTTGCGTATTGAACGAGTACAGAGGAAGTTTATCCGGCTTGCCTTACGGCACCTACCATGGAATAATCCTCAGGGCTTACCACCATACTCTGACCGTTGCCGCCTGCTTGACCTCGAGTCACTAGAATACCGGCGTAAAACCCACCAGGCTGTTTTTGTAGCAAAAATCTTTAATGGTGAAATTGATTCTCCCTGCCTTTTGTCACTCTTGAATTTCCGCGCTTCGCAACGTAACCTAAGATCAACCGATTTGCTGCATACACCGTTTCACCGCACCGCTTTTGGATATAACGAGCCAGTTACGGCATGCATTAGAACATTTACGAGAGTGGAAGAATTATTTGATTTCGGACAGCCGTCACATAGGTTTGTGCAGAGATTAAGAAATAGCAATCTGTTATAAGCAATTGTATTCATGTAGACTAGTGTCAGATGAAATAATAAAATAATAATAATAATAATAATAATAATAATGACGCAAACAATATCAATAGACGTATTTTTGTCAACAGCCTGGATGTCGTTGGCTAAGCTAAGTCGCCATCAGCATCTGAATCTGTCTCTTTTACGCTATTCTTGCTGATTCGAGTTGAGTGCTTCTCTACAGATCTTGTTCGCTCCTTTCCTCAAACTATGTTCGATTCACATCCACCTAAAGGGTGTCCCACATCAAATTTCACCACGCAAGAAACGCTGTAGAAAATTACCTAATTAACCGATTCTTTTCAAACTTTCTGACAATAAAATGTAACCCTTTAGTAAGCTTTTAGCATTTTTATTTCATTCAACTTCAATACCATAATCGTATGCTCGCACCTTACGCTTAACTCCACTCATAAGGTTCTATAGAACATCTTGCTGTAGCTACTTCTGAACGGAAACCCACTGTTTCATAATGTCTTCCTCAGATTTGGCCTACTTGGAATGCTTCCGTAGTGCCTGCTTTATAATAGCCCACTATTTTTTAACGGGCCTTAGTTCCGGTGCGTTGGGGGGTTTATGTCCTTGGATACGAAAGTAATTCCGTTGGCTTCGTAACACTCCAGGACATCCTTTAAATAGTGGCACGAAGCGAGATCCGAAAGCAGATGTTTCTGTGGATACTCCTTGAGGTAGATCTGCCCGTTCACAGTCCCAGTAGTCACGAACGGTGCACTCCGTTTGCCACATGAATTGATCGCTTGCCAAATGGTGTATTTCTTAGCAAATTTTGAAAGTTTTTGCTTCCTTATTTCCTCCGGAACATCAAATTTGTACTGGACGGTGAAGAACAGTAGCCCCGGAAGCTGTCGGAAGTCTGCCTTGGTGTAAGTCTCATCATCTATGGTTTCGTCAGCATTCGGATGTAGAGTTTCCGGGCCCGTGACTTTCCCACCGTATTTTGCTGGAACCTTCTTTATTTTGAACGTATGCAGACCCTCCCGTTCTTTGGCTCTATGAACGAAAGACTTGCACAGATTCAACTTTTTGGTCACATCCCTTACCAACGCATTGCGATTCTCCCTAAGCGCTTCCACGACACGCTTGTGATCCTAATCACTAATATAACATTCATTCTGACCGCATTTGTTTTTCCGTTCGATGCTCAGAGTTTCGTAGTAACGTTTAACCACACGACTCACAGTTGAGTGCACGATTCCGAGTTGTTTTCCGATGTCCCGATAAGATAGTTGAAGATTTTCCAGGTGCTTGCGCAAAATCATTTCGCGACGTTCTTTTTCGGGTCAAGCCATTCTTTCCAATTTTCAACTGATAGCGATAAAAACACAGTGTAAACAATAAAACTCTAAACTACTTCTACCCAAATGTTCAAGTGAAAATACCCAACCGTTTCTTCCGTGGTGCAATTTGATGCGTGACACCATTTCTGTTGTCGAATTTCTGTTGCTATCGGCCGTTGATGTCATCAATGATGGAGTTCCTCACTGGATATCCAGTCGTCAGCTCACCAGACACGAATGATATATCACAGGCAGCGAATAATAAATACCTGCAGTTTTTATGTGGTCTCCACCAAGACGCACCATGTATTGTAAGTGTACAGCAACACGGATTTAACGCTTGAGTTAAAAATTCGGGTTTTCGTATGTAGAGTGATTTGGTTTGAGCGCCAAATGTTTCGCAGAGCTGCAAAGTACTCCTTTTTTTTTTGTATTGTTTATGCAGGGAGAAAATCTTCATAGACAGCACCTTCGCGGTGCCGAATAGGATTCACATGGTGCCAACATGCGCCTACCTACTAAAAACTCTCCTGCTGCCCGTTCCTGAACCCCTCCCGGAACTACCGTTAGGTTTTACTTCAGGAGGGAGGACGTGCCGAAGCACTCCGACTTGTCCGTTGCGTGTGTGGGTCCACACAACACCCTTGCCATTTCATACCGCCACTACCCTTCACCTAGGGCCTGGGCTGCCCAATCAGCCCGTTACTGACCCTAGCAAGCTATGTCGGCCCTGTCGTTGCAAACGTTCTAGCCGTTGCAACTCCGTTATCACCGCGGTTACCGCCCTATCGACGGCACCCCATGCACGCTGCTCAGCGCACATTCTCTGCACGATGTTGTCGGCGTTGGTGTCTTCTCCAACGACCTCAAGCATCACCTGCCGAGTGGACGTAAACCGCGGGCAGTGAAAGATCACATGCTCCGCCGTTTCCTCGGCTACCGTGCAAACGGGGCAAAAGGGTGAATCTGCCCGCCCGCGCGTATGTAGATACTTCTTAAAGCATCCATGACCCGACAGGAACTGGGTAAGGAAAAAGTTTACCTCACCATGACCTCTGCCGATCCAGGACGATATGTTCTGGATCAGCCTATGGGTCCACCTACCATGGTCGGTGCGATCCCATTCCGCCTGCCAACGCCTAATAGAGTCCAGCCTAACTCTGTCCCTAGCGCCCCTGACGTTCCTCTGCCTATGGCACTCGATATCCTCACCTAGGAGTATGCATATTGGAATCATGGCTGCAATAACCCCAATCGCATCCAACGATATGGTACGGTAGCCGCACGCAACGCGCAATGCTAACAGCCTGAACACCTTGTTCAGGCATGCCTGATTGCGCTTACTCTCCAAAGCCGGGGCCCACGCCGGTGCACCGTATCGTAGCACCGACATGGCAACGCTGGCCATCAGGCGTCTCTTACTGCTGCTAGGACCGTAGCCGTTCGGCATGATCTTAGACAGAGCAGTGACCGCCGTTGACGCTTTACCACAAGCATAATCCACATGACTGGTGAAGTTCAGCCTGTTGTCTGTCATGACACCCAGGTACTTCACACTTCGTTTGGAGACAATCACCTGTCCCCCCACGATTATTTTTGCCTCTATGGCCGACTTTCGGTTGCTGACCATCACAGCTTCCGTCTTATGGTGGGCCAATCGCAGATTGACGCCCGCCATCCAACCCTCTATTATGCTTATGGCGTCTGATGCCAGCATTTCCACCTCTTCTAGAAACTCGCCTACCACCGTAAGGACGATATCATCGGCGAAGCCAGTAATATCGACCCCAGTGGGTAGTTCAAGCCTCAGCACCCCATCGTACATGGCATTCCAAAGCGTAGGGCCGAGAATCGAACCCTGTGGAACACCCGCTGTCACTTTGTACCTCTTCGCCCCATCCGCCGTGTCGTACACTAGCGTCCGGTTCTCGAAGTAACTCTTAAGCAACCTGCATAGATGATCCGGTACCCTCATCCTATGCAGCGCTAACGCAATTGCACCCCAGTTAGCGCTGTTAAAGGCGTTTTTGACATCGATTGTGACTATAGCACAATACCTGTCGCCTCGCCTTTTCCGTTTCATAGGCTTCTCGGCCCTCTCCACTACGGACTTTATGGCATCTACAGTGGACTTCCCCTTACGGAAGCCAAACTGCGTGTTTGCCAGTCCGACATCACTTTCCACTACAGGCGTCAGCCTGTTTAGGATTACCCGCTCTAGCAATTTGCCTAGCGTGTCCAATAGGCAAATTGGCCTGTACGACGAGGGATCACCCGGCGGTTTCCCCGGCTTTGGCAGCAGTACCAATCTTTGGACTTTCCATTTGTCTGGAAATTCGCATACCTCTAGGCAACTCTGAAGCGTCTCTCTAAACATATCGGGATACGCTTGGATCGCCGCTTTGAGTGCCTCGTTCGGAATCCCGTCAGGACCGGGCGCTTTCTTCGATTTCAAACCCCTGGCAATTACGATGAGTTCCTCATTCGTGACCGGAGTGAGGACATCATTCGATTGACCGTACGGGGTCGGAGGCCACCAAACTGGATCGTGTTGCGGAAAGAGCCCTTCCACGATGACTTTCAGCTTTTGGGAGCAGGTTTCCTGCGGCGCAGATGTACCCTTCATCTTTTTCATTACCACCTGGTATGCACCACCCCAGGGGTTTGAATCCGCATCGCGACATAGCTCCTGGAAACAGGATTTCTTGCTACGCCTAACCTCTTTCTTAAGCGCCGACCTTGCCGCTCTAAGATCAACTCCCCGAGCTTCAGCATCTGCATCGGTCCGGGCCCTCTGCGCTAGCCTTCTCGCTCTGTGGCACCTGGAACGGAGCTGGGCAATGGTATCACTCCACCAGTATACCGAGCGACGACCGTTCATTGGCTGCCCCGTCCTAGGCATAGTGGTATCACATGCCCGTACTAGGACGTTGGTCAGCTCACGAGCACTCAGGTTTGAGCGGGTGCTCTCTGCACTGAGTGCTTCAACGAACAGGTCTTTGTCGAAGGCCTTCACTTTCCACCTCCTCCCTGTCGACTTCGCCCCGCGTGGCCGTAGCGCCCGTCGTTCAATCGTGTACCGTATAGCTTGGTGGTCACTATGCGTGTACTCATCTGACATCCTCCAGCCCATGTTGTCAAGCAACGTTGGGCTGCAGAAGGTGATGTCGATGATCGATTGTTGTACCCCCCTACAAAAGGTACTGACGGATCCCACGTTAGCCAGACTTACATCTAGCTTGGACAGAGCTTCCAGCAAGCTTTGTCCCCTCGGAGTAGTGCACCTGCTACCCCATTCGACAGCCCAAGCATTGAAATCTCCTCCAATGACAACGGGCTTGCGGCCCGTGAGTTCGTCGGTGAGCACGTCCAGCATCCGGTCAAACTGCTCCGGCGACCACCTAGGTGGAGCGTAGCAGCTACAGATGCAGACGCCATCGACCACCGCGATCACGAACCCCTCTTGGTCGGACGACACCACCTCCTGGATCGGGTATCTACCCATCACGGCGATCGCTGCCATCCGACCCTTATCGATAACCCAGTTAGCGCCTCCACGGGGGACCCGGTAGGGATCCGCGATAATGGCAATATCGCACCCCGTCTCGGCTGCCGTTTGCCAAAGCAACTCCTGTGCCGTTTCACAGTGGTTTAGGTTAATCTGTATAACCTGCACCATTATCGTTGCAAGGCGCGTCTATAAGCTGCACACAGTGGGCCGCCTGTGGCATGCTTATTTCCCTCTACGGCTGTGCAGAGCAAGCACCTGGGGGGTTTGCTACATCCCCTGGCGAAGTGGCCCTCTTCACCGCACCGCCTGCACAGCTTGGACCGATCGGGGGCCTTACACTTGGCCGCCCGATGGCCGAAGCCCATACACTTGAAACAGCGTTCTATGCGCCGTTTCGCCGTCAGTGTACATACTGACCATCCTACCTTAATCTTGCCAGACGCCAACATCTTGTTGGCGATTGCCTCTGGCACGTTTAAGGTCGCGGTTTGCATATCTCCATATGCCTTCCGCAAGCGGATGTCTGCGGGTGCCACATCAACCTTAAGCTGATCCCGCAGAGCGTTACTCAGGTCAACTGTCGTCGTAATCTCGTCGAGGTTTTTACACTCGACCAGAACACGCTGCGACAGCGCCTTGACCTGGCCCGCTTCGCCCAGGGACTGCTCAACCAGTTTCTGGTAATTCGAACTCTGGACCGTTGGGTCCTTTCTAAGTTCGAAAAGCATATCCCCTGCCTGGGTTCGGCGGGTCTTTACAACGTTGGCCCCAAGCTCCTGCAACTTGGGGTCCACACGAACCTTTCGCAGTAGATCAGCATACGACAGCTTGCCTGTCAGCTTCACTACTAAGGCGTCGCCCTTATGGACGCGCCTTGGCTTTGGCTTTGCAGCCGCAGCCTCGCTCGGTTTCGGCCTTGGCGGTTTAGGCGGTTTACGCCTAACCACCTGCCAATCCTCTTCCCCGGTCCCGGAAGCACCATCCGGGACCGCCTCCGCACGTTCGCTGGTAGAGGCGCGAGCCGAAGTCCGCTGCCTCTTGGCCACCAGCGTTGGTCCATGGTCGGGCGTAGCCGCCTTGCGCTTGGCAAGCGGCGTACGCGCCTGACTAGGCATGGCCACAGCCTTAGCGGCTATGACCTGAGCTTCGGCGGTTTCGCATCGCTGCAGAAGCTCTTGCCTCTCCACCTCGGCAGCTATGACGGTAGAGCGGAGGCTCACCGCCAGCTTTTTAATGTCGAGGTGGACATTTGACCTAGAGTTGATGAACGAGTACAACTCGTCCACCAACTTTTTGGCTTCCTCCAGCTTGCTGCTGGCTGGAGGAAGCCCGACTTCGCCCTCAGGAGGGTGCACCATGCCCTCCGTTGACATTTGCCTACCGCTGTCGCTCGCCTTCTTGGCTGAGCTGGCAGCGATGGCCACCGGCGTTCTAACTGGGGTGTTAGTCCTAGGTGGTGTCAACTTCCTCTTCGGTATCGCTCCCGTTTTCGGGGGGCTTCCCTGTATGGGCTGTGCCCCCGACTTCGGCGGGCTTCCCTTCTTGGGTCGCGCCCCCGATAACGGGGGGCTACCTGTCTTTGCTGTTGGTGACCTAGCCAACTTACTACTTTTGGCAAAGATATCATCTTTGCCACTAGTAGCACCCGTATTCGATCCCTCTTTGAAATTTAAAAATTTTTCCATTCGAAAGGGTCCCAACTCTAGGCCGCTATCTCCACTCGTAATTGTGTAGTCGCCTTAACGATCCCATGGTGATCTATGCAAGCAGGGAGGCCATGGCTAGGGACACTCCCCCCTACCCTTCATGGGGGCAGGGATGTCAGCATCCGATCGGCGTTAGTCAGGAATGTATCATCTGAGCCTACACCACCGCACTTTGACGTGAGTGACGAGCTTTGAACGTACCTAGAGACCAGCCACGGTTTTAACGGGACGGAAGGCAGCTGTACCATTAGCCTACTCGCCGTTTCGGGAAGGTATCACCCTTCCTTACATAAGGTAGTAGAATAGCACAGCCGTCAGCCCTGTAGCGCCAAATCCAAACGATTATTCCCGCCCGTCCAGTACACCGTAATTAGGATCTTCCTGGAACCGATCCTAATGTGCCCATGGCACTCCTGACCTGGCTTTTTTGCTTAAAGTCCTGAGCTCTAACAGGACGCTACTACGTCCGCAGCTGGCTTATAGGAATTGAGCTCCGCTCGCCTCTTTACACCACTGCGCCACGCTAACCGCAAACACTACGGCGCCCGCAGCTGGCTTATAGGAGTTGAGCCCCGCTCGTCTCTTTACACCACTACGCCACGCTACCCTCAGGCACAAAGTGCCCCCCTTTCCCTGTTAGCACACAACTGAGGGCGCAACCAAAGACTGGTATTTGGTTGACCCTAGGCCCAGTTGCGTCCCGGCCGGTACCGCGTGGAGGTAGGGATAAGAGTTCCCGCTCCCATCGTAATGGCTATTCGGAGTCGCGCAAAGTCGAATGCGACTTTGTTCGGCGCCTTAACCTCGCTGAGTTAGGGCCTTAACCGGCTATAAGGTAACCGGAGTTAAGGTATTGTAAGTGTACAGCAACACGGATTTAACGCTTGAGTTAAAAATTCGGGTTTTCGTATGTAGAGTGATTTGGTTTGAGCGCCAAATGTTTCGCAGAGCTGCAAAGTACTCCTGGTCTCCTTGATCTGTGGGTTTGTATCACTCTTGGTAGTACCATCAGGCATTGTTTGACTATCAAGTCAAAAACAGGTGAAAAACTTTAACCTACTGAAATTGTTGTCACGGTATTGTGTAGTTGGTTTAGTGATGATGTTTTAGTGGTTGAGCCTGTCAAACGCTTTTTCAAAGTGAACGAAAAATGGGAAGTGTTGTGATATAGTCTACATATGATGGGTCAGCACGGAATCCAGCTTGCTGCTGCCGGAGAATAACGACGAATTTCTCCTGGATCCAATTAGCGATGACCTTACAGCGTACTTTCAACGCAATTTAGAGCAACGTTCATTCATTGACGGCGTCTTAGAGTTGACGCGATTAATGCGACAAACTGTTTGCATCATGCGCTGTTGGTTTTGTTGGTCTCTGACATTTGAGACTCGAAAGAATTATTCAAAATGGTAAGTCCATTGTTCCACCTGAACTGATCAGCTTGGTGGCAGCATCTTAGTATTCATCATTATACCACTAAGTCGGCGAGAAATATCGTACACAGAGATGCCAGAAGTGAAGACATGTCTTCATTTAGAAGACATTTTTGTTACAGAAAAATGAAATGTCTTCATTTGAAGACATGTGAAGACATGTCTTCACCATGCAGTTTAAATGGGCAGAAAGCCGAAGGAAGACAAATTAAGACATTTTTCCTTGGTTTGTGAAGACTTTTCAAAAAATCACCTGGCATCCCTGATCGTACAACAAACGGATATCACCGTCTGCGACGGCAGTTTCTCTTCATCGGCTAGGGAATTAGTCTAGGCTCCCTTGTTCCGCCTACAAGCTCGTTTCTCTTCAGTCCGGCATATCGTTTACAGGCAGTTTCTTAGCCGCTCTGGTTAGCACTCGCTCAATGCCGGCTTTCGCCTCTCTCCGCTCGTCGATATTCCTCCAAGTTCCATACGAAATGTTCTTCCTCCGCACGCTGCGCACGTTACCGAGGGTTTCGTCACTCGACAATTACAAATTTACTCGAATTCATTAATTACTCTCTAAATGCAATGGATAATGGTACCCACGCACTATGGGGCAGAACCCGAAAAAGCTCGGACAAAACCTCAAAATTTTTATTTGAGATATTCTATCAAACTTAATATTCTACGTATAGTAGACAAATTATCTATAAGAAATATACATAAATTGTTTTAATAAGTAGTTTTTCAATAGGCATTAAAGAAGGTGAAACACAGTGAAAAAAAATATTGGAAAATGAAAAAATAAATATCACTTAATCTTTTAGTATCTGGCTACCATGCTGCTTAAAATTCTATACTTTCTAAGGACAATTCACATTAATGGGATTATAAACTAATAGTTTAGGTGATATTAACCCTTTATAAGGCAGTGGCAACTATATTGCCACCAACAAAAATTTTTTATTTTGCTTCTATAATTATAATGATGTCATTATAGACGCAAAACAAATATTTTTCGTTGGTGGCAATTTAATTGCCACGGCCTTATAAAGGGTTAAGACAGATTTTTTACTAGTAGGCTTTGTTCTGACGTAGTATTTTAGAACAAAATATTTGTTATTTTTGTCAATTTTCAATAGTGTGTAGAAAAAGATTTCCACAGATTTCCGCTCTGACACTACCATAAAATCAACATTCAAGGTCTTAACTAGTAATAAGCAAAAAATTAGCTGCTACTAGTTGCGATGTTCGGAGATATTCAAGTTTTCCGCATGCATGTTTTCCGGCATTTTGGGCTTCAAATTAGTAAATGCGCGCGCCAGTGCGAAGTTCATTCCTGCTGTACGTTAAATAGTTATGCTTGTGTATGTAAGACATAGCATTATTATCGTTATGAGATACATCGGAGTCGATAAGGGGAATTCAGGACATTGTAAAGGCGACCACTTAACAGCTTTTTCCCAATTAGCTCTGTTTCAAGTCAAGTTGGCAGTAGAATATGATCGGTTGGACTTTCAGCTCGATTGAACTAGCCTCCATTTTGTTTATTTAGAGTCGAACATGTTGATACATGTTTGCAGGATAAACGGATTGCTATACTCTGTCAGTTACTCGTTATTTTTTGTGTCTTCTGCCAGGATTTGGCTGAGGCCGATGACAGCCTATCTCGCCACTCATATCCTTTTGCTGCGTATGGCCAAACTAATGAATTAAAAAAATTACATGAATGCACTAAAGCAGATAGTAGGGTAAGTTAACCTATATAGTAAACCCTCTACCTGTAATGGACCCTCGGATAAAATTTCGGTATTTATTAGCTTATACTTCTTATTTCTGAGTATATATAACATGAAACAGAACGTACTAAACATAACACACATTTGAGTTAATAAAATTTTAGCTGCATTTCATTATTAATGCTTTAAAATTGACGTTTTCAACAAGTAGGTCCATTATATACAATGCAAAAAATGTCGCCATTACCGGACTCTCTCCATGCAAAATACACTAAAATTCCTATAATGGACCCGGTCGTTATTCTATTGTAAACCACAAGGGCCCATAAAAGGAAAATGGACATTCCAATCTGTTTTTAAAAAAATGTAAAATATAGAGATTTGCATCAGAAATTGATATATTTAGGCTTATTCGAAAGTTACTAATATTGTAAGTGCCATTGGTTGGGTGTTTAGCGTTAGGAGTTCAAAATAATTTACCGAAAGGTCCACAAATGGTTGATTTACCCTATACCAGAATAATAATACTAAATTACTCTTGATATACAGATTGTGATAATTTGTATAGGAGGTCGTCAGACTACCAATTTCGACTACATACTTAAAAATAAGTGTTTGAGTATTTAAAATATTTATAACTTGATTCCCGTAAGTCCTACAATTTTGGTATGTTCAGTAACTTTACGTAACTTTACAGGACAAACAACTTTTCTGAAGACACAATATTTCTACAGTCATTATTTAAAAAGTTAGATCTCAACGCCATCTATAGGAATAAAAATACAACTACTTAAAATTTACAGAAAGATGCGAAATTTTATAACAAACAATGTTGCTGAAGACAATAAAGCTCTATGAAGCATATGAAAGAAGTTATGGGGTTTTGTCCGAGCGCCGGGTCAATCTGCCCCACTGTGCCACGTTGAAGACTTGTACAGTGATTTCAGCGTATATTGACATACCTTTGCTTCTTCATACATTGCAAAAATCGGGAGTCCAGCCCAAGCTCCGCTTAACCAACCATAAACTAATTTTTATTTGCGTCGTTGATTTCTGTGGTTTCAAAAGAAGTTTTTATGCTCAAAACAAAAGACTTGTTCACGAAAATGTATCATTATGTTCTGACAGACGCAAAGAACGCAATGATACATTGTCGAGCATATATATATATATATATATATATATATATATATATCTTTTGCTTTGAACATAAAAATTGAAATCCCAAAAATCAATGACACCTGTTTGAACCTTAAGATTCAGCGGTCAAAGACTAGCGTATCTAGTTCCTTTAATAATCTATTGTTTGATTCTTGTTCTGTGTGTCGCAATTACGCAAGTTTTGATTTCAAACAAAAATTTCATACTCATGTTCAACAAAACTTTTTTCTGCCCTCCGATGTTAAAGCCAATTTTGAGGAGGGGGGGCTAACTAGTATATATTTTAATATTTATTACGATTAATCTAATAAGCTGGTTCGGAATTCGAATTCGAAATTCGCACAATTTCCATAATTTATTTCGTCAAGCAAAAGTAGACTACATACAATATTACTTAATATTATTTTAACATAATACATACATGATACAGCTATTAAAATATTCAAATATTTTTAGTGAGCGATTCCTCAGGACGATACGCAGGATTATCTTTTTTTGGCAACGATTTCTGGCTAGGCTCAAAGTCTTTTTGCGAAGAGATAAATTACGTTAACTCTAAAGAGCTTCGACTGGAGAATGGACAAGCTGTAGAGATGAGTTTTTTTGTGGCGTCAATAAAAATTTTGATATATCAAATTTCTGCAGAGGTATGTATTATTTATTTATTTATTATTTTATTTATTTATCTGATAGCGTAAGGTAAACCTTTTTGTATGCTATCGCCGAATGTCACAGTTATTATCATATACATAATTTGTATCATTTTATAAATTCTAAATACATTACATACTAACAATTAATTTAATGACGGTTAAAAAACTCTAGGCAGCCCCTCTTAAAATCTGCTTCCGTTGACGATTGTTTGACCACAGTGGGTAAAGAATTCCATATTACAACACCTCGTACGAATAGTGAATTTGAGTAGCTGTTCGTGTTATTGCGCGGAATAATCAGGTTTTGGAGCCGACGTCCTTGAGTTGGTATCAGCTTCTGAACGAGTGTTGGCGGCGAGCACGATGTGATCAGTTTACGCAGGAACAGGCAGGAACGGTAGGCATATAGAGAATCAAGGGGGCAGCCAATTAGATTTCTCTGCAGGTGACTCACATGAGCATAGCGGCTAAGTCCATACACGAAGCGTACACAAGAGTTAAGGGCAACACGTAGTCTGCTCATGGAATTAGCACTTGGATTGACATGCAATATATCCCCGAAAAGGAAATGTGGCAGTATCAAGGCCTTGAACAGCCTAAGCCGTATGTCGATGGGAGCAGCAGGTGCACAACTATGAAGCGAACGAAGGCACGCGTAGATTTTTCCGCATTGCTGGTTGATAAGGCCATCCCACTGGAGATCAACTTGAAACAAAAAACCAAGGTTCATCGCTCGATCCGTCCAGTCAATAGCTTGGCCGTCCAATATAACAGGTGGCAACAAATCCATTTGCGTAGTATTCCTGCGTCGTCCTCGAATAAACATAGCTTTACTTTTAGCTTGGTTAATGTGCAACTGATTTCTTAGTGACCACTCTGCAATTCTGGTAAGGTCTGTATTCACCAAATCGACGAGATCTCGTGAACAAACACCTGGGCGGCTAACATATAACTGTACATCGTCCGCAAAAAGCTGAATGGAACAGTGCCGAGGTATTGTTGGCAAATCGTTCACGTGGCAACAAAAGAGTAGTGGGCCAATCACGGAACCTTGTGGCACACCGGAGGTGCAGTAACCTGCTTCGGACTGTAAGTCTCCACAGAAAACAATTTGCGTTCGTTCATCGAGGTAGGACTCCAACAAATTCACTGCATAGCTTGAAAAATTAAACTGCGTTTCCAGCTTCGAGCACAACAACCGGTGAGGAATAGTGTCGAATGCTTTAGAAAAATCAAGTAGAAGTAGTACAGCAGATCCTTTTTTGTCTACTGTGCTTGCCAGAGCATCGTACACACGAAGAGCTGCAGTTTGTATGCTTTGGCCTTTACGGAAACCCGCTTGGAACTCCGACAATAAGTTGTTATCCGTAATGTACGCCGACATCTGGTACTTCAACAGCTTTTCGAACGCCTTCGACAAAGCACTCAGTATGCTGATAGGGCGAAGGTTTGTAAGCGTATTAATATGAGCTTTTTTCCTTAGCGGTAGCACCTTAGCTTGCTTCCTGCAAGTCGGATATGACGATGTTCTTATAATGCTGTTGAACAAGTGAGTGATTTGGTGCACGAGCAACGGTAAAATTAATTTCAAGAACTTTATCGGCAACCCATCTAGTCCGACAGCATTAGATTTCACGTCCCATATGGAATTTATAACTTCCCAATATTGCACCGGGCGAAACGAGAAACAATACTGTGAATTACCGTCATCCGGGGCGAGATTGTGCCAAAAAAGTATATATTTTTGTTCTTTAGCTCAGTATACACACAATTTAGGAACTAAGTTGATTTCGAAGCTGCCAATATATACTAAATTGTTCAATTAACAACTACCGTAGAGATGGTCTAGTTACAATGAAACCTAATTTTACTGGAAGTGCATCAACTTTGGCACAATCTCACCCCTTCTAGGGGGTGACATTGTGCCAAAAACATAAAGTTAGGCTAAAAACCTAAACAGTGAACATTAGCATGTTTATAAACAATACACATAAAGATCAGTATAAAGTAGTTCATTTGGGGCCATCCATGAACTAAGCGGACTATCAGGGGCATGGGGTCGGCCAAAAACAACGCATCATACAAAAAGTATGAACGAAAATAACCTGAGGAGGTCTGAAATAACTAAAAATGAGTTCGTAGTCAATGGACAGCCTTTATATAGCCAGTAGCATTTCTAGGGTTAACAAGGGGGAGATATATGAAAGGGTGTATCCTAAGGAAGCATATCTATTTGATTATTTAACAAAAGTAACCATTACTTCGTTCAAGAACCCGCGGCCGCAGAACATGTGGCCTATCCTACCCCCCTCCCCCCTCCTTAAAACTGGCAGTTTATTCACGGTATAATATATTCGTCTTATATTAGAGTGTTTATTCAAAGTATCTGAAATTTCCAGAGAAAAAGTAAAAATTAATTTAAATTATTTAGCAGACCTATGATGCAGTTTGCTCCAAAATGGATGATGCTATCTAATCTGTCAAAATATTGTGCTCAATAGTAAAGAATGTGAGTGTGCTGGTGTATACTGACGTATTTTTGTTGTGTATGTGAAATCCACAAATTGGATCGATCATTATGGCTTGGCACAATCTCACCCCCGTGAAGCTCGAAAAGTACAAAGTTTCGAAAAATATTATTTTCTTAATCAAAACTTATCCAACACATAATAACCTTTCGAAACATTGTAAATGATTAGTTTATATACCTTCAAGATAGCAAGTTGATGCGATTTCTTGTTTGGGTTGGTTTATGCGGGACATTTTTTACAAGCGTTATTTCCGCGTATTTTTGATCGCGAACTTTGAAGCCCTGCTTAGGCTAAATAGTTTGCTAATATTATCTGTGTTCCATTCTAAGTTATGAATAAATATGTTATGTTCATCATCATTTTGAATTTAAGTCACCAGTTTCTACAGATATAATAAATTTTCACAAATAAACATTTTTGGTTTTTGGCCCAATCTCACCCCCGTGGCCCAATGTCACCCCGGATGGCGGTACTTGTTGTTCTAATATTCTCATCAGTCCCACTGCGAATGTAACTTGACAAGAAGACTTGGTTTACTTCATCTGGATGAAATTCACAAACTGTAGACGATTGATCTTTTCCCGCACCGATGCTTTTCACCCGCTTCCATAGGACTTTGGACGAAATTTGACTATTAAGGAATTGCTGCATGTACTGTACTTTTGCATTCGCTATCACCGTGTTTGTTCTGTTCCTCAGCACTTTATAACGATGTCTTGCCTGATCCCTTGAATCTCTGGGTGATCTGAGCCAATCTCGGTAAGCTAGGTCTCGTTCCAGCATAGATTTCCTTACTGCGTTGCTAAACCATGGATTGCAAGTCTTCTGTTGATATCCCCTGCGAAGCGGAATGCAGTCAACGTGGATCTGCTTCACATTTGAATTAAAAAAACTGATTGGCTCGTTTGGATCCTGGTTATTATAGAAAACATTCCAAGGTATAGACAAAACAGCATTCAGCAAGGCGTTTGCATCAAAATTAACGTAATCGCGATACACGTCAACTCGGTGGGTCGGTTTAGCATCAAAATCCAGTGAACCAAAAATAACATCATGCTGCAAAAGTCCAGGAAAGCCAACTTGATTAAATCGTAGCACTTTGTTACTGCAGCTGGTGATGAACAGGTCTAACTGCGTTAGAACAGGTTATGCACTTTACTCCACATATCCACATCTCCATCTACTTCTGCGTCCACATCTACATCTACATCTAGATTTAGACATCTACATCTATCTATATCTATAACTATATCTATATCTATAACTATATCTAGAAATATATCTATATCTCTATATCTATATCTCTATACCTATATCCTTATCTATATCCTCATCTATAAATACATCTACATCTATATGTATAGCTGCTCAATACTCAATGACTAACAAACAAACACGACCTGATTTTCTCAAAACATTTTGACGTAGGACTACGTCTTACGGCAAGGTTTGATATAGGGTGTCATTCCTAAAAATCAAAAAAATGTTAGCGTCACGAAAATATGAAAGATTTTGAACGCTAATAGCTCTGCCAATAGTGCCAATTACGAATGGATTTTCATGGTTTAGATTCCGATCGATTCATAAAAGGTGTAGCAATTATGTGATTTCTATTATAATTTTCTTTTTCAACCACTAATTAGTGAAAATTAACGAAAAGTTTCAAGGTCAAATATCCCGATACATTTTCTTCGTGATCGCCTTGCTCCACAGGCAGGGACGACAGTTAAATACACCTACTGTTTACTGTGATTTCGATAACTTTAGTTGCAGAAAAAAAAGCAACAAGACCACCTCGCCCCAACAGGTCGTAGATTCTTTACGACGTTCAGACTTATACTAATTTGATATCTGTGCTTGGGAAGTACGCCAGAAAGAGTGATAAAGTCCTCTCGTCTTGACAAGATTTCTTAAGACCGCGATAAACCTAGTCCAATTTGATGTCCTGAAAGTGAACAGTTATAAAAAAGTGAGCCACCAACCCTATCCTTCGCCCGATTGTACCCACATACTGCAAGAATTTATTCCAATCTGATGTCTTGTATGTAAAAGGGGTTGGTGGAATATTCATACATGTGACGTGATGCAGCAATTTCAAAGTAAGGAAGAATTAGCGACTGTCTGATCCGAAAATAGATTTTGGGTGTTTAATTTGTTGCTTGACCATTGCATGCAATTGTTTAGATACTTTCGATTGCATTGCTCTCAAGTATGAAAGAACTGATAAACTGAGTGTCAAAATGAACAATCAGTGTGCAGAAAACGTTAGCTAATTGATGATATATATTCAGTTTGAGGCAATTATATTTCAAACCAACCTGTCATAATAAATGGTGCTATATGTCATCTATTTTCATGGAAAGTGACGAATGTGAATCAGTGGTAAATAACCCAGATTATTTATTGATTTTTTTTCCATCCAATCGAAAGCTCCTTAATTCAGTTAACATTCGTTAACAGCATACTAGTTTCAAGCCAGTTACTTAGAGTTGACTAAAATGTTCCCCAGAAGAAGTGTGATTATTTCCTGATGAAAGTCTGAGTGGTGGAACGGATAAAACTGATATATAGAGCACATAGGGCATTCAGGAAATTTAAACTTGTCTTCTTTTTTGTGTAAAAGTATATAGGTGATTCTGTGCATTTGTTACAATACAGTAAATTAAAACTTTGTATGCTAAACATTTGCAAAACGTCAAGCTTTGTCGAATTGAACATACATTCGTAGTCCTACGTGAGACCCTCGTTCGTACAGCTAGGCACAGACCTTCATACTTTTTTCACACCACAAAGCTTGAAGCTAATGGATCACTGAAGATAGGTAGTTTTGGAGTGACAACTTGCTTCTTGCGCTAGTGTACCATTCTGATTCAAACTTACACTGAGAAAACTTTTCGTATAGTTTATATGTGTTTCACACATAGATTTTTTCCATGTGCCCAGTAAATGAACTTTATGTGCCAAACAGTTATGTGTTTTTAAATTTTACCTTTAAAATTTGCACATACCATTCATATTAGGGCTGTCGGTATTGGGCCCTTTTGGTGAAAACCGGTATTTCGGTATAAGCGTAGAAAATACCGGTAGTACCGGTAAAATACCGGTATTGGTAGATTATTCGGAATCAACAGAAATGTTGATGTTTTTCAGAAAATATTTTTGTTTTTATACTTTTACATCAGTATTGTTGCTTTGCAAAGCAGTATTAAGGCAGAAATAATTCGCTTAGCGGTTTGTTTCCTTTGGTAGAACTAATTTTGTTGCCATCGCTTCTAACAATTGAAAAAACTCCCGCTTTCATTGAAGTCTGACGAACGGCTTTAAGCGTATCAGGAATTTTCCTTTCATTGCTTCAAATTGATACTAGCGAAACCCGCTTTTAACTATTTTTAAAAATTCCAGTATTGCAGCCTCCAGCATAATGAATGCACTGGTCTCTTCACGAATTTTTCCTCTATCCCAAAACCGGACCTCTTGCATAACATCATTCTCTTCATCATCGTGCACAGATACCTTCTCTTCTCTGCTTTTAATCCCACTGTTCGTAGATGGTGGCTTGGAGATTTCATCGGCTTGTTTTATCAATATACTAGCTGACCCGACAAACTTCGTATTGCCACAAATTAACCTGTGTTGTACATAAATCATGAATCTCGGATGATCTTTGTCACTTCTCGAGTTTTGCAAGCCCCCCAGTGGGCGGCGCTTCCGACGGCGGGTCACCGGCAACACTCGCGACCGGCTCGTCCTGAATGATCTAGTGTTACTATAGATAGTTTTTGTGGTCTTGTTATTGATTAATGTTTTATGGAAGAGTCTCGAATTTCTCGAGTTGGATTAGTTTTTGAGTTTCGCAAAAATTTCTGTTTTATTTGTATGAGAGTCCATATCCCCCTACCACAGGGGTGAGAGGTCTCTAACTATCATAAAATAAATTCAAGACTCAAAAATCTCCTACATGCAAAATTTGGTTCCATTTGCTTGATTAGTACTCAAATTATAAGGAAATTGGTATTTCATTTGTATGGGAGCCCACCCTCTTAAAAGGGAAAGGGGTCGTAATACACCACAGAAAAAAAATTCTGCCATCTAAAACTCTCACATGCCAAATTTGGTTCCATTTGCTTGATTAGTTCTAAAGTTATGAGCAAATTTGTATTTCGTTTGAATGGGAGCCCCCCCCCCCCTCCTAAAAAGGTAAGAAGTCCCAATTCATCATGGGAAAAATGGTTGCCTCCAAAAACACCCACATGCCAAATATGGTTCCATTTGCTTGATTAGTTCTCGAATTATGAGGAAATTTGTATTTCATTTGTGTAGAAGCCCCCCCTCTTGAAGTGTGGAAGGATCCTAATTCACCGTAGAAAATATTTTTGCCTCCAAAAACCTCCACATGCCGAATTTGGTTCTATTTGCTTGATTAGTTCTCGAGTTATGGGGAAATTTGTATTTCATTTGTATTGGAGCCCCCCCTCCTAATGTGGGAAGAGGTCCTAATTCATCACAGAAAAAATTCTTGCCTCCAAAAACACCTACACGCCAAATTTGGTTCCATTTGCTGGATTAGTTCTCGAGTTATGAGGAAATTTGTATTTCGTTTGTATAGGACCCCCCCTCCTAAAGTGGGGAGGGGTCCCAATTCATCATAGAAAAAAATTTTGTCTTCAAAAACACACACATGCCAAATTTGGTTCCATTTGCTTGATTAGTTCTCGAGTTATGAGGAAATTGGTATTTCATTTGTACAGGAGCCCCCCCTCTTAAAGTGAGGAGGGGTCCTAATTCAATATAGAAAATTTTCTTGCCCTCGAAAACCTTCACATGCCAAATTTGGTTCCATTTGCTTGATTAGTTCTCGAGTTATGAGGAAATTTGTATGGAAACCCCCCCTCTTAAAGGGGAGAGGAGTTATAATTCCCCTTGTAAAGAGGGGAGGGGTCTCAAATTACCCTAGAATAAATTCTTGTCACCGAAAACACCCACATGCCACATTTGGTTCTATTTGCTTGATTAGTTCTCGAGTTATGCAGAAATTTGTGTTTCATTTGTATGGGAGCCCCCCCTCTTAGTGGGGGGAGGGGTCTCTAACCATCACTAAAATCTTTCCTGGCCCCAAAAACCTCTACATGCAAATTTTCACGCCGATTGGTTCAGTAGTTTTTGATTCTATAAGGAACACAGGACAGACAGACAGACAGACAGACAGAAATCCTTCTTTATAGGTATAGATCACACGAAAGACTTGAAAAATATTCCAAATTCTTTCCTGGTAGATCCTTTGATGCCAATAATACTCAATAAGCGCGAAGATCCCCATATCACGACCCGACATCGTCGAAACAAATACATGTTTCATTTGTTGAACAGAACGTTCCAAGCAAACTTCAGCTGAAGTCAGTGACTGTATCAAATGACGATGACTGGCAGTCAGGCACGATTTGTCAAAGTTTTTTATATTATTTTTTTAATGTGGTTTTAACCAATTAGTCATTCACCACGCTTATCGATGTAGAGTAGTTTAATTATAATATGCATTAAATTGTAAGAAATATTACTCAAATTCAATTCAATTGCATTCAAAGTTGTTGGCCTTCTAGTGAATATTTGATAGAAGAATACAAATGAAACTTTAAAATCGATCGTCATGGTGAAGTGAAAATCGTTTCATGGTGCCTGATTGAAGCCAGTTTTGAAACGAATCGGCGTTCGTGCAGTTGAAACTGAAGTTTCATTACTTTATTATTGAGTGACTATTGTATTTACTATTGTAAGCGACGTTACCGGGCCCGGATATCGTTTACCAAATTCATCATTTGAGAGCTTCGAATAATTTGGTGGCTTATAAATATCAAGTTGTTCAAAAATAAATTGAAACGTGACGTCTGGCCTATACAATGAAACATACAGCAAAGATGCAGTACCGTGCCTTAAACGGGTTCCAGAGCTATAATTATTTGACCACCAGTTTCACGCTCTTCATTGCTAGTAGTCGAAGAATCTCGTCAGCATTAACACGAAGTTGTTTTCTATGAGTTTTACAATCTTCTATCCAACTTAGTTCTTCTTTGAATAAGGAAACTAAAAAAACTAGGATGTTAGAAAATACCGGAAATACCGGTTTTTTGCCTTTCCAAAACCGGTATTTCGGTATCCAAAAATTGGCCGGTATTACCGGTTTCGGTACTACCGGTTAGGCAGCCCTAATTCATCTATACCTATAAAGAAGGATTTCTGTCTGTCTGTCTGTCTGTCTGTCTGTCTGTCCTGTGTTCCTTATAGAATCAAAAACTGCTGAACCAATCGGCGTGAAAATTTGCATGTAGAGGTTTTTGGGGCCAGGAAAGGTTTTAGTGATGGTTAGAGACCCCTCCCCCCACTAAGAGGGGGGGCTCCCATACAAATGAAACACAAATTTCTGCATAACTCGAGAACTAATCAAGCAAATAGAACCAAATTTGGCATGTGGGTGTTTTCGGTGACAAGAATTTATTCTAGGGTAATTTGAGACCCCTCCCCTCTTTATAAGGGGAATTATAACTCCTCTCCCCTTTAAGAGGGGGGGTTTCCATACAAATTTCCTCATAACTCGAAAACTAATCAAGCAAATGGAACCAAATTTGGCATGTGTGTGTTTTTGAAGACAAAATTTTTTTCTATGATGAATTGGGACCCCTCCCAACTTTAAGAGGGGGGGGGGGGGGGGCTCCTATACAAACGAAATACAAATTTCCTTATAACTCGAGAGCTAATCCAGCAAATGGAACCAAATTTGGCATGTAGGTGTTTTTGGAGGCAAGAATGTTTTCTATGATGACTAAGAACCTCTCTCCACTTTAGGAGGGGGGCTCCTATACAAATGAAATACAAATTTCCTCATAACTCGAGAACTAATCAAGCAAATAGAACCAAATTTGGCATGTGGGTGTTTTCGGTGACAAGAATTTATTCTATGGTAAATTGAGACCCCTCCCTCTTTATAAGGGGAATTGTAACTCCTCTCCCCTTTAAGAGGGGGGGCTTCCATACAAATTTCCTCATAACTCGAGAACTAATCAAGCAAATGGAACCAACTTTGGCATGTAAAGGTTTTCGAGGGCAAGAAAATTTTCTACGGTGAATTAGGACCCCTCCCCACTCTAAGAGGGGGGGCTCCTGTACAAATGAAATACAAATTTCCTCCTAACTCGAGAACTAATCAAGCAAATAGAACAACATTTGGCATGTGGGTGTTTTTTTTGGTGACAAGAATTTATTCTATGGTGAATTGAGACCCCTCCCCTCTTTATAAGAGGAATTATAACTCCTCTCCCCTTTAAGAGGGGGGGACTTCCATACAAATTTCCTCATAACTCGAGAACTAATCAAGCAAATGCAACCAAATTTGGCATGTGAAGGTTTTCGAGAGCAAGAAAATTGTCTATGGTGAATTAGGACCCCTCCCCACTTTAAGAGGAGGGGCTCCTGTACAAATGAAATACAAATTTCATCATAACTTGAGAACTAATCAAGCAAATGGAACCAAATTTGGCATGTGTGTGTTTTTGGAGACAATTTTTTTTCAATGATGAATTGGGACCCCTTCCCACTTTAGGAGGGGGGGTCCTATACAAACGAAATACAAATTTCCTCATAACTCGAGAACTAATCCAGCAAATGGAACCAAATTTGGCGTGTAGGTGTTTTTGGAGGCAAGAATTTTTTCTGTGATGAATTAGGACCTCTTCCCACATTAGGAGGGGGGGCTCCAATACAAATGAAATACAAATTTCCCCATAACTCGAGAACTAATCAAGCAAATAGAACCAAATTCGGCATGTGGAGGTTTTTGGAGGCAAAAATATTTTCTACGGTGAATTAGGATCCTTCCACACTTCAAGAGGGGGACTTCTACACAAATGAAATACAAATTTCCTCATAATTCGAGAACTAATCAAGCAAATGGAACCATATTTGGCATGTGGGTGTTTTTGGAGGCAACCATTTTTCCCATGATGAATTAGGACTTCTTACCTTTTTAGGAGGGGGGGGGGCTCCCATTCAAACGAAATACAAATTTGCTCATAACTTTAGAACTAATCAAGCAAATGGAACCAATTTGGCATGTGAGAGTTTTAGATGGCAGAATTTTTTTTCTGTGGTGTATTACGACCCCTTTCCCTTTTAAGAGGGTGGGCTCCCATACAAATGAAATACAAATTTCCTTATAATTTGAGTACTAATCAAGCAAATGGAACCAAATTTAGCATGTAGGAGATTTTGGAGTCTTGAATTTATTTTACGATAGTTAGAGACCTCTCACCCCTGTGGTAGGGGGATATGGACTCTCATACAAATAAAACAGAAATTTTTGCGAAACTCAAAAACTAATCCAACTCGAGAAATTCGAGACTCTTCCATAAAACATTAATCAATAACAAGACCACAAAAACTATCTATAGTAACACTAGATCATTCAGGACGAGCCGGTCGCGAGTGTTGCCGGTGACCCGCCGTCGGAAGCGCCGCCCACTGGGGGGCTTGCAAAACTCGAGAAGTGACAAAGATCATCCGAGATTCATGATTTATGTACAACACAGGTTAATTTGTGGCAATACAAAGTTTGTCGGGTCAGCTAGTATGCATATAATTTTCATTTAGAAGTACACATTGTGTTTATATGTGGCACATAATAATCATAAGGATTTTCATATGAAAATTTTCCATCAGTTATGTGCGGATTATTTTGAGTGTAGAACAGTCTCAAACTTCGAACACTTCAGAATAAAATGCTTGTTGTTCTTGGTATCGCTAATATGAAAAAATATGATACCGTCAAACGGGGTAACTTGCAACAGTTTTCAACTATGAGTTCAAGTAAAAACTTATCTATTGCACATTTGAGGAGATTTAATTAATACAAAGTTATTAGGTCTAGGTTAGAATAATTTCACATATTGAGAAAAAATATGCGATCAATATTGGCTGTTGTAGAAATTTTTAACCAGTGTGTTGCTAGTTACCCCTTCAACGGGGTAACTTGCAACAAGCAATATTTTTTAGAAATGGAATGATTTTAATGATTTGTATGAGTTTCTTTTGACTTCAATATGCAAATGTTAATCCGACTTGCGATGTTTAATGCTTTTGCTATGAATATACGCAGAAATGTCGTAGCGTTGGTGAAAATAATTTATGAGCCCCGTAGTGCAAATTACGAATTGAAGTTTGTAAGAACCTCCTTCTTTAAGGACCATTCACATATTACGTAACGCTCTTAGGGGAGCGGGAGTTGGGTAACAACGCATTACACGTCGTAAATCTACTATAAATAATTGCTTCGCGAAGGGGAGCGGGGGAGTAAAAATTCATCGATATCTTGTTTACGAAATATATGAATGTTCATTACGTTACGAGTGATCGTAACTAGACACTATCATATTGCTGAACGATTTTTGGCCTCTTCTATGGCCATTTTCAGTATAATTCGAAAAAACGGGTATATTTCCGACTTACTGAAAGCATCTCACACTCTTCAGCTGTGGTTTTAGTATCGCTTGATGCAAAATTAAATGATAACTTACCTTGTGTAGTTAACGGAACACAGCTTTTTATATATACCAGCTGTTGCAAGTTACCCCGTTTAAGTACTTGTTTTACGAATAATGTGGTAACAAGCAGGATAAACAAAACTAGTTATCATAAATCAATTATTTTGTTTCCTTATTATTCACCTTACTACAAAAAATGTATGTTAGGTTTTTTTTATTTGAAGTGCTCGTGGGCGAAACAAACGAAAAACTGACAATGAATTTGATACCATGTTGTGAGATTTTTAAAAAATCACCAAAACAGCAGAAAGTTAACATAACAGCATCTGAGGCTTGTTTGATCTGTTATCAACAAGATTCGGTGACTAATATAGATTGAAAATTTAAGTAACAGTTCAAATTGAATCGATATTGCGTTGTTGCATGTTACCCCGCCGTTGCAAGTTACCCCATTTGACGGTACTTATTGTACACCACCGTGTTCGTTAGAATGTCCTCTATCCAGTGAGGTATGACAGTGAATTGTAGGACTTCTTGTGAAAATTAGCAGGCGCTGGAAAAAGTGAGAACTCAGATTTCAACTTCGTTCGCATTTCGTGCAAAAGTAGCTGTTTTTTCGATTGCATTATTTTTTTGTCAATTCTAGAACGTTTTCCTTCCTACTTCGCGACTATTAGATAAGTGCAAGGTATGTATGTACTAAAGTATAATTAAAATACAATATTTCATGCATTCATATTTCATGCATAATATCTTAGAAATATATTAGAAATTTTTAAGTGTTCGAAGTTTGAATCACGTTTTGCAGACTGATTCAAACTTCGAACAGCCACAGTGGTTGGAGAATTCGCGAAAAAGTGATCGTTTGAATCGATGAACATCCCTCATGAACACACACTATTCGCCTGCCTCGCCGATAATGCACGCATCAGCTTTGAATTTTATCACGAACAGAACCTCAATGTGAACATCAGAATTCGGTCAAAAATTGAATATTGAACATTGAGTGTGTTCGATTTATCGGATATAGAATGCCCGGGGACGCCGGAAAGTATTCAAAATAATATTACCACGAAAAGGGAATAGTTTAAAGTAGTGTTAGTGGCTTTACAAGCAGCAGAAAGCAGTAATTTGCACTTTTGCGTTGCTCACGATATTCGTATATTCAGCGATGCTATGAAGCGTGAGTGTATGTTGCTCATTGTTATAAGCGAATTGAACCACGCGCGTAGCTGTTTTATCATGATAAAAACCGTTTGCCGATGCTCGGCGCATCTATTCATTTTGCGAGTTTTCCAACCTCTGAACAGCAACGAATAATATCGGGTCTTTCTTCGGGAAAATGAATTGACTGCATTGTAAAGCTGTACAAAGTCAATTTAGGGTACGGGTGGGTATTTCCACCCCATTAAGCGGTAGCCTGAACAATATTCAGGAACTACGTTGAAACTATATTTATTCGAGACAAGATTTTTATACCAGTTGATAGAATAATATTTACTGAATATCGGCGTGTATTTTGGTCTTAATAAAACGCTACTGAATTTGAGTTATAGTCGCGAAAAATGATGAAGTCGCTGCGGCTAAATTGAGCCCATTTTCTATAGTGGTGTCTGTGTTTTTTAAATCCGACAGGCCGAATTAGCTTGCACAGCGATTAAATGCTTTTCAAAAACAGATCGAAAGAGGCAAGAAAAGAGAGATCGATTGATAACTTCTCGCTATTGTCTACATTCCGGGCTCATTGAAGATAATTAGTTTTGCAGTGACAACAGCTTGCTGCTGGCGCTAGTGTACCATTGAATTGTTCATATACAGTAGCGCCAGTTCACTCAAATACCAGATATGTCAGCACATATATTGGTAATAGTGTAAATAACGCACCATAAGCTGGAATTAAAAACAAAATGCTGCTAACGGCTAGTGAATGAAAATTGATTTATATTTTCATATCAGAGGGGAATTTTTGTGTTCTTCCGTGAAAAAAAGAAGTAGAATTGTTCTGTGATAGCATATTCACAGCTGTTTAGTTTCTAGAATAAGTAAATGTGATCATAATTGTGTGTTTTCCAAACCATCATCAAGAGCGGATACGCGTAAGCGATTGCTGCTGATTTTTTCAGCCTGGTTACGTGCTAGTGGAAAAACAGTGGTTTTGATGTTTATTGAATAAAATTAAGCAAACTACTTACATTTTTATGAAAATAGTTATAACACATTAAAGCCTATGAGTGCTACATTCGTTTCAGTATTGTTATATAGCGGCAAAGTTTCTATTTGGGAAAGTGTAGCCAAAAAAGGTAATGTATGCCGAAATTAGTAGCGTGATGGGAATACCCTCCCGTACCCTACTTTAGATGTGGTATATGGAGGTCGAAAATATTAGCAGTTGACTACAGAAGTGTGAATTGAAACTAATTATTGTGTGAAAAATTTAAAACACACAGTTAGGTGGATTTAAAAAGACAGTGTTTAGAAAAGGATACCATTTCATTTATGTAAGTTGAATGACACTAAAAACTTTAATACTTATCAAAGTAATACAAGTGTTTGATGTCTGAGACTGAAATATTCGTGCTTTGAATGTCGACCATGAAAGTGTTTAAAGTTTCAATCAAAACCGAACTGTACCTTTTTAGTGTTTTTCAATGTAAAATAAAATTTTATCCTCATTTTTAAAATTTTCCCAAGAAAATAAATAAATTATCATGCTATTAAACCATTTATGGGGGTACAAGATGTTTTGGAACATTTTACTTTGAAGAAAGTTTCAGCATAGCTTAAGTGTTCGAAGTTTGAATCAGAACGGTATATGGACGTTTTAATGTACACCAGCGCCAGGAGCAAACGGGTGCCACTGCAAAACTATCTATCTTCGATGATCCATTGTAAAAAGTTTATCTCACTTACTTTATAATGTACTAGCTGACCCGACAAACTTCGTGTTGCCACAAATTAAACTGTGTTGTACATAAATCGTGAATTTCGGATGACCTTTGTCACAATCTCGAGTTTTTCAAGTTTCTGAGGAGTTCATGGGTGGTTTAATATACAAATTTTCCTCACAGCAAAGTAGAAAACAACTCCCCCCATTGCTTAGCCCAATAAAATAAAGCGGATAGCATTAAAATATTTGCCATGATTATATAACATTTCGTCGAATACCATTTAGCGGAACACCACTTCTCGGTTGACCATAACGCGGAATATAGAGTTTCGCGGAATACCATTTCGCGAAAAATTTTACGCGAGATGTACCATTTTACGGGAAATCCTTTCGTGGATATTACCATTTCGCAGGGATGATCCTCTCCTCGCTGTCGCTAGTTCGGACCCAATGGAAAGAAAGTAGTAGAGGTCAGTAGATCTAGTAAAATAAATAAACCTAGATGGATGTGCAATCTGCGGGCTGGCTACCCCCTCGCAGTGGCCGCCGCTTCCGACGGCGGGTCACCGGCAATACTCACGGGCTCCAGCCGTCTCGCCCTGAATCATCTAGTGTTACTATTGATAGTTTTTGGTGGTCTATAGTGTTTTATGGAAGAGTCTAAATTTTCTCGAGTTCGATTAGTTTTTAAGTTACGCAAAAATGTCTGTTTTATTTGTATGAGAGTCCTTATCGCCCTACCACAGGGGTTAGGGGTCTCAAACCATCATAAAAAAATTTCTGCCGCCAAAACCCTCCACATGCCAAATTTGGTACCATTTACTTGATTAGTTCTAGAGTTATGAGGAAATTTGTATTTCATTTGTATGGGAGCCCCCTCCCCCCTTAAAAGGAGAGGGATCCTAATTCATCATAAAAAAATTCTTGCCTCCAAAAACACCCACATGCCAAATTTGGTTCCTTTTGATTGATTAGTTTTCGAGTTATGCGGAAATTTGTATTTGATTTGTATAGGAGCCCCCCCCCCCCACCCCCTCCTATAGTGGAAAGGGGTCCTAATTCACCATAAAAAATTCTTGCCCCCAAAAACCTTCACAGCCAAATTTGGTTCCATTTACTTGATTAATTCTCGAGTTATGAGGAAATTTGTATTTCATTTGTATGGAAGCCCCCCCGCTCTTAAAGGGGAGAGGGCTCATAATTCCCCTCGTAAAGAGGAGAGGGGTCTGCATTCACCATAGAAAAAAATCTTGTCTCCAAAAACACCCGCATGCCAAATTTTGTTCCATTTGCTTGATTAGTACTCGTGTTATGCAGAAATCTGAGTTTCATTTGTATGGGAGCCATCCCATCTTAGTGAGGGGAGGGGTCTCTAACCATCATAAGAACCTTTCCCGGCCCCAAAAAGCCCCACAAGCAAATTTTCACGCCGATCGGTTCAGTAGTTTTCGATTCAATAAGGAACATACCGACAGACAGACAGACAGAAATCCATTTTTATAGGTATAGATTTACAACTTTTATTTTTTTCGTCTTGACTTATACTGGTCAAACTATTTGACTCTTTAGTCAAATGTGTTTTTTATGAAAAACGAACATTGAATGAACTTGGAAAAATTATATGCAAACTGTGAAAAATAATTGAGGTTCCTGGACAGTCAAATTATTTTTCAAAGTTTGCGTATCATTTTTCCCAGTTCATCCAATGTTAGTTCTTCACAAGAAAACACATTTACTCCCTTATAAAGTCACTTACTTTACTTTGTTTCCTTTTTTCAGCCCAAAATTTTGCAACTAGGTCAATGTCTTCCAAAAAATTGTACCAAAAGAGATGTGTATAATATTTTAATCGAAGACCCAATTTCTAAGAGAATCTTGAATGATAATATGTGCAATGGCATAAATTCAACTCATATCCAACACAAGTGTAATGAAATAAATATATTTGAGCTTCGTACCGTACCTGGAGAATACAGCTTATTTAATGATACCAGATTCTTTCTAGTCAGGTAAGTGTTGAAAGATTTTGAATTGCTACCTGCATATATATATCTGAAACAAGAATCATGGTAATTGTTACCATATTAGAGGGTAAAATTAAGAGGACACACCAGTGAATTTTTGCAGAAAAGATTTCTGTTTAGCTTAAGCAGTGTTCTGTTCAAAATTACTATGCGTTACTTTCGGCGTTACCCCAGTACATAACAAAAATAACAGAATCGCAGTCAAAATTACTAGACATGACCATGAAAGGTGGTAAAATTATCTGAGAACATATTACTTGTACAAGAATCATAGTAAATTTGAATAGCTTTTTCATGGTACTTACAAAAAGCATGCGTTTTCTGCAAAATTGTGCGAGATACCATGGTTTTTGTTTCAGAGTAGTCATCTAAACCTCAAATACGTGCGTATAAAACATAACAATATATTTTGCATATTTTGCACAAAAGTTGGAAAGTTTCACAGTACTGTTATTGTGTGATATACGGTATTTGTGGTTGAATTTCGAACCTAAAATAAAGCTAAGTCTAAGCATTGAATCAGTGCAATTTTTGTCCAGAGCTTAATTGATATCGAACTATTAACGCGGTATCTAACACGAGATAATTTAAAATAGGTGCTTTTATGTAGGTCTGGAATTTTTCATCTCAGTCCCCCAAGTGTTAATCCATTTTATGTTTTTCGTTGAATCCTGATCAGGAGGACCTAACAAAATTATAACAGATCTTGTTATTAACAACAGTTGTTATTAATTTGATATATTTGATCATATTATAACAACCGTTGGTCTAAATTAGCCTCCGTAAGTGGTTAAAATATCAAAAATTATAACTAAACTGCCTCTAATTAATACCTGATTCATAACAAACTATGTAATGATTTTATCTTAATTGTAACACATTGTGTTCAAGGTTAATTGTCAACATTTCAAGATATTTCAAAAATAACACATTTAATAAAGATATATTAGCGAGTTTAGTAACGGTGAATTGACGTATTTAATATACCTTTAAAATGATGATGGTAATTAAAATAAGTTTTGCAAGTAACATATTTTGTTATTAAAGCGAAATGTGTCATTCTTAGTGGTGGAATCAATATAGCTTATTCATAACTCATGGCCTCCTGATTAGGTAGCCAACTTCAAGGTGCCGTTGAGGAGCGAAAAGAGGTTACTATTCGACAACATAATTTTTAGGGGTAATCCGAGTATAACCGACACTGTGGGTAAAACCGACACCCCTCGATTTTGACGTAGGATTACGTCTTACGGCAAGTTTTGAGATAGGGTGTCATTCCAAAAAATCGAAAAATGCGAGCGTCACGAAAAATGAAAGGTTTTGAGCGCTAATAGCTCTGCGGTTTTCCGATCGATTTACAATATTCTTACACCAATCGATCGGAAAATCTTCTAAGAATTGACCCAAATGAAGAAAAGTAGGGATTTTTGATGTTAAACTATTGAAGAATTGAAAATAATGAACCAATGTTTTACCAGAATTCTCGCTTCGCGATTGGTCGGAAGATTCTTTACGATGATTTAAACCTATACCAATTTGATATCTGTGCTTGGGAAACAAGCCAAAACAAGTGACTAAGTTTCCTCATTTCAACAAGATTTCTTAACACCGCGGTTAAACCTAGACCATTTTGATGTCCTTGCTTGGGAAGTACGCCAGAAAGAGTGGCAAAGCCCCTTCCCTTCGTGCTAACAGATTTCTTACGAACGCGAATAAACCTAGCCCAAATTGATGTCTGTGTTAGGGAAGTATGCCAGAAAAAATGACACAAGTTCGTTGTCCGAACAGATCGCAAATTCTTTACTGCGAGACGATTAAACCTCGGCGAATTTGATATCTGTGTTGGAAAAATGTGCTACAGCTGTAGTGTTCGGTTATAATACGACTCTGTATGAATACGCATGCTTGCCGATGCCGTTTCATAAGAAGTGTAGTGAAAAGATGTGCTGTTGATAAAATAGGATTGAATTGGTAAAATCCCTTCAACGTGGGGAACCATGGGTAATAAAAACAAACTTTAATTTCAGTAAGGTAGCAGGAAAGCAATACCCAGCTAGCACCAACTCGTATATCAATGTACGAAAACTATCGTAAATATCTCCTAACAAACTCGAAATCGTAACTAAAGCTGGATAAAGAGGGATCAAGTTGATTTTTTGTCGTATATAATGATAATGACTGACATACATACGATTTTCAGCACAAAATCGTAGAGTAGTACGGAGCGACTCGCGCTTAATCGTATATTATTGTATATAAATACTTATATAGTCGTAACGCTCAAAATTGTTCGTAATCATGTATATCGCCTTCAAAATAGTACGGATATGCCAATTTTGCGCATGAAATACGATTTATTTAGTATGTATATCTGTACGTAATGCTGATTTTTACCTTTTTTGTACATATGAAAATGCAAGCTGGGTAGTTTGTGTTCTTGATTTTGTTAAATTGTTTTCAAATGCACAATATGTTGAGAATTGAACGTATGCAATGTTACTACTTTGATAAATGTTACATACAACGCATGTAGCATGTATATATGTTGCATTTAGCATGTATACATGAAGAATCGAATGATTACAAGCATGAATACATGCTACTATCACTACAGATCACTAAGAGACTTACGTTGTCCTGCGTCACCTATATATGCGGTCGTGTCTTGTACACAACCCCTCTGATTTTTTTAAGTTATATGCTGTTTTTTGCATACCGTCTAATGCATTCTGTTTACACTTGTTATTTCTTACGTTTCGAGTCATTTAAACACCGCCGAAGTTCCGTAGCTTTCAAAACAAACAGCAAAACATGACCATTAAGCAGTGAAGAAACAATCCTTGTAAAATTTCGCAAGTGGAGTTTAAGTGTTTTAGGAGGGAAAATTTGTAAAATTCGATGCTTTTTGCGTCCTTGATTTATCAGCGATTATTCTTTAGTCTACTTTGTAAAAAACAGGTGATTTTTTCGTTTATTGCTGCTCTAAACCATTGTTCTGATATTTTGAGTCACTTCAGGGTAAAATCGACACTTTAAGTCAGGACAAAGCCGACACAGGCCTTGTGCCTCTAGATAGTATGTGTTTTAAGTTTAATGCGTTTATTTTTATGTTTTGGTATAAAACTGAGAGTTTGGGCCGAAAAACAAGAGAAATGTCAAAATTTGCTTTTGATCGTTGAATTCAAAAAGACGAATCAAGGATAAATGAAAAATCAGGGAGGGAAGAAGGGGAGGGGGATGATTCTACCTTGCTGTCGCCAGGCGTACTATAGGCACCTTCCCTGAGAATCATATTTTTTTTAAAGAAAAGAATTCACTTGATATTTATGAGGTGTCGGTTTTACCCTGACAGGGTGTCGAGTTTACCCGCACTGCTGTTTGTTACGCCTGAAGATAAAGAGTTTTTTTTTCATTATATATCAAAAACATTCAAAATATGTATCAAACAAACCTCATGGAATGAAGGATTTAGAGTTGAACTACGATTCTGGGAGGTTTGTTGGACAATAATTGACGTATAAATATGGAAATTCTGTAAAAATTGTTAGGGTGTCGGTTTTACCCACAGTTCCCCTACTGTCAGTGCGATTTGCAGAATGACAAAAAATCAGAGGGGTTGTGTACAAGACACGACCGCATATATAGGTCACGCAGGACTACGTAAGTCTCTTTGTAGTGATAGTAGCATGTATTCATGCTTGTAATCATTTGATTCTTCATGTATACATGCTATATGCAACATATATACATGCTACATGCGTTGTATGTAACATTTATCAAAGTAGTAACATTGCATACGTTCAATTCTCAAAAGATTGTGCATTTGAAAACAATTTAACAAAATCAAGAACACAAACTATTGCTTTCCAGCTACCTTACTGAAATAAAAGATTGGTTTTATTACCCATGGTTCCCCACGTTGAAGGAATTTTACCAATTCAATCCTATTTTATCGACAGCACATCTTTTCACTATACTTCTAATGAAACGGCAAGCATGCGAATTCATACAGAGTCGTATTATAACCGAATACTATAGCTGTAGCACATTTTTCCAACACAGATATCAAATTCGCCGAGGTTTAATCGTCTCGCAGTAAAGAATTTGCGATCTGTTGGGATAACGAACTTGTGTCATTATTTCTGGCACACTACTCTAACACAGACATCAAATTGGACTAGGTTTAATCGCGTTCGTAAGAAATCTGTTGGCAGGATGGGGCTTTGTCACTTGTTTTGGCTTACTTCCCAAGCACAGATGTCAAATTGGTATAGGTTTCGATCATCGCAAAGAATCTTCCAACCAATCACGAAGCGAGAATTCTGGTAAAACATAGGTTCATTGTTCTAAATTTTTGAATAGTTAAACATCAAGAATCGATACTTTTCTTCATTTGAGTCAATTCTTAGAAGATTTTCCGATCGATTGGTGTAAGAATATTGAATATCGATCGGAAAACCGCTGAGCTATTAGCGCTCAAAACCTATCATTTTTCGTGACGCTCGCAATTTCGATTTTTTGGAATGACACCCTATCTCAAAACTTGCCGTAAGACGTAGTCCTACGTCAAAATGTAAATTAATGTGAATGCAGTAACGTCGACCTTGCTCCAATAATAGTGGAGATGTCCTGTAACAGAAATAGATGTTCCAGTAATAGAAGAATCCGAATTACTATCTACGAAATGGGGTTAGTCCCGGCGCACTATGGGGCAGAACCCGAAAAAGCTCGGACAAAACCTCAAAATTTTTATTTGAGATATTCTATCAAACTTAATATTCTACGTATAGTAGACAAATTATCTATAAGAAATATACATAAATTGTTTTAATAAGTAGTTTTTCAATAGGCATTAAAGAAGGTGAAACACAGTGAAAAAAAATATTGGAAAATGAAAAAATAAATATCACTTAATCTTTTAGTATCTGGCTACCATGCTGCTTAAAATTCTATACTTTCTAAGGACAATTCACATTAATGGGATTATAAACTAATAGTTTAGGTGATATTAACCCTTTATAAGGCAGTGGCAACTATATTGCCACCAACAAAAATTTTTTATTTTGCTTCTATAATTATAATGATGTCATTATAGACGCAAAACAAATATTTTTCGTTGGTGGCAATTTAATTGCCACGGCCTTATAAAGGGTTAAGACAGATTTTTTACTAGTAGGCTTTGTTCTGACGTAGTATTTTAGAACAAAATATTTGTTATTTTTGTCAATTTTCAATAGTGTGTAGAAAAAGATTTCCACAGATTTCCGCTCTGACACTACCATAAAATCAACATTCAAGGTCTTAACTAGTAATAAGCAAAAAATTAGCTGCTACTAGTTGCGATGTTCGGAGATATTCAAGTTTTCCGCATGCATGTTTTCCGGCATTTTGGGCTTCAAATTAGTAAATGCGCGCGCCAGTGCGAAGTTCATTCCTGCTGTACGTTAAATAGTTATGCTTGTGTATGTAAGACATAGCATTATTATCGTTATGAGATACATCGGAGTCGATAAGGGGAATTCAGGACATTGTAAAGGCGACCACTTAACAGCTTTTTCCCAATTAGCTCTGTTTCAAGTCAAGTTGGCAGTAGAATATGATCGGTTGGACTTTCAGCTCGATTGAACTAGCCTCCATTTTGTTTATTTAGAGTCGAACATGTTGATACATGTTTGCAGGATAAACGGATTGCTATACTCTGTCAGTTACTCGTTATTTTTTGTGTCTTCTGCCAGGATTTGGCTGAGGCCGATGACAGCCTATCTCGCCACTCATATCCTTTTGCTGCGTATGGCCAAACTAATGAATTAAAAAAATTACATGAATGCACTAAAGCAGATAGTAGGGTAAGTTAACCTATATAGTAAACCCTCTACCTGTAATGGACCCTCGGATAAAATTTCGGTATTTATTAGCTTATACTTCTTATTTCTGAGTATATATAACATGAAACAGAACGTACTAAACATAACACACATTTGAGTTAATAAAATTTTAGCTGCATTTCATTATTAATGCTTTAAAATTGACGTTTTCAACAAGTAGGTCCATTATATACAATGCAAAAAATGTCGCCATTACCGGACTCTCTCCATGCAAAATACACTAAAATTCCTATAATGGACCCGGTCGTTATTCTATTGTAAACCACAAGGGCCCATAAAAGGAAAATGGACATTCCAATCTGTTTTTAAAAAAATGTAAAATATAGAGATTTGCATCAGAAATTGATATATTTAGGCTTATTCGAAAGTTACTAATATTGTAAGTGCCATTGGTTGGGTGTTTAGCGTTAGGAGTTCAAAATAATTTACCGAAAGGTCCACAAATGGTTGATTTACCCTATACCAGAATAATAATACTAAATTACTCTTGATATACAGATTGTGATAATTTGTATAGGAGGTCGTCAGACTACCAATTTCGACTACATACTTAAAAAAAAGTGTTTGAGTATTTAAAATATTTATAACTTGATTCCCGTAAGTCCTACAATTTCGGTATGTTCAGTAACTTTACGTAACTTTACAGGACAAACAACTTTTCTGAAGACACAATATTTCTACAGTCATTATTTAAAAAGTTAGATCTCAACGCCATCTATAGGAATAAAAATACAACTACTTAAAATTTACAGAAAGATGCAAAATTTTATAACAAACAATGTTGCTGAAGACAATAAAGCTCTATGAAGCATATGAAAGAAGTTATGAGGTTTTGTCCGAGCGCCGGGTCAATCTGCCCCACTGTGCGGCGTAGTGGTTAGCATTCACGCCTCTCACGGGTTCAAATCCCAGCCCCGCAGAAGTCACGAATGACATAAGCTGTTAAAGTGACTATAATCTATGAAAAACTACAAGGTATACAGCCCTAAGGATTGTACGAAAGGGTGACGTAGGACTATATCAGATCATTAGATCAAAGACTAATGCATTTCTGGCATATGTATGTTTATAAGAATCTGTGAGTGCCATTGTTTAAGTGAGTGTTTAAAAAAAAGGGCGAAATATTCAGATTCAATTCTTCAATAAATGCAATGGTGGCTTTGAAAATACGTGGACGGGGGTTCATGAGTACAACGCCTGCTACCATTGAGACATCGAGATTTCTTTTAAAAATCACTTGTATACATCATAAAGGTTCAAATAGTAATGAACGAGCAGCCCACAGATTATTGTATGAAATATGATTATGCGTAGCTTGACATGTTTCAATAATCTTACTTTAATTCGCTCGTGGCCTTCAAAAGAGCCATTGGTTACAAATAACATTAAAGCCAAAGCACGTTCATCGCATATATGACGTGCCATTCCAATACCCTTCTCTTTTGACATGAATGGCAACAGGCACGTAAGTTAGCTGCGTTGATTCACTGTCTCTTGCTCCGAGAGGGTTTTACTAGTCGACTTTCACAGCTTACCGCTTGTTATATAGCAGAAAAAATGCACATACGCAAAAATTTCTGTTTTATTTGTATGAAAGTCCTTATTCCTTACCACAGGGGTCTCAAACCATCATAAAATAAATTTATGCCTCCAAAAGCCCCCACATGCCAAATTTGGTTCTATTTGCTTGATTAGTTCTCGAGTTATGAGGAAATTTGTATTTCATTTGTATGGGATCCCCCCTTCTTAATGATGACAAAGGTCCTAATTCACCATAGAAAAAAATCTTGCCTCTAAAAACCCCCACATGCCAAATTTGGTTTCATTTTCCTAATAAGTTCTCGAGTTATGAGGAAATTAGTATTTCATTTGTATAGGAGACCCCCCCCCCCCTGTTAAAACACGGATGGGTCTCAGTACACTATAGAAAAAAATCCTACCTTCTAAAACTTCCACATGCCAAATTTGGCTCCATTTGCTTGATTAGTTCAAGTTTATGAGGAAATTTGTATTTCATTTGTATGAGAGCTCCCCCTCTTAGAAGAATAAGGGGTCTCAGTACAACATTGAAAAAAATCCTACCTTCTGGTTCTATTTGCCTGATTAGTTCTCGAGTTTTGAGGAACTTTGTGTTTCATTTGAATGGGAGCCCCCCCCTTAAGCCCTCCATAAAATTGCTCTCTCACACCCTTCATAAAATTGCTGTTTATTTTATCTATCCAACGACATATGAATTATTCAGTTTCGTGCAGTAGTGTAGTAGTTATTAGCATTTGAAATCTTTCATTCAAACGATACACTTCTATTTTCGTTTTCACAAAGTGCTACCCAGTCCCGGTATACTAAACAAAGACGTAGTCCTACGTCAAAAAAAATCTATGAAATAGTTCATCAATATGTGCATTCTTTATTTTCTTATTCATCTGGTTAAGACGTACTAGACTGCCAATCTGTGCTGCCAAACAATTTTTTTTAGAAAACAGCTGCGAATGTTACCGCTAAAGTTTTGATCGCGTTTTCCACTATTACTGGAGCAAGGATACTAAATTAGATGCTGGCAATTGTTTCTTTAAACATTATTCGTACCATGATTTGAACTAAACGAGATATTTTTAATATGCCCATATACCCATAGAATTACGCACCGACTTGTATCCAATAAAATTGTATTCGATACGCAAACTAAGTGTACCTATACATACTAGGGGTAGTCACGTTATCCGAATAGCGGCAAAGTATACAACGAAATACACCGTTTACGCAACATAGCAAGCGCGGGGGACTCTGTAGTCGCAAGGTCACCTAGTCTGCTTTGACAAGCGAGTGGTCGTGGCTTCGAAACTGAAAAATGACTTAAAGTTAAATGCACTGGTAGCTTACCAGAATTGATTAACTGCTGCCGCCATGGCGTCAAAGTTTTATTTGTATGCAAATTGAAAAACCACCAAAGTAGGTAGTCGTCAAATCGGCGGTTTCGAATTTTTTTATATCAAATGTCAAATTTTTAAGTATGTATGGAACATACTTAAAAATGTAAATTCATCAAAAATCGACTTTCTGGGACCTAGTCGGCCTCGTACTTCGAAAAAACGTATATGGAGTAGGGCGGGGTATAAGTGCGATGTTTGAAGTTGTCATCAATTTTCACGAGATATAAAGAAGCACAGCAAAAAAATATATTTTTTATTGATGCAATAACTCAATATCTTAACATTCAACTATAAATCATACTAAGAAATAGTGTTATGCCAAATAAATTCTTCATTTTGCTGATCAAGTTCTGAGTCACACTTTTGCCCTACTAGCGGGGTAAAAGTGCGAATATCGGGGCAAAAGTGCGAAGTTTGAATCCATGAAATTAGCACAACAGTAGCTAACAAAACCATAATATCATCAATCTGCGATATGTTTTGGTAAGGAATATTCTCAATTTGCACCTTTCCAGTTTTCCGCTGACGTACTGCAGCCTCCGTCAGATTGAAACTTTACCAAACGTTTTTTTTATTTCACCAGCGAATAGACACTGTTTTCCTTCGGCCAGCATCTGTAGAGCATACAGTTTTCAGTAGATCTTCCATTTCTAGTACCGTCATCCGAGGATACTTGCAACACTTTTGAAGTTTGACTTGGTATAACTTTCGAAGCGTACCGTTTAGATCCAAGTATAAGTAGCCAAAATTTGTATAGTGGTCAGTACTTTTGATTTATGATTATGAGGAAAAATAGCAACTAAATGAATCTCCAAAATGAACCAAAAATAGGTGTGTTGCAAGTTACCCAGTAAACGGGGTTTCTTGCAACACTTTTCTGATTTTACGGTTCTCATGATATTTCATTTGATTTCAAACCGCGAATGACTATTTTTAGTTAATAGTTGAACCCAAATCTTACGATCTGGAAAATATAAATGTCTATTCAGAATTCAGAAAACTGCAGATACATTCCATTGGCCAGTGTTTGCGAAGATATTTAACCTTTGTATTAGTTCTTTGAGTTCTTATATTGCATAATGTAGCTCTAAGATGTTGTACATAAAAGAGTAATAGCCGCCGGCTATTAGCCGGAAACTAAAACAAATAGTTTTTATGGTCGTATTGGATTTTATTTAACTGAATAAAAACTTCTGGCTGTTTGCAACATTGATGTGGTCTGATTAGAGTAAAATGTTGCTTAGAAAATTCTTGATCGTTTGCTATCATTAAGGGGGCATAGTACTTTTTCAACTTAAAAAAATCGAATTTTTTTTATTGATTATTTCGAAAGATTAACATTTTGAACATATGTGTTTCAAGTCATTTCAATGAATTCCAAAAATTGACAAAGTTACAGCTATTTGTACCGCGCATCTCTGGAGCGATTACACGGCGAATAAAAAGTTCAACGTCGTTTTTCTCGAAACCAGGTTTTGAAAGTCGGTACCATAAATATCTCAAGAACGGCTCAAGCAATTCTCATGATTCTTTTTTTGTTTTAAAGCCAACAAAATTATCTAGTGTTTGACCCATCCTTTTTTTGATATTACTATTTTTGTATTTTTTAGAAATGTTTAAAGTCAATTTTTTCGACTAAAAACCTAACTTTTATGTTTGAATGTCCGCCATTTTGTTATGCGTTCGAATATTGAAAAAAGGATGGGTCAAACACGAGATAATTTAATATACTTTCATGTCGTTTACGAATTTTTCAATTTGGATAAGACCCCCAGCGCCAATCCATGGTACCGCAAATCATGTTTTTTTCGAACGATCATGTTCAAGGAGCCGTAGGGGAGAGGGGAAGAGGTTCACATATGCAAACAAAATTGTAAATAGTAGTATAAAGTGCAATGTTTGGAATGCACCCGATTCGATTCGCTTTTCGCGTTATCGAGATTAAAATATTTGAAATTAGGCCAAAAATATGGTGTAAAAAGTACTATGCTCCCTTAGCCCAATTTGATTGGGTTTGATTTAACACCGACCAAATGATATCGTGACAAGCAATCGAGTTGAGCAGGCGAATCGGGCAGTCGAATCAATGAGTTGGGTCGAGCAGTCGAGTTGAACAGTCAATTCGAGCAATCAAGTCGAGCAGTCTAGTCGAGCAGTCAAGTCGAGCAGCCCAATCGAGCAGTTAAGCAAGCAGTTCAGTCAAGCAGTCCGGTCGTGCAGTTGAGTCGAGCAGTTGAATCAAGTGGTCGGGTCGAGCGGTCAAGTCGAGCAGTTTAATCGAGCAGTCCAGTTGACCTGTTAAATCAGGCAGTTAAATTGAGTAGTCCAGTCGAGCAGTTGAATCGAGTAGTCTTGTCGAGCACTTAATTCGAGCAGTCGAGTCGAGTAGTCCAGTCGAGCAGTTGAATCGAGCAGTTAAGTCGAGCTGTCGAATCAAACAGAAGTCAAGCAGTTGAGTCGAGCAGTTAAATCAAGCTGTTCAGTCAAGCAGTTGAGTCGAGCAGTCGAGTTGGGCAGTTGAACCGAGCAATCGAGTCGAGCAGTCCAGTCGAGCAGTTTAATCCAGCAGTTAAGTCGAGTAGTTCAGTCGTGCAGTTGAATCGAGTAGTCAGTCGCGAATTTGAATCGAGTAGTCCAGTCGAGCGGTTGAGTCGAGCATTAGGGCTGAGTGGCTAAGTCGAGCAGTTGAATTAAGCTGTCAGTTGAGTCGAGCAATCAAATCGAGTAGTCTAGTAGAGCAGTTGAATGGAGCAATCGGGTTGAGCAGCTGAGTCGAGCAGCTGATTCGAGCAGCCGATTCGAATAGTCCAATCAAGTAGTTGAGTCAAGCAGTTCATTCGAGCAGTCGAGTCAAGCAGTTGAACCAACCAGTTGAGTCGAGCGTCGAATTGAACAGTTCAGTCGAGCAGTGGAATCAAGCAGTTGAACCAACCAGTTAAGTCGAGCGTCGAATTGAACAGTTTAGTCGAGCAGTTCAGTTACGCATTCCAGTCGAGCAATCAAATTGAGCAGCCTAATCGACCAGCCCAGTCGAGCAGTTTAGTTACCCAGTTGAGCAATCGAGCAGTACAGCAGTCGACCAGTGAGGTGACTGAGAATACAACCCATTGCTACGAAAGCATGACGTCCTGTCAAAGACCTGTTTTTAGTTACCGATAAGCCTCTTACGACGTCCTCTCAGAGACCTGGTTTTCGGTACAGACATAAACCTCTTATATAAAAAGATTTTGAGTGTGTTTGGACTAAAACAAGAGATACGAGAGGCATTTTTGGATAATCGATCATTATATTATGATAATGATCTATTTTACAAGTGCTGCAAGCCGCACCATATTGGAAGTAACAACTCGAATTCATCGTTTCTTCTCCAAGTTCAAAACATAAAAAAAGCTCAATGTTGCTATTTGCTAGCTTATATGATGCATGAATTGTGTACAGGAACTAAACGATAAAAAATAATTTCCTATCAATGAACTAACGCAACTTTGCACATCCATTTTTCCTTCTCTGAAAGTGAAATTACTTGAAAACAAGCAAAACAATGTTATAATGGATTAAACTTAACTAAACAATATGTAAACGTCCGTTCTTTACAACGGCATTGGCTACAAATGGTTATGTTAACAAACAAATGCGTTAGAGATGCCAAAAGCGCAATGCGAAGAAGTGTTGCAAGTAACCCCGGTTTTGCAAGTATCCCCGCATGACGGTGTCTATAACACAATGCCTAAAACTGTATATAATTTCCTATGCATTTTTGCCTGGCCCATAAATCGCACTTTTGTCCCGTCCATGAATCGCACTTTTGCCCTGCTAGGCGCTTGACGAGATTTGATCAAATTATGGAAAATCGAAATATATTTTGTAAATTTTTCTCACTGTATTTTCAAAAGAGATAGGGTGACGGATCCATATTTCGCCACCTTTATTCCAAAAATTTATATGAAACGAAACAGATCAAGGTTCTATAAGTTCCGATATTTGATAATATGAAAATTTTATGCTTCGGACATTTCTTTTACTGATTCAATCATCATATTCATACTAAATTGTGTATTTTTCCCGTTATATTGATTATTTAAATGTGTATTCTGAGCCCCAATTTCGCCACCCAGTGCCAAATTTCGCCAGCCCCTGGACCCAAATTGCACCACTTTAGAAAAACCTGATTTAAATAGATTATTATGTTAAATTTATAAATGAATTCTCTATATTCTTAATAAATCCAGTTGTTAAATATATTTTGCTTCGTTTTCAAATGATTGTTCATGAAACATTTTTGAAAACCAATAAAAATACCAATAAAATCACAAATAAACCAATGAAAAGCACAAAAATTGGAGAAATATGTATACATATTGATTAAAATTCACTCATAAAGTAACTTAATTTTCTTTGCCTCCAATGCAAATCGAAATTCCGGTCAAATACCATAAAGGGTAACCAACGTATTTTGGACCCCATAGCAGCTATACATAATTTGGACACTTCCATTTGATTTTGCTGTAAGTGTCCAAATTATGTATAGGTGCTGATGGGGTCCAAAATACGTTGGTTACCCTAGGCCATAGGAAACTCTAAGCAAAGCGACGGCATTTTATTCAAGCCATTAAAAAGAATTCAAAATATTTTCTTCTGTATTAACCCTTCTAAGGTCTACATTATTTAAAGCATCGCAAAATCCACTAAAAAGGTCGTAAATTTTTTATCTTTCAATATTTTTTTCACCAATGGCCATATTTCTTATGGCCCCGGCGTTATTCCGGAGTTCCCTGGGGTGTCGTGACATGGCTTTTTTAGATAAAGTTACCAAATATTTCAAATTTGGACATATCAGTTACTTTGCCGCAGTTACGAGTCGTGGTGCGCGCCATCTTGATCAATATCAATGCGGAATCGGTTTCCATAAAGGGACATTTCTGCGTCAGTAAAGTATGTCGTGACGCATATCAAAAAACATCAGTATACGACAAAATAGCGGTTGGCGGTCATCTCATAATATTTTTTGGAAACGATTGTTCTACAATTGATGAAGGGACGGTAAGGGAAAGTAATGAACAAGGATTTTTTGGGGAATGGAGGGGAAAGAGTGGAAAGGAAGGGGGGCTACCTATTACAGCTACGCTTAACAAGTTGTCGTTGTGACTCCTACGACTTCCGATTTTAATACTCACGAGAGCGACGCAATGACTAAGGTCATGCGTACCCGGGTTTTGTCCTTAGTAGAAGCCAACGTGCCCGGAAGATCCCACGACGTTTCCGTGATAGATCCCCGAAACGGAATGAAACCCTTACCTCAGACTCGACAAAAGGCTCGCAATTGACTACGTGTCCTAATTGTCGGGCCCTAACTACACACACGAACGGAAAGGGGACCGTAGCACTCCAGAATCCAGCAAAAAAGAATTCCGTACAATAAGCACCTGGTTTAAACATGAATTCCAAATTACCTTTTGTACGATTTAAGATCACTATTTCACTTGAATAGAGTTCTACTTTAAAGCGTTTATTGAAAACACGTAATCCAACAATAATTTTCTATAGGGAAATAAATACCGTGAACGTACCATATTCTGCGCAGCTCCTAATTCTGCGCATTTTTCTTTATATATGTATTTTTCAACATTGTGCATAACTATGACCATTGTGTTATTTTTTTATAAATCTCTGTTGAATATTACGCCATTATTCACAAAAGGGCCATAATATTTGACAGCGAAATAAATTAAAGTGAAACTGAAAGTATTTTATATGGCAGAAAACAACGTCGTTAGCGCCAACGCTAAAACTGAAAATTAACAAAATTATGATCGAAAATCTTTGCAATGATCAAATTACCCAGCATAATTAGAAAGAATAATTAGTTTTAGTCATTTTTTAGGCAAAAAGAGTGATTGCATGCCTTGTTTTCGTTGGAAAAATGCGATGCAGTAGTGCGCAGATTTAGGCACAGATTTTTTATTCATGTTCCAAATTCTGCGCAGTAATGTATCCTATGAAGAAATCGCGAAAAAATACGCAACTTCTCCCAAATGGCTGAGGTATAGAGGCATAAAAATTCAAGTAGAACCTTTAACTTGCATTGATTGGAATCCTGTGTTACGGCTCGGGGTCCGAACCTACGAACGCCAATTCATGAAACCATGTCTTCTGATTTTTTTTGACAGTCGAACTTCATTGAGCTGTCAGGGAGTGGGGAAGTGGTTTCTATATGAAAACACAATTGTTAATATTAGTCTAAAGTATAATGTTCAGTATAGAGAAAACCCGAATGAACTCGCCCTTCACGTTATCGACAGTAAATAACTTTAAAACTTATTCACTTTTAAATTTTAAGCTTTAGTACCTTTGTATAATAATTTGAATAGCACAATAGCACTCTTTGGTTAATTTTCAATTTAAATAAGCACACCCTTTGACTCAACAAAATAACACTTCTGAGACCTTTTGTTCACCAGCCGATATGTAGACGAAATGTACGAGTAGCTTGAATATTTTAATAAAGAAACCTCTGTTCTATTATTTTAAGTTTGGCGGTTTCTAGACAGTATGGCTGCGCCCACTAAACGAATATAAACTAATTTAAGTATGGCGAAATGAGTACCTTATTTTCTCTTGCACACCTTCAGCAGCATACTACTAAATTGACACCTATACAACAATAGTCCTTATCAATGGACGCAGTTGTGATATGGCTCTACAGGAAAGGAAAAAGAGGCATCTAGTGGTCGTTACCGATTTATGTTTTATCGAGCTTTACTTTCATGGTACGAAATATTTCACACATGGCATGCAACTAGAATAAATTATCGCACGTGATTTACAGTATGAGCGTTGACTACATTTCGGCGTTACTCAAAAATATTTTGTTCGTGAAACTTTTCACATTCGAGCAAATCTTTTAGTCGAGCTGAGCAAACTTTAAAAACATTCCTCATAAAAATGTGTGATAAAACCGATGAAAGCTATTTATCAATTTAAAGTTCTAGTACCATTCTACAATTCGTACTTTGACGTAAAACGTCTATCTCTTTTAGTTTCATTGCAATTTTAAATGTGTGGTGTTGGGTGATGAATTAGTATCTGAAAACTGCTCGAACTCATTCATCACGCATAGCATACTAGATCAACGCGTGTGACAGACACGGTTAGACGCATATGTAAAACAGTTTCGAAATTGACTTCTCGGGTCTCTCTGGGACGTTTCTGGAAGTATTAAAATGTATTCTCCGGAAGTACTCACGGACATTCACCTTTGTTATGGCTTCGCTAATTGAGCACCAACGACAGCCCAGCAGGAGTATGGTTGCAGATTTTCTGATCGTCGACTACCTTGCAAGTAAGTGAACATAAATCCAGAAGTGTTCGTTTTGTTGCACAATGATTTTAATGCAGGGATCTCTATGACAACGCACCGTGCGTCGCTTTCAAGAAGGAACGTTGTTTTCAACTAGACTTCGAAGGAAGCCTCAGCCTCATCAGCAAATGGCGTCAGCGATTAACCATAAAATTTTGTGGATTGTGGAAAATAATTTCAAGACAAGCACAAGGCAAATTGCGGCATAGTTCCTTGTCACCATGGAGGTGTAGAACGTGCTGAACCGGGTAAAAATGCATCCTTTCCACACTACAGGTTCCAGAGCTGCTGCCAGCGAATAAACCTAAGCGATTTGAGTTTTGCAAGAATATGCAAGCAAAAGTGGAACCCTCAATTTATGAAAAACATTGTTGTTGTTTTTCATAAATGTCAAACTGTGTTCATCGCACGCGGTAATCTAGTGTGCTATGCGTGTTGTATGAATTTTTGCAGTTTCAGATACTAATTCAATACCTAATGCGATACCTTTAAAATGAAATTGCAATGTAACTAAAAGAGATAGATTGACTTGATAGATTGATAGAGAATTATGGATTGAAACTAATTATTGTGTGAAAAATTTAAATCACACTGTTAGGTAGATTTAAAAAGCCACTGTTCTGAAAAAGGATATAATTTCACTCATTAAAGTTGAGTGATTATAAAAATATTAATACTTAGCAAAGTTATATAAGTGCTCGATGTCTAAGACTTAAATATTCGAGCTTTGAAAGTCGACCATGAATGTGTTTGAATCAAAACCGAACTGTAACTTTTGAGTGTTTTTCAATGTAAAATAACATTTTATCTTCATTTTTAAAATTTTGCCACAATAATAAATAAACTGTCATGCTATTAAACCATTGGTGGGGGTAGAATAAAGATGTTTTCGAACATTTTACTTTGAAGAAAGTTTCAGCATAGCTTAAGGTGAAATTAGTCGTCATCGATTCTGCCAATTTCAAAAGCAGTTTATTTATTTGAAACAAAAATTTTCTTCATGAAAATATATTCGCTGTGTTCAGATTGACAAGAAGAATGCAGTATTTACATTTTACAAACAGAACCCCCTCTTTTGGGCCCAAAAACTGTTTCCGAAATTGAGCTTTTCGACGAAAAGTTAATGACTGCTAATTTCCCGTTAAGTGTTCGAAGTTAGAATCAGAACGGTATATATATAGCTCTGGGATAGCAAATTTGTGTTCATTTGCTGATGCGCTTTTGCGAGTACCACTACGTTTGATAATTTTAGATAGAATACAATTTTTGAAAGGAGGGCACAGTTAATAGATAGTTTAATGGCGAACACTTTACTACTTTATGCGATGTAATATGATTCAAATAAATTTTTCCAACGCTTTCTTTGCAAGTAATCTTGAATAGATAACCTAATACATAGCCATAATCGACAATCAGTAGATGGTACAGCTACATATGCAGTTACTTTTTGCATTGTACAAGCTTGCGACTACAGAGATTATTTGCTTCTTTTTTCAGTTTGGTCTTAATCATATTAACTACTACGATAATTTTTGCATCATATTTTGAATATAGTATTAACGTGCGAGAAAATATACCAGTTGTTCTAAGTAGCACCATGTCATCGACTAAATCTAAAAAGAAGCACAAAATTTTGGATCACGGAAAGCTAGGGGAGATGGACAGCAAAACAATAGAATCAAATATCATTCACAATAAGCGGGAGAACAATACAAAATATAAAACATCAAATGAATATTGGAAGGAATACAAACATATAGGTAAGTTCAATTTCAGTTTTATGTTAAGCTAGTCTGATTACATTGCATTGGTTCAATTAACCCTCTAGTCTGAAATTAAATAAAAAGAAAACTTATCCAATTTAATTCTACAATATATATTTTATTCACGACAGATACGTAGGGTAACGACACCGGTTTTCGCCACTTTCATCGGCATAAAATTGGAAAATCGAGATTTACTGCCATATAGTTGCTTGTAGATGAGCAGTTTCAAGCATACAATAAGCAGAAACATTTTTGCTATGTTTTGGGGTAAAAATTAAGACTAAATGTTTGAAAATATAGTTGTAAATGTAAAATTAGTGATACCTGTTCAAGCACCAGTTTTCGACCCCCCAAGATCCAGTTTTCGCCACCCTTCAGTTTTCCCTTACCCTTAAAAGCACCCTAAGTAAAAGTACCCTTAAAAGCATCGTTTGTGGCATGTTTTAGTCTGGAAATTCATTGTATTTTTCAAAAACTTGAATCAATTTTCAGTTAAATAAAGAAAAGTAAATGGAAATCCGTTGAGAAATAACCGAGATATGGCAATTTACTTGAAATCAGTATCAGTAGCGTCTATCTCTAATTTGGCACCTGACCGAAATCGTATCAGCATGGGTTTCAAACTTCAAGATTTTTTAATTTATTGACACTGAAAGCTTTTCCAGGTTCACGGCTTTCTATAGCAACTTTGTAGCAGATTCAGAGTACCCAGGCCGAAGTGCTCATTTTAGGATATATTCGAAATCATATCAATATGGATGTCAAATTCTATGGTTTTGATATCCGTAAAACCTTAAAGTTCACGACCCACATGATGCTATAGTTTCAGTCATTCCAAAATGGCCATAGACAGTACTGGCAATGTTTTAGGAACTAATTCACGGAAATGGTTACTTTTCATCAGTCGACTGCAACTGATCATCTGTTCCAGTTCAAAAAATTCAAATGAATTTTCTACCTAAAAACGTAAATCAATTTTTTAAAATAATTTCCGATATCTTAATAATATTTAAGAAGAACCTGAGAATATACCTCGGCGAATGCAACCGGCTGACCAATTGAATTGAAACGTAACTCGACAAAAATAGCATTAATGAGTTCTCTTACATAAGAATGTATGTCTATCTTTAAGTCACAAATAGGGAGATCCAGCGGTGCATTCAAGCAGGATATCGCGTCTACTTTGCCCTTCGCAAAACGCTGCAAATAAGAGGCATAAGCTGCCGTACGTACCTGACAATGTTCAAACGCCCTATTAGACCGGTAGACTATGCTCACGGAAGACTTACGCTCCTTTGCAGACGACATTTGGCGGAGTACAAGTTGAAAGTGAAGAGTAGCGGAGGTGCATGAATCAAGGGCAACATACACTACCTGGAGAAATTACCAACGTACATTCGGCGAAAGTCGGTACGCTCATGGGTAAATGAAACTTCCAAATTTTAATGTATAAAGTCTATTGGCTAACAATTATTTCACATTCACTAGTTTCTTGATAATAAATTTTTTCAGTTTTAAAAAAATTGACAGGTTCACTGAACTGCCTTTGTAAAGCTGATGGTTTTCATGTTTTTGAATATAATGGTACGCTACGAAGATAATAAATTGCAGAATTTCAAAAAAATAGTGTTGCATTCAAATTTACTTGATGCAGTAAGGCTTATACAAATTTGGAAAAAAGTTTATGTCCTGGTCTCGAAATATTGTTCAAGGGGGGGGCAAGAAAAAAATAATAAAATCGAACCTTCAATACCTAAACAAAGGAGAAGAAACCAGTATATATTTTTCCAGATTAATAAAAGCTCAATACAAAAAAGTCGTACAGTACTTAAACTTTAGTTTCAACCAAAACAACTTTCAAAAAAAAATTTCCCATCAAATAAAGTAAGTATTCTGGAAGAGATGAATCAACTTGAAAATAGTGGAGTACTACAGGATCACCTTAGAGAGCCATAAGCGTGTAACTTGACCTGCATTTGAATTTTGTTTTTTACTTGCGTGTCACTCGGTTAGTTACCTTGTATTTTAGAATAATCCAAATCTGTGTCACTTACTAGTTCAGAACTCGGTAACCACGAAATAGTATCGGAATCTAATCTTCTCGTAAAAATGGCAATTTGAATTCCTAAAACTTTTTTACTTGGAACGCATGTGCTATGCTACTGACATTTTTTAAGAAAAAAAATCTCTGACACCATTCACGTTTGCAACCGCTTGTTTCTTGGTCGACCTTTTAGTCATATGAATATCAGCCTATTCCTCAGCTGATGCTGGTTCTCAAAAATAACGTGTTTATCTTTGATATATTAAGGATGCAAACGCTTCACTATCAGAAGCGATTGTCATTGTTTGACTAATAGCATTTGTTCAGTCCGGTGCTGCACTTCGGATGAAGTCCAGTACTGTGCTTAGAGTTGTTTTCCAAATACAGGGCTTCTAACAGCCCTCTTTCGAAGAACCTTGATCTTTAATTGAAAAATGCCGGACATCGGCAAAACAGGTGTTCCGAGTCTTTTTTTTTTGTGCCACAGAATCGACATATATCACCTTGCAGTTTTCCCATAATATGATGATGATAGCGGTTTGGACAAAGTTCTGTTATAAGATCAGTATAAAAGTAATCTTTCTTCGAAAGCTCTAGGATTTTGCGAACTATTGAAATGTTTGGCGAGATAAACTGTTTCGACTGTCTAGCAATGAAAGTGTTATTCCAATTTAATTCCACTTTCGTACATTTCCATAATAAAGCTCAGTAAAAAAGCAATATAACTTAACATGACTTGATTTGATGTAATGGTCGGGGCCACCGTCGATCCCAATGATAATCACAACATGACAATAGTCAGAAAAGTTTCGAACAGTTCAGTGACATCCTTTCTGCATGCGTCCAATGCATGGTAAAAAATTGTATCTTTAAGTTTTTCGTCCCTTACATCCAAAATTAGGGTAGGTACAAGGACACTACGGAATAAAACGTTCAACTTGGAGCCCTGAAAGCACCGAAAGCTGATGTTCCGAAATGTGTAATTTGTTGTATTTCTATTTTAATCTTAGCTACTACCTATGACAGCTAAATATAATCCCACAGCCATTCGGAATATCTCCGTTAAAAGTGGTAGCAAATTTTACTAATACATTGTTTAGTTGATTGATGCCTCAATCTAATTCGGTTCTTTTGAAGCAAGGATAGCAATTAAAATGGAACAAAATTTAAAATAAATGGAGAAAAAAGTCAAGCACAATAATCGCCTGTGACTTGTAGCAAGAATCAGAAAGCATAGATGGTGTAGGATAGTTGATCGAGTCTAACGGGATAATTACTTCAACTTTGCACGAATTGGGTAATTTAGAGATGTAAACTTGTTGAATTGTAAAAATCTGCTCACCATTAAAGAATGCAACATTATTGCACTTTATTTTTTCGCCCCTTCAAATTTCGAAAATTTTTGAAGGGGGGGGTGACATAAACTTTTTTTCAAATTTGTATAAGCCTAATTACAAGCCAGAATCTATAAAACAGATTCTACTGTTGAAATCGCCACATTTTATGAACATGGTAGAAAACAGGAAATAATAAATGGACGTTGCTTTGGATTCCCAGTCGCAAAAATCTATTAAACTTTCCGCAGATGATAGTAGCGCTGCTTTTACAAACGCAAATGAAAAATGTTTTCTGATCCATTTAATTCTAGTAATCTTACATGTGCTACCATCTGAGTTGTCTTATCAATAATAAATTGCGTACATTTAAAATACGATATAACTAATCTTTGTAATCAAGAACGCAGGCTCTTGAGAAAACTTGACTTGAATTATTTAAATAAATTAAGCAAAGCAAATTGTTAGAGTGCAGAACAATTTCGGTGTTACCGTTAGGATCATATTATCCCATAGTTAGGATCATAGTCACGCCCATTCGAGATTCAAACAAATAACGACTGGCTTGTTAAATCAGTGTGGTACACACAGGTCTACTCGAATTTTCAAATGAATGCTTATATTATTTGTTTAATTTTTTAATATTCATCATTCAGAAGTCACGTCAAATCCCAACCCCGCAGAAGTCACGAATGACCCAAAACTGGTTAAAGTGACTATAATCTAAACAAAAAAAGAAATGACAAATTAATTAATGTATCTAATATCTATCCATCAAATTTATATCTGTTAAAAACAATTCGGTTTTCTGAAATTAGCTATCTGGGATGTTAAATTTAGATAATAACCTCTTTGAACTAAATCAGCGTAGTTAGAATGGAGTATTCCCTATCAAGTAAACATGGCGAAAACTGATGCCTGTGCTGCGCTCAGAACGCTCTATTGAAATTCGCCAATGGCGAAAACTGGGTCACCTGCATAAAATGGGAACCAGTTTTCGCCAGCTAGAATTTTCTAAAAATCCAGTAAATAAGCAATAATTTAAGGTTTATTTATACACAATCGCTGAAAATAATAAATAAACGATAGGAAAAATCTTTAAGTTTTCTACTGTTACCACAAAATATATTGTTTTTCCAAAAATTATTATTTCTCATCCATAGCTGTACAGCAGTAAAAATCATCCCGATCTGAGAACACAAACTGAAAATAATGATAACTTAAGTTGTACAATTATCAAGGTTTTGAAATCGTATTTTATTGGTTAAGTATATAATTTTGTTTAAATCAATGAATATGTTATGGCAATTATCGTACGCCAACTAGCAATAAAGCACCTGTGATCCACTAGGGTGGCGAAAACTGGTGCCGTTACCCTATTTAGCCTACGACTTGTAGGCTTCCTTAGTGTCTGTTTTCGAGTTCGAAAACTTCGTCACGATCTCGAGTTTTACAAGTCTTTGAGGAGTTCTGGCAGTTACGTAACTATGAAACCATGGTTAGTTTGTTATACAAGTTATCCATTTTTCTCACAGTAAAGTAGAAAACAACTCCCACTATTACTAAGCAAAGCAAAGCCTAGGCGCTACATTCCGTTATCGAAACTTGACCTTCTGTTTTTATACGACTGACTTCGCAGCCAGCTGTTAGAGTGCAAGGCAATTGCAGGGCCAGTTGCTACGATTCTATTGACTCTAACAGCCTCTCCCAGTCGAGATTCGAACAAACGACGACTGGCTTAGAGCATCCGTAACGGTGCACTGCTAAACCCAATTTAGCAGCTCTCTGTCATCACTCTGTACCGTACCGGTCGCTGCTAAAATAGTAACCGGGCTTTCGGGAAGCAGCGCGTGCACAAATTTAGCAACCCGATAACAGCGCTGGAGAAGGCTGCTATCCCACCCAAAGAATTATCAAATGCGGATTATTATTGAAAATTGTGGATCAAATGATTATTAAAAACTGCGGTTCGGGGTATATAGTTGTTGTTGTTAATGCAAGTATTGCTTTCGGATAGCAATCTGTATGAACCTTACAGACTCAGAAACTACTGAACGGATCGACGTGAAAATTTGCATGCATTTGTGATCGGGAAAAGTTCTTATGATGGCTTGAGAACCCACCCAGTGGAAGCGGGGGGGGGGCTTCTCATGCAAATGAAACAGACATTTCTGCATAACTTGGGAACTGATCAAGCAAATGGAACTAGATTTAGCATGTGGAAATTTTTGGAGCCAGATTTTTTTCTATTATGGTTCGTGACCCCTCTCTCTTCTGGAAGGGGGGAGGGCTCTCGTACAAATGAAACATAAATTTCTGCATAACTTGAGAACTAATCAAGCAAATAAAACCAAATTTGGCATGTGGAGGTGTTTGAAGGCAAGAAATGTCTCTATGGTGGCTCGAGTCCCCTCCCCCATCTGGAAGAGAGGGCTATCATAGAAATGAAACACATCACGGCCACAAGAACGCCCTCATCACCACCAGGCACCAGTGACGAAATCCTTGGTAAAGTGCGCAGCGTTCGAAGGTAGTGGATTTCGGACGAAACGTAGAGGAAGAGCGAGCGTGAACCTGATCAGCTAAGATAGCTATCCATCAACGATACACCGAACTAGAAAGAGATGTTAACCGAGATTGTAGGTGAGCAGAGCCTGGACTAACTCTCTAGCCGAACAACGAGAAACCGCTACCGCCAATGGTGATATCCGTTTGTTGTACAAATCGCTCTACATTTGAAAACCCGAATTTTTAACCCAAACAATAAATTCGTACTACTGGCTGTATGCCTGCGAAACGTGATGCGTCTCAGCGGAGACAACACAAAACCTGTAGTTGTTTATTAGTCGTTACCTACAATAAATCATTTAACGGCCGATAGCCATAAAAATTCGGGGAAGTATGGGGAAACGGATCGGACACACCATGAAGAAAGGAGTGAACGAAATCTGCAGAGAAGCACCTTACTGGATTGCGCAAGGACAGTGTAGAGGGTCGGTCGAGAGTGGAGATCTTTGATTTCATCCTTTTATTCTACCGGACCGGCGGACACAAACACATAAGTAAGGTGACAATTTTTTCATTCCCAGTAGCCGCAATTCAACGATCCCGACATCTCTGGGAGCTCGGGCATTCATCCTTTTTCCAGTAACCTTCTGTTTGAGTTCAGCCGCTAAACGAAATAAGCGTTGGCAGCTTGGTTGGCAGCTTCTCTACGTCCTTCACAATGCGCATGAATAATGCATGAGTCCGAAAGAGGTCGCGGAATTACTCGGCACTGTATGTAGGATTGTTCGGGAAGTAATCGTCCTTCCGACCGATCGATTCGGTCGTCTTTCAGTTCGTTCCCTCGCGTACGTACCATTTCCGCCGCTTCCATACCTGTTACTTGTGTCCGCCTCATTATGTCTAAATAGTCAATTATTTAAATTTATGATTGATTTTCATTGGTTTACAAATTGGTTCCAAAACAGCTGTATGGTTTTTACCGGTACGGAATATGACAACTAAAATAACAGCCGCGATAGCAACGACCGGTACGAAAACGAGTGACTAAAAATATAGCAGCGCTGTTCAAAGTCACCAGAGCAACTAAAATACTAGCGCACCGTTATGCTCTTATTAGGCCAGCGTCAAACGTCAAAGCCAACTAGGAGGCATTACTACACGATATAAAATAAAGCTGATAGTATTTAAATATTCGCCGTGATTATACAAGGTGTTAGGTACCCTGGTGCAAATGTATCAGGAGGTGGTAGAGGAAGGGATTTTTTCGTCAAATGTGAAATATTTGAACTAAGCTACCTAACACCCTATATAACATTTCGCCGAATGCCATTTCGCGGAAAATCAATTCTCGGTTGACCATAACGCGGAATACCATTTCGCGAAAAGTACTATTACGCGGGTGTGATCCTTTTCTTACTCGTTGTCGCTCGTTCGGACTCAACTGAAGGACAGTAATAGAGGTCAGTATACTTAGGAAAACAAATAAACCTAGACGACATGCCAAATTTGGTTCCATTTGCCCCCCCCCCTTCCTTTCCACCCTTCCCCTTCATTCCCGAAAAAAAAATCCTTCTTCATTACTTTCCCTTACCGTCCCTTCATCAATTGTAGAATCATCGTTTCAAAAAAAAAATATTAATATATGCCTGACCGCATTTCAAGGTCATGACTAAAGTCACGAGTTTGGTCAATCCATTTGGCATTTGCTTGATTAGTTCTCGAGTTTTGAGGAAATTTGTATTTCATTTGTATATAAGCCCCCTCTCCTATATCTTAGAGGGAAGCGGGGTCTCAATACACCATGGAAAAAAATAGTGCCTCCAAAAACGCCCAGATGTCAAATTAGGTAACTTTTGCTTGATCAGTTCTCGAGTAATGCAAAAATTTGTAATTAATTTTTATGGGAGCCCCCCTCCCTCTTAAATGGAGGAGTTGTCCTAATTCACCACATAAAAACACGAAAGTGATCCGATGTCCAAAAGGCCAAGTCACATATACTAATTAATAGGGTTCGACGAACTGAGTCTGTGTGTGTCTATGTATGCATGTGTGTACAGGTATACCTCAATATAAGACAATTTATAATTTTAAACAGTTGTCTTATATAAAAAATGTCTTGTATCGAAACATGATTTTTTCAAAAAAATTTGCATGGGCGGCCGCCAATTTTGCTCTGTGTTGTGTGCTTACGTTTTTTTAACAATTCATTATTGTTTGGGTTATTAGTTTTTTACAATTTTTAGGGTTATTTTGAAATAATGAAATAATGTGTGTGTGTGTGTGCGTGTGTGCGTGTGCGTGCGTGCGTGCGTGTGTGTGTGTGTGTGTGTGTGTGTGTGTGTGTGTGTGTGTGTGTGTGTGTGTGTGTGTGTGTGTGTGTGTGTGTGTGTGTGTGTGTGTGTGTGTGTGTGTGTGTGTGTGTGTGTGTGTGTGTGTGTGTGTGTGTGTGTGTGTGTGTGTGTGTGTGTGTGTGTGTGTGTGTGTGTGTGTGTGTGTGTGTGTGTGTGTGTGTGTGTGTGTGTGTGTATGTATGTGTGTGTGTGCGAATGTCACGCTTTTGATCGAATTTCACGATTTTGATGATCTTAGTATCAAATGAAAGGTCTAGTTACCTCATAGGTCGCTATTGAAATTCATATTGATCGGACTTGCAGTTCAAAAGTTATGTATAAAAATACGAAAAATAAGAGACTTCATTTTCTTAGCGGTCCCTCAACCGTTTTCAACAAAATTGATTGCAAATGAAAGGAGACCTTCTAAAAGCTATAATCTCCAATAATCAAGGGCCGATTGTATTCAACGTATATGCGTAAATACGTATGTATGCGTATGTGTATGTATGTGTGTATGTGGCTATGTATGTGCGTGCCATTTGCACAATTTGGCAATACAAGATAGGTGAGAAACATTTTATTTGTTATTTTCATTCTAATAAATGGATTTTTTCATATAAATTTATACAAATTTTGCGCATATCGGATCGCTCGTGCCATCAAAACAGACTAGCGCTGGAAAAACCATTATTTTTGCCATTCTTAAGCATGTTTATGGCGCTACTTTTGTACTGTTTCTTTGATCTTCGAGAGAAAAATACATTTTAACTACATAGTTTAGTAAAACCCTCCATCATGAGATGTGAATTCGATTTGATTTCTTTTTATTTCGCATTGTAAGTTAGCTTTGCGTAAAAAATAAAGTATTAGAAGTGCATTGGTGTATCAAATATGTCAGTTTATATAGTAGCAAATCATGTTGGGTTTATTAAACTTGATCAAGCAAAAGAAATCAAATTTGGCATGTGGGTGTTTTTGGAAGCAGGAATTTATAAGGACTCTCATACAAATAAAACAGAAATTTTTGCGTATGTGCAATATTTTCTGCTATGTAACAAGCGGTAAGCTGTGAAAGTTTAACCTAGTTTAACCTTCTTGGACCGAAAACAGTGAATCGACGCCACTAACGTACGTGTCTGTTGCCGTTCATGTCAAAAGAGAAGGACATTCGAATGGCACGTCATATTTGCGATGAACGTGTTTTGGCTTTAATGTTATTTGTAACCAATTGCCCTTTTAAAGGCCATAAACGAGTTAAAGTAAGATTATTGAAACATGTCCAGCTACGCATAATCATATTTAATACAATAATCTGTGGGCTGGTCAATTATTACTATTTCAACCTTTATGTTGCACACAAATGATTTTTAAAAGAAATCTCGATGTCTCAATGGTTGCAGGCGTTGTACTTATGAACCCCCGCCCACGTATTTTCAAAGCCACCATTGCTTTTAATGAAGAATTGAATCTGAATATTTCGCTCTTCTTTTTTAAACATTCACTTAAACAATGGCACTCACAGATTCTTATAAACATACATATGCCAGATATACAGTTTACATTAGTCTTTTATCTAATGATCTGATATAGTCCTACGTCACCCTTTCGTACAACCCTTAGGGCTTTATACATTGTAGTTTCTTCAGATAAATGAAAACCATTTATCCAAAACCAGACATCATAGCTTAAAATTAACATCTGACACTATGATTTTACCTAAACAACATATCCCTAAAATTTATGTTAAACTTTCAAATATAGAAAAACGAAATCTGCATGTTGGCGTACGAATACGGATTTGTATCACTGTATATAAAAAAAACTCACGCAATCTTTACAGGTGTTCATGTGCCCAGTAATATACGGTATCAATACAATATGAAGATATAAGCGTTACGGTCAACATTTCCCGGGCAGGATCAAAAAGCAAAATAATATAAAAACAATGTCTGTCTGTCTGTCTGTCTGTCTGTCTGTCTGTCTGTCTGTCTGTCTGTCTGTCTGTCTGTCTGTCTGTCTGTCTGTCTGTCTGTCTGTCTGTCTGTCTGTCTGTCTGTCTGTCTGTCTGTCTGTCTGTCTGTCTGTCTGTCTGTCTGTCTGTCTGTCTGTCTGTCTGTCTGTCTGTCTGTCTGTCTGTCTGTCTGTCTGTCTGTCTGTCTGTCTGTCTGTCTGTCTGTCTGTCTGTCTGTCTGTCTGTCTGTCTGTCTGTCTGTCTGTCTGTCTGTCTGTCTGTCTGTCTGTCTGTCTGTCTGTCTGTCTGTCTGTCTGTCTGTCTGTCTGTCTGTCTGTCTGTCTGTCTGTCTGTCTGTCTGTCTGTCTGTCTGTCTGTCTGTCTGTCTGTCTGTCTGTCTGTCTGTCTGTCTGTCTGTCTGTCTGTCTGTCTGTCTGTCTGTCTGTCTGTCTGTCTGTCTGTCTGTCTGTCTGTCTGTCTGTCTGTCTGTCTGTCTGTCTGTCTGTCTGTCTGTCTGTCTGTCTGTCTGTCTGTCTGTCTGTCTGTCTGTCTGTCTGTCTGTCTGTCTGTCTGTCTGTCTGTCTGTCTGTCTGTCTGTCTGTCTGTCTGTCTGTCTGTCTGTCTGTCTGTCTGTCTGTCTGTCTGTCTGTCTGTCTGTCTGTCTGTCTGTCTGTCTGTCTGTCTGTCTGTCTGTCTGTCTGTCTGTCTGTCTGTCTGTCTGTCTGTCTGTCTGTCTGTCTGTCTGTCTGTCTGTCTGTCTGTCTGTCTGTCTGTCTGTCTGTCTGTCTGTCTGTCTGTCTGTCTGTCTGTCTGTCTGTCTGTCTGTCTGTCTGTCTGTCTGTCTGTCTGTCTGTCTGTCTGTCTGTCTGTCTGTCTGTCTGTCTGTCTGTCTGTCTGTCTGTCTGTCTGTCTGTCTGTCTGTCTGTCTGTCTGTCTGTCTGTCTGTCTGTCTGTCTGTCTGTCTGTCTGTCTGTCTGTCTGTCTGTCTGTCTGTCTGTCTGTCTGTCTGTCTGTCTGTCTGTCTGTCTGTCTGTCTGTCTGTCTGTCTGTCTGTCTGTCTGTCTGTCTGTCTGTCTGTCTGTCTGTCTGTCTGTCTGTCTGTCTGTCTGTCTGTCTGTCTGTCTGTCTGTCTGTCTGTCTGTCTGTCTGTCTGTCTGTCTGTCTGTCTGTCTGTCTGTCTGTCTGTCTGTCTGTCTGTCTGTCTGTCTGTCTGTCTGTCTGTCTGTCTGTCTGTCTGTCTGTCTGTCTGTCTGTCTGTCTGTCTGTCTGTCTGTCTGTCTGTCTGTCTGTCTGTCTGTCTGTCTGTCTGTCTGTCTGTCTGTCTGTCTGTCTGTCTGTCTGTCTGTCTGTCTGTCTGTCTGTCTGTCTGTCTGTCTGTCTGTCTGTCTGTCTGTCTGTCTGTCTGTCTGTCTGTCTGTCTGTCTGTCTGTCTGTCTGTCTGTCTGTCTGTCTGTCTGTCTGTCTGTCTGTCTGTCTGTCTGTCTGTCTGTCTGTCTGTCTGTCTGTCTGTCTGTCTGTCTGTCTGTCTGTCTGTCTGTCTGTCTGTCTGTCTGTCTGTCTGTCTGTCTGTCTGTCTGTCTGTCTGTCTGTCTGTCTGTCTGTCTGTCTGTCTGTCTGTCTGTCTGTCTGTCTGTCTGTCTGTCTGTCTGTCTGTCTGTCTGTCTGTCTGTCTGTCTGTCTGTCTGTCTGTCTGTCTGTCTGTCTGTCTGTCTGTCTGTCTGTCTGTCTGTCTGTCTGTCTGTCTGTCTGTCTGTCTGTCTGTCTGTCTGTCTGTCTGTCTGTCTGTCTGTCTGTCTGTCTGTCTGTCTGTCTGTCTGTCTGTCTGTCTGTCTGTCTGTCTGTCTGTCTGTCTGTCTGTCTGTCTGTCTGTCTGTCTGTCTGTCTGTCTGTCTGTCTGTCTGTCTGTCTGTCTGTCTGTCTGTCTGTCTGTCTGTCTGTCTGTCTGTCTGTCTGTCTGTCTGTCTGTCTGTCTGTCTGTCTGTCTGTCTGTCTGTCTGTCTGTCTGTCTGTCTGTCTGTCTGTCTGTCTGTCTGTCTGTCTGTCTGTCTGTCTGTCTGTCTGTCTGTCTGTCTGTCTGTCTGTCTGTCTGTCTGTCTGTCTGTCTGTCTGTCTGTCTGTCTGTCTGTCTGTCTGTCTGTCTGTCTGTCTGTCTGTCTGTCTGTCTGTCTGTCTGTCTGTCTGTCTGTCTGTCTGTCTGTCTGTCTGTCTGTCTGTCTGTCTGTCTGTCTGTCTGTCTGTCTGTCTGTCTGTCTGTCTGTCTGTCTGTCTGTCTGTCTGTCTGTCTGTCTGTCTGTCTGTCTGTCTGTCTGTCTGTCTGTCTGTCTGTCTGTCTGTCTGTCTGTCTGTCTGTCTGTCTGTCTGTCTGTCTGTCTGTCTGTCTGTCTGTCTGTCTGTCTGTCTGTCTGTCTGTCTGTCTGTCTGTCTGTCTGTCTGTCTGTCTGTCTGTCTGTCTGTCTGTCTGTCTGTCTGTCTGTCTGTCTGTCTGTCTGTCTGTCTGTCTGTCTGTCTGTCTGTCTGTCTGTCTGTCTGTCTGTCTGTCTGTCTGTCTGTCTGTCTGTCTGTCTGTCTGTCTGTCTGTCTGTCTGTCTGTCTGTCTGTCTGTCTGTCTGTCTGTCTGTCTGTCTGTCTGTCTGTCTGTCTGTCTGTCTGTCTGTCTGTCTGTCTGTCTGTCTGTCTGTCTGTCTGTCTGTCTGTCTGTCTGTCTGTCTGTCTGTCTGTCTGTCTGTCTGTCTGTCTGTCTGTCTGTCTGTCTGTCTGTCTGTCTGTCTGTCTGTCTGTCTGTCTGTCTGTCTGTCTGTCTGTCTGTCTGTCTGTCTGTCTGTCTGTCTGTCTGTCTGTCTGTCTGTCTGTCTGTCTGTCTGTCTGTCTGTCTGTCTGTCTGTCTGTCTGTCTGTCTGTCTGTCTGTCTGTCTGTCTGTCTGTCTGTCTGTCTGTCTGTCTGTCTGTCTGTCTGTCTGTCTGTCTGTCTGTCTGTCTGTCTGTCTGTCTGTCTGTCTGTCTGTCTGTCTGTCTGTCTGTCTGTCTGTCTGTCTGTCTGTCTGTCTGTCTGTCTGTCTGTCTGTCTGTCTGTCTGTCTGTCTGTCTGTCTGTCTGTCTGTCTGTCTGTCTGTCAACAAACAAAACAGCCTTCAACGAATCCTCGTCTGACACCTTTGAATTAGTTTTCACTATGACACTGGCCCGCGGCGCACCGAAATAAGCAATTTGGAAGCCCCTAGTCCACTCATCACAGTCGCGCTACTGCAGCCAGCGCTCATCAGTTGTCCCGGTCCTGTGTTTGAGAACGGAGAAGGGGTCTTCCAGCTTGATAGTGTAGGCAAGTATTCTTTTTCTGATTTTAATTCGGCAGTTGATATCCCCGCACCTTGTAGGCATTTATTGGCAAACCGTCAACAACTTAATAATGCTGCTGTGTCATCGGAAACACCTGATGACTGTACCTGTGTTAACATTGGTTTACACCCGACGTGGAGAACTGCCGACCAACGAGCCTCTGCACCACTTAGTATTGAACAGAATACTTGTGGCGTTTCGATCATGTACTAGAATGTCCGAGGGCTAAGGACAAAAATCGATGATTTATACGCAGCCGTCACCGCATCGCCTTTTGATGTTATTGTTCTTGTCGAGACCTGGGTCGACGATTTGATTCCTTCAAGCATGCTGTTTGGTCAAGATTATGCTGTTTATCGCGGGACCGCACGGCACTGACGAGCACCAAAAAACGTTCCGCGGGAGTTCTCATTGCTGTTAAGAATACCGTCCCATCCAACCTGATTTCGACTAATAAAGCTAGCATCAAACATGTCTGGGTGTCTGTATGCACTGCAGATGCTAAGTTAATTTTAGGCGCTGTATATATTCCCCCTGACAAGGCATCCGATATGCAAATAATAAATCGGTACATAACCTGTTTAGAATCCGTTACGTCATCTATCGGTTGCTGCGACGCTGTTGCTGTTTTTGGCGATTTCAACCAACCTGGCCTCCGCTGGCTGTGTTCTGAGAACCAGATATGCTCCGTTGAAATTGAAACCTCAACTTTAACTCGCGCCAATACAGCATTGCTAGATGGAATGAGCTCCAACAACATGGGACAAATGAATCCTTTCAAAAACCGCTATGGCAACACATTAGATCTATTGTTCGTCAATGAGGAGATTTCGCACTCGATTGTTATCGATGACGCTTGCGACCCCCTCGTTACAATCGACAGCTGCCACCCACTATTCACGTGCATGTTTTATGGAAGTGATTTTTCATCGGAGCTTGTTGACCAAGATTTTGATGATCAAGCGCTTAATTTTAGAAAAACTGACATTAGACAATTAAGCCAGTATCTATCGCAAATCTCCTGAGACCATGTAACCGAATGCTTGGATCTCAACATTGCAGTCGGCTACTTCACTAGTACTCTCCAGCATGCATTCACAATGTACGCTCCTGTCCAAAGACCTCCAAAGAAACCGTTATGGTCTAATCCCGAGCTACGCTATAGAAAAAGATGCTGCAATGCCGCGCTTAAATGTTATAGACAACATCGTACAGCAATTAATAAATTGTCGTTTCCCAATGCCAGCCGCTGTTACCGATGCTTAAACTGCTTACTTTATCAACGCCATGTTGCCTCCACGGAACTAAATCTTAAACGCAACCCAAAAGGCTTTTGGAATTTTGTAAAATCCAAGCGGAAAGAGTCAGGATTACCATCGTCGATGTTCTTGGATGAACGTACAACTAGCACAACGATTGATAAATGCAACCTTTTTGCTACTTTCTTTAATTCAGTCTTCCACGGTGATTCCGGCAAAGTCGGAGACGCTTTAGAATATACACCCAGTAATACTGTTGATGTGGACATCTTCGAAGTGACGCCTGAAATCATGAACAATGCTATTCAAAAACTGAAAACTTCATATAAACCAGGACCGGATGGAATTGCTGCATGCATCCTAAAAAAATGCTTTGCTCAACTGCTTTTACCGTTAATGCACCTTATAAATATGTCTCTTAGAAAAGCAACTTTTCCAACCTGCTGGAAAGCTTCATTTATGTTTCCCGTACATAAAAAAGACAGCAAGCATGATATACGCTGTTACCGAGATATTACCTCTCTCTGTGCCTGCTCCAAGCTTCTTGAGATCATCGTATCAAAATATTTGTTTCACCAAACTAAGCACTACATCTCAACGAACCAGCATGGTTTTTAAAGGTTGTTCAAAGTTATTGACAGCATTTATGATTGTCATTTCCTCCAAACTTTACTTGACAAATTTGCTGAGTGGTGTAGAGTTAATGGAATGCAAATTAATATCGCTAAGTGTTGCACTATTAGCTTCCATCGTAAAAAGAGCATCTTATCATTTGACTATGCTATTAACGGAGAACAATTGAACAGAGTACAAACTATTCGAGACCTTGGAGTGACTCTAGACACTGGCCTTGCGTTTAGAAATCACTACGAAAGTATTATCGAAAAAGCTCGCCGTCAACTCGGATTTATTAGCAAAGTTGCCAGAGAATTCAAGGACCCGTATACATTGAAATGTCTATATGTCTATATCTTGTTCGACCGTTACTGGAAACCGCTTCAGTAATATGGGACCCTTCACGCTATGTCTGAAGGCACTTATTATTTAACTTACATGTACCTCAGATTTCTCTTCATTTTTCATTCATCAAAACAATTAATTTAGAACAGGGCTTAAAATATTCTATCTTGGGTTTTTTGAAAAATTCAATTTTCAAGGTTATTTAGGGGTCATTCCCTCTCAAGTGATCATATCCGTTGTAGTTGACCACATCCGATTTCAACCAAATTTGGTATAATTGCTCATTCCGACCCCACCTTCATTTTCCCAAAGTTTTGTACGGGTTTATCAATCCCCCTTGCAGTGACGCTTCTCCATTTTTCCAGATTTTCGAAAATACTCATTTTTCACTGCATGTCACTGCAAGGGGGATTGTTCAATCTATACAAAACTTAGAGAAATTAAATGTGGGGTCGGAATAGGCTATTATACCGAATTTGGTTAAAATCGGAGGTGGTCGATTACAACGAATATGATCTCTTGAGAGGGGATGACCCCTAAATAACCTTGAAAATTGAATTTTTCAAAAAACCCAAGATAGAATATTTTAAGACCTTCTCTAAATTAATTATTTTGATTAATACTAACATCTTGTGAAGAAAAATCTGAGGTGCATGTGAGTTAACTAATAAGTACCTTCGGACATAGCGTTCCTTTATCACAGCTCCACTACCGCGCGAATTGAAGCCGTTCAAAAAAGGTTCGTCAGGTTCGCTCTGAGAAACTTACCAAGGAATAATGCCCTGATTTTGCCACCATACGAAAATCGATGCGCATTGATTGGGATGGAAACTCTAAAGCAGCGAAGAAAACGGGCTAAGGCCATCTTTATTGGAAAACTGTTAACTGGTGATATTGATGCACCGAAGCTTCTTGAACTCATTGATCTGAACGTTCCCGGGTACCAGCTACCAGCCGTGCAGAGTTCCTGAGACTTCCGTTGGGTAGACAAGTTTATACCATAAATGAGCCAGTTCGAGCGATGATGGATGTTTTTAATGGTGTATCGCACCTTTTTGATTTTAATGTGACAAACAATGAATTTAAAAATAGACTGTTACGATTTGTATTTAGATAATAAGATAGTTCATTAAGACAATTCGTCGGATGGAATAAATAAATCTATACCTATAAAAAAGGATTTCTGTCTGTCTGTCTGTCCGTATGTTCCTTATAGAATCGAAAACTACTGAACCGAGCGGCGTGAAAATTTGCACATAGGGGTTTTTGGGGCCAGGGAAGGTTCTTATGATGGTTAGAGACCCCTCCCCCCACTAAGAGGGGGGGGGGCTCCCATACAAATGAAATACAAATTTCCTCATAACTCCAGAACTAATCAAGCAAATGGAACCAATTTTTTTTTTCTATGGTGAATTGAGACCCCTTTCCTCTTTAGGAGAGGAATAATGACCTCTCTCCCTTTTGAGAGGGGGGGCTTCCATACAAATGAAATACAAATTTCCTCATAACTCGAAAACTAATCAAGCAAATGGAACAAAATTTGATATGTGGGTGTTTTTGGAGACAAGAATTTTTTCTATGCTGAATTGAAACCTCTCCCCACTTAAGGAGGGGGGGGGCTCCTATACAAATGAAATACAAATTTCCTCATAACTCGAGAACTAATTAATCAAATGGAACCATATTTGGCATGTGGGTGTTTTTGGAGGCATGAATTTTTTCTATGATGAATTAGGGCCCCTTACCTTTTTAGGAGGGGGGGCTCCCATATAAAAGAAAAATAAATTTCCTCATAACTCCAGAACTAATCAAGGGAATGGAACGAAATTTAGCATGTGGGTGGTTTTGTAGGCAAGTTTTTTTCTATGGTGAATGGAAATCCCTCCCCTCTATAGAAGGGGAATAATGACCCCTCTCCCTTTTAAGAGGGGGAGCTTCCACACAAATGAAATACAAATTTCCTCATAACTCGAGAACTAATCAAGCAAATGGAACAAAATTTGACATGTGGGTGTTTTTGGAGGCAAGAATGTTTTCTATGGTGGATTGAAACCTCTCCCTGCCTTAGAAGGGGAGGTTCCAATACAAATGAAATTCAAATTTCCTCATAACTCTAGAAGTAATTAATCAAATGGAACTATATTTGGCATGTGGGGGTGTTGGAGGCATGAATTTTTTCTATGATGAATTCGGACCCCTTACCTTTTTAGGAGGGGGGGCTCCCATACAAATGAAATACAAATTTCCTCATAACTCGAGAACTAACCAAGCAAATGGAACAAAATTTGACATGTGGGTGTTTTTGGAGGCAAGAATGTTTTCTATGGTGGATTGAAACCTCTCCCTGCCTTAGGAGGGGGGGCTCCAATACAAATGAAATACAAATTTCCTCATTACTCTAGAAGTAATCAAGCAAATGGAACCAAATTTGGCATGTGGGGGGGGGGGGTTTGGAGGCAGGAATTTTTTTAATGATGGTTTGAGACCCCTCACCCCTGTGGTAGGGGGATAAGGACTCTCATACAAATAAAACAGAATTTTTGCGTAACTCAAAAACTAATCGAACTTGAGAAATTTTAGACTCTTTCATGAAACATTAGTCAATAACAAAACTACCAAAAACTATCAATAGTAACATTAGATGATTCAGCGCGAGACGGCCATAGGCCGCGAGTAGCATTGGGCGATACTGCGATATTCGAATATCGATACTATTTTTGTAAAGGTATCGATCCCGTTGAAATATCGGGCGGCAAGTATCGATACCAATGGTATCGATATCGGTATCGATACACTGACAGGGTGCAACGAAAACCACACTTTTGTTTATTATTTAGCTTAATTTTTTAGAAAATTATATGCGTGCGCTTTTACTACTGTTGATTCTCTTTCGTTCTCATACGAAATCTCGTTAGGAACGAAATAATGGCTGATGTCGGACTGGTCAGGCCTGCGGTTTTAAACTCTTTTGACCGGAAACTGCAACGAATTGCTCAGGATTGCTACAAAATTTATTAGAAAATCTAGTGGAATGATGGAAATGAAAAATAAATTTTAAAAATCGGACAAAAAGTACAAATCCGTTTTCTTAAGTCGGTAAACCGACTTTTTGCATGATTGATCGGTCCCCGGCTTTGCAAGTGAAAAACCGGCCGGGCCGACCAGAAATCGACCACTCAGCCAAGCGCTAGCAAATGCTTTTATATTTTGCGTACGGTTTATGCTTCTTGATATAAATGACTTACGAAGGGAAAAGTAGACCTGACTTAGCTAGAATGCGTCGTTGAATCTGCTTACTCGTATGATTGACGGCGGTTGCCAGAGATCCCTAATTTATGAATTTATCAACCCCTTCCAGTTAATTTCCGTCAAAAGTCATTTCATGCACTCAGGGTTTCTTCACTTAACAACGCAGTTGCGGCTTCATTGACGGTCTAGCGTATCCAACCACATCCATCTTCGAGTGCCAAGACAGCTACCTCCATTGAGGAAAGCAGAGCTTCACCCAGCAACTTGCGAGTTGTCTAATTGATCGCATTTGAAATTAATTTTAAAATCGGAGCTGGAATTGCATTTGAAATTTTGCTTAAAATTGAACCTGAAATTAAACTTGATATTGAACTTGAAATGGGAACTGAAATTTAACTTAGAATTGAGCGTGGCATTATGCTTAAAATTGAACTTCAAATTGATATTGATGATCAAATGATATTGGACTTCAGTTTGAATCAATTTCAAATTGAATCTTTACTTTAAATAGAGCTGGAAGTAAGACTTTAAATTTAACTTAAAATTAAACTTGAAGTGGAACTTGAATTTGGACTTCAAATCACACTTAAAATTGGACGCGAAGTTAAACTCAAGTTTGGACCATTTCAGACTAGAATATATAAATTGGACTTGGAATTACACATGAAATAGGAATTATAATGAGACATGAAATTGAACTTGAAATAGGACATAATAAAGAACTTGAAATTTTACTAGTAACTAATAGTGAATTGGATGTAAAATTTGACTAGAAATTATACTTACAACTTTGCCAGAAATTGGAGTTAAATCGGACTTATAATTGGATTTGAAATAGGATTTGAAATTGAATTTGATTTTTTTTACATCGCCCTAGAAATCCGACTTTAAATTAGATTTCAAATTGAAATTGAAGTTTTACTTAAAATTTGATTTAAGACTGGAACTAGGAATGCATCTATTTTTGCAGAGTTTATCGAAAAAAAATTAGCTGCCGCATTAATTAGGTACACCTCTTATTTCAATTTCTACGAGTTCGAGGTGGTCGGATAATATCTGCAGCAGAGAAATACGCAGAGGTATTCTTGCCGGAAGTCGTGCTTACTACGAATTCTACAAGACCCTAAAAGCTGGCAAGCTTCATCCCTGTACCAAATGTACCATGTACAAAGCGCAAATAAGACCGATAGTCTACGGGCACGAATCGGGGACAATGCTCGACGGAGACTAGCCACTTTTGGACGTCGTGTGCTTAAGATCATCTTTTTTGGTGTATGTGAGTACGGTCTATGGAGGAAAAACATGAACCACAAGCTGGCGCAGCTTTTCGGCCAACCCAGTATTCAGAAAGTTGCTGAGGCTGGAAGAGTACAATGGCCGGGACATGTGGTGAGAATACCGGAAAACAATCCCGTAAAAATGATGTTTGCCTCGAATTCGGTTGGTACCAGGCGCAGAGGTACGCAGCGTGCTTGACGATTAGACCAAATGGAGCAAGTCCTGCCCAAGTAACCAAGAGTTCGAATAATGGTGTCTAACAAGCGTTAAACAGCTTTATGTATATCAATCTATAACTTGCTAAGCAGCGTCACTTTTAAGTAATTAACCGAACTTTCAAGCTGTCTTGGGTTGACTGCATAGAACGCTAAGCAGCTTCGTAATAAATCTTCAAAAACTAAGAAAAAACAAATTTAGCAGCACTTCTATGTTCTATTTTTATACTTCTACCTAACTTCTATATTCGTTGCATTTGCCTGCTGTTGGGCTTGAACCCGGGTGTTCCGCGTTGTAAACCTATACCGATCCACTGCGTCACCTTTGTCGTATACAAGCGATGTGAATTTTGCCAATGAGTTGTTTTTAAGTAAAAGTTCATTTTAAAACTTGCAGCAGCTTTATGCAGCGCGAGTTAATTATAGAACATAAAGTTTGGAGTTAGGCAATTAACTATAGTAGTGAGATACCGACAGCATATGCTACACAACACAACACAATAATGAAGAGCATTACATTCTAATTTATATTTTTAATTAGAAATGTGCGAGGATTAAATTTATTCAAGTGAAATAATCAATCTCCAATCCTTCAGGTTCTGCTGGTTTGATCACCAGAAATATAAACAAAAAAGCAGCACGCAGAACTTGTCAGAAACTAAAGTTACTTCAGAACTTAATGTAGCATCCTAATAGCTTTGAAGTATCTATGAAGTACTCGCAGCACTTCTTAAAGCATTTAGTTCCACGTATACTTGATATACACTACTAATCACCAAGAAAGTTCCACGGAACTGAATCTGAACTAATTATAAACTTTCGAGTTCGCGTGTCAAGTAATATTCGAACTTTTGGTTGCTTGGGTGGAAAGTGTGGGACATTCGAGAAATTGGAGGCGGACAGCCATGGATCGAGTTTGTTGGCGGAACATTGTTTGCAGGTGGACATATAATATAATGGACATCGCATTAGGATAAGTAAAGTATTTTAGTTTCTCTAGCATTTACTATGAAGGTATCGATACAAATATCGTCGTTTTAGCATCGATACTGGCCGGTATCGGGACTCTCAGTATCGATCCAAAATATCGATGTATCGGCTCAAAAGTATCGATTTTTTCGATACAGATACAGTATCGCCCAATGCTACGCGGCTGTTGCCGGCGACCTGCCGTCGGAAGCGCCGGCCACTGCGGGGGGCAGCCCCCCGTAGAGATCACCTCTATCTAGGTTTATTTATTTTCCTAGATCTACTGACCTCTATTAGTTTCCTTCAGATGGGTTACCCCTGCGAAATGATACTTTCTACGAAAAGATTTTCCGTGACATGGTACATCCTGCCTCCTGCGTAAAGTTTTTCGCGAAATGGTATTCCGCGAAACTCTATATTCCGCGTTATGGTCAACCGAGAATTGGTGTTCCGCAAAATGGTATTCGGCGAAATGATTCGTAATAATGGCGAATATTTAAATGCTATCCGCTTTATTTTATCAGGCTGAGCGATGCGGGGAGTTGTTTTCTACTTTTCTGTGAGGAAAATTTGTAAATTAAAACACCCATGAACTCCTCAGAAACTTGCAAAACTCGAGATTGTGACAAAGGTCATCCGAGATTCACGTGCACGTGCGATTATGTGCAACATAGTTTAATTTGTGGCAATACGAAGTTTGTCGGGTCAGCTAGTAAATAAATAAATAAATAAATAAATAAATAACAGAAATTTTTGCGTAACTCAAAAACCAATCGAACTCGAGAAATTTTAGACTCTTCCATAAAACATAACAGACAATAACAAGACCACCCAAAACTATCTGCAGCCCCCTCAAAAATCACCTCTGTCTAGGTTTATCTGTTTTCCTAGGTCTACTGACCTCTATTTCTTTCCTTCAGTTCGGTCCGAATGAGCGTAAGGTTTTTCGTAAAATGGTATTCGGCGAAATGTTATACAATCACTGCGAATATTTAAGTGCTATCCGCTTTATTTTACCTGGCTAAGTAACGGCGGGATGGTTTTCTACTATACTGTGCGGAAAAATTGGAAATTTATAAATTAAACTACCCATGCTTTCATAGTGACGTAACTGCCAAAATGAATTATCTAAGGTTGAGCTCCTCAGAAACTTGCTAAACTCGAGATTGTGACAGATTCACGATTTATGTACAACACATTTTAATTTGTGGCAATACGAAGTTTGTCGGGTCAGCTAGTTTAAAGATAAAAATAATATCGTCCTAATGATAGGCATAAAAGGCCCGAAACCGGTCGGCGTGAGGTAAAAATGATTTTTCGTTGATATTATTTTTATCTTTAAACTTTGTAAGAGTGATACGTGTTGTCTCTTGTCCACTAATATTCGAATTTCTACGTATAGTTAACAGACCATGAAATTATATTCCGAAAACGTGTCGATTTCTAACTGATAAATGTGTTTGTATAACAAAGGTTCCTTTCACATTAGGTGAATTTAATTGGGTTTTTAGTTATAGTTATTTGTTTGCATTTTTATTTTCTGCGTTGTTGAATAACATTTAATTTCTTGTAGAGGTTATCGAAATAACGTTCTAAATATCTTAATAGGCTTATTTAATTTTAGGTATTGTATCCAAAATACTTCTGTGTTTTGCTGTTGGGCCGAACTCGAAAACGATTTTGTCTGTGGAGCGTGCCAATGAGGTAGGTACAAAAAAATTGCTTTTGATTTTTAATGCAATCAGTAAATATTACGATTACTAAACAAGTAAGATAGCATGATAAAATAGATTGTGAACGTTGGTAAAACTGTCTATCTAGCTAAATCGCATACTGAGTGACACTTACTTTTTCGGCGAGAATCTGTTCATCGAATCCATACCTAATTCGGGAGACGTCACCACGTTTGTCGGTCTTGGGTTGCCGCTCTCCAGTCGTCTCTAACACCCGCTGCTCTAGCATCCACATCAACAGCGCTCATCCAACGGGACCAGGAGTCTACCTAGAAGTCGTCGGCTCAAAAACGCCAAGAGCTCGGCGGTCGCTCTCTTTCAACGTCCACGCTTCGTGGCCATAGAGTACAGCCGGGAGAGTTAGCGTCTTGTAGAGCGTGAGTTTTGCACGGAGCTGCAGGCAACGGGATCTCAGCTGGCTACGTAATGCCTAAAAGGCCATGTTGGCAGCCGCTATCCACTTTTTTACTTCATGACTACCATCGTTGTCACAAGTCACTAACGTACCAAGGTATACAAATTCGTCGACCATTTCAAGTTTCTCAATCTATCACCATCGCAGTTCCAAAATCCGAAGGACTGTACTTTGTTTTGGTAGAATTTTTGGTAAGCCCTATCCTCGCAGCTTCCTCGTTTAGATGCGTCTACACTTCTTCCAAAGCTCTACGGTTAACACCGATGATATCGATTTCGTCCCCAAGCCTTGGGAGTATATGAGATTTCGTGATGATAGTACCGCTTCTCTGTGCGCCTGCCCTTCGAATAGCACCTTCCGATGCAATGTTGAACAGCAAATTCGATAGCCCGTCACCTTACTTCAAACCATCCAAATGAGTCCGAGTCCCACCCGCTAGGCTGACGCTTGATTTTGAACCATCAAGGGTAGCACGTATCAGCCTAATCAGTTTTGTTGGAAAAGCATGTTCAAGCATAGTCTGCCACAGCTCATTTCGTTTAACTGAATCTACGCTGCCTTGAAGTCTATGAACAAATGATGAGTCTGCAAGTTGAATTACCGGAATTTATCGCAAGATGTACATTTGGCCTATCGTAAAGCGTCCCTCTCGAAAACCGCACTGGTATTCACCAACATGGCGAATCAGTCTGAGAAATAAGATGCGGGAGAGAATTTTGTATGCAGAATTGAGAAGGGTAATGCCTCGGTAATTGCTGCTTTCGAGTCGATGGCCTTTGTTGTAAATAGGGTATATGAGACCTTCCAACCAGTCCGTAGGTAGTTCCTTCTCAGTCCATACCTTTAGTATAACCTGATGGATTGCACAATACAGCCGTCCGCTCTTGACTTTCTAAAGTTCGGCAAGAATGCCGTCCTTTCCAGCTGCTTTGCCGTTTTTCAGCTCTCTCATTGCTTTTCTAGCCTCGTCCAGAATTGGTGGATCCGCAGCTTGTCCATCATCCTCAATCGTTATCCTATTTCTGTTAACCGCTTCATCGTGTTCACCAGTGAACAATGCATCGAAATTTTATTTCCAACGCCTGGCCACCTCTAATATTTCAGATATCCCCCATACCCCTCCTTAACGTTGCACATAGCAGGAGTATGCACAGTCCGGTTCCGGATTCCGTTGATTATATTGTAACTTCTCATATCGTGCCTCCAAGCAATTCTCAATGACGTAAAAGAGGAGTTCTCTGATCTTTTCGAGAGGACATATAGAGAGTACCCAGGACATGACATAAAAATAGTCATCGGGGATGCAAATGCACAGGTCAGACGCTGAGAGTTGTTCCGTCCCGTTATTGGTAGAGAAATCTTCCATCCTACCACAAAGGACAATGGCCTGAGGCTAATCAACTTCGCTGCAGCCAGAAGAATGGCTATCTATAGTATCTATTTTGCACCATGGAACATTCAGAAGCGCACCTGAAAACACTCTAATGAAGAGTCTGCTCTCAGATCGACCACGTTCTGGCTGATGTTTTAATGTAGGCAGTAGAGTAGACACACTAATAGCACTGACTTCTTCATGATTTTAATAATTTTATCTTTTATTTGTCTTTGCAGGATTCTATAACTTGTGTACACGGTTTGCGTGTTTATTCGCTATTGTGGACAATTATGGTACATACATACTTACAATTATTTGCAGTTGGAGAAAACAGAGTAAATACATATATTATCTTTTTACGTAATTTAACTGACGAACAGAATCAGGTGTATGAGCTATTAATCTCTTTGTGCTTGAAAATATGATCAAAATGCTGGAATTGGGTTATTCAGTGATTTATTCTCAAATCTGCGGCTTAAAGTTTTTCCAGATGTCATATAAATAAATACAACAAGGTAGTTTCTTACATTGACACATATTGTTTTTTTTTTATCTTTTTAGTATGGGCGAAAAATTACAGAGAGATCGTTTACTTATCAAGTAGTTGGAAACGCAACTTTCTCAGTCGACACATTTTTCTTTATCAGTGGCGTCTTGGTAGTAGTACTATTTTATCGAACATCACAAAATTTTAAAGAAGAAAGAAGCAACGAAAAACGAAATTTTCGTGGTCATCGTTTTCTACAAGAAATTTCAAGAATATTTCTTTCAACACTATACCGATTTCTGCGATTAACTCCTGCATATTTATTTGTTATTATTCTCAATGAGCTTGCATTGAAGTAATCATTCAATAAATTGAAAATACCAGCATTATACTAGTAGCTTTATTTCAGATGGACATATGGACGATCAGTATTTACACCTGGAATTATTGATCATATTACGTGTCATGAATATTGGTGGCGAAACATACTATATATCAACAATTGGTATCCGTTTAGTGAGATGTGCATGATTTGGTCATGGTACCTAGCAAACGATATGCAATTTTATATTATTGCTATAATTATGTTGAGTCTTGCGGTACGGTAAGTAAACATCTGAGTAGTAAACGTTTTGAAATAGTACTGTATAGCGAGAGTACGATATAGTCAGGCAAAAAGATATTCTGACAGTATAGTAGTTTTTTCTTTTCATAATTTTGCTCAGTAGGTTTACAAAGACTGGTAACATTTATTTTATAAAACACTATTTAACTCAGGCATATTTGGTTGCATGGCAATTATTTTCAGAAAAGCATTCCGCTGTGAAGAAAGTGTTCATATACTTTAAATTACCCAAAAATGCACTCAACTTAACTATTAGTTGAAATCTCGGCGTAACTAGTGCCCATTTCTTAGAGAGGAATCTATAGCCCCCGGCATCTTTTCGACCATTTTATTCCTTCGGCACATTAAAATGAAATCTAATAATAGTAATGCAAATGAAAATTACTCTTATTACCTATACGTCATCCCGGGCGAGATTGTGCCAAAAAAGCATATATTTTTGTTCTTTAGCTCAGTATATACACGATTTAGGAACTAAGTTGATTTCAAACCTGTTAATATATACTAAATTGTTCAATTAACAACTACCGTAGAGATGGTTTAGTTACAATGAAACCTAATTTTACTGGAAGTGCATGAACTTTGGCACAATGTCACCTCTTCTAGGGGATGACATTGTGCCAAAAACATAAAGTTAGGCTAAAAACCTAAACAGTGAACATTAGCATGTTTGTAAACAATATACATAAATATTAGCATAAAGTAGTTCATATGGGGCCGTCCATGAACTGAGTGGACTATTGGGGGCAGGGGGTCGGCCAAAACAACGCGTCATACAAAAAGTATGAATGAAAATAACCCGTAGAGTTCTAAATTAACTAAAAATGAGTTCGCAGCCAATGGACAGCCTTTATATAGCCAATAGTATTTCTAGGGTTAACAAGGGGGAGATGTTTGAAGGGGTGTATCCTAAGGGGGCATACCTATTTGATCATTTAACAAAAGTAACCATTACTTCGTTCGAGAACCCCCCTCCTGAAAACTGGCAGTTTATACACGGTATAATATATTCGTCTTATATTAGAGTGTTTATTAAAAGTATCTGAAATTTCCAGAGAAAAAGTAAAAATTAGTATAAATTATTTAGCAGACCTATGATGCTGTTTGCTCCAAAATGGATGATGCAATCTAATCTATCAAAATATTGTGCTCAATAGTAAGGAATGTGAGTGTACTGGTGTATACTAACGTATTTTTGTTATATATGTGAAATCCACAAATTGGAGATATCATTATGGCTTGGCACAATCTCACCCCCATGAAACTCTAAAAGTACAAAGTTTCGAAAAATATTGTTTTCGTAATCAAAACTTAACCAACGCATAACAACCTTTCAATACATTGTAAATGATTACATTATATACCTTCAAAATAGCAAGTTGATGCGATTTCTTGTTTGGGTCCGTTTATGCGGGACATTTTTCACAAGCGTTATTTCCGAGTATTTTTGATCGCGAACTTTTAAACCCTGTTTAGGCTAAATAGTTTGCTGTGTTCCATTCTAAGTTATGAATAAATATGTTATGTTCATCATCATTTTGAATTTAGGTCACCAGTTTGTATAGATATAATAAATTTTCTCAAATATGCGGGACATTTTTTACAAGCGTTATTTCCGACGATTAGAATTATAAGACTATTTTTACCTCTATTTAAGAAAAAATTCTTAGACATAGTTATCAACGATACCAGAGCCGAACTCCCTTCCAAAAGCAACGACATAATAATACAATAATAACAATAATACCTAAATAGTTCGAACAACGGAAATACACAACACAAGGCAAAACTGGCGACTGTTGACGCATTTTTTTTTTTTTTTTTTGAAGAATTATACTTTGGTGTAAGACAATTTTGATATAAGACAACTTTTTGAAATTAATTTGTCTTATATCGAGGTATCCCTAAAGTTTACTATTTTTACCTTTGTTATACTATAACAAAGGTTTAGGAATTGGTCGAAAAACACGAAATTAATCCGAGGCCCGGAGGGCCGAGCCGCATATACCAGTCGACAGGGTTCGACGAACTGAGCAATGTCTGTGTGTGTGTGTATGTATGTGCGGGGCGCAACTTTTCTATCGCCTGTTTCTCGAAGATGGCTGAACCGATTTGTTCGCTATTACTTTTGTTTGAAAGATATTATTGCCTAGTACATCACTATTGAACTGTTTCGAAGTTCGACATTTCGTTTAAAAGTTATAAGTAAAAAAGTAAAAATTACGTGACACGATTTTCTCCGGAACCAAATGACCGATTTCAACGATCTTGGTATCAAATGAAAGCTCTTATTAACGCTAAATTTTTCGGGTAAGTTGTAGTAGTAGTTGAAAAGTTATGCTTAAAAAACCTGTTTTGACAAGGTTATAATTATCGCCTGTTTCTTAGAGATGACTAAACCGATTTAGGCGCTATTAGTCTCATTTGAAAGGTAATATAACCTAATAGATCACTATTGATTTGTTTTTTGATTGGAAGTTTATTTTGAAAGTTATGAGCAATTGAACACAAACACAACACATTAAAACTTACAATAATTTATAACGATTTCATCCAAGATGATTTATCTAGTTTGAATTATTTTGGTATCAAATTAGAGATTTTCATGCTGCAAATATATCTGCAAAATTTCGGAAGAATCGGCTTTGCCGATCAAAAGATATAAACCCTCCAACACTCGCGCCAACTTTTGTAATACGGTTACTCGCGCGCACAATGGCCCAAAGCCAAAAAGACATGCGCACTAGAATTTTGACTGGGAAAACTTGGTTTTAGGTTTATGGAAGGTTTATGAAGAAACGAGAGAAAATTCCAGGGCCAATCGCGGTACACGTCACATGCTGATTGCTTCGTTTCTGTTATGTCGGTTTATGCTGATCTATTTTCCCAACAATTTAAAGTATTAATGCATTGACTAATTATGACGTTTTGCTCATAACCAGGGACCGAAACGGTTACACTTTTTCTGTTACATTTACCAGCATGCAATGCCATGTCAGACTCCTAACCAATACCATCGCTCTGTGCTGTTTCTGTACCGGCAGTGCCTATCTTATAAGTGTCGAGACTAGCCAGAATATATACATGATAATAAGCAAACATTTTCATACGTTAGCCGACCATTCACACAAAATGTCGTGTAGAAATGACATGCATTCGCCGCTTTTTACTTACAGTTATAGTTGAAATAGTATAGTGAAGTGATAGAGAATAAGATGTATTGGGAACCTTCTTATTTAAAACCGTGTTGTTTGGGGGAAAGCTGTATGTTTGGCTTACGGACGCAAAGCAGCAAAAGAGAATACAAAAAAGTGTCTCCAAGACGGGTGACACTTTTTCCCCCATATCGAAGAGTGTCTGACATGTAGAACAGATATTTTCGTTATTCTTGCATTTCTTTTCGGTGCTTGTGTACTAGTAACATGTCGCAAGACTGGTAGCAAGATTAAATGGTAAAAGTCTCCAAATTTTTGTCACCAACCAGTAAATTTAACGTCCCTGGTCATAACAAGTTAATTGAAGAATATACGTTAGTTAAACAGCGATTTGTAACTTTATAACAATATGGCATTCAAAAACCTACACGTGTTGTACAAAATGCAACAGCGTGAGTAACCGAAGGTTAATAAAAATTGATGAATTTATTCAAGAAAACTTTATTAATGTCAATCAAAAAGAATGGCATTACAGAAATTTATGCGTAGTTCAAAAACCTATAAACTAGACTTTTACTACGCAATGTATCTGTTAAAGAATAATATTTCCTCTTACAACTTGCTTTTACTTGCTCTTACTCTAATTAGTATTAACCAACTTACCCTTACTCAGTAATTTCATGAAAAAAAGGATCTATCAAAATTCTATGCAAATTTTGAAAACTTATTCAATTTCCCAAAATTTTATGAAAACCAACGCACTACGCAACGTTAACCAATAGATGAATTATGTTCCGAAGACGTGTCGATTTCTATCTCAAAGAGCAAGTAAGACCGTATAACAAAGGTTCCTTTCGCCACTAGGTGGATTAAATCGGGTTTTTTAATTTAAAAAAACAGTCGACTGCCGATATTTGCAAGCGATGAGTAATGTACAATTTTCTAAGCGTTATCAAAACACCAGCACGCAGTCCAGATTTGAACCCCATTGAACATGTTTTGGGACCATTTTAAAACTAAAATGAAATATCATTCAATTTCCAATAATTAGGTACTTAAACAGTTCTCTTGTAAAAATAAGGTCAGCAATTCATACAGGAATATTTGAGAATATAGGGCAATATACAAGATGGTAGTGAAAAGGTATACTTATTTCAACAAATAGTTAACTTTCCAAATACTATTTTGAGCGCATTTTTGGGCAATTCAAATTATGAGGACACTTTCTTCACAGCGGAATGCCATGAGGCAAAATATGCTTCGTTTAAATATTGTTTTATAAAATAAATGTTACCAGTCTTCGCAAAAATACTGAGCAATATTAATAAGAAAATTTTAATCAATGCTGCCCGAATACTTTTTTGACTGACTGTATGTTAAAATCAATGTTGATAATGCTGTTTTATTTTATTTATTAATTTATTGGTTTTCTACTATGTCACAAAAGTTCAATTCAGTGGACAAAGTAGTCTAAGTCCTCCCTAACAAAAAATGTCACAAAAACAGTTCTTAAAGGAAAATGAGTCATTAATTTTTCGTCGGAAAGCCCAATTGCGGAAGCATTTTTTGGACCCAAAACAGGAGCTCTGTTTTTAGAACTATATTCACTGCTTTCTTCTTGCCAAGCTGAAAACAGAGAACGCAGAGAACATATTTTCTTGAGCAAAATGATGATGATGATGATGATTATTCCTTTTAACCTTTGTTACACTATATTTACCTTTGTTATACTATATAACAAAGGTTTAGAAATTGGTCGAAAAACACGAAATTGATCCGAGTCCCGGAGGGCCGAATCACATATACCAATCAATAGGGTTCGACGAACTGAGCAATGTCTGTGTGCGTGTGTGTGTGTGTGTATGTGTGTGTGCGTTTCCTTTTCTATCGCCTGTTTCTCGGAGATGGCTAAACCGATTCGTTCGATTTTACTTTTGTTTGAAAGGTACTATTGCCTAGTTTGAGTTGTTTCATGGTCCGACATTTCGTTTTAAAGTTATAAGCAAAAATGTGAAAACTACCTGACACGATTTTCTCCGGAACCAAATGACCGATTTCAACGATCTTAGGTCAAATGAAAACTCTTGTTAACACTAAATTTTTTAGGTAGTTTTATTGCAAACAAACAAGTGGTTTAAAAATTATGCTTAAAAAACCTGTTTTGACAAGGTAATAATTGCCAACAGCTATTTCTCCGTTGATTTCGATTCGCTGTTGCAGGATATTCAACCGACGCAGCTTGATGCATTACCTACAACCGAGACACCCAGCGATGATACCGGCCGTATCTGGATGTATTACCAGAATGTACGAGGACTTAGGACGAAAGTCGACGACGTTTTTCTTGCTACTCTTGATTGCAATTACGACGTCATCATGTTGACAGAAACTGGCCTTGACGACTGTATTCTGTCAAACCAACTATTTGGGACAAGTTACAATGTTTTTCGGTGTGATCGCAGTCCACTCAACAGCAATAGACGACGGTTTGGTGGAGTTTTAATCGCGATATCACAAAAACATATTTGCAACCAGATTGAAACAGTGAACGGTAGGCATCTGGAGCAGATATGTGTTGCTACTACAATACCACAATATAAAAACTATTTTTATGCCAACGTAAGAACCGATAACTCAATATTTAGTGAACGGGACATAACACTAATAGTTCTTACAAACGGATAGTTTACCACAATATAGTATGAAAGTTCTACTTTGCACGCTTTATATTCCACCTGAGAAAAGTCATGATTCTGCTGTGTTAGGTGAGCATATAGCAACGGTCAACGAGTTGTGTAACGATAAATTCAACCTGTTGCTGGTATGCGGAGACTATAACCATCCTCGTATAGCATGGAATAATGGCGTTCGCCATGATACGACTGTTTTACCGCCGGCTGCTGGTGTTTTGATCGATGGTATGGACTTCGCTAACCTAAAACAGGTAAACATGGTTCGTAATCATCTCGGTCGAACTTTAGACTTGGCTTTCTGCACGGAAGCTGCTAGTGTATGCGTCCATAATGCTGCTGTCCCACTATTGCCAGTGGATCTTCACCATCCGGCACTCATACTGGAGACATCTGCTCCAGCTCTCGTTAATCCACCGTCACGCATTCTTGGGCCGAGACCTCTGAACTATCGCAAGATCGATTTTACGGCACTTTCCACGTACATTTCCGATCTTGACTGGGAATCATTCGCCCTTCTTGAAGTTGATAATATGGTAAATCATTTTTGTGCAATCCTGACTAACTGGTTTCGATCGAACATTCCACTGTGTAATATACCTGTCTCTCCCCCATGGAGCACACAGCGACTCCGCTTGTTAAAGCGCAAGAAAAATTCTACTCAGCGTTTATTACGTCGTACACGCACGGTCGAAACGAAACGAGCCTTTCGTAGAAGCAGCGAAGCATACCGGAAACATAACGCCATGCTGTATAAATTATATGTTCTCCGTGTTCAAACGAATCTTCGGCATAAGCCCCGCAGTTTCTGGAGCTTTGTAAACGCTAAGCGTAAGTGTAGGGATACACCGTTTAATGTGTGCCTGGACGACTTAAGCGCACACTCTTCAGCAGATGCCTGTGAGCTGTTTGCCCGTCACTTTGCTTCGGTATTCAACACCTCGACTTGTTCCTCATCCGAGGCTCAACGTGCTGCTGCCGATGTCCCTATTGATGCAATCGATATGGGTATATTCTATGTAACTCGTGAAATGGTGCTCCAGGCCGCAAAAAATCTAAAACAGTCGTTCTCACCAGGACCAGATGGTATTCCATCAGCTGTATACTGTCACTGCATCGATGCTTTAGCCAAACCACTCTGCTTGATTTATAACAAATCGTTCGCTCAGCGTGTATTCTGTTACAATTCCTTTTGTACAATGCGGTTTTTGAATACAATAGCCTTTGTTTCTTACCGGCTTGGGTCGTCTTGGTTGGTCTCCTGGAAAAAACTACAAAATGGCGGACTTACAACCCACGCCAACACCAATGGTCACTGAGCGGAATAAAACTATAACGAGCAAACTTCAAAGACAAGCAAAAGGAAGTGCAAATTTAAATAAATTTACAGCTCGAAAATTACCAGACCATACATTTATTTTTTTAAAACAAGGGTTAGTAGGTCACTTTTACTTGCGCAATTTTCGCCGGAAAACTTCCTGCTCGTCGCCGGAAAACAACGAGCTGCTGCTCGTTGGTCGACTTTGGTGACGGGTGATGCGAGGGGTGATCCAGGGGTTGAATCCACTACAGGAGGTACAAACGGACGCAGCGGCGTCCCGCTATGATGACAGGGTGCACAAAACCAATAGTCACGGCCGTAAATAAGTTTTAGCCAAGCTGGCCAAGAATTGTTTGCATCTGACGGTCAGTAATTCACCGACGGGGGCACTGTAGCGTATCTAGGCCTAATAACGAACGGCCGAATCGCAACCCAGAGGCACTGCGCACAAATAAAACTGCGGATTAGCATCCAAACTGGTGTGGGACGAATTTTCACGACACTCTTCGATCGGTCCTTTGACCTTAAGCTAGTCCCCTTTGCGATTTCAACACGTGCTCACTAGCACGGCTCGTACTGTTCGGGTAGGCTATCGGTGGGCTTAGCGTTCGCACGACACTGTGTTTGGCCTGATTCGGTGGGTCCCTTGACCTCGCGCACTGTATACTTCCGGGTTCACGGTTGCAGTTGCCCTCGGTCCGCTTTCCGCCCTGAACCCCCCTTGCATTCCTAAATCCTAAATCCTAAATAATATCCAGCAAAACTAAACTAACCAAAAAAATATAACATGCAACAAATAAATAACAAAAAAAGGAAAATAATTTAAATAAATAACAGGGAAAACAATTTTTAATAAATAATATTCGAGGACACCAACCAATTGGGCTATTAAACATAAAATAAACGTCTCTCAAACATGCAAGCACAGAGAACTGACATTTATTTTACATTCAGACATTTACTTACAATATTTACAAAAAAAATAACAATATAAATAACGGTAATAATCAAGCTGGCCCAGTGACCAAAGGATTTTATTGTGACCGTGGCAAAATATGGTCACAATTCCCTAGTGCATGGAAAACATCATTTATGATCCCCGTGTTCAAAACCGGTGATAAGCGCAATGTAAGAAACTACCGAGGTATAACAAACCTTTCGGCCGGATCCAAGCTCTTTGAGATCATTGTAGGCAATGTGTTCTCTACTCAAATTAAAAACTATATTTCTCCGGAACAACATGGATTTATGCCCGGCCGCTCAGTTACCACCAACTTGCTGGAGTTCACATCGACTTGCATTACACACCTCGAAAACAAAGCCCAGGTTGACGTCATATACACCGATCTGAAAGCTGCTTTCGATCGAATTGATCATGTAATCCTGTTGTGTAAATTAAAACGCCTGGGAGTATCTGATGATATGACCCGTTGGCTGCAATCTTATCTGGACGGTAGAACACTTCGTGTACGATTAGATACGCATACATCGGAACCATTCGTCAATGCATCCGGTGTACCGCAGGGTAGCAACTTGGGCCCGCTACTATTTATTCTCTATATCAATGACATTGTACTCATGCTTGACTCAGGTTGCAAGTTAGCATATGCGGATGATTTGAAGATGTTTTACGAAGTTCGTTCACCTGATGATTGCAGGCACCTACAAGAACTTGTGGATAGCTTAGTTAACTGGTGCAGACGAAATCGACTTACGATTAGCATTCCAAAATGTGTCGTCATGACGTACAACCGCAATCGTTTCCCTATTATATTTGACTATAGAATCGATGGTGTTGTACTACAAAGGGCAGACCAAGTAAGCGATCTAGGCGTGGTTTTGGATCAAAAATTGTCATTCGATCAGCATCGATCTGCGATAGTTGCCAAAGCGAACCGGCAACTAGGATTTATATCTAAGCTCTCTAGAGACTTTACGGAACCTTATTGCCTAAAATCGCTGTATTGTGCACTAGTTCGACCAATCCTCGAAAATGCTTCATTGGTTTGGTATCCTTATCATCTATCTTGGACTCTACGGCTAGAACGTGTACAAAAACGGTTTATTCGTCTCGCTCTCGGGAACCTGCCATGGAACGACCCCGTAAATCTGCCGCCGTATGGCGATCGCTGCCGGTTGTTGAACTTGGATACGCTTGAAACACGACACAAGATTCAACAAGCAACTTTTGTAGCAAAATTACTCAATGGAGAACTCGATGCTACATGGCTGCTATCGTCATTGAATTTTCGAGCACAGCAGAGACCGACGAGGTCAACAGCGTTACTACAGCACAGTTTTCATCGCACCTCCTATGGGCTAAATGAGCCGATCACATCCATGGTTCGCACTTTCAGCATGGCTGAAGAATTATTTGAGTTCGGTGAACCAGCACGCATTTTTACCAATAGACTGAAAAGATGTTCTGTTTTTAGTTTTAATTCTACTTAATTAAGTTCATTAAAGCCACTAGGCTGGATGGAAAAAGATTAATAAATAAATAAATAAATAAATAAATAAATATCGCCTGTTTCTTAGAGATCCCCAACAGCAGTACAAACTGTTGTAAAAAAAATATAAAAGTCATTTGAAGCGAAGGAAATTTCACTAGCTGCCTTAGACATAGAAGGCGCATTTGATAATTCATCTCATAATTCAATGATTACGGCTATGACGAAACGTGGTTTCGATATATCCATTATCCACTGGATTAGCGAAATGTTATCAAAAAGGGAGATATCAGCAAACCTTGGAAGCTCATCTGTAAGCGTTAGAGCAGTAAAAGGGTGCCCACAAGGAGGCGTAATATCACCTTTATTGTGGTCTTTAATAGTTGATGATCTTCTTCAAAAGTTGACAGCGCTAGGCTTTGAAATAATTGGCTTCGCAGATGATATAGTCATAATTGTTCGAGGAAAATTTGATTCTATTATCGCTGACCGAATGCAAATGGCTTTAAATTTGATTTCATCATGGTGTGATAGGCAGGGCCTCAGCATAAATGCCAATAAAACTACTATCATACCATTTACGAGAAGAAAACAATTTACATTAAACAACATCAGATTGAAAGGAACACTTTTAAAACTTTCAGACACTGTCAAATATCTTGGAGTATTTCTTGACAGAAAACTCAATTGGAACACACATCTAGAGCAAGCAGTAAACAAAGCTACAAATGCTCTATGGATATGTAAAAGAACTTTTGGTAAGCAATGGGGACTGAAACCGAAGATGATTTATTGGATCTATTCGGCAATTGTCAGACCCAGGATTACCTATGCCTCGTTGGTCTGGTGGCCAAAAACGAAAGAGAAAGCTACCCAAAAAAAGCTGGAAAGACTTCAAAGGCTAGTCACTCTTTCAATAACAGGTGCAATGAGAAGTACACCATCGAAGGCATTGGATGCTTTACTCTATATACTTCCATTGCATCAGTTTATACAATTAGAAGCTGAAAAGAGTGCTCTAAAAATCAAAAGATCAATGAACCTCTTTGAAGGTGATCTAACAGGTCATCTCAGTATTCTAAAAACTATTAGTATTAATCCTATTGTAAATAATAATGAAGATTGGATGGAGAAAAAATACAACTTTAATCGAATATTTCGGGTATTTGAGCCTAGACGTGATTATTGGGAAGATGGTGGTCCCGATCTTCGTCCAGGCTCGACAGTTTTCTATACAGACGGTTCAAAAATGGACAATCAAGTTGGAGCAGGAGTGACTGGCCCAGGAATAGACATGTCAATTTCTATGGGCAGATGGCCAACTGTAATCCAAGCTGAAATACAAGCAATTATAGAATGTACGACTGTGTGCTTGCGCAGGAACTATAGACATTCAAATATATGCATCATGTCAGACAGCCAAGCAGCTCTAAACGCTCTAAAGTCGGCGACATGCACATCAAAACTTGTCTGGGAATGTATTCAATTACTCCAAAAATTGTCTTGTCGTAATCAAGTCAACCTGTATTGGGTCCCAGGTCACTGTGGAATCGATGGAAATGAAAGAGCTGATGCGCTTGCAAGACTCGGATCATCTCATCAATTTGTAGGACCTGAGCCCTTCTGTGGTTTATCTGCCTCTGCTTTAAAAATGGAGCTAAAAGCATGGGAATGTGCGAAAGTGGAATCAAATTGGAATAACACTTTCATTGCTAGGCAGTCGAAACGGTTTATCTCTCCAAACGTTTCAATGACTCGCAAAATCCTGGAGCTTTCGAAGAAAGATCTTAGCATTTATACTGGTCTTATAACAGGACATTGTCCGAGCCGATATCATCTGAAGCTAATGGGAAAACTTCAAGATGATATATGTCGCTTCTGTGGCATAGAAAAAGAAGACTCGGAACACCTGTTATGCCGATGTCCGGCAATTCTCAATAAAAGATTAAGGTTCTTTGAAAGAGGGCTGTTAGAACCCTCTGATATTTGGAGAACAACTCCCAGCGCAGTAGTGCACTTCATCCGAAGTGCATCACCGGGCTGGACAAATGCTATTAGTCAAACAATGACGATCACTTCTGATAGTGGTACGTCATCTTGACAACATAGCTATAATAAAACGGGGGATATATCACAATAGATCAAACAAATGGTCGCAGTGATAAAAATACCCAACATGGAAAAAAAAAAAATAGAGATCCCCAAACCGATTTATGCGCTATTAGTCCCGTATCGAATTTTGTATTTGAAAGGTAATATAGCCGGATAGATCACCTTTGATTTGTTTTTGATTGGTTTTTTAATTTGAAAGTTATGAGCAATCGTATACAACACATTAAAATTGACTATAATTTATAGCGATTTCATCTAAGATAGTTTATCTAGTTTAAATTATTTTGGCATCAAATTAGATGTTTTCATGTTGCAAATATATCTGCAAAATTTTAGAACAATTGGTTTTGCCGGTCAAAAGATATTAGACCCTCGAACACTCGCGCCAACTTTTGTAACACGGTTACTCGCGCGCACAATAGCCGAAAACCAAAAGAACTTTTGCATTATAGTTTTGACTGGGAAAACTTGGTTTTAGGTTTATTGAACCTTTGGAAGAGTTTCTTGAAATTAACTGCTCTATCGTCTGGTAGAATTTATATTTTTATTAATCCTCCTAAAAGTGAAACAAAACTAAATATTTTTCTACAGTTTCAATATAACACATTGATGTGTTCTGCAAAGTTGTAGAGCATATTAATACAAGAAATTTTGCTGAAGACAATAACCTTCTATCTCTTCAGTGAAGATAGAAAAATCTTATTTATTGTATATAAATTTGTAAAATCAGTTTTTCTCTTTCAGCTCTTTTTATAATTGTTGTATGACTTATTCATGTATTACAAAGTTGTATAAATAGTAAAAATACACAACTTTGCTGAACATAATTTACCTCTATGTTTGCTTATTTAGACACTGTAGAACTTTGATTATAAAAAATACCCTAATTTTGACCCCGAATTACTCGACTACCAACCCTCGGATACATTTCAACATTTTACATTTGCTGATAGTTTTGCTGCATACAGACTCCAGTTTACCATATGAAGAAACAAGAAAAAATTACAGTTGGAATCAATTGCGATACACCTCACATGCTGCTTGCTTCGTTTCTTTGATGTCGGTGTATGCTGATCTATTTTCCCAACAATTTAAAGTATTATGCATTGAATAATTATGACATTTGGCTCATAAGAAGTTTATTGAAGAATAGTTAAACAATAGTTAGTTTGTTAAACAACGATTTGTAACTTTATAACAATATGGCATTCAAAAACCTACACATGTTGTACAAAACACAACAGCGTGAGTAATTCAAGGTTAATAAAAATTGATGAAATTTATTCAAGAAAACTTTATTGATGTGAATCAAAGAGAATGGCATTACAGGAAATTAAGCATAGATCAAAAACCTATAAACTAGACCTTTACTACGCAATGTACCTATATGGTAAAGAATAATATTTCCTTTTTCAGCTTACTTTTACTTGCTCTTACCCACATTAGTAACAACTTACTCGGCAATTTTATGAACTTTACAAGTGCTTCTATTTTGTTCAAATTTTGTAAACTTGTTCAATTTCCAAAAATTTTATGTAAACCAACACACTACGCAGCGTTAACCAATATAGATGAATTATGTTCCGAAAACGTGTCGATTTCTACCTCAAATAGCAAGTAAGACCGTATAACAAAGGTTCCTTTCACCGTTAGGTGGATTAAATCAGGTTTTTATTAGGGATACTACACCGGGCGCTCTGGTGCATTCGTGTCTTTTGGCATAGTGTTTACTTTCTTTGTTTACAATTGCTTTTATAATTCTGTTTCTTTGTCTGATGATGATGAAACATGATAGTTAGAGACCCCTCACCCCTGTGGTAGGGGGATATGGACTCTCATATAAATAAAACAGAAATTTTTGCGAAACTCAAAAACTAATCGAACTCAAGAAATTCGAGACTCTTCCATGAAACGTTAGTCATTAACAAGACCACAAAAACTATCTATAGTAACTCTAGAACGAGTCAGGACGAGACGGCTGCGAGTGTTGTCGGCGATCCGCCGTCGGAAGCCCCCCACTGGGGGGAGGCAACTCCCCGCAGAAATCACTACTGTCTAGGTTTATTTATTTTCCTAGGTCTACCTGGGTTTCCTGGAACGAGCGACAGCGTGTAAGGAGAGGATCGCGAAATGGTACTTTCCACAAAACAGTTTTCCGTGAAATGGTACATTCCGCTTAAGGTTTTTCGCAAAATGATATTCGGTGAAATGTTGTACAATCATGGCAAATATTACTATCCGCTTTCTGGCTATGCAATGAGGGGACAGGGGAGTTGTTTTGTACATTATTGTGAGGAAAAATTGCAAATTTGTATATTAAACTACCCATTCCTGGTAACTAATAAGCATTAACATAAGCAGCAAATCAGCGTATCAGGCATTTTATACTGCACGTTGTTGTATATTAGCTTTTTGACTGCATAGGTGTTGTAAATTGGCATCCAAAATTGTATTCAAATGCTTCGTGTCGGTAATTAGCTGTAAATTAGCATTGTCAGCACTATAAGAAGGTTATCAGTAAAGTAGCTGTATATTTTGTCAAAATAGCATTTAAGGCGACTTAAATGCTTATTGGCCTACATTTGAATAGCATTGGTGATGCTTATTGGTTACCTGGGATGCTTTCATAGTTACGTAACTGCCAGAATAAATCATCTAAGGTTGAACTCCTCAGAAACTTGCAAAACTCGAGATTGTGACAAAGATCATCCGAGATACATGATTTATGTACAACACAGGTTAATTTGTGGCAATACGAAGTTTGTCGGGTCAGCTAGTAAATAAATAAATAAATTGATCAATTCTAAATAATCCAATCAATCCTAAACTGACCAGATGTTTTTTAGATGAATGCGGAACATATTGAATGGCTTATTTGCTAAACCGGTTGGGCAGTAAAGATGGGATCATTTAGAAATTGGGCACTTCATTCTGGCGATAGCGGCGCTCCCAGTGCCCGCGGATGCTAGCGTTTTGGTAGTGTTGTGTTATTTGTAAACAGTTCTGCTCGGTATATTTTTTTCGCAGTTTAAAGGTAACGTGGTTTCGAGATATTCATCACGCAGGAGGAGAAATGAAAGTAATTGTGTGCAGTCACCTGCAGAATACATCAACGTTGGCTATGTTATAGATAAACAACATGGATAATATAGAAAGCAACATTCAGACTGAATATGTGTTCCAATTATGTCAATGATTGGCTATTATAAATAAAAAACCCGATTTAATCCACCTAGTGGTGAAAAGAACCTTTGTTGTACGGTCTTACTTGCTATTTGAGATAGAAATCGACACGTCTTCGGAACATAATTCATCTATTGGTTATCGTTGCGTGGTTTTCATAAAATTTTTGAAAATTGAATAAGTCTACAAAATTTGAACAAAATAGGAACACTTTTAAATTTTGATAGATCCTTTTTTCATGAAATGACTGAGTAAGGATAAGTAAGTTGTTATTAATCTGATTAAGTGCAAATAAAAGTAAGTTGTAAGAGGAAATTTTATTCTTTAACATATACGTTGCCTAGTAAAGGTCTAGTTTATAGGTTTTTGAACTATGCGTAATTTCCTGTAATGCCATTCTATTTGATTCACATCTATAGAGTTTTCTTGAATAATTTTCATCAATTTTTATTACCCGTCGGTTACTCACGCTGTTGTATTTTATACAACACGTGTAAGTTTTTCAACGCCGTATTGTAATAAAGTTACAAATCGTTGTTTAACTAACGTACAGCACTCGTGCGCTAATTGCACGTCCTCTAATCGCACCGTCTTTTAAATGCACGTCCGCTAACTGCACGATCGTGCAATTAAAAAGCAGTTATCTGTCAAACTACACGTGGTTTCCCAGGTGGTTGCTATAAACAAAAATGCAGCGTTGCCGAATGCAAACTCTCTATCTCTGCATTACATAGATACATTACAAACAAATTCATGCAAATTTGGCTAAACTTTGACTAATTGAACACATTTTCATTAAGCTTTTAGTTCGTTTGTAAAAATTTAAATGTTTTGCCCAAAATTTAGCGTACGTGTGAATGCATGTGAAGAGTTCTTTACAGTGATAACGCATCACGTTTTACAATAAATATTGGCAACCATCGTGCAATTGAAAAACGAAATTCGCTAATCGCATCACCTCATTCGTGCAATTAGCGAACGAGTGCTGTATATTCTTCAATAAACTTATTATGAGCAAAATGTCACAATTATTCAATGCATTAATAATTTAAATTGTTGGCAAAATGTATGCAGCAAAACTATCAGCAAATCTAAAATGTTTAAAATGTATGCGTCTGCTGGTAGTCGAGTAATTCGGGGTCAAAATTAGGGTACTCTTTATAATCAAAGTTCTACAGTTTCTAAACAAGCAAATATAGCGGTATCCTATTTTCAGCAAAGTTGTGTATTTTAACTACCGCCATTCGGGGTGAGATTGTGCCACAGGGGTGAGATTGGGCCAAAAACCAAAAATGTTTATTTGTGAAAATTCATTATATCTATAGAAACTGGTGACCTAAATTCAAGCTAATGATGAACATAACATATTTATTCATAACTTAGAGTGGAACACAGATAATATGAGCAAACTATTTAGCCCAAACAGGGTTTCAAAGTTCGCGATCAAAAATACTCGGAAATAACGCTTGCAAAAAAATGTCCCCCATAAACCAACCCAAACAAGAAATCGCATCAACTTGCTATTTGGAGGGTATATAAACTAATCATTTAAATTGTATTGAAAGGTTATTATGCGTTGGATAAGTTTTGATTACGAAAATAATATTTTTCGAAACTTTGTACTTTTCGAGCTTCATGGGGGTGAGATTGTGCCAAGCCATAATGATCGATCCTATTTGTGGATTTCACATACACAACAAAAATACGACAGTATACACCAGTACACTCACATTCCTTACAATTGAGCACAATATTTTGACAGATTAGATTGCATCATCCATTTTAGAGCAAACAGCATCATATGTCTGCTGAATAATTTAAACTAATTTTTACTTTTTCTCTGGAAATTTCAGATACTTTGAATAAACACTCTAATATAAGACGAATATATTATACCGTGTATAAACCGCAAGTTTTAAGGGGGGGAGGGGCGTGGGATGTTCTGCGGCTGCGGGTTCTCGAACGAAGTAATGGTTACTGTTGTTAAATGATCAAATAGGTATGCCCCCTTGGAATACACCCCTTCATATATCTCCCCTTTGTTAACCCTCGAAACGCTACTGGCTATATAAAGGCTGTCCATTGAGTACGAACTCATTTTTAGTTATTTCAGACCTCACCGGGTTATTTTCGTTCATACTTTTTGTATGATGCGTTGTTTTTGGCCGACCCCCTGCCCCTAATAGTCCGCTTAGTTCATGGACGGCCCCATATGAACTACTTTATACTGATATTTATGTGTATTGTTTATAAACATGCCAATGTTCACTGTTTAGATTTTTAGCCTAACTTTATCTTTTTGGCACAATGCACAGTGGTCCAAACAGCGAAATACGTGATCGTGTGATATTGCGCCAAAACGTGAAGTTTTTCGCATATAGTGTCTTTAGGAACATTTCTTGGTATAATAAGCCCCTTCTTGTGAGAGAAATCTTTGGGTGATTAATTCCCTTAAAAGTGAGATACGAAATTTATTTTCTCGTACATTCAAGATACAGGTTTGGTACTTTCGGCAAAGTTGTAGTAAATATTAATGCAAACAACTTTGCCAAAGACACCATACTTGTATCTCTTCATGGAAATTATCTATGAAGCGTTATTCGTGGACAAACCCTTTAAAACAGTTTCTAAACCCTGACTTATTCTGGTCAAATTTTATGTGTTCATAGTGTTCTAGAAAGTTGTTTGTCTTGCTTAAATCAATGTTTTTGTAGAACATTGTTATACGTGATTTTCTGAAGTTTCGGAGATTTTGGGCTTTTTTGATGAAAAATAGTACTTTTTTGAGCTTAAATATTTCCCAAGGTGGCAAATGGTGGCAGATCAAACAACTCATACTTAAAAGTACAACAAAAAGATGTGTTGCTTATTTCATTGTTGGTTTGAGTAAAGTTAATTGTTAACTGCTTGTTAATTCGTGTTTTCTAATTAAATAGTTATTTAGTCATTCCGAGAAAATTCGGCCTTCTGTGACTGTTGTTGAAATTCGGCCATTTGGATTTCAGCCATTCGTGATTCGACCATTTGTGTTTCGGCCATTCGCTACCAGCCCATTATGAGTGTAATCTTTTGAAAAGACACCAATCGAAGGTATTGAACAAACTAGACTTAAATTAGTTATTTGGAAGTCTTGCTCTTATTAATTGCGGCAAATAATTTTAAATCTACATTCATTTTCGACTCGAAAATAGGCGAAAAAATTGCTGGTAACTCAACTTGTTAGAAAGGGATTGTCAACGTAAACAAAATGGCGTTTATTGCATCCGAAGTACATTTTAATTGTTCTATAAACATGACTGAGATGGATTTTTAAAACGACTATAACTTTTGAGGATACAAACGGATACAGACAATTGACACTTGCTTTTAAAGGTTTTTTGTTGTACTTTTAAGTAGGAGTTGTTTGGTCTGCCACCATTTGCCACCTTGGGAAATATTGAGGCTCAAATTAGTACTATTTTTCATCAAAAATGCTCAAAATCTCCGAAACTGCAGAAAATTGCGTATAATAATGTTCTACAAAAACGTTGATTTTAGCCAGATAAATAACTTTTTAGAACACTATGAACACATAAAAGTTGACCAGAATAAGCCAGGGTTTAAAAACTGTTTTGAAGGGTTTGTTCACGAATAACGCTTCATAGACAATCTCCATGAAAAGATACAAGTATGGTGTCTTTAACAAAGTTGTTTGTATTGATATTTACTACAACTTTGCTGAAAGTACCAAATCTTTATCTCGAATGTACGAGAAAATAAATTTCGTATCTCACTTTTAAGGGAATTAATCACCCAAAGGTTTGTCTCACAAGAAGGGGCTTATTATACCAAGAAATGTTCCTAAAGACACTATATGCGAAAAACTTCATGTTTCGGCGCAATATCAAACGATCACGTATTTCGCTGTTTGGACCACTGTGCAATGTCACCCCCTAGAAGGGGTGAGATTGTGCCAAAGTTCATGCACTTCCAGTAAAATAAGGTTTCATTGTAACTAAACCATCTCTACGGTAGTTGTTAATTGAACAATTTAGTATAATTTGACAGGTTTGAAATCAACTTAGTTCTTAAATTGCGTGTATACTGAGCTAAAGAACAAAAACATATGCTTTTTTGGCACAATCTCGCCCCAGATGACGGTATTTATACAATTTTGTAGTACATGAAGAAGTCATACAATAATTACAAAAAGAGCAAAAATAGAAAAACTGATTTTACAAATTCATTTATACCTATAAAAAAGGATTTCTGTCTGTCTGTCCGTATGTTCCTTATAGAATCAAAAACTACTGCACCAATCGTCGTGAAAATTTGCATGTAGAGGTTTTTGGGGCCAGGAAAGGTTTTAGTGATGGTTAGAGACCCCTCCTCCCACTAAGAGGGGGGGGGGCTCCTGTACAAATGAAACATAAATTTCTGCATAACTCGAGAACTAATCAAGCAAACAGAACAAAATTTGGCATGTGGGCGTTTTCGGTGTCAAGAATTTATTCTATGGTGAATTGAGACCCCTCCCCTCTTTATAAGGGGAATCACAACTCCTCTCCCCTTTAAGAGGGGGGGCTTCCATACAAATTTCCTCATAACTCGAGAAGTAAAATTTTTTTCTATGATGAATTGGGACCCCTCCCCACTTTAGGAGGAGGGCTCCTATACAAACGAAATACAAATTTCCTCATAACTCGAGAACTAATCAAGCAAATGAAACCAAATTTGGCATGTAGGTGTTTTTGAAGGCAAGAATTTTTTCTATGATGAACTAGGACCTCTCCCCACTTTAGGAAGGGGGGGCTCCTATACAAATGAAATACAAATTTCCTCATAACTCGAGAACTAATCAAGCAAATAGAACCAAATTTGGCATGTGGAGGTTTTTGGAGGCAAAAATATTTTCTATGGTGAATTAGGACCCCTCCCCACTTTAAGAGGGGGGGCTTCTACACAAATGAAATACAAATTTCCTCATAATTCGAGAACTAATCAAGCAAATGGAACCATATTTGGCATGTGGGTGTTTTTGGAGACAACCATTTTTTCTATAATGAATTAGGACTTCTTACCTTTTTAGGAGGGGGGCTCCCATACAAACGAAATAAAAACTTCCTCTTAACTCTAGAACTAATCAATCAAATGGAACCAAATTTAGCTTGTGGGTGTTTTTGTAGGCAAGAATATTTTCTATGGTGAATTAGGACCCCTCCCCACATTAGAAGGGGGGCTCCTATACAAATGAAAAACAAATTTCCTCATAACTCGAGAACTAAACAAGCAAATGGAACCAAATTTGATATGTAAGTGGTTTTGGAGGCAAGTTTTTTTCTATGGTGAATTAAGACCCCTCTCCTCTTTAGAAAGCGAGTTATGACTCATCTCCCCTCTAAGAGGGTGGGCTTCCATACAAATGAAATGCAAATTTCCTCTTATCTCGAGAACTAATCAAGTAAATGGAACCAAATTTGGCATGCGAGAGTTTTAGATGGCAGAAATTTTTTCTATGGTGAATTACGACCCCTTCCCCTTTTAAGAGGGGGGCTTCCGTACAAATGAAATTCAAATTTCCTTATAACTTGAGAACTAATCAAGCAAATGGAACCAAATTGGGCATGTGGGAGATTTTTGAGTCTTGAATTTTTTTATGATAGTTAGAGACCTCTCACCCCTGCGGTAGGGGGATATGGACTCTCATACAAATAAAACAGAAATTTTTGCGAAACTCAAAAACTAATCGAACTCGAGAAATTCGAGACTCTTCCATAAATCATTAACCAATAACAAGACCACAGAAACTATCTATACACTCAAGTCTTTTTTTACACAGTTTGTTTTTTTCGATTACTCAAGAACGGTGCAATTTAGGGACCATTTACAAAAAACGTGACGAATGTCGGGCCTCTCCCAAACGTATTGAGAAATAAATGAATGGTCCCTAAATAGCCCCGTTCTCAATATTCGAAAACACAAACCGTGTAAAAAAAGTACTTGAGTGTAGTAACACTAGATCATTCAGAACGAGACGGCCGCGAGTGTTGCCGGCGACCCGCCATCGGAAGCGCCGCCCACTGTGGAGAGGCAACTCCCCGCAGAAATCACTACTGTCTAGACTGAAGTTGACTGAAGTTTTACTACTGTCTAGGTTTATTTATGTCTACCTGGGTTTCCTGGAACGAGCGACAGCGAGTAAGGAGAGGATCGCGAAATGGTACTTTCTACAAAAAAGTTTTCCGTGAAATGGTACATTCCGCTTAAGGTTTTTCGCAAAATGATATTCGGCGAAATGTTGTACAATCATGGCGAATATTACTATCCGCTTTCTGGCACTACTTTACTGTGAGGAAAAATTGCAAATTTGTATATTAAACTACCCATTCCAGGTAACTAATAAGCCTTAACGTAAGCAGCAAATCAGCGTATCTGGCATTTTATACTGCACGTTATTGTATGTTAGCTTTTTGCCTGCATAGGTGTTGTAAATTGGCATCCAAAATTATATTCAAATTCTTCGTGTCGGTAATTAGCTGTAAATTAGCATTGTCAGTACTATAAGCAGGTTATCAGTAAAGTAGCTGTATATTGTGCCAAAATAGCATTTAAGTCGCCTTAAATGCTTATTGGTCTATATTTGAATAGCATTGGTAATGCTTATTGGTTACCTGGGATGCTTTCATAGTTACGTAACTGTCAAAATGAATCATCTTAGGTTGAACTCCTCAGAAACTTGCAAAACTCGAGATTGTGACAAAGATCATCCGAGATTCATGATTTATGTACAACACAGGTTAATTTGTGGCAATACGAAGTTTGTCGGGTCAGATAGTATACAATAAATAAGATTTTTCTATCTTCGCCGCAGAGATATAAGGTTACTGTCTTTAGCGAAATTTCTTGTAATAATATGCTCTATAACTTTGCAGAACACATCAATGTGTTATATTGGGCGACATCCATTTAGTACGTCACGCAAATTTTGACCAAAATCTAACCCCCTCCCCCCTTGTCACATTTCGTCACACATTCGGTGACCTCCCTGAGAAAGAACGTCACGTCACGGCAACCCCCCCCCCCCCCCTTCACAACAAAAAAAATTAGATGTTCATTTCAACCTTTTTACCTTTGTTATACTATAACAAAGGTTTAAAAATTGGTCGAAAAACACGAAATTGATCCGAGGCCCGGAGGGCCAAGTCACATATACCAATCGATAGAGTTCAACGATTTGAGCAATGTCTGTGTGTGTGTGTGTGTGTGTGTGTGTGTGTGTGTGTGTGTGTGTGTGTGTGTGTGTGTGTGTGTGTGTGTGTGTGTGTGTGTGTGTGTGTGTGTGTGTGTGTGTGTGTGTGTGTGTGTGTGTGTGTGTGTGTGTGTGTGTGTGTGTGTGTGTGTGTGTGTGTGTGTGTGTGTGTGTGTGTGTGTGTGTGTGTGTGTGTGTGTGTGTGTGTGTGTGTGTGTGTGTGTGTGTGTGTGTGTGTGTGTGTGTGTGTGTGTGTGTGTGTGTGTGTGTGTGTGTGTGTGTGTGTGTGTGTGTGTGTGTGTGTGTGTGTGTGTGTGTGTGTGTGTGTGTGTGTGTGTGTGTGTGTGTGTGTGTGTGTGTGTGTGTGTGTGTGTGTGTGTGTGTGTGTGTGTGTGTGTGTGTGTGTGTGTGTGTGTGTGTGTGTGTGTGTGTGTGTGTGTGTGTGTGTGTGTGTGTATGTGTGTGTATGTAATGATTTTTTCAATCGCCTGTTTCTCAGAGATGGCTGAACCGAATGGTTCGCTATTACTTTTGTTGGAAAGGTGTTATTGTCTAGTAGATCACTATTGAGTTGTTTCGTAATACGACGTTTCGTTTAAAAGTTATAAGCAAAAATGTGAAAAATACGTGACACGGGTTTCTTCGGAACTACCTGACCGATTTCAACGATCTTAGTATCAAATGAAAGCCCTTATTAAAGCTAAATTGTTCAGGAACTTTTAACTGAAATTAAACAAGTAGTTTAAAAGTTATGCTTAAAAAACCTGTTTTGACAAGGTAATAATTATCGCCTGTTTCTTAGAGATGGCCAAACCGATTTATGCGCTATTAGTCTCATTTGAAAGATAATATATCCTAATAGATCACTGTTGATTGGACGTTTAAGTTGAAAGTTATGAGCAACCGTATACAGCACACCAAAATTAACAATAATTTATAATGATGTTAACCAAGATAATTTACCTAATTTAAATTATTTTAATATCAAACGAAAGGTTTCAACACTACGAATATATATGCAAAATTGCATAAGAATTGGTTTTACCGGTTAAAGGATATTACCCCTCGAACACTCGCGCCAACTTTTATAACACGGTTACTCGCGCGCACAATAGCCCAAACCAAAGAAAACGTGTGCACTAGAGTTTTGACTGGGAAAACTTGGTTTTAGGTTTATCGAACCTTTAGAAGAGTTTCTTGAAATTGAAAGCTCTATCGTCTGGTGGAATTTAAATTTTGATTAATCCCCCTAAAAGTGAAATAAAAAAATTATTTTTCTTCAGTGTCAATATAACACATTGATGTGTTCTGCAAAGTTGTAGAGTTGTAGAGCATATTATTACAAGAAATTTTGCTAAACACAGTAACCTTCTATCTCTGCAGCGAAGATAGAAATATCTTATTTATAGTATATGAATTTGTAAAATCAGTTTTTCTATTTTTGCTCTTTTTGTAATTGTTGTATGACTTTTTCATGTACTACAAAATTGTACAAATAGTAAAAATACATAACTTTGCTGAAAAGACTATACCTCTATGTTTGCTTATTTAGGATCTGTGGAACTTTGATTATAAAAAATACCCTAATTTTTACCCCGCATTACTCGACTACCAGCAGACGGATGCATTTTAAACATTTTACATTTGCTGATAGTTTTGCTGCATAAATTTTCCCAGCAATTTAAATTATTAATGCATTGAATAATTATGATATTTTGCTCACAATAAGTTTGTTGAAGAATATACGTTAGTTAAACAACGATTTGTAACTTTATAACAATATGGCGTTGAAAAACCTACACGTGTTGTATAAAATACAACAGCGTGAGTTAATAAAAATTGATGAAAATTATTCAAGAAAACTCTATTGATGTGAGTCAAATAGAATGGCATTACAGGAAACTATGCATAGTTCAAAAACCTATAAACTAGACCTTTATTAGACAACGTATATGCTAAAGGATAAGATTTCCACTTACAACTTACTGTTATTTGCACTTACTCAGATTAATAACAACTTACTTATCCTTACTCGGCAATTTCATGAACAAAGGATTTATCAAAATTTAAAAGTGTTCCTATTTTGTTAAAATTTTGTGAACTTATTCAATTTTCAAAATTTTTATGTAAAACAACGCACTACGCAACGATAACCAATAGATGAATTATGTTCCGAAGACGTGTCGATTTCTATCTCAAATAGCAAGTAAGACCGTATAACAAAGGTTCCTTTCACCACTAGGTGGATTAAATTGGGTTTTATTTAAAGCTATCAAATGAATTTCATCAAATAAAAAAAAGGAAAATTTTCGAGCTTATAAGTCATCGATTTAAGGATTTTTAAGATGATCCGAAGTCGCTGATGTGACGACGATTAATGTTTCGCGCATCCCAAGTAACAATCCAATAGCAAATTGGTCTTATTCATTTCTTATAGTAGTTTTATCAGAGCATTTCAAAGTCTGTTAGGTTTTATGATGTTTCTCCTCAAGTGAATTTTATCTTTTTTGACTAACATTTCTGAAGTATGACTGAAGGAGACTTGAAGAATCATCCATAAAACTTAATTATCAATAAGTGTAATTCACCTTATAAGGGGTTTTAAAGGATACTACATTTTTGCTTAAAAACGACGCTCCTTAAAACTTAACAATAGTTTTGACAAAAACTTATGACATTCTTCTGTAAGATTCGTTTATCTTAACAATACTGCCATAAAACTCTTATAAAATCGTATATTCTCGAAAGAGAAATCATACTCTTGAATAAGAACATTCTAACGTAATCAACTAATCTGTCAAACTGGGCGTCTGAACCTGGAGAAAATTGAAGAATACAGATCTTTTAAACGAAAATTAAGCGAAAATCTGTGTAATATTTTGAAAACTCTTTCATATGAACAATCAGCGAAGTCACAAAACAATAAAGATCTCAGGACTTACTGAACTGGGGAAGGACAGTGCCGGCAATGATGCATTTGCCAGAGGCGGTGCGGGTTTCCTCTAGAGCTTTTTGTATTTTTTAAACTAAATATAGAGTTCATAAGTCAGATGTCTTTGTATGGAAAATGTTTGAAGGCACTGAAGCAGTTGAAGCATAATTTTTAAAAACAGTTGTACCAATTGTAAATAAAACGCTTGGAACTGTCGTGCAGTCCAAACAGCACAGCAACACGTTACGTCGATACTTCGTTGATACTTTGTTTCTTTGTTTATACTAGAATGGTTATCTTGCAAAATCTTGGTGCCCTGAAGTAATTCAAACAATTCTTATTCAAGCGCAACTTGCTTCCTCAAGAATACAATAAGTATTGATGAACTTATCGCGCTCTTGGAAAAATTTTCTTTGTCTTGTGCAAGAAATGTTAGTCTAATAAGCGCTTTCGAGTTGATTTGGATAAAACCATTGAAAAAATGGCGAACAGGGCTATTTTGATTACTTTTGAAATTATAGTCAATTGCATATTGGCGCTTATAAATATGGTATTATGCAATACCATTAGTGATCTTATCTTTTTAAATAAATGTTTAGACATATAAAAGCTTTTTTGCCACAATTAGTTAAAAATTTGGTTGCTATCAACTTCTTGAAATCTTTAATTTTTTTTATTAAATTTAATTCATAAAATAACTGGCGCGTTAAAATTTTGTAACTTTCATGTCACAAAACATCGACAAACCGAGCGTGGCATGAAAAATTTCTCATTTATGAGTAACAAAGCAGCTGCTTTTATCACCGTTTTTATTTTCAATTTTCATTTATACCCATTTCGAAATAGCAATATCTGTGAATGCTTATAGCTTATAGCTCTTGATCAATTTAAAACATTTAAGGCTGTGAAAAGTGTATGATGTCTTGCAAGTGTTCTTTGAAGAGACAACCATAAAATCATCAACACTTGTGGCGGTTTTCTTTTTGTTTTAAGCGGCTCTTGGAAGTCATTGTAAATAGATATCGATAAGAATTACAAGTTTTAAAAGTATCTTTGGAAATTTTCTTGAGAACCTTCTTTAGTGTGGACCTCCCGCACCTTATAAGGGTTTTATGGCTGTTTTATCGCAGTTTTGTAGAATTACAAGTTTTGAGATCGGCTTTAAGCAGCAAATGCTGGAAATCTCTTCAAGTGCACCTTAAAATTGAAATTGTTACTTGGAATATCCACGTCCTTTACATCCATCCACTCAAATTCGTCTGATGTTGTCTAGTTGAAAGAATCAGAACTTCCTGCTGACGTCTTGCAGCAACACGTCTTGGAAGAACTTTTCTAACGGATTTTGTCATTTTGTGTATTCATTCAATCGTACAATCATTAAACACTACCTTAGATGTGAAATTTAGTCCGCAAGTGGCATGAACTCTATTCTTCAGAGAGCTTTTGAGTAAGGGGCAGTATAAATTATACCGAAAAACCTTAAAAGCTGCCTTGGAACTTCGGAATGAGTTTATGTTAATAGATTGAGTTCAGCACGAATATCAAGGGAAAACATTGCCATGGGTCTCTGGTAGCACCCCGTAACCCCTCAGGAGTTTGTGTGACTGCTATTTGCGGTTGTAAAAATCTTTTAGGCACGACGGTACTCAAGCAGCTCTTCAGCGGTGTACTGCACATTCTGTGAAGCCGTAATGGACCGTTCATACTACATAGAAGAATAAATGAGTCCTGTTCACACATATATGTTAAAAAAAAGTTTTCATTCAAAAAATTTAACTATTTGTTTTAAAATCCATCAGAACGTTAATTTTATAGAAGCCATCAATAGTTGTATCTTAAAATGAAGGCTAAATTATAATTTTCCGAATAAATTTTCCATTTGATTTTTTTTTCATGTGACGTCACATAACTTCATACCCTCCCTCTCCCCTACGTCACAAATCGTCACGATTAGGTCTACCCCCCCTCCCCCCTATAAGCGTGACGTACTTTATGGATGCCCCCTGGACGCTAAAGAAATTTTTTTTTTTTACTTTTAGGGGGATTAATCAAAATTTAAATTCCACCAGCTTTCAATTTCAAGAAACTCTTCCAAAGGTTTGATAAACCTAAAACCAAGTTTTCCCAGTCAAAACTCTAGTGCACACGTTTTCTTTGGTTTGGGGCTATTCTGAGCGCGTTACAAAAAATGGCGCGAGGGTTAATATCTTTTGACCGGTAAAACCAACTCTTATGAAATTTTGCATATATATTTGTAGTGTCAAAACCTCTCGTTTGATATTAAAATAATTGAAATTAGGTAAATTATCTTGGTTAAAATCATTATAAATTATTGTTAATTTTGGTTTGGTGCATACGGTTGCTCATAACTTTCAAATTAAACGTCCAATCAAAAAATCATTCAATAGTGATCTATTAGGATATATTATCTTTCAAATGAGAATAGCGCATTAATCGGTTCGGCCATCTCTGAGAAACAGGTGATAATTATTACCTTGTCAAAACAGGTTTTTAAGCATAACTTTTAAACTAATTGTTTGTTTTCAATTAAAAATTTCTGAACAATTTTAACAGTTTTAACAAGAGCTTTCATTTGATACTAAGATCGTTGAAATCGGTCATGTAGTTCCGGAGAAAGCCATGTCACGTAGTTTTCACATTTTTGCTTATAACTTTTAAACGGAACGTCGTATCACGAAACGACTCAACAGTGATCTACTAGACAATAATACCTTTCAAACAAAAGTAATAGTGAACGATTCGGTTCAGCCATCTCTGAGAAACAGGCGATAGAAAAATCATTACACACACACACACACACACACACACACACACACACACACACACACACACACACACACACACACACACACACACACACACACACACACACACACACACACACACACACACACACACACACACACACACACACACACACACACACACACACACACACACACACACACACACACACACACACACACACACACACACACACACACACACACACACACACACACACACACACACACACACACACACACACACACACACACACACACACACACACACACACACACACATACACACACATTGCTCAAATCGTCGAACCCTATCGATTGGTATATGTGACTCAGATCAATTTCGTGCTTTTCGACCAATTTTTAAACCTTTGTTATAGTATAACAAAGGTAAAACGTAAATAGAAAAGCTTGCTGACTCAAACATTAATCTCTCTCTCTCTCTCTCTCTCTTTCTCGTTATAAAACATGCGCATTGCTTAAATAATTTTATTTATTTATTTCCGTAAGAGATGAGTAACGAAAACACAGTTACATTATCTGCTTTCAGATATATTCATAACAAATCATTCATCAGATTATCATCTGATTCAGGAATTTAATACAATAATCTGTGGGTTGGTCACTAATTGCTATTCCAACCTTTATGAAGTAGGGGAGAGACGTCTACAGAGATACACTTTTTTTTCCAAAAAATTTAAATTTTTTTTGATGATAACTACCAACGAGCTCTTCAATCCATTTGAAAGGTATACCCTTCTAGTTGTTCCTATTGGCAACGGTGAGACACAGAGACGTGGGTGACATAGCTTTCGCCATACAAATTTTTATTTAATTTCTTTGTTCGTATTCAATTGCAAATTAATCCACAGGGATTGGCTTTAAATGTATGCTGAAGTGTAAGTTAAAAGTCAGATGTCCAGGATTTGTCCTTTATGTGAGTATAAATGTATATGTGAAAATAACTGGAATTTTCAATAATATCCAACAATAATGCACGCTTTATAGACACGATAAACAGCCCGAGCTCTAAACTGTTCTTTATTACCTGAAAATATGGTTGAAATTGATTTGAAATAGATGTCTCAGTATGCAATACTCGTTGTCTCACTCTTCCCACCTATTGGTTCACAGTGAGACAAAATTACACCTTCACATTTGTGGTTGTAACTAATTTAGCAGATAACCAAAGTGAATGAATCTTTTTGACGAAGGACTACGTCTTTCAGGAAGGTAGCTGGTCTAGGGTGCAGGGATAGAAAAAAATCACTTCTAGCGATCAAGATCATAGGAGCGACCAGATTCAGGTTCATTGACATCACTCCTTGTAAGCGACCAACACTTTGTCGCTCCTATACAAGTTATGACAAACCTCATGTCAGATCATGTTCATTGCATGATTGCGTTGAGAAATATAACAGATACAGACGATTGGTTGTGTACATCATACTTACTTACTTACTTATTCAGCCGAGAGCCGGGGTGGCTCTTGCCGTATCAAGAATTCCTCTCCATTGTACTCGGTCCTGGGCTACTCGTCGCCAATTCGTTGCGCGTCTCGACACACGAAAGTCGGCTTCAACCTGGTCGAGCGATCTAGCACGTTGAGCCCCTCTATTTCTGGTGCCGGTGGGGTTCTTGAGGAGAACGGATTTCACTACACAGTCGTCCGGCATCCTTGCGACGTGGCCGGCCCACCGTAGTCTCCCAACTTTCGCCAGGTGTACGATGGGAATCTCTCCAAGCAGTGCCTGTAGCTCGTGGTTCATACGTCTCCGCCACTCTCCGCTTTCCGTCTGTACTCCGCCAAAAATAGTCCGCAACACCTTTCGTTCAAATACGGCAAGTGCACGTATGTCTTCCGTAAGCAAAATTATGGTTTCAAGTCCGTAGAGGACTACCGGTCTTATTAGCGTTTTGTACATCGTCAGCTTTGTGCGGCAGCGTATGCTCCTTGATCGAAACGTCTTGCGAAGGAAAAAGTAGGCTCGATTTCCAGCTTGAATGTGTCGTTGGTACTCCCTACTTGTATTATTGTCGGCGGTGACCAGAGATCCCATATATACGAACTCATCAACCACTTCCAGTTCATCGCCGTCAATAGTCACTGTCCGTGGGAGGCAAACGTTAGTATCTCGGGAGCCTCTTCCTACCATATATTTGATTTTCAACGCATTAATTTGCAACCCTATCCTCCTAGCCTCCGTTTTTAGTCTGGCGTAGATTACCTACGTGGTCCCACGGTTTCTAGTAATGATGTCGAGGTCACCTGCAAAGGCTAGGAGTTGGCTACTCTTACTGAAGATCGTTCCCCTCGTTTCAATGCCTGCTCGCCGGATCACACCTTCAATAGCGATATTGAATAACATATAGGACAGTCCATCCCCTTACCGTAACCCTCTGCGCGATTCGAAAGGGCTTGA